>NC_080750.1:76611679-77977632 GCF_020826845.1 Diceros bicornis minor | reverse complement strand
GCTTGTCTGGAGAAAATCAGACCCAGCTGAAGAACCTGTGTCCATGGGGGAAACCCGGGAAACTGAGTCTCCCCACACAATAGCAGAGATTCTCATCTTGCATCCTCTCCTGAGCTAATGACAAAGGTGGATGTCCCGGGTGGGTGGGCCTGTGGAATGGGAGAGGGGAGGAAGTCTATTGTCATGCAGAGGGACATGGAAAGACTTGTCTGAAGCTTATCCCCTGCACTGGGGTCAGGTCGGGAAGGGACGGCACAGAGGTGAGCAGGAACCAACCGCCCTGTCTGTGGTGGGGCTGGCCCCGGGGCAGGCGTGGGGGTGATGGCTGGAAGTGGGATGGCGCGTGAGTTGGCACCAGCCAGCTGTGGAGGCAGAGACTCAGAGGTCAGGGATCTCTCTCTCTGTCTCTGTCTCTCTCTCTCTCCCTCAGGGAGCTGAGGAGAGTAAGGTGGCGCCCCCTGCCCACCTCGCCTACCTCTCCATGGGCCCTTCTTTCTCTGGCCGCTCCGGGAGCCCTGCGGGCTTGGGTTCAAGCCCCCACACACCGCACAGGCCAAGGGCGCATGCGCGACCGCCTGGGCCTAGGGCTGGCCTCGGGGGGCGGGGGGTCCTCAGTGAAGGCCCCGCCCTCCCTCCAGGCTCTGACCCAGCTGCAGCTCTTCCATCGCCGCCCTTCTGGACTCGGCTTCAGCTGTCTCCCTCCCCTCCCCCACTCCCACTCAGCTTGCAGGCCACTTCCCTGCCTTGAAAGCATTGCTCTGGCCCTGAGGGCCACAGACCTACTGGGCTTCAAGCTCAAGGCTCTGCCTGGGCCTGCTGCTTCGGCCAGGGGCTCATTTTTTCCTGGAAAGACAAAGCCATGGCCTCACCCCACGCCTGCACTTTGCCACGCCAGGCAGCCCAGATGTAGGAAAGGCTCTGTGGAGTCAGAAGTGCCGAGACAGGCAGATGGCACCAGAGGGTTTGGGGGCCAGGGCGCAAGTGGGCTAGCCCCTCCTCCCGGGAGTCGGGGAGGCCCGGCCTTCCTAGTGCCCAGGCCGCGGCTCCGGGGAGAAACCCGCCATGGAGGGCACGCGGGAGGCCCTCTGCCTGAGGTGGCAGGTGTCACGCCAGGGCCACTGCAAGCCTGGCTCGGCTTGCCTGCTTTCTCCAAAGGAGGCTGGCCGACCAGCCGAACCTGGCACCTGGGCCAGGCCCCTTCCAAGGGGACGAGTTCCAGAGGATAGAGCCCTGGGGGCGGCTGCGAAGTCTCCTGGAGCGTGTGCTGGGCCCCCGTCAGAGGAGGAAGCAGCCTGGTAAACGGTGTGCCAGGCCTGAGATCTGGAGGCCTCCGACAGCCGGGTCCCTGTCCTGCCCAGGCCCCCCGAGGGAGGACGATGGTCGCGCAGTGGCGAGCGGGGTGGGGCTGGCGCCGAGCCTGCCCTTGGATGCCCCGGGGAAGGGCGCCGGGGGATGGGCTGCCCCTGGCCAGGTCTGAGGGACCCACCCAGCTCGGGGCTGTCGGGGGCAGAGAGAGAACCCCCCTCCGCCCTTTCCCTTCAGGTTCTTAGGGCTGGCCAAATCCTTCCCAAGACAGCTTGTCTGGAGAAAATCAGACCCAGCTGAAGAACATGTGTCCATGGGGGAAACCCGGGAAACTGAGTCTCCCCACACAATAGCAGAGATTCTCATCTTGCATCCTCTCCTGAGCTAATGACAAAGGTGGATGTCCCGGGTGGGTGGGCCTGTGGAATGGGAGAGGGGAGGAAGTCTATTGTCATGCAGAGGGACATGGAAAGACTTGTCTGAAGCTTATCCCCTGCACTGGGGTCAGGTCGGGAAGGGACGGCACAGAGGTGAGCAGGAACCAACCGCCCTGTCTGTGGTGGGGCTGGCCCCGGGGCAGGCGTGGGGGTGATGGCTGGAAGTGGGATGGCGCGTGAGTTGGCACCAGCCAGCTGTGGAGGCAGAGACTCAGAGGTCAGGGATCTCTCTCTCTGTCTCTGTCTCTCTCTCTCTCCCTCAGGGAGCTGAGGAGAGTAAGGTGGCGCCCCCTGCCCACCTCGCCTACCTCTCCATGGGCCCTTCTTTCTCTGGCCGCTCCGGGAGCCCTGCGGGCTTGGGTTCAAGCCCCCACACACCGCACAGGCCAAGGGCGCATGCGCGACCGCCGGGGCTTAGGGCTGGCCTCGGGGGGGGGGGGTCCTCAGTGAAGGCCCCGCCCTCCCTCCAGGCTCTGACCCAGCTGCAGCTCTTCCATCGCCGCCCTTCTGGACTTGGCTTCAGCTGTCTCCCTCCCCTCCCCCACTCCCACTCAGCTTGCAGGCCGCTTCCCTGCCTTGAAAGCATTGCTCTGGCCCTGAGGGCCACAGACCTACTGGGCTTCAAGCTCAAGGCTCTGCCTGGGCCTGCTGCTTCGGCCAGGGGCTCATTATTTCCTGGAAAGACAAAGCCATGGCCTCACCCCACGCCTGCACTTTGCCACGGCAGGCAGCCCAGATGTAGGAAAGGCTCTGTGGAGTCAGAAGTGCCGAGACAGGCAGATGGCACCAGAGGGTTTGGGGGCCAGGGCGCAAGTGGGCTAGCCCCTCCTCCCGGGAGTCGGGGAGGCCCGGCCTTCCTAGTGCCCAGGCCGCGGCTCCGGGGAGAAACCCGCCATGGAGGGCACGCTGGAGGCCCTCTGCCTGAGGTGGCAGGTGTCACGCCAGGGCCACTGCAAGCCTGGCTCGGCTTGCCTGCTTTCTCCAAAGGAGGCTGGCTGACCAGCCGAACCTGGCACCTGGGCCAGGCCCCTTCCAAGGGGACGAGTTCCAGAGGACAGAGCCCTGGGGGCGGCTGCCAAGTCTCCTGCGGCGTGTGCTGGGCCCCCGTCAGAGGAGGAAGCAGCCTGGTAAACGGTGTGCCAGGCCTGAGATCTGGAGGCCTCCCACAGCCGGGTCCCTGTCCTGCCCAGGCCCCCCGAGGGAGGACGATGGTCGGGCAGTGGCGAGCGGGGTGGGGCTGGCGCCGAGCCTGCCCTTGGATGCCCCGGGGAAGGGCGCCGGGGGATGGGCTGCCCCTGGCCAGGTCTGAGGGACCGACCCAGCTCGGGGCTGTCGGGGGCAGAGAGAGAACCCCCCTCCGCCCTTTCCCTTCAGGTTCTTAGGGCTGGCCAAATCCTTCCCAAGACAGCTTGTCTGGAGAAAATCAGACCCAGCTGAAGAACCTGTGTCCATGGGGGAAACCCGGGAAACTGAGTCTCCCCACACAATAGCAGAGATTCTCATCTTGCATCCTCTCCTGAGCTAATGACAAAGGTGGATGTCCCGGGTGGGTGGGCCTGTGGAATGGGAGAGGGGAGGAAGTCTATTGTCATGCAGAGGGACATGGAAAGACTTGTCTGAAGCTTATCCCCTGCACTGGGTTCAGGTCGGGAAGGGACGGCACAGAGGTGAGCAGGAACCAACCGCCCTGTCTGTGGTGGGGCTGGCCCCGGGGCAGGCGTGGGGGTGATGGCTGGAAGTGGGATGGCGCGTGAGTTGGCACCAGCCAGCTGTGGAGGCAGAGACTCAGAGGTCAGGGATCTCTCTCTCTGTCTCTGTCTCTCTCTCTCTCCCTCAGGGAGCTGAGGAGAGTAAGGTGGCGCCCCCTGCCCACCTCGCCTACCTCTCCATGGGCCCTTCTTTCTCTGGCCGCTCCGGGAGCCCTGCGGGCTTGGGTTCAAGCCCCCACACACCGCACAGGCCAAGGGCGCATGCGCGACCGCCGGGGCTTAGGGCTGGCCTCGGGGGGGGGGGGGGTCATCAGTGAAGGCCCCGCCCTCCCTCCAGGCTCTGACCCAGCTGCAGCTCTTCCATCGCCGCCCTTCTGGACATGGCTTCAGCTGTCTCCCTCCCCTCCCCCACTCCCACTCAGCTTGCAGGCCGCTTCCCTGCCTTGAAAGCATTGCTCTGGCCCTGAGGGCCACAGACCTACTGGGCTTCAAGCTCAAGGCTCTGCCTGGGCCTGCTGCTTCGGCCAGGGGCTCATTTTTTCCTGGAAAGACAAAGCCATGGCCTCACCCCACGCCTGCACTTTGCCACGGCAGGCAGCCCAGATGTAGGAAAGGCTCTGTGGAGTCAGAAGTGCCGAGACAGGCAGATGGCACCAGAGGGTTTGGGGGCCAGGGCGCAAGTGGGCTAGCCCCTCCTCCCGGGAGTCGGGGAGGCCCGGCCTTCCTAGTGCCCAGGCCGCGGCTCCGGGGAGAAACCCGCCATGGAGGGCACGTGGGAGGCCCTCTGCCTGAGGTGGCAGGTGTCACGCCAGGGCCACTGCAAGCCTGGCTCGGCTTGCCTGCTTTCTCCAAAGGAGGCTGGCTGACCAGCCGAACCTGGCACCTGGGCCAGGCCCCTTCCAAGGGGACGAGTTCCAGAGGATAGAGCCCTGGGGGCGGCTGCCAAGTCTCCTGCGGCGTGTGCTGGGCCCCCGTCAGAGGAGGAAGCAGCCTGGTATACGGTGTGCCAGGCCTGAGATCTGGAGGCCTCCCACAGCCGGGTCCCTGTCCTGCCCAGGCCCCCCGAGGGAGGACGATGGTCGGGCAGTGGCGAGCGGGGTGGGGCTGGCGCCGAGCCTGCCCTTGGATGCCCCGGGGAAGGGCGCCGGGGGATGGGCTGCCCCTGGCCAGGTCTGAGGGACCCACCCAGCTCGGGGCTGTCGGGGGCAGAGAGAGAACCCCCCTCCGCCCTTTCCCTTCAGGTTCTTAGGGCTGGCCAAATCCTTCCCAAGACAGCTTGTCTGGAGAAAATCAGACCCAGCTGAAGAACCTGTGTCCATGGGGGAAACCCGGGAAACTGAGTCTCCCCACACAATAGCAGAGATTCTCATCTTGCATCCTCTCCTGAGCTAATGACAAAGGTGGATGTCCCGGGTGGGTGGGCCTGTGGAATGGGAGAGGGGAGGAAGTCTATTGTCATGCAGAGGGACATGGAAAGACTTGTCTGAAGCTTATCCCCTGCACTGGGGTCAGGTCGGGAAGGGACGGCACAGAGGTGAGCAGGAACCAACCGCCCTGTCTGTGGTGGGGCTGGCCCCGGGGCAGGCGTGGGGGTGATGGCTGGAAGTGGGATGGCGCGTGAGTTGGCACCAGCCAGCTGTGGAGGCAGAGACTCAGAGGTCAGGGATCTCTCTCTCTGTCTCTGTCTCTCTCTCTCTCCCTCAGGGAGCTGAGGAGAGTAAGGTGGCGCCCCCTGCCCACCTCGCCTACCTCTCCATGGGCCCTTCTTTCTCTGGCCGCTCCGGGAGCCCTGCGGGCTTGGGTTCAAGCCCCCACACACCGCACAGGCCAAGGGCGCATACGCGACCGCCGGGGCCTAGGGCTGGCCTCGGGGGGCGGGGGGTCCTCAGTGAAGGCCCCGCCCTCCCTCCAGGCTCTGACCCAGCTGCAGCTCTTCCATCGCCGCCCTTCTGGACTCGGCTTCAGCTGTCTCCCTCCCCTCCCCCACTCCCACTCAGCTTGCAGGCCACTTCCCTGCCTTGAAAGCATTGCTCTGGCCCTGAGGGCCACAGACCTACTGGGCTTCAAGCTCAAGGCTCTGCCTGGGCCTGCTGCTTCGGCCAGGGGCTCATTTTTTCCTGGAAAGACAAAGCCATGGCCTCACCCCACGCCTGCACTTTGCCACGGCAGGCAGCCCAGATGTAGGAAAGGCTCTGTGGAGTCAGAAGTGCCGAGACAGGCAGATGGCACCAGAGGGTTTGGGGGCCAGGGCGCAAGTGGGCTAGCCCCTCCTCCCGGGAGTCGGGGAGGCCCGGCCTTCCTAGTGCCCAGGCCGCGGCTCCGGGGAGAAACCCGCCATGGAGGGCACGCGGGAGGCCCTCTGCCTGAGGTGGCAGGTGTCACGCCAGGGCCACTGCAAGCCTGGCTCGGCTTGCCTGCTTTCTCCAAAGGAGGCTGGCCGACCAGCCGAACCTGGCGCCTGGGCCAGGCCCCTTCCAAGGGGACGAGTTCCAGAGGATAGAGCCCTGGGGGCAGCTGCGAAGTCTCCTGGAGCGTGTGCTGGGCCCCCGTCAGAGGAGGAAGCAGCCTGGTAAACGGTGTGCCAGGCCTGAGATCTGGAGGCCTCCGACAGCCGGGTCCCTGTCCTGCCCAGGCCCCCCGAGGGAGGACGATGGTCGCGCAGTGGCGAGCGGGGTGGGGCTGGCGCCGAGCCTGCCCTTGGATGCCCCGGGGAAGGGCGCCGGGGGATGGGCTGCCCCTGGCCAGGTCTGAGGGACCCACCCAGCTCGGGGCTGTCGGGGGCAGAGAGAGAACCCCCCTCCGCCCTTTCCCTTCAGGTTCTTAGGGCTGGCCAAATCCTTCCCAAGACAGCTTGTCTGGAGAAAATCAGACCCAGCTGAAGAACATGTGTCCATGGGGGAAACCCGGGAAACTGAGTCTCCCCACACAATAGCAGAGATTCTCATCTTGCATCCTCTCCTGAGCTAATGACAAAGGTGGATGTCCCGGGTGGGTGGGCCTGTGGAATGGGAGAGGGGAGGAAGTCTATTGTCATGCAGAGGGACATGGAAAGACTTGTCTGAAGCTTATCCCCTGCACTGGGGTCAGGTCGGGAAGGGACGGCACAGAGGTGAGCAGGAACCAACCGCCCTGTCTGTGGTGGGGCTGGCCCCGGGGCAGGCGTGGGGGTGATGGCTGGAAGTGGGATGGCGCGTGAGTTGGCACCAGCCAGCTGTGGAGGCAGAGACTCAGAGGTCAGGGATCTCTCTCTCTGTCTCTGTCTCTCTCTCTCTCCCTCAGGGAGCTGAGGAGAGTAAGGTGGCGCCCCCTGCCCACCTCGCCTACCTCTCCATGGGTCCTTCTTTCTCTGGCCGCTCCGGGAGCCCTGCGGGCTTGGGTTCAAGCCCCCACACACCGCACAGGCCAAGGGCGCATGCGCGACCGCCTGGGCCTAGGGCTGGCCTCGGGGGGGGGGGGTCCTCAGTGAAGGCCCCGCCCTCCCTCCAGGCTCTGACCCAGCTGCAGCTCTTCCATCGCCGCCCTTCTGGACTTGGCTTCAGCTGTCTCCCTCCCCTCCCCCACTCCCACTCAGCTTGCAGGCCGCTTCCCTGCCTTGAAAGCATTGCTCTGGCCCTGAGGGCCACAGACCTACTGGGCTTCAAGCTCAAGGCTCTGCCTGGGCCTGCTGCTTCGGCCAGGGGCTCATTATTTCCTGGAAAGACAAAGCCATGGCCTCACCCCACGCCTGCACTTTGCCACGGCAGGCAGCCCAGATGTAGGAAAGGCTCTGTGGAGTCAGAAGTGCCGAGACAGGCAGATGGCACCAGAGGGTTTGGGGGCCAGGGCGCAAGTGGGCTAGCCCCTCCTCCCGGGAGTCGGGGAGGCCCGGCCTTCCTAGTGCCCAGGCCGCGGCTCCGGGGAGAAACCCGCCATGGAGGGCACGCGGGAGGCCCTCTGCCTGAGGTGGCAGGTGTCACGCCAGGGCCACTGCAAGCCTGGCTCGGCTTGCCTGCTTTCTCCAAAGGAGGCTGGCTGACCAGCCGAACCTGGCACCTGGGCCAGGCCCCTTCCAAGGGGACGAGTTCCAGAGGACAGAGCCCTGGGGGCGGCTGCCAAGTCTCCTGCGGCGTGTGCTGGGCCCCCGTCAGAGGAGGAAGCAGCCTGGTAAACGGTGTGCCAGGCCTGAGATCTGGAGGCCTCCCACAGCCGGGTCCCTGTCCTGCCCAGGCCCCCCGAGGGAGGACGATGGTCGGGCAGTGGCGAGCGGGGTGGGGCTGGCGCCGAGCCTGCCCTTGGATGCCCCGGGGAAGGGCGCCGGGGGATGGGCTGCCCCTGGCCGGGTCTGAGGGACCGACCCAGCTCGGGGCTGTCGGGGGCAGAGAGAGAACCCCCCTCCGCCCTTTCCCTTCAGGTTCTTAGGGCTGGCCAAATCCTTCCCAAGACAGCTTGTCTGGAGAAAATCAGACCCAGCTGAAGAACCTGTGTCCATGGGGGAAACCCGGGAAACTGAGTCTCCCCACACAATAGCAGAGATTCTCATCTTGCATCCTCTCCTGTGCTAATGACAAAGGTGGATGTCCCGGGTGGGTGGGCCTGTGGAATGGGAGAGGGGAGGAAGTCTATTGTCATGCAGAGGGACATGGAAAGACTTGTCTGAAGCTTATCCCCTGCACTGGGGTCAGGTCGGGAAGGGACGGCACAGAGGTGAGCAGGAACCAACCGGCCTCTCTGTGGTGGGGCTGGCCCCGGGGCAGGCGTGGGGGTGATGGCTGGAAGTGGGATGGCGCGTGAGTTGGCACCAGCCAGCTGTGGAGGCAGAGACTCAGAGGTCAGGGATCTCTCTCTCTGTCTCTGTCTCTGTCTCTCTCCCTCAGGGAGCTGAGGAGAGTAAGGTGGCGCCCCCTGCCCACCTCGCCTACCTCTCCATGGGCCCTTCTTTCTCTGGCCGCTCCGGGAGCCCTGCGGGCTTGGGTTCAAGCCCCCACACACCGCACAGGCCAAGGGCGCATGCGAGACCACCGGGGCCTAGGGCTGGCCTCGGGGGGCGGGGGGTCCTCAGTGAAGGCCCCGCCCTCCCTCCAGGCTCTGACCCAGCTGCAGCTCTTCCATCTCCGCCCTTCTGGACTCGGCTTCAGCTGTCTCCCTCCCCTCCCCCACTCCCACTCAGCTTGCAGGCCGCTTCCCTGCCTTGAAAGCATTGCTCTGGCCCTGAGGGCCACAGACCTACTGGGCTTCAAGCTCAAGGCTCTGCCTGGGCCTGCTGCTTCGGCCAGGGCCTCATTATTTCCTGGAAAGACAAAGCCATGGCCTCACCCCACGCCTGCACTTTGCCACGGCAGGCAGCCCAGATGTAGGAAAGGCTCTGTGGAGTCAGAAGTGCCGAGACAGGCAGATGGCACCAGAGGGTTTGGGGGCCAGGGCGCAACTGGGCTAGCCCCTCCTCCCGGGAGTCGGGGAGGCCCGGCCTTCCTAGTGCCCAGGCCGCGGCTCCGGGGAGAAACCCGCCATGGAGGGCACGCGGGAGGCCCTCTGCCTGAGGTGGCAGGTGTCACGCCAGGGCCACTGCAAGCCTGGCTCGGCTTGCCTGCTTTCTCCAAAGGAGGCTGGCTTACCAGCCGAACCTAGCACCTGGGCCAGGCCCCTTCCAAGGGGACGAGTTCCAGAGGATAGAGCCCTGGGGACGGCTGCCAAGTCTCCTGCGGCGTATGCTGGGCCCCCGTCACAGGAGGAAGCAGCCTGGTATACGGTGTGCCAGGCCTGAGATCTGGAGGCCTCCCACAGCCGGGTCCCTGTCCTGCCCAGGCCCCCCGAGGGAGGACGATGGTCGGGCAGTGGCGAGCGGGGTGGGGCTGGCGCCGAGCCTGCCCTTGGATGCCCCGGGGAAGGGCGCCGGGGGATGGGCTGCCCCTGGCCAGGTCTGAGGGACCGACCCAGCTCGGGGCTGTCGGGGGCAGAGAGAGAACCCCCCTCCGCCCTTTCCCTTCAGGTTCTTAGGGCTGGCCAAATCCTTCCCAAGACAGCTTGTCTGGAGAAAATCAGACCCAGCTGAAGAACCTGTGTCCATGGGGGAAACCCGGGAAACTGAGTCTCCCCACACAATAGCAGAGATTCTCATCTTGCATCCTCTCCTGTGCTAATGACAAAGGTGGATGTCCCGGGTGGGTGGGCCTGTGGAATGGGAGAGGGGAGGAAGTCTATTGTCATGCAGAGGGACATGGAAAGACTTGTCTGAAGCTGATCCCCTGCACTGGGGTCAGGTCAGGAAGGGACGGCACAGAGGTGAGCAGGAACCAACCGGCCTCTCTGTGGTGGGGCTGGCCCCGGGGCAGGCGTGGGGGTGATGGCTGGAAGTGGGATGGCGCGTGAGTTGGCACCAGCCAGCTGTGGAGGCAGAGACTCAGAGGTCAGGGATCTCTCTCTCTGTCTCTGTCTCTGTCTCTCTCCCTCAGGGAGCTGAGGAGAGTAAGGTGGCGCCCCCTGCCCACCTCGCCTACCTCTCCATGGGCCCTTCTTTCTCTGGCCGCTCCGGGAGCCCTGCGGGCTTGGGTTCAAGCCCCCACACACCGCACAGGCCAAGGGCGCATGCGAGACCACCGGGGCCTAGGGCTGGCATCGGGGGGCGGGGGGTCCTCAGTGAAGGCCCCGCCCTCCCTCCAGGCTCTGACCCAGCTGCAGCTTTTCCATCTCCGCCCTTCTGGACTCGGCTTCAGCTGTCTCCCTCCCCTCCCCCACTCCCACTCAGCTTGCAGGCCGCTTCCCTGCCTTGAAAGCATTGCTCTGGCCCTGAGGGCCACAGACCTACTGGGCTTCAAGCTCAAGGCTCTGCCTGGGCCTGCTGCTTCGGCCAGGGCCTCATTATTTCCTGGAAAGACAAAGCCATGGCCTCACCCCACGCCTGCACTTTGCCACGGCAGGCAGCCCAGATGTAGGAAAGGCTCTGTGGAGTCAGAAGTGCCGAGACAGGCAGATGGCACCAGAGGGTTTGGGGGCCAGGGCGCAAGTGGGCTAGCCCCTCCTCCCGGGAGTCGGGGAGGCCCGGCCTTCCTAGTGCCCAGGCCGCGGCTCCGGGGAGAAACCCGCCATGGAGGGCACGCGGGAGGCCCTCTGCCTGAGGTGGCAGGTGTCACGCCAGGGCCACTGCAAGCCTGGCTCGGCTTGCCTGCTTTCTCCAAAGGAGGCTGGCTGACCAGCCGAACCTGGCACCTGGGCCAGGCCCCTTCGAGGGGACGAGTTCCAGAGGACAGAGCCCTGGGGGCGGCTGCCAAGTCTCCTGCGGCGTGTGCTGGGCCCCCGTCAGAGGAGGAAGCAGCCTGGTATACGGTGTGCCAGGCCTGAGATCTGGAGGCCTCCCACAGCCGGGTCCCTGTCCTGCCCAGGCCCCCCGAGGGAGGACGATGGTCGGGCAGTGGCGAGCGGGGTGGGGCTGGCGCCGAGCCTGCCCTTGGATGCCCCGGGGAAGGGCGCCGG
The DNA here is from genome assembly GCF_020826845.1 of Diceros bicornis minor. Lineage (NCBI taxonomy): Eukaryota > Metazoa > Chordata > Mammalia > Perissodactyla > Rhinocerotidae > Diceros > Diceros bicornis. Next base: position 77,966,735 of record NC_080750.1, on the reverse strand, counting down.
GGGATGGGCTGCCCCTGGCCAGGTCTGAGGGACCGACCCAGCTCGGGGCTGTCGGGGGCAGAGAGAGAACCCCCCTCCGCCCTTTCCCTTCAGGTTCTTAGGGCTGGCCAAATCCTTCCCAAGACAGCTTGTCTGGAGAAAATCAGACCCAGCTGAAGAACCTGTGTCCATGGCGGAAACCCGGGAAACTGAGTCTCCCCACACAATAGCAGAGATTCTCATCTTGCATCCTCTCCTGAGCTAATGACAAAGGTGGATGTCCCGGGTGGGTGGGCCTGTGGAATGGGAGAGGGGAGGAAGTCTATTGTCATGCAGAGGGACATGGAAAGACTTGTCTGAAGCTTATCCCCTGCACTGGGGTCAGGTCGGGAAGGGACGGCACAGAGGTGAGCAGGAACCAACCGGCCTCTCTGTGGTGGGGCTGGCCCCGGGGCAGGCGTGGGGGTGATGGCTGGAAGTGGGATGGCGCGTGAGTTGGCACCAGCCAGCTGTGGAGGCAGAGACTCAGAGGTCAGGGATCTCTCTCTCTGTCTCTGTCTCTCTCTCTCTCCCTCAGGGAGCTGAGGAGAGTAAGGTGGCGCCCCCTGCCCACCTCGCCTACCTCTCCATGGGCCCTTCTTTCTCTGGCCGCTCCGGGAGCCCTGCGGGCTTGGGTTCAAGCCCCCACACACCGCACAGGCCAAGGGCGCATGCGCGACCGCCGGGGCTTAGGGCTGGCCTCGGGGTGGGGGGTCCTCAGTGAAGGCCCCGCCCTCCCTCCAGGCTCTGACCCAGCTGCAGCTCTTCCATCGCCGCCCTTCTGGACTTGGCTTCAGCTGTCTCCCTCCCCTCCCCCACTCCCACTCAGCTTGCAGGCCGCTTCCCTGCCTTGAAAGCATTGCTCTGGCCCTGAGGGCCACAGACCTACTGGGCTTCAAGCTCAAGGCTCTGCCTGGGCCTGCTGCTTCGGCCAGGGGCTCATTATTTCCTGGAAAGACAAAGCCATGGCCTCACCCCACGCCTGCACTTTGCCACGGCAGGCAGCCCAGATGTAGGAAAGGCTCTGTGGAGTCAGAAGTGCCGAGACAGGCAGATGGCACCAGAGGGTTTGGGGGCCAGGGCGCAAGTGGGCTAGCCCCTCCTCTCGGGAGTCGGGGAGGCCCGGCCTTCCTAGTGTCCAGGCCGCGGCTCCGGGGAGAAACCCGCCATGGAGGGCACGCTGGAGGCCCTCTGCCTGAGGTGGCAGGTGTCACGCCAGGGCCACTGCAAGCCTGGCTCGGCTTGCCTGCTTTCTCCAAAGGAGGCTGGCTGACCAGCCGAACCTGGCACCTGGGCCAGGCCCCTTCCAAGGGGACGAGTTCCAGAGGACAGAGCCCTGGGGGCGGCTGCCAAGTCTCCTGCGGCGTGTGCTGGGCCCCCGTCAGAGGAGGAAGCAGCCTGGTATACGGTGTGCCAGGCCTGAGATCTGGAGGCCTCCCACAGCCGGGTCCCTGTCCTGCCCAGGCCCCCCGAGGGAGGACAATGGTCGGGCAGTGGCGAGCGGGGTGGGGCTGGCGCCGAGCCTGCCCTTGGATGCCCCGGGGAAGGGCGCCGGGGGATGGGCTGCCCCTGGCCAGGTCTGAGGTACCGACCCAGCTCGGGGCTGTCGGGGGCAGAGAGAGAACCCCCCTCCGCCCTTTCCCTTCAGGTTCTTAGGGCTGGCCAAATCCTTCCCAAGACAGCTTGTCTGGAGAAAATCAGACCCAGCTGAAGAACCTGTGTCCATGGGGGAAACCCGGGAAACTGAGTCTCCCCACACAATAGCAGAGATTCTCATCTTGCATCCTCTCCTGAGCTAATGACAAAGGTGGATGTCCCGGGTGGGTGGGCCTGTGGAATGGGAGAGGGGAGGAAGTCTATTGTCATGCAGAGGGACATGGAAAGACTTGTCTGAAGCTTATCCCCTGCACTGGGGTCAGGTCGGGAAGGGACGGCACAGAGGTGAGCAGGAACCAACCGCCCTGTCTGTGGTGGGGCTGGCCCCGGGGCAGGCGTGGGGGTGATGGCTGGAAGTGGGATGGCGCGTGAGTTGGCACCAGCCAGCTGTGGAGGCAGAGACTCAGAGGTCAGGGATCTCTCTCTCTGTCTCTGTCTCTCTCTCTCTCCCTCAGGGAGCTGAGGAGAGTAAGGTGGCGCCCCCTGCCCACCTCGCCTACCTCTCCATGGGCCCTTCTTTCTCTGGCCGCTCCGGGAGCCCTGCGGGCTTGGGTTCAACCCCCCACACACCGCACAGGCCAAGGGCGCATGCGCGACCGCCGGGGCCTAGGGCTGGCCTCGGGGGGGGGGGGTCCTCAGTGAAGGCCCCGCCCTCCCTCCAGGCTCTGACCCAGCTGCAGCTCTTACATCGCCGCCCTTCTGGACTCGGCTTCAGCTGTCTCCCTCCCCTCCCCCACTCCCACTCAGCTTGCAGGCCGCTTCCCTGCCTTGAAAGCATTGCTCTGGCCCTGAGGGCCACAGACCTACTGGGCTTCAAGCTCAAGGCTCTGCCTGGGCCTGCTGCTTCGGCCAGGGGCTCATTTTTCCTGGAAAGACAAAGCCATGGCCTCACCCCACGCCTGCACTTTGCCACGGCAGGCAGCCCAGATGTAGGAAAGGCTCTGTGGAGTCAGAAGTGCCGAGACAGGCAGATGGCACCAGAGGGTTTGGGGGCCAGCGCGCAAGTGGGCTAGCCCCTCCTCCCGGGAGTCGGGGAGGCCCGGCCTTCCTAGTGCCCAGGCCGCGGCTCCGGGGAGAAACCCGCCATGGAGGGCACGCGGGAGGCCCTCTGCCTGAGGTGGCAGGTGTCACGCCAGGGCCACTGCAAGCCGGGCTCGGCTTGCCTGCTTTCTCCAAAGGAGGCTGGCCGACCAGCCGAACCTGGCACCTGGGCCAGGCCCCTTCCAAGGGGACGAGTTCCAGAGGATAGAGCCCTGGGGGCGGCTGCCAAGTCTCCTGGAGCGTGTGCTGGGGCCCGTCAGAGGAGGAAGCAGCCTGGTAAACGGTGTGCCAGGCCTGAGATCTGGAGGCCTCCGACAGCCGGGTCCCTGTCCTGCCCAGGCCCCCCGAGGGAGGACGATGGTCGCGCAGTGGTGAGCGGGGTGGGGCTGGCGCCGAGCCTGCCCTTGGATGCCCCGGGGAAGGGCGCCGGGGGATGGGCTGCCCCTGGCCAGGTCTGAGGGACCGACCCAGCTCGGGGCTGTCGGGGGCAGAGAGAGAACCCCCCTCTGCCCTTTCCCTTCAGGTTCTTAGGGCTGGCCAAATCCTTCCCAAGACAGCTTGTCTGGAGAAAATCAGACCCAGCTGAAGAACATGTGTCCATGGGGGAAACCCGGGAAACTGAGTCTCCCCACACAATAGCAGAGATTCTCATCTTGCATCCTCTCTTGAGCTAATGACAAAGGTGGATGTCCCGGGTGGGTGGGCCTGTGGAATGGGAGAGGGGAGGAAGTCTATTGTCATGCAGAGGGACATGGAAAGACTTGTCTGAAGCTTATCCCCTGCACTGGGGTCAGGTCGGGAAGGGACGGCACAGAGGTGAGCAGGAACCAACCGGCCTCTCTGTGGTGGGGCTGGCCCCGGGGCAGGCGTGGGGGTGATGGCTGGAAGTGGGATGGCGCATGAGTTGGCACCAGCCAGCTGTGGAGGCAGAGACTCAGAGGTCAGGGATCTCTCTCTCTGTCTCTGTCTCTCTCTCTCTCCCTCAGGGAGCTGAGGAGAGTAAGGTGGCGCCCCCTGCCCACCTCGCCTACCTCTCCATGGGCCCTTCTTTCTCTGGCCGCTCCGGGAGCCCTGCGGGCTTGGGTTCAAGCCCCCACACACCGCACAGGCCAAGGGCTCATGCGCGACCGCCGGGGCCTAGGGCTGGCCTCGGGGTGGGGGGGTCCTCAGTGAAGGCCCCGCCCTCCCTCCAGGCTCTGACCCAGCTGCAGCTCTTCCATCGCCGCCCTTCTGGACTCGGCTTCAGCTGTCTCCCTCCCCTCCCCCACTCCCACTCAGCTTGCAGGCCGCTTCCCTGCCTTGAAAGCATTGCTCTGGCCCTGAGGGCCACAGACCTACTGGGCTTCAAGCTCAAGGCTCTGCCTGGGCCTGCTGCTTCGGCCAGGGGCTCATTATTTCCTGGAAAGACAAAGCCATGGCCTCACCCCACGCCTGCACTTTGCCACGGCAGGCAGCCCAGATGTAGGAAAGGCTCTGTGGAGTCAGAAGTGCCGAGACAGGCAGATGGCACCAGAGGGTTTGGGGGCCAGGGCGCAAGTGGGCTAGCCCCTCCTCTCGGGAGTCGGGGAGGCCCGGCCTTCCTAGTGTCCAGGCCGCGGCTCCGGGGAGAAACCCGCCATGGAGGGCACGCTGGAGGCCCTCTGCCTGAGGTGGCAGGTGTCACGCCAGGGCCACTGCAAGCCTGGCTCGGCTTGCCTGCTTTCTCCAAAGGAGGCTGGCTGACCAGCCGAACCTGGCACCTGGGCCAGGCCCCTTCCAAGGGGACGAGTTCCAGAGGACAGAGCCCTGGGGGCGGCTGCCAAGTCTCCTGCGGCGTGTGCTGGGCCCCCGTCAGAGGAGGAAGCAGCCTGGTATACGGTGTGCCAGGCCTGAGATCTGGAGGCCTCCCACAGCCGGGTCCCTGTCCTGCCCAGGCCCCCCGAGGGAGGACAATGGTCGGGCAGTGGCGAGCGGGGTGGGGCTGGCGCCGAGCCTGCCCTTGGATGCCCCGGGGAAGGGCGCCGGGGGATGGGCTGCCCCTGGCCAGGTCTGAGGTACCGACCCAGCTCGGGGCTGTCGGGGGCAGAGAGAGAACCCCCCTCCGCCCTTTCCCTTCAGGTTCTTAGGGCTGGCCAAATCCTTCCCAAGACAGCTTGTCTGGAGAAAATCAGACCCAGCTGAAGAACCTGTGTCCATGGGGGAAACCCGGGAAACTGAGTCTCCCCACACAATAGCAGAGATTCTCATCTTGCATCCTCTCCTGAGCTAATGACAAAGGTGGATGTCCCGGGTGGGTGGGCCTGTGGAATGGGAGAGGGGAGGAAGTCTATTGTCATGCAGAGGGACATGGAAAGACTTGTCTGAAGCTTATCCCCTGCACTGGGGTCAGGTCGGGAAGGGACGGCACAGAGGTGAGCAGGAACCAACCGCCCTGTCTGTGGTGGGGCTGGCCCCGGGGCAGGCGTGGGGGTGATGGCTGGAAGTGGGATGGCGCGTGAGTTGGCACCAGCCAGCTGTGGAGGCAGAGACTCAGAGGTCAGGGATCTCTCTCTCTGTCTCTGTCTCTCTCTCTCTCCCTCAGGGAGCTGAGGAGAGTAAGGTGGCGCCCCCTGCCCACCTCGCCTACCTCTCCATGGGCCCTTCTTTCTCTGGCCGCTCCGGGAGCCCTGCGGGCTTGGGTTCAACCCCCCACACACCGCACAGGCCAAGGGCGCATGCGCGACCGCCGGGGCCTAGGGCTGGCCTCGGGGGGGGGGGGGGGTCCTCAGTGAAGGCCCCGCCCTCCCTCCAGGCTCTGACCCAGCTGCAGCTCTTACATCGCCGCCCTTCTGGACTCGGCTTCAGCTGTCTCCCTCCCCTCCCCCACTCCCACTCAGCTTGCAGGCCGCTTCCCTGCCTTGAAAGCATTGCTCTGGCCCTGAGGGCCACAGACCTACTGGGCTTCAAGCTCAAGGCTCTGCCTGGGCCTGCTGCTTCGGCCAGGGGCTCATTTTTCCTGGAAAGACAAAGCCATGGCCTCACCCCACGCCTGCACTTTGCCACGGCAGGCAGCCCAGATGTAGGAAAGGCTCTGTGGAGTCAGAAGTGCCGAGACAGGCAGATGGCACCAGAGGGTTTGGGGGCCAGGGCGCAAGTGGGCTAGCCCCTCCTCCCGGGAGTCGGGGAGGCCCGGCCTTCCTAGTGCCCAGGCCGCGGCTCCGGGGAGAAACCCGCCATGGAGGGCACGCGGGAGGCCCTCTGCCTGAGGTGGCAGGTGTCACGCCAGGGCCACTGCAAGCCGGGCTCGGCTTGCCTGCTTTCTCCAAAGGAGGCTGGCCGACCAGCCGAACCTGGCACCTGGGCCAGGCCCCTTCCAAGGGGACGAGTTCCAGAGGATAGAGCCCTGGGGGCGGCTGCCAAGTCTCCTGGAGCGTGTGCTGGGGCCCGTCAGAGGAGGAAGCAGCCTGGTAAACGGTGTGCCAGGCCTGAGATCTGGAGGCCTCCGACAGCCGGGTCCCTGTCCTGCCCAGGCCCCCCGAGGGAGGACGATGGTCGCGCAGTGGTGAGCGGGGTGGGGCTGGCGCCGAGCCTGCCCTTGGATGCCCCGGGGAAGGGCGCCGGGGGATGGGCTGCCCCTGGCCAGGTCTGAGGGACCGACCCAGCTCGGGGCTGTCGGGGGCAGAGAGAGAACCCCCCTCTGCCCTTTCCCTTCAGGTTCTTAGGGCTGGCCAAATCCTTCCCAAGACAGCTTGTCTGGAGAAAATCAGACCCAGCTGAAGAACATGTGTCCATGGGGGAAACCCGGGAAACTGAGTCTCCCCACACAATAGCAGAGATTCTCATCTTGCATCCTCTCTTGAGCTAATGACAAAGGTGGATGTCCCGGGTGGGTGGGCCTGTGGAATGGGAGAGGGGAGGAAGTCTATTGTCATGCAGAGGGACATGGAAAGACTTGTCTGAAGCTTATCCCCTGCACTGGGGTCAGGTCGGGAAGGGACGGCACAGAGGTGAGCAGGAACCAACCGGCCTCTCTGTGGTGGGGCTGGCCCCGGGGCAGGCGTGGGGGTGATGGCTGGAAGTGGGATGGCGCATGAGTTGGCACCAGCCAGCTGTGGAGGCAGAGACTCAGAGGTCAGGGATCTCTCTCTCTGTCTCTGTCTCTCTCTCTCTCCCTCAGGGAGCTGAGGAGAGTAAGGTGGCGCCCCCTGCCCACCTCGCCTACCTCTCCATGGGCCCTTCTTTCTCTGGCCGCTCCGGGAGCCCTGCGGGCTTGGGTTCAAGCCCCCACACACCGCACAGGCCAAGGGCTCATGCGCGACCGCCGGGGCCTAGGGCTGGCCTCGGGGTGGGGGGGTCCTCAGTGAAGGCCCCGCCCTCCCTCCAGGCTCTGACCCAGCTGCAGCTCTTCCATCGCCGCCCTTCTGGACTCGGCTTCAGCTGTCTCCCTCCCCTCCCCCACTCCCACTCAGCTTGCAGGCCGCTTCCCTGCCTTGAAAGCATTGCTCTGGCCCTGAGGGCCACAGACCTACTGGGCTTCAAGCTCAAGGCTCTGCCTGGGCCTGCTGCTTCGGCCAGGGGCTCATTATTTCCTGGAAAGACAAAGCCATGGCCTCACCCCACGCCTGCACTTTGCCACGCCAGGCAGCCCAGATGTAGGAAAGGCTCTGTGGAGTCAGAAGTGCCGAGACAGGCAGATGGCACCAGAGGGTTTGGGGGCCAGGGCGCAAGTGGGCTAGCCCCTCCTCCCGGGAGTCGGGGAGGCCCGGCCTTCCTAGTGCCCAGGCCGCGGCTCCGGGGAGAAACCCGCCATGGAGGGCACGCGGGAGGCCCTCTGCCTGAGGTGGCAGGTGTCACGCCAGGGCCACTGCAAGCCTGGCTCGGCTTGCCTGCTTTCTCCAAAGGAGGCTGGCCGACCAGCCGAACCTGGCACCTGGGCCAGGCCCCTTCCAAGGGGACGAGTTCCAGAGGATAGAGCCCTGGGGGCGGCTGCCAAGTCTCCTGGAGCGTGTGCTGGGCCCCCGTCAGAGGAGGAAGCAGCCTGGTAAACGGTGTGCCAGGCCTGAGATCTGGAGGCCTCCGACAGCCGGGTCCCTGTCCTGCCCAGGCCCCCCGAGGGAGGACGATGGTCGCGCAGTGGCGAGCGGGGTGGGGCTGGCGCCGAGCCTGCCCTTGGATGCCCCGGGGAAGGGCGCCGGGGGATGGGCTGCCCCTGGCCAGGTCTGAGGTACCGACCCAGCTCGGGGCTGTCGGGGGCAGAGAGAGAACCCCCCTCCGCCCTTTCCCTTCAGGTTCTTAGGGCTGGCCAAATCCTTCCCAAGACAGCTTGTCTGGAGAAAATCAGACCCAGCTGAAGAACCTGTGTCCATGGGGGAAACCCGGGAAACTGAGTCTCCCCACACAATAGCAGAGATTCTCATCTTGCATCCTCTCCTGAGCTAATGACAAAGGTGGATGTCCCGGGTGGGTGGGCCTGTGGAATGGGAGAGGGGAGGAAGTCTATTGTCATGCAGAGGGACATGGAAAGACTTGTCTGAAGCTTATCCCCTGCACTGGGGTCAGGTCGGGAAGGGACGGCACAGAGGTGAGCAGGAACCAACCGGCCTCTCTGTGGTGGGGCTGGCCCCGGGGCAGGCGTGGGGGTGATGGCTGGAAGTGGGATGGCGCGTGAGTTGGCACCAGCCAGCTGTGGAGGCAGAGACTCAGAGGTCAGGGATCTCTCTCTCTGTCTCTGTCTCTCTCTCTCTCCCTCAGGGAGCTGAGGAGAGTAAGGTGGCGCCCCCTGCCCACCTCGCCTACCTCTCCATGGGCCCTTCTTTCTCTGGCCGCTCCGGGAGCCCTGCGGGCTTGGGTTCACCCCCCCACACACCGCACAGGCCAAGGGCGCATGCGCGACCGCCGGGGCCTAGGGCTGGCCTCGGGGGGGGGGGGGTCCTCAGTGAAGGCCCCGCCCTCCCTCCAGGCTCTGACCCAGCTGCAGCTCTTACATCGCCGCCCTTCTGGACTCGGCTTCAGCTGTCTCCCTCCCCTCCCCCACTCCCACTCAGCTTGCAGGCCGCTTCCCTGCCTTGAAAGCATTGCTCTGGCCCTGAGGGCCACAGACCTACTGGGCTTCAAGCTCAAGGCTCTGCCTGGGCCTGCTGCTTCGGCCAGGGGCTCTTTTTTTCCTGGAAAGACAAAGCCATGGCCTCACCCCACGCCTGCACTTTGCCACGGCAGGCAGCCCAGATGTAGGAAAGGCTCTGTGGAGTCAGAAGTGCCGAGACAGGCAGATGGCACCAGAGGGTGTGGGGGCCAGGGCGCAAATGGGCTAGCCCCTCCTCCCGGGAGTCGGGGAGGCCCGGCCTTCCTAGTGCCCAGGCCGCGGCTCCGGGGAGAAACCCGCCATGGAGGGCACGCGGGAGGCCCTCTGCCTGAGGTGGCAGGTGTCACGCCAGGGCCACTGCAAGCCGGGCTCGGCTTGCCTGCTTTCTCCAAAGGAGGCTGGCCGACCAGCCGAACCTGGCACCTGGGCCAGGCCCCTTCCAAGGGGACGAGTTCCAGAGGATAGAGCCCTGGGGGCGGCTGCCAAGTCTCCTGGAGCGTGTGCTGGGGCCCGTCAGAGGAGGAAGCAGCCTGGTAAACGGTGTGCCAGGCCTGAGATCTGGAGGCCTCCGACAGCCGGGTCCCTGTCCTGCCCAGGCCCCCCGAGGGAGGACGATGGTCGCGCAGTGGTGAGCGGGGTGGGGCTGGCGCCGAGCCTGCCCTTGGATGCCCCGGGGAAGGGCGCCGGGGGATGGGCTGCCCCTGGCCAGGTCTGAGGGACCGACCCAGCTCGGGGCTGTCGGGGGCAGAGAGAGAACCCCCCTCCGCCCTTTCCCTTCAGGTTCTTAGGGCTGGCCAAATCCTTCCCAAGACAGCTTGTCTGGAGAAAATCAGACCCAGCTGAAGAACCTGTGTCCATGGGGGAAACCCGGGAAACTGAGTCTCCCCACACAATAGCAGAGATTCTCATCTTGCATCCTCTCCTGTGCTAATGACAAAGGTGGATGTCCCGGGTGGGTGGGCCTGTGGAATGGGAGAGGGGAGGAAGTCTATTGTCATGCAGAGGGACATGGAAAGACTTGTCTGAAGCTGATCCCCTGCACTGGGGTCAGGTCGGGAAGGGACGGCACAGAGGTGAGCAGGAACCAACCGGCCTCTCTGTGGTGGGGCTGGCCCCGGGGCAGGCGTGGGGGTGATGGCTGGAAGTGGGATGGCGCGTGAGTTGGCACCAGCCAGCTGTGGAGGCAGAGACTCAGAGGTCAGGGATCTCTCTCTCTGTCTCTGTCTCTGTCTCTCTCCCTCAGGGAGCTGAGGAGAGTAAGGTGGCGCCCCCTGCCCACCTCGCCTACCTCTCCATGGGCCCTTCTTTCTCTGGCCGCTCCGGAAGCCCTGCGGGCTTGGGTTCAAGCCCCCACACACCGCACAGGCCAAGGGCGCATGCGAGACCACCGGGGCCTAGGGCTGGCCTCGGGGGGCGGGGGGTCCTCAGTGAAGGCCCCGCCCTCCCTCCAGGCTCTGACCCAGCTGCAGCTCTTCCATCTCCGCCCTTCTGGACTCGGCTTCAGCTGTCTCCCTCCCCTCCCCCACTCCCACTCAGCTTGCAGGCCGCTTCCCTGCCTTGAAAGCATTGCTCTGGCCCTGAGGGCCACAGACCTACTGGGCTTCAAGCTCAAGGCTCTGCCTGGGCCTGCTGCTTCGGCCAGGGCCTCATTATTTCCTGGAAAGACAAAGCCATGGCCTCACCCCACGCCTGCACTTTGCCACGGCAGGCAGCCCAGATGTAGGAAAGGCTCTGTGGAGTCAGAAGTGCCGAGACAGGCAGATGGCACCAGAGGGTTTGGGGGCCAGGGCGCAAGTGGGCTAGCCCCTCCTCCCGGGAGTCGGGGAGGCCCGGCCTTCCTAGTGCCCAGGCCGCGGCTCCGGGGAGAAACCCGCCATGGAGGGCACGCGGGAGGCCCTCTGCCTGAGGTGGCAGGTGTCACGCCAGGGCCACTGCAAGCCTGGCTCGGCTTGCCTGCTTTCTCCAAAGGAGGCTGGCTGACCAGCCGAACCTGGCACCTGGGCCAGGCCCCTTCGAGGGGACGAGTTCCAGAGGACAGAGCCCTGGGGGCGGCTGCCAAGTCTCCTGCGGCGTGTGCTGGGCCCCCGTCAGAGGAGGAAGCAGCCTGGTATACGGTGTGCCAGGCCTGAGATCTGGAGGCCTCCCACAGCCGGGTCCCTGTCCTGCCCAGGCCCCCCGAGGGAGGACGATGGTCGGGCAGTGGCGAGCGGGGTGGGGCTGGCGCCGAGCCTGCCCTTGGATGCCCCGGGGAAGGGCGCCGGGGGATGGGCTGCCCCTGGCCAGGTCTGAGGGACCGACCCAGCTCGGGGCTGTCGGGGGCAGAGAGAGAACCCCCCTCCGCCCTTTCCCTTCAGGTTCTTAGGGCTGGCCAAATCCTTCCCAAGACAGCTTGTCTGGAGAAAATCAGACCCAGCTGAAGAACCTGTGTCCATGGCGGAAACCCGGGAAACTGAGTCTCCCCACACAATAGCAGAGATTCTCATCTTGCATCCTCTCCTGAGCTAATGACAAAGGTGGATGTCCCGGGTGGGTGGGCCTGTGGAATGGGAGAGGGGAGGAAGTCTATTGTCATGCAGAGGGACATGGAAAGACTTGTCTGAAGCTTATCCCCTGCACTGGGGTCAGGTCGGGAAGGGACGGCACAGAGGTGAGCAGGAACCAACCGGCCTCTCTGTGGTGGGGCTGGCCCCGGGGCAGGCGTGGGGGTGATGGCTGGAAGTGGGATGGCGCGTGAGTTGGCACCAGCCAGCTGTGGAGGCAGAGACTCAGAGGTCAGGGATCTCTCTCTCTGTCTCTGTCTCTCTCTCTCTCCCTCAGGGAGCTGAGGAGAGTAAGGTGGCGCCCCCTGCCCACCTCGCCTACCTCTCCATGGGCCCTTCTTTCTCTGGCCGCTCCGGGAGCCCTGCGGGCTTGGGTTCAAGCCCCCACACACCGCACAGGCCAAGGGCGCATGCGCGACCGCCGGGGCTTAGGGCTGGCCTCGGGGGGGGGGGGGTCCTCAGTGAAGGCCCCGCCCTCCCTCCAGGCTCTGACCCAGCTGCAGCTCTTCCATCGCCGCCCTTCTGGACTTGGCTTCAGCTGTCTCCCTCCCCTCCCCCACTCCCACTCAGATTGCAGGCCGCTTCCCTGCCTTGAAAGCATTGCTCTGGCCCTGAGGGCCACAGACCTACTGGGCTTCAAGCTCAAGGCTCTGCCTGGGCCTGCTGCTTCGGCCAGGGGCTCTTTTTTTCCTGGAAAGACAAAGCCATGGCCTCACCCCACGCCTGCACTTTGCCACGGCAGGCAGCCCAGATGTAGGAAAGGCTCTGTGGAGTCAGAAGTGCCGAGACAGGCAGATGGCACCAGAGGGTGTGGGGGCCAGGGCGCAAATGGGCTAGCCCCTCCTCCCGGGAGTCGGGGAGGCCCGGCCTTCCTAGTGCCCAGGCCGCGGCTCCGGGGAGAAACCCGCCATGGAGGGCACGCGGGAGGCCCTCTGCCTGAGGTGGCAGGTGTCACGCCAGGGCCACTGCAAGCCGGGCTCGGCTTGCCTGCTTTCTCCAAAGGAGGCTGGCCGACCAGCCGAACCTGGCACCTGGGCCAGGCCCCTTCCAAGGGGACGAGTTCCAGAGGATAGAGCCCTGGGGGCGGCTGCCAAGTCTCCTGGAGCGTGTGCTGGGGCCCGTCAGAGGAGGAAGCAGCCTGGTAAACGGTGTGCCAGGCCTGAGATCTGGAGGCCTCCGACAGCCGGGTCCCTGTCCTGCCCAGGCCCCCCGAGGGAGGACGATGGTCGCGCAGTGGTGAGCGGGGTGGGGCTGGCGCCGAGCCTGCCCTTGGATGCCCCGGGGAAGGGCGCCGGGGGATGGGCTGCCCCTGGCCAGGTCTGAGGGACCGACCCAGCTCGGGGCTGTCGGGGGCAGAGAGAGAACCCCCCTCCGCCCTTTCCCTTCAGGTTCTTAGGGCTGGCCAAATCCTTCCCAAGACAGCTTGTCTGGAGAAAATCAGACCCAGCTGAAGAACCTGTGTCCATGGGGGAAACCCGGGAAACTGAGTCTCCCCACACAATAGCAGAGATTCTCATCTTGCATCCTCTCCTGTGCTAATGACAAAGGTGGATGTCCCGGGTGGGTGGGCCTGTGGAATGGGAGAGGGGAGGAAGTCTATTGTCATGCAGAGGGACATGGAAAGACTTGTCTGAAGCTGATCCCCTGCACTGGGGTCAGGTCGGGAAGGGACGGCACAGAGGTGAGCAGGAACCAACCGGCCTCTCTGTGGTGGGGCTGGCCCCGGGGCAGGCGTGGGGGTGATGGCTGGAAGTGGGATGGCGCGTGAGTTGGCACCAGCCAGCTGTGGAGGCAGAGACTCAGAGGTCAGGGATCTCTCTCTCTGTCTCTGTCTCTCTCTCTCTCCCTCAGGGAGCTGAGGAGAGTAAGGTGGCGCCCCCTGCCCACCTCGCCTACCTCTCCATGGGCCCTTCTTTCTCTGGCCGCTCCGGGAGCCCTGCGGGCTTGGGTTCAACCCCCCACACACCGCACAGGCCAAGGGCGCATGCGCGACCGCCGGGGCCTTGGGCTGGCCTCGGGGGGGGGGGGGTCCTCAGTGAAGGCCCCGCCCTCCCTCCAGGCTCTGACCCAGCTGCAGCTCTTACATCGCCGCCCTTCTGGACTCGGCTTCAGCTGTCTCCCTCCCCTCCCCCACTCCCACTCAGCTTGCAGGCCGCTTCCCTGCCTTGAAAGCATTGCTCTGGCCCTGAGGGCCACAGACCTACTGGGCTTCAAGCTCAAGGCTCTGCCTGGGCCTGCTGCTTCGGCCAGGGGCTCTTTTTTTCCTGGAAAGACAAAGCCATGGCCTCACCCCACGCCTGCACTTTGCCACGGCAGGCAGCCCAGATGTAGGAAAGGCTCTGTGGAGTCAGAAGTGCCGAGACAGGCAGATGGCACAAGAGGGTTTGGGGGCCAGGGCGCAAGTGGGCTAGCCCCTCCTCCCGGGAGTCGGGGAGGCCCGGCCTTCCTAGTGCCCAGGCCGCGGCTCCGGGGAGAAACCCGCCATGGAGGGCACGCGGGAGGCCCTCTGCCTGAGGTGGCAGGTGTCACGCCAGGGCCACTGCAAGCCGGGCTCGGCTTGCCTGCTTTCTCCAAAGGAGGCTGGCCGACCAGCCGAACCTGGCACCTGGGCCAGGCCCCTTCCAAGGGGACGAGTTCCAGAGGATAGAGCCCTGGGGGCGGCTGCCAAGTCTCCTGGAGCGTGTGCTGGGGCCCGTCAGAGGAGGAAGCAGCCTGGTAAACGGTGTGCCAGGCCTGAGATCTGGAGGCCTCCGACAGCCGGGTCCCTGTCCTGCCCAGGCCCCCCGAGGGAGGACGATGGTCGCGCAGTGGTGAGCGGGGTGGGGCTGGCGCCGAGCCTGCCCTTGGATGCCCCGGGGAAGGGCGCCGGGGGATGGGCTGCCCCTGGCCAGGTCTGAGGGACCGACCCAGCTCGGGGCTGTCGGGGGCAGAGAGAGAACCCCCCTCTGCCCTTTCCCTTCAGGTTCTTAGGGCTGGCCAAATCCTTCCCAAGACAGCTTGTCTGGAGAAAATCAGACCCAGCTGAAGAACATGTGTCCATGGGGGAAACCCGGGAAACTGAGTCTCCCCACACAATAGCAGAGATTCTCATCTTGCATCCTCTCTTGAGCTAATGACAAAGGTGGATGTCCCGGGTGGGTGGGCCTGTGGAATGGGAGAGGGGAGGAAGTCTATTGTCATGCAGAGGGACATGGAAAGACTTGTCTGAAGCTTATCCCCTGCACTGGGGTCAGGTCGGGAAGGGACGGCACAGAGGTGAGCAGGAACCAACCGGCCTCTCTGTGGTGGGGCTGGCCCCGGGGCAGGCGTGGGGGCGATGGCTGGAAGTGGGATGGCGCATGAGTTGGCACCAGCCAGCTGTGGAGGCAGAGACTCAGAGGTTAGGGATCTCTCTCTCTGTCTCTGTCTCTCTCTCTCTCCCTCAGGGAGCTGAGGAGAGTAAGGTGGCGCCCCCTGCCCACCTCGCCTACCTCTCCATGGGCGCTTCTTTCTCTGGCCGCTCCGGGAGCCCTGCGGGCTTGGGTTCAAGCCCCCACACACCGCACAGGCCAAGGGCTCATGCGCGACCGCCGGGGCCTAGGGCTGGCCTCGGGGTGGGGGGGTCCTCAGTGAAGGCCCCGCCCTCCCTCCAGGCTCTGACCCAGCTGCAGCTCTTCCATCGCCGCCCTTCTGGACTCGGCTTCAGCTGTCTCCCTCCCCTCCCCCACTCCCACTCAGCTTGCAGGCCGCTTCCCTGCCTTGAAAGCATTGCTCTGGCCCTGAGGGCCACAGACCTACTGGGCTTCAAGCTCAAGGCTCTGCCTGGGCCTGCTGCTTCGGCCAGGGGCTCATTATTTCCTGGAAAGACAAAGCCATGGCCTCACCCCACGCCTGCACTTTGCCACGCCAGGCAGCCCAGATGTAGGAAAGGCTCTGTGGAGTCAGAAGTGCCGAGACAGGCAGATGGCACCAGAGGGTTTGGGGGCCAGGGCGCAAGTGGGCTAGCCCCTCCTCCCGGGAGTCGGGGAGGCCCGGCCTTCCTAGTGCCCAGGCCGCGGCTCCGGGGAGAAACCCGCCATGGAGGGCACGCGGGAGGCCCTCTGCCTGAGGTGGCAGGTGTCACGCCAGGGCCACTGCAAGCCGGGCTCGGCTTGCCTGCTTTCTCCAAAGGAGGCTGGCCGACCAGCCGAACCTGGCACCTGGGCCAGGCCCCTTCCAAGGGGACGAGTTCCAGAGGATAGAGCCCTGGGGGCGGCTGCCAAGTCTCCTGGAGCGTGTGCTGGGGCCCGTCAGAGGAGGAAGCAGCCTGGTAAACGGTGTGCCAGGCCTGAGATCTGGAGGCCTCCGACAGCCGGGTCCCTGTCCTGCCCAGGCCCCCCGAGGGAGGACGATGGTCGCGCAGTGGTGAGCGGGGTGGGGCTGGCGCCGAGCCTGCCCTTGGATGCCCCGGGGAAGGGCGCCGGGGGATGGGCTGCCCCTGGCCAGGTCTGAGGGACCGACCCAGCTCGGGGCTGTCGGGGGCAGAGAGAGAACCCCCCTCTGCCCTTTCCCTTCAGGTTCTTAGGGCTGGCCAAATCCTTCCCAAGACAGCTTGTCTGGAGAAAATCAGACCCAGCTGAAGAACATGTGTCCATGGGGGAAACCCGGGAAACTGAGTCTCCCCACACAATAGCAGAGATTCTCATCTTGCATCCTCTCTTGAGCTAATGACAAAGGTGGATGTCCCGGGTGGGTGGGCCTGTGGAATGGGAGAGGGGAGGAAGTCTATTGTCATGCAGAGGGACATGGAAAGACTTGTCTGAAGCTTATCCCCTGCACTGGGGTCAGGTCGGGAAGGGACGGCACAGAGGTGAGCAGGAACCAACCGGCCTCTCTGTGGTGGGGCTGGCCCCGGGGCAGGCGTGGGGGTGATGGCTGGAAGTGGGATGGCGCATGAGTTGGCACCAGCCAGCTGTGGAGGCAGAGACTCAGAGGTCAGGGATCTCTCTCTCTGTCTCTGTCTCTCTCTCTCTCCCTCAGGGAGCTGAGGAGAGTAAGGTGGCGCCCCCTGCCCACCTCGCCTACCTCTCCATGGGCCCTTCTTTCTCTGGCCGCTCCGGGAGCCCTGCGGGCTTGGGTTCAAGCCCCCACACACCGCACAGGCCAAGGGCTCATGCGCGACCGCCGGGGCCTAGGGCTGGCCTCGGGGGGGGGGGTCCTCAGTGAAGGCCCCGCCCTCCCTCCAGGCTCTGACCCAGCTGCAGCTCTTCCATCGCCGCCCTTCTGGACTCGGCTTCAGCTGTCTCCCTCCCCTCCCCCACTCCCACTCAGCTTGCAGGCCGCTTCCCTGCCTTGAAAGCATTGCTCTGGCCCTGAGGGCCACAGACCTACTGGGCTTCAAGCTCAAGGCTCTGCCTGGGCCTGCTGCTTCGGCCAGGGGCTCATTATTTCCTGGAAAGACAAAGCCATGGCCTCACCCCACGCCTGCACTTTGCCACGCCAGGCAGCCCAGATGTAGGAAAGGCTCTGTGGAGTCAGAAGTGCCGAGACAGGCAGATGGCACCAGAGGGTTTGGGGGCCAGGGCGCAAGTGGGCTAGCCCCTCCTCCCGGGAGTCGGGGAGGCCCGGCCTTCCTAGTGCCCAGGCCGCGGCTCCGGGGAGAAACCCGCCATGGAGGGCACGCGGGAGGCCCTCTGCCTGAGGTGGCAGGTGTCACGCCAGGGCCACTGCAAGCCTGGCTCGGCTTGCCTGCTTTCTCCAAAGGAGGCTGGCCGACCAGCCGAACCTGGCACCTGGGCCAGGCCCCTTCCAAGGGGACGAGTTCCAGAGGATAGAGCCCTGGGGGCGGCTGCCAAGTCTCCTGGAGCGTGTGCTGGGCCCCCGTCAGAGGAGGAAGCAGCCTGGTAAACGGTGTGCCAGGCCTGAGATCTGGAGGCCTCCGACAGCCGGGTCCCTGTCCTGCCCAGGCCCCCCGAGGGAGGACGATGGTCGCGCAGTGGCGAGCGGGGTGGGGCTGGCGCCGAGCCTGCCCTTGGATGCCCCGGGGAAGGGCGCCGGGGGATGGGCTGCCCCTGGCCAGGTCTGAGGGACCCACCCAGCTCGGGGATGTCGGGGGCAGAGAGAGAACCCCCCTCCGCCCTTTCCCTTCAGGTTCTTAGGGCTGGCCAAATCCTTCCCAAGACAGCTTGTCTGGAGAAAATCAGACCCAGCTGAAGAACCTGTGTCCATGGGGGAAACCCGGGAAACTGAGTCTCCCCACACAATAGCAGAGATTCTCATCTTGCATCCTCTCCTGTGCTAATGACAAAGGTGGATGTCCCGGGTGGGTGGGCCTGTGGAATGGGAGAGGGGAGGAAGTCTATTGTCATGCAGAGGGACATGGAAAGACTTGTCTGAAGCTTATCCCCTGCACTGGGGTCAGGTCGGGAAGGGACGGCACAGAGGTGAGCAGGAACCAACCGTCCTCTCTGTGGTGGGGCTGGCCCCGGGGCAGGCGTGGGGGGTGATGGCTGGAAGTGGGATGGCGCGTGAGTTGGCACCAGCCAGCTGTGGAGGCAGAGACTCAGAGGTCAGGGATCTCTCTCTCTGTCTCTGTCTCTGTCTCTCTCCCTCAGGGAGCTGAGGAGAGTAAGGTGGCGCCCCCTGCCCACCTCGCCTACCTCTCCATGGGCCCTTCTTTCTCTGGCCGCTCCGGGAGCCCTGCGGGCTTGGGTTCAAGCCCCCACACACCGCACAGTCCAAGGGCTCATGCGCGACCGCCGGGGCCTAGGGCTGGCCTCGGGGGGGGGGGGGGGTCCTCAGTGAAGGCCCCGCCCTCCCTCCAGGCTCTGACCCAGCTGCAGCTCTTCCATCGCCGCCCTTCTGGACTCGGCTTCAGCTGTCTCCCTCCCCTCCCCCACTCCCACTCAGCTTGCAGGCCGCTTCCCTGCCTTGAAAACATTGCTCTGGCCCTGAGGGCCACAGACCTACTGGGCTTCAAGCTCAAGGCTCTGCCTGGGCCTGCTGCTTCGGCCAGGGGCTCATTTTTTCCTGGAAAGACAAAGCCATGGCCTCACCCCACGCCTGCACTTTGCCACGGCAGGCAGCCCAGATGTAGGAAAGGCTCTGTGGAGTCAGAAGTGCCGAGACAGGCAGATGGCACCAGAGGGTTTGGGGGCCAGGGCGCAAGTGGGCTAGCCCCTCCTCCCGGGAGTCGGGGAGGCCCGGAATTCCTAGTGCCCAGGCCGCGGCTCCGGGGAGAAACCCGCCATGGAGGGCACGCGGGAGGCCCTCTGCCTGAGGTGGCAGGTGTCACGCCAGGGCCACTGCAAGCCTGGCTCGGCTTGCCTGCTTTCTCCAAAGGAGACTGGCCGACCAGCCGTCCCTGGCACCTGGGCCAGGCCCCTTCCAAGGGGACGAGTTCCAGAGGCTAGAGCCCTGGGGGTGGCTGCCAAGTCTCCTGGGGCGTGTGCTGGGCCCCCGTCAGAGGAGGAAGCAGCCTGGTAAACGGTGTGCCAGGCCTGAGATCTGGAGGCCTCCGACAGCCGGGTCCCTGTCCTGCCCAGGCCCCCCGAGGGAGGACGATGGTCGCGCAGTGGCGAGCGGGGTGGGGCTGGCGCCGAGCCTGCCCTTGGATGCCCCGGAGAAGGGCGCCGGGGGATGGGCTGCCCCTGGCCAGGTCTGAGGGAGCGACCCAGCTCGGGGCTGTCGGGGGCAGAGAGAGAACCCCCCTCCGCCCTTTCCCTTCAAGTTCTTAGGGCTGGCCTAATCCTTCCCAAGACAGCTTGTCTGGAGAAAATCAGACCCAGCTGAAGAACATGTGTCCATGGGGGAAACCCGGGAAACTGAGTCTCCCCACACAATAGCAGAGATTCTCATCTTGCATCCTCTCCTGAGCTAATGACAAAGGTGGATGTCCCGGGTGGGCCTGTGGAATGGGAGAGTGGAGGAAGTCTATTGTCATGCAGAGGGACATGGAAAGACTTGTCTGAAGCTGATCCCCTGCACTGGGGTCAGGTTGGGAAGGGAGGGCACAGAGGTGAGCAGGAACCAACCGGCCTCTCTGTGGTGGGGCTGGCCCCGGGGCAGGCGTGGGGGTGATGGCTGGAAGTGGGATGGCGCGTGAGTTGGCACCAGCCAGCGGTGGAGGCAGAGACTCAGAGGTCAGGGATCTCTCTCTCTGTCTCTGTGTCTCTCTCTCTCCCTCAGGGAGCTGAGGAGAGTAAGGTGGCGCCCCCTGCCCACCTCGCCTACCTCTCCATGGGCCCTTCTTTCTCCGGCCGCTCCGGGAGCCCTGCGGGCTTGGGTTCAACCCCCCACACACCGCACAGGCCAAGGGCGCATGCGCGACCGCCGGGGCCTAGGGCTGGCCTCGGGGGGGGGGGGGGGGGGGGTGGTCCTCAGTGAAGGCCCCGCCCTCCCTCCAGGCTCTGACCCAGCTGCAGCTCTTCCATCGCCGCCCTTCTGGACTCGGCTTCAGCTGTCTCCCTCCCCTCCCCCACTCCCACTCAGCTTGCAGGCCGCTTCCCTGCCTTGAAAGCATTGCTCTGGCCCTGAGGGCCACAGACCTACTGGGCTTCAAGCTCAAGGCTCTGCCTGGGCCTGCTGCTTCGGCCAGGGGCTCATTTTTTCCTGGAAAGACAAAGCCATGGCCTCACCCCACCCCTGCACTTTGCCACGGCAGGCAGCCCAGATGTAGGAAAGGCTCTGTGGAGTCAGAAGTGCCGAGACAGGCAGATGGCACCAGAGGGTTTGGGGGCCAGGGCGCAAGTGGGCTAGCCCCTCCTCCCGGGAGTCGGGGAGGCCCGGCCTTCCTAGTGCCCAGGCCGCGGCCCCGGGGAGAAACCCGCCATGGAGGGCACGCGGGAGGCCCTCTGCCTGAGGTGGCAGGTGTCACGCCAGGGCCACTGCAAGCCTGGCTCGGCTTGCCTGCTTTCTCCAAAGGAGGCTGGCCGACCAGCCGAACCTGGCAACTGGGCCAGGCCCCTTCCAAGGGGACGAGTTCCAGAGGATAGAGCCCTGGGGGCGGCTGCCAAGTCTCCTGGGGCGTGTGCTGGGCCCCCGTCAGAGGAGGAAGCAGCCTGGTAAACGGTGTGCCAGGCCTGAGATCTGGAGGCCTCCGACAGCCGGGTCCCTGTCCTGCCCAGGCCCCCCGAGGGAGGACGATGGTCGGGCAGTGGCGAGCGGGGTGGGGCTGGCGCCAAGCCTGCCCTTGGATGCCCCGGGGAAGGGCGCCGGGGGATGGGCTGCCCCTGGCCAGGTCTGAGGGACCGACCCAGCTCGGGGCTGTCGGGGGCAGAGAGAGAACCCCCCTCCGCCCTTTCCCTTCAGGTTCTTAGGGCTGGCCAAATCCTTCCCAAGACAGCTTGTCTGGAGAAAATCAGACCCAGCTGAAGAACATGTGTCCATGGGGGAAACCCGGGAAACTGAGTCTCCCCACACAATAGCAGAGATTCTCATCTTGCATCCTCTCCTGAGCTAATGACAAAGGTGGATGTCCCGGGTGGGTGGGCCTGTGGAATGGGAGAGGGGAGGAAGTCTATTGTCATGCAGAGGGACATGGAAAGACTTGTCTGAAGCTTATCCCCTGCACTGGGGTCAGGTCGGGAAGGGATGGCATAGAGGTGAGCAGGAACCAACCGGCCTCTCTGTGGTGGGGCTGGCCCCGGGGCAGGCTTGGGGGTGATGGCTGGAAGTGGGATGGCGCGTGAGTTGGCACCAGCCAGCTGTGGAGGCAGAGACTCAGAGGTCAGGGATCTCTCTCTCTGTCTCTGTCTCTGTCTCTCTCCCTCAGGGAGCTGAGGAGAGTAAGGTGGCGCCCCCTGCCCACCTCGCCTACCTCTCCATGAGCCCTTCTTTCTCTGGCCGCTCCGGGAGCCCTGCGGGCTTGGGTTCAACCCCCCACACACCGCACAGGCCAAGGGCGCATGCGGGACCGCTGGGGCCTAGGGCTGGCCTCGGGGGGCGGGGGGTCCTCAGTGAAGGCCCCGCCCTCCCTCCAGGCTCTGACCCAGCTGCAACTCTTCCATCGCTGCCCTTCTGGACTCGGCTTCAGCTGTCTCCCTCCCCTCCCCCACTCCCACTCAGCTTGCAGGCCGCTTCCCTGCTTTGAAAGCATTGCTCTGGCCCTGAGGGCCACAGACCTACTGGGCTTCAAGCTCAAGGCTCTGCCTGGGCCTGCTGCTTCGGCCAGGGGCTCATTATTTCCTGGAAAGACAAAGCCATGGCCTCACCCCACGCCTGCACTTTGCCACGGCAGGCAGCCCAGATGTAGGAAAGGCTCTGTGGAGTCAGAAGTGCCGAGACAGGCAGATGGCACCAGAGGGTTTGGGGGCCAGGGCGCAAGTGGGCTAGCCCCTCCTCCCGGGAGTCGGGGAGGCCCGGCCTTCCTAGTGCCCAGGCCACGGCTCCGGGGAGAAACCCGCCATGGAGGGCACGCGGGAGGCCCTCTGCCTGAGGTGGCAGGTGTCACGCCAGGGCCACTGCAAGCCTGGCTCGGCTTGCCTGCTTTCTCCAAAGGAGGCTGGCCGACCAGCCGAACCTGGCACCTGGGCCAGGCCCCTTCCAAGGGGACGAGTTCCAGAGGCTAGAGCCCTGGGGGCGGCTGCCAAGTCTCCTGGGGCGTGTGCTGGGCCCCCGTCAGAGGAGGAAGCAGCCTGGTAAATGGTGTGCCAGGCCTGAGATCTGGAGGCCTCCCACAGCCGGGTCCCTGTCCTGCCCAGGCCCCCCGAGGGAGGACGATGGTCGCGCAGTGGCGAGCGGGGTGGGGCTGGCGCCGAGCCTGCCCTTGGATGCCCCGGGGAAGGGCGCCGGGGGATGGGCTGCCCCTGGCCAGGTCTGAGGGACCGCTCCAGCTCGGGGCTGTCGGGGGCAGAGAGAGAACCCCCCTCCGCCCTTTCCCTTCAGGTTCTTAGGGCTGGCCAAATCCTTCCCAAGACAGCTTGTCTGGAGAAAATCAGACCCAGCTGAAGAACCTGTGTCCATGGGGGAAACCCGGGAAACTGAGTCTCCCCACACAATAGCAGAGATTCTCATCTTGCATCCTCTCCTGAGCTAATGACAAAGGTGGATGTCCCGGGTGGGTGGGCCTGTGGAATGGGAGAGGGGAGGAAGTCTATTGTCATGCAGAGGGACATGGAAAGACTTGTCTGAAGCTTATCCCCTGCACTGGGGTCAGGTCGGGAAGGGACGGCACAGAGGTGAGCAGGAAACAACCGGCCTCTCTGTGGTGGGGCTGGCCCCGGGGCAGGCGTGGGGGTGATGGCTGGAAGTGGGATGGCGCGTGAGTTGGCACCAGCCAGCGGTGGAGGCAGAGACTCAGAGGTCAGGGATCTCTCTCTCTGTCTCTGTCTCTGTCTCTCTCCCTCAGGGAGCTGAGGAGAGTAAGGTGGCGCCCCCTGCCCACCTCGCCTACCTCTCCATGGGCCCTTCTTTCTCTGGCCGCTCCGGGAGCCCTGCGGGCTTGGGTTCAACCCCCCACACACCGCACAGGCCAAGGGCGCATGCGGGACCGCTGGGGCCTAGGGCTGGCCTCGGGGGGCGGGGGGTCCTCAGTGAAGGCCCCGCCCTCCCTCCAGGCTCTGACCCAGCTGCAGCTCTTCCATCGCTGCCCTTCTGGACTCGGCTTCAGCTGTCTCCCTCCCCTCCCCCACTCCCACTCAGCTTGCAGGCCGCTTCCCTGCTTTGAAAGCATTGCTCTGGCCCTGAGGGCCACAGACCTACTGGGCTTCAAGCTCAAGGCTCTGCCTGGGCCTGCTGCTTCGGCCAGGGGCTCATTATTTCCTGGAAAGACAAAGCCATGGCCTCACCCCACGCCTGCACTTTGCCACGGCAGGCAGCCCAGATGTAGGAAAGGCTCTGTGGAGTCAGAAGTGCCGAGACAGGCAGATGGCACCAGAGGGTTTGGGGGCCAGGGCGCAAGTGGGCTAGCCCCTCCTCCCGGGAGTCGGGGAGGCCCGGCCTTCCTAGTGCCCAGGCCACGGCTCCGGGGAGAAACCCGCCATGGAGGGCACGCGGGAGGCCCTCTGCCTGAGGTGGCAGGTGTCACGCCAGGGCCACTGCAAGCCTGGCTCGGCTTGCCTGCTTTCTCCAAAGGAGGCTGGCCGACCAGCCGAACCTGGCACCTGGGCCAGGCCCCTTCCAAGGGGACGAGTTCCAGAGGCTAGAGCCCTGGGGGCGGCTGCCAAGTCTCCTGGGGCGTGTGCTGGGCCCCCGTCAGAGGAGGAAGCAGCCTGGTAAATGGTGTGCCAGGCCTGAGATCTGGAGGCCTCCCACAGCCGGGTCCCTGTCCTGCCCAGGCCCCCCGAGGGAGGACGATGGTCGCGCAGTGGCGAGCGGGGTGGGGCTGGCGCGGAGCCTGCCCTTGGATGCCCCGGGGAAGGGCGCCGGGGGATGGGCTGCCCCTGGCCAGGTCTGAGGGACCGCTCCAGCTCGGGGCTGTCGGGGGCAGAGAGAGAACCCCCCTCCGCCCTTTCCCTTCAGGTTCTTAGGGCTGGCCAAATCCTTCCCAAGACAGCTTGTCTGGAGAAAATCAGACCCAGCTGAAGAACGTGTGTCCATGGGGGAAACCCGGGAAACTGAGTCTCCCCACACAATAGCAGAGATTCTCATCTTGCATCCTCTCCTGAGCTAATGACAAAGGTGGATGTCCCGGGTGGGTGGGCCTGTGGAATGGGAGAGGGGAGGAAGTCTATTGTCATGCAGAGGGACATGGAAAGACTTGTCTGAAGCTTATCCCCTGCACTGGGGTCAGGTCGGGAAGGGACGGCACAGAGGTGAGCAGGAACCAACCGGCCTCTCTGTGGTGGGGCTGGCCCCGGGGCAGGCGTGGGGGTGATGGCTGGAAGTGGGATGGCGCGTGAGTTGGCACCAGCCAGCGGTGGAGGCAGAGACTCAGAGGTCAGGGATCTCTCTCTCTGTCTCTGTCTCTCTCTCTCTCCCTCAGGGAGCTGAGGAGAGTAAGGTGGCGCCCCCTGCCCACCTCGCCTACCTCTCCATGGGCCCTTCTTTCTCTGGCCGCTCCGGGAGCACTGCGGGCTTGGGTTCAACCCCCCACACACCGCACAGGCCAAGGGCGCATGCGCGACCGCCGGGGCCTAGGGCTGGCCTCGGGGGCGTGGGGTCCTCAGTGAAGGCCCCGCCCTCCCTCCAGGCTCTGACCCAGCTGCAGCTCTTCCATCGCCGCCCTTCTGGACTCGGCTTCAGCTGTCTCCCTCCCCTCCCCCACTCCCACTCAGCTTGCAGGCCGCTTCCCTGCCTTGAAAGCATGGCTCTGGCCCTGAGGGCCACAGACCTACTGGGCTTCAAGCTCAAGGCTCTGCCTGGGCCTGCTGCTTCGGCCAGGGGCTCATTTTTTCCTGGAAAGACAAAGCCATGGCCTCACCCCACGCCTGCACTTTGCCACGGCAGGCAGCCCAGATGTAGGAAAGGCTCTGTGGAGTCAGAAGTGCCGAGACAGGCAGATGGCACCAGAGGGTTTGGGGGCCAGGGCGCAAGTGGGCTAGCCCCTCCTCCCGGGAGTCGGGGAGGCCCGGCCTTCCTAGTGCCCAGGCCGCGGCTCCGGGGAGAAACCCGCCATGGAGGGCACGCGGGAGGCCCTCTGCCTGAGGTGGCAGGTGTCACGCCAGGGCCACTGCAAGCCTGGCTCGGCTTGCCTGCTTTCTCCAAAGGAGGCTGGCTGACCAGCCGAACCTGGCACCTGGGCCAGGCCCCTTCGAGGGGACGAGTTCCAGAGGACAGAGCCCTGGGGGCGGCTGCCAAGTCTCCTGCGGCGTGTGCTGGGCCCCCGTCAGAGGAGGAAGCAGCCTGGTAAACGGTGTGCCAGGCCTGAGATCTGGAGGCCTCCCACAGCCGGGTCCCTGTCCTGCCCAGGCCCCCCGAGGGAGGACGATGGTCGGGCAGTGGCGAGCGGGGTGGGGCTGGTGCCGAGCCTGCCCTTGGATGCCCCGGGGAAGGGCGCCGGGGGATCGGCTGCCCCTGGCCAGGTCTGAGGGACCGACCCAGCTCGGGGCTGTCGGGGGCAGAGAGAGAACCCCCCTCCGCCCTTTCCCTTCAGGTTCTTAGGGCTGGCCAAATCCTTCCCAAGACAGCTTGTCTGGAGAAAATCAGACCCAGCTGAAGAACATGTGTCCATGGGGGAAACCCGGGAAACTGAGTCTCCCCACACAATAGCAGAGATTCTCATCTTGCATCCTCTCCTGAGCTAATGACAAAGGTGGATGTCCCGGGTGGGCCTGTGGAATGGGAGAGGGGAGGAAGTCTCTTGTCATGCAGAGGGACATGGAAAGACTTGTCTGAAGCTTATCCCCTGCACTGGGGTCAGGTCGGGAAGGGACGGCACAGAGGTGAGCAGGAACCAACCGGCCTCTCTGTGGTGGGGCTGGCCCCGGGGCAGGCGTGGGGGTGATGGCTGGAAGTGGGATGGCGCGTGAGTTGGCACCAGCCAGCTGTGGAGGCAGAGACTCAGAGGTCAGGGATCTCTCTCTCTGTCTCTGTCTCTCTCTCTCTCGCTCAGGGAGCTGAGGAGAGTAAGGTGGCGCCCCCTGCCCACCTCGCCTACCTCTCCATGGGCCCTTCTTTCTCTGGCTGCTCCGGGAGCCCTGCGGGCTTGGGTTCAACCCCCCACACACCGCACAGGCCAAGGGCGCATGCGCGACCGCCGGGGCCTAGGGCTGGCCTGGGGGGGGGGTCCTCAGTGAAGGCCCCGCCCTCCCTCCAGGCTCTGACCCAGCTGCAGCTCTTCCATCGCCGCTCTTCTGGACTCGGCTTCAGCTGTCTCCCTCCCCTCCCCCACTCCCACTCAGCTTGCAGGCCGCTTCCCTGCCTTGAAAGCATGGCTCTGGCCCTGAGGGCCACAAACCTACTGGGCTTCAAGCTCAAGGCTCTGCCTGGGCCTGCTGCTTCGGCCAGGGGCTCATTTTTTCCTGGAAAGACAAAGCCATGGCCTCACCCCACGCCTGCACTTTGCCACGGCAGGCAGCCCAGATGTAGGAAAGGCTCTGTGGAGTCAGAAGTGCCGAGACAGGCAGATGGCACCAGAGGGTTTGGGGGCCAGGGCGCAAGTGGGCTAGCCCCTCCTCCCGGGAGTCGGGGAGGCCCGGCCTTCCTAGTGCCCAGGCCACGGCTCCGGGGAGAAACCCGCCATGGAGGGCACGCGGGAGGCCCTCTGCCTGAGGTGGCAGGTGTCACGCCAGGGCCACTGCAAGCCTGGCTCGGCTTGCCTGCTTTCTCCAAAGGAGGCTGGCCGACCAGCCGAACCTGGCACCTGGGCCAGGCCCCTTCCAAGGGGACGAGTTCCAGAGGCTAGAGCCCTGGGGGCGGCTGCCAAGTCTCCTGGGGCGTGTGCTGGGCCCCCGTCAGAGGAGGAAGCAGCCTGGTAAACGGTGTGCCAGGCCTGAGATCTGGAGGCCTCCCACAGCCGGGTCCCTGTCCTGCCCAGGCCCCCCGAGGGAGGACGATGGTCGGGCAGTGGCGAGCGGGGTGGGGCTGGCGCCGAGCCTGCCCTTGGATGCCCCGGGGTAGGGCGCCGGGGGATGGGCTGCCCCTGGCCGGGTCTGAGGGACCGACCCAGCTCGGGGCTGTCGGGGGCAGAGAGAGAACCCCCCTCCGCCCTTTCCCTTCAGGTTCTTATGGCTGGCCAAATCCTTCCCAAGACAGCTTGTCTGGAGAAAATCAGACCCAGCTGAAGAACATGTGTCCATGGGGGAAACCCGGGAAACTGAGTCTCCCCACACAATAGCAGAGATTCTCATCTTGCATCCTCTCCTGAGCTAATGACAAAGGTGGATGTCCCGGGTGGGCCTGTGGAATGGGAGAGGGGAGGAAGTCTATTGTCATGCAGAGGGACATGGAAAGACTTGTCTGAAGCTTATCCCCTGCACTGGGGTCAGGTCGGGAAGGGACGGCACAGAGGTGAGCAGGAACCAACCGGCCTCTCTGTGGTGGGGCTGGCCCCGGGGCAGGCGTGGGGGTGATGGCTGGAAGTGGGATGGCGCCTGAGTTGGCACCAGCCAGCAGTGGAGGCAGAGACTCAGAGGTCAGGGATCTCTCTCTCTGTCTCTGTCTCTCTCTCTCTCCCTCAGGGAGCTGAGGAGAGTAAGGTGGCGCCCCCTGCCCACCTCGCCTACCTCTCCATGGGCCCTTCTTTCTCTGGCCGCTCCGGGAGCCCTGCGGGCTTGGGTTCAACCCCCCACACACCGCACAGGCCAAGGGCGCATGCGCGACCGCCGGGGCCTAGGGCTGGCCTCGGGGGGGGGGGGGTCCTCAGTGAAGGCCCTGCCCTCCCTCCAGGCTCTGACCCAGCTGCAGCTCTTCCATCGCCGCCCTTCTGGACTCGGCTTCAGCTGTCTCCCTCCCCTCCCCCACTCCCACTCAGCTTGCAGGCCGCTTCCCTGCCTTGAAAGCATGGCTCTGGCCCTGAGGGCCACAGACCTACTGGGCTTCAAGCTCAAGGCTCTGCCTGGGCCTGCTGCTTCGGCCAGGGGCTCATTTTTTCCTGGAAAGACAAAGCCATGGCCTCACCCCACGCCTGCACTTTGCCACGGCAGGCAGCCCAGATGTAGGAAAGGCTCTGTGGAGTCAGAAGTGCCGAGACAGGCAGATGGCACCAGAGGGTTTGGGGGCCAGGGCGCAAGTGGGCTAGGCCCTCCTCCCGGGATTCGGGGAGGCCCGGCCTTCCTAGTGCCCAGGCCACGGCTCCGGGGAGAAACCCGCCATGGAGGGCACGCGGGAGGCCCTCTGCCTGAGGTGGCAGGTGTCACGCCAGGGCCACTGCAAGCCTGGCTCGGCTTGCCTGCTTTCTCCAAAGGAGGCTGGCCGACCAGCCGAACCTGGCACCTGGGCCAGGCCCCTTCCAAGGGGACGAGTTCCAGAGGCTAGAGCCCTGGGGGCGGCTGCCAAGTCTCCTGGGGCGTGTGCTGGGCCCCCATCAGAGGAGGAAGCAGCCTGGTAAACGGTGTGCCAGGCCTGAGATCTGGAGGCCTCCCACAGCCGGGTCCCTGTCCTGCCCAGGCCCCCCGAGGGAGGACGATGGTCGGGCAGTGGCGAGCGGGGTGGGGCTGGTGCCGAGCCTGCCCTTGGATGCCCCGGGGAAGGGCGCCGGGGGATCGGCTGCCCCTGGCCGGGTCTGAGGGACCGACCCAGCTCGGGGCTGTCGGGGGCAGAGAGAGAACCCCCCTCCGCCCTTTCCCTTCAGGTTCTTAGGGCTGGCCAAATCCTTCCCAAGACAGCTTGTCTGGAGAAAATCAGACCCAGCTGAAGAACATGTGTCCATGGGGGAAACCCGGGAAACTGAGTCTCCCCACACAATAGCAGAGATTCTCATCTTGCATCCTCTCCTGAGCTAATGACAAAGGTGGATGTCCCGGGTGGGCCTGTGGAATGGGAGAGGGGAGGAAGTCTCTTGTCATGCAGAGGGACATGGAAAGACTTGTCTGAAGCTTATCCCCTGCACTGGGGTCAGGTCGGGAAGGGACGGCACAGAGGTGAGCAGGAACCAACCGGCCTCTCTGTGGTGGGGCTGGCCCCGGGGCAGGCGTGGGGGTGATGGCTGGAAGTGGGATGGCGCGTGAGTTGGCACCAGCCAGCGGTGGAGGCAGAGACTCAGAGGTCAGGGATCTCTCTCTCTGTCTCTGTCTCTCTCTCTCTCGCTCAGGGAGCTGAGGAGAGTAAGGTGGCGCCCCCTGCCCACCTCGCCTACCTCTCCATGGGCCCTTCTTTCTCTGGCTGCTCCGGGAGCCCTGCGGGCTTGGGTTCAACCCCCCACACACCGCACAGGCCAAGGGCGCATGCGCGACCGCCGGGGCCTAGGGCTGGCCTGGGGGGGGGGTCCTCAGTGAAGGCCCCGCCCTCCCTCCAGGCTCTGACCCAGCTGCAGCTCTTCCATCGCCGCTCTTCTGGACTCGGCTTCAGCTGTCTCCCTCCCCTCCCCCACTCCCACTCAGCTTGCAGGCCGCTTCCCTGCCTTGAAAGCATGGCTCTGGCCCTGAGGGCCACAGACCTACTGGGCTTCAAGCTCAAGGCTCTGCCTGGGCCTGCTGCTTCGGCCAGGGGCTCATTTTTTCCTGGAAAGACAAAGCCATGGCCTCACCCCACGCCTGCACTTTGCCACGGCAGGCAGCCCAGATGTAGGAAAGGCTCTGTGGAGTCAGAAGTGCCGAGACAGGCAGATGGCACCAGAGGGTTTGGGGGCCAGGGCGCAAGTGGGCTAGCCCCTCCTCCCGGGAGTCGGGGAGGCCCGGCCTTCCTAGTGCCCAGGCCACGGCTCCGGGGAGAAACCCGCCATGGAGGGCACGCGGGAGGCCCTCTGCCTGAGGTGGCAGGTGTCACGCCAGGGCCACTGCAAGCCTGGCTCGGCTTGCCTGCTTTCTCCAAAGGAGGCTGGCCGACCAGCCGAACCTGGCACCTGGGCCAGGCCCCTTCCAAGGGGACGAGTTCCAGAGGCTAGAGCCCTGGGGGCGGCTGCCAAGTCTCCTGGGGCGTGTGCTGGGCCCCCGTCAGAGGAGGAAGCAGCCTGGTAAACGGTGTGCCAGGCCTGAGATCTGGAGGCCTCCCACAGCCGGGTCCCTGTCCTGCCCAGGCCCCCCGAGGGAGGACGATGGTCGGGCAGTGGCGAGCGGGGTGGGGCTGGCGCCGAGCCTGCCCTTGGATGCCCCGGGGTAGGGCGCCGGGGGATGGGCTGCCCCTGGCCGGGTCTGAGGGACCGACCCAGCTCGGGGCTGTCGGGGGCAGAGAGAGAACCCCCCTCCGCCCTTTCCCTTCAGGTTCTTAGGGCTGGCCAAATCCTTCCCAAGACAGCTTGTCTGGAGAAAATCAGACCCAGCTGAAGAACATGTGTCCATGGGGGAAACCCGGGAAACTGAGTCTCCCCACACAATAGCAGAGATTCTCATCTTGCATCCTCTCCTGAGCTAATGACAAAGGTGGATGTCCCGGGTGGGCCTGTGGAATGGGAGAGGGGAGGAAGTCTCTTGTCATGCAGAGGGACATGGAAAGACTTGTCTGAAGCTTATCCCCTGCACTGGGGTCAGGTCGGGAAGGGACGGCACAGAGGTGAGCAGGAACCAACCGGCCTCTCTGTGGTGGGGCTGGCCCCGGGGCAGGCGTGGGGGTGATGGCTGGAAGTGGGATGGCACGTGAGTTGGCACCAGCCAGCGGTGGAGGCAGAGACTCAGAGGTCAGGGATCTCTCTCTCTGTCTCTGTCTCTCTCTCTCTCCCTCAGGGAGCTGAGGAGAGTAAGGTGGCGCCCCCTGCCCACCTCGCCTACCTCTCCATGGGCCCTTCTTTCTCTGGCTGCTCCGGGAGCCCTGCGGGCTTGGGTTCAACCCCCCACACACCGCACAGGCCAAGGGCGCATGCGCGACCGCCGGGGCCTAGGGCTGGCCTGGGGGGGGGGTCCTCAGTGAAGGCCCCGCCCTCCCTCCAGGCTCTGACCCAGCTGCAGCTCTTCCATCGCCGCCCTTCTGGACTCGGCTTCAGCTGTCTCCCTCCCCTCCCCCACTCCCACTCAGCTTGCAGGCCGCTTCCCTGCCTTGAAAGAATGGCTCTGGCCCTGAGGGCCACAGACCTACTGGGCTTCAAGCTCAAGGCTCTGCCTGGGCCTGCTGCTTCGGCCAGGGGCTCATTTTTTCCTGGAAAGACAAAGCCATGGCCTCACCCCACGCCTGCACTTTGCCACGGCAGGCAGCCCAGATGTAGGAAAGGCTCTGTGGAGTCAGAAGTGCCGAGACAGGCAGATGGCACCAGAGGGTTTGGGGGCCAGGGCGCAAGTGGGCTAGCCCCTCCTCCCGGGAGTCGGGGAGGCCCGGCCTTCCTAGTGCCCAGGCCACGGCTCCGGGGAGAAACCCGCCATGGAGGGCACGCGGGAGGCCCTCTGCCTGAGGTGGCAGGTGTCACGCCAGGGCCACTGCAAGCCTGGCTCGGCTTGCCTGCTTTCTCCAAAGGAGGCTGGCCGACCAGCCGAACCTGGCACCTGGGCCAGGCCCCTTCCAAGGGGACGAGTTCCAGAGGCTAGAGCCCTGGGGGCGGCTGCCAAGTCTCCTGGGGCGTGTGCTGGGCCCCCGTCAGAGGAGGAAGCAGCCTGGTAAACGGTGTGCCAGGCCTGAGATCTGGAGGCCTCCCACAGCCGGGTCCCTGTCCTGCCCAGGCCCCCCGAGGGAGGACGATGGTCGGGCAGTGGCGAGCGGGGTGGGGCTGGCGCCGAGCCTGCCCTTGGATGCCCCGGGGAAGGGCGCCGGGGGATGGGCTGCCCCTGGCCGGGTCTGAGGGACCGACCCAGCTCGGGGCTGTCGGGGGCAGAGAGAGAACCCCCCTCCGCCCTTTCCCTTCAGGTTCTTAGGGCTGGCCAAATCCTTCCCAAGACAGCTTGTCTGGAGAAAATCAGACCCAGCTGAAGAACATGTGTCCATGGGGGAAACCCGGGAAACTGAGTCTCCCCACACAATAGCAGAGATTCTCATCTTGCATCCTCTCCTGAGCTAATGACAAAGGTGGATGTCCCGGGTGGGCCTGTGGAATGGGAGAGGGGAGGAAGTCTATTGTCATGCAGAGGGACATGGAAAGACTTGTCTGAAGCTTATCCCCTGCACTGGGGTCAGGTCGGGATGGGACGGCACAGAGGTGAGCAGGAACCAACCGGCCTCTCTGTGGTGGGGCTGGCCCCGGGGCAGGCGTGGGGGTGATGGCTGGAAGTGGGATGGCGCGTGAGTTGGCACCAGCCAGCGGTGGAGGCAGAGACTCAGAGGTCAGGGATCTCTCTCTCTGTCTCTGTCTCTCTCTCTCTCCCTCAGGGAGCTGAGGAGAGTAAGGTGGCGCCCCCTGCCCACCTCGCCTACCTCTCCATGGGCCCTTCTTTCTCTGGCCGCTCCGGGAGCCCTGCGGGCTTGGGTTCAACCCCCCACACACCGCACAGGCCAAGGGCGCATGCGCGAACGCCGGGGCCTAGGGCTGGCCTCCGGGGGGGGGGTCCTCAGTGAAGGCCCCGCCCTCCCTCCAGGCTCTGACCCAGCTGCAGCTCTTCCATCGCCGCCCTTCTGGACTCGGCTTCAGCTGTCTCCCTCCCCTCCCCCACTCCCACTCAGCTTGCAGGCCGCTTCCCTGCCTTGAAAGCATGGCTCTGGCCCTGAGGGCCACAGACCTACTGGGCTTCAAGCTCAAGGCTCTGCCTGGGCCTGCTGCTTCGGCCAGGGGCTCATTTTTTCCTGGAAAGACAAAGCCATGGCCTCACCCCACGCCTGCACTTTGCCACGGCAGGCAGCCCAGATGTAGGAAAGGCTCTGTGGAGTCAGAAGTGCCGAGACAGGCAGATGGCACCAGAGGGTTTGGGGGCCAGGGCGCAAGTGGGCTAGCCCCTCCTCCCGGGAGTCGGGGAGGCCCGGCCTTCCTAGTGCCCAGGCCACGGCTCCGGGGAGAAACCCGCCATGGAGGGCACGCGGGAGGCCCTCTGCCTGAGGTGGCAGGTGTCACGCCAGGGCCACTGCAAGCCTGGCTCGGCTTGCCTGCTTTCTCCAAAGGAGGCTGGCCGACCAGCCGAACCTGGCACCTGGGCCAGGCCCCTTCCAAGGGGACGAGTTCCAGAGGCTAGAGCCCTGGGGGCGGCTGCCAAGTCTCCTGGGGCGTGTGCTGGGCCCCCGTCAGAGGAGGAAGCAGCCTGGTAAACGGTGTGCCAGGCCTGAGATCTGGAGGCCTCCCACAGCCGGGTCCCTGTCCTGCCCAGGCCCCCCGAGGGAGGACGATGGTCGGGCAGTGGCGAGCGGGGTGGGGCTGGCGCCGAGCCTGCCCTTGGATGCCCCGGGGAAGGGCGCCGGGGGATGGGCTGCCCCTGGCCGGGTCTGAGGGACCGACCCAGCTCGGGGCTGTCGGGGGCAGAGAGAGAACCCCCCTCCGCCCTTTCCCTTCAGGTTCTTAGGGCTGGCCAAATCCTTCCCAAGACAGCTTGTCTGGAGAAAATCAGACCCAGCTGAAGAACATGTGTCCATGGGGGAAACCCGGGAAACTGAGTCTCCCCACACAATAGCAGAGATTCTCATCTTGCATCCTCTCCTGAGCTAATGACAAAGGTGGATGTCCCGGGTGGGCCTGTGGAATGGGAGAGGGGAGGAAGTCTATTGTCATGCAGAGGGACATGGAAAGACTTGTCTGAAGCTTATCCCCTGCACTGGGGTCAGGTCGGGATGGGACGGCACAGAGGTGAGCAGGAACCAACCGGCCTCTCTGTGGTGGGGCTGGCCCCGGGGCAGGCGTGGGGGTGATGGCTGGAAGTGGGATGGCGCGTGAGTTGGCACCAGCCAGCGGTGGAGGCAGAGACTCAGAGGTCAGGGATCTCTCTCTCTGTCTCTGTCTCTCTCTCTCTCCCTCAGGGAGCTGAGGAGAGTAAGGTGGCGCCCCCTGCCCACCTCGCCTACCTCTCCATGGGCCCTTCTTTCTCTGGCCGCTCCGGGAGCCCTGCGGGCTTGGGTTCAACCCCCCACACACCGCACAGGCCAAGGGCGCATGCGCGAACGCCGGGGCCTAGGGCTGGCCTCCGGGGGGGGGGGTCCTCAGTGAAGGCCCCGCCCTCCCTCCAGGCTCTGACCCAGCTGCAGCTCTTCCATCGCCGCCCTTCTGGACTCGGCTTCAGCTGTCTCCCTCCCCTCCCCCACTCCCACTCAGCTTGCAGGCCGCTTCCCTGCCTTGAAAGCATGGCTCTGGCCCTGAGGGCCACAGACCTACTGGGCTTCAAGCTCAAGGCTCTGCCTGGGCCTGCTGCTTCGGCCAGGGGCTCATTTTTTCCTGGAAAGACAAAGCCATGGCCTCACCCCACACCTGCACTTTGCCACGGCAGGCAGCCCAGATGTAGGAAAGGCTCTGTGGAGTCAGAAGTGCCGAGACAGGCAGATGGCACCAGAGGGTTTGGGGGCCAGGGCGCAAGTGGGCTAGCCCCTCCTCCCGGGAGTCGGGGAGGCCCGGCCTTCCTAGTGCCCAGGCCACGGCTCCGGGGAGAAACCCGCCATGGAGGGCACGCGGGAGGCCCTCTGGCTGAGGTGGCAGGTGTCACGCCAGGGCCACTGCAAGCCTGGCTCGGCTTGCCTGCTTTCTCCAAAGGAGGCTGGCCGACCAGCCGAACCTGGCACCTGGGCCAGGCCCCTTCCAAGGGGACGAGTTCCAGAGGCTAGAGCCCTGGGGGCGGCTGCCAAGTCTCCTGGGGCGTGTGCTGGGCCCCCGTCAGAGGAGGAAGCAGCCTGGTAAACGGTGTGCCAGGCCTGAGATCTGGAGGCCTCCCACAGCCGGGTCCCTGTCCTGCCCAGGCCCCCCGAGGGAGGACGATGGTCGGGCAGTGGCGAGCGGGGTGGGGCTGGCGCCGAGCCTGCCCTTGGATGCCCCGGGGAAGGGCGCCGGGGGATGGGCTGCCCCTGGCCGGGTCTGAGGGACCGACCCAGCTCGGGGCTGTCGGGGGCAGAGAGAGAACCCCCCTCCGCCCTTTCCCTTCAGGTTCTTAGGGCTGGCCAAATCCTTCCCAAGACAGCTTGTCTGGAGAAAATCAGACCCAGCTGAAGAACATGTGTCCATGGGGGAAACCCGGGAAACTGAGTCTCCCCACACAATAGCAGAGATTCTCATCTTGCATCCTCTCCTGAGCTAATGACAAAGGTGGATGTCCCGGGTGGGCCTGTGGAATGGGAGAGGGGAGGAAGTCTATTGTCATGCAGAGGGACATGGAAAGACTTGTCTGAAGCTTATCCCCTGCACTGGGGTCAGGTCGAGAAGGGACGGCACAGAGGTGAGCAGGAACCAACCGGCCTCTCTGTGGTGGGGCTGGCCCCGGGGCAGGCGTGGGGGTGATGGCTGGAAGTGGGATGGCGCGTGAGTTGGCACCAGCCAGCGGTGGAGGCAGAGACTCAGAGGTCAGGGATCTCTCTCTCTGTCTCAGTCTCTCTCTCTCTCCCTCAGGGAGCTGAGGAGAGTAAGGTGGCGCCCCCTGCCCACCTCGCCTACCTCTCCATGGGCCCTTCTTTCTCTGGCCGCTCCGGGAGCCCTGCGGGCTTGGGTTCAACCCCCCACACACCGCACAGGCCAAGGGCGCATGCGCGACCGCCGGGGCCTAGGGCTGGCCTCGGGGGGGGGGGGGGGGGTCCTCAGTGAAGGCCCTGCCCTCCCTCCAGGCTCTGACCCAGCTGCAGCTCTTCCATCGCCGCCCTTCTGGACTCGGCTTCAGCTGTCTCCCTCCCCTCCCCCACTCCCACTCAGCTTGCAGGCCGCTTCCCTGCCTTGAAAGCATGGCTCTGGCCCTGAGGGCCACAGACCTACTGGGCTTCAAGCTCAAGGCTCTGCCTGGGCCTGCTGCTTCGGCCAGGGGCTCATTTTTTCCTGGAAAGACAAAGCCATGGCCTCACCCCACGCCTGCACTTTGCCACGGCAGGCAGCCCAGATGTAGGAAAGGCTCTGTGGAGTCAGAAGTGCCGAGACAGGCAGATGGCACCAGAGGGTTTGGGGGCCAGGGCGCAAGTGGGCTAGCCCCTCCTCCCGGGAGTCGGGGAGGCCCGGCCTTCCTAGTGCCCAGGCCACGGCTCCGGGGAGAAACCCGCCATGGAGGGCACGCGGGAGGCCCTCTGCCTGAGGTGGCAGGTGTCACGCCAGGGCCACTGCAAGCCTGGCTCGGCTTGCCTGCTTTCTCCAAAGGAGGCTGGCCGACCAGCCGAACCTGGCACCTGGGCCAGGCCCCTTCCAAGGGGACGAGTTCCAGAGGCTAGAGCCCTGGGGGCGGCTGCCAAGTCTCCTGGGGCGTGTGCTGGGCCCCCGTCAGAGGAGGAAGCAGCCTGGTAAACGGTGTGCCAGGCCTGAGATCTGGAGGCCTCCCACAGCCGGGTCCCTGTCCTGCCCAGGCCCCCCGAGGGAGGACGATGGTCGGGCAGTGGCGAGCGGGGTGGGGCTGGCGCCGAGCCTGCCCTTGGATGCCCCGGGGAAGGGCGCCGGGGGATGGGCTGCCCCTGGCCGGGTCTGAGGGACCGACCCAGCTCGGGGCTGTCGGGGGCAGAGAGAGAACCCCCCTCCGCCCTTTCCCTTCAGGTTCTTAGGGCTGGCCAAATCCTTCCCAAGACAGCTTGTCTGGAGAAAATCAGACCCAGCTGAAGAACATGTGTCCATGGGGGAAACCCGGGAAACTGAGTCTCCCCACACAATAGCAGAGATTCTCATCTTGCATCCTCTCCTGAGCTAATGACAAAGGTGGATGTCCCGGGTGGGCCTGTGGAATGGGAGAGGGGAGGAAGTCTATTGTCATGCAGAGGGACATGGAAAGACTTGTCTGAAGCTTATCCCCTGCACTGGAGTCAGGTCGAGAAGGGACGGCACAGAGGTGAGCAGGAACCAACCGGCCTCTCTGTGGTGGGGCTGGCCCCGGGGCAGGCGTGGGGGTGATGGCTGGAAGTGGGATGGCGCGTGAGTTGGCACCAGCCAGCGGTGGAGGCAGAGACTCAGAGGTCAGGGATCTCTCTCTCTGTCTCAGTCTCTCTCTCTCTCCCTCAGGGAGCTGAGGAGAGTAAGGTGGCGCCCCCTGCCCACCTCGCCTACCTCTCCATGGGCCCTTCTTTCTCTGGCCGCTCCGGGAGCCCTGCGGGCTTGGGTTCAACCCCCCACACACCGCACAGGCCAAGGGCGCATGCGCGACCGCCGGGGCCTAGGGCTGGCCTCGGGGGGGGGGGGGGGTCCTCAGTGAAGGCCCCGCCCTCCCTCCAGGCTCTGACCCAGCTGCAGCTCTTCCATCGCCGCCCTTCTGGACTCGGCTTCAGCTGTCTCCCTCCCCTCCCCCACTCCCACTCAGCTTGCAGGCCGCTTCCCTGCCTTGAAAGCATGGCTCTGGCCCTGAGGGCCACAGACCTACTGGGCTTCAAGCTCAAGGCTCTGCTTGGGCCGGCTGCTTCGGCCAGGGGCTCATTTTTTCCAGGAAAGACAAAGCCATGGCCTCACCCCACGCCTGCACTTTGCCACGGCAGGCAGCCCAGATGTAGGAAAGGCTCTGTGGAGTCAGAAGTGCCGAGACAGGCAGATGGCACCAGAGGGTTTGGGGGCCAGGGCGCAAGTGGGCTAGCCCCTCCTCCCGGGAGTCGGGGAGGCCCGGCCTTCCTAGTGCCCAGGCCACGGCTCCGGGGAGAAACCCGCCATGGAGGGCACGCGGGAGGCCCTCTGCCTGAGGTGGCAGGTGTCACGCCAGGGCCACTGCAAGCCTGGCTCGGCTTGCCTGCTTTCTCCAAAGGAGGCTGGCCGACCAGCCGAACCTGGCACCTGGGCCAGGCCCCTTCCAAGGGGACGAGTTCCAGAGGATAGAGCCCTGGGGGCGGCTGCCAAGTCTCCTGGGGCGTGTGCTGGGCCCCCGTCAGAGGAGGAAGCAGCCTGGTAAACGGTGTGCCAGGCCTGAGATCTGGAGGCCTCCCACAGCCGGGTCCCTGTCCTGCCCAGGCCCCCCGAGGGAGGACGATGGTCGGGCAGTGGCGAGCGGGGTGGGGCTGGCGCCGAGCCTGCCCTTGGATGCCCCGGGGAAGGGCGCCGGGGGATGGGCTGCCCCTGGCCGGGTCTGAGGGACCGACCCAGCTCGGGGCTGTCGGGGGCAGAGAGAGAACCCCCCTCCGCCCTTTCCCTTCAGGTTCTTAGGGCTGGCCAAATCCTTCCCAAGACAGCTTGTCTGGAGAAAATCAGACCCAGCTGAAGAACATGTGTCCATGGGGGAAACCCGGGAAACTGAGTCTCCCCACACAATAGCAGAGATTCTCATCTTGCATCCTCTCCTGAGCTAATGACAAAGGTGGATGTCCCGGGTGGGCCTGTGGAATGGGAGAGGGGAGGAAGTCTCTTGTCATGCAGAGGGACATGGAAAGACTTGTCGGAAGCTTATCCCCTGCACTGGGGTCAGGTCGGGAAGGGACGGCACAGAGGTGAGCAGGAACCAACGGGCCTCTCTGTGGTGGGGCTGGCCCCGGGGCAGGCGTGGGGGTGATGGCTGGAAGTGGGATGGCGCGTGAGTTGGCACCAGCCAGCGGTGGAGGCAGAGACTCAGAGGTCAGGGATCTCTCTCTCTGTCTCTGTCTCTCTCTCTCTCCCTCAGGGAGCTGAGCAGAGTAAGGTGGCGCCCCCTGCCCACCTCGCCTACCTCTCCATGGGCCCTTCTTTCTCTGGCCGCTCCGGGAGCCCTGCGGGCTTGGGTTCAACCCCCCACACACCGCACAGGCCAAGGGCGCATGCGCGACCGCCGGGGCCTAGGGCTGGCCTCCGGGGGGGGGGTCCTCAGTGAAGGCCCCGCCCTCCCTCCAGGCTCTGACCCAGCTGCAGCTCTTCCATCGCCGCCCTTCTGGACTCGGCTTCAGCTGTCTCCCTCCCCTCCCCCACTCCCACTCAGCTTGCAGGCCGCTTCCCTGCCTTGAAAGCATGGCTCTGGCCCTGAGGGCCACAGACCTACTGGGCTTCAAGCTCAAGGCTCTGCCTGGGCCTGCTGCTTCGGCCAGGGGCTCATTTTTTCCTGGAAAGACAAAGCCATGGCCTCACCCCACGCCTGCACTTTGCCACGGCAGGCAGCCCAGATGTAGGAAAGGCTCTGTGGAGTCAGAAGTGCCGAGACAGGCAGATGGCACCACAGGCTTTGGGGGCCAGGGCGCAAGTGGGCTAGCCCCTCCTCCCGGGAGTCGGGGAGGCCCGGCCTTCCTAGTGCCCAGGCCACGGCTCCGGGGAGAAACCCGCCATGGAGGGCACGCTGGAGGCCCTCTGCCTGAGGTGGCAGGTGTCACGCCAGGGCCACTGCAAGCCTGGCTCGGCTTGCCTGCTTTCTCCAAAGGAGGCTGGCCGACCAGCCGAACCTGGCACCTGGGCCAGGCCCCTTCCAAGGGGACGAGTTCCAGAGGCTAGAGCCCTGGGGGCGGCTGCCAAGTCTCCTGGGGCGTGTGCTGGGCCCCCGTCAGAGGAGGAAGCAGCCTGGTAAATGGTGTGCCAGGCCTGAGATCTGGAGGCCTCCCACAGCCGGGTCCCTGTCCTGCCCAGGCCCCCCGAGGGAGGACGATGGTCGGGCAGTGGCGAGCGGGGTGGGGCTGGCGCCGAGCCTGCCCTTGGATGCCCCGGGGAAGGGCGCCGGGGCATGGGCTGCCCCTGGCCGGGTCTGAGGGACCGACCCAGCTCGGGGCTGTCGGGGGCAGAGAGAGAACCCCCCTCCGCCCTTTCCCTTCAGGTTCTTAGGGCTGGCCAAATCCTTCCCAAGACAGCTTGTCTGGAGAAAATCAGACCCAGCTGAAGAACATGTGTCCATGGGGGAAACCCGGGAAACTGAGTCTCCCCACACAATAGCAGAGATTCTCATCTTGCATCCTCTCCTGAGCTAATGACAAAGGTGGATGTCCCGGGTGGGCCTGTGGAATGGGAGAGGGGAGGAAGTCTATTGTCATGCAGAGGGACATGGAAAGACTTGTCTGAAGCTTATCCCCTGCACTGGGGTCAGGTCGGGAAGGGACGGCACAGAGGTGAGCAGGAACCAACCGGCCTCTCTGTGGTGGGGCTGGCCCCGGGGCAGGCGTGGGGGTGATGGCTGGAAGTGGGATGGCGCGTGAGTTGGCACCAGCCAGCGGTGGAGGCAGAGACTCAGAGGTCAGGGATCTCTCTCTCTGTCTCTGTCTCTGTCTCTCTCCCTCAGGGAGCTGAGGAGAGTAAGGTGGCGCCCCCTGCCCACCTCGCCTACCTCTCCATGGGCCCTTCTTTCTCTGGCCGCTCCGGGAGCCCTGCGGGCTTGGGTTCAACCCCCCACACACCGCACAGGCCAAGGGCGCATGCGCGACCGCCAGGGCCTAGGGCTGGCCTCCGGGGGGGTGGGGGGAGTCCTCAGTGAAGGCCCCGCCCGCCCTCCAGGCTCTGACCCAGCTGCAGCTCTTCCATCGCCGCCCTTCTGGACTCGGCTTCAGCTGTCTCCCTCCCCTCCCCCACTCCCACTCAGCTTGCAGGCCGCTTCCCTGCCTTGAAAGCATGGCTCTGGCCCTGAGGGCCACAGACCTACTGGGCTTCAAGCTCAAGGCTCTGCCTGGGCCTGCTGCTTCGGCCATGGGCTCATTTTTTCCTGGAAAGACAAAGCCATGGCCTCACCCCACGCCTGCACTTTGCCACGGCAGGCAGCCCAGATGTAGGAAAGGCTCTGTGGAGTCAGAAGTGCCGAGACAGGCAGATGGCACCAGAGGGTTTGGGGGCCAGGGCGCAAGTGGGCTAGCCCCTCCTCCCGGGAGTCGGGAGGCCCGGCCTTCCTAGTGCCCAGGCCACGGCTCCGGGGAGAAACCCGCCATGGAGGGCACGCGGGAGGCCCTCTGCCTGAGGTGGCAGGTGTCACGCCAGGGCCACTGCAAGCCTGGCTCGGCTTGCCTGCTTTCTCCAAAGGAGGCTGGCCGACCAGCCGAACCTGGCACCTGGGCCAGGCCCCTTCCAAGGGGACGAGTTCCAGAGGCTAGAGCCCTGGGGCCGGCTGCCAAGTCTCCTGGGGCGTGTGCTGGGCCCCCGTCAGAGGAGGAAGCAGCCTGGTAAACGGTGTGCCAGGCCTGAGATCTGGAGGCCTCCCACAGCCGGGTCCCTGTCCTGCCCAGGCCCCCCGAGGGAGGACGATGGTCGGGCAGTGGCGAGCGGGGTGGGGCTGGCGCCGAGCCTGCCCTTGGATGCCCCGGGGAAGGGCGCCGGGGGATGGGCTGCCCCTGGCCGGGTCTGAGGGACCGACCCAGCTCCGGGCTGTCGGGGGCAGAGAGAGAACCCCCCTCCGCCCTTTCCCTTCAGGTTCTTAGGGCTGGCCAAATCCTTCCCAAGACAGCTTGTCTGGAGAAAATCAGACCCAGCTGAAGAACATGTGTCCATGGGGGAAACCCGGGAAACTGAGTCTCCCCACACAATAGCAGAGATTCTCATCTTGCATCCTCTCCTGAGCTAATGACAAAGGTGGATGTCCCGGGTGGGCCTGTGGAATGGGAGAGGGGAGGAAGTCTATTGTCATGCAGAGGGACATGGAAAGACTTGTCTGAAGCTTATCCCCTGCACTGGGGTCAGGTCGGGAAGGGACGGCACAGAGGTGAGCAGGAACCAACCGGCCTCTCTGTGGTGGGGCTGGCCCCGGGGCAGGCGTGGGGGTGATGGCTGGAAGTGGGATGGCGCGTGAGTTGGCACCAGCCAGCGGTGGAGGCAGAGACTCAGAGGTCAGGGATCTCTCTCTCTGTCTCTGTCTCTCTCTCTCTCCCTCAGGGAGCTGAGGAGAGTAAGGTGGCGCCCCCTGCCCACCTCGCCTACCTCTCCATGGGCCCTTCTTTCTCTGGCCGCTCCGGGAGCCCTGCGGGCTTGGGTTCAACCCCCCACACACCGCACAGGCCAAGGGCGCATGCGCGACCGCCGGGGCCTAGGGCTGGCCTGGGGGGGGGTCCTCAGTGAAGGCCCCGCCCTCCCTCCAGGCTCTGACCCAGCTGCAGCTCTTCCATCGCCGCCCTTCTGGACTCGGCTTCAGCTGTCTCCCTCCCCTCCCCCACTCCCACTCAGCTTGCAGGCCGCTTCCCTGCCTTGAAAGCATGGCTCTGGCCCTGAGGGCCACAGACCTACTGGGCTTCAAGCTCAAGGCTCTGCCTGGGCCTGCTGCTTCGGCCAGGGGCTCATTTTTTCCTGGAAAGACAAAGCCATGGCCTCACCCCACGCCTGCACTTTGCCACGGCAGGCAGCCCAAATGTAGGAAAGGCTCTGTGGAGTCAGAAGTGCCGAGACAGGCAGATGGCACCAGAGGGTTTGGGGGCCAGGGCGCAAGTGGGCTAGCCCCTCCTCCCGGGAGTCGGGGAGGCCCGGCCTTCCTAGTGCCCAGGCCACGGCTCCGGGGAGAAACCCGCCATGGAGGGCACGCGGGAGGCCCTCTGCCTGAGGTGGCAGGTGTCACGCCAGGGCCACTGCAAGCCTGGCTCGGCTTGCCTGCTTTCTCCAAAGGAGGCTGGCCGACCAGCCGAACCTGGCACCTGGGCCAGGCCCCTTCCAAGGGGACGAGTTCCAGAGGCTAGAGCCCTGGGGGCGGCTGCCAAGTCTCCTGGGGCGTGTGCTGGGCCCCCGTCAGAGGAGGAAGCAGCCTGGTAAACGGTGTGCCAGGCCTGAGATCTGGAGGCCTCCCACAGCCGGGTCCCTGTCCTGCCCAGGCCCCCCGAGGGAGGACGATGGTCGGGCAGTGGCTAGCGGGGTGGGGCTGGCGCCGAGCCTGCCCTTGGATGCCCCGGGGTAGGGCGCCGGGGGATGGGCTGCCCCTGGCCGGGTCTGAGGGACCGACCCAGCTCGGGGCTGTCGGGGGCAGAGAGAGAACCCCCCTCCGCCCTTTCCCTTCAGGTTCTTAGGGCTGGCCAAATCCTTCCCAAGACAGCTTGTCTGGAGAAAATCAGACCCAGCTGAAGAACATGTGTCCATGGGGGAAACCCGGGAAACTGAGTCTCCCCACACAATAGCAGAGATTCTCATCTTGCATCCTCTCCTGAGCTAATGACAAAGGTGGATGTCCCGGGTGGGCCTGTGGAATGGGAGAGGGGAGGAAGTCTATTGTCATGCAGAGGGACATGGAAAGACTTGTCTGAAGCTTATCCCCTGCACTGGGGTCAGGTCGGGAAGGGACGGCACAGAGGTGAGCAGGAACCAACCGGCCTCTCTGTGGTGGGGCTGGCCCCGGGGCAGGCGTGGGGGTGATGGCTGGAAGTGGGATGGCGCGTGAGTTGGCACCAGCCAGCGGTGGAGGCAGAGACTCAGAGGTCAGGGATCTCTCTCTCTGTCTCTGTCTCTCTCTCTCTCCCTCAGGGAGCTGAGGAGAGTAAGGTGGCGCCCCCTGCCCACCTCGCCTACCTCTCCATGGGCCCTTCTTTCTCTGGCCGCTCCGGGAGCCCTGCGGGCTTGGGTTCAACCCCCCACACACCGCACAGGCCAAGGGCGCATGCGCGACCGCCGGGGCCTAGGGCTGGCCTCGGGGGGGGGGGGGGTCCTCAGTGAAGGCCCTGCCCTCCCTCCAGGCTCTGACCCAGCTGCAGCTCTTCCATCGCCGCCCTTCTGGACTCGGCTTCAGCTGTCTCCC
The DNA here is from genome assembly GCF_020826845.1 of Diceros bicornis minor. Taxonomy (NCBI): domain Eukaryota; kingdom Metazoa; phylum Chordata; class Mammalia; order Perissodactyla; family Rhinocerotidae; genus Diceros; species Diceros bicornis. The sequence continues at coordinate 77,923,452 of NC_080750.1, read as the reverse complement.
TCCCCTCCCCCACTCCCACTCAGCTTGCAGGCCGCTTCCCTGCCTTGAAAGCATGGCTCTGGCCCTGAGGGCCACAGACCTACTGGGCTTCAAGCTCAAGGCTCTGCCTGGGCCTGCTGCTTCGGCCAGGGGCTCATTTTTTCCTGGAAAGACAAAGCCATGGCCTCACCCCACGCCTGCACTTTGCCACGGCAGGCAGCCCAGATGTAGGAAAGGCTCTGTGGAGTCAGAAGTGCCGAGACAGGCAGATGGCACCAGAGGGTTTGGGGGCCAGGGCGCAAGTGGGCTAGGCCCTCCTCCCGGGATTCGGGGAGGCCCGGCCTTCCTAGTGCCCAGGCCACGGCTCCGGGGAGAAACCCGCCATGGAGGGCACGCGGGAGGCCCTCTGCCTGAGGTGGCAGGTGTCACGCCAGGGCCACTGCAAGCCTGGCTCGGCTTGCCTGCTTTCTCCAAAGGAGGCTGGCCGACCAGCCGAACCTGGCACCTGGGCCAGGCCCCTTCCAAGGGGACGAGTTCCAGAGGCTAGAGCCCTGGGGGCGGCTGCCAAGTCTCCTGGGGCGTGTGCTGTGCCCCCGTCAGAGGAGGAAGCAGCCTGGTAAACGGTGTGCCAGGCCTGAGATCTGGAGGCCTCCCACAGCCGGGTCCCTGTCCTGCCCAGGCCCCCCGAGGGAGGACGATGGTCGGGCAGTGGCGAGCGGGGTGGGGCTGGTGCCGAGCCTGCCCTTGGATGCCCCGGGGAAGGGCGCCGGGGGATCGGCTGCCCCTGGCCGGGTCTGAGGGACCGACCCAGCTCGGGGCTGTCGGGGGCAGAGAGAGAACCCCCCTCCGCCCTTTCCCTTCAGGTTCTTAGGGCTGGCCAAATCCTTCCCAAGACAGCTTGTCTGGAGAAAATCAGACCCAGCTGAAGAACATGTGTCCATGGGGGAAACCCGGGAAACTGAGTCTCCCCACACAATAGCAGAGATTCTCATCTTGCATCCTCTCCTGAGCTAATGACAAAGGTGGATGTCCCGGGTGGGCCTGTGGAATGGGAGAGGGGAGGAAGTCTCTTGTCATGCAGAGGGACATGGAAAGACTTGTCTGAAGCTTATCCCCTGCACTGGGGTCAGGTCGGGAAGGGACGGCACAGAGGTGAGCAGGAACCAACCGGCCTCTCTGTGGTGGGGCTGGCCCCGGGGCAGGCGTGGGGGTGATGGCTGGAAGTGGGATGGCGCGTGAGTTGGCACCAGCCAGCGGTGGAGGCAGAGACTCAGAGGTCAGGGATCTCTCTCTCTGTCTCTGTCTCTCTCTCTCTCCCTCAGGGAGCTGAGGAGAGTAAGGTGGCGCCCCCTGCCCACCTCGCCTACCTCTCCATGGGCCCTTCTTTCTCTGGCCGCTCCGGGAGCCCTGCGGGCTTGGGTTCAACCCCCCACACACCGCACAGGCCAAGGGCGCATGCGCGAACGCCGGGGCCTAGGGCTGGCCTCCGGGGGGGGGGTCCTCAGTGAAGGCCCCGCCCTCCCTCCAGGCTCTGACCCAGCTGCAGCTCTTCCATCGCCGCCCTTCTGGACTCGGCTTCAGCTGTCTCCCTCCCCTCCCCCACTCCCACTCAGCTTGCAGGCCGCTTCCCTGCCTTGAAAGCATGGCTCTGGCCCTGAGGGCCACAGACCTACTGGGCTTCAAGCTCAAGGCTCTGCTTGGGCCGGCTGCTTCGGCCAGGGGCTCATTTTTTCCAGGAAAGACAAAGCCATGGCCTCACCCCACGCCTGCACTTTGCCACGGCAGGCAGCCCAGATGTAGGAAAGGCTCTGTGGAGTCAGAAGTGCCGAGACAGGCAGATGGCACCAGAGGGTTTGGGGGCCAGGGCGCAAGTGGGCTAGCCCCTCCTCCCGGGAGTCGGGGAGGCCCGGCCTTCCTAGTGCCCAGGCCACGGCTCCGGGGAGAAACCCGCCATGGAGGGCACGCGGGAGGCCCTCTGCCTGAGGTGGCAGGTGTCACGCCAGGGCCACTGCAAGCCTGGCTCGGCTTGCCTGCTTTCTCCAAAGGAGGCTGGCCGACCAGCCGAACCTGGCACCTGGGCCAGGCCCCTTCCAAGGGGACGAGTTCCAGAGGCTAGAGCCCTGGGGGCGGCTGCCAAGTCTCCTGGGGCGTGTGCTGGGCCCCCGTCAGAGGAGGAAGCAGCCTGGTAAACGGTGTGCCAGGCCTGAGATCTGGAGGCCTCCCACAGCCGGGTCCCTGTCCTGCCCAGGCCCCCCGAGGGAGGACGATGGTCGGGCAGTGGCGAGCGGGGTGGGGCTGGCGCCGAGCCTGCCCTTGGATGCCCCGGGGAAGGGCGCCGGGGGATGGGCTGCCCCTGGCCGGGTCTGAGGGACCGACCCAGCTCGGGGCTGTCGGGGGCAGAGAGAGAACCCCCCTCCGCCCTTTCCCTTCAGGTTCTTAGGGCTGGCCAAATCCTTCCCAAGACAGCTTGTCTGGAGAAAATCAGACCCAGCTGAAGAACATGTGTCCATGGGGGAAACACGGGAAACTGAGTCTCCCCACACAATAGCAGAGATTCTCATCTTGCATCCTCTCCTGAGCTAATGACAAAGGTGGATGTCCCGGGTGGGCCTGTGGAATGGGAGAGGGGAGGAAGTCTATTGTCATGCAGAGGGACATGGAAAGACTTGTCTGAAGCTTATCCCCTGCACTGGGGTCAGGTCGGGAAGGGAGGGCACAGAGGTGAGCAGGAACCAACCGGCCTCTCTGTGGTGGGGCTGGCCCCGGGGCAGGCGTGGGGGTGATGGCTGGAAGTGGGATGGCGCGTGAGTTGGCACCAGCCAGCGGTGGAGGCAGAGACTCAGAGGTCAGGGATCTCTCTCTCTGTCTCTGTCTCTCTCTCTCTCCCTCAGGGAGCTGAGCAGAGTAAGGTGGCGCCCCCTGCCCACCTCGCCTACCTCTCCATGGGCCCTTCTTTCTCTGGCCGCTCCGGGAGCCCTGCGGGCTTGGGTTCAACCCCTCACACACCGCACAGGCCAAGGGCGCATGCGCGACCGCCGGGGCCTAGGGCTGGCCTCGGGGGGGGGGGGGGTCCTCAGTGAAGGCCCTGCCCTCCCTCCAGGCTCTGACCCAGCTGCAGCTCTTCCATCGCCGCCCTTCTGGACTCGGCTTCAGCTGTCTCCCTCCCCTCCCCCACTCCCACTCAGCTTGCAGGCCGCTTCCCTGCCTTGAAAGCATGGCTCTGGCCCTGAGGGCCACAGACCTACTGGGCTTCAAGCTCAAGGCTCTGCCTGGGCCTGCTGCTTCGGCCAGGGGCTCATTTTTTCCTGGAAAGACAAAGCCATGGCCTCACCCCACGCCTGCACTTTGCCACGGCAGGCAGCCCAGATGTAGGAAAGGCTCTGTGGAGTCAGAAGTGCCGAGACAGGCAGATGGCACCAGAGGGTTTGGGGGCCAGGGCGCAAGTGGGCTAGCCCCTCCTCCCGGGAGTCGGGGAGGCCCGGCCTTCCTAGTGCCCAGGCCACGGCTCCGGGGAGAAACCCGCCATGGAGGGCACGCGGGAGGCCCTCTGCCTGAGGTGGCAGGTGTCACGCCAGGGCCACTGCAAGCCTGGCTCGGCTTGCCTGCTTTCTCCAAAGGAGGCTGGCCGACCAGCCGAACCTGGCACCTGGGCCAGGCCCCTTCCAAGGGGACGAGTTCCAGAGGCTAGAGCCCTGGGGGCGGCTGCCAAGTCTCCTGGGGCGTGTGCTGGGCCCCCGTCAGAGGAGGAAGCAGCCTGGTAAACGGTGTGCCAGGCCTGAGATCTGGAGGCCTCCCACAGCCGGGTCCCTGTCCTGCCCAGGCCCCCCGAGGGAGGACGATGGTCGGGCAGTGGCGAGCGGGGTGGGGCTGGTGCCGAGCCTGCCCTTGGATGCCCCGGGGAAGGGCGCCGGGGGATCGGCTGCCCCTGGCCAGGTCTGAGGGACCGACCCAGCTCGGGGCTGTCGGGGGCAGAGAGAGAACCCCCCTCCGCCCTTTCCCTTCAGGTTCTTAGGGCTGGCCAAATCCTTCCCAAGACAGCTTGTCTGGAGAAAATCAGACCCAGCTGAAGAACATGTGTCCATGGGGGAAACCCGGGAAACTGAGTCTCCCCACACAATAGCAGAGATTCTCATCTTGCATCCTCTCCTGAGCTAATGACAAAGGTGGATGTCCCGGGTGGGCCTGTGGAATGGGAGAGGGGAGGAAGTCTCTTGTCATGCAGAGGGACATGGAAAGACTTGTCTGAAGCTTATCCCCTGCACTGGGGTCAGGTCGGGAAGGGACGGCACAGAGGTGAGCAGGAACCAACCGGCCTCTCTGTGGTGGGGCTGGCCCCGGGGCAGGCGTGGGGGTGATGGCTGGAAGTGGGATGGCGCGTGAGTTGGCACCAGCCAGCGGTGGAGGCAGAGACTCAGAGGTCAGGGATCTCTCTCTCTGTCTCTGTCTCTCTCTCTCTCCCTCAGGGAGCTGAGGAGAGTAAGGTGGCGCCCCCTGCCCACCTCGCCTACCTCTCCATGGGCCCTTCTTTCTCTGGCTGCTCCGGGAGCCCTGCGGGCTTGGGTTCAACCCCCCACACACCGCACAGGCCAAGGGCGCATGCGCGACCGCCGGGGCCTAGGGCTGGCCTGGTGGGGGGGTCCTCAGTGAAGGCCCCGCCCTCCCTCCATGCTCTGACCCAGCTGCAGCTCTTCCATCGCCGCTCTTCTGGACTCGGCTTCAGCTGTCTCCCTCCCCTCCCCCACTCCCACTCAGCTTGCAGGCCGCTTCCCTGCCTTGAAAGCATGGCTCTGGCCCTGAGGGCCACAAACCTACTGGGCTTCAAGCTCAAGGCTCTGCCTGGGCCTGCTGCTTCGGCCAGGGGCTCATTTTCTCCTGGAAAGACAAAGCCATGGCCTCACCCCACGCCTGCACTTTGCCACGGCAGGCAGCCCAGATGTAGGAAAGGATCTGTGGAGTCAGAAGTGCCGAGACAGGCAGATGGCACCAGAGGGTTTGGGGGCCAGGGCGCAAGTGGGCTAGCCCCTCCTCCCGGGAGTCGGGGAGGCCCGGCTTTCCTAGTGCCCAGGCCACGGCTCCGGGGAGAAACCCGCCATGGAGGGCACGCGGGAGGCCCTCTGCCTGAGGTGGCAGGTGTCACGCCAGGGCCACTGCAAGCCTGGCTCGGCTTGCCTGCTTTCTCCAAAGGAGGCTGGCCGACCAGCCGAACCTGGCACCTGGGCCAGGCCCCTTCCAAGGGGACGAGTTCCAGAGGCTAGAGCCCTGGGGGCGGCTGCCAAGTCTCCTGGGGCGTGTGCTGGGCCCCCGTCAGAGGAGGAAGCAGCCTGGTAAACGGTGTGCCAGGCCTGAGATCTGGAGGCCTCCCACAGCCGGGTCCCTGTCCTGCCCAGGCCCCCCGAGGGAGGACGATGGTCGGGCAGTGGCGAGCGGGGTGGGGCTGGTGCCGAGCCTGCCCTTGGATGCCCCGGGGAAGGGCGCCGGGGGATCGGCTGCCCCTGGCCAGGTCTGAGGGACCGACCCAGCTCGGGGCTGTCGGGGGCAGAGAGAGAACCCCCCTCCGCCCTTTCCCTTCAGGTTCTTAGGGCTGGCCAAATCCTTCCCAAGACAGCTTGTCTGGAGAAAATCAGACCCAGCTGAAGAACATGTGTCCATGGGGGAAACCCGGTAAACTGAGTCTCCCCACACAATAGCAGAGATTCTCATCTTGCATCCTCTCCTGAGCTAATGACAAAGGTGGATGTCCCGGGTGGGCCTGTGGAATGGGAGAGGGGAGGAAGTCTCTTGTCATGCAGAGGGACATGGAAAGACTTGTCTGAAGCTTATCCCCTGCACTGGGGTCAGGTCGGGAAGGGACGGCACAGAGGTGAGCAGGAACCAACCGGCCTCTCTGTGGTGGGGCTGGCCCCGGGGCAGGCGTGGGGGTGATGGCTGGAAGTGGGATGGCGCGTGAGTTGGCACCAGCCAGCGGTGGAGGCAGAGACTCAGAGGTCAGGGATCTCTCTCTCTGTCTCTGTCTCTCTCTCTCTCCCTCAGGGAGCTGAGCAGAGTAAGGTGGCGCCCCCTGCCCACCTCGCCAACCTCTCCATGGGCCCTTCTTTCTCTGGCCGCTCCGGGAGCCCTGCGGGCTTGGGTTCAACCCCCCACACACCGCACAGGCCAAGGGCGCATGCGCGACCGCCAGGGCCTAGGGCTGGCCTCGGGGGGGGGGGGGGGGGTCCTCAGTGAAGGCCCCGCCCTCCCTCCAGGCTCTGACCCAGCTGCAGCTCTTCCATCGCCGCCCTTCTGGACTCGGCTTCAGCTGTCTCCCTCCCATCCCCCACTCCCACTCAGCTTGCAGGCCGCTTCCCTGCCTTGAAAGCATGGCTCTGGCCCTGAGGGCCACAGACCTACTGGGCTTCAAGCTCAAGGCTCTGCCTGGGCCTGCTGCTTCGGCCAGGGGCTCATTTTTTCCTGGAAAGACAAAGCCATGGCCTCACCCCACGCCTGCACTTTGCCACGGCAGGCAGCCCAGATGTAGGAAAGGCTCTGTGGAGTCAGAAGTGCCGAGACAGGCAGATGGCACCAGAGGGTTTGGGGGCCAGGGCGCAAGTGGGCTAGCCCCTCCTCCCGGGAGTCGGGGAGGCCCGGCCTTCCTAGTGCCCAGGCCACGGCTCCGGGGAGAAACCCGCCATGGAGGGCACGCGGGAGGCCCTCTGCCTGAGGTGGCAGGTGTCACGCCAGGGCCACTGCAAGCCTGGCTCGGCTTGCCTGCTTTCTCCAAAGGAGGCTGGCCGACCAGCCGAACCTGGCACCTGGGCCAGGCCCCTTCCAAGGGGACGAGTTCCAGAGGCTAGAGCCCTGGGGGCGGCTGCCAAGTCTCCTGGGGCGTGTGCTGGGCCCCCGTCAGAGGAGGAAGCAGCCTGGTAAACGGTGTGCCAGGCCTGAGATCTGGAGGCCTCCCACAGCCGGGTCCCTGTCCTGCCCAGGCCCCCCGAGGGAGGACGATGGTCGGGCAGTGGCGAGCGGGGTGGGGCTGGTGCCGAGCCTGCCCTTGGATGCCCCGGGGAAGGGCGCCGGGGGATCGGCTGCCCCTGGCCAGGTCTGAGGGACCGACCCAGCTCGGGGCTGTCGGGGGCAGAGAGAGAACCCCCCTCCGCCCTTTCCCTTCAGGTTCTTAGGGCTGGCCAAATCCTTCCCAAGACAGCTTGTCTGGAGAAAATCAGACCCAGCTGAAGAACATGTGTCCATGGGGGAAACCCGGGAAACTGAGTCTCCCCACACAATAGCAGAGATTCTCATCTTGCATCCTCTCCTGAGCTAATGACAATGGTGGATGTCCCGGGTGGGCCTGTGGAATGGGAGAGGGGAGGAAGTCTCTTGTCATGCAGAGGGACATGGAAAGACTTGTCTGAAGCTTATCCCCTGCACTGGGGTCAGGTCGGGAAGGGACGGCACAGAGGTGAGCAGGAACCAACCGGCCTCTCTGTGGTGGGGCTGGCCCCGGGGCAGGCGTGGGGGTGATGGCTGGAAGTGGGATGGCGCGTGAGTTGGCACCAGCCAGCGGTGGAGGCAGAGACTCAGAGGTCAGGGATCTCTCTCTCTGTCTCTGTCTCTCTCTCTCTCCCTCAGGGAGCTGAGGAGAGTAAGGTGGCGCCCCCTGCCCACCTCGCCTACCTCTAAATGGGCCCTTCTTTCTCTGGCTGCTCCGGGAGCCCTGCGGGCTTGGGTTCAACCCCCCACACACCGCACAGGCCAAGGGCGCATGCGCGACCGCCGGGGCCTAGGGCTGGCCTGGGGGGGGGGTCCTCAGTGAAGGCCCCGCCCTCCCTCCAGGCTCTGACCCAGCTGCAGCTCTTCCATCGCCGCTCTTCTGGACTCGGCTTCAGCTGTCTCCCTCCCCTCCCCCACTCCCACTCAGCTTGCAGGCCGCTTCCCTGCCTTGAAAGCATGGCTCTGGCCCTGAGGGCCACAAACCTACTGGGCTTCAAGCTCAAGGCTCTGCCTGGGCCTGCTGCTTCGGCCAGGGGCTCATTTTTTCCTGGAAAGACAAAGCCATGGCCTCACCCCACGCCTGCACTTTGCCACGGCAGGCAGCCCAGATGTAGGAAAGGCTCTGTGGAGTCAGAAGTGCCGAGACAGGCAGATGGCACCAGAGGGTTTGGGGGCCAGGGCGCAAGTGGGCTAGCCCCTCCTCCCGGGAGTCGGGGAGGCCCGGCCTTCCTAGTGCCCAGGCCACGGCTCCGGGGAGAAACCCGCCATGGAGGGCACGCGGGAGGCCCTCTGCCTGAGGTGGCAGGTGTCACGCCAGGGCCACTGCAAGCCTGGCTCGGCTTGCCTGCTTTCTCCAAAGGAGGCTGGCCGACCAGCCGAACCTGGCACCTGGGCCAGGCCCCTTCCAAGGGGACGAGTTCCAGAGGCTAGAGCCCTGGGGGCGGCTGCCAAGTCTCCTGGGGCGTGTGCTGGGCCCCCGTCAGAGGAGGAAGCAGCCTGGTAAACGGTGTGCCAGGCCTGAGATCTGGAGGCCTCCCACAGCCGGGTCCCTGTCCTGCCCAGGCCCCCCGAGGGAGGACGATGGTCGGGCAGTGGCGAGCGGGGTGGGGCTGGTGCCGAGCCTGCCCTTGGATGCCCCGGGGAAGGGCGCCGGGGGATCGGCTGCCCCTGGCCAGGTCTGAGGGACCGACCCAGCTCGGGGCTGTCGGGGGCAGAGAGAGAACCCCCCTCCGCCCTTTCCCTTCAGGTTCTTAGGGCTGGCCAAATCCTTCCCAAGACAGCTTGTCTGGAGAAAATCAGACCCAGCTGAAGAACATGTGTCCATGGGGGAAACCCGGGAAACTGAGTCTCCCCACACAATAGCAGAGATTCTCATCTTGCATCCTCTCCTGAGCTAATGACAAAGGTGGATGTCCCGGGTGGGCCTGTGGAATGGGAGAGGGGAGGAAGTCTCTTGTCATGCAGAGGGACATGGAAAGACTTGTCTGAAGCTTATCCCCTGCACTGGGGTCAGGTCGGGAAGGGACGGCACAGAGGTGAGCAGGAACCAACCGGCCTCTCTGTGGTGGGGCTGGCCCCGGGGCAGGCGTGGGGGTGATGGCTGGAAGTGGGATGGCGCGTGAGTTGGCACCAGCCAGCGGTGGAGGCAGAGACTCAGAGGTCAGGGATCTCTCTCTCTGTCTCTGTCTCTCTCTCTCTCCCTCAGGGAGCTGAGCAGAGTAAGGTGGCGCCCCCTGCCCACCTCGCCTACCTCTCCATGGGCCCTTCTTTCTCTGGCCGCTCCGGGAGCCCTGCGGGCTTGGGTTCAACCCCCCACACACCGCACAGGCCAAGGGCGCATGCGCGACCGCCGGGGCCTAGGGCTGGCCTCGGGGGGGGGGGGTCCTCAGTGAAGGCCCCGCCCTCCCTCCAGGCTCTGACCCAGCTGCAGCTCTTCCATCGCCGCCCTTCTGGACTCGGCTTCAGCTGTCTCCCTCCCATCCCCCACTCCCACTCAGCTTGCAGGCCGCTTCCCTGCCTTGAAAGCATGGCTCTGGCCCTGAGGGCCACAGACCTACTGGGCTTCAAGCTCAAGGCTCTGCCTGGGCCTGCTGCTTCGGCCAGGGGCTCATTTTTTCCTGGAAAGACAAAGCCATGGCCTCACCCCACGCCTGCACTTTGCCACGGCAGGCAGCCCAGATGTAGGAAAGGCTCTGTGGAGTCAGAAGTGCCGAGACAGGCAGATGGCACCAGAGGGTTTGGGGGCCAGGGCGCAAGTGGGCTAGCCCCTCCTCCCGGGAGTCGGGGAGGCCCGGCCTTCCTAGTGCCCAGGCCACGGCTCCGGGGAGAAACCCGCCATGGAGGGCACGCGGGAGGCCCTCTGCCTGAGGTGGCAGGTGTCACGCCAGGGCCACTGCAAGCCTGGCTCGGCTTGCCTGCTTTCTCCAAAGGAGGCTGGCCGACCAGCCGAACCTGGCACCTGGGCCAGGCCCCTTCCAAGGGGACGAGTTCCAGAGGCTAGAGCCCTGGGGGCGGCTGCCAAGTCTCCTGGGGCGTGTGCTGGGCCCCCGTCAGAGGAGGAAGCAGCCTGGTAAACGGTGTGCCAGGCCTGAGATCTGGAGGCCTCCCACAGCCGGGTCCCTGTCCTGCCCAGGCCCCCCGAGGGAGGACGATGGTCGGGCAGTGGCGAGCGGGGTGGGGCTGGTGCCGAGCCTGCCCTTGGATGCCCCGGGAAAGGGCGCCGGGGGATCGGCTGCCCCTGGCCAGGTCTGAGGGACCGACCCAGCTCGGGGCTGTCGGGGGCAGAGAGAGAACCCCCCTCCGCCCTTTCCCTTCAGGTTCTTAGGGCTGGCCAAATCCTTCCCAAGACAGCTTGTCTGGAGAAAATCAGACCCAGCTGAAGAACATGTGTCCATGGGGGAAACCCGGGAAACTGAGTCTCCCCACACAATAGCAGAGATTCTCATCTTGCATCCTCTCCTGAGCTAATGACAAAGGTGGATGTCCCGGGTGGGCCTGTGGAATGGGAGAGGGGAGGAAGTCTCTTGTCATGCAGAGGGACATGGAAAGACTTGTCTGAAGCTTATCCCCTGCACTGGGGTCAGGTCGGGAAGGGACGGCACAGAGGTGAGCAGGAACCAACCGGCCTCTCTGTGGTGGGGCTGGCCCCGGGGCAGGCGTGGGGGTGATGGCTGGAAGTGGGATGGCGCGTGAGTTGGCACCAGCCAGCGGTGGAGGCAGAGACTCAGAGGTCAGGGATCTCTCTCTCTGTCTCTGTCTCTCTCTCTCTCCCTCAGGGAGCTGAGCAGAGTAAGGTGGCGCCCCCTGCCCACCTCGCCTACCTCTCCATGGGCCCTTCTTTCTCTGGCCGCTCCGGGAGCCCTGCGGGCTTGGGTTCAACCCCCCACACACCGCACAGGCCAAGGGCGCATGCGCGACCGCCGGGGCCTAGGGCTGGCCTGGGGGGGGGGGGGGTCCTCAGTGAAGGCCCCGCCCTCCCTCCAGGCTCTGACCCAGCTGCAGCTCTTCCATCGCCGCCCTTCTGGACTCGGCTTCAGCTGTCTCCCTCCCCTCCCCCACTCCCACTCAGCTTGCAGGCCGCTTCCCTGCCTTGAAAGCATGGCTCTGGCCCTGAGGGCCACAGACCTACTGGGCTTCAAGCTCAAGGCTCTGCCTGGGCCTGCTGCTTCGGCCAGGGGCTCATTTTTTCCTGGAAAGACAAAGCCATGGCCTCACCCCACGCCTGCACTTTGCCACGGCAGGCAGCCCAGATGTAGGAAAGGCTCTGTGGAGTCAGAAGTGCCGAGACAGGCAGATGGCACCAGAGGGTTTGGGGGCCAGGGCGCAAGTGGGCTAGCCCCTCCTCCCGGGAGTCGGGGAGGCCCGGCCTTCCTAGTGCCCAGGCCACGGCTCCGGGGAGAAACCCGCCATGGAGGGCACGCGGGAGGCCCTCTGCCTGAGGTGGCAGGTGTCACGCCAGGGCCACTGCAAGCCTGGCTCGGCTTGCCTGCTTTCTCCAAAGGAGGCTGGCCGACCAGCCGAACCTGGCACCTGGGCCAGGCCCCTTCCAAGGGGACGAGTTCCAGAGGCTAGAGCCCTGGGGGCGGCTGCCAAGTCTCCTGGGGCGTGTGCTGGGCCCCCGTCAGAGGAGGAAGCAGCCTGGTAAACGGTGTGCCAGGCCTGAGATCTGGAGGCCTCCCACAGCCGGGTCCCTGTCCTGCCCAGGCCCCCCGAGGGAGGACGATGGTCGGGCAGTGGCGAGCGGGGTGGGGCTGGTGCCGAGCCTGCCCTTGGATGCCCCGGGGAAGGGCGCCGGGGGATCGGCTGCCCCTGGCCAGGTCTGAGGGACCGACCCAGCTCGGGGCTGTCGGGGGCAGAGAGAGAACCCCCCTCCGCCCTTTCCCTTCAGGTTCTTAGGGCTGGCCAAATCCTTCCCAAGACAGCTTGTCTGGAGAAAATCAGACCCAGCTGAAGAACATGTGTCCATGGGGGAAACCCGGGAAACTGAGTCTCCCCACACAATAGCAGAGATTCTCATCTTGCATCCTCTCCTGAGCTAATGACAAAGGTGGATGTCCCGGGTGGGCCTGTGGAATGGGAGAGGGGAGGAAGTCTCTTGTCATGCAGAGGGACATGGAAAGACTTGTCTGAAGCTTATCCCCTGCACTGGGGTCAGGTCGGGAAGGGACGGCACAGAGGTGAGCAGGAACCAACCGGCCTCTCTGTGGTGGGGCTGGCCCCGGGGCAGGCGTGGGGGTGATGGCTGGAAGTGGGATGGCGCGTGAGTTGGCACCAGCCAGCGGTGGAGGCAGAGACTCAGAGGTCAGGGATCTCTCTCTCTGTCTCTGTCTCTCTCTCTCTCCCTCAGGGAGCTGAGCAGAGTAAGGTGGCGCCCCCTGCCCACCTCGCCTACCTCTCCATGGGCCCTTCTTTCTCTGGCCGCTCCGGGAGCCCTGCGGGCTTGGGTTCAACCCCCCACACACCGCACAGGCCAAGGGCGCATGCGCGACCGCCGGGGCCTAGGGCTGGCCTCGGGGGGGGGGGTCCTCAGTGAAGGCCCCGCCCTCCCTCCAGGCTCTGACCCAGCTGCAGCTCTTCCATCGCCGCCCTTCTGGACTCGGCTTCAGCTGTCTCCCTCCCATCCCCCACTCCCACTCAGCTTGCAGGCCGCTTCCCTGCCTTGAAAGCATGGCTCTGGCCCTGAGGGCCACAGACCTACTGGGCTTCAAGCTCAAGGCTCTGCCTGGGCCTGCTGCTTCGGCCAGGGGCTCATTTTTTCCTGGAAAGACAAAGCCATGGCCTCACCCCACGCCTGCACTTTGCCACGGCAGGCAGCCCAGATGTAGGAAAGGCTCTGTGGAGTCAGAAGTGCCGAGACAGGCAGATGGCACCAGAGGGTTTGGGGGCCAGGGCGCAAGTGGGCTAGCCCCTCCTCCCGGGAGTCGGGGAGGCCCGGCCTTCCTAGTGCCCAGGCCACGGCTCCGGGGAGAAACCCGCCATGGAGGGCACGCGGGAGGCCCTCTGCCTGAGGTGGCAGGTGTCACGCCAGGGCCACTGCAAGCCTGGCTCGGCTTGCCTGCTTTCTCCAAAGGAGGCTGGCCGACCAGCCGAACCTGGCACCTGGGCCAGGCCCCTTCCAAGGGGACGAGTTCCAGAGGCTAGAGCCCTGGGGGCGGCTGCCAAGTCTCCTGGGGCGTGTGCTGGGCCCCCGTCAGAGGAGGAAGCAGCCTGGTAAACGGTGTGCCAGGCCTGAGATCTGGAGGCCTCCCACAGCCGGGTCCCTGTCCTGCCCAGGCCCCCCGAGGGAGGACGATGGTCGGGCAGTGGCGAGCGGGGTGGGGCTGGTGCCGAGCCTGCCCTTGGATGCCCCGGGAAAGGGCGCCGGGGGATCGGCTGCCCCTGGCCAGGTCTGAGGGACCGACCCAGCTCGGGGCTGTCGGGGGCAGAGAGAGAACCCCCCTCCGCCCTTTCCCTTCAGGTTCTTAGGGCTGGCCAAATCCTTCCCAAGACAGCTTGTCTGGAGAAAATCAGACCCAGCTGAAGAACATGTGTCCATGGGGGAAACCCGGGAAACTGAGTCTCCCCACACAATAGCAGAGATTCTCATCTTGCATCCTCTCCTGAGCTAATGACAAAGGTGGATGTCCCGGGTGGGCCTGTGGAATGGGAGAGGGGAGGAAGTCTCTTGTCATGCAGAGGGACATGGAAAGACTTGTCTGAAGCTTATCCCCTGCACTGGGGTCAGGTCGGGAAGGGACGGCACAGAGGTGAGCAGGAACCAACCGGCCTCTCTGTGGTGGGGCTGGCCCCGGGGCAGGCGTGGGGGTGATGGCTGGAAGTGGGATGGCGCGTGAGTTGGCACCAGCCAGCGGTGGAGGCAGAGACTCAGAGGTCAGGGATCTCTCTCTCTGTCTCTGTCTCTCTCTCTCTCCCTCAGGGAGCTGAGCAGAGTAAGGTGGCGCCCCCTGCCCACCTCGCCTACCTCTCCATGGGCCCTTCTTTCTCTGGCCGCTCCGGGAGCCCTGCGGGCTTGGGTTCAACCCCCCACACACCGCACAGGCCAAGGGCGCATGCGCGACCGCCGGGGCCTAGGGCTGGCCTGGGGGGGGGGGGGGTCCTCAGTGAAGGCCCCGCCCTCCCTCCAGGCTCTGACCCAGCTGCAGCTCTTCCATCGCCGCCCTTCTGGACTCGGCTTCAGCTGTCTCCCTCCCCTCCCCCACTCCCACTCAGCTTGCAGGCCGCTTCCCTGCCTTGAAAGCATGGCTCTGGCCCTGAGGGCCACAGACCTACTGGGCTTCAAGCTCAAGGCTCTGCCTGGGCCTGCTGCTTCGGCCAGGGGCTCATTTTTTCCTGGAAAGACAAAGCCATGGCCTCACCCCACGCCTGCACTTTGCCACGGCAGGCAGCCCAGATGTAGGAAAGGCTCTGTGGAGTCAGAAGTGCCGAGACAGGCAGATGGCACCACAGGCTTTGGGGGCCAGGGCGCAAGTGGGCTAGCCCCTCCTCCCGGGAGTCGGGGAGGCCCGGCCTTCCTAGTGCCCAGGCCACGGCTCCGGGGAGAAACCCGCCATGGAGGGCACGCTGGAGGCCCTCTGCCTGAGGTGGCAGGTGTCACGCCAGGGCCACTGCAAGCCTGGCTCGGCTTGCCTGCTTTCTCCAAAGGAGGCTGGCCGACCAGCCGAACCTGGCACCTGGGCCAGGCCCCTTCCAAGGGGACGAGTTCCAGAGGCTAGAGCCCTGGGGGCGGCTGCCAAGTCTCCTGGGGCGTGTGCTGGGCCCCCGTCAGAGGAGGAAGCAGCCTGGTAAATGGTGTGCCAGGCCTGAGATCTGGAGGCCTCCCACAGCCGGGTCCCTGTCCTGCCCAGGCCCCCCGAGGGAGGACGATGGTCGGGCAGTGGCGAGCGGGGTGGGGCTGGCGCCGAGCCTGCCCTTGGATGCCCCGGGGAAGGGCGCCGGGGCATGGGCTGCCCCTGGCCGGGTCTGAGGGACCGACCCAGCTCGGGGCTGTCGGGGGCAGAGAGAGAACCCCCCTCCGCCCTTTCCCTTCAGGTTCTTAGGGCTGGCCAAATCCTTCCCAAGACAGCTTGTCTGGAGAAAATCAGACCCAGCTGAAGAACATGTGTCCATGGGGGAAACCCGGGAAACTGAGTCTCCCCACACAATAGCAGAGATTCTCATCTTGCATCCTCTCCTGAGCTAATGACAAAGGTGGATGTCCTGGGTGGGCCTGTGGAATGGGAGAGGGGAGGAAGTCTATTGTCATGCAGAGGGACATGGAAAGACTTGTCTGAAGCTTATCCCCTGCACTGGGGTCAGGTCGGGAAGGGACGGCACAGAGGTGAGCAGGAACCAACCGGCCTCTCTGTGGTGGGGCTGGCCCCGGGGCAGGCGTGGGGGTGATGGCTGGAAGTGGGATGGCGCGTGAGTTGGCACCAGCCAGCGGTGGAGGCAGAGACTCAGAGGTCAGGGATCTCTCTCTCTGTCTCTGTCTCTGTCTCTCTCCCTCAGGGAGCTGAGGAGAGTAAGGTGGCGCCCCCTGCCCACCTCGCCTACCTCTCCATGGGCCCTTCTTTCTCTGGCCGCTCCGGGAGCCCTGCGGGCTTGGGTTCAACCCCCCACACACCGCACAGGCCAAGGGCGCATGCGCGACCGCCAGGGCCTAGGGCTGGCCTCCGGGGGGGGCGGAGTCCTCAGTGAAGGCCCCGCCCGCCCTCCAGGCTCTGACCCAGCTGCAGCTCTTCCATCGCCGCCCTTCTGGACTCGGCTTCAGCTGTCTCCCTCCCCTCCCCCACTCCCACTCAGCTTGCAGGCCGCTTCCCTGCCTTGAAAGCATGGCTCTGGCCCTGAGGGCCACAGACCTACTGGGCTTCAAGCTCAAGGCTCTGCCTGGGCCTGCTGCTTCGGCCAGGGGCTCATTTTTTCCTGGAAAGACAAAGCCATGGCCTCACCCCACGCCTGCACTTTGCCACGGCAGGCAGCCCAGATGTAGGAAAGGCTCTGTGGAGTCAGAAGTGCCGAGACAGGCAGATGGCACCAGAGGGTTTGGGGGCCAGGGCGCAAGTGGGCTAGCCCCTCCTCCCGGGAGTCGGGGAGGCCCGGCCTTCCTAGTGCCCAGGCCACGGCTCCGGGGAGAAACCCGCCATGGAGGGCACGCGGGAGGCCCTCTGCCTGAGGTGGCAGGTGTCACGCCAGGGCCACTGCAAGCCTGGCTCGGCTTGCCTGCTTTCTCCAAAGGAGGCTGGCCGACCAGCCGAACCTGGCACCTGGGCCAGGCCCCTTCCAAGGGGACGAGTTCCAGAGGCTAGAGCCCTGGGGGCGGCTGCCAAGTCTCCTGGGGCGTGTGCTGGGCCCCCGTCAGAGGAGGAAGCAGCCTGGTAAACGGTGTGCCAGGCCTGAGATCTGGAGGCCTCCCACAGCCGGGTCCCTGTCCTGCCCAGGCCCCCCGAGGGAGGACGATGGTCGGGCAGTGGCGAGCGGGGTGGGGCTGGCGCCGAGCCTGCCCTTGGATGCCCCGGGGAAGGGCGCCGGGGGATGGGCTGCCCCTGGCCGGGTCTGAGGGACCGACCCAGCTCGGGGCTGTCGGGGGCAGAGAGAGAACCCCCCTCCGCCCTTTCCCTTCAGGTTCTTAGGGCTGGCCAAATCCTTCCCAAGACAGCTTGTCTGGAGAAAATCAGACCCAGCTGAAGAACATGTGTCCATGGGGGAAACCCGGGAAACTGAGTCTCCCCACACAATAGCAGAGATTCTCATCTTGCATCCTCTCCTGAGCTAATGACAAAGGTGGATGTCCCGGGTGGGCCTGTGGAATGGGAGAGGGGAGGAAGTCTATTGTCATGCAGAGGGACATGGAAAGACTTGTCTGAAGCTTATCCCCTGCACTGGGGTCAGGTCGGGATGGGACGGCACAGAGGTGAGCAGGAACCAACCGGCCTCTCTGTGGTGGGGCTGGCCCCGGGGCAGGCGTGGGGGTGATGGCTGGAAGTGGGATGGCGCGTGAGTTGGCACCAGCCAGCGGTGGAGGCAGAGACTCAGAGGTCAGGGATCTCTCTCTCTGTCTCTGTCTCTCTCTCTCTCCCTCAGGGAGCTGAGGAGAGTAAGGTGGCGCCCCCTGCCCACCTCGCCTACCTCTCCATGGGCCCTTCTTTCTCTGGCCGCTCCGGGAGCCCTGCGGGCTTGGGTTCAACCCCCCACACACCGCACAGGCCAAGGGCGCATGCGCGAACGCCGGGGCCTAGGGCTGGCCTCCGGGGGGGGGGTCCTCAGTGAAGGCCCCGCCCTCCCTCCAGGCTCTGACCCAGCTGCAGCTCTTCCATCGCCGCCCTTCTGGACTCGGCTTCAGCTGTCTCCCTCCCCTCCCCCACTCCCACTCAGCTTGCAGGCCGCTTCCCTGCCTTGAAAGCATGGCTCTGGCCCTGAGGGCCACAGACCTACTGGGCTTCAAGCTCAAGGCTCTGCTTGGGCCGGCTGCTTCGGCCAGGGGCTCATTTTTTCCAGGAAAGACAAAGCCATGGCCTCACCCCACGCCTGCACTTTGCCACGGCAGGCAGCCCAGATGTAGGAAAGGCTCTGTGGAGTCAGAAGTGCCGAGACAGGCAGATGGCACCAGAGGGTTTGGGGGCCAGGGCGCAAGTGGGCTAGCCCCTCCTCCCGGGAGTCGGGGAGGCCCGGCCTTCCTAGTGCCCAGGCCACGGCTCCGGGGAGAAACCCGCCATGGAGGGCACGCGGGAGGCCCTCTGCCTGAGGTGGCAGGTGTCACGCCAGGGCCACTGCAAGCCTGGCTCGGCTTGCCTGCTTTCTCCAAAGGAGGCTGGCCGACCAGCCGAACCTGGCACCTGGGCCAGGCCCCTTCCAAGGGGACGAGTTCCAGAGGCTAGAGCCCTGGGGGCGGCTGCCAAGTCTCCTGGGGCGTGTGCTGGGCCCCCGTCAGAGGAGGAAGCAGCCTGGTAAACGGTGTGCCAGGCCTGAGATCTGGAGGCCTCCCACAGCCGGGTCCCTGTCCTGCCCAGGCCCCCCGAGGGAGGACGATGGTCGGGCAGTGGCGAGCGGGGTGGGGCTGGCGCCGAGCCTGCCCTTGGATGCCCCGGGGAAGGGCGCCGGGGGATGGGCTGCCCCTGGCCGGGTCTGAGGGACCGACCCAGCTCGGGGCTGTCGGGGGCAGAGAGAGAACCCCCCTCCGCCCTTTCCCTTCAGGTTCTTAGGGCTGGCCAAATCCTTCCCAAGACAGCTTGTCTGGAGAAAATCAGACCCAGCTGAAGAACATGTGTCCATGGGGGAAACACGGGAAACTGAGTCTCCCCACACAATAGCAGAGATTCTCATCTTGCATCCTCTCCTGAGCTAATGACAAAGGTGGATGTCCCGGGTGGGCCTGTGGAATGGGAGAGGGGAGGAAGTCTATTGTCATGCAGAGGGACATGGAAAGACTTGTCTGAAGCTTATCCCCTGCACTGGGGTCAGGTCGGGAAGGGAGGGCACAGAGGTGAGCAGGAACCAACCGGCCTCTCTGTGGTGGGGCTGGCCCCGGGGCAGGCGTGGGGGTGATGGCTGGAAGTGGGATGGCGCGTGAGTTGGCACCAGCCAGCGGTGGAGGCAGAGACTCAGAGGTCAGGGATCTCTCTCTCTGTCTCTGTCTCTCTCTCTCTCCCTCAGGGAGCTGAGCAGAGTAAGGTGGCGCCCCCTGCCCACCTCGCCTACCTCTCCATGGGCCCTTCTTTCTCTGGCCGCTCCGGGAGCCCTGCGGGCTTGGGTTCAACCCCTCACACACCGCACAGGCCAAGGGCGCATGCGCGACCGCCGGGGCCTAGGGCTGGCCTCGGGGGGGGGGGGGGGGGGTCCTCAGTGAAGGCCCTGCCCTCCCTCCAGGCTCTGACCCAGCTGCAGCTCTTCCATCGCCGCCCTTCTGGACTCGGCTTCAGCTGTCTCCCTCCCCTCCCCCACTCCCACTCAGCTTGCAGGCCGCTTCCCTGCCTTGAAAGCATGGCTCTGGCCCTGAGGGCCACAGACCTACTGGGCTTCAAGCTCAAGGCTCTGCCTGGGCCTGCTGCTTCGGCCAGGGGCTCATTTTTTCCTGGAAAGACAAAGCCATGGCCTCACCCCACGCCTGCACTTTGCCACGGCAGGCAGCCCAGATGTAGGAAAGGCTCTGTGGAGTCAGAAGTGCCGAGACAGGCAGATGGCACCAGAGGGTTTGGGGGCCAGGGCGCAAGTGGGCTAGCCCCTCCTCCCGGGAGTCGGGGAGGCCCGGCCTTCCTAGTGCCCAGGCCACGGCTCCGGGGAGAAACCCGCCATGGAGGGCACGCGGGAGGCCCTCTGCCTGAGGTGGCAGGTGTCACGCCAGGGCCACTGCAAGCCTGGCTCGGCTTGCCTGCTTTCTCCAAAGGAGGCTGGCCGACCAGCCGAACCTGGCACCTGGGCCAGGCCCCTTCCAAGGGGACGAGTTCCAGAGGCTAGAGCCCTGGGGGCGGCTGCCAAGTCTCCTGGGGCGTGTGCTGGGCCCCCGTCAGAGGAGGAAGCAGCCTGGTAAACGGTGTGCCAGGCCTGAGATCTGGAGGCCTCCCACAGCCGGGTCCCTGTCCTGCCCAGGCCCCCCGAGGGAGGACGATGGTCGGGCAGTGGCGAGCGGGGTGGGGCTGGTGCCGAGCCTGCCCTTGGATGCCCCGGGGAAGGGCGCCGGGGGATCGGCTGCCCCTGGCCAGGTCTGAGGGACCGACCCAGCTCGGGGCTGTCGGGGGCAGAGAGAGAACCCCCCTCCGCCCTTTCCCTTCAGGTTCTTAGGGCTGGCCAAATCCTTCCCAAGACAGCTTGTCTGGAGAAAATCAGACCCAGCTGAAGAACATGTGTCCATGAGGGAAACCCGGGAAACTGAGTCTCCCCACACAATAGCAGAGATTCTCATCTTGCATCCTCTCCTGAGCTAATGACAAAGGTGGATGTCCCGGGTGGGCCTGTGGAATGGGAGAGGGGAGGAAGTCTCTTGTCATGCAGAGGGACATGGAAAGACTTGTCTGAAGCTTATCCCCTGCACTGGGGTCAGGTCGGGAAGGGACGGCACAGAGGTGAGCAGGAACCAACCGGCCTCTCTGTGGTGGGGCTGGCCCCGGGGCAGGCGTGGGGGTGATGGCTGGAAGTGGGATGGCGCGTGAGTTGGCACCAGCCAGCGGTGGAGGCAGAGACTCAGAGGTCAGGGATCTCTCTCTCTGTCTCTGTCTCTCTCTCTCTCCCTCAGGGAGCTGAGGAGAGTAAGGTGGCGCCCCCTGCCCACCTCGCCTACCTCTCCATGGGCCCTTCTTTCTCTGGCTGCTCCGGGAGCCCTGCGGGCTTGGGTTCAACCCCCCACACACCGCACAGGCCAAGGGCGCATGCGCGACCGCCGGGGCCTAGGGCTGGCCTGGGGGGGGGGTCCTCAGTGAAGGCCCCGCCCTCCCTCCATGCTCTGACCCAGCTGCAGCTCTTCCATCGCCGCTCTTCTGGACTCGGCTTCAGCTGTCTCCCTCCCCTCCCCCACTCCCACTCAGCTTGCAGGCCGCTTCCCTGCCTTGAAAGCATGGCTCTGGCCCTGAGGGCCACAAACCTACTGGGCTTCAAGCTCAAGGCTCTGCCTGGGCCTGCTGCTTCGGCCAGGGGCTCATTTTCTCCTGGAAAGACAAAGCCATGGCCTCACCCCACGCCTGCACTTTGCCACGGCAGGCAGCCCAGATGTAGGAAAGGATCTGTGGAGTCAGAAGTGCCGAGACAGGCAGATGGCACCAGAGGGTTTGGGGGCCAGGGCGCAAGTGGGCTAGCCCCTCCTCCCGGGAGTCGGGGAGGCCCGGCTTTCCTAGTGCCCAGGCCACGGCTCCGGGGAGAAACCCGCCATGGAGGGCACGCGGGAGGCCCTCTGCCTGAGGTGGCAGGTGTCACGCCAGGGCCACTGCAAGCCTGGCTCGGCTTGCCTGCTTTCTCCAAAGGAGGCTGGCCGACCAGCCGAACCTGGCACCTGGGCCAGGCCCCTTCCAAGGGGACGAGTTCCAGAGGCTAGAGCCCTGGGGGCGGCTGCCAAGTCTCCTGGGGCGTGTGCTGGGCCCCCGTCAGAGGAGGAAGCAGCCTGGTAAACGGTGTGCCAGGCCTGAGATCTGGAGGCCTCCCACAGCCGGGTCCCTGTCCTGCCCAGGCCCCCCGAGGGAGGACGATGGTCGGGCAGTGGCGAGCGGGGTGGGGCTGGTGCCGAGCCTGCCCTTGGATGCCCCGGGGAAGGGCGCCGGGGGATCGGCTGCCCCTGGCCAGGTCTGAGGGACCGACCCAGCTCGGGGCTGTCGGGGGCAGAGAGAGAACCCCCCTCCGCCCTTTCCCTTCAGGTTCTTAGGGCTGGCCAAATCCTTCCCAAGACAGCTTGTCTGGAGAAAATCAGACCCAGCTGAAGAACATGTGTCCATGGGGGAAACCCGGTAAACTGAGTCTCCCCACACAATAGCAGAGATTCTCATCTTGCATCCTCTCCTGAGCTAATGACAAAGGTGGATGTCCCGGGTGGGCCTGTGGAATGGGAGAGGGGAGGAAGTCTCTTGTCATGCAGAGGGACATGGAAAGACTTGTCTGAAGCTTATCCCCTGCACTGGGGTCAGGTCGGGAAGGGACGGCACAGAGGTGAGCAGGAACCAACCGGCCTCTCTGTGGTGGGGCTGGCCCCGGGGCAGGCGTGGGGGTGATGGCTGGAAGTGGGATGGCGCGTGAGTTGGCACCAGCCAGCGGTGGAGGCAGAGACTCAGAGGTCAGGGATCTCTCTCTCTGTCTCTGTCTCTCTCTCTCTCCCTCAGGGAGCTGAGCAGAGTAAGGTGGCGCCCCCTGCCCACCTCGCCAACCTCTCCATGGGCCCTTCTTTCTCTGGCCGCTCCGGGAGCCCTGCGGGCTTGGGTTCAACCCCCCACACACCGCACAGGCCAAGGGCGCATGCGCGACCGCCAGGGCCTAGGGCTGGCCTCGGGGGGGGGGGGGGTCCTCAGTGAAGGCCCCGCCCTCCCTCCAGGCTCTGACCCAGCTGCAGCTCTTCCATCGCCGCCCTTCTGGACTCGGCTTCAGCTGTCTCCCTCCCCTCCCCCACTCCCACTCAGCTTGCAGGCCGCTTCCCTGCCTTGAAAGCATGGCTCTGGCCCTGAGGGCCACAGACCTACTGGGCTTCAAGCTCAAGGCTCTGCCTGGGCCTGCTGCTTCGGCCAGGGGCTCATTTTTTCCTGGAAAGACAAAGCCATGGCCTCACCCCACGCCTGCACTTTGCCACGGCAGGCAGCCCAGATGTAGGAAAGGCTCTGTGGAGTCAGAAGTGCCGAGACAGGCAGATGGCACCAGAGGGTTTGGGGGCCAGGGCGCAAGTGGGCTAGCCCCTCCTCCCGGGAGTCGGGGAGGCCCGGCCTTCCTAGTGCCCAGGCCACGGCTCCGGGGAGAAACCCGCCATGGAGGGCACGCGGGAGGCCCTCTGCCTGAGGTGGCAGGTGTCACGCCAGGGCCACTGCAAGCCTGGCTCGGCTTGCCTGCTTTCTCCAAAGGAGGCTGGCCGACCAGCCGAACCTGGCACCTGGGCCAGGCCCCTTCCAAGGGGACGAGTTCCAGAGGCTAGAGCCCTGGGGGCGGCTGCCAAGTCTCCTGGGGCGTGTGCTGGGCCCCCGTCAGAGGAGGAAGCAGCCTGGTAAACGGTGTGCCAGGCCTGAGATCTGGAGGCCTCCCACAGCCGGGTCCCTGTCCTGCCCAGGCCCCCCGAGGGAGGACGATGGTCGGGCAGTGGCGAGCGGGGTGGGGCTGGTGCCGAGCCTGCCCTTGGATGCCCCGGGGAAGGGCGCCGGGGGATCGGCTGCCCCTGGCCAGGTCTGAGGGACCGACCCAGCTCGGGGCTGTCGGGGGCAGAGAGAGAACCCCCCTCCGCCCTTTCCCTTCAGGTTCTTAGGGCTGGCCAAATCCTTCCCAAGACAGCTTGTCTGGAGAAAATCAGACCCAGCTGAAGAACATGTGTCCATGGGGGAAACCCGGGAAACTGAGTCTCCCCACACAATAGCAGAGATTCTCATCTTGCATCCTCTCCTGAGCTAATGACAAAGGTGGATGTCCCGGGTGGGCCTGTGGAATGGGAGAGGGGAGGAAGTCTCTTGTCATGCAGAGGGACATGGAAAGACTTGTCTGAAGCTTATCCCCTGCACTGGGGTCAGGTCGGGAAGGGACGGCACAGAGGTGAGCAGGAACCAACCGGCCTCTCTGTGGTGGGGCTGGCCCCGGGGCAGGCGTGGGGGTGATGGCTGGAAGTGGGATGGCGCGTGAGTTGGCACCAGCCAGCGGTGGAGGCAGAGACTCAGAGGTCAGGGATCTCTCTCTCTGTCTCTGTCTCTCTCTCTCTCCCTCAGGGAGCTGAGGAGAGTAAGGTGGCGCCCCCTGCCCACCTCGCCTACCTCTAAATGGGCCCTTCTTTCTCTGGCTGCTCCGGGAGCCCTGCGGGCTTGGGTTCAACCCCCCACACACCGCACAGGCCAAGGGCGCATGCGCGACCGCCGGGGCCTAGGGCTGGCCTGGGGGGGGGGTCCTCAGTGAAGGCCCCGCCCTCCCTCCAGGCTCTGACCCAGCTGCAGCTCTTCCATCGCCGCTCTTCTGGACTCGGCTTCAGCTGTCTCCCTCCCCTCCCCCACTCCCACTCAGCTTGCAGGCCGCTTCCCTGCCTTGAAAGCATGGCTCTGGCCCTGAGGGCCACAAACCTACTGGGCTTCAAGCTCAAGGCTCTGCCTGGGCCTGCTGCTTCGGCCAGGGGCTCATTTTTTCCTGGAAAGACAAAGCCATGGCCTCACCCCACGCCTGCACTTTGCCACGGCAGGCAGCCCAGATGTAGGAAAGGCTCTGTGGAGTCAGAAGTGCCGAGACAGGCAGATGGCACCAGAGGGTTTGGGGGCCAGGGCGCAAGTGGGCTAGCCCCTCCTCCCGGGAGTCGGGGAGGCCCGGCCTTCCTAGTGCCCAGGCCACGGCTCCGGGGAGAAACCCGCCATGGAGGGCACGCGGGAGGCCCTCTGCCTGAGGTGGCAGGTGTCACGCCAGGGCCACTGCAAGCCTGGCTCGGCTTGCCTGCTTTCTCCAAAGGAGGCTGGCCGACCAGCCGAACCTGGCACCTGGGCCAGGCCCCTTCCAAGGGGACGAGTTCCAGAGGCTAGAGCCCTGGGGGCGGCTGCCAAGTCTCCTGGGGCGTGTGCTGGGCCCCCGTCAGAGGAGGAAGCAGCCTGGTAAACGGTGTGCCAGGCCTGAGATCTGGAGGCCTCCCACAGCCGGGTCCCTGTCCTGCCCAGGCCCCCCGAGGGAGGACGATGGTCGGGCAGTGGCGAGCGGGGTGGGGCTGGTGTCGAGCCTGCCCTTGGATGCCCCGGGGAAGGGCGCCGGGGGATCGGCTGCCCCTGGCCAGGTCTGAGGGACCGACCCAGCTCGGGGCTGTCGGGGGCAGAGAGAGAACCCCCCTCCGCCCTTTCCCTTCAGGTTCTTAGGGCTGGCCAAATCCTTCCCAAGACAGCTTGTCTGGAGAAAATCAGACCCAGCTGAAGAACATGTGTCCATGGGGGAAACCCGGGAAACTGAGTCTCCCCACACAATAGCAGAGATTCTCATCTTGCATCCTCTCCTGAGCTAATGACAAAGGTGGATGTCCCGGGTGGGCCTGTGGAATGGGAGAGGGGAGGAAGTCTCTTGTCATGCAGAGGGACATGGAAAGACTTGTCTGAAGCTTATCCCCTGCACTGGGGTCAGGTCGGGAAGGGACGGCACAGAGGTGAGCAGGAACCAACCGGCCTCTCTGTGGTGGGGCTGGCCCCGGGGCAGGCGTGGGGGTGATGGCTGGAAGTGGGATGGCGCGTGAGTTGGCACCAGCCAGCGGTGGAGGCAGAGACTCAGAGGTCAGGGATCTCTCTCTCTGTCTCTGTCTCTCTCTCTCTCCCTCAGGGAGCTGAGCAGAGTAAGGTGGCGCCCCCTGCCCACCTCGCCTACCTCTCCATGGGCCCTTCTTTCTCTGGCCGCTCCGGGAGCCCTGCGGGCTTGGGTTCAACCCCCCACACACCGCACAGGCCAAGGGCGCATGCGCGACCGCCGGGGCCTAGGGCTGGCCTGGGGGGGGGGGTCCTCAGTGAAGGCCCCGCCCTCCCTCCAGGCTCTGACCCAGCTGCAGCTCTTCCATCGCCGCCCTTCTGGACTAGGCTTCAGCTGTCTCCCTCCCATCCCCCACTCCCACTCAGCTTGCAGGCCGCTTCCCTGCCTTGAAAGCATGGCTCTGGCCCTGAGGGCCACAGACCTACTGGGCTTCAAGCTCAAGGCTCTGCCTGGGCCTGCTGCTTCGGCCAGGGGCTCATTTTTTCCTGGAAAGACAAAGCCATGGCCTCACCCCACGCCTGCACTTTGCCACGGCAGGCAGCCCAGATGTAGGAAAGGCTCTGTGGAGTCAGAAGTGCCGAGACAGGCAGATGGCACCAGAGGGTTTGGGGGCCAGGGCGCAAGTGGGCTAGCCCCTCCTCCCGGGAGTCGGGGAGGCCCGGCCTTCCTAGTGCCCAGGCCACGGCTCCGGGGAGAAACCCGCCATGGAGGGCACGCGGGAGGCCCTCTGCCTGAGGTGGCAGGTGTCACGCCAGGGCCACTGCAAGCCTGGCTCGGCTTGCCTGCTTTCTCCAAAGGAGGCTGGCCGACCAGCCGAACCTGGCACCTGGGCCAGGCCCCTTCCAAGGGGACGAGTTCCAGAGGCTAGAGCCCTGGGGGCGGCTGCCAAGTCTCCTGGGGCGTGTGCTGGGCCCCCGTCAGAGGAGGAAGCAGCCTGGTAAACGGTGTGCCAGGCCTGAGATCTGGAGGCCTCCCACAGCCGGGTCCCTGTCCTGCCCAGGCCCCCCGAGGGAGGACGATGGTCGGGCAGTGGCGAGCGGGGTGGGGCTGGTGCCGAGCCTGCCCTTGGATGCCCCGGGAAAGGGCGCCGGGGGATCGGCTGCCCCTGGCCAGGTCTGAGGGACCGACCCAGCTCGGGGCTGTCGGGGGCAGAGAGAGAACCCCCCTCCGCCCTTTCCCTTCAGGTTCTTAGGGCTGGCCAAATCCTTCCCAAGACAGCTTGTCTGGAGAAAATCAGACCCAGCTGAAGAACATGTGTCCATGGGGGAAACCCGGGAAACTGAGTCTCCCCACACAATAGCAGAGATTCTCATCTTGCATCCTCTCCTGAGCTAATGACAAAGGTGGATGTCCCGGGTGGGCCTGTGGAATGGGAGAGGGGAGGAAGTCTCTTGTCATGCAGAGGGACATGGAAAGACTTGTCTGAAGCTTATCCCCTGCACTGGGGTCAGGTCGGGAAGGGACGGCACAGAGGTGAGCAGGAACCAACCGGCCTCTCTGTGGTGGGGCTGGCCCCGGGGCAGGCGTGGGGGTGATGGCTGGAAGTGGGATGGCGCGTGAGTTGGCACCAGCCAGCGGTGGAGGCAGAGACTCAGAGGTCAGGGATCTCTCTCTCTGTCTCTGTCTCTCTCTCTCTCCCTCAGGGAGCTGAGCAGAGTAAGGTGGCGCCCCCTGCCCACCTCGCCTACCTCTCCATGGGCCCTTCTTTCTCTGGCCGCTCCGGGAGCCCTGCGGGCTTGGGTTCAACCCCCCACACACCGCACAGGCCAAGGGCGCATGCGCGACCGCCGGGGCCTAGGGCTGGCCTCGGGGGGGGGGGTCCTCAGTGAAGGCCCCGCCCTCCCTCCAGGCTCTGACCCAGCTGCAGCTCTTCCATCGCCGCCCTTCTGGACTCGGCTTCAGCTGTCTCCCTCCCCTCCCCCACTCCCACTCAGCTTGCAGGCCGCTTCCCTGCCTTGAAAGCATGGCTCTGGCCCTGAGGGCCACAGACCTACTGGGCTTCAAGCTCAAGGCTCTGCCTGGGCCTGCTGCTTCGGCCAGGGGCTCATTTTTTCCTGGAAAGACAAAGCCATGGCCTCACCCCACGCCTGCACTTTGCCACGGCAGGCAGCCCAGATGTAGGAAAGGCTCTGTGGAGTCAGAAGTGCCGAGACAGGCAGATGGCACCACAGGCTTTGGGGGCCAGGGCGCAAGTGGGCTAGCCCCTCCTCCCGGGAGTCGGGGAGGCCCGGCCTTCCTAGTGCCCAGGCCACGGCTCCGGGGAGAAACCCGCCATGGAGGGCACGCGGGAGGCCCTCTGCCTGAGGTGGCAGGTGTCACGCCAGGGCCACTGCAAGCCTGGCTCGGCTTGCCTGCTTTCTCCAAAGGAGGCTGGCCGACCAGCCGAACCTGGCACCTGGGCCAGGCCCCTTCCAAGGGGACGAGTTCCAGAGGCTAGAGCCCTGGGGGCGGCTGCCAAGTCTCCTGGGGCGTGTGCTGGGCCCCCGTCAGAGGAGGAAGCAGCCTGGTAAACGGTGTGCCAGGCCTGAGATCTGGAGGCCTCCCACAGCCGGGTCCCTGTCCTGCCCAGGCCCCCCGAGGGAGGACGATGGTCGGGCAGTGGCGAGCGGGGTGGGGCTGGCGCCGAGCCTGCCCTTGGATGCCCCGGGGAAGGGCGCCGGGGGATGGGCTGCCCCTGGCCGGGTCTGAGGGACCGACCCAGCTCGGGGCTGTCGGGGGCAGAGAGAGAACCCCCCTCCGCCCTTTCCCTTCAGGTTCTTAGGGCTGGCCAAATCCTTCCCAAGACAGCTTGTCTGGAGAAAATCAGACCCAGCTGAAGAACATGTGTCCATGGGGGAAACCCGGGAAACTGAGTCTCCCCACACAATAGCAGAGATTCTCATCTTGCATCCTCTCCTGAGCTAATGACAAAGGTGGATGTCCCGGGTGGGCCTGTGGAATGGGAGAGGGGAGGAAGTCTCTTGTCATGCAGAGGGACATGGAAAGACTTGTCTGAAGCTTATCCCCTGCACTGGGGTCAGGTCGGGAAGGGACGGCACAGAGGTGAGCAGGAACCAACCGGCCTCTCTGTGGTGGGGCTGGCCCCGGGGCAGGCGTGGGGGTGATGGCTGGAAGTGGGATGGCGCGTGAGTTGGCACCAGCCAGCGGTGGAGGCAGAGACTCAGAGGTCAGGGATCTCTCTCTCTGTCTCTGTCTCTGTCTCTCTCCCTCAGGGAGCTGAGGAGAGTAAGGTGGCGCCCCCTGCCCACCTCGCCTACCTCTCCATGGGCCCTTCTTTCTCTGGCCGCTCCGGGAGCCCTGCGGGCTTGGGTTCAACCCCCCACACACCGCACAGGCCAAGGGCGCATGCGCGACCGCCAGGGCCTAGGGCTGGCCTCCGGGGGGGGGAGTCCTCAGTGAAGGCCCCGCCCTCCCTCCAGGCTCTGACCCAGCTGCAGCTCTTCCATCGCCGCCCTTCTGGACTCGGCTTCAGCTGTCTCCCTCCCCTCCCCCACTCCCACTCAGCTTGCAGGCCGCTTCCCTGCCTTGAAAGCATGGCTCTGGCCCTGAGGGCCACAGACCTACTGGGCTTCAAGCTCAAGGCTCTGCCTGGGCCTGCTGCTTCGGCCAGGGGCTCATTTTTTCCTGGAAAGACAAAGCCATGGCCTCACCCCACGCCTGCACTTTGCCACGGCAGGCAGCCCAGATGTAGGAAAGGCTCTGTGGAGTCAGAAGTGCCGAGACAGGCAGATGGCACCAGAGGGTTTGGGGGCCAGGGCGCAAGTGGGCTAGCCCCTCCCCCGGGAGTCGGGGAGGCCCGGCCTTCCTAGTGCCCAGGCCACGGCTCCGGGGAGAAACCCGCCATGGAGGGCACGCGGGAGGCCCTCTGCCTGAGGGTGGCAGGTGTCACGCCAGGGCCACTGCAAGCCTGGCTCGGCTTGCCTGCTTTCTCCAAAGGAGGCTGGCCGACCAGCCGAACCTGGCACCTGGGCCAGGCCCCTTCCAAGGGGACGAGTTCCAGAGGCTAGAGCCCTGGGGGCGGCTGCCAAGTCTCCTGAGGCGTGTGCTGGGCCCCCGTCAGAGGAGGAAGCAGCCTGGTAAACGGTGTGCCAGGCCTGAGATCTGGAGGCCTCCCACAGCCGGGTCCCTGTCCTGCCCAGGCCCCCCGAGGGAGGACGATGGTCGGGCAGTGGCGAGCGGGGTGGGGCTGGTGTCGAGCCTGCCCTTGGATGCCCCGGGGAAGGGCGCCGGGGGATCGGCTGCCCCTGGCCAGGTCTGAGGGACCGACCCAGCTCGGGGCTGTCGGGGGCAGAGAGAGAACCCCCCTCCGCCCTTTCCCTTCAGGTTCTTAGGGCTGGCCAAATCCTTCCCAGACAGCTTGTCTGGAGAAAATCAGACCCAGCTGAAGAACATGTGTCCATGGGGGAAACCCGGGAAACTGAGTCTCCCACACAATAGCAGAGATTCTCATCTTGCATCCTCTCCTGAGCTAATGACAAAGGTGGATGTCCCGGGTGGGCCTGTGGAATGGGAGAGGGGAGGAAGTCTCTTGTCATGCAGAGGGACATGGAAAGACTTGTCTGAAGCTTATCCCCTGCACTGGGGTCAGGTCGGGAAGGGACGGCACAGAGGTGAGCAGGAACCAACCGGGCCTCTCTGTGGTGGGGCTGGCCCCGGGGCAGGCGTGGGGGTGATGGCTGGAAGTGGGATGGCGCGTGAGTTGGCACCAGCCAGCGGTGGAGGCAGAGACTCAGAGGTCAGGGATCTCTCTCTCTGTCTCTGTCTCTCTCTCTCTCCCTCAGGAGCTGAGCAGAGTAAGGGTGGCGCCCCCTGCCCACCTCGCCTACCTCTCCATGGGCCCTTCTTTCTCTGGCCGCTCCGGGAGCCCTGCGGGCTTGGGTTCAACCCCCCACACACGCACAGGCCAAGGGCGCATGCGCGACCGCCGGGGCCTAGGGCTGGCCTGGGGGGGGGGGGTCCTCAGTGAAGGCCCCGCCCTCCCTCCAGGCTCTGACCCAGCTGCAGCTCTTCCATCGCCGCCCTTCTGGACTCGGCTTCAGCTGTCTCCCTCCCATCCCCCACTCCCACTCAGCTTGCAGGCCGCTTCCCTGCCTTGAAAGCATGGGCTCTGGCCCTGAGGGCCACAGACCTACTGGGCTTCAAGCTCAAGGCTCTGCCTGGGCCTGCTGCTTCGGCCAGGGGCTCATTTTTTCCTGGAAAGACAAAGCCATGGCCTCACCCACGCCTGCACTTTGCCACGGCAGGCAGCCCAGATGTAGGAAAGGCTCTGTGGAGTCAGAAGTGCCGAGACAGGCAGATGGCACCAGAGGTTTGGGGGCCAGGGCGCAAGTGGGCTAGCCCCTCCTCCCGGGAGTCGGGGAGGCCCGGCCTTCCTAGTGCCCAGGCCACGGCTCCGGGGAGAAACCCGCCATGGAGGGCACGCGGGAGGCCCTCTGCCTGAGGTGGCAGGTGTCACGCCAGGGCCACTGCAAGCCTGGCTCGGCTTGCCTGCTTTCTCCAAAGGAGGCTGGCCGACCAGCCGAACCTGGCACCTGGGCCAGGCCCCTTCCAAGGGGACGAGTTCCAGAGGCTAGAGCCCTGGGGGCGGCTGCCAGTCTCCTGGGGCGTGTGCTGGGCCCCCGTCAGAGGAGGATGCAGCCTGGTAAACGGTGTGCCAGGCCTGAGATCTGGAGGCCTCCCACAGCCGGGTCCCTGTCCTGCCCAGGCCCCCCGAGGGAGGACGATGGTCGGGCAGTGGCGAGCGGGGTGGGGCTGGTGCCGAGCCTGCCCTTGGATGCCCCGGGAAAGGGCGCCGGGGGATCGGCTGCCCCTGGCCAGGTCTGAGGGACCGACCCAGCTCGGGGCTGTCGGGGGCAGAGAGAGAACCCCCCTCCGCCCTTTCCTTCAGGTTCTTAGGGCTGGCCAAATCCTTCCCAAGACAGCTTGTCTGGAGAAAATCAGACCCAGCTGAAGAACATGTGTCCATGGGGGAAACCCGGGAAACTGAGTCTCCCCACACAATAGCAGAGATTCTCATCTTGCATCCTCTCCTGAGCTAATGACAAAGGTGGATGTCCCGGGTGGGCCTGTGGAATGGGAGAGGGGAGGAAGTCTCTTGTCATGCAGAGGGACATGGAAAGACTTGTCTGAAGCTTATCCCCTGCACTGGGGTCAGGTCGGGAAGGGACGGCACAGAGGTGAGCAGGAACCAACCGGCCTCTCTGTGGTGGGGCTGGCCCCGGGCAGGCGTGGGGGTGATGGCTGGAAGTGGGATGGCGCGTGAGTTGGCACCAGCCAGCGGTGGAGGCAGAGACTCAGAGGTCAGGGATCTCTCTCTCTGTCTCTGTCTCTCTCTCTCTCCCTCAGGGAGCTGAGCAGAGTAAGGTGGCGCCCCCTGCCCACCTCGCCTACCTCTCCATGGGCCCTTCTTTCTCTGGCCGCTCCGGGAGCCCTGCGGGCTTGGGTTCAACCCCCCACACACCGCACAGACCAAGGGCGCATGCGCGACCGCCGGGGCCTAGGGCTGGCCTCGGGGGGGGGGGGGGGTCCTCAGTGAAGGCCCCGCCCTCCCTCCAGGCTCTGACCCAGCTGCAGCTCTTCCATCGCCGCCCTTCTGGACTCGGCTTCAGCTGTCTCCCTCCCCTCCCCCACTCCCACTCAGCTTGCAGGCCGCTTCCCTGCCTTGAAAGCATGGCTCTGGCCCTGAGGGCCACAGACCTACTGGGCTTCAAGCTCAAGGCTCTGCCTGGGCCTGCTGCTTCGCCAGGGGCTCATTTTTTTCCTGGAAAGACAAAGCCATGGCCTCACCCCACGCCTGCACTTTGCCACGGCAGGCAGCCCAGATGTAGGAAAGGCTCTGTGGAGTCAGAAGTGCCGAGACAGGCAGATGGCACCACAGGCTTTGGGGGCCAGGGCGCAAGTGGCTAGCCCCTCCTCCCGGGAGTCGGGGAGGCCCGGCCTTCCTAGTGCCCAGGCCACGGCTCCGGGGAGAAACCCGCCATGGAGGGCACGCTGGAGGCCCTCTGCCTGAGGTGGCAGGTGTCACGCCAGGGCCACTGCAAGCCTGGCTCGGCTTGCCTGCTTTCTCCAAAGGAGGCTGGCCGACCAGCCGAACCTGGCACCTGGGCCAGGCCCCTTCCAAGGGGACGAGTTCCAGAGGCTAGAGCCCTGGGGGCGGCTGCCAAGTCTCCTGGGGCGTGTGCTGGGCCCCCGTCAGAGGAGGAAGCAGCCTGGTAAATGGTGTGCCAGGCCTGAGATCTGAGGCCTCCCACAGCGGGTCCCTGTCCTGCCCAGGCCCCCCGAGGGAGGACGATGGTCGGGCAGTGGCGAGCGGGGTGGGGCTGGCGCCGAGCCTGCCCTTGGATGCCCCGGGGAAGGGCGCCGGGGGCATGGGCTGCCCCTGGCCGGGTCTGAGGGACCGACCCAGCTCGGGGCTGTCGGGGGCAGAGAGAGAACCCCCCTCCGCCCTTTCCCTTCAGGTTCTTAGGGCTGGCCAAATCCTTCCCAAGACAGCTTGTCTGGAGGAAAATCAGACCCAGCTGAAGAACATGTGTCCATGGGGGGAAACCCGGGAAACTGAGTCTCCCCACACAATAGCAGAGATTCTCATCTTGCATCCTCTCCTGAGCTAATGACAAAGGTGGATGTCCTGGGTGGGCCTGTGGAATGGGAGAGGGGAGGAAGTCTATTGTCATGCAGAGGGACATGGAAAGACTTGTCTGAAGCTTATCCCCTGCACTGGGGTCAGGTCGGGAAGGGACGGCACAGAGGTGAGCAGGAACCAACCGGCCTCTCTGGTGGTGGGGCTGGCCCCGGGGCAGGCGTGGGGGTGATGGCTGGAAGTGGGATGGCGCGTGAGTTGGCACCAGCCAGCGGTGGAGGCAGAGACTCAGAGGTCAGGGATCTCTCTCTCTGTCTCTGTCTCTGTCTCTCTCCCTCAGGGAGCTGAGGAGAGTAAGGTGGCGCCCCCTGCCCACCTCGCCTACCTCTCCATGGGCCCTTCTTTCTCTGGCGCTCCGGGAGCCCTGCGGGCTTGGGTTCAACCCCCCACACACCGCACAGGCCAAGGGCGCATGCGCGACCGCCAGGGGCCTAGGGCTGGCCTCCGGGGGGGGGGGAGTCCTCAGTGAAGGCCCCGCCCGCCCTCCAGGCTCTGACCCAGCTGCAGCTCTTCCATCGCCGCCCTTCTGGACTCGGCTTCAGCTGTCTCCCTCCCCTCCCCCACTCCCACTCAGCTTGCAGGCCGCTTCCCTGCTTGAAAGCATGGCTCTGGCCCTGAGGGGCCACAGACCTACTGGGCTTCAAGCTCAAGGCTCTGCCTGGGCCTGCTGCTTCGGCCAGGGGCTCATTTTTTCCTGGAAAGACAAAGCCATGGCCTCACCCCACGCCTGCACTTTGCCACGGCAGGCAGCCCAGATGTAGGAAAGGCTCTGTGGAGTCAGAAGTGCCGAGACAGGCAGATGGCACCAGAGGGTTTGGGGGCCAGGGCGCAAGTGGGCTAGCCCCTCCTCCCGGGAGTCGGGGAGGCCCGGCCTTCCTAGTGCCCAGGCCACGGCTCCGGGGAGAAACCCGCCATGGAGGGCACGCGGGAGGCCCTCTGCCTGAGGTGGCAGGTGTCACGCCAGGGCCACTGCAAGCCTGGCTCGGCTTGCCTGCTTTCTCCAAAGGAGGCTGGCCGACCAGCCGAACCTGGCACCTGGGCCAGGCCCCTTCCAAGGGGACGAGTTCCAGAGGCTAGAGCCCTGGGGGCGGCTGCCAAGTCTCCTGGGGCGTGTGCTGGGCCCCCGTCAGAGGAGGAAGCAGCCTGGTAAACGGTGTGCCAGGCCTGAGATCTGGAGGCCTCCCACAGCCGGGTCCCTGTCCTGCCCAGGCCCCCCGAGGGAGGACGATGGTCGGGCAGTGGCGAGCGGGGTGGGGCTGGCGCCGAGCCTGCCCTTGGATGCCCCGGGGAAGGGCGCCGGGGGATGGGCTGCCCCTGGCCGGGTCTGAGGGACCGACCCAGCTCGGGGCTGTCGGGGGCAGAGAGAGAACCCCCCTCCGCCCTTTCCCTTCAGGTTCTTAGGGCTGGCCAAATCCTTCCCAAGACAGCTTGTCTGGAGAAAATCAGACCCAGCTGAAGAACATGTGTCCATGGGGGAAACCCGGGAAACTGAGTCTCCCCACACAATAGCAGAGATTCTCATCTTGCATCCTCTCCTGAGCTAATGACAAAGGTGGATGTCCCGGGTGGGCCTGTGGAATGGGAGAGGGGAGGAAGTCTATTGTCATGCAGAGGGACATGGAAAGACTTGTCTGAAGCTTATCCCCTGCACTGGGGTCAGGTCGGGAAGGGACGGCACAGAGGTGAGCAGGAACCAACCGGCCTCTCTGTGGTGGGGCTGGCCCCGGGGCAGGCGTGGGGGTGATGGCTGGAAGTGGGATGGCGCGTGAGTTGGCACCAGCCAGCGGTGGAGGCAGAGACTCAGAGGTCAGGGATCTCTCTCTCTGTCTCTGTCTCTGTCTCTCTCCCTCAGGGAGCTGAGGAGAGTAAGGTGGCGCCCCCTGCCCACCTCGCCTACCTCTCCATGGGCCCTTCTTTCTCTGGCCGCTCCGGGAGCCCTGCGGGCTTGGGTTCAACCCCCCACACACCGCACAGGCCAAGGGCGCATGCGCGACCGCCAGGGCCTAGGGCTGGCCTCCGGGGGGGGGAGTCCTCAGTGAAGGCCCCGCCCTCCCTCCAGGCTCTGACCCAGCTGCAGCTCTTCCATCGCCGCCCTTCTGGACTCGGCTTCAGCTGTCTCCCTCCCCTCCCCCACTCCCACTCAGCTTGCAGGCCGCTTCCCTGCCTTGAAAGCATGGCTCTGGCCCTGAGGGCCACAGACCTACTGGGCTTCAAGCTCAAGGCTCTGCCTGGGCCTGCTGCTTCGGCCAGGGGCTCATTTTTTCCTGGAAAGACAAAGCCATGGCCTCACCCCACGCCTGCACTTTGCCACGGCAGGCAGCCCAGATGTAGGAAAGGCTCTGTGGAGTCAGAAGTGCCGAGACAGGCAGATGGCACCAGAGGGTTTGGGGGCCAGGGCGCAAGTGGGCTAGCCCCTCCTCCCGGGAGTCGGGGAGGCCCGGCCTTCCTAGTGCCCAGGCCACGGCTCCGGGGAGAAACCCGCCATGGAGGGCACGCGGGAGGCCCTCTGCCTGAGGTGGCAGGTGTCACGCCAGGGCCACTGCAAGCCTGGCTCGGCTTGCCTGCTTTCTCCAAAGGAGGCTGGCCGACCAGCCGAACCTGGCACCTGGGCCAGGCCCCTTCCAAGGGGACGAGTTCCAGAGGCTAGAGCCCTGGGGGCGGCTGCCAAGTCTCCTGGGGCGTGTGCTGGGCCCCCGTCAGAGGAGGAAGCAGCCTGGTAAACGGTGTGCCAGGCCTGAGATCTGGAGGCCTCCCACAGCAGGGTCCCTGTCCTGCCCAGGCCCCCCGAGGGAGGACGATGGTCGGGCAGTGGCGAGCGGGGTGGGGCTGGCGCCGAGCCTGGCCTTGGATGCCCCGGGGAAGGGCGCCGGGGGATGGGCTGCCCCTGGCCGGGTCTGAGGGACCGACCCAGCTCGGGGCTGTCGGGGGCAGAGAGAGAACCCCCCTCCGCCCTTTCCCTTCAGGTTCTTAGGGCTGGCCAAATCCTTCCCAAGACAGCTTGTCTGGAGAAAATCAGACCCAGCTGAAGAACATGTGTCCATGGGGGAAACCCGGGAAACTGAGTCTCCCCACACAATAGCAGAGATTCTCATCTTGCATCCTCTCCTGAGCTAATGACAAAGGTGGATGTCCCGGGTGGGCCTGTGGAATGGGAGAGGGGAGGAAGTCTATTGTCATGCAGAGGGACATGGAAAGACTTGTCTGAAGCTTATCCCCTGCACTGGGGTCAGGTCGGGAAGGGACGGCACAGAGGTGAGCAGGAACCAACCGGCCTCTCTGTGGTGGGGCTGGCCCCGGGGCAGGCGTGGGGGTGATGGCTGGAAGTGGGATGGCGCGTGAGTTGGCACCAGCCAGCGGTGGAGGCAGAGACTCAGAGGTCAGGGATCTCTCTCTCTGTCTCTGTCTCTCTCTCTCTCCCTCAGGGAGCTGAGGAGAGTAAGGTGGCGCCCCCTGCCCACCTCGCCTACCTCTCCATGGGCCCTTCTTTCTCTGGCCGCTCCGGGAGCCCTGCGGGCTTGGGTTCAACCCCCCACACACCGCACAGGCCAAGGGCGCATGCGCGACCGCCAGGGCCTAGGGCTGGCCTCCGGGGGGGGGGGAGTCCTCAGTGAAGGCCCCGCCCTCCCTCCAGGCTCTGACCCAGCTGCAGCTCTTCCATCGCCGCCCTTCTGGACTCGGCTTCAGCTGTCTCCCTCCCCTCCCCCACTCCCACTCAGCTTGCAGGCCGCTTCCCTGCCTTGAAAGCATGGCTCTGGCCCTGAGGGCCACAGACCTACTGGGCTTCAAGCTCAAGGCTCTGCCTGGGCCTGCTGCTTCGGCCAGGGGCTCATTTTTTCCTGGAAAGACAAAGCCATGGCCTCACCCCACGCCTGCACTTTGCCACGGCAGGCAGCCCAGATGTAGGAAAGGCTCTGTGGAGTCAGAAGTGCCGAGACAGGCAGATGGCACCAGAGGGTTTGGGGGCCAGGGCGCAAGTGGGCTAGCCCCTCCTCCCGGGAGTCGGGGAGGCCCGGCCTTCCTAGTGCCCAGGCCACGGCTCCGGGGAGAAACCCGCCATGGAGGGCACGCGGGAGGCCCTCTGCCTGAGGTGGCAGGTGTCACGCCAGGGCCACTGCAAGCCTGGCTCGGCTTGCCTGCTTTCTCCAAAGGAGGCTGGCCGACCAGCCGAACCTGGCACCTGGGCCAGGCCCCTTCCAAGGGGACGAGTTCCAGAGGCTAGAGCCCTGGGGCCGGCTGCCAAGTCTCCTGGGGCGTGTGCTGGGCCCCCGTCAGAGGAGGAAGCAGCCTGGTAAACGGTGTGCCAGGCCTGAGATCTGGAGGCCTCCCACAGCCGGGTCCCTGTCCTGCCCAGGCCCCCCGAGGGAGGACGATGGTCGGGCAGTGGCGAGCGGGGTGGGGCTGGCGCCGAGCCTGCCCTTGGATGCCCCGGGGAAGGGCGCCGGGGGATGGGCTGCCCCTGGCCGGGTCTGAGGGACCGACCCAGCTCGGGGCTGTCGGGGGCAGAGAGAGAACCCACCTCCGCCCTTTCCCTTCAGGTTCTTAGGGCTGGCCAAATCCTTCCCAAGACAGCTTGTCTGGAGAAAATCAGACCCAGCTGAAGAACATGTGTCCATGGGGGAAACCCGGGAAACTGAGTCTCCCCACACAATAGCAGAGATTCTCATCTTGCATCCTCTCCTGAGCTAATGACAAAGGTGGATGTCCCGGGTGGGCCTGTGGAATGGGAGAGGGGAGGAAGTCTATTGTCATGCAGAGGGACATGGAAAGACTTGTCGGAAGCTTATCCCCTGCACTGGGGTCAGGTCGGGAAGGGACGGCACAGAGGTGAGCAGGAACCAACCGGCCTCTCTGTGGTGGGGCTGGCCCCGGGGCAGGCGTGGGGGTGATGGCTGGAAGTGGGATGGCGCGTGAGTTGGCACCAGCCAGCGGTGGAGGCAGAGACTCAGAGGTCAGGGATCTCTCTCTCTGTCTCTGTCTCTGTCTCTCTCCCTCAGGGAGCTGAGGAGAGTAAGGTGGCGCCCCCTGCCCACCTCGCCTACCTCTCCATGGGCCCTTCTTTCTCTGGCCGCTCCGGGAGCCCTGCGGGCTTGGGTTCAACCCCCCACACACCGCACAGGCCAAGGGCGCATGCGCGACCGCCAGGGCCTAGGGCTGGCCTCCGGGG
Organism: Diceros bicornis minor; assembly: GCF_020826845.1. Lineage (NCBI taxonomy): Eukaryota > Metazoa > Chordata > Mammalia > Perissodactyla > Rhinocerotidae > Diceros > Diceros bicornis. Next base: position 77,885,869 of record NC_080750.1, on the reverse strand, counting down.
GGGGGGTAGTCCTCAGTGAAGGCCCCGCCCGCCCTCCAGGCTCTGACCCAGCTGCAGCTCTTCCATCGCCGCCCTTCTGGACTCGGCTTCAGCTGTCTCCCTCCCCTCCCCCACTCCCACTCAGCTTGCAGGCCGCTTCCCTGCCTTGAAAGCATGGCTCTGGCCCTGAGGGCCACAGACCTACTGGGCTTCAAGCTCAAGGCTCTGCCTGGGCCTGCTGCTTCGGCCATGGGCTCATTTTTTCCTGGAAAGACAAAGCCATGGCCTCACCCCACGCCTGCACTTTGCCACGGCAGGCAGCCCAGATGTAGGAAAGGCTCTGTGGAGTCAGAAGTGCCGAGACAGGCAGATGGCACCAGAGGGTTTGGGGGCCAGGGCGCAAGTGGGCTAGCCCCTCCTCCCGGGAGTCGGGAGGCCCGGCCTTCCTAGTGCCCAGGCCACGGCTCCGGGGAGAAACCCGCCATGGAGGGCACGCGGGAGGCCCTCTGCCTGAGGTGGCAGGTGTCACGCCAGGGCCACTGCAAGCCTGGCTCGGCTTGCCTGCTTTCTCCAAAGGAGGCTGGCCGACCAGCCGAACCTGGCACCTGGGCCAGGCCCCTTCCAAGGGGACGAGTTCCAGAGGCTAGAGCCCTGGGGCCGGCTGCCAAGTCTCCTGGGGCCTGTGCTGGGCCCCCGTCAGAGGAGGAAGCAGCCTGGTAAACGGTGTGCCAGGCCTGAGATCTGGAGGCCTCCCACAGCCGGGTCCCTGTCCTGCCCAGGCCCCCCGAGGGAGGACGATGGTCGGGCAGTGGCGAGCGGGGTGGGGCTGGCGCCGAGCCTGCCCTTGGATGCCCCGGGGAAGGGCGCCGGGGGATGGGCTGCCCCTGGCCGGGTCTGAGGGACCGACCCAGCTCGGGGCTGTCGGGGGCAGAGAGAGAACCCCCCTCCGCCCTTTCCCTTCAGGTTCTTAGGGCTGGCCAAATCCTTCCCAAGACAGCTTGTCTGGAGAAAATCAGACCCAGCTGAAGAACATGTGTCCATGGGGGAAACCCGGGAAACTGAGTCTCCCCACACAATAGCAGAGATTCTCATCTTGCATCCTCTCCTGAGCTAATGACAAAGGTGGATGTCCCGGGTGGGCCTGTGGAATGGGAGAGGGGAGGAAGTCTATTGTCATGCAGAGGGACATGGAAAGACTTGTCTGAAGCTTATCCCCTGCACTGGGGTCAGGTCGGGAAGGGACGGCACAGAGGTGAGCAGGAACCAACCGGCCTCTCTGTGGTGGGGCTGGCCCCGGGGCAGGCGTGGGGGTGATGGCTGGAAGTGGGATGGCGCGTGAGTTGGCACCAGCCAGCGGTGGAGGCAGAGACTCAGAGGTCAGGGATCTCTCTCTCTGTCTCTGTCTCTGTCTCTCTCCCTCAGGGAGCTGAGGAGAGTAAGGTGGCGCCCCCTGCCCACCTCGCCTACCTCTCCATGGGCCCTTCTTTCTCTGGCCGCTCCGGGAGCCCTGCGGGCTTGGGTTCAACCCCCCACACACCGCACAGGCCAAGGGCGCATGCGCGACCGCCAGGGCCTAGGGCTGGCCTCCGGGGGGGGGAGTCCTCAGTGAAGGCCCCGCCCTCCCTCCAGGCTCTGACCCAGCTGCAGCTCTTCCATCGCCGCCCTTCTGGACTCGGCTTCAGCTGTCTCCCTCCCCTCCCCCACTCCCACTCAGCTTGCAGGCCGCTTCCCTGCCTTGAAAGCATGGCTCTGGCCCTGAGGGCCACAGACCTACTGGGCTTCAAGCTCAAGGCTCTGCCTGGGCCTGCTGCTTCGGCCAGGGGCACATTTTTTCCTGGAAAGACAAAGCCATGGCCTCACCCCACGCCTGCACTTTGCCACGGCAGGCAGCCCAGATGTAGGAAAGGCTCTGTGGAGTCAGAAGTGCCGAGACAGGCAGATGGCACCAGAGGGTTTGGGGGCCAGGGCTCAAGTGGGCTAGCCCCTCCTCCCGGGAGTCGGGGAGGCCCGGCCTTCCTAGTGCCCAGGCCACGGCTCCGGGGAGAAACCCGCCATGGAGGGCACGCGGGAGGCCCTCTGCCTGAGGTGGCAGGTGTCACGCCAGGGCCACTGCAAGCCTGGCTCGGCTTGCCTGCTTTCTCCAAAGGAGGCTGGCCGACCAGCCGAACCTGGCACCTGGGCCAGGCCCCTTCCAAGGGGACGAGTTCCAGAGGCTAGAGCCCTGGGGCCGGCTGCCAAGTCTCCTGGGGCGTGTGCTGGGCCCCCATCAGAGGAGGAAGCAGCCTGGTAAACGGTGTGCCAGGCCTGAGATCTGGAGGCCTCCCACAGCCGGGTCCCTGTCCTGCCCAGGCCCCCCGAGGGAGGACGATGGTCGGGCAGTGGCGAGCGGGGTGGGGCTGGCGCCGAGCCTGCCCTTGGATGCCCCGGGGAAGGGCGCCGGGGGATGGGCTGCCCCTGGCCGGGTCTGAGGGACCGACCCAGCTCGGGGCTGTCGGGGGCAGAGAGAGAACCCCCCTCCGCCCTTTCCCTTCAGGTTCTTAGGGCTGGCCAAATCCTTCCCAAGACAGCTTGTCTGGAGAAAATCAGACCCAGCTGAAGAACATGTGTCCATGGGGGAAACCCGGGAAACTGAGTCTCCCCACATAATAGCAGAGATTCTCATCTTGCATCCTCTCCTGAGCTAATGACAAAGGTGGATGTCCCGGGTGGGCCTGTGGAATGGGAGAGGGGAGGAAGTCTATTGTCATGCAGAGGGACATGGAAAGACTTGTCTGAAGCTTATCCCCTGCACTGGGGTCAGGTCGGGAAGGGACGGCACAGAGGTGAGCAGGAACCAACCGGCCTCTCTGTGGTGGGGCTGGCCCCGGGGCAGGCGTGGGGGTGATGGCTGGAAGTGGGATGGCGCGTGAGTTGGCACCAGCCAGCGGTGGAGGCAGAGACTCAGAGGTCAGGGATCTCTCTCTCTGTCTCTGTCTCTCTCTCTCTCCCTCAGGGAGCTGAGGAGAGTAAGGTGGCGCCCCCTGCCCACCTCGCCTACCTCTCCATGGGCCCTTCTTTCTCTGGCCGCTCCGGGAGCCCTGCGGGCTTGGGTTCAACCCCCCACACACCGCACAGGCCAAGGGCGCATGCGCGACCGCCAGGGCCTAGGGCTGGCCTCCGGGGGGGGGGAGTCCTCAGTGAAGGCCCCGCCCTCCCTCCAGGCTCTGACCCAGCTGCAGCTCTTCCATCGCCGCCCTTCTGGACTCGGCTTCAGCTGTCTCCCTCCCCTCCCCCACTCCCACTCAGCTTGCAGGCCGCTTCCCTGCCTTGAAAGCATGGCTCTGGCCCTGAGGGCCACAGACCTACTGGGCTTCAAGCTCAAGGCTCTGCCTGGGCCTGCTGCTTCGGCCAGGGGCTCATTTTTTCCTGGAAAGACAAAGCCATGGCCTCACCCCACGCCTGCACTTTGCCACGGCAGGCAGCCCAGATGTAGGAAAGGCTCTGTGGAGTCAGAAGTGCCGAGACAGGCAGATGGCACCAGAGGGTTTGGGGGCCAGGGCGCAAGTGGGCTAGCCCCTCCTCCCGGGAGTCGGGGAGGCCCGGCCTTCCTAGTGCCCAGGCCACGGCTCCGGGGAGAAACCCGCCATGGAGGGCACGCGGGAGGCCCTCTGCCTGAGGTGGCAGGTGTCACGCCAGGGCCACTGCAAGCCTGGCTCGGCTTGCCTGCTTTCTCCAAAGGAGGCTGGCCGACCAGCCGAACCTGGCACCTGGGCCAGGCCCCTTCCAAGGGGACGAGTTCCAGAGGCTAGAGCCCTGGGGGCGGCTGCCAAGTCTCCTGGGGCGTGTGCTGGGCCCCCGTCAGAGGAGGAAGCAGCCTGGTAAACGGTGTGCCAGGCCTGAGATCTGGAGGCCTCCCACAGCAGGGTCCCTGTCCTGCCCAGGCCCCCCGAGGGAGGACGATGGTCGGGCAGTGGCGAGCGGGGTGGGGCTGGCGCCGAGCCTGCCCTTGGATGCCCCGGGGAAGGGCGCCGGGGGATGGGCTGCCCCTGGCCGGGTCTGAGGGACCGACCCAGCTCCGGGCTGTCGGGGGCAGAGAGAGAACCCCCCTCCGCCCTTTCCCTTCAGGTTCTTAGGGCTGGCCAAATCCTTCCCAAGACAGCTTGTCTGGAGAAAATCAGACCCAGCTGAAGAACATGTGTCCATGGGGGAAACCCGGGAAACTGAGTCTCCCCACACAATAGCAGAGATTCTCATCTTGCATCCTCTCCTGAGCTAATGACAAAGGTGGATGTCCCGGGTGGGCCTGTGGAATGGGAGAGGGGAGGAAGTCTATTGTCATGCAGAGGGACATGGAAAGACTTGTCGGAAGCTTATCCCCTGCACTGGGGTCAGGTCGGGAAGGGACGGCACAGAGGTGAGCAGGAACCAACCGGCCTCTCTGTGGTGGGGCTGGCCCCGGGGCAGGCGTGGGGGTGATGGCTGGAAGTGGGATGGCGCGTGAGTTGGCACCAGCCAGCGGTGGAGGCAGAGACTCAGAGGTCAGGGATCTCTCTCTCTGTCTCTGTCTCTGTCTCTCTCCCTCAGGGAGCTGAGGAGAGTAAGGTGGCGCCCCCTGCCCACCTCGCCTACCTCTCCATGGGCCCTTCTTTCTCTGGCCGCTCCGGGAGCCCTGCGGGCTTGGGTTCAACCCCCCACACACCGCACAGGCCAAGGGCGCATGCGCGACCGCCAGGGCCTAGGGCTGGCCTCCGGGGGGGGGGGGAGTCCTCAGTGAAGGCCCCGCCCGCCCTCCAGGCTCTGACCCAGCTGCAGCTCTTCCATCGCCGCCCTTCTGGACTCGGCTTCAGCTGTCTCCCTCCCCTCCCCCACTCCCACTCAGCTTGCAGGCCGCTTCCCTGCCTTGAAAGCATGGCTCTGGCAATGAGGGCCACAGACCTACTGGGCTTCAAGCTCAAGGCTCTGCCTGGGCCTGCTGCTTCGGCCAGGGGCTCATTTTTTCCTGGAAAGACAAAGCCATGGCCTCACCCCACGCCTGCACTTTGCCACGGCAGGCAGCCCAGATGTAGGAAAGGCTCTGTGGAGTCAGAAGTGCCGAGACAGGCAGATGGCACCAGAGGGTTGGGGGCCAGGGCGCAACTGGGCTAGCCCCTCCTCCCGGGAGTCGGGGAGGCCCGGCCTTCCTAGTGCCCAGGCCACGGCTCCGGGGAGAAACCCGCCATGGAGGGCACGCGGGAGGCCCTCTGCCTGAGGTGGCAGGTGTCACGCCAGGGCCACTGCAAGCCTGGCTCGGCTTGCCTGCTTTCTCCAAAGGAGGCTGGCCGACCAGCCGAACCTGGCACCTGGGCCAGGCCCCTTCCAAGGGGACGAGTTCCAGAGGCTAGAGCCCTGGGGCCGGCTGCCAAGTCTCCTGGGGCGTGTGCTGGGCCCCCGTCAGAGGAGGAAGCAGCCTGGTAAACGGTGTGCCAGGCCTGAGATCTGGAGGCCTCCCACAGCCGGGTCCCTGTCCTGCCCAGGCCCCCCGAGGGAGGACGATGGTCGGGCAGTGGCGAGCGGGGTGGGGCTGGCGCCGAGCCTGCCCTTGGATGCCCCGGGGAAGGGCGCCGGGGGATGGGCTGCCCCTGGCCGGGTCTGAGGGACCGACCCAGCTCGGGGCTGTCGGGGGCAGAGAGAGAACCCCCCTCCGCCCTTTCCCTTCAGGTTCTTAGGGCTGGCCAAATCCTTCCCAAGACAGCTTGTCTGGAGAAAATCAGACCCAGCTGAAGAACATGTGTCCATGGGGAAAACCCGGGAAACTGAGTTTCCCCACACAATAGCAGAGATTCTCGTCTTGCATCCTCTCCTGAGCTAATGACAAAGGTGGATGTCCCGGGTGGGCCTGTGGAATGGGAGAGGGGAGGAAGTCTATTGTCATGCAGAGGGACATGGAAAGACTTGTCTGAAGCTTATCCCCTGCACTGGGGTCAGGTCGGGAAGGGACGGCACAGAGGTGAGCAGGAACCAACCGGCCTCTCTGTGGTGGGGCTGGCCCCGGGGCAGGCGTGGGGGTGATGGCTGGAAGTGGGATGGCGCGTGAGTTGGCACCAGCCAGCGGTGGAGGCAGAGACTCAGAGGTCAGGGATCTCTCTCTCTGTCTCTGTCTCTGTCTCTCTCCCTCAGGGAGCTGAGGAGAGTAAGGTGGCGCCCCCTGCCCACCTCGCCTACCTCTCCATGGGCCCTTCTTTCTCTGGCCGCTCCGGGAGCCCTGCGGGCTTGGGTTCAACCCCCCATACACCGCACAGGCCAAGGGCGCATGCGCGACCGCCAGGGCCTAGGGCTGGCCTCCGGGGGGGGGAGTCCTCAGTGAAGGCCCCGCCCTCCCTCCAGGCTCTGACCCAGCTGCAGCTCTTCCATCGCCGCCCTTCTGGACTCGGCTTCAGCTGTCTCCCTCCCCTCCCCCACTCCCACTCAGCTTGCAGGCCGCTTCCCTGCCTTGAAAGCATGGCTCTGGCCCTGAGGGCCACAGACCTACTGGGCTTCAAGCTCAAGGCTCTGCCTGGGCCTGCTGCTTCGGCCAGGGGCTCATTTTTTCCTGGAAAGACAAAGCCATGGCCTCACCCCACGCCTGCACTTTGCCACGGCAGGCAGCCCAGATGTAGGAAAGGCTCTGTGGAGTCAGAAGTGCCGAGACAGGCAGATGGCACCAGAGGGTTTGGGGGCCAGGGCTCAAGTGGGCTAGCCCCTCCTCCCGGGAGTCGGGGAGGCCCGGCCTTCCTAGTGCCCAGGCCACGGCTCCGGGGAGAAACCCGCCATGGAGGGCACGCGGGAGGCCCTCTGCCTGAGGTGGCAGGTGTCACGCCAGGGCCACTGCAAGCCTGGCTCGGCTTGCCTGCTTTCTCCAAAGGAGGCTGGCCGACCAGCCGAACCTGGCACCTGGGCCAGGCCCCTTCCAAGGGGACGAGTTCCAGAGGCTAGAGCCCTGGGGCCGGCTGCCAAGTCTCCTGGGGCGTGTGCTGGGCCCCCGTCAGAGGAGGAAGCAGCCTGGTAAACGGTGTGCCAGGCCTGAGATCTGGAGGCCTCCCACAGCCGGGTCCCTGTCCTGCCCAGGCCCCCCGAGGGAGGACGATGGTCGGGCAGTGGCGAGCGGGGTGGGGCTGGCGCCGAGCCTGCCCTTGGATGCCCCGGGGAAGGGCGCCGGGGGATGGGCTGCCCCTGGCCGGGTCTGAGGGACCGACCCAGCTCGGGGCTGTCGGGGGCATAGAGAGAACCCCCCTCCGCCCTTTCCCTTCAGGTTCTTAGGGCTGGCCAAATCCTTCCCAAGACAGCTTGTCTGGAGAAAATCAGACCCAGCTGAAGAACATGTGTCCATGGGGGAAACCCGGGAAACTGAGTCTCCCCACATAATAGCAGAGATTCTCATCTTGCATCCTCTCCTGAGCTAATGACAAAGGTGGATGTCCCGGGTGGGCCTGTGGAATGGGAGAGGGGAGGAAGTCTATTGTCATGCAGAGGGACATGGAAAGACTTGTCTGAAGCTTATCCCCTGCACTGGGGTCAGGTCGGGAAGGGACGGCACAGAGGTGAGCAGGAACCAACCGGCCTCTCTGTGGTGGGGCTGGCCCCGGGGCAGGCGTGGGGGTGATGGCTGGAAGTGGGATGGCGCGTGAGTTGGCACCAGCCAGCGGTGGAGGCAGAGACTCAGAGGTCAGGGATCTCTCTCTCTGTCTCTGTCTCTGTCTCTCTCCCTCAGGGAGCTGAGGAGAGTAAGGTGGCGCCCCCTGCCCACCTCGCCTACCTCTCCATGGGCCCTTCTTTCTCTGGCCGCTCCGGGAGCCCTGCGGGCTTGGGTTCAACCCCCCACACACCGCACAGGCCAAGGGCGCATGCGCGAACGCCGGGGCCTAGGGCTGGCCTCCGGGGGGGGGGTCCTCAGTGAAGGCCCCGCCCTCCCTCCAGGCTCTGACCCAGCTGCAGCTCTTCCATCGCCGCCCTTCTGGACTCGGCTTCAGCTGTCTCCCTCCCCTCCCCCACTCCCACTCAGCTTGCAGGCCGCTTCCCTGCCTTGAAAGCATGGCTCTGGCCCTGAGGGCCACAGACCTACTGGGCTTCAAGCTCAAGGCTCTGCCTGGGCCTGCTGCTTCGGCCAGGGGCTCATTTTTTCCTGGAAAGACAAAGCCATGGCCTCACCCCACGCCTGCACTTTGCCACGGCAGGCAGCCCAGATGTAGGAAAGGCTCTGTGGAGTCAGAAGTGCCGAGACAGGCAGATGGCACCAGAGGGTTTGGGGGCCAGGGCTCAAGTGGGCTAGCCCCTCCTCCCGGGAGTCGGGGAGGCCCGGCCTTCCTAGTGCCCAGGCCACGGCTCCGGGGAGAAACCCGCCATGGAGGGCACGCGGGAGGCCCTCTGCCTGAGGTGGCAGGTGTCACGCCAGGGCCACTGCAAGCCTGGCTCGGCTTGCCTGCTTTCTCCAAAGGAGGCTGGCCGACCAGCCGAACCTGGCACCTGGGCCAGGCCCCTTCCAAGGGGACGAGTTCCAGAGGCTAGAGCCCTGGGGCCGGCTGCCAAGTCTCCTGGGGCGTGTGCTGGGCCCCCGTCAGAGGAGGAAGCAGCCTGGTAAACGGTGTGCCAGGCCTGAGATCTGGAGGCCTCCCACAGCCGGGTCCCTGTCCTGCCCAGGCCCCCCGAGGGAGGACGATGGTCGGGCAGTGGCGAGCGGGGTGGGGCTGGCGCCGAGCCTGCCCTTGGATGCCCCGGGGAAGGGCGCCGGGGGATGGGCTGCCCCTGGCCGGGTCTGAGGGACCGACCCAGCTCGGGGCTGTCGGGGGCATAGAGAGAACCCCCCTCCGCCCTTTCCCTTCAGGTTCTTAGGGCTGGCCAAATCCTTCCCAAGACAGCTTGTCTGGAGAAAATCAGACCCAGCTGAAGAACATGTGTCCATGGGGGAAACCCGGGAAACTGAGTCTCCCCACATAATAGCAGAGATTCTCATCTTGCATCCTCTCCTGAGCTAATGACAAAGGTGGATGTCCCGGGTGGGCCTGTGGAATGGGAGAGGGGAGGAAGTCTATTGTCATGCAGAGGGACATGGAAAGACTTGTCTGAAGCTTATCCCCTGCACTGGGGTCAGGTCGGGAAGGGACGGCACAGAGGTGAGCAGGAACCAACCGGCCTCTCTGTGGTGGGGCTGGCCCCGGGGCAGGCGTGGGGGTGATGGCTGGAAGTGGGATGGCGCGTGAGTTGGCACCAGCCAGCGGTGGAGGCAGAGACTCAGAGGTCAGGGATCTCTCTCTCTGTCTCTGTCTCTGTCTCTCTCCCTCAGGGAGCTGAGGAGAGTAAGGTGGCGCCCCCTGCCCACCTCGCCTACCTCTCCATGGGCCCTTCTTTCTCTGGCCGCTCCGGGAGCCCTGCGGGCTTGGGTTCAACCCCCCACACACCGCACAGGCCAAGGGCGCATGCGCGAACGCCGGGGCCTAGGGCTGGCCTCCGGGGGGGGGGTCCTCAGTGAAGGCCCCGCCCTCCCTCCAGGCTCTGACCCAGCTGCAGCTCTTCCATCGCCGCCCTTCTGGACTCGGCTTCAGCTGTCTCCCTCCCCTCCCCCACTCCCACTCAGCTTGCAGGCCGCTTCCCTGCCTTGAAAGCATGGCTCTGGCCCTGAGGGCCACAGACCTACTGGGCTTCAAGCTCAAGGCTCTGCCTGGGCCTGCTGCTTCGGCCAGGGGCTCATTTTTTCCTGGAAAGACAAAGCCATGGCCTCACCCCACGCCTGCACTTTGCCACGGCAGGCAGCCCAGATGTAGGAAAGGCTCTGTGGAGTCAGAAGTGCCGAGACAGGCAGATGGCACCAGAGGGTTTGGGGGCCAGGGCGCAAGTGGGCTAGCCCCTCCTCCCGGGAGTCGGGGAGGCCCGGCCTTCCTAGTGCCCAGGCCACGGCTCCGGGGAGAAACCCGCCATGGAGGGCACGCGGGAGGCCCTCTGCCTGAGGTGGCAGGTGTCACGCCAGGGCCACTGCAAGCCTGGCTCGGCTTGCCTGCTTTCTCCAAAGGAGGCTGGCCGACCAGCCGAACCTGGCACCTGGGCCAGGCCCCTTCCAAGGGGACGAGTTCCAGAGGCTAGAGCCCTGGGGGCGGCTGCCAAGTCTCCTGGGGCGTGTGCTGGGCCCCCGTCAGAGGAGGAAGCAGCCTGGTAAACGGTGTGCCAGGCCTGAGATCTGGAGGCCTCCCACAGCAGGGTCCCTGTCCTGCCCAGGCCCCCCGAGGGAGGACGATGGTCGGGCAGTGGCGAGCGGGGTGGGGCTGGCGCCGAGCCTGCCCTTGGATGCCCCGGGGAAGGGCGCCGGGGGATGGGCTGCCCCTGGCCGGGTCTGAGGGACCGACCCAGCTCCGGGCTGTCGGGGGCAGAGAGAGAACCCCCCTCCGCCCTTTCCCTTCAGGTTCTTAGGGCTGGCCAAATCCTTCCCAAGACAGCTTGTCTGGAGAAAATCAGACCCAGCTGAAGAACATGTGTCCATGGGGGAAACCCGGGAAACTGAGTCTCCCCACACAATAGCAGAGATTCTCATCTTGCATCCTCTCCTGAGCTAATGACAAAGGTGGATGTCCAGGGTGGGCCTGTGGAATGGGAGAGGGGAGGAAGTCTATTGTCATGCAGAGGGACATGGAAAGACTTGTCGGAAGCTTATCCCCTGCACTGGGGTCAGGTCGGGAAGGGACGGCACAGAGGTGAGCAGGAACCAACCGGCCTCTCTGTGGTGGGGCTGGCCCCGGGGCAGGCGTGGGGGTGATGGCTGGAAGTGGGATGGCGCGTGAGTTGGCACCAGCCAGCGGTGGAGGCAGAGACTCAGAGGTCAGGGATCTCTCTCTCTGTCTCTGTCTCTGTCTCTCTCCCTCAGGGAGCTGAGGAGAGTAAGGTGGCGCCCCCTGCCCACCTCGCCTACCTCTCCAAGGGCCCTTCTTTCTCTGGCCGCTCCGGGAGCCCTGCGGGCTTGGGTTCAACCCCCCACACACCGCACAGGCCAAGGGCGCATGCGCGACCGCCAGGGCCTAGGGCTGGCCTCGGGGGGGGGGGGGGGGAGTCCTCAGTGAAGGCCCCGCCCGCCCTCCAGGCTCTGACCCAGCTGCAGCTCTTCCATCGCCGCCCTTCTGGACTCGGCTTCAGCTGTCTCCCTCCCCTCCCCCACTCCCACTCAGCTTGCAGGCCGCTTCCCTGCCTTGAAAGCATGGCTCTGGCCCTGAGGGCCACAGACCTACTGGGCTTCAAGCTCAAGGCTCTGCCTGGGCCTGCTGCTTCGGCCAGGGGCTCATTTTTTCCTGGAAAGACAAAGCCATGGCCTCACCCCACGCCTGCACTTTGCCACGGCAGGCAGCCCAGATGTAGGAAAGGCTCTGTGGAGTCAGAAGTGCCGAGACAGGCAGATGGCACCAGAGGGTTTGGGGGCCAGGGCGCAAGTGGGCTAGCCCCTCCTCCCGGGAGTCGGGAGGCCCGGCCTTCCTAGTGCCCAGGCCACGGCTCCGGGGAGAAACCCGCCATGGAGGGCACGCGGGAGGCCCTCTGCCTGAGGTGGCAGGTGTCACGCCAGGGCCACTGCAAGCATGGCTCGGCTTGCCTGCTTTCTCCAAAGGAGGCTTGCCGACCAGCCGAACCTGGCACCTGGGCCAGGCCCCTTCCAAGGGGACGAGTTCCAGAGGCTAGAGCCCTGGGGGCGGCTGCCAAGTCTCCTGGGGCGTGTGCTGGGCCCCCGTCAGAGGAGGAAGCAGCCTGGTAAACGGTGTGCCAGGCCTGAGATCTGGAGGCCTCCCACAGCAGGGTCCCTGTCCTGCCCAGGCCCCCCGAGGGAGGACGATGGTCGGGCAGTGGCGAGCGGGGTGGGGCTGGCGCCGAGCCTGCCCTTGGATGCCCCGGGGAAGGGCGCCGGGGGATGGGCTGCCCCTGGCCGGGTCTGAGGGAGCGACCCAGCTCCGGGCTGTCGGGGGCAGAGAGAGAACCCCCCTCCGCCCTTTCCCTTCAGGTTCTTAGGGCTGGCCAAATCCTTCCCAAGACAGCTTGTCTGGAGAAAATCAGACCCAGCTGAAGAACATGTGTCCATGGGGGAAACCCGGGAAACTGAGTCTCCCCACACAATAGCAGAGATTCTCATCTTGCATCCTCTCCTGAGCTAATGACAAAGGTGGATGTCCCGGGTGGGCCTGTGGAATGGGAGAGGGGAGGAAGTCTATTGTCATGCAGAGGGACATGGAAAGACTTGTCTGAAGCTTATCCCCTGCACTGGGGTCAGGTCGGGAAGGGACGGCACAGAGGTGAGCAGGAACCAACCGGCCTCTCTGTGGTGGGGCTGGCCCCGGGGCAGGCGTGGGGGTGATGGCTGGAAGTGGGATGGCGCGTGAGTTGGCACCAGCCAGCGGTGGAGGCAGAGACTCAGAGGTCAGGGATCTCTCTCTCTGTCTCTGTCTCTCTCTCTCTCCCTCAGGGAGCTGAGGAGAGTAAGGTGGCGCCCCCTGCCCACCTCGCCTACCTCTCCATGGGCCCTTCTTTCTCTGGCCGCTCCGGGAGCCCTGCGGGCTTGGGTTCAACCCCCCACACACCGCACAGGCCAAGGGCGCATGCGCGACCGCCGGGGCCTAGGCCTCGGGGGGGGGGGGGGGGGGGGGGAGTCCTCAGTGAAGGCCCCGCCCTCCCTCCAGGCTCTGACCCAGCTGCAGCTCTTCCATCGCCGCCCTTCTGGACTGGGCTTCAGCTGTCTCCCTCCCCTCCCCCACTCCCACTCAGCTTGCAGGCCGCTTCCCTGCCTTGAAAGCATGGCTCTGGCCCTGAGGGCCACAGACCTACTGGGCTTCAAGCTCAAGGCTCTGCCTGGGCCTGCTGCTTCGGCCAGGGGCTCATTTTTTCCTGGAAAGACAAAGCCATGGCCTCACCCCACGCCTGCACTTTGCCACGGCAGGCAGCCCAGATGTAGGAAAGGCTCTGTGGAGTCAGAAGTGCCGAGACAGGCAGATGGCACCAGAGGGTTTGGGGGCCAGGGCGCAAGTGGGCTAGCCCCTCCTCCCGGGAGTCGGGGAGGCCCGGCCTTCCTAGTGCCCAGGCCACGGCTCCGGGGAGAAACCCGCCATGGAGGGCACGCGGGAGGCCCTCTGCCTGAGGTGGCAGGTGTCACGCCAGGGCCACTGCAAGCCTGGCTCGGCTTGCCTGCTTTCTCCAAAGGAGGCTGGCCGACCAGCCGAACCTGGCACCTGGGCCAGGCCCCTTCCAAGGGGACGAGTTCCAGAGGCTAGAGCCCTGGGGCCGGCTGCCAAGTCTCCTGGGGCGGGTGCTGGGCCCCCGTCAGAGGAGGAAGCAGCCTGGTAAACGGTGTGCCAGGCCTGAGATCTGGAGGCCTCCCACAGCAGGGTCCCTGTCCTGCCCAGGCCCCCCGAGGGAGGACGATGGTCGGGCAGTGGCGAGCGGGGTGGGGCTGGCGCCGAGCCTGCCCTTGGATGCCCCGGGGAAGGGCGCCGGGGGATGGGCTGCCCCTGGCCGGGTCTGAGGGACCGACCCAGCTCGGGGCTGTCGGGGGCAGAGAGAGAACCCCCCTCCGCCCTTTCCCTTCAGGTTCTTAGGGCTGGCCAAATCCTTCCCAAGACAGCTTGTCTGGAGAAAATCAGACCCAGCTGAAGAACATGTGTCCATGGGGGAAACCCGGGAAACTGAGTCTCCCCACACAATAGCAGAGATTCTCATCTTGCATCCTCTCCTGAGCTAATGACAAAGGTGGATGTCCCGGGTGGGCCTGTGGAATGGGAGAGGGGAGGAAGTCTATTGTCATGCAGAGGGACATGGAAAGACTTGTCTGAAGCTTATCCCCTGCACTGGGGTCAGGTCGGGAAGGGACGGCACAGAGGTGAGCAGGAACCAACCGGCCTCTCTGTGGTGGGGCTGGCCCCGGGGCAGGCGTGGGGGTGATGGCTGGAAGTGGGATGGCGCGTGAGTTGGCACCAGCCAGCGGTGGAGGCAGAGACTCAGAGGTCAGGGATCTCTCTCTCTGTCTCTGTCTCTCTCTCTCTCCCTCAGGGAGCTGAGGAGAGTAAGGTGGCGCCCCCTGCCCACCTCGCCTACCTCTCCATGGGCCCTTCTTTCTCTGGCCGCTCCGGGAGCCCTGCGGGCTTGGGTTCAACCCCCCACACACCGCACAGGCCAAGGGCGCAAGCGCGACCGCCAGGGCCTAGGGCTGGCCTCGGGGGGGGGGGGGGGAGTCCTCAGTGAAGGCCCCGCCCTCCCTCCAGGCTCTGACCCAGCTGCAGCTCTTCCATCGCCGCCCTTCTGGACTCGGCTTCAGCTGTCTCCCTCCCCTCCCCCACTCCCACTCAGCTTGCAGGCCGCTTCCCTGCCTTGAAAGCATGGCTCTGGCCCTGAGGGCCACAGACCTACTGGGCTTCAAGCTCAAGGCTCTGCCTGGGCCTGCTGCTTCGGCCAGGGGCTCATTTTTTCCTGGAAAGACAAAGCCATGGCCTCACCCCACGCCTGCAATTTGCCACGGCAGGCAGCCCAGATGTAGGAAAGGCTCTGTGGAGTCAGAAGTGCCGAGACAGGCAGATGGCACCAGAGGGTTGGGGGCCAGGGCGCAAGTGGGCTAGCCCCTCCTCCCGGGAGTCGGGGAGGCCCGGCCTTCCTAGTGCCCAGGCCACGGCTCCGGGGAGAAACCCGCCATGGAGGGCACGCGGGAGGCCCTCTGCCTGAGGTGGCAGGTGTCACGCCAGGGCCACTGCAAGCCTGGCTCGGCTTGCCTGCTTTCTCCAAAGGAGGCTGGCCGACCAGCCGAACCTGGCACCTGGGCCAGGCCCCTTCCAAGGGGACGAGTTCCAGAGGATAGAGCCCTGGGGGCGGCTGCCAAGTCTCCTGGAGCGTGTGCTGGGGCCCGTCAGAGGAGGAAGCAGCCTGGTAAACGGTGTGCCAGGCCTGAGATCTGGAGGCCTCCGACAGCCGGGTCCCTGTCCTGCCCAGGCCCCCCGAGGGAGGACGATGGTCGCGCAGTGGTGAGCGGGGTGGGGCTGGCGCCGAGCCTGCCCTTGGATGCCCCGGGGAAGGGCGCCGGGGGATGGGCTGCCCCTGGCCAGGTCTGAGGGACCGACCCAGCTCGGGGTGTCGGGGGCAGAGAGAGAACCCCCCTCTGCCCTTTCCCTTCAGGTTCTTAGGGCTGGCCAAATCCTTCCCAAGACAGCTTGTCTGGAGAAAATCAGACCCAGCTGAAGAACATGTGTCCATGGGGGAAACCCGGGAAACTGAGTCTCCCCACACAATAGCAGAGATTCTCATCTTGCATCCTCTCTTGAGCTAATGACAAAGGTGGATGTCCCGGGTGGGTGGGCCTGTGGAATGGGAGAGGGGAGGAAGTCTATTGTCATGCAGAGGGACATGGAAAGACTTGTCTGAAGCTTATCCCCTGCACTGGGGTCAGGTCGGGAAGGGACGGCACAGAGGTGAGCAGGAACCAACCGGCCTCTCTGTGGTGGGGCTGGCCCCGGGGCAGGCGTGGGGGTGATGGCTGGAAGTGGGATGGCGCGTGAGTTGGCACCAGCCAGCTGTGGAGGCAGAGACTCAGAGGTCAGGGATCTCTCTCTCTGTCTCTGTCTCTCTCTCTCTCCCTCAGGGAGCTGAGGAGAGTAAGGTGGCGCCCCCTGCCCACCTCGCCTACCTCTCCATGGGCCCTTCTTTCTCTGGCCGCTCCGGGAGCCCTGCGGGCTTGGGTTCAACCCCCCACACACCGCACAGGCCAAGGGCGCATGCGCGACCGCCGGGGCCTAGGGCTGGCCTCGGGGGGGGGGGGTCCTCAGTGAAGGCCCCGCCCTCCCTCCAGGCTCTGACCCAGCTGCAGCTCTTACATCGCCGCCCTTCTGGACTCGGCTTCAGCTGTCTCCCTCCCCTCCCCCACTCCCACTCAGCTTGCAGGCCGCTTCCCTGCCTTGAAAGCATTGCTCTGGCCCTGAGGGCCACAGACCTACTGGGCTTCAAGCTCAAGGCTCTGCCTGGGCCTGCTGCTTCGGCCAGGGGCTCTTTTTTTCCTGGAAAGACAAAGCCATGGCCTCACCCCACGCCTGCACTTTGCCACGGCAGGCAGCCCAGATGTAGGAAAGGCTCTGTGGAGTCAGAAGTGCCGAGACAGGCAGATGGCACCAGAGGGTGTGGGGGCCAGGGCGCAAATGGGCTAGCCCCTCCTCCCGGGAGTCGGGGAGGCCCGGCCTTCCTAGTGCCCAGGCCGCGGCTCCGGGGAGAAACCCGCCATGGAGGGCACGCGGGAGGCCCTCTGCCTGAGGTGGCAGGTGTCACGCCAGGGCCACTGCAAGCCGGGCTCGGCTTGCCTGCTTTCTCCAAAGGAGGCTGGCCGACCAGCCGAACCTGGCACCTGGGCCAGGCCCCTTCCAAGGGGACGAGTTCCAGAGGATAGAGCCCTGGGGGCGGCTGCCAAGTCTCCTGGAGCGTGTGCTGGGGCCCGTCAGAGGAGGAAGCAGCCTGGTAAACGGTGTGCCAGGCCTGAGATCTGGAGGCCTCCGACAGCCGGGTCCCTGTCCTGCCCAGGCCCCCCGAGGGAGGACGATGGTCGCGCAGTGGTGAGCGGGGTGGGGCTGGCGCCGAGCCTGCCCTTGGATGCCCCGGGGAAGGGCGCCGGGGGATGGGCTGCCCCTGGCCAGGTCTGAGGGACCGACCCAGCTCGGGGCTGTCGGGGGCAGAGAGAGAACCCCCCTCCGCCCTTTCCCTTCAGGTTCTTAGGGCTGGCCAAATCCTTCCCAAGACAGCTTGTCTGGAGAAAATCAGACCCAGCTGAAGAACCTGTGTCCATGGGGGAAACCCGGGAAACTGAGTCTCCCCACACAATAGCAGAGATTCTCATCTTGCATCCTCTCCTGTGCTAATGACAAAGGTGGATGTCCCGGGTGGGTGGGCCTGTGGAATGGGAGAGGGGAGGAAGTCTATTGTCATGCAGAGGGACATGGAAAGACTTGTCTGAAGCTGATCCCCTGCACTGGGGTCAGGTCGGGAAGGGACGGCACAGAGGTGAGCAGGAACCAACCGGCCTCTCTGTGGTGGGGCTGGCCCCGGGGCAGGCGTGGGGGTGATGGCTGGAAGTGGGATGGCGCGTGAGTTGGCACCAGCCAGCTGTGGAGGCAGAGACTCAGAGGTCAGGGATCTCTCTCTCTGTCTCTGTCTCTGTCTCTCTCCCTCAGGGAGCTGAGGAGAGTAAGGTGGCGCCCCCTGCCCACCTCGCCTACCTCTCCATGGGCCCTTCTTTCTCTGGCCGCTCCGGAAGCCCTGCGGGCTTGGGTTCAAGCCCCCACACACCGCACAGGCCAAGGGCGCATGCGAGACCACCGGGGCCTAGGGCTGGCCTCGGGGGGGGGGGTCCTCAGTGAAGGCCCCGCCCTCCCTCCAGGCTCTGACCCAGCTGCAGCTCTTACATCGCCGCCCTTCTGGACTCGGCTTCAGCTGTCTCCCTCCCCTCCCCCACTCCCACTCAGCTTGCAGGCCGCTTCCCTGCCTTGAAAGCATTGCTCTGGCCCTGAGGGCCACAGACCTACTGGGCTTCAAGCTCAAGGCTCTGCCTGGGCCTGCTGCTTCGGCCAGGGGCTCTTTTTTTCCTGGAAAGACAAAGCCATGGCCTCACCCCACGCCTGCACTTTGCCACGGCAGGCAGCCCAGATGTAGGAAAGGCTCTGTGGAGTCAGAAGTGCCGAGACAGGCAGATGGCACCAGAGGGTGTGGGGGCCAGGGCGCAAATGGGCTAGCCCCTCCTCCCGGGAGTCGGGGAGGCCCGGCCTTCCTAGTGCCCAGGCCGCGGCTCCGGGGAGAAACCCGCCATGGAGGGCACGCGGGAGGCCCTCTGCCTGAGGTGGCAGGTGTCACGCCAGGGCCACTGCAAGCCGGGCTCGGCTTGCCTGCTTTCTCCAAAGGAGGCTGGCCGACCAGCCGAACCTGGCACCTGGGCCAGGCCCCTTCCAAGGGGACGAGTTCCAGAGGATAGAGCCCTGGGGGCGGCTGCCAAGTCTCCTGGAGCGTGTGCTGGGGCCCGTCAGAGGAGGAAGCAGCCTGGTAAACGGTGTGCCAGGCCTGAGATCTGGAGGCCTCCGACAGCCGGGTCCCTGTCCTGCCCAGGCCCCCCGAGGGAGGACGATGGTCGCGCAGTGGTGAGCGGGGTGGGGCTGGCGCCGAGCCTGCCCTTGGATGCCCCGGGGAAGGGCGCCGGGGGATGGGCTGCCCCTGGCCAGGTCTGAGGGACCGACCCAGCTCGGGGCTGTCGGGGGCAGAGAGAGAACCCCCCTCCGCCCTTTCCCTTCAGGTTCTTAGGGCTGGCCAAATCCTTCCCAAGACAGCTTGTCTGGAGAAAATCAGACCCAGCTGAAGAACCTGTGTCCATGGGGGAAACCCGGGAAACTGAGTCTCCCCACACAATAGCAGAGATTCTCATCTTGCATCCTCTCCTGTGCTAATGACAAAGGTGGATGTCCCGGGTGGGTGGGCCTGTGGAATGGGAGAGGGGAGGAAGTCTATTGTCATGCAGAGGGACATGGAAAGACTTGTCTGAAGCTGATCCCCTGCACTGGGGTCAGGTCGGGAAGGGACGGCACAGAGGTGAGCAGGAACCAACCGGCCTCTCTGTGGTGGGGCTGGCCCCGGGGCAGGCGTGGGGGTGATGGCTGGAAGTGGGATGGCGCGTGAGTTGGCACCAGCCAGCTGTGGAGGCAGAGACTCAGAGGTCAGGGATCTCTCTCTCTGTCTCTGTCTCTGTCTCTCTCCCTCAGGGAGCTGAGGAGAGTAAGGTGGCGCCCCCTGCCCACCTCGCCTACCTCTCCATGGGCCCTTCTTTCTCTGGCCGCTCCGGAAGCCCTGCGGGCTTGGGTTCAAGCCCCCACACACCGCACAGGCCAAGGGCGCATGCGAGACCACCGGGGCCTAGGGCTGGCCTCGGGGGGGGGGGTCCTCAGTGAAGGCCCCGCCCTCCCTCCAGGCTCTGACCCAGCTGCAGCTCTTACATCGCCGCCCTTCTGGACTCGGCTTCAGCTGTCTCCCTCCCCTCCCCCACTCCCACTCAGCTTGCAGGCCGCTTCCCTGCCTTGAAAGCATTGCTCTGGCCCTGAGGGCCACAGACCTACTGGGCTTCAAGCTCAAGGCTCTGCCTGGGCCTGCTGCTTCGGCCAGGGGCTCTTTTTTTCCTGGAAAGACAAAGCCATGGCCTCACCCCACGCCTGCACTTTGCCACGGCAGGCAGCCCAGATGTAGGAAAGGCTCTGTGGAGTCAGAAGTGCCGAGACAGGCAGATGGCACCAGAGGGTGTGGGGGCCAGGGCGCAAATGGGCTAGCCCCTCCTCCCGGGAGTCGGGGAGGCCCGGCCTTCCTAGTGCCCAGGCCGCGGCTCCGGGGAGAAACCCGCCATGGAGGGCACGCGGGAGGCCCTCTGCCTGAGGTGGCAGGTGTCACGCCAGGGCCACTGCAAGCCGGGCTCGGCTTGCCTGCTTTCTCCAAAGGAGGCTGGCCGACCAGCCGAACCTGGCACCTGGGCCAGGCCCCTTCCAAGGGGACGAGTTCCAGAGGATAGAGCCCTGGGGGCGGCTGCCAAGTCTCCTGGAGCGTGTGCTGGGGCCCGTCAGAGGAGGAAGCAGCCTGGTAAACGGTGTGCCAGGCCTGAGATCTGGAGGCCTCCGACAGCCGGGTCCCTGTCCTGCCCAGGCCCCCCGAGGGAGGACGATGGTCGCGCAGTGGTGAGCGGGGTGGGGCTGGCGCCGAGCCTGCCCTTGGATGCCCCGGGGAAGGGCGCCGGGGGATGGGCTGCCCCTGGCCAGGTCTGAGGGACCGACCCAGCTCGGGGCTGTCGGGGGCAGAGAGAGAACCCCCCTCCGCCCTTTCCCTTCAGGTTCTTAGGGCTGGCCAAATCCTTCCCAAGACAGCTTGTCTGGAGAAAATCAGACCCAGCTGAAGAACCTGTGTCCATGGGGGAAACCCGGGAAACTGAGTCTCCCCACACAATAGCAGAGATTCTCATCTTGCATCCTCTCCTGTGCTAATGACAAAGGTGGATGTCCCGGGTGGGTGGGCCTGTGGAATGGGAGAGGGGAGGAAGTCTATTGTCATGCAGAGGGACATGGAAAGACTTGTCTGAAGCTGATCCCCTGCACTGGGGTCAGGTCGGGAAGGGACGGCACAGAGGTGAGCAGGAACCAACCGGCCTCTCTGTGGTGGGGCTGGCCCCGGGGCAGGCGTGGGGGTGATGGCTGGAAGTGGGATGGCGCGTGAGTTGGCACCAGCCAGCTGTGGAGGCAGAGACTCAGAGGTCAGGGATCTCTCTCTCTGTCTCTGTCTCTGTCTCTCTCCCTCAGGGAGCTGAGGAGAGTAAGGTGGCGCCCCCTGCCCACCTCGCCTACCTCTCCATGGGCCCTTCTTTCTCTGGCCGCTCCGGAAGCCCTGCGGGCTTGGGTTCAAGCCCCCACACACCGCACAGGCCAAGGGCGCATGCGAGACCACCGGGGCCTAGGGCTGGCCTCGGGGGGCGGGGGGTCCTCAGTGAAGGCCCCGCCCTCCCTCCAGGCTCTGACCCAGCTGCAGCTCTTCCATCTCCGCCCTTCTGGACTCGGCTTCAGCTGTCTCCCTCCCCTCCCCCACTCCCACTCAGCTTGCAGGCCGCTTCCCTGCCTTGAAAGCATTGCTCTGGCCCTGAGGGCCACAGACCTACTGGGCTTCAAGCTCAAGGCTCTGCCTGGGCCTGCTGCTTCGGCCAGGGCCTCATTATTTCCTGGAAAGACAAAGCCATGGCCTCACCCCACGCCTGCACTTTGCCACGGCAGGCAGCCCAGATGTAGGAAAGGCTCTGTGGAGTCAGAAGTGCCGAGACAGGCAGATGGCACCAGAGGGTTTGGGGGCCAGGGCGCAAGTGGGCTAGCCCCTCCTCCCGGGAGTCGGGGAGGCCCGGCCTTCCTAGTGCCCAGGCCGCGGCTCCGGGGAGAAACCCGCCATGGAGGGCACGCGGGAGGCCCTCTGCCTGAGGTGGCAGGTGTCACGCCAGGGCCACTGCAAGCCTGGCTCGGCTTGCCTGCTTTCTCCAAAGGAGGCTGGCTGACCAGCCGAACCTGGCACCTGGGCCAGGCCCCTTCCAAGGGGACGAGTTCCAGAGGACAGAGCCCTGGGGGCGGCTGCCAAGTCTCCTGCGGCGTGTGCTGGGCCCCCGTCAGAGGAGGAAGCAGCCTGGTATACGGTGTGCCAGGCCTGAGATCTGGAGGCCTCCCACAGCCGGGTCCCTGTCCTGCCCAGGCCCCCCGAGGGAGGACAATGGTCGGGCAGTGGCGAGCGGGGTGGGGCTGGCGCCGAGCCTGCCCTTGGATGCCCCGGGGAAGGGCGCCGGGGGATGGGCTGCCCCTGGCCAGGTCTGAGGGACCGACCCAGCTCGGGGCTGTCGGGGGCAGAGAGAGAACCCCCCTCCGCCCTTTCCCTTCAGGTTCTTAGGGCTGGCCAAATCCTTCCCAAGACAGCTTGTCTGGAGAAAATCAGACCCAGCTGAAGAACCTGTGTCCATGGGGGAAACCCGGGAAACTGAGTCTCCCCACACAATAGCAGAGATTCTCATCTTGCATCCTCTCCTGAGCTAATGACAAAGGTGGATGTCCCGGGTGGGTGGCCTGTGGAATGGGAGAGGGGAGGAAGTCTCTTGTCATGCAGAGGGACATGGAAAGACTTGTCTGAAGCTTATCCCCTGCACTGGGGTCAGGTCGGGAAGGGACGGCACAGAGGTGAGCAGGAACCAACCGCCCTGTCTGTGGTGGGGCTGGCCCCGGGGCAGGCGTGGGGGTGATGGCTGGAAGTGGGATGGCGCGTGAGTTGGCACCAGCCAGCTGTGGAGGCAGAGACTCAGAGGTCAGGGATCTCTCTCTCTGTCTCTGTCTCTCTCTCTCTCCCTCAGGGAGCTGAGGAGAGTAAGGTGGCGCCCCCTGCCCACCTCGCCTACCTCTCCATGGGCCCTTCTTTCTCTGGCCGCTCCGGGAGCCCTGCGGGCTTGGGTTCAACCCCCCACACACCGCACAGGCCAAGGGCGCATGCGCGACCGCCGGGGCCTAGGGCTGGCCTCGGGGGGGGGGGGGTCCTCAGTGAAGGCCCCGCCCTCCCTCCAGGCTCTGACCCAGCTGCAGCTCTTACATCGCCGCCCTTCTGGACTCGGCTTCAGCTGTCTCCCTCCCCTCCCCCACTCCCACTCAGCTTGCAGGCCGCTTCCCTGCCTTGAAAGCATTGCTCTGGCCCTGAGGGCCACAGACCTACTGGGCTTCAAGCTCAAGGCTCTGCCTGGGCCTGCTGCTTCGGCCAGGGGCTCTTTTTTTCCTGGAAAGACAAAGCCATGGCCTCACCCCACGCCTGCACTTTGCCACGGCAGGCAGCCCAGATGTAGGAAAGGCTCTGTGGAGTCAGAAGTGCCGAGACAGGCAGATGGCACCAGAGGGTTTGGGGGCCAGGGCGCAAATGGGCTAGCCCCTCCTCCCGGGAGTCGGGGAGGCCCGGCCTTCCTAGTGCCCAGGCCGCGGCTCCGGGGAGAAACCCGCCATGGAGGGCACGCGGGAGGCCCTCTGCCTGAGGTGGCAGGTGTCACGCCAGGGCCACTGCAAGCCGGGCTCGGCTTGCCTGCTTTCTCCAAAGGAGGCTGGCCGACCAGCCGAACCTGGCACCTGGGCCAGGCCCCTTCCAAGGGGACGAGTTCCAGAGGATAGAGCCCTGGGGGCGGCTGCCAAGTCTCCTGGAGCGTGTGCTGGGGCCCGTCAGAGGAGGAAGCAGCCTGGTAAACGGTGTGCCAGGCCTGAGATCTGGAGGCCTCCGACAGCCGGGTCCCTGTCCTGCCCAGGCCCCCCGAGGGAGGACGATGGTCGCGCAGTGGTGAGCGGGGTGGGGCTGGCGCCGAGCCTGCCCTTGGATGCCCCGGGGAAGGGCGCCGGGGGATGGGCTGCCCCTGGCCAGGTCTGAGGGACCGACCCAGCTCGGGGCTGTCGGGGGCAGAGAGAGAACCCCCCTCTGCCCTTTCCCTTCAGGTTCTTAGGGCTGGCCAAATCCTTCCCAAGACAGCTTGTCTGGAGAAAATCAGACCCAGCTGAAGAACATGTGTCCATGGGGGAAACCCGGGAAACTGAGTCTCCCCACACAATAGCAGAGATTCTCATCTTGCATCCTCTCTTGAGCTAATGACAAAGGTGGATGTCCCGGGTGGGTGGGCCTGTGGAATGGGAGAGGGGAGGAAGTCTATTGTCATGCAGAGGGACATGGAAAGACTTGTCTGAAGCTTATCCCCTGCACTGGGGTCAGGTCGGGAAGGGACGGCACAGAGGTGAGCAGGAACCAACCGGCCTCTCTGTGGTGGGGCTGGCCCCGGGGCAGGCGTGGGCGTGATGGCTGGAAGTGGGATGGCGCATGAGTTGGCACCAGCCAGCTGTGGAGGCAGAGACTCAGAGGTCAGGGATCTCTCTCTCTGTCTCTGTCTCTCTCTCTCTCCCTCAGGGAGCTGAGGAGAGTAAGGTGGCGCCCCCTGCCCACCTCGCCTACCTCTCCATGGGCCCTTCTTTCTCTGGCCGCTCCGGGAGCCCTGCGGGCTTGGGTTCAACCCCCCACACACCGCACAGGCCAAGGGCGCATGCGCGACCGCCGGGGCCTAGGGCTGGCCTCGGGGGGGGGGGGGGGGTCCTCAGTGAAGGCCCCGCCCTCCCTCCAGGCTCTGACCCAGCTGCAGCTCTTACATCGCCGCCCTTCTGGACTCGGCTTCAGCTGTCTCCCTCCCCTCCCCCACTCCCACTCAGCTTGCAGGCCGCTTCCCTGCCTTGAAAGCATTGCTCTGGCCCTGAGGGCCACAGACCTACTGGGCTTCAAGCTCAAGGCTCTGCCTGGGCCTGCTGCTTCGGCCAGGGGCTCTTTTTTTCCTGGAAAGACAAAGCCATGGCCTCACCCCACGCCTGCACTTTGCCACGGCAGGCAGCCCAGATGTAGGAAAGGCTCTGTGGAGTCAGAAGTGCCGAGACAGGCAGATGGCACAAGAGGGTTTGGGGGCCAGGGCGCAAGTGGGCTAGCCCCTCTTCCCGGGGGTCGGGGAGGCCCGGCCTTCCTAGTGCCCAGGCCGCGGCTCCGGGGAGAAACCCGCCATGGAGGGCACGCGGGAGGCCCTCTGCCTGAGGTGGCAGGTGTCACGCCAGGGCCACTGCAAGCCGGGCTCGGCTTGCCTGCTTTCTCCAAAGGAGGCTGGCCGACCAGCCGAACCTGGCACCTGGGCCAGGCCCCTTCCAAGGGGACGAGTTCCAGAGGATAGAGCCCTGGGGGCGGCTGCCAAGTCTCCTGGAGCGTGTGCTGGGGCCCGTCAGAGGAGGAAGCAGCCTGGTAAACGGTGTGCCAGGCCTGAGATCTGGAGGCCTCCGACAGCCGGGTCCCTGTCCTGCCCAGGCCCCCCGAGGGAGGACGATGGTCGCGCAGTGGTGAGCGGGGTGGGGCTGGCGCCGAGCCTGCCCTTGGATGCCCCGGGGAAGGGCGCCGGGGGATGGGCTGCCCCTGGCCAGGTCTGAGGGACCGACCCAGCTCGGGGCTGTCGGGGGCAGAGAGAGAACCCCCCTCTGCCCTTTCCCTTCAGGTTCTTAGGGCTGGCCAAATCCTTCCCAAGACAGCTTGTCTGGAGAAAATCAGACCCAGCTGAAGAACATGTGTCCATGGGGGAAACCCGGGAAACTGAGTCTCCCCACACAATAGCAGAGATTCTCATCTTGCATCCTCTCTTGAGCTAATGACAAAGGTGGATGTCCCGGGTGGGTGGGCCTGTGGAATGGGAGAGGGGAGGAAGTCTATTGTCATGCAGAGGGACATGGAAAGACTTGTCTGAAGCTTATCCCCTGCACTGGGGTCAGGTCGGGAAGGGACGGCACAGAGGTGAGCAGGAACCAACCGGCCTCTCTGTGGTGGGGCTGGCCCCGGGGCAGGCGTGGGGGTGATGGCTGGAAGTGGGATGGCGCATGAGTTGGCACCAGCCAGCTGTGGAGGCAGAGACTCAGAGGTCAGGGATCTCTCTCTCTGTCTCTGTCTCTCTCTCTCTCCCTCAGGGAGCTGAGGAGAGTAAGGTGGCGCCCCCTGCCCACCTCGCCTACCTCTCCATGGGCCCTTCTTTCTCTGGCCGCTCCGGGAGCCCTGCGGGCTTGGGTTCAAGCCCCCACACACCGCACAGGCCAAGGGCTCATGCGCGACCGCCGGGGCCTAGGGCTGGCCTCGGGGTGGGGGGGTCCTCAGTGAAGGCCCCGCCCTCCCTCCAGGCTCTGACCCAGCTGCAGCTCTTCCATCGCCGCCCTTCTGGACTCGGCTTCAGCTGTCTCCCTCCCCTCCCCCACTCCCACTCAGCTTGCAGGCCGCTTCCCTGCCTTGAAAGCATTGCTCTGGCCCTGAGGGCCACAGACCTACTGGGCTTCAAGCTCAAGGCTCTGCCTGGGCCTGCTGCTTCGGCCAGGGGCTCATTATTTCCTGGAAAGACAAAGCCATGGCCTCACCCCACGCCTGCACTTTGCCACGCCAGGCAGCCCAGATGTAGGAAAGGCTCTGTGGAGTCAGAAGTGCCGAGACAGGCAGATGGCACCAGAGGGTTTGGGGGCCAGGGCGCAAGTGGGCTAGCCCCTCCTCCCGGGAGTCGGGGAGGCCCGGCCTTCCTAGTGCCCAGGCCGCGGCTCCGGGGAGAAACCCGCCATGGAGGGCACGCGGGAGGCCCTCTGCCTGAGGTGGCAGGTGTCACGCCAGGGCCACTGCAAGCCGGGCTCGGCTTGCCTGCTTTCTCCAAAGGAGGCTGGCCGACCAGCCGAACCTGGCACCTGGGCCAGGCCCCTTCCAAGGGGACGAGTTCCAGAGGATAGAGCCCTGGGGGCGGCTGCCAAGTCTCCTGGAGCGTGTGCTGGGGCCCGTCAGAGGAGGAAGCAGCCTGGTAAACGGTGTGCCAGGCCTGAGATCTGGAGGCCTCCGACAGCCGGGTCCCTGTCCTGCCCAGGCCCCCCGAGGGAGGACGATGGTCGCGCAGTGGTGAGCGGGGTGGGGCTGGCGCCGAGCCTGCCCTTGGATGCCCCGGGGAAGGGCGCCGGGGGATGGGCTGCCCCTGGCCAGGTCTGAGGGACCGACCCAGCTCGGGGCTGTCGGGGGCAGAGAGAGAACCCCCCTCTGCCCTTTCCCTTCAGGTTCTTAGGGCTGGCCAAATCCTTCCCAAGACAGCTTGTCTGGAGAAAATCAGACCCAGCTGAAGAACATGTGTCCATGGGGGAAACCCGGGAAACTGAGTCTCCCCACACAATAGCAGAGATTCTCATCTTGCATCCTCTCTTGAGCTAATGACAAAGGTGGATGTCCCGGGTGGGTGGGCCTGTGGAATGGGAGAGGGGAGGAAGTCTATTGTCATGCAGAGGGACATGGAAAGACTTGTCTGAAGCTTATCCCCTGCACTGGGGTCAGGTCGGGAAGGGACGGCACAGAGGTGAGCAGGAACCAACCGGCCTCTCTGTGGTGGGGCTGGCCCCGGGGCAGGCGTGGGGGTGATGGCTGGAAGTGGGATGGCGCATGAGTTGGCACCAGCCAGCTGTGGAGGCAGAGACTCAGAGGTCAGGGATCTCTCTCTCTGTCTCTGTCTCTCTCTCTCTCCCTCAGGGAGCTGAGGAGAGTAAGGTGGCGCCCCCTGCCCACCTCGCCTACCTCTCCATGGGCCCTTCTTTCTCTGGCCGCTCCGGGAGCCCTGCGGGCTTGGGTTCAAGCCCCCACACACCGCACAGGCCAAGGGCTCATGCGCGACCGCCGGGGCCTAGGGCTGGCCTCGGGGGGGGGGGGGGGGGTCCTCAGTGAAGGCCCCGCCCTCCCTCCAGGCTCTGACCCAGCTGCAGCTCTTCCATCGCCGCCCTTCTGGACTCGGCTTCAGCTGTCTCCCTCCCCTCCCCCACTCCCACTCAGCTTGCAGGCCGCTTCCCTGCCTTGAAAGCATTGCTCTGGCCCTGAGGGCCACAGACCTACTGGGCTTCAAGCTCAAGGCTCTGCCTGAGCCTGCTGCTTCGGCCAGGGGCTCATTATTTCCTGGAAAGACAAAGCCATGGCCTCACCCCACGCCTGCACTTTGCCACGCCAGGCAGCCCAGATGTAGGAAAGGCTCTGTGGAGTCAGAAGTGCCGAGACAGGCAGATGGCACCAGAGGGTTTGGGGGCCAGGGCGCAAGTGGGCTAGCCCCTCCTCCCGGGAGTCGGGGAGGCCCGGCCTTCCTAGTGCCCAGGCCGCGGCTCCGGGGAGAAACCCGCCATGGAGGGCACGCGGGAGGCCCTCTGCCTGAGGTGGCAGGTGTCACGCCAGGGCCACTGCAAGCCTGGCTCGGCTTGCCTGCTTTCTCCAAAGGAGGCTGGCCGACCAGCCGAACCTGGCACCTGGGCCAGGCCCCTTCCAAGGGGACGAGTTCCAGAGGATAGAGCCCTGGGGGCGGCTGCCAAGTCTCCTGGAGCGTGTGCTGGGCCCCCGTCAGAGGAGGAAGCAGCCTGGTAAACGGTGTGCCAGGCCTGAGATCTGGAGGCCTCCGACAGCCGGGTCCCTGTCCTGCCCAGGCCCCCCGAGGGAGGACGATGGTCGCGCAGTGGCGAGCGGGGTGGGGCTGGCGCCGAGCCTGCCCTTGGATGCCCCGGGGAAGGGCGCCGGGGGATGGGCTGCCCCTGGCCAGGTCTGAGGGACCCACCCAGCTCGGGGATGTCGGGGGCAGAGAGAGAACCCCCCTCCGCCCTTTCCCTTCAGGTTCTTAGGGCTGGCCAAATCCTTCCCAAGACAGCTTGTCTGGAGAAAATCAGACCCAGCTGAAGAACCTGTGTCCATGGGGGAAACCCGGGAAACTGAGTCTCCCCACACAATAGCAGAGATTCTCATCTTGCATCCTCTCCTGTGCTAATGACAAAGGTGGATGTCCCGGGTGGGTGGGCCTGTGGAATGGGAGAGGGGAGGAAGTCTATTGTCATGCAGAGGGACATGGAAAGACTTGTCTGAAGCTGATCCCCTGCACTGGGGTCAGGTCGGGAAGGGACGGCACAGAGGTGAGCAGGAACCAACCGGCCTCTCTGTGGTGGGGCTGGCCCCGGGGCAGGCGTGGGGGTGATGGCTGGAAGTGGGATGGCGCGTGAGTTGGCACCAGCCAGCTGTGGAGGCAGAGACTCAGAGGTCAGGGATCTCTCTCTCTGTCTCTGTCTCTGTCTCTCTCCCTCAGGGAGCTGAGGAGAGTAAGGTGGCGCCCCCTGCCCACCTCGCCTACCTCTCCATGGGCCCTTCTTTCTCTGGCCGCTCCGGAAGCCCTGCGGGCTTGGGTTCAAGCCCCCACACACCGCACAGGCCAAGGGCGCATGCGAGACCACCGGGGCCTAGGGCTGGCCTCGGGGGGCGGGGGGTCCTCAGTGAAGGCCCCGCCCTCCCTCCAGGCTCTGACCCAGCTGCAGCTCTTCCATCTCCGCCCTTCTGGACTCGGCTTCAGCTGTCTCCCTCCCCTCCCCCACTCCCACTCAGCTTGCAGGCCGCTTCCCTGCCTTGAAAGCATTGCTCTGGCCCTGAGGGCCACAGACCTACTGGGCTTCAAGCTCAAGGCTCTGCCTGGGCCTGCTGCTTCGGCCAGGGCCTCATTATTTCCTGGAAAGACAAAGCCATGGCCTCACTCCACGCCTGCACTTTGCCACGGCAGGCAGCCCAGATGTAGGAAAGGCTCTGTGGAGTCAGAAGTGCCGAGACAGGCAGATGGCACCAGAGGGTTTGGGGGCCAGGGCGCAAGTGGGCTAGCCCCTCCTCCCGGGAGTCGGGGAGGCCCGGCCTTCCTAGTGCCCAGGCCGCGGCTCCGGGGAGAAACCCGCCATGGAGGGCACGCGGGAGGCCCTCTGCCTGAGGTGGCAGGTGTCACGCCAGGGCCACTGCAAGCCTGGCTCGGCTTGCCTGCTTTCTCCAAAGGAGGCTGGCTGACCAGCCGAACCTGGCACCTGGGCCAGGCCCCTTCGAGGGGACGAGTTCCAGAGGACAGAGCCCTGGGGGCGGCTGCCAAGTCTCCTGCGGCGTGTGCTGGGCCCCCGTCAGAGGAGGAAGCAGCCTGGTATACGGTGTGCCAGGCCTGAGATCTGGAGGCCTCCCACAGCCGGGTCCCTGTCCTGCCCAGGCCCCCCGAGGGAGGACGATGGTCGGGCAGTGGCGAGCGGGGTGGGGCTGGCGCCGAGCCTGCCCTTGGATGCCCCGGGGAAGGGC
Source organism: Diceros bicornis minor (assembly GCF_020826845.1). Classification (NCBI taxonomy): domain Eukaryota; kingdom Metazoa; phylum Chordata; class Mammalia; order Perissodactyla; family Rhinocerotidae; genus Diceros; species Diceros bicornis. The sequence goes on along the minus strand of NC_080750.1, from coordinate 77,856,712 downwards.
GCCGGGGGATGGGCTGCCCCTGGCCAGGTCTGAGGGACCGACCCAGCTCGGGGCTGTCGGGGGCAGAGAGAGAACCCCCCTCCGCCCTTTCCCTTCAGGTTCTTAGGGCTGGCCAAATCCTTCCCAAGACAGCTTGTCTGGAGAAAATCAGACCCAGCTGAAGAACCTGTGTCCATGGCGGAAACCCGGGAAACTGAGTCTCCCCACACAATAGCAGAGATTCTCATCTTGCATCCTCTCCTGAGCTAATGACAAAGGTGGATGTCCCGGGTGGGTGGGCCTGTGGAATGGGAGAGGGGAGGAAGTCTATTGTCATGCAGAGGGACATGGAAAGACTTGTCTGAAGCTTATCCCCTGCACTGGGGTCAGGTCGGGAAGGGACGGCACAGAGGTGAGCAGGAACCAACCGGCCTCTCTGTGGTGGGGCTGGCCCCGGGGCAGGCGTGGGGGTGATGGCTGGAAGTGGGATGGCGCATGAGTTGGCACCAGCCAGCTGTGGAGGCAGAGACTCAGAGGTCAGGGATCTCTCTCTCTGTCTCTGTCTCTCTCTCTCTCCCTCAGGGAGCTGAGGAGAGTAAGGTGGCGCCCCCTGCCCACCTCGCCTACCTCTCCATGGGCCCTTCTTTCTCTGGCCGCTCCGGGAGCCCTGCGGGCTTGGGTTCAAGCCCCCACACACCGCACAGGCCAAGGGCTCATGCGCGACCGCCGGGGCCTAGGGCTGGCCTCGGGGGGGGGGGGGGGGTCCTCAGTGAAGGCCCCGCCCTCCCTCCAGGCTCTGACCCAGCTGCAGCTCTTCCATCGCCGCCCTTCTGGACTCGGCTTCAGCTGTCTCCCTCCCCTCCCCCACTCCCACTCAGCTTGCAGGCCGCTTCCCTGCCTTGAAAGCATTGCTCTGGCCCTGAGGGCCACAGACCTACTGGGCTTCAAGCTCAAGGCTCTGCCTGAGCCTGCTGCTTCGGCCAGGGGCTCATTATTTCCTGGAAAGACAAAGCCATGGCCTCACCCCACGCCTGCACTTTGCCACGCCAGGCAGCCCAGATGTAGGAAAGGCTCTGTGGAGTCAGAAGTGCCGAGACAGGCAGATGGCACCAGAGGGTTTGGGGGCCAGGGCGCAAGTGGGCTAGCCCCTCCTCCCGGGAGTCGGGGAGGCCCGGCCTTCCTAGTGCCCAGGCCGCGGCTCCGGGGAGAAACCCGCCATGGAGGGCACGCGGGAGGCCCTCTGCCTGAGGTGGCAGGTGTCACGCCAGGGCCACTGCAAGCCTGGCTCGGCTTGCCTGCTTTCTCCAAAGGAGGCTGGCCGACCAGCCGAACCTGGCACCTGGGCCAGGCCCCTTCCAAGGGGACGAGTTCCAGAGGATAGAGCCCTGGGGGCGGCTGCCAAGTCTCCTGGAGCGTGTGCTGGGCCCCCGTCAGAGGAGGAAGCAGCCTGGTAAACGGTGTGCCAGGCCTGAGATCTGGAGGCCTCCGACAGCCGGGTCCCTGTCCTGCCCAGGCCCCCCGAGGGAGGACGATGGTCGCGCAGTGGCGAGCGGGGTGGGGCTGGCGCCGAGCCTGCCCTTGGATGCCCCGGGGAAGGGCGCCGGGGGATGGGCTGCCCCTGGCCAGGTCTGAGGGACCCACCCAGCTCGGGGATGTCGGGGGCAGAGAGAGAACCCCCCTCCGCCCTTTCCCTTCAGGTTCTTAGGGCTGGCCAAATCCTTCCCAAGACAGCTTGTCTGGAGAAAATCAGACCCAGCTGAAGAACCTGTGTCCATGGGGGAAACCCGGGAAACTGAGTCTCCCCACACAATAGCAGAGATTCTCATCTTGCATCCTCTCCTGTGCTAATGACAAAGGTGGATGTCCCGGGTGGGTGGGCCTGTGGAATGGGAGAGGGGAGGAAGTCTATTGTCATGCAGAGGGACATGGAAAGACTTGTCTGAAGCTGATCCCCTGCACTGGGGTCAGGTCGGGAAGGGACGGCACAGAGGTGAGCAGGAACCAACCGGCCTCTCTGTGGTGGGGCTGGCCCCGGGGCAGGCGTGGGGGTGATGGCTGGAAGTGGGATGGCGCGTGAGTTGGCACCAGCCAGCTGTGGAGGCAGAGACTCAGAGGTCAGGGATCTCTCTCTCTGTCTCTGTCTCTGTCTCTCTCCCTCAGGGAGCTGAGGAGAGTAAGGTGGCGCCCCCTGCCCACCTCGCCTACCTCTCCATGGGCCCTTCTTTCTCTGGCCGCTCCGGAAGCCCTGCGGGCTTGGGTTCAAGCCCCCACACACCGCACAGGCCAAGGGCGCATGCGAGACCACCGGGGCCTAGGGCTGGCCTCGGGGGGCGGGGGGTCCTCAGTGAAGGCCCCGCCCTCCCTCCAGGCTCTGACCCAGCTGCAGCTCTTCCATCTCCGCCCTTCTGGACTCGGCTTCAGCTGTCTCCCTCCCCTCCCCCACTCCCACTCAGCTTGCAGGCCGCTTCCCTGCCTTGAAAGCATTGCTCTGGCCCTGAGGGCCACAGACCTACTGGGCTTCAAGCTCAAGGCTCTGCCTGGGCCTGCTGCTTCGGCCAGGGCCTCATTATTTCCTGGAAAGACAAAGCCATGGCCTCACCCCACGCCTGCACTTTGCCACGGCAGGCAGCCCAGATGTAGGAAAGGCTCTGTGGAGTCAGAAGTGCCGAGACAGGCAGATGGCACCAGAGGGTTTGGGGGCCAGGGCGCAAGTGGGCTAGCCCCTCCTCCCGGGAGTCGGGGAGGCCCGGCCTTCCTAGTGCCCAGGCCGCGGCTCCGGGGAGAAACCCGCCATGGAGGGCACGCGGGAGGCCCTCTGCCTGAGGTGGCAGGTGTCACGCCAGGGCCACTGCAAGCCTGGCTCGGCTTGCCTGCTTTCTCCAAAGGAGGCTGGCTGACCAGCCGAACCTGGCACCTGGGCCAGGCCCCTTCGAGGGGACGAGTTCCAGAGGACAGAGCCCTGGGGGCGGCTGCCAAGTCTCCTGCGGCGTGTGCTGGGCCCCCGTCAGAGGAGGAAGCAGCCTGGTATACGGTGTGCCAGGCCTGAGATCTGGAGGCCTCCCACAGCCGGGTCCCTGTCCTGCCCAGGCCCCCCGAGGGAGGACGATGGTCGGGCAGTGGCGAGCGGGGTGGGGCTGGCGCCGAGCCTGCCCTTGGATGCCCCGGGGAAGGGCGCCGGGGGATGGGCTGCCCCTGGCCAGGTCTGAGGGACCGACCCAGCTCGGGGCTGTCGGGGGCAGAGAGAGAACCCCCCTCCGCCCTTTCCCTTCAGGTTCTTAGGGCTGGCCAAATCCTTCCCAAGACAGCTTGTCTGGAGAAAATCAGACCCAGCTGAAGAACCTGTGTCCATGGCGGAAACCCGGGAAACTGAGTCTCCCCACACAATAGCAGAGATTCTCATCTTGCATCCTCTCCTGAGCTAATGACAAAGGTGGATGTCCCGGGTGGGTGGGCCTGTGGAATGGGAGAGGGGAGGAAGTCTATTGTCATGCAGAGGGACATGGAAAGACTTGTCTGAAGCTTATCCCCTGCACTGGGGTCAGGTCGGGAAGGGACGGCACAGAGGTGAGCAGGAACCAACCGGCCTCTCTGTGGTGGGGCTGGCCCCGGGGCAGGCGTGGGGGTGATGGCTGGAAGTGGGATGGCGCGTGAGTTGGCACCAGCCAGCTGTGGAGGCAGAGACTCAGAGGTCAGGGATCTCTCTCTCTGTCTCTGTCTCTCTCTCTCTCCCTCAGGGAGCTGAGGAGAGTAAGGTGGCGCCCCCTGCCCACCTCGCCTACCTCTCCATGGGCCCTTCTTTCTCTGGCCGCTCCGGGAGCCCTGCGGGCTTGGGTTCAAGCCCCCACACACCGCACAGGCCAAGGGCGCATGCGCGACCGCCGGGGCCTAGGGCTGGCCTCCGGGGGGGGGGTCCTCAGTGAAGGCCCCGCCCTCCCTCCAGGCTCTGACCCAGCTGCAGCTCTTACATCGCCGCCCTTCTGGACTCGGCTTCAGCTGTCTCCCTCCCCTCCCCCACTCCCACTCAGCTTGCAGGCCGCTTCCCTGCCTTGAAAGCATTGCTCTGGCCCTGAGGGCCACAGACCTACTGGGCTTCAAGCTCAAGGCTCTGCCTGGGCCTGCTGCTTCGGCCAGGGTCTCATTTTTCCTGGAAAGACAAAGCCATGGCCTCACCCCACGCCTGCACTTTGCCACGGCAGGCAGCCCAGATGTAGGAAAGGCTCTGTGGAGTCAGAAGTGCCGAGACAGGCAGATGGCACCAGAGGGTTTGGGGGCCAGGGCGCAAGTGGGCTAGCCCCTCCTCCCGGGAGTCGGGGAGGCCCGGCCTTCCTAGTGCCCAGGCCGCGGCTCCGGGGAGAAACCCGCCATGGAGGGCACGCGGGAGGCCCTCTGCCTGAGGTGGCAGGTGTCACGCCAGGGCCACTGCAAGCCGGGCTCGGCTTGCCTGCTTTCTCCAAAGGAGGCTGGCCGACCAGCCGAACCTGGCACCTGGGCCAGGCCCCTTACAAGGGGACGAGTTCCAGAGGATAGAGCCCTGGGGGCGGCTGCCAAGTCTCCTGGAGCGTGTGCTGGGGCCCGTCAGAGGAGGAAGCAGCCTGGTAAACGGTGTGCCAGGCCTGAGATCTGGAGGCCTCCGACAGCCGGGTCCCTGTCCTGCCCAGGCCCCCCGAGGGAGGACGATGGTCGCGCAGTGGTGAGCGGGGTGGGGCTGGCGCCGAGCCTGCCCTTGGATGCCCCGGGGAAGGGCGCCGGGGGATGGGCTGCCCCTGGCCAGGTCTGAGGGACCGACCCAGCTCGGGGCTGTCGGGGGCAGAGAGAGAACCCCCCTCTGCCCTTTCCCTTCAGGTTCTTAGGGCTGGCCAAATCCTTCCCAAGACAGCTTGTCTGGAGAAAATCAGACCCAGCTGAAGAACATGTGTCCATGGGGGAAACCCGGGAAACTGAGTCTCCCCACACAATAGCAGAGATTCTCATCTTGCATCCTCTCTTGAGCTAATGACAAATGTGGATGTCCCGGGTGGGTGGGCCTGTGGAATGGGAGAGGGGAGGAAGTCTATTGTCATGCAGAGGGACATGGAAAGACTTGTCTGAAGCTTATCCCCTGCACTGTGGTCAGGTCGGGAAGGGACGGCACAGAGGTGAGCAGGAACCAACCGGCCTCTCTGTGGTGGGGCTGGCCCCGGGGCAGGCGTGGGGGTGATGGCTGGAAGTGGGATGGCGCATGAGTTGGCACCAGCCAGCTGTGGAGGCAGAGACTCAGAGGTCAGGGATCTCTCTCTCTGTCTCTGTCTCTCTCTCTCTCCCTCAGGGAGCTGAGGAGAGTAAGGTGGCGCCCCCTGCCCACCTCGCCTACCTCTCCATGGGCCCTTCTTTCTCTGGCCGCTCCGGGAGCCCTGCGGTCTTGGGTTCAAGCCCCCACACACCGCACAGGCCAAGGGCTCATGCGCGACCGCCGGGGCCTAGGGCTGGCCTCGGGGTGGGGGGGTCCTCAGTGAAGGCCCCGCCCTCCCTCCAGGCTCTGACCCAGCTGCAGCTCTTCCATCGCCGCCCTTCTGGACTGGGCTTCAGCTGTCTCCCTCCCCTCCCCCACTCCCACTCAGCTTGCAGGCCGCTTCCCTGCCTTGAAAGCATTGCTCTGGCCCTGAGGGCCACAGACCTACTGGGCTTCAAGCTCAAGGCTCTGCCTGGGCCTGCTGCTTCTGCCAGGGGCTCATTATTTCCTGGAAAGACAAAGCCATGGCCTCACCCCACGCCTGCACTTTGCCACGCCAGGCAGCCCAGATGTAGGAAAGGCTCTGTGGAGTCAGAAGTGCCGAGACAGGCAGATGGCACCAGAGGGTTTGGGGGCCAGGGCGCAAGTGGGCTAGCCCCTCCTCCCGGGAGTCGGGGAGGCCCGGCCTTCCTAGTGCCCAGGCCGCGGCTCCGGGGAGAAACCCGCCATGGAGGGCACGCGGGAGGCCCTCTGCCTGAGGTGGCAGGTGTCACGCCAGGGCCACTGCAAGCCTGGCTCGGCTTGCCTGCTTTCTCCAAAGGAGGCTGGCCGACCAGCCGAACCTGGCACCTGGGCCAGGCCCCTTCCAAGGGGACGAGTTCCAGAGGATAGAGCCCTGGGGGCGGCTGCCAAGTCTCCTGGAGCGTGTGCTGGGCCCCCGTCAGAGGAGGAAGCAGCCTGGTAAACGGTGTGCCAGGCCTGAGATCTGGAGGCCTCTGACAGCCGGGTCCCTGTCCTGCCCAGGCCCCCCGAGGGAGGACGATGGTCGCGCAGTGGCGAGCGGGGTGGGGCTGGCGCCGAGCCTGCCCTTGGATGCCCCGGGGAAGGGCGCCGGGGGATGGGCTGCCCCTGGCCAGGTCTGAGGTACGGACCCAGCTCGGGGCTGTCGGGGGCAGAGAGAGAACCCCCCTCCGCCCTTTCCCTTCAGGTTCTTAGGGCTGGCCAAATCCTTCCCAAGACAGCTTGTCTGGAGAAAATCAGACCCAGCTGAAGAACCTGTGTCCATGGGGGAAACCCGGGAAACTGAGTCTCCCCACACAATAGCAGAGATTCTCATCTTGCATCCTCTCCTGAGCTAATGACAAAGGTGGATGTCCCGGGTGGGTGGGCCTGTGGAATGGGAGAGGGGAGGAAGTCTATTGTCATGCAGAGGGACATGGAAAGACTTGTCTGAAGCTTATCCCCTGCACTGGGGTCAGGTCTGGAAGGGACGGCACAGAGGTGAGTAGGAACCAACCGGCCTCTCTGTGGTGGGGCTGGCCCCGGGGCAGGCGTGGGGGTGATGGCTGGAAGTGGGATGGCGCGTGAGTTGGCACCAGCCAGCTGTGGAGGCAGAGACTCAGAGGTCAGGGATCTCTCTCTCTGTCTCTGTCTCTCTCTCTCTCCCTCAGGGAGCTGAGGAGAGTAAGGTGGCGCCCCCTGCCCACCTCGCCTACCTCTCCATGGGCCCTTCTTTCTCTGGCCGCTCCGGGAGCCCTGCGGGCTTGGGTTCAACCCCCCACACACCGCACAGGCCAAGGGCGCATGCGCGACCGCCAGGGCCTAGGGCTGGCCTCCGGGGGGGGGGGAGTCCTCAGTGAAGGCCCCGCCCTCCCTCCAGGCTCTGACCCAGCTGCAGCTCTTCCATCGCCGCCCTTCTGGACTCGGCTTCAGCTGTCTCCCTCCCCTCCCCCACTCCCACTCAGCTTGCAGGCCGCTTCCCTGCCTTGAAAGCATTGCTCTGGCCCTGAGGGCCACAGACCTACTGGGCTTCAAGCTCAAGGCTCTGCCTGGGCCTGCTGCTTCGGCCAGGGGCTCTTTTTTTCCTGGAAAGACAAAGCCATGGCCTCACCCCACGCCTGCACTTTGCCACGGCAGGCAGCCCAGATGTAGGAAAGGCTCTGTGGAGTCAGAAGTGCCGAGACAGGCAGATGGCACCAGAGGGTTTGGGGGCCAGGGCGCAAGTGGGCTAGCCCCTCCTCCCGGGAGTCGGGGAGGCCCGGCCTTCCTAGTGCCCAGGCCGCGGCTCCGGGGAGAAACCCGCCATGGATGGCACGCGGGAGGCCCTCTGCCTGAGGTGGCAGGTGTCACGCCAGGGCCACTGCAAGCCGGGCTCGGCTTGCCTGCTTTCTCCAAAGGAGGCTGGCCGACCAGCCGAACCTGGCACCTGGGCCAGGCCCCTTCCAAGGGGACGAGTTCCAGAGGATAGAGCCCTGGGGGCGGCTGCCAAGTCTCCTGGAGCGTGTGCTGGGGCCCGTCAGAGGAGGAAGCAGCCTGGTAAACGGTGTGCCAGGCCTGAGATCTGGAGGCCTCCGACAGCCGGGTCCCTGTCCTGCCCAGGCCCCCCGAGGGAGGACGATGGTCGCGCAGTGGTGAGCGGGGTGGGGCTGGCGCCGAGCCTGCCCTTGGATGCCCCGGGGAAGGGCGCCGGGGGATGGGCTGCCCCTGGCCAGGTCTGAGGGACCGACCCAGCTCGGGGCTGTCGGGGGCAGAGAGAGAACCCCCCTCTGCCCTTTCCCTTCAGGTTCTTAGGGCTGGCCAAATCCTTCCCAAGACAGCTTGTCTGGAGAAAATCAGACCCAGCTGAAGAACATGTGTCCATGGGGGAAACCCGGGAAACTGAGTCTCCCCACACAATAGCAGAGATTCTCATCTTGCATCCTCTCTTGAGCTAATGACAAAGGTGGATGTCCCGGGTGGGTGGGCCTGTGGAATGGGAGAGGGGAGGAAGTCTATTGTCATGCAGAGGGACATGGAAAGACTTGTCTGAAGCTTATCCCCTGCACTGGGGTCAGGTCGGGAAGGGACGGCACAGAGGTGAGCAGGAACCAACCGGCCTCTCTGTGGTGGGGCTGGCCCCGGGGCAGGCGTGGGGGTGATGGCTGGAAGTGGGATGGCGCGTGAGTTGGCACCAGCCAGCTGTGGAGGCAGAGACTCAGAGGTCAGGGATCTCTCTCTCTGTCTCTGTCTCTCTCTCTCTCCCTCAGGGAGCTGAGGAGAGTAAGGTGGCGCCCCCTGCCCACCTCGCCTACCTCTCCATGGGCCCTTCTTTCTCTGGCCGCTCCGGGAGCCCTGCGGGCTTGGGTTCAACCCCCCACACACCGCACAGGCCAAGGGCGCATGCGCGTCCGCCGGGGCCTAGGGCTGGCCTCGGGGGGGGGGGGGGTCCTCAGTGAAGGCCCCGCCCTCCCTCCAGGCTCTGACCCAGCTGCAGCTCTTACATCGCCGCCCTTCTGGACTCGGCTTCAGCTGTCTCCCTCCCCTCCCCCACTCCCACTCAGCTTGCAGGCCGCTTCCCTGCCTTGAAAGCATTGCTCTGGCCCTGAGGGCCACAGACCTACTGGGCTTCAAGCTCAAGGCTCTGCCTGGGCCTGCTGCTTCGGCCAGGGGCTCTTTTTTTCCTGGAAAGACAAAGCCATGGCCTCACCCCACGCCTGCACTTTGCCACGGCAGGCAGCCCAGATGTAGGAAAGGCTCTGTGGAGTCAGAAGTGCCGAGACAGGCAGATGGCACCAGAGGGTTTGGGGGCCAGGGCGGAAATGGGCTAGCCCCTCCTCCCGGGAGTCGGGGAGGCCCGGCCTTCCTAGTGCCCAGGCCGCGGCTCCGGGGAGAAACCCGCCATGGAGGGCACGCGGGAGGCCCTCTGCCTGAGGTGGCAGGTGTCACGCCAGGGCCACTGCAAGCCGGGCTCGGCTTGCCTGCTTTCTCCAAAGGAGGCTGGCCGACCAGCCGAACCTGGCACCTGGGCCAGGCCCCTTCCAAGGGGACGAGTTCCAGAGGATAGAGCCCTGGGGGCGGCTGCCAAGTCTCCTGGAGCGTGTGCTGGGGCCCGTCAGAGGAGGAAGCAGCCTGGTAAACGGTGTGCCAGGCCTGAGATCTGGAGGCCTCCGACAGCCGGGTCCCTGTCCTGCCCAGGCCCCCCGAGGGAGGACGATGGTCGCGCAGTGGTGAGCGGGGTGGGGCTGGCGCCGAGCCTGCCCTTGGATGCCCCGGGGAAGGGCGCCGGGGGATGGGCTGCCCCTGGCCAGGTCTGAGGGACCGACCCAGCTCGGGGCTGTCGGGGGCAGAGAGAGAACCCCCCTCTGCCCTTTCCCTTCAGGTTCTTAGGGCTGGCCAAATCCTTCCCAAGACAGCTTGTCTGGAGAAAATCAGACCCAGCTGAAGAACATGTGTCCATGGGGGAAACCCGGGAAACTGAGTCTCCCCACACAATAGCAGAGATTCTCATCTTGCATCCTCTCTTGAGCTAATGACAAAGGTGGATGTCCCGGGTGGGTGGGCCTGTGGAATGGGAGAGGGGAGGAAGTCCATTGTCATGCAGAGGGACATGGAAAGACTTGTCTGAAGCTTATCCCCTGCACTGGGGTCAGGTCGGGAAGGGACGGCACAGAGGTGAGCAGGAACCAACCGGCCTCTCTGTGGTGGGGCTGGCCCCGGGGCAGGCGTGGGCGTGATGGCTGGAAGTGGGATGGCGCATGAGTTGGCACCAGCCAGCTGTGGAGGCAGAGACTCAGAGGTCAGGGATCTCTCTCTCTGTCTCTGTCTCTCTCTCTCTCCCTCAGGGAGCTGAGGAGAGTAAGGTGGCGCCCCCTGCCCACCTCGCCTACCTCTCCATGGGCCCTTCTTTCTCTGGCCGCTCCGGGAGCCCTGCGGGCTTGGGTTCAACCCCCCACACACCGCACAGGCCAAGGGCGCATGCGCGACCGCCGGGGCCTAGGGCTGGCCTGGGGGGGGGGGGGTCCTCAGTGAAGGCCCCGCCCTCCCTCCAGGCTCTGACCCAGCTGCAGCTCTTACATCGCCGCCCTTCTGGACTCGGCTTCAGCTGTCTCCCTCCCCTCCCCCACTCCCACTCAGCTTGCAGGCCGCTTCCCTGCCTTGAAAGCATTGCTCTGGCCCTGAGGGCCACAGACCTACTGGGCTTCAAGCTCAAGGCTCTGCCTGGGCCTGCTGCTTCGGCCAGGGGCTCTTTTTTTCCTGGAAAGACAAAGCCATGGCCTCACCCCACGCCTGCACTTTGCCACGGCAGGCAGCCCAGATGTAGGAAAGGCTCTGTGGAGTCAGAAGTGCCGAGACAGGCAGATGGCACAAGAGGGTTTGGGGGCCAGGGCGCAAGTGGGCTAGCCCCTCCTCCCGGGGGTCGGGGAGGCCCGGCCTTCCTAGTGCCCAGGCCGCGGCTCCGGGGAGAAACCCGCCATGGAGGGCACGCGGGAGGCCCTCTGCCTGAGGTGGCAGGTGTCACGCCAGGGCCACTGCAAGCCGGGCTCGGCTTGCCTGCTTTCTCCAAAGGAGGCTGGCCGACCAGCCGAACCTGGCACCTGGGCCAGGCCCCTTCCAAGGGGACGAGTTCCAGAGGATAGAGCCCTGGGGGCGGCTGCCAAGTCTCCTGGAGCGTGTGCTGGGGCCCGTCAGAGGAGGAAGCAGCCTGGTAAACGGTGTGCCAGGCCTGAGATCTGGAGGCCTCCGACAGCCGGGTCCCTGTCCTGCCCAGGCCCCCCGAGGGAGGACGATGGTCGCGCAGTGGTGAGCGGGGTGGGGCTGGCGCCGAGCCTGCCCTTGGATGCCCCGGGGAAGGGCGCCGGGGGATGGGCTGCCCCTGGCCAGGTCTGAGGGACCGACCCAGCTCGGGGCTGTCGGGGGCAGAGAGAGAACCCCCCTCTGCCCTTTCCCTTCAGGTTCTTAGGGCTGGCCAAATCCTTCCCAAGACAGCTTGTCTGGAGAAAATCAGACCCAGCTGAAGAACATGTGTCCATGGGGGAAACCCGGGAAACTGAGTCTCCCCACACAATAGCAGAGATTCTCATCTTGCATCCTCTCTTGAGCTAATGACAAAGGTGGATGTCCCGGGTGGGTGGGCCTGTGGAATGGGAGAGGGGAGGAAGTCTATTGTCATGCAGAGGGACATGGAAAGACTTGTCTGAAGCTTATCCCCTGCACTGGGGTCAGGTCGGGAAGGGACGGCACAGAGGTGAGCAGGAACCAACCGGCCTCTCTGTGGTGGGGCTGGCCCCGGGGCAGGCGTGGGGGTGATGGCTGGAAGTGGGATGGCGCATGAGTTGGCACCAGCCAGCTGTGGAGGCAGAGACTCAGAGGTCAGGGATCTCTCTCTCTGTCTCTGTCTCTCTCTCTCTCCCTCAGGGAGCTGAGGAGAGTAAGGTGGCGCCCCCTGCCCACCTCGCCTACCTCTCCATGGGCCCTTCTTTCTCTGGCCGCTCCGGGAGCCCTGCGGGCTTGGGTTCAAGCCCCCACACACCGCACAGGCCAAGGGCTCATGCGCGACCGCCGGGGCCTAGGGCTGGCCTCGGGGTGGGGGGGTCCTCAGTGAAGGCCCCGCCCTCCCTCCAGGCTCTGACCCAGCTGCAGCTCTTCCATCGCCGCCCTTCTGGACTCGGCTTCAGCTGTCTCCCTCCCCTCCCCCACTCCCACTCAGCTTGCAGGCCGCTTCCCTGCCTTGAAAGCATTGCTCTGGCCCTGAGGGCCACAGACCTACTGGGCTTCAAGCTCAAGGCTCTGCCTGGGCCTGCTGCTTCGGCCAGGGGCTCTTTTTTTCCTGGAAAGACAAAGCCATGGCCTCACCCCACGCCTGCACTTTGCCACGGCAGGCAGCCCAGATGTAGGAAAGGCTCTGTGGAGTCAGAAGTGCCGAGACAGGCAGATGGCACAAGAGGGTTTGGGGGCCAGGGCGCAAGTGGGCTAGCCCCTCCTCCCGGGGGTCGGGGAGGCCCGGCCTTCCTAGTGCCCAGGCCGCGGCTCCGGGGAGAAACCCGCCATGGAGGGCACGCGGGAGGCCCTCTGCCTGAGGTGGCAGGTGTCACGCCAGGGCCACTGCAAGCCGGGCTCGGCTTGCCTGCTTTCTCCAAAGGAGGCTGGCCGACCAGCCGAACCTGGCACCTGGGCCAGGCCCCTTCCAAGGGGACGAGTTCCAGAGGATAGAGCCCTGGGGGCGGCTGCCAAGTCTCCTGGAGCGTGTGCTGGGGCCCGTCAGAGGAGGAAGCAGCCTGGTAAACGGTGTGCCAGGCCTGAGATCTGGAGGCCTCCGACAGCCGGGTCCCTGTCCTGCCCAGGCCCCCCGAGGGAGGACGATGGTCGCGCAGTGGTGAGCGGGGTGGGGCTGGCGCCGAGCCTGCCCTTGGATGCCCCGGGGAAGGGCGCCGGGGGATGGGCTGCCCCTGGCCAGGTCTGAGGGACCGACCCAGCTCGGGGCTGTCGGGGGCAGAGAGAGAACCCCCCTCTGCCCTTTCCCTTCAGGTTCTTAGGGCTGGCCAAATCCTTCCCAAGACAGCTTGTCTGGAGAAAATCAGACCCAGCTGAAGAACATGTGTCCATGGGGGAAACCCGGGAAACTGAGTCTCCCCACACAATAGCAGAGATTCTCATCTTGCATCCTCTCTTGAGCTAATGACAAAGGTGGATGTCCCGGGTGGGTGGGCCTGTGGAATGGGAGAGGGGAGGAAGTCTATTGTCATGCAGAGGGACATGGAAAGACTTGTCTGAAGCTTATCCCCTGCACTGGGGTCAGGTCGGGAAGGGACGGCACAGAGGTGAGCAGGAACCAACCGGCCTCTCTGTGGTGGGGCTGGCCCCGGGGCAGGCGTGGGGGTGATGGCTGGAAGTGGGATGGCGCATGAGTTGGCACCAGCCAGCTGTGGAGGCAGAGACTCAGAGGTCAGGGATCTCTCTCTCTGTCTCTGTCTCTCTCTCTCTCCCTCAGGGAGCTGAGGAGAGTAAGGTGGCGCCCCCTGCCCACCTCGCCTACCTCTCCATGGGCCCTTCTTTCTCTGGCCGCTCCGGGAGCCCTGCGGGCTTGGGTTCAAGCCCCCACACACCGCACAGGCCAAGGGCTCATGCGCGACCGCCGGGGCCTAGGGCTGGCCTCGGGGTGGGGGGGTCCTCAGTGAAGGCCCCGCCCTCCCTCCAGGCTCTGACCCAGCTGCAGCTCTTCCATCGCCGCCCTTCTGGACTCGGCTTCAGCTGTCTCCCTCCCCTCCCCCACTCCCACTCAGCTTGCAGGCCGCTTCCCTGCCTTGAAAGCATTGCTCTGGCCCTGAGGGCCACAGACCTACTGGGCTTCAAGCTCAAGGCTCTGCCTGGGCCTGCTGCTTCGGCCAGGGGCTCATTATTTCCTGGAAAGACAAAGCCATGGCCTCACCCCACGCCTGCACTTTGCCACGGCAGGCAGCCCAGATGTAGGAAAGGCTCTGTGGAGTCAGAAGTGCCGAGACAGGCAGATGGCACCAGAGGGTTTGGGGGCCAGGGCGCAAGTGGGCTAGCCCCTCCTCCCGGGAGTCGGGGAGGCCCGGCCTTCCTAGTGCCCAGGCCGCGGCTCCGGGGAGAAACCCGCCATGGAGGGCACGCGGGAGGCCCTCTGCCTGAGGTGGCAGGTGTCACGCCAGGGCCACTGCAAGCCGGGCTCGGCTTGCCTGCTTTCTCCAAAGGAGGCTGGCCGACCAGCCGAACCTGGCACCTGGGCCAGGCCCCTTCCAAGGGGACGAGTTCCAGAGGATAGAGCCCTGGGGGCGGCTGCCAAGTCTCCTGGAGCGTGTGCTGGGGCCCGTCAGAGGAGGAAGCAGCCTGGTAAACGGTGTGCCAGGCCTGAGATCTGGAGGCCTCCGACAGCCGGGTCCCTGTCCTGCCCAGGCCCCCCGAGGGAGGACGATGGTCGCGCAGTGGTGAGCGGGGTGGGGCTGGCGCCGAGCCTGCCCTTGGATGCCCCGGGGAAGGGCGCCGGGGGATGGGCTGCCCCTGGCCAGGTCTGAGGGACCGACCCAGCTCGGGGCTGTCGGGGGCAGAGAGAGAACCCCCCTCTGCCCTTTCCCTTCAGGTTCTTAGGGCTGGCCAAATCCTTCCCAAGACAGCTTGTCTGGAGAAAATCAGACCCAGCTGAAGAACATGTGTCCATGGGGGAAACCCGGGAAACTGAGTCTCCCCACACAATAGCAGAGATTCTCATCTTGCATCCTCTCTTGAGCTAATGACAAAGGTGGATGTCCCGGGTGGGTGGGCCTGTGGAATGGGAGAGGGGAGGAAGTCTATTGTCATGCAGAGGGACATGGAAAGACTTGTCTGAAGCTTATCCCCTGCACTGGGGTCAGGTCGGGAAGGGACGGCACAGAGGTGAGCAGGAACCAACCGGCCTCTCTGTGGTGGGGCTGGCCCCGGGGCAGGCGTGGGGGTGATGGCTGGAAGTGGGATGGCGCATGAGTTGGCACCAGCCAGCTGTGGAGGCAGAGACTCAGAGGTCAGGGATCTCTCTCTCTGTCTCTGTCTCTCTCTCTCTCCCTCAGGGAGCTGAGGAGAGTAAGGTGGCGCCCCCTGCCCACCTCGCCTACCTCTCCATGGGCCCTTCTTTCTCTGGCCGCTCCGGGAGCCCTGCGGGCTTGGGTTCAAGCCCCCACACACCGCACAGGCCAAGGGCTCATGCGCGACCGCCGGGGCCTAGGGCTGGCCTCGGGGGGGGGGGGTCCTCAGTGAAGGCCCCGCCCTCCCTCCAGGCTCTGACCCAGCTGCAGCTCTTCCATCGCCGCCCTTCTGGACTCGGCTTCAGCTGTCTCCCTCCCCTCCCCCACTCCCACTCAGCTTGCAGGCCGCTTCCCTGCCTTGAAAGCATTGCTCTGGCCCTGAGGGCCACAGACCTACTGGGCTTCAAGCTCAAGGCTCTGCCTGAGCCTGCTGCTTCGGCCAGGGGCTCATTATTTCCTGGAAAGACAAAGCCATGGCCTCACCCCACGCCTGCACTTTGCCACGCCAGGCAGCCCAGATGTAGGAAAGGCTCTGTGGAGTCAGAAGTGCCGAGACAGGCAGATGGCACCAGAGGGTTTGGGGGCCAGGGCGCAAGTGGGCTAGCCCCTCCTCCCGGGAGTCGGGGAGGCCCGGCCTTCCTAGTGCCCAGGCCGCGGCTCCGGGGAGAAACCCGCCATGGAGGGCACGCGGGAGGCCCTCTGCCTGAGGTGGCAGGTGTCACGCCAGGGCCACTGCAAGCCTGGCTCGGCTTGCCTGCTTTCTCCAAAGGAGGCTGGCCGACCAGCCGAACCTGGCACCTGGGCCAGGCCCCTTCCAAGGGGACGAGTTCCAGAGGATAGAGCCCTGGGGGCGGCTGCCAAGTCTCCTGGAGCGTGTGCTGGGCCCCCGTCAGAGGAGGAAGCAGCCTGGTAAACGGTGTGCCAGGCCTGAGATCTGGAGGCCTCCGACAGCCGGGTCCCTGTCCTGCCCAGGCCCCCCGAGGGAGGACGATGGTCGCGCAGTGGCGAGCGGGGTGGGGCTGGCGCCGAGCCTGCCCTTGGATGCCCCGGGGAAGGGCGCCGGGGGATGGGCTGCCCCTGGCCAGGTCTGAGGGACCCACCCAGCTCGGGGATGTCGGGGGCAGAGAGAGAACCCCCCTCCGCCCTTTCCCTTCAGGTTCTTAGGGCTGGCCAAATCCTTCCCAAGACAGCTTGTCTGGAGAAAATCAGACCCAGCTGAAGAACCTGTGTCCATGGGGGAAACCCGGGAAACTGAGTCTCCCCACACAATAGCAGAGATTCTCATCTTGCATCCTCTCCTGTGCTAATGACAAAGGTGGATGTCCCGGGTGGGTGGGCCTGTGGAATGGGAGAGGGGAGGAAGTCTATTGTCATGCAGAGGGACATGGAAAGACTTGTCTGAAGCTTATCCCCTGCACTGGGGTCAGGTCGGGAAGGGACGGCACAGAGGTGAGCAGGAACCAACCGTCCTCTCTGTGGTGGGGCTGTCCCCGGGGCAGGCGTGGGGGTGATGGCTGGAAGTGGGATGGCGCGTGAGTTGGCACCAGCCAGCTGTGGAGGCAGAGACTCAGAGGTCAGGGATCTCTCTCTCTGTCTCTGTCTCTGTCTCTCTCCCTCAGGGAGCTGAGGAGAGTAAGGTGGCGCCCCCTGCCCACCTCGCCTACCTCTCCATGGGCCCTTCTTTCTCTGGCCGCTCCGGGAGCCCTGCGGGCTTGGGTTCAAGCCCCCACACACCGCACAGGCCAAGGGCTCATGCGCGACCGCCGGGGCCTAGGGCTGGCCTCGGGGGGGGGGGGTCCTCAGTGAAGGCCCCGCCCTCCCTCCAGGCTCTGACCCAGCTGCAGCTCTTCCATCGCCGCCCTTCTGGACTCGGCTTCAGCTGTCTCCCTCCCCTCCCCCACTCCCACTCAGCTTGCAGGCCGCTTCCCTGCCTTGAAAACATTGCTCTGGCCCTGAGGGCCACAGACCTACTGGGCTTCAAGCTCAAGGCTCTGCCTGGGCCTGCTGCTTCGGCCAGGGGCTCATTATTTCCTGGAAAGACAAAGCCATGGCCTCACCCCACGCCTGCACTTTGCCACGCCAGGCAGCCCAGATGTAGGAAAGGCTCTGTGGAGTCAGAAGTGCCGAGACAGGCAGATGGCACCAGAGGGTTTGGGGGCCAGGGCGCAAGTGGGCTAGCCCCTCCTCCCGGGAGTCGGGGAGGCCCGGCCTTCCTAGTGCCCAGGCCGCGGCTCCGGGGAGAAACCCGCCATGGAGGGCACGCGGGAGGCCCTCTGCCTGAGGTGGCAGGTGTCACGCCAGGGCCACTGCAAGCCTGGCTCGGCTTGCCTGCTTTCTCCAAAGGAGGCTGGCCGACCAGCCGAACCTGGCACCTGGGCCAGGCCCCTTCCAAGGGGACGAGTTCCAGAGGATAGAGCCCTGGGGGCGGCTGCCAAGTCTCCTGGAGCGTGTGCTGGGCCCCCGTCAGAGGAGGAAGCAGCCTGGTAAACGGTGTGCCAGGCCTGAGATCTGGAGGCCTCCGACAGCCGGGTCCCTGTCCTGCCCAGGCCCCCCGAGGGAGGACGATGGTCGCGCAGTGGCGAGCGGGGTGGGGCTGGCGCCGAGCCTGCCCTTGGATGCCCCGGGGAAGGGCGCCGGGGGATGGGCTGCCCCTGGCCTGGTCTGAGGGACCCACCCAGCTCGGGGATGTCGGGGGCAGAGAGAGAACCCCCCTCCGCCCTTTCCCTTCAGGTTCTTAGGGCTGGCCAAATCCTTCCCAAGACAGCTTGTCTGGAGAAAATCAGACCCAGCTGAAGAACATGTGTCCATGGGGGAAACCCGGGAAACTGAGTCTCCCCACACAATAGCAGAGATTCTCATCTTGCATCCTCTCCTGAGCTAATGACAAAGGTGGATGTCCCGGGTGGGTGGGCCAGTGGAATGGGAGAGGGGAGGAAGTCTATTGTCATGCAGAGGGACATGGAAAGACTTGTCTGAAGCTTATCCCCTGCACTGGGGTCAGGTCGGGAATGGAAGGCACAGAGGTGAGCAGGAACCAACCGCCCTGTCTGTGGTGGGGCTGGCCCCGGGGCAGGCGTGGGGGTGATGGCTGGAAGTGGGATGGCGCGTGAGTTGGCACCAGCCAGCTGTGGAGGCAGAGACTCAGAGGTCAGGGATCTCTCTCTCTGTCTCTGTCTCTGTCTCTCTCCCTCAGGGAGCTGAGGAGAGTAAGGTGGCGCCCCCTGCCCACCTCGCCTACCTCTCCATGGGCCCTTCTTTCTCTGGCCGCTCCGGGAGCCCTGCGGGCTTGGGTTCAAGCCCCCACACACCGCACAGGCCAAGGGCTCATGCGAGACCACCGGGGCCTAGGGCTGGCCTCGGGGGGCGGGGGGTCCTCAGTGAAGGCCCCGCCCTCCCTCCAGGCTCTGACCCAGCTGCAGCTTTTCCATCTCCGCCCTTCTGGACTCGGCTTCAGCTGTCTCCCTCCCCTCCCCCACTCCCACTCAGCTTGCAGGCCGCTTCCCTGCCTTGAAAGCATTGCTCTGGCCCTGAGGGCCACAGACTTACTGGGCTTCAAGCTCAAGGCTCTGCCTGGGCCTGCTGCTTCGGCCAGGGCCTCATTATTTCCTGGAAAGACAAAGCCATGGCCTCACCCCACGCCTGCACTTTGCCACGGCAGGCAGCCCAGATGTAGGAAAGGCTCTGTGGAGTCAGAAGTGCCGAGACAGGCAGATGGCACCAGAGGGTTTGGGGGCCAGGGCGCAAGTGGGCTAGCCCCTCCTCCCGGGAGTCGGGGAGGCCCGGCCTTCCTAGTGCCCAGGCCGCAGCTCCGGGGAGAAACCCGCCATGGAGGGCACGCGGGAGGCCCTCTGCCTGAGGTGGCAGGTGTCACGCCAGGGCCACTGCAAGCATGGCTCGGCTTGCCTGCTTTCTCCAAAGGAGGCTGGCTGACCAGCCGAACCTGGCACCTGGGCCAGGCCCCTTCGAGGGGACGAGTTCCAGAGGACAGAGCCCTGGGGGCGGCTGCCAAGTCTCCTGCGGCGTGTGCTGGGCCCCCGTCAGAGGAGGAAGCAGCCTGGTATACGGTGTGCCAGGCCTGAGATCTGGAGGCCTCCCACAGCCGGGTCCCTGTCCTGCCCAGGCCCCCCGAGGGAGGACGATGGTCGGGCAGTGGCGAGCGGGGTGGGGCTGGCGCCGAGCCTGCCCTTGGATGCCCCGGGGAAGGGCGCCGGGGGATGGGCTGCCCCTGGCCAGGTCTGAGGGACTGACCCAGCTCGGGGCTGTCGGGGGCAGAGAGAGAACCCCCCTCCGCCCTTTCCCTTCAGGTTCTTAGGGCTGGCCAAATCCTTCCCAAGACAGCTTGTCTGGAGAAAATCAGACCCAGCTGAAGAACCTGTGTCCATGGGGGAAACCCAGGAAACTGAGTCTCCCCACACAATAGCAGAGATTCTCATCTTGCATCCTCTCCTGAGCTAATGACAAAGGTGGATGTCCCGGGTGGGTGGGCCTGTGGAATGGGAGAGGGGAGGAAGTCTATTGTCATGCAGAGGGACATGGAAAGACTTGTCTGAAGCTTATCCCCTGCACTGGGGTCAGGTCGGGAAGGGACGGCACAGAGGTGAGCAGGAACCAACCGGCCTCTCTGTGGTGGGGCTGGCCCCGGGGCAGGCGTGGGGGTGATGGCTGGAAGTGGGATGGCGCGTGAGTTGGCACCAGCCAGCTGTGGAGGCAGAGACTCAGAGGTCAGGGATCTCTCTCTCTGTCTCTGTCTCTCTCTCTCTCCCTCAGGGAGCTGAGGAGAGTAAGGTGGCGCCCCCTGCCCACCTCGCCTACCTCTCCATGGGCCCTTCTATCTCTGGCCGCTCCGGGAGCCCTGCGGGCTTGGGTTCAACCCCCCACACACCGCACAGGCCAAGGGCACATGCGCGACCGCCGGGGCCTAGGGCTGGCCTCGGGGGGTTGGGGGCGGGGTCCTCAGTGAAGGCCCCGCCCTCCCTCCAGGCTCTGACCCAGCTGCAGCTCTTCCATCGCCGCCCTTCTGGACTCGGCTTCAGCTGACTCCCTCCCCTCCCCCACTCCCACTCAGCTTGCAGGCCGCTTCCCTGTCTTGAAAGCATTCCTCTGGCCCTGAGGGCCACAGACCTACTGGGCTTCAAGCTCAAGGCTCTGCCTGGGCCTGCTGCTTCGGCCAGGGGCTCATTTTTTCCTGGAAAGACAAAGCCATGGCCTCACCCCACGCCTGCACTTTGCCACGGCAGGCAGCCCAGATGTAGGAAAGGCTCTGTGGAGTCAGAAGTGCCGAGACAGGCAGATGGCACCAGAGGGTTTGGGGGCCAGGGCGCAAGTGGGCTAGCCCCTCCTCCCGGGAGTCGGGGAGGCCCGGAATTCCTAGTGCCCAGGCCGCGGCTCCGGGGAGAAACCCGCCATGGAGGGCACGCGGGAGGCCCTCTGCCTGAGGTGGCAGGTGTCACGCCAGGGCCACTGCAAGCCTGGCTCGGCTTGCCTGCTTTCTCCAAAGGAGACTGGCCGACCAGCCGAACCTGGCACCTGGGCCAGGCCCCTTCCAAGGGGACGAGTTCCAGAGGCTAGAGCCCTGGGGGTGGCTGCCAAGTCTCCTGGGGCGTGTGCTGGGCCCCCGTCAGAGGAGGAAGCAGCCTGGTAAACGGTGTGCCAGGCCTGAGATCTGGAGGCCTCCGACAGCCGGGTCCCTGTCCTGCCCAGGCCCCCCGAGGGAGGACGATGGTCGCGCAGTGGCGAGCGGGGTGGGGCTGGCGCCGAGCCTGCCCTTGGATGCCCCGGAGAAGGGCGCCGGGGGATGGGCTGCCCCTGGCCAGGTCTGAGGGACCGACCCAGCTCGGGGCTGTCGGGGGCAGAGAGAGAACCCCCCTCCGCCCTTTCCCTTCAAGTTCTTAGGGCTGGCCTAATCCTTCCCAAGACAGCTTGTCTGGAGAAAATCAGACCCAGCTGAAGAACATGTGTCCATGGGGGAAACCCGGGAAACTGAGTCTCCCCACACAATAGCAGAGATTCTCATCTTGCATCCTCTCCTGAGCTAATGACAAAGGTGGATGTCCCGGGTGGGCCTGTGGAATGGGAGAGTGGAGAAAGTCTATTGTCATGCAGAGGGACATGGAAAGACTTGTCTGAAGCTTATCCCCTGCACTGGGGTCAGGTCGGGAAGGGAGGGCACAGAGGTGAGCAGGAACCAACCGGAATCTCTGTGGTGGGGCTGGCCCCGGGGCAGGCGTGGGGGTGATGGCTGGAAGTGGGATGGCGCGTGAGTTGGCACCAGCCAGCGGTGGAGGCAGAGACTCAGAGGTCAGGGATCTCTCTCTCTGTCTCTGTGTCTCTCTCTCTCCCTCAGGGAGCTGAGGAGAGTAAGGTGGCGCCCCCTGCCCACCTCGCCTACCTCTCCATGGGCCCTTCTTTCTCTGGCCGCTCCGGGAGCCCTGCGGGCTTGGGTTCAACCCCCCACACACCGCACAGGCCAAGGGCGCATGCGCGACCGCCGGGGCCTAGGGCTGGCCTCGGGGGGGGGGGGGGGGTGGTCCTCAGTGAAGGCCCCGCCCTCCCTCCAGGCTCTGACCCAGCTGCAGCTCTTCCATCGCCGCCCTTCTGGACTCGGCTTCAGCTGTCTCCCTCCCCTCCCCCACTCCCACTCAGCTTGCAGGCCGCTTCCCTGCCTTGAAAGCATTGCTCTGGCCCTGAGGGCCACAGACCTACTGGGCTTCAAGCTCAAGGCTCTGCCTGGGCCTGCTGCTTCGGCCAGGGGCTCATTTTTTCCTGGAAAGACAAAGCCATGGCCTCACCCCACGCCTGCACTTTGCCACGGCAGGCAGCCCAGATGTAGGAAAGGCTCTGTGGAGTCAGAAGTGCCGAGACAGGCAGATGGCACCAGAGGGTTTGGGGGCCAGGGCGCAAGTGGGCTAGCCCCTCCTCCCGGGAGTCGGGGAGGCCCGGCCTTCCTAGTGCCCAGGCCGCGGCCCCGGGGAGAAACCCGCCATGGAGGGCACACGGGAGGCCCTCTGCCTGAGGTGGCAGGTGTCATGCCAGGGCCACTGCAAGCCTGGCTCGGCTTGCCTGCTTTCTCCAAAGGAGGCTGGCCGACCAGCCGAACCTGGCAACTGGGCCAGGCCCCTTCCAAGGGGACGAGTTCCAGAGGATAGAGCCCTGGGGGCGGCTGCCAAGTCTCCTGGGGCGTGTGCTGGGCCCCCGTCAGAGGAGGAAGCAGCCTGGTAAACGGTGTGCCAGGCCTGAGATCTGGAGGCCTCCCACAGCCGGGTCCCTGTCCTGCCCAGGCCCCCCGAGGGAGGACGATGGTCGGGCAGTGGCGAGCGGGGTGGGGCTGGCGCCAAGCCTGCCCTTGGATGCCCCGGGGAAGGGCGCCGGGGGATGGGCTGCCCCTGGCCAGGTCTGAGGGACCGACCCAGCTCGGGGCTGTCGGGGGCAGAGAGAGAACCCCCCTCCGCCCTTTCCCTTCAGGTTCTTAGGGCTGGCCAAATCCTTCCCAAGACAGCTTGTCTGGAGAAAATCAGACCCAGCTGAAGAACATGTGTCCATGGGGGAAACCCGGGAAACTGAGTCTCCCCACACAATAGCAGAGATTCTCATCTTGCATCCTCTCCTGAGCTAATGACAAATGTGGATGTCCCGGGTGGGTGGGCCTGTGGAATGGGAGAGGGGAGGAAGTCTATTGTCATGCAGAGGGACATGGAAAGACTTGTCTGAAGCTTATCCCCTGCACTGGGGTCAGGTCGGGAAGGGATGGCATAGAGGTGAGCAGGAACCAACCGGCCTCTCTGTGGTGGGGCTGGCCCCGGGGCAGGCTTGGGGGTGATGGCTGGAAGTGGGATGGCGCGTGAGTTGGCACCAGCCAGCGGTGGAGGCAGAGACTCAGAGGTCAGGGATCTCTCTCTCTGTCTCTGTCTCTCTCTCTCTCCCTCAGGGAGCTGAGGAGAGTAAGGTGGCGCCCCCTGCCCACCTCGCCTACCTCTCCATGGGCCCTTCTTTCTCTGGCCGCTCCGGGAGCCCTGCGGGCTTGGGTTCAACCCCCCACACACCGCACAGGCCAAGGGCGCATGCGGGACCGCTGGGGCCTAGGGCTGGCCTCGGGGGGCGGGGGGTCCTCAGTGAAGGCCCCGCCCTCCCTCCAGGCTCTGACCCAGCTGCAGCTCTTCCATCGCTGCCCTTCTGGACTCGGCTTCAGCTGTCTCCCTCCCCTCCCCCACTCCCACTCAGCTTGCAGGCCGCTTCCCTGCTTTGAAAGCATTGCTCTGGCCCTGAGGGCCACAGACCTACTGGGCTTCAAGCTCAAGGCTCTGCCTGGGCCTGCTGCTTCGGCCAGGGGCTCATTATTTCCTGGAAAGACAAAGCCATGGCCTCACCCCACGCCTGCACTTTGCCACGGCAGGCAGCCCAGATGTAGGAAAGGCTCTGTGGAGTCAGAAGTGCCGAGACAGGCAGATGGCACCAGAGGGTTTGGGGGCCAGGGCGCAAGTGGGCTAGCCCCTCCTCCCGGGAGTCGGGGAGGCCCGGCCTTCCTAGTGCCCAGGCCACGGCTCCGGGGAGAAACCCGCCATGGAGGGCACGCGGGAGGCCCTCTGCCTGAGGTGGCAGGTGTCACGCCAGGGCCACTGCAAGCCTGGCTCGGCTTGCCTGCTTTCTCCAAAGGAGGCTGGCCGACCAGCCGAACCTGGCACCTGGGCCAGGCCCCTTCCAAGGGGACGAGTTCCAGAGGCTAGAGCCCTGGGGGCGGCTGCCAAGTCTCCTGGGGCGTGTGCTGGGCCCCCGTCAGAGGAGGAAGCAGCCTGGTAAATGGTGTGCCAGGCCTGAGATCTGGAGGCCTCCCACAGCCGGGTCCCTGTCCTGCCCAGGCCCCCCGAGGGAGGACGATGGTCGCGCAGTGGCGAGCGGGGTGGGGCTGGCGCCGAGCCTGCCCTTGGATGCCCCGGGGAAGGGCGCCGGGGGATGGGCTGCCCCTGGCCAGGTCTGAGGGACCGCTCCAGCTCGGGGCTGTCGGGGGCAGAGAGAGAACCCCCCTCCGCCCTTTCCCTTCAGGTTCTTAGGGCTGGCCAAATCCTTCCCAAGACAGCTTGTCTGGAGAAAATCAGACCCAGCTGAAGAACCTGTGTCCATGGGGGAAACCCGGGAAACTGAGTCTCCCCACACAATAGCAGAGATTCTCATCTTGCATCCTCTCCTGAGCTAATGACAAAGGTGGATGTCCCGGGTGGGTGGGCCTGTGGAATGGGAGAGGGGAGGAAGTCTATTGTCATGCAGAGGGACATGGAAAGACTTGTCTGAAGCTTATCCCCTGCACTGGGGTCAGGTCGGGAAGGGACGGCACAGAGGTGAGCAGGAAACAACCGGCCTCTCTGTGGTGGGGCTGGCCCCGGGGCAGGCGTGGGGGTGATGGCTGGAAGTGGGATGGCGCGTGAGTTGGCACCAGCCAGCGGTGGAGGCAGAGACTCAGAGGTCAGGGATCTCTCTCTCTGTCTCTGTCTCTGTCTCTCTCCCTCAGGGAGCTGAGGAGAGTAAGGTGGCGCCCCCTGCCCACCTCGCCTACCTCTCCATGGGCCCTTCTTTCTCTGGCCGCTCCGGGAGCCCTGCGGGCTTGGGTTCAACCCCCCACACACCGCACAGGCCAAGGGCGCATGCGGGACCGCTGGGGCCTAGGGCTGGCCTCGGGGGGCGGGGGGTCCTCAGTGAAGGCCCCGCCCTCCCTCCAGGCTCTGACCCAGCTGCAGCTCTTCCATCGCTGCCCTTCTGGACTCGGCTTCAGCTGTCTCCCTCCCCTCCCCCACTCCCACTCAGCTTGCAGGCCGCTTCCCTGCCTTGAAAGCATGGCTCTGGCCCTGAGGGCCACAGACCTACTGGGCTTCAAGCTCAAGGCTCTGCCTGGGCCTGCTGCTTCGGCCAGGGGCTCATTATTTCCTGGAAAGACAAAGCCATGGCCTCACCCCACGCCTGCACTTTGCCACGGCAGGCAGCCCAGATGTAGGAAAGGCTCTGTGGAGTCAGAAGTGCCGAGACAGGCAGATGGCACCAGAGGGTTTGGGGGCCAGGGCGCAAGTGGGCTAGCCCCTCCTCCCGGGAGTCGGGGAGGCCCGGCCTTCCTAGTGCCCAGGCCACGGCTCCGGGGAGAAACCCGCCATGGAGGGCACGCGGGAGGCCCTCTGCCTGAGGTGGCAGGTGTCACGCCAGGGCCACTGCAAGCCTGGCTCGGCTTGCCTGCTTTCTCCAAAGGAGGCTGGCCGACCAGCCGAACCTGGCACCTGGGCCAGGCCCCTTCCAAGGGGACGAGTTCCAGAGGCTAGAGCCCTGGGGGCGGCTGCCAAGTCTCCTGGGGCGTGTGCTGGGCCCCCGTCAGAGGAGGAAGCAGCCTGGTAAATGGTGTGCCAGGCCTGAGATCTGGAGGCCTCCCACAGCCGGGTCCCTGTCCTGCCCAGGCCCCCCGAGGGAGGACGATGGTCGCGCAGTGGCGAGCGGGGTGGGGCTGGCGCCGAGCCTGCCCTTGGATGCCCCGGGGAAGGGCGCCGGGGGATGGGCTGCCCCTGGCCAGGTCTGAGGGACCGCTCCAGCTCGGGGCTGTCGGGGGCAGAGAGAGAACCCCCCTCCGCCCTTTCCCTTCAGGTTCTTAGGGCTGGCCAAATCCTTCCCAAGACAGCTTGTCTGGAGAAAATCAGACCCAGCTGAAGAACGTGTGTCCATGGGGGAAACCCGGGAAACTGAGTCTCCCCACACAATAGCAGAGATTCTCATCTTGCATCCTCTCCTGAGCTAATGACAAAGGTGGATGTCCCGGGTGGGTGGGCCTGTGGAATGGGAGAGGGGAGGAAGTCTATTGTCATGCAGAGGGACATGGAAAGACTTGTCTGAAGCTTATCCCCTGCACTGGGGTCAGGTCGGGAAGGGACGGCACAGAGGTGAGCAGGAACCAACCGGCCTCTCTGTGGTGGGGCTGGCCCCGGGGCAGGCGTGGGGGTGATGGCTGGAAGTGGGATGGCGCGTGAGTTGGCACCAGCCAGCGGTGGAGGCAGAGACTCAGAGGTCAGGGATCTCTCTCTCTGTCTCTGTCTCTCTCTCTCTCCCTCAGGGAGCTGAGGAGAGTAAGGTGGCGCCCCCTGCCCACCTCGCCTACCTCTCCATGGGCCCTTCTTTCTCTGGCCGCTCCGGGAGCACTGCGGGCTTGGGTTCAACCCCCCACACACCGCACAGGCCAAGGGCGCATGCGCGACCGCCGGGGCCTAGGGCTGGCCTCGGGGGCGTGGGGTCCTCAGTGAAGGCCCCGCCCTCCCTCCAGGCTCTGACCCAGCTGCAGCTCTTCCATCGCCGCCCTTCTGGACTCGGCTTCAGCTGTCTCCCTCCCCTCCCCCACTCCCACTCAGCTTGCAGGCCGCTTCCCTGCCTTGAAAGCATGGCTCTGGCCCTGAGGGCCACAGACCTACTGGGCTTCAAGCTCAAGGCTCTGCCTGGGCCTGCTGCTTCGGCCAGGGGCTCATTTTTTCCTGGAAAGACAAAGCCATGGCCTCACCCCACGCCTGCACTTTGCCACGGCAGGCAGCCCAGATGTAGGAAAGGCTCTGTGGAGTCAGAAGTGCCGAGACAGGCAGATGGCACCAGAGGGTTTGGGGGCCAGGGCGCAAGTGGGCTAGCCCCTCCTCCCGGGAGTCGGGGAGGCCCGGCCTTCCTAGTGCCCAGGCCGCGGCTCCGGGGAGAAACCCGCCATGGAGGGCACGCGGGAGGCCCTCTGCCTGAGGTGGCAGGTGTCACGCCAGGGCCACTGCAAGCCTGGCTCGGCTTGCCTGCTTTCTCCAAAGGAGGCTGGCTGACCAGCCGAACCTGGCACCTGGGCCAGGCCCCTTCGAGGGGACGAGTTCCAGAGGACAGAGCCCTGGGGGCGGCTGCCAAGTCTCCTGCGGCGTGTGCTGGGCCCCCGTCAGAGGAGGAAGCAGCCTGGTAAACGGTGTGCCAGGCCTGAGATCTGGAGGCCTCCCACAGCCGGGTCCCTGTCCTGCCCAGGCCCCCCGAGGGAGGACGATGGTCGGGCAGTGGCGAGCGGGGTGGGGCTGGTGCCGAGCCTGCCCTTGGATGCCCCGGGGAAGGGCGCCGGGGGATCGGCTGCCCCTGGCCAGGTCTGAGGGACCGACCCAGCTCGGGGCTGTCGGGGGCAGAGAGAGAACCCCCCTCCGCCCTTTCCCTTCAGGTTCTTAGGGCTGGCCAAATCCTTCCCAAGACAGCTTGTCTGGAGAAAATCAGACCCAGCTGAAGAACATGTGTCCATGGGGGAAACCCGGGAAACTGAGTCTCCCCACACAATAGCAGAGATTCTCATCTTGCATCCTCTCCTGAGCTAATGACAAAGGTGGATGTCCCGGGTGGGCCTGTGGAATGGGAGAGGGGAGGAAGTCTCTTGTCATGCAGAGGGACATGGAAAGACTTGTCTGAAGCTTATCCCCTGCACTGGGGTCAGGTCGGGAAGGGACGGCACAGAGGTGAGCAGGAACCAACCGGCCTCTCTGTGGTGGGGCTGGCCCCGGGGCAGGCGTGGGGGTGATGGCTGGAAGTGGGATGGCGCGTGAGTTGGCACCAGCCAGCTGTGGAGGCAGAGACTCAGAGGTCAGGGATCTCTCTCTCTGTCTCTGTCTCTCTCTCTCTCGCTCAGGGAGCTGAGGAGAGTAAGGTGGCGCCCCCTGCCCACCTCGCCTACCTCTCCATGGGCCCTTCTTTCTCTGGCTGCTCCGGGAGCCCTGCGGGCTTGGGTTCAACCCCCCACAAACCGCACAGGCCAAGGGCGCATGCGCGACCGCCGGGGCCTAGGGCTGGCCTGGGGGGGGGGTCCTCAGTGAAGGCCCCGCCCTCCCTCCAGGCTCTGACCCAGCTGCAGCTCTTCCATCGCCGCTCTTCTGGACTCGGCTTCAGCTGTCTCCCTCCCCTCCCCCACTCCCACTCAGCTTGCAGGCCGCTTCCCTGCCTTGAAAGCATGGCTCTGGCCCTGAGGGCCACAAACCTACTGGGCTTCAAGCTCAAGGCTCTGCCTGGGCCTGCTGCTTCGGCCAGGGGCTCATTTTTTCCTGGAAAGACAAAGCCATGGCCTCACCCCACGCCTGCACTTTGCCACGGCAGGCAGCCCAGATGTAGGAAAGGCTCTGTGGAGTCAGAAGTGCCGAGACAGGCAGATGGCACCAGAGGGTTTGGGGGCCAGGGCGCAAGTGGGCTAGCCCCTCCTCCCGGGAGTCGGGGAGGCCCGGCCTTCCTAGTGCCCAGGCCACGGCTCCGGGGAGAAACCCGCCATGGAGGGCACGCGGGAGGCCCTCTGCCTGAGGTGGCAGGTGTCACGCCAGGGCCACTGCAAGCCTGGCTCGGCTTGCCTGCTTTCTCCAAAGGAGGCTGGCCGACCAGCCGAACCTGGCACCTGGGCCAGGCCCCTTCCAAGGGGACGAGTTCCAGAGGCTAGAGCCCTGGGGGCGGCTGCCAAGTCTCCTGGGGCGTGTGCTGGGCCCCCGTCAGAGGAGGAAGCAGCCTGGTAAACGGTGTGCCAGGCCTGAGATCTGGAGGCCTCCCACAGCCGGGTCCCTGTCCTGCCCAGGCCCCCCGAGGGAGGACGATGGTCGGGCAGTGGCGAGCGGGGTGGGGCTGGTGCCGAGCCTGCCCTTGGATGCCCCGGGGAAGGGCGCCGGGGGATCGGCTGCCCCTGGCCAGGTCTGAGGGACCGACCCAGCTCGGGGCTGTCGGGGGCAGAGAGAGAACCCCCCTCCGCCCTTTCCCTTCAGGTTCTTAGGGCTGGCCAAATCCTTCCCAAGACAGCTTGTCTGGAGAAAATCAGACCCAGCTGAAGAACATGTGTCCATGGGGGAAACCCGGGAAACTGAGTCTCCCCACACAATAGCAGAGATTCTCATCTTGCATCCTCTCCTGAGCTAATGACAAAGGTGGATGTCCCGGGTGGGCCTGTGGAATGGGAGAGGGGAGGAAGTCTATTGTCATGCAGAGGGACATGGAAAGACTTGTCTGAAGCTTATCCCCTGCACTGGGGTCAGGTCGGGAAGGGACGGCACAGAGGTGAGCAGGAACCAACCGGCCTCTCTGTGGTGGGGCTGGCCCCGGGGCAGGCGTGGGGGTGATGGCTGGAAGTGGGATGGCGCCTGAGTTGGCACCAGCCAGCAGTGGAGGCAGAGACTCAGAGGTCAGGGATCTCTCTCTCTGTCTCTGTCTCTCTCTCTCTCCCTCAGGGAGCTGAGGAGAGTAAGGTGGCGCCCCCTGCCCACCTCGCCTACCTCTCCATGGGCCCTTCTTTCTCTGGCCGCTCCGGGAGCCCTGCGGGCTTGGGTTCAACCCCCCACACACCGCACAGGCCAAGGGCGCATGCGCGACCGCCGGGGCCTAGGGCTGGCCTCGGGGGGGGGGGTCCTCAGTGAAGGCCCTGCCCTCCCTCCAGGCTCTGACCCAGCTGCAGCTCTTCCATCGCCGCCCTTCTGGACTCGGCTTCAGCTGTCTCCCTCCCCTCCCCCACTCCCACTCAGCTTGCAGGCCGCTTCCCTGCCTTGAAAGCATGGCTCTGGCCCTGAGGGCCACAGACCTACTGGGCTTCAAGCTCAAGGCTCTGCCTGGGCCTGCTGCTTCGGCCAGGGGCTCATTTTTTCCTGGAAAGACAAAGCCATGGCCTCACCCCACGCCTGCACTTTGCCACGGCAGGCAGCCCAGATGTAGGAAAGGCTCTGTGGAGTCAGAAGTGCCGAGACAGGCAGATGGCACCAGAGGGTTTGGGGGCCAGGGCGCAAGTGGGCTAGGCCCTCCTCCCGGGATTCGGGGAGGCCCGGCCTTCCTAGTGCCCAGGCCACGGCTCCGGGGAGAAACCCGCCATGGAGGGCACGCGGGAGGCCCTCTGCCTGAGGTGGCAGGTGTCACGCCAGGGCCACTGCAAGCCTGGCTCGGCTTGCCTGCTTTCTCCAAAGGAGGCTGGCCGACCAGCCGAACCTGGCACCTGGGCCAGGCCCCTTCCAAGGGGACGAGTTCCAGAGGCTAGAGCCCTGGGGGCGGCTGCCAAGTCTCCTGGGGCGTGTGCTGGGCCCCCGTCAGAGGAGGAAGCAGCCTGGTAAACGGTGTGCCAGGCCTGAGATCTGGAGGCCTCCCACAGCCGGGTCCCTGTCCTGCCCAGGCCCCCCGAGGGAGGACGATGGTCGGGCAGTGGCGAGCGGGGTGGGGCTGGTGCCGAGCCTGCCCTTGGATGCCCCGGGGAAGGGCGCCGGGGGATCGGCTGCCCCTGGCCGGGTCTGAGGGACCGACCCAGCTCGGGGCTGTCGGGGGCAGAGAGAGAACCCCCCTCCGCCCTTTCCCTTCAGGTTCTTAGGGCTGGCCAAATCCTTCCCAAGACAGCTTGTCTGGAGAAAATCAGACCCAGCTGAAGAACATGTGTCCATGGGGGAAACCCGGGAAACTGAGTCTCCCCACACAATAGCAGAGATTCTCATCTTGCATCCTCTCCTGAGCTAATGACAAAGGTGGATGTCCCGGGTGGGCCTGTGGAATGGGAGAGGGGAGGAAGTCTCTTGTCATGCAGAGGGACATGGAAAGACTTGTCTGAAGCTTATCCCCTGCACTGGGGTCAGGTCGGGAAGGGACGGCACAGAGGTGAGCAGGAACCAACCGGCCTCTCTGTGGTGGGGCTGGCCCCGGGGCAGGCGTGGGGGTGATGGCTGGAAGTGGGATGGCGCGTGAGTTGGCACCAGCCAGCGGTGGAGGCAGAGACTCAGAGGTCAGGGATCTCTCTCTCTGTCTCTGTCTCTCTCTCTCTCCCTCAGGGAGCTGAGGAGAGTAAGGTGGCGCCCCCTGCCCACCTCGCCTACCTCTCCATGGGCCCTTCTTTCTCTGGCTGCTCCGGGAGCCCTGCGGGCTTGGGTTCAACCCCCCACACACCGCACAGGCCAAGGGCGCATGCGCGACCGCCGGGGCCTAGGGCTGGCCTGGGGGGGGGGTCCTCAGTGAAGGCCCCGCCCTCCCTCCAGGCTCTGACCCAGCTGCAGCTCTTCCATCGCCGCCCTTCTGGACTCGGCTTCAGCTGTCTCCCTCCCCTCCCCCACTCCCACTCAGCTTGCAGGCCGCTTCCCTGCCTTGAAAGAATGGCTCTGGCCCTGAGGGCCACAGACCTACTGGGCTTCAAGCTCAAGGCTCTGCCTGGGCCTGCTGCTTCGGCCAGGGGCTCATTTTTTCCTGGAAAGACAAAGCCATGGCCTCACCCCACGCCTGCACTTTGCCACGGCAGGCAGCCCAGATGTAGGAAAGGCTCTGTGGAGTCAGAAGTGCCGAGACAGGCAGATGGCACCAGAGGGTTTGGGGGCCAGGGCGCAAGTGGGCTAGCCCCTCCTCCCGGGAGTCGGGGAGGCCCGGCCTTCCTAGTGCCCAGGCCACGGCTCCGGGGAGAAACCCGCCATGGAGGGCACGCGGGAGGCCCTCTGCCTGAGGTGGCAGGTGTCACGCCAGGGCCACTGCAAGCCTGGCTCGGCTTGCCTGCTTTCTCCAAAGGAGGCTGGCCGACCAGCCGAACCTGGCACCTGGGCCAGGCCCCTTCCAAGGGGACGAGTTCCAGAGGCTAGAGCCCTGGGGGCGGCTGCCAAGTCTCCTGGGGCGTGTGCTGGGCCCCCGTCAGAGGAGGAAGCAGCCTGGTAAACGGTGTGCCAGGCCTGAGATCTGGAGGCCTCCCACAGCCGGGTCCCTGTCCTGCCCAGGCCCCCCGAGGGAGGACGATGGTCGGGCAGTGGCGAGCGGGGTGGGGCTGGCGCCGAGCCTGCCCTTGGATGCCCCGGGGAAGGGCGCCGGGGGATGGGCTGCCCCTGGCCGGGTCTGAGGGACCGACCCAGCTCGGGGCTGTCGGGGGCAGAGAGAGAACCCCCCTCCGCCCTTTCCCTTCAGGTTCTTAGGGCTGGCCAAATCCTTCCCAAGACAGCTTGTCTGGAGAAAATCAGACCCAGCTGAAGAACATGTGTCCATGGGGGAAACCCGGGAAACTGAGTCTCCCCACACAATAGCAGAGATTCTCATCTTGCATCCTCTCCTGAGCTAATGACAAAGGTGGATGTCCCGGGTGGGCCTGTGGAATGGGAGAGGGGAGGAAGTCTATTGTCATGCAGAGGGACATGGAAAGACTTGTCTGAAGCTTATCCCCTGCACTGGGGTCAGGTCGGGATGGGACGGCACAGAGGTGAGCAGGAACCAACCGGCCTCTCTGTGGTGGGGCTGGCCCCGGGGCAGGCGTGGGGGTGATGGCTGGAAGTGGGATGGCGCGTGAGTTGGCACCAGCCAGCGGTGGAGGCAGAGACTCAGAGGTCAGGGATCTCTCTCTCTGTCTCTGTCTCTCTCTCTCTCCCTCAGGGAGCTGAGGAGAGTAAGGTGGCGCCCCCTGCCCACCTCGCCTACCTCTCCATGGGCCCTTCTTTCTCTGGCCGCTCCGGGAGCCCTGCGGGCTTGGGTTCAACCCCCCACACACCGCACAGGCCAAGGGCGCATGCGCGAACGCCGGGGCCTAGGGCTGGCCTCCGGGGGGGGGTCCTCAGTGAAGGCCCCGCCCTCCCTCCAGGCTCTGACCCAGCTGCAGCTCTTCCATCGCCGCCCTTCTGGACTCGGCTTCAGCTGTCTCCCTCCCCTCCCCCACTCCCACTCAGCTTGCAGGCCGCTTCCCTGCCTTGAAAGCATGGCTCTGGCCCTGAGGGCCACAGACCTACTGGGCTTCAAGCTCAAGGCTCTGCCTGGGCCTGCTGCTTCGGCCAGGGGCTCATTTTTTCCTGGAAAGACAAAGCCATGGCCTCACCCCACGCCTGCACTTTGCCACGGCAGGCAGCCCAGATGTAGGAAAGGCTCTGTGGAGTCAGAAGTGCCGAGACAGGCAGATGGCACCAGAGGGTTTGGGGGCCAGGGCGCAACTGGGCTAGCCCCTCCTCCCGGGAGTCGGGGAGGCCCGGCCTTCCTAGTGCCCAGGCCACGGCTCCGGGGAGAAACCCGCCATGGAGGGCACGCGGGAGGCCCTCTGCCTGAGGTGGCAGGTGTCACGCCAGGGCCACTGCAAGCCTGGCTCGGCTTGCCTGCTTTCTCCAAAGGAGGCTGGCCGACCAGCCGAACCTGGCACCTGGGCCAGGCCCCTTCCAAGGGGACGAGTTCCAGAGGCTAGAGCCCTGGGGGCGGCTGCCAAGTCTCCTGGGGCGTGTGCTGGGCCCCCGTCAGAGGAGGAAGCAGCCTGGTAAACGGTGTGCCAGGCCTGAGATCTGGAGGCCTCCCACAGCCGGGTCCCTGTCCTGCCCAGGCCCCCCGAGGGAGGACGATGGTCGGGCAGTGGCGAGCGGGGTGGGGCTGGCGCCGAGCCTGCCCTTGGATGCCCCGGGGAAGGGCGCCGGGGGATGGGCTGCCCCTGGCCAGGTCTGAGGGACCGACCCAGCTCGGGGCTGTCGGGGGCAGAGAGAGAACCCCCCTCCGCCCTTTCCCTTCAGGTTCTTAGGGCTGGCCAAATCCTTCCCAAGACAGCTTGTCTGGAGAAAATCAGACCCAGCTGAAGAACATGTGTCCATGGGGGAAACCCGGGAAACTGAGTCTCCCCACACAATAGCAGAGATTCTCATCTTGCATCCTCTCCTGAGCTAATGACAAAGGTGGATGTCCCGGGTGGGCCTGTGGAATGGGAGAGGGGAGGAAGTCTATTGTCATGCAGAGGGACATGGAAAGACTTGTCTGAAGCTTATCCCCTGCACTGGGGTCAGGTCGGGATGGGACGGCACAGAGGTGAGCAGGAACCAACCGGCCTCTCTGTGGTGGGGCTGGCCCCGGGGCAGGCGTGGGGGTGATGGCTGGAAGTGGGATGGCGCGTGAGTTGGCACCAGCCAGCGGTGGAGGCAGAGACTCAGAGGTCAGGGATCTCTCTCTCTGTCTCTGTCTCTCTCTCTCTCCCTCAGGGAGCTGAGGAGAGTAAGGTGGCGCCCCCTGCCCACCTCGCCTACCTCTCCATGGGCCCTTCTTTCTCTGGCCGCTCCGGGAGCCCTGCGGGCTTGGGTTCAACCCCCCACACACCGCACAGGCCAAGGGCGCATGCGCGAACGCCGGGGCCTAGGGCTGGCCTCCGGGGGGGGGGTCCTCAGTGAAGGCCCCGCCCTCCCTCCAGGCTCTGACCCAGCTGCAGCTCTTCCATCGCCGCCCTTCTGGACTCGGCTTCAGCTGTCTCCCTCCCCTCCCCCACTCCCACTCAGCTTGCAGGCCGCTTCCCTGCCTTGAAAGCATGGCTCTGGCCCTGAGGGCCACAGACCTACTGGGCTTCAAGCTCAAGGCTCTGCCTGGGCCTGCTGCTTCGGCCAGGGGCTCATTTTTTCCTGGAAAGACAAAGCCATGGCCTCACCCCACGCCTGCACTTTGCCACGGCAGGCAGCCCAGATGTAGGAAAGGCTCTGTGGAGTCAGAAGTGCCGAGACAGGCAGATGGCACCAGAGGGTTTGGGGGCCAGGGCGCAAGTGGGCTAGCCCCTCCTCCCGGGAGTCGGGGAGGCCCGGCCTTCCTAGTGCCCAGGCCACGGCTCCGGGGAGAAACCCGCCATGGAGGGCACGCGGGAGGCCCTCTGCCTGAGGTGGCAGGTGTCACGCCAGGGCCACTGCAAGCCTGGCTCGGCTTGCCTGCTTTCTCCAAAGGAGGCTGGCCGACCAGCCGAACCTGGCACCTGGGCCAGGCCCCTTCCAAGGGGACGAGTTCCAGAGGCTAGAGCCCTGGGGGCGGCTGCCAAGTCTCCTGGGGCGTGTGCTGGGCCCCCGTCAGAGGAGGAAGCAGCCTGGTAAACGGTGTGCCAGGCCTGAGATCTGGAGGCCTCCCACAGCCGGGTCCCTGTCCTGCCCAGGCCCCCCGAGGGAGGACGATGGTCGGGCAGTGGCGAGCGGGGTGGGGCTGGCGCCGAGCCTGCCCTTGGATGCCCCGGGGTAGGGCGCCGGGGGATGGGCTGCCCCTGGCCGGGTCTGAGGGACCGACCCAGCTCGGGGCTGTCGGGGGCAGAGAGAGAACCCCCCTCCGCCCTTTCCCTTCAGGTTCTTAGGGCTGGCCAAATCTTTCCCAAGACAGCTTGTCTGGAGAAAATCAGACCCAGCTGAAGAACATGTGTCCATGGGGGAAACCCGGGAAACTGAGTCTCCCCACACAATAGCAGAGATTCTCATCTTGCATCCTCTCCTGAGCTAATGACAAAGGTGGATGTCCCGGGTGTGCCTGTGGAATGGGAGAGGGGAGGAAGTCTATTGTCATGCAGAGGGACATGGAAAGACTTGTCTGAAGCTTATCCCCTGCACTGGGGTCAGGTCGGGAAGGGACGGCACAGAGGTGAGCAGGAACCAACCGGCCTCTCTGTGGTGGGGCTGGCCCCGGGGCAGGCGTGGGGGTGATGGCTGGAAGTGGGATGGCGCGTGAGTTGGCACCAGCCAGCAGTGGAGGCAGAGACTCAGAGGTCAGGGATCTCTCTCTCTGTCTCTGTCTCTCTCTCTCTCCCTCAGGGAGCTGAGGAGAGTAAGGTGGCGCCCCCTGCCCACCTCGCCTACCTCTCCATGGGCCCTTCTTTCTCTGGCCGCTCCGGGAGCCCTGCGGGCTTGGGTTCAACCCCCCACACACCGCACAGGCCAAGGGCGCATGCGCGACCGCCGGGGCCTAGGGCTGGCCTGGGGGGGGGGTCCTCAGTGAAGGCCCCGCCCTCCCTCCAGGCTCTGACCCAGCTGCAGCTCTTCCATCGCCGCCCTTCTGGACTCGGCTTCAGCTGTCTCCCTCCCCTCCCCCACTCCCACTCAGCTTGCAGGCCGCTTCCCTGCCTTGAAAGAATGGCTCTGGCCCTGAGGGCCACAGACCTACTGGGCTTCAAGCTCAAGGCTCTGCCTGGGCCTGCTGCTTCGGCCAGGGGCTCATTTTTTCCTGGAAAGACAAAGCCATGGCCTCACCCCACGCCTGCACTTTGCCACGGCAGGCAGCCCAGATGTAGGAAAGGCTCTGTGGAGTCAGAAGTGCCGAGACAGGCAGATGGCACCAGAGGGTTTGGGGGCCAGGGCGCAAGTGGGCTAGCCCCTCCTCCCGGGAGTCGGGGAGGCCCGGCCTTCCTAGTGCCCAGGCCACGGCTCCGGGGAGAAACCCGCCATGGAGGGCACGCGGGAGGCCCTCTGCCTGAGGTGGCAGGTGTCACGCCAGGGCCACTGCAAGCCTGGCTCGGCTTGCCTGCTTTCTCCAAAGGAGGCTGGCCGACCAGCCGAACCTGGCACCTGGGCCAGGCCCCTTCCAAGGGGACGAGTTCCAGAGGCTAGAGCCCTGGGGGCGGCTGCCAAGTCTCCTGGGGCGTGTGCTGGGCCCCCGTCAGAGGAGGAAGCAGCCTGGTAAACGGTGTGCCAGGCCTGAGATCTGGAGGCCTCCCACAGCCGGGTCCCTGTCCTGCCCAGGCCCCCCGAGGGAGGACGATGGTCGGGCAGTGGCGAGCGGGGTGGGGCTGGCGCCGAGCCTGCCCTTGGATGCCCCGGGGAAGGGCGCCGGGGGATGGGCTGCCCCTGGCCGGGTCTGAGGGACCGACCCAGCTCGGGGCTGTCGGGGGCAGAGAGAGAACCCCCCTCCGCCCTTTCCCTTCAGGTTCTTAGGGCTGGCCAAATCCTTCCCAAGACAGCTTGTCTGGAGAAAATCAGACCCAGCTGAAGAACATGTGTCCATGGGGGAAACCCGGGAAACTGAGTCTCCCCACACAATAGCAGAGATTCTCATCTTGCATCCTCTCCTGAGCTAATGACAAAGGTGGATGTCCCGGGTGGGCCTGTGGAATGGGAGAGGGGAGGAAGTCTATTGTCATGCAGAGGGACATGGAAAGACTTGTCTGAAGCTTATCCCCTGCACTGGGGTCAGGTCGGGATGGGACGGCACAGAGGTGAGCAGGAACCAACCGGCCTCTCTGTGGTGGGGCTGGCCCCGGGGCAGGCGCGGGGGTGATGGCTGGAAGTGGGATGGCGCGTGAGTTGGCACCAGCCAGCGGTGGAGGCAGAGACTCAGAGGTCAGGGATCTCTCTCTCTGTCTCTGTCTCTCTCTCTCTCCCTCAGGGAGCTGAGGAGAGTAAGGTGGCGCCCCCTGCCCACCTCGCCTACCTCTCCATGGGCCCTTCTTTCTCTGGCCGCTCCGGGAGCCCTGCGGGCTTGGGTTCAACCCCCCACACACCGCACAGGCCAAGGGCGCATGCGCGAACGCCGGGGCCTAGGGCTGGCCTCCGGGGGGGGGGGTCCTCAGTGAAGGCCCCGCCCTCCCTCCAGGCTCTGACCCAGCTGCAGCTCTTCCATCGCCGCCCTTCTGGACTCGGCTTCAGCTGTCTCCCTCCCCTCCCCCACTCCCACTCAGCTTGCAGGCCGCTTCCCTGCCTTGAAAGCATGGCTCTGGCCCTGAGGGCCACAGACCTACTGGGCTTCAAGCTCAAGGCTCTGCCTGGGCCTGCTGCTTCGGCCAGGGGCTCATTTTTTCCTGGAAAGACAAAGCCATGGCCTCACCCCACGCCTGCACTTTGCCACGGCAGGCAGCCCAGATGTAGGAAAGGCTCTGTGGAGTCAGAAGTGCCGAGACAGGCAGATGGCACCAGAGGGTTTGGGGGCCAGGGCGCAAGTGGGCTAGCCCCTCCTCCCGGGAGTCGGGGAGGCCCGGCCTTCCTAGTGCCCAGGCCACGGCTCCGGGGAGAAACCCGCCATGGAGGGCACGCGGGAGGCCCTCTGCCTGAGGTGGCAGGTGTCACGCCAGGGCCACTGCAAGCCTGGCTCGGCTTGCCTGCTTTCTCCAAAGGAGGCTGGCCGACCAGCCGAACCTGGCACCTGGGCCAGGCCCCTTCCAAGGGGACGAGTTCCAGAGGCTAGAGCCCTGGGGGCGGCTGCCAAGTCTCCTGGGGCGTGTGATGGGCCCCCGTCAGAGGAGGAAGCAGCCTGGTAAACGGTGTGCCAGGCCTGAGATCTGGAGGCCTCCCACAGCCGGGTCCCTGTCCTGCCCAGGCACCCCGAGGGAGGACGATGGTCGGGCAGTGGCGAGCGGGGTGGGGCTGGCGCCGAGCCTGCCCTTGGATGCCCCGGGGTAGGGCGCCGGGGGATGGGCTGCCCCTGGCCGGGTCTGAGGGACCGACCCAGCTCGGGGCTGTCGGGGGCAGAGAGAGAACCCCCCTCCGCCCTTTCCCTTCAGGTTCTTAGGGCTGGCCAAATCCTTCCCAAGACAGCTTGTCTGGAGAAAATCAGACCCAGCTGAAGAACATGTGTCCATGGGGGAAACCCGGGAAACTGAGTCTCCCCACACAATAGCAGAGATTCTCATCTTGCATCCTCTCCTGAGCTAATGACAAAGGTGGATGTCCCGGGTGGGCCTGTGGAATGGGAGAGGGGAGGAAGTCTATTGTCATGCAGAGGGACATGGAAAGACTTGTCTGAAGCTTATCCCCTGCACTGGGGTCAGGTCGGGAAGGGACGGCACAGAGGTGAGCAGGAACCAACCGGCCTCTCTGTGGTGGGGCTGGCCCCGGGGCAGGCGTGGGGGTGATGGCTGGAAGTGGGATGGCGCCTGAGTTGGCACCAGCCAGCAGTGGAGGCAGAGACTCAGAGGTCAGGGATCTCTCTCTCTGTCTCTGTCTCTCTCTCTCTCCCTCAGGGAGCTGAGGAGAGTAAGGTGGCGCCCCCTGCCCACCTCGCCTACCTCTCCATGGGCCCTTCTTTCTCTGGCCGCTCCGGGAGCCCTGCGGGCTTGGGTTCAACCCCCCACACACCGCACAGGCCAAGGGCGCATGCGCGACCGCCGGGGCCTAGGGCTGGCCTCGGGGGGGGGGGTCCTCAGTGAAGGCCCTGCCCTCCCTCCAGGCTCTGACCCAGCTGCAGCTCTTCCATCGCCGCCCTTCTGGACTCGGCTTCAGCTGTCTCCCTCCCCTCCCCCACTCCCACTCAGCTTGCAGGCCGCTTCCCTGCCTTGAAAGCATGGCTCTGGCCCTGAGGGCCACAGACCTACTGGGCTTCAAGCTCAAGGCTCTGCCTGGGCCTGCTGCTTCGGCCAGGGGCTCATTTTTTCCTGGAAAGACAAAGCCATGGCCTCACCCCACGCCTGCACTTTGCCACGGCAGGCAGCCCAGATGTAGGAAAGGCTCTGTGGAGTCAGAAGTGCCGAGACAGGCAGATGGCACCAGAGGGTTTGGGGGCCAGGGCGCAAGTGGGCTAGGCCCTCCTCCCGGGATTCGGGGAGGCCCGGCCTTCCTAGTGCCCAGGCCACGGCTCCGGGGAGAAACCCGCCATGGAGGGCACGCGGGAGGCCCTCTGCCTGAGGTGGCAGGTGTCACGCCAGGGCCACTGCAAGCCTGGCTCGGCTTGCCTGCTTTCTCCAAAGGAGGCTGGCCGACCAGCCGAACCTGGCACCTGGGCCAGGCCCCTTCCAAGGGGACGAGTTCCAGAGGCTAGAGCCCTGGGGGCGGCTGCCAAGTCTCCTGGGGCGTGTGCTGGGACCCCGTCAGAGGAGGAAGCAGCCTGGTAAACGGTGTGCCAGGCCTGAGATCTGGAGGCCTCCCACAGCCGGGTCCCTGTCCTGCCCAGGCCCCCCGAGGGAGGACGATGGTCGGGCAGTGGCGAGCGGGGTGGGGCTGGTGCCGAGCCTGCCCTTGGATGCCCCGGGGAAGGGCGCCGGGGGATCGGCTGCCCCTGGCCGGGTCTGAGGGACCGACCCAGCTCGGGGCTGTCGGGGGCAGAGAGAGAACCCCCCTCCGCCCTTTCCCTTCAGGTTCTTAGGGCTGGCCAAATCCTTCCCAAGACAGCTTGTCTGGAGAAAATCAGACCCAGCTGAAGAACATGTGTCCATGGGGGAAACCCGGGAAACTGAGTCTCCCCACACAATAGCAGAGATTCTCATCTTGCATCCTCTCCTGAGCTAATGACAAAGGTGGATGTCCCGGGTGGGCCTGTGGAATGGGAGAGGGGAGGAAGTCTCTTGTCATGCAGAGGGACATGGAAAGACTTGTCTGAAGCTTATCCCCTGCACTGGGGTCATGTCGGGAAGGGACGGCACAGAGGTGAGCAGGAACCAACCGGCCTCTCTGTGGTGGGGCTGGCCCCGGGGCAGGCGTGGGGGTGATGGCTGGAAGTGGGATGGCGCGTGAGTTGGCACCAGCCAGCGGTGGAGGCAGAGACTCAGAGGTCAGGGATCTCTCTCTCTGTCTCTGTCTCTCTCTCTCTCCCTCAGGGAGCTGAGGAGAGTAAGGTGGCGCCCCCTGCCCACCTCGCCTACCTCTCCATGGGCCCTTCTTTCTCTGGCTGCTCCGGGAGCCCTGCGGGCTTGGGTTCAACCCCCCACACACCGCACAGGCCAAGGGCGCATGCGCGACCGCCGGGGCCTAGGGCTGGCCTGGGGGGGGGGTCCTCAGTGAAGGCCCCGCCCTCCCTCCAGGCTCTGACCCAGCTGCAGCTCTTCCATCGCCGCCCTTCTGGACTCGGCTTCAGCTGTCTCCCTCCCCTCCCCCACTCCCACTCAGCTTGCAGGCCGCTTCCCTGCCTTGAAAGAATGGCTCTGGCCCTGAGGGCCACAGACCTACTGGGCTTCAAGCTCAAGGCTCTGCCTGGGCCTGCTGCTTCGGCCAGGGGCTCATTTTTTCCTGGAAAGACAAAGCCATGGCCTCACCCCACGCCTGCACTTTGCCACGGCAGGCAGCCCAGATGTAGGAAAGGCTCTGTGGAGTCAGAAGTGCCGAGACAGGCAGATGGCACCAGAGGGTTTGGGGGCCAGGGCGCAAGTGGGCTAGCCCCTCCTCCCGGGAGTCGGGGAGGCCCGGCCTTCCTAGTGCCCAGGCCACGGCTCCGGGGAGAAACCCGCCATGGAGGGCACGCGGGAGGCCCTCTGCCTGAGG
The DNA here is from genome assembly GCF_020826845.1 of Diceros bicornis minor. Classification (NCBI taxonomy): domain Eukaryota; kingdom Metazoa; phylum Chordata; class Mammalia; order Perissodactyla; family Rhinocerotidae; genus Diceros; species Diceros bicornis. Next base: position 77,816,180 of record NC_080750.1, on the reverse strand, counting down.
TGGCAGGTGTCACGCCAGGGCCACTGCAAGCCTGGCTCGGCTTGCCTGCTTTCTCCAAAGGAGGCTGGCCGACCAGCCGAACCTGGCACCTGGGCCAGGCCCCTTCCAAGGGGACGAGTTCCAGAGGCTAGAGCCCTGGGGGCGGCTGCCAAGTCTCCTGGGGCGTGTGCTGGGCCCCCGTCAGAGGAGGAAGCAGCCTGGTAAACGGTGTGCCAGGCCTGAGATCTGGAGGCCTCCCACAGCCGGGTCCCTGTCCTGCCCAGGCCCCCCGAGGGAGGACGATGGTCGGGCAGTGGCGAGCGGGGTGGGGCTGGCGCCGAGCCTGCCCTTGGATGCCCCGGGGAAGGGCGCCGGGGGATGGGCTGCCCCTGGCCGGGTCTGAGGGACCGACCCAGCTCGGGGCTGTCGGGGGCAGAGAGAGAACCCCCCTCCGCCCTTTCCCTTCAGGTTCTTAGGGCTGGCCAAATCCTTCCCAAGACAGCTTGTCTGGAGAAAATCAGACCCAGCTGAAGAACATGTGTCCATGGGGGAAACCCGGGAAACTGAGTCTCCCCACACAATAGCAGAGATTCTCATCTTGCATCCTCTCCTGAGCTAATGACAAAGGTGGATGTCCCGGGTGGGCCTGTGGAATGGGAGAGGGGAGGAAGTCTATTGTCATGCAGAGGGACATGGAAAGACTTGTCTGAAGCTTATCCCCTGCACTGGGGTCAGGTCGGGATGGGACGGCACAGAGGTGAGCAGGAACCAACCGGCCTCTCTGTGGTGGGGCTGGCCCCGGGGCAGGCGTGGGGGTGATGGCTGGAAGTGGGATGGCGCGTGAGTTGGCACCAGCCAGCGGTGGAGGCAGAGACTCAGAGGTCAGGGATCTCTCTCTCTGTCTCTGTCTCTCTCTCTCTCCCTCAGGGAGCTGAGGAGAGTAAGGTGGCGCCCCCTGCCCACCTCGCCTACCTCTCCATGGGCCCTTCTTTCTCTGGCCGCTCCGGGAGCCCTGCGGGCTTGGGTTCAACCCCCCACACACCGCACAGGCCAAGGGCGCATGCGCGAATGCCGGGGCCTAGGGCTGGCCTCCGGGGGGGGGGTCCTCAGTGAAGGCCCCGCCCTCCCTCCAGGCTCTGACCCAGCTGCAGCTCTTCCATCGCCGCCCTTCTGGACTCGGCTTCAGCTGTCTCCCTCCCCTCCCCCACTCCCACTCAGCTTGCAGGCCGCTTCCCTGCCTTGAAAGCATGGCTCTGGCCCTGAGGGCCACAGACCTACTGGGCTTCAAGCTCAAGGCTCTGCCTGGGCCTGCTGCTTCGGCCAGGGGCTCATTTTTTCCTGGAAAGACAAAGCCATGGCCTCACCCCACGCCTGCACTTTGCCACGGCAGGCAGCCCAGATGTAGGAAAGGCTCTGTGGAGTCAGAAGTGCCGAGACAGGCAGATGGCACCAGAGGGTTTGGGGGCCAGGGCGCAAGTGGGCTAGCCCCTCCTCCCGGGAGTCGGGGAGGCCCGGCCTTCCTAGTGCCCAGGCCACGGCTCCGGGGAGAAACCCGCCATGGAGGGCACGCGGGAGGCCCTCTGCCTGAGGTGGCAGGTGTCACGCCAGGGCCACTGCAAGCCTGGCTCGGCTTGCCTGCTTTCTCCAAAGGAGGCTGGCCGACCAGCCGAACCTGGCACCTGGGCCAGGCCCCTTCCAAGGGGACGAGTTCCAGAGGCTAGAGCCCTGGGGGCGGCTGCCAAGTCTTCTGGGGCGTGTGCTGGGCCCCCGTCAGAGGAGGAAGCAGCCTGGTAAACGGTGTGCCAGGCCTGAGATCTGGAGGCCTCCCACAGCCGGGTCCCTGTCCTGCCCAGGCCCCCCGAGGGAGGTCGATGGTCGGGCAGTGGCGAGCGGGGTGGGGCTGGCGCCGAGCCTGCCCTTGGATGCCCCGGGGAAGGGCGCCGGGGGATGGGCTGCCCCTGGCCGGGTCTGAGGGACCGACCCAGCTCGGGGCTGTCGGGGGCAGAGAGAGAACCCCCCTCCGCCCTTTCCCTTCAGGTTCTTAGGGCTGGCCAAATCCTTCCCAAGACAGCTTGTCTGGAGAAAATCAGACCCAGCTGAAGAACATGTGTCCATGGGGGAAACCCGGGAAACTGAGTCTCCCCACACAATAGCAGAGATTCTCATCTTGCATCCTCTCCTGAGCTAATGACAAAGGTGGATGTCCCGGGTGGGCCTGTGGAATGGGAGAGGGGAGGAAGTCTATTGTCATGCAGAGGGACATGGAAAGACTTGTCTGAAGCTTATCCCCTGCACTGGGGTCAGGTCGGGATGGGACGGCACAGAGGTGAGCAGGAACCAACCGGCCTCTCTGTGGTGGGGCTGGCCCCGGGGCAGGCGTGGGGGTGATGGCTGGAAGTGGGATGGCGCGTGAGTTGGCACCAGCCAGCGGTGGAGGCAGAGACTCAGAGGTCAGGGATCTCTCTCTCTGTCTCTGTCTCTCTCTCTCTCCCTCAGGGAGCTGAGGAGAGTAAGGTGGCGCCCCCTGCCCACCTCGCCTACCTCTCCATGGGCCCTTCTTTCTCTGGCCGCTCCGGGAGCCCTGCGGGCTTGGGTTCAACCCCCCACACACCGCACAGGCCAAGGGCGCATGCGCGAACGCCGGGGCCTAGGGCTGGCCTCCGGGGGGGGGGTCCTCAGTGAAGGCCCCGCCCTCCCTCCAGGCTCTGACCCAGCTGCAGCTCTTCCATCGCCGCCCTTCTGGACTCGGCTTCAGCTGTCTCCCTCCCCTCCCCCACTCCCACTCAGCTTGCAGGCCGCTTCCCTGCCTTGAAAGCATGGCTCTGGCCCTGAGGGCCACAGACCTACTGGGCTTCAAGCTCAAGGCTCTGCCTGGGCCTGCTGCTTCGGCCAGGGGCTCATTTTTTCCTGGAAAGACAAAGCCATGGCCTCACCCCACGCCTGCACTTTGCCACGGCAGGCAGCCCAGATGTAGGAAAGGCTCTGTGGAGTCAGAAGTGCCGAGACAGGCAGATGGCACCAGAGGGTTTGGGGGCCAGGGCGCAACTGGGCTAGCCCCTCCTCCCGGGAGTCGGGGAGGCCCGGCCTTCCTAGTGCCCAGGCCACGGCTCCGGGGAGAAACCCGCCATGGAGGGCACGCGGGAGGCCCTCTGCCTGAGGTGGCAGGTGTCACGCCAGGGCCACTGCAAGCCTGGCTCGGCTTGCCTGCTTTCTCCAAAGGAGGCTGGCCGACCAGCCGAACCTGGCACCTGGGCCAGGCCCCTTCCAAGGGGACGAGTTCCAGAGGCTAGAGCCCTGGGGGCGGCTGCCAAGTCTCCTGGGGCGTGTGCTGGGCCCCCGTCAGAGGAGGAAGCAGCCTGGTAAACGGTGTGCCAGGCCTGAGATCTGGAGGCCTCCCACAGCCGGGTCCCTGTCCTGCCCAGGCCCCCCGAGGGAGGACGATGGTCGGGCAGTGGCGAGCGGGGTGGGGCTGGCGCCGAGCCTGCCCTTGGATGCCCCGGGGAAGGGCGCCGGGGGATGGGCTGCCCCTGGCCGGGTCTGAGGGACCGACCCAGCTCGGGGCTGTCGGGGGCAGAGAGAGAACCCCCCTCCGCCCTTTCCCTTCAGGTTCTTAGGGCTGGCCAAATCCTTCCCAAGACAGCTTGTCTGGAGAAAATCAGACCCAGCTGAAGAACATGTGTCCATGGGGGAAACCCGGGAAACTGAGTCTCCCCACACAATAGCAGAGATTCTCATCTTGCATCCTCTCCTGAGCTAATGACAAAGGTGGATGTCCCGGGTGGGCCTGTGGAATGGGAGAGGGGAGGAAGTCTATTGTCATGCAGAGGGACATGGAAAGACTTGTCTGAAGCTTATCCCCTGCACTGGGGTCAGGTCGGGATGGGACGGCACAGAGGTGAGCAGGAACCAACCGGCCTCTCTGTGGTGGGGCTGGCCCCGGGGCAGGCGCGGGGGTGATGGCTGGAAGTGGGATGGCGCGTGAGTTGGCACCAGCCAGCGGTGGAGGCAGAGACTCAGAGGTCAGGGATCTCTCTCTCTGTCTCTGTCTCTCTCTCTCTCCCTCAGGGAGCTGAGGAGAGTAAGGTGGCGCCCCCTGCCCACCTCGCCTACCTCTCCATGGGCCCTTCTTTCTCTGGCCGCTCCGGGAGCCCTGCGGGCTTGGGTTCAACCCCCCACACACCGCACAGGCCAAGGGCGCATGCGCGACCGCCGGGGCCTAGGGCTGGCCTCGGGGGGGGGGGGGGTCCTCAGTGAAGGCCCTGCCCTCCCTCCAGGCTCTGACCCAGCTGCAGCTCTTCCATCGCCGCCCTTCTGGACTCGGCTTCAGCTGTCTCCCTCCCCTCCCCCACTCCCACTCAGCTTGCAGGCCGCTTCCCTGCCTTGAAAGCATTGCTCTGGCCCTGAGGGCCACAGACCTACTGGGCTTCAAGCTCAAGGCTCTGCCTGGGCCTGCTGCTTCGGCCAGGGGCTCATTTTTTCCTGGAAAGACAAAGCCATGGCCTCACCCCACGCCTGCACTTTGCCACGGCAGGCAGCCCAGATGTAGGAAAGGCTCTGTGGAGTCAGAAGTGCCGAGACAGGCAGATGGCACCAGAGGGTTTGGGGGCCAGGGCGCAAGTGGGCTAGCCCCTCCTCCCGGGAGTCGGGGAGGCCCGGCCTTCCTAGTGCCCAGGCCACGGCTCCGGGGAGAAACCCGCCATGGAGGGCACGCGGGAGGCCCTCTGCCTGAGGTGGCAGGTGTCACGCCAGGGCCACTGCAAGCCTGGCTCGGCTTGCCTGCTTTCTCCAAAGGAGGCTGGCCGACCAGCCGAACCTGGCACCTGGGCCAGGCCCCTTCCAAGGGGACGAGTTCCAGAGGCTAGAGCCCTGGGGGCGGCTGCCAAGTCTCCTGGGGCGTGTGCTGGGCCCCCGTCAGAGGAGGAAGCAGCCTGGTAAACGGTGTGCCAGGCCTGAGATCTGGAGGCCTCCCACAGCCGGGTCCCTGTCCTGCCCAGGCCCCCCGAGGGAGGACGATGGTCGGGCAGTGGCGAGCGGGGTGGGGCTGGCGCCGAGCCTGCCCTTGGATGCCCCGGGGAAGGGCGCCGGGGGATGGGCTGCCCCTGGCCGGGTCTGAGGGACCGACCCAGCTCGGGGCTGTCGGGGGCAGAGAGAGAACCCCCCTCCGCCCTTTCCCTTCAGGTTCTTAGGGCTGGCCAAATCCTTCCCAAGACAGCTTGTCTGGAGAAAATCAGACCCAGCTGAAGAACATGTGTCCATGGGGGAAACACGGGAAACTGAGTCTCCCCACACAATAGCAGAGATTCTCATCTTGCATCCTCTCCTGAGCTAATGACAAAGGTGGATGTCCCGGGTGGGCCTGTGGAATGGGAGAGGGGAGGAAGTCTATTGTCATGCAGAGGGACATGGAAAGACTTGTCTGAAGCTTATCCCCTGCACTGGGGTCAGGTCGGGAAGGGAGGGCACAGAGGTGAGCAGGAACCAACCGGCCTCTCTGTGGTGGGGCTGGCCCCGGGGCAGGCGTGGGGGTGATGGCTGGAAGTGGGATGGCGCGTGAGTTGGCACCAGCCAGCGGTGGAGGCAGAGACTCAGAGGTCAGGGATCTCTCTCTCTGTCTCTGTCTCTCTCTCTCTCCCTCAGGGAGCTGAGCAGAGTAAGGTGGCGCCCCCTGCCCACCTCGCCTACCTCTCCATGGGCCCTTCTTTCTCTGGCCGCTCCGGGAGCCCTGCGGGCTTGGGTTCAACCCCTCACACACCGCACAGGCCAAGGGCGCATGCGCGACCGCCGGGGCCTAGGGCTGGCCTCGGGGGGGGGGGGGGGTCCTCAGTGAAGGCCCTGCCCTCCCTCCAGGCTCTGACCCAGCTGCAGCTCTTCCATCGCCGCCCTTCTGGACTCGGCTTCAGCTGTCTCCCTCCCCTCCCCCACTCCCACTCAGCTTGCAGGCCGCTTCCCTGCCTTGAAAGCATGGCTCTGGCCCTGAGGGCCACAGACCTACTGGGCTTCAAGCTCAAGGCTCTGCCTGGGCCTGCTGCTTCGGCCAGGGGCTCATTTTTTCCTGGAAAGACAAAGCCATGGCCTCACCCCACGCCTGCACTTTGCCACGGCAGGCAGCCCAGATGTAGGAAAGGCTCTGTGGAGTCAGAAGTGCCGAGACAGGCAGATGGCACCAGAGGGTTTGGGGGCCAGGGCGCAAGTGGGCTAGCCCCTCCTCCCGGGAGTCGGGGAGGCCCGGCCTTCCTAGTGCCCAGGCCACGGCTCCGGGGAGAAACCCGCCATGGAGGGCACGCGGGAGGCCCTCTGCCTGAGGTGGCAGGTGTCACGCCAGGGCCACTGCAAGCCTGGCTCGGCTTGCCTGCTTTCTCCAAAGGAGGCTGGCCGACCAGCCGAACCTGGCACCTGGGCCAGGCCCCTTCCAAGGGGACGAGTTCCAGAGGCTAGAGCCCTGGGGGCGGCTGCCAAGTCTCCTGGGGCGTGTGCTGGGCCCCCGTCAGAGGAGGAAGCAGCCTGGTAAACGGTGTGCCAGGCCTGAGATCTGGAGGCCTCCCACAGCCGGGTCCCTGTCCTGCCCAGGCCCCCCGAGGGAGGACGATGGTCGGGCAGTGGCGAGCGGGGTGGGGCTGGTGCCGAGCCTGCCCTTGGATGCCCCGGGGAAGGGCGCCGGGGGATCGGCTGCCCCTGGCCAGGTCTGAGGGACCGACCCAGCTCGGGGCTGTCGGGGGCAGAGAGAGAACCCCCCTCCGCCCTTTCCCTTCAGGTTCTTAGGGCTGGCCAAATCCTTCCCAAGACAGCTTGTCTGGAGAAAATCAGACCCAGCTGAAGAACATGTGTCCATGGGGGAAACCCGGGAAACTGAGTCTCCCCACACAATAGCAGAGATTCTCATCTTGCATCCTCTCCTGAGCTAATGACAAAGGTGGATGTCCCGGGTGGGCCTGTGGAATGGGAGAGGGGAGGAAGTCTCTTGTCATGCAGAGGGACATGGAAAGACTTGTCTGAAGCTTATCCCCTGCACTGGGGTCAGGTCGGGAAGGGACGGCACAGAGGTGAGCAGGAACCAACCGGCCTCTCTGTGGTGGGGCTGGCCCCGGGGCAGGCGTGGGGGTGATGGCTGGAAGTGGGATGGCGCGTGAGTTGGCACCAGCCAGCGGTGGAGGCAGAGACTCAGAGGTCAGGGATCTCTCTCTCTGTCTCTGTCTCTCTCTCTCTCCCTCAGGGAGCTGAGGAGAGTAAGGTGGCGCCCCCTGCCCACCTCGCCTACCTCTCCATGGGCCCTTCTTTCTCTGGCTGCTCCGGGAGCCCTGCGGGCTTGGGTTCAACCCCCCACACACCGCACAGGCCAAGGGCGCATGCGCGACCGCCGGGGCCTAGGGCTGGCCTGGGGGGGGGGGGGAGTCCTCAGTGAAGGCCCCGCCCTCCCTCCAGGCTCTGACCCAGCTGCAGCTCTTCCATCGCCGCCCTTCTGGACTCGGCTTCAGCTGTCTCCCTCCCCTCCCCCACTCCCACTCAGCTTGCAGGCCGCTTCCCTGCCTTGAAAGCATGGCTCTGGCCCTGAGGGCCACAGACCTACTGGGCTTCAAGCTCAAGGCTCTGCCTGGGCCTGCTGCTTCGGCCAGGGGCTCATTTTTTCCTGGAAAGACAAAGCCATGGCCTCACCCCACGCCTGCACTTTGCCACGGCAGGCAGCCCAGATGTAGGAAAGGCTCTGTGGAGTCAGAAGTGCCGAGACAGGCAGATGGCACCAGAGGGTTTGGGGGCCAGGGCGCAAGTGGGCTAGCCCCTCCTCCCGGGAGTCGGGGAGGCCCGGCCTTCCTAGTGCCCAGGCCACGGCTCCGGGGAGAAACCCGCCATGGAGGGCACGCGGGAGGCCCTCTGCCTGAGGTGGCAGGTGTCACGCCAGGGCCACTGCAAGCCTGGCTCGGCTTGCCTGCTTTCTCCAAAGGAGGCTGGCCGACCAGCCGAACCTGGCACCTGGGCCAGGCCCCTTCCAAGGGGACGAGTTCCAGAGGCTAGAGCCCTGGGGGCGGCTGCCAAGTCTCCTGGGGCGTGTGCTGGGCCCCCGTCAGAGGAGGAAGCAGCCTGGTAAACGGTGTGCCAGGCCTGAGATCTGGAGGCCTCCCACAGCCGGGTCCCTGTCCTGCCCAGGCCCCCCGAGGGAGGACGATGGTCGGGCAGTGGCGAGCGGGGTGGGGCTGGCGCCGAGCCTGCCCTTGGATGCCCCGGGGAAGGGCGCCGGGGGATGGGCTGCCCCTGGCCGGGTCTGAGGGACCGACCCAGCTCGGGGCTGTCGGGGGCAGAGAGAGAACCCCCCTCCGCCCTTTCCCTTCAGGTTCTTAGGGCTGGCCAAATCCTTCCCAAGACAGCTTGTCTGGAGAAAATCAGACCCAGCTGAAGAACATGTGTCCATGGGGGAAACCCGGGAAACTGAGTCTCCCCACACAATAGCAGAGATTCTCATCTTGCATCCTCTCCTGAGCTAATGACAAAGGTGGATGTCCCGGGTGGGCCTGTGGAATGGGAGAGGGGAGGAAGTCTATTGTCATGCAGAGGGACATGGAAAGACTTGTCTGAAGCTTATCCCCTGCACTGGGGTCAGGTCGGGATGGGACGGCACAGAGGTGAGCAGGAACCAACCGGCCTCTCTGTGGTGGGGCTGGCCCCGGGGCAGGCGTGGGGGTGATGGCTGGAAGTGGGATGGCGCGTGAGTTGGCACCAGCCAGCGGTGGAGGCAGAGACTCAGAGGTCAGGGATCTCTCTCTCTGTCTCTGTCTCTCTCTCTCTCCCTCAGGGAGCTGAGCAGAGTAAGGTGGCGCCCCCTGCCCACCTCGCCTACCTCTCCATGGGCCCTTCTTTCTCTGGCCGCTCCGGGAGCCCTGCGGGCTTGGGTTCAACCCCCCACACACCGCACAGGCCAAGGGCGCATGCGCGAACGCCGGGGCCTAGGGCTGGCCTCCGGGGGGGGGGTCCTCAGTGAAGGCCCCGCCCTCCCTCCAGGCTCTGACCCAGCTGCAGCTCTTCCATCGCCGCCCTTCTGGACTCGGCTTCAGCTGTCTCCCTCCCCTCCCCCACTCCCACTCAGCTTGCAGGCCGCTTCCCTGCCTTGAAAGCATGGCTCTGGCCCTGAGGGCCACAGACCTACTGGGCTTCAAGCTCAAGGCTCTGCTTGGGCCGGCTGCTTCGGCCAGGGGCTCATTTTTTCCAGGAAAGACAAAGCCATGGCCTCACCCACGCCTGCACTTTGCCACGGCAGGCAGCCCAGATGTAGGAAAGGCTCTGTGGAGTCAGAAGTGCCGAGACAGGCAGATGGCACCAGAGGGTTTGGGGGCCAGGGCGCAAGTGGGCTAGCCCCTCCTCCCGGGAGTCGGGGAGGCCCGGCCTTCCTAGTGCCCAGGCCACGGCTCCGGGGAGAAACCCGCCATGGAGGGCACGCGGGAGGCCCTCTGCCTGAGGTGGCAGGTGTCACGCCAGGGCCACTGCAAGCCTGGCTCGGCTTGCCTGCTTTCTCCAAAGGAGGCTGGCCGACCAGCCGAACCTGGCACCTGGGCCAGGCCCCTTCCAAGGGGACGAGTTCCAGAGGCTAGAGCCCTGGGGGCGGCTGCCAAGTCTCCTGGGGCGTGTGCTGGGCCCCCGTCAGAGGAGGAAGCAGCCTGGTAAACGGTGTGCCAGGCCTGAGATCTGGAGGCCTCCCACAGCCGGGTCCCTGTCCTGCCCAGGCCCCCCGAGGGAGGACGATGGTCGGGCAGTGGCGAGCGGGGTGGGGCTGGCGCCGAGCCTGCCCTTGGATGCCCCGGGGAAGGGCGCCGGGGGATGGGCTGCCCCTGGCCGGGTCTGAGGGACCGACCCAGCTCGGGGCTGTCGGGGGCAGAGAGAGAACCCCCCTCCGCCCTTTCCCTTCAGGTTCTTAGGGCTGGCCAAATCCTTCCCAAGACAGCTTGTCTGGAGAAAATCAGACCCAGCTGAAGAACATGTGTCCATGGGGGAAACACGGGAAACTGAGTCTCCCCACACAATAGCAGAGATTCTCATCTTGCATCCTCTCCTGAGCTAATGACAAAGGTGGATGTCCCGGGTGGGCCTGTGGAATGGGAGAGGGGAGGAAGTCTATTGTCATGCAGAGGGACATGGAAAGACTTGTCTGAAGCTTATCCCCTGCACTGGGGTCAGGTCGGGAAGGGAGGGCACAGAGGTGAGCAGGAACCAACCGGCCTCTCTGTGGTGGGGCTGGCCCCGGGGCAGGCGTGGGGGTGATGGCTGGAAGTGGGATGGCGCGTGAGTTGGCACCAGCCAGCGGTGGAGGCAGAGACTCAGAGGTCAGGGATCTCTCTCTCTGTCTCTGTCTCTCTCTCTCTCCCTCAGGGAGCTGAGCAGAGTAAGGTGGCGCCCCCTGCCCACCTCGCCTACCTCTCCATGGGCCCTTCTTTCTCTGGCCGCTCCGGGAGCCCTGCGGGCTTGGGTTCAACCCCTCACACACCGCACAGGCCAAGGGCGCATGCGCGACCGCCGGGGCCTAGGGCTGGCCTCGGGGGGGGGGGGGGTCCTCAGTGAAGGCCCTGCCCTCCCTCCAGGCTCTGACCCAGCTGCAGCTCTTCCATCGCCGCCCTACTGGACTCGGCTTCAGCTGTCTCCCTCCCCTCCCCCACTCCCACTCAGCTTGCAGGCCGCTTCCCTGCCTTGAAAGCATGGCTCTGGCCCTGAGGGCCACAGACCTACTGGGCTTCAAGCTCAAGGCTCTGCCTGGGCCTGCTGCTTCGGCCAGGGGCTCATTTTTTCCTGGAAAGACAAAGCCATGGCCTCACCCCACGCCTGCACTTTGCCACGGCAGGCAGCCCAGATGTAGGAAAGGCTCTGTGGAGTCAGAAGTGCCGAGACAGGCAGATGGCACCAGAGGGTTTGGGGGCCAGGGCGCAACTGGGCTAGCCCCTCCTCCCGGGAGTCGGGGAGGCCCGGCCTTCCTAGTGCCCAGGCCACGGCTCCGGGGAGAAACCCGCCATGGAGGGCACGCGGGAGGCCCTCTGCCTGAGGTGGCAGGTGTCACGCCAGGGCCACTGCAAGCCTGGCTCGGCTTGCCTGCTTTCTCCAAAGGAGGCTGGCCGACCAGCCGAACCTGGCACCTGGGCCAGGCCCCTTCCAAGGGGACGAGTTCCAGAGGCTAGAGCCCTGGGGGCGGCTGCCAAGTCTCCTGGGGCGTGTGCTGGGCCCCCGTCAGAGGAGGAAGCAGCCTGGTAAACGGTGTGCCAGGCCTGAGATCTGGAGGCCTCCCACAGCCGGGTCCCTGTCCTGCCCAGGCCCCCCGAGGGAGGACGATGGTCGGGCAGTGGCGAGCGGGGTGGGGCTGGTGCCGAGCCTGCCCTTGGATGCCCCGGGGAAGGGCGCCGGGGGATCGGCTGCCCCTGGCCAGGTCTGAGGGACCGACCCAGCTCGGGGCTGTCGGGGGCAGAGAGAGAACCCCCCTCCGCCCTTTCCCTTCAGGTTCTTAGGGCTGGCCAAATCCTTCCCAAGACAGCTTGTCTGGAGAAAATCAGACCCAGCTGAAGAACATGTGTCCATGGGGGAAACCCGGGAAACTGAGTCTCCCCACACAATAGCAGAGATTCTCATCTTGCATCCTCTCCTGAGCTAATGACAAAGGTGGATGTCCCGGGTGGGCCTGTGGAATGGGAGAGGGGAGGAAGTCTCTTGTCATGCAGAGGGACATGGAAAGACTTGTCTGAAGCTTATCCCCTGCACTGGGGTCAGGTCGGGAAGGGACGGCACAGAGGTGAGCAGGAACCAACCGGCCTCTCTGTGGTGGGGCTGGCCCCGGGGCAGGCGTGGGGGTGATGGCTGGAAGTGGGATGGCGCGTGAGTTGGCACCAGCCAGCGGTGGAGGCAGAGACTCAGAGGTCAGGGATCTCTCTCTCTGTCTCTGTCTCTCTCTCTCTCCCTCAGGGAGCTGAGGAGAGTAAGGTGGCGCCCCCTGCCCACCTCGCCTACCTCTCCATGGGCCCTTCTTTCTCTGGCTGCTCCGGGAGCCCTGCGGGCTTGGGTTCAACCCCCCACACACCGCACAGGCCAAGGGCGCATGCGCGACCGCCGGGGCCTAGGGCTGGCCTGGGGGGGGGGTCCTCAGTGAAGGCCCCGCCCTCCCTCCATGCTCTGACCCAGCTGCAGCTCTTCCATCGCCGCTCTTCTGGACTCGGCTTCAGCTGTCTCCCTCCCCTCCCCCACTCCCACTCAGCTTGCAGGCCGCTTCCCTGCCTTGAAAGCATGGCTCTGGCCCTGAGGGCCACAAACCTACTGGGCTTCAAGCTCAAGGCTCTGCCTGGGCCTGCTGCTTCGGCCAGGGGCTCATTTTCTCCTGGAAAGACAAAGCCATGGCCTCACCCCACGCCTGCACTTTGCCACGGCAGGCAGCCCAGATGTAGGAAAGGATCTGTGGAGTCAGAAGTGCCGAGACAGGCAGATGGCACCAGAGGGTTTGGGGGCCAGGGCGCAAGTGGGCTAGCCCCTCCTCCCGGGAGTCGGGGAGGCCCGGCTTTCCTAGTGCCCAGGCCACGGCTCCGGGGAGAAACCCGCCATGGAGGGCACGCGGGAGGCCCTCTGCCTGAGGTGGCAGGTGTCACGCCAGGGCCACTGCAAGCCTGGCTCGGCTTGCCTGCTTTCTCCAAAGGAGGCTGGCCGACCAGCCGAACCTGGCACCTGGGCCAGGCCCCTTCCAAGGGGACGAGTTCCAGAGGCTAGAGCCCTGGGGGCGGCTGCCAAGTCTCCTGGGGCGTGTGCTGGGCCCCCGTCAGAGGAGGAAGCAGCCTGGTAAACGGTGTGCCAGGCCTGAGATCTGGAGGCCTCCCACAGCCGGGTCCCTGTCCTGCCCAGGCCCCCCGAGGGAGGACGATGGTCGGGCAGTGGCGAGCGGGGTGGGGCTGGTGCCGAGCCTGCCCTTGGATGCCCCGGGGAAGGGCGCCGGGGGATCGGCTGCCCCTGGCCAGGTCTGAGGGACCGACCCAGCTCGGGGCTGTCGGGGGCAGAGAGAGAACCCCCCTCCGCCCTTTCCCTTCAGGTTCTTAGGGCTGGCCAAATCCTTCCCAAGACAGCTTGTCTGGAGAAAATCAGACCCAGCTGAAGAACATGTGTCCATGGGGGAAACCCGGGAAACTGAGTCTCCCCACACAATAGCAGAGATTCTCATCTTGCATCCTCTCCTGAGCTAATGACAAAGGTGGATGTCCCGGGTGGGCCTGTGGAATGGGAGAGGGGAGGAAGTCTCTTGTCATGCAGAGGGACATGGAAAGACTTGTCTGAAGCTTATCCCCTGCACTGGGGTCAGGTCGGGAAGGGACGGCACAGAGGTGAGCAGGAACCAACCGGCCTCTCTGTGGTGGGGCTGGCCCCGGGGCAGGCGTGGGGGTGATGGCTGGAAGTGGGATGGCGCGTGAGTTGGCACCAGCCAGCGGTGGAGGCAGAGACTCAGAGGTCAGGGATCTCTCTCTCTGTCTCTGTCTCTCTCTCTCTCCCTCAGGGAGCTGAGCAGAGTAAGGTGGCGCCCCCTGCCCACCTCGCCAACCTCTCCATGGGCCCTTCTTTCTCTGGCCGCTCCGGGAGCCCTGCGGGCTTGGGTTCAACCCCCCACACACCGCACAGGCCAAGGGCGCATGCGCGACCGCCAGGGCCTAGGGCTGGCCTCGGGGGGGGGGGGGGTCCTCAGTGAAGGCCCCGCCCTCCCTCCAGGCTCTGACCCAGCTGCAGCTCTTCCATCGCCGCTCTTCTGGACTCGGCTTCAGCTGTCTCCCTCCCCTCCCCCACTCCCACTCAGCTTGCAGGCCGCTTCCCTGCCTTGAAAGCATGGCTCTGGCCCTGAGGGCCACAAACCTACTGGGCTTCAAGCTCAAGGCTCTGCCTGGGCCTGCTGCTTCGGCCAGGGGCTCATTTTCTCCTGGAAAGACAAAGCCATGGCCTCACCCCACGCCTGCACTTTGCCACGGCAGGCAGCCCAGATGTAGGAAAGGATCTGTGGAGTCAGAAGTGCCGAGACAGGCAGATGGCACCAGAGGGTTTGGGGGCCAGGGCGCAAGTGGGCTAGCCCCTCCTCCCGGGAGTCGGGGAGGCCCGGCTTTCCTAGTGCCCAGGCCACGGCTCCGGGGAGAAACCCGCCATGGAGGGCACGCGGGAGGCCCTCTGCCTGAGGTGGCAGGTGTCACGCCAGGGCCACTGCAAGCCTGGCTCGGCTTGCCTGCTTTCTCCAAAGGAGGCTGGCCGACCAGCCGAACCTGGCACCTGGGCCAGGCCCCTTCCAAGGGGACGAGTTCCAGAGGCTAGAGCCCTGGGGGCGGCTGCCAAGTCTCCTGGGGCGTGTGCTGGGCCCCCGTCAGAGGAGGAAGCAGCCTGGTAAACGGTGTGCCAGGCCTGAGATCTGGAGGCCTCCCACAGCCGGGTCCCTGTCCTGCCCAGGCCCCCCGAGGGAGGACGATGGTCGGGCAGTGGCGAGCGGGGTGGGGCTGGTGCCGAGCCTGCCCTTGGATGCCCCGGGGAAGGGCGCCGGGGGATCGGCTGCCCCTGGCCAGGTCTGAGGGACCGACCCAGCTCGGGGCTGTCGGGGGCAGAGAGAGAACCCCCCTCCGCCCTTTCCCTTCAGGTTCTTAGGGCTGGCCAAATCCTTCCCAAGACAGCTTGTCTGGAGAAAATCAGACCCAGCTGAAGAACATGTGTCCATGGGGGAAACCCGGGAAACTGAGTCTCCCCACACAATAGCAGAGATTCTCATCTTGCATCCTCTCCTGAGCTAATGACAAAGGTGGATGTCCCGGGTGGGCCTGTGGAATGGGAGAGGGGAGGAAGTCTCTTGTCATGCAGAGGGACATGGAAAGACTTGTCTGAAGCTTATCCCCTGCACTGGGGTCAGGTCGGGAAGGGACGGCACAGAGGTGAGCAGGAACCAACCGGCCTCTCTGTGGTGGGGCTGGCCCCGGGGCAGGCGTGGGGGTGATGGCTGGAAGTGGGATGGCGCGTGAGTTGGCACCAGCCAGCGGTGGAGGCAGAGACTCAGAGGTCAGGGATCTCTCTCTCTGTCTCTGTCTCTCTCTCTCTCCCTCAGGGAGCTGAGCAGAGTAAGGTGGCGCCCCCTGCCCACCTCGCCAACCTCTCCATGGGCCCTTCTTTCTCTGGCCGCTCCGGGAGCCCTGCGGGCTTGGGTTCAACCCCCCACACACCGCACAGGCCAAGGGCGCATGCGCGACCGCCAGGGCCTAGGGCTGGCCTCGGGGGGGGGGGGGGTCCTCAGTGAAGGCCCCGCCCTCCCTCCAGGCTCTGACCCAGCTGCAGCTCTTCCATCGCCGCCCTTCTGGACTCGGCTTCAGCTGTCTCCCTCCCATCCCCCACTCCCACTCAGCTTGCAGGCCGCTTCCCTGCCTTGAAAGCATGGCTCTGGCCCTGAGGGCCACAGACCTACTGGGCTTCAAGCTCAAGGCTCTGCCTGGGCCTGCTGCTTCGGCCAGGGGCTCATTTTTTCCTGGAAAGACAAAGCCATGGCCTCACCCCACGCCTGCACTTTGCCACGGCAGGCAGCCCAGATGTAGGAAAGGCTCTGTGGAGTCAGAAGTGCCGAGACAGGCAGATGGCACCAGAGGGTTTGGGGGCCAGGGCGCAAGTGGGCTAGCCCCTCCTCCCGGGAGTCGGGGAGGCCCGGCCTTCCTAGTGCCCAGGCCACGGCTCCGGGGAGAAACCCGCCATGGAGGGCACGCGGGAGGCCCTCTGCCTGAGGTGGCAGGTGTCACGCCAGGGCCACTGCAAGCCTGGCTCGGCTTGCCTGCTTTCTCCAAAGGAGGCTGGCCGACCAGCCGAACCTGGCACCTGGGCCAGGCCCCTTCCAAGGGGACGAGTTCCAGAGGCTAGAGCCCTGGGGGCGGCTGCCAAGTCTCCTGGGGCGTGTGCTGGGCCCCCGTCAGAGGAGGAAGCAGCCTGGTAAACGGTGTGCCAGGCCTGAGATCTGGAGGCCTCCCACAGCCGGGTCCCTGTCCTGCCCAGGCCCCCCGAGGGAGGACGATGGTCGGGCAGTGGCGAGCGGGGTGGGGCTGGTGCCGAGCCTGCCCTTGGATGCCCCGGGGAAGGGCGCCGGGGGATCGGCTGCCCCTGGCCAGGTCTGAGGGACCGACCCAGCTCGGGGCTGTCGGGGGCAGAGAGAGAACCCCCCTCCGCCCTTTCCCTTCAGGTTCTTAGGGCTGGCCAAATCCTTCCCAAGACAGCTTGTCTGGAGAAAATCAGACCCAGCTGAAGAACATGTGTCCATGGGGGAAACCCGGGAAACTGAGTCTCCCCACACAATAGCAGAGATTCTCATCTTGCATCCTCTCCTGAGCTAATGACAATGGTGGATGTCCCGGGTGGGCCTGTGGAATGGGAGAGGGGAGGAAGTCTCTTGTCATGCAGAGGGACATGGAAAGACTTGTCTGAAGCTTATCCCCTGCACTGGGGTCAGGTCGGGAAGGGAAGGCACAGAGGTGAGCAGGAACCAACCGGCCTCTCTGTGGTGGGGCTGGCCCCGGGGCAGGCGTGGGGGTGATGGCTGGAAGTGGGATGGCGCGTGAGTTGGCACCAGCCAGCGGTGGAGGCAGAGACTCAGAGGTCAGGGATCTCTCTCTCTGTCTCTGTCTCTCTCTCTCTCCCTCAGGGAGCTGAGGAGAGTAAGGTGGCGCCCCCTGCCCACCTCGCCTACCTCTAAATGGGCCCTTCTTTCTCTGGCTGCTCCGGGAGCCCTGCGGGCTTGGGTTCAACCCCCCACACACCGCACAGGCCAAGGGCG
The DNA here is from genome assembly GCF_020826845.1 of Diceros bicornis minor. Lineage (NCBI taxonomy): Eukaryota > Metazoa > Chordata > Mammalia > Perissodactyla > Rhinocerotidae > Diceros > Diceros bicornis. The sequence goes on along the minus strand of NC_080750.1, from coordinate 77,799,436 downwards.
CATGCGCGACCGCCGGGGCCTAGGGCTGGCCTGGGGGGGGGGTCCTCAGTGAAGGCCCCGCCCTCCCTCCAGGCTCTGACCCAGCTGCAGCTCTTCCATCGCCGCTCTTCTGGACTCGGCTTCAGCTGTCTCCCTCCCCTCCCCCACTCCCACTCAGCTTGCAGGCCGCTTCCCTGCCTTGAAAGCATGGCTCTGGCCCTGAGGGCCACAAACCTACTGGGCTTCAAGCTCAAGGCTCTGCCTGGGCCTGCTGCTTCGGCCAGGGGCTCATTTTTTCCTGGAAAGACAAAGCCATGGCCTCACCCCACGCCTGCACTTTGCCACGGCAGGCAGCCCAGATGTAGGAAAGGCTCTGTGGAGTCAGAAGTGCCGAGACAGGCAGATGGCACCAGAGGGTTTGGGGGCCAGGGCGCAAGTGGGCTAGCCCCTCCTCCCGGGAGTCGGGGAGGCCCGGCCTTCCTAGTGCCCAGGCCACGGCTCCGGGGAGAAACCCGCCATGGAGGGCACGCGGGAGGCCCTCTGCCTGAGGTGGCAGGTGTCACACCAGGGCCACTGCAAGCCTGGCTCGGCTTGCCTGCTTTCTCCAAAGGAGGCTGGCCGACCAGCCGAACCTGGCACCTGGGCCAGGCCCCTTCCAAGGGGACGAGTTCCAGAGGCTAGAGCCCTGGGGGCGGCTGCCAAGTCTCCTGGGGCGTGTGCTGGGCCCCCGCCAGAGGAGGAAGCAGCCTGGTAAACGGTGTGCCAGGCCTGAGATCTGGAGGCCTCCCACAGCCGGGTCCCTGTCCTGCCCAGGCCCCCCGAGGGAGGACGATGGTCGGGCAGTGGCGAGCGGGGTGGGGCTGGTGCCGAGCCTGCCCTTGGATGCCCCGGGGAAGGGCGCCGGGGGATCGGCTGCCCCTGGCCAGGTCTGAGGGACCGACCCAGCTCGGGGCTGTCGGGGGCAGAGAGAGAACCCCCCTCCGCCCTTTCCCTTCAGGTTCTTAGGGCTGGCCAAATCCTTCCCAAGACAGCTTGTCTGGAGAAAATCAGACCCAGCTGAAGAACATGTGTCCATGGGGGAAACCCGGGAAACTGAGTCTCCCCACACAATAGCAGAGATTCTCATCTTGCATCCTCTCCTGAGCTAATGACAAAGGTGGATGTCCCGGGTGGGCCTGTGGAATGGGAGAGGGGAGGAAGTCTCTTGTCATGCAGAGGGACATGGAAAGACTTGTCTGAAGCTTATCCCCTGCACTGGGGTCAGGTCGGGAAGGGACGGCACAGAGGTGAGCAGGAACCAACCGGCCTCTCTGTGGTGGGGCTGGCCCCGGGGCAGGCGTGGGGGTGATGGCTGGAAGTGGGATGGCGCGTGAGTTGGCACCAGCCAGCGGTGGAGGCAGAGACTCAGAGGTCAGGGATCTCTCTCTCTGTCTCTGTCTCTCTCTCTCTCCCTCAGGGAGCTGAGCAGAGTAAGGTGGCGCCCCCTGCCCACCTCGCCTACCTCTCCATGGGCCCTTCTTTCTCTGGCCGCTCCGGGAGCCCTGCGGGCTTGGGTTCAACCCCCCACACACCGCACAGGCCAAGGGCGCATGCGCGACCGCCAGGGCCTAGGGCTGGCCTCGGGGGGGGGGGGGGTCCTCAGTGAAGGCCCCGCCCTCCCTCCAGGCTCTGACCCAGCTGCAGCTCTTCCATCGCCGCCCTTCTGGACTCGGCTTCAGCTGTCTCCCTCCCATCCCCCACTCCCACTCAGCTTGCAGGCCGCTTCCCTGCCTTGAAAGCATGGCTCTGGCCCTGAGGGCCACAGACCTACTGGGCTTCAAGCTCAAGGCTCTGCCTGGGCCTGCTGCTTCGGCCAGGGGCTCATTTTTTCCTGGAAAGACAAAGCCATGGCCTCACCCCACGCCTGCACTTTGCCACGGCAGGCAGCCCAGATGTAGGAAAGGCTCTGTGGAGTCAGAAGTGCCGAGACAGGCAGATGGCACCAGAGGGTTTGGGGGCCAGGGCGCAAGTGGGCTAGCCCCTCCTCCCGGGAGTCGGGGAGGCCCGGCCTTCCTAGTGCCCAGGCCACGGCTCCGGGGAGAAACCCGCCATGGAGGGCACGCGGGAGGCCCTCTGCCTGAGGTGGCAGGTGTCACGCCAGGGCCACTGCAAGCCTGGCTCGGCTTGCCTGCTTTCTCCAAAGGAGGCTGGCCGACCAGCCGAACCTGGCACCTGGGCCAGGCCCCTTCCAAGGGGACGAGTTCCAGAGGCTAGAGCCCTGGGGGCGGCTGCCAAGTCTCCTGGGGCGTGTGCTGGGCCCCCGTCAGAGGAGGAAGCAGCCTGGTAAACGGTGTGCCAGGCCTGAGATCTGGAGGCCTCCCACAGCCGGGTCCCTGTCCTGCCCAGGCCCCCCGAGGGAGGACGATGGTCGGGCAGTGGCGAGCGGGGTGGGGCTGGTGCCGAGCCTGCCCTTGGATGCCCCGGGGAAGGGCGCCGGGGGATCGGCTGCCCCTGGCCAGGTCTGAGGGACCGACCCAGCTCGGGGCTGTCGGGGGCAGAGAGAGAACCCCCCTCCGCCCTTTCCCTTCAGGTTCTTAGGGCTGGCCAAATCCTTCCCAAGACAGCTTGTCTGGAGAAAATCAGACCCAGCTGAAGAACATGTGTCCATGGGGGAAACCCGGGAAACTGAGTCTCCCCACACAATAGCAGAGATTCTCATCTTGCATCCTCTCCTGAGCTAATGACAATGGTGGATGTCCCGGGTGGGCCTGTGGAATGGGAGAGGGGAGGAAGTCTCTTGTCATGCAGAGGGACATGGAAAGACTTGTCTGAAGCTTATCCCCTGCACTGGGGTCAGGTCGGGAAGGGAAGGCACAGAGGTGAGCAGGAACCAACCGGCCTCTCTGTGGTGGGGCTGGCCCCGGGGCAGGCGTGGGGGTGATGGCTGGAAGTGGGATGGCGCGTGAGTTGGCACCAGCCAGCGGTGGAGGCAGAGACTCAGAGGTCAGGGATCTCTCTCTCTGTCTCTGTCTCTCTCTCTCTCCCTCAGGGAGCTGAGGAGAGTAAGGTGGCGCCCCCTGCCCACCTCGCCTACCTCTAAATGGGCCCTTCTTTCTCTGGCTGCTCCGGGAGCCCTGCGGGCTTGGGTTCAACCCCCCACACACCGCACAGGCCAAGGGCGCATGCGCGACCGCCGGGGCCTAGGGCTGGCCTGGGGGGGGGGTCCTCAGTGAAGGCCCCGCCCTCCCTCCAGGCTCTGACCCAGCTGCAGCTCTTCCATCGCCGCTCTTCTGGACTCGGCTTCAGCTGTCTCCCTCCCCTCCCCCACTCCCACTCAGCTTGCAGGCCGCTTCCCTGCCTTGAAAGCATGGCTCTGGCCCTGAGGGCCACAAACCTACTGGGCTTCAAGCTCAAGGCTCTGCCTGGGCCTGCTGCTTCGGCCAGGGGCTCATTTTTTCCTGGAAAGACAAAGCCATGGCCTCACCCCACGCCTGCACTTTGCCACGGCAGGCAGCCCAGATGTAGGAAAGGCTCTGTGGAGTCAGAAGTGCCGAGACAGGCAGATGGCACCAGAGGGTTTGGGGGCCAGGGCGCAAGTGGGCTAGCCCCTCCTCCCGGGAGTCGGGGAGGCCCGGCCTTCCTAGTGCCCAGGCCACGGCTCCGGGGAGAAACCCGCCATGGAGGGCACGCGGGAGGCCCTCTGCCTGAGGTGGCAGGTGTCACACCAGGGCCACTGCAAGCCTGGCTCGGCTTGCCTGCTTTCTCCAAAGGAGGCTGGCCGACCAGCCGAACCTGGCACCTGGGCCAGGCCCCTTCCAAGGGGACGAGTTCCAGAGGCTAGAGCCCTGGGGGCGGCTGCCAAGTCTCCTGGGGCGTGTGCTGGGCCCCCGTCAGAGGAGGAAGCAGCCTGGTAAACGGTGTGCCAGGCCTGAGATCTGGAGGCCTCCCACAGCCGGGTCCCTGTCCTGCCCAGGCCCCCCGAGGGAGGACGATGGTCGGGCAGTGGCGAGCGGGGTGGGGCTGGTGCCGAGCCTGCCCTTGGATGCCCCGGGGAAGGGCGCCGGGGGATCGGCTGCCCCTGGCCAGGTCTGAGGGACCGACCCAGCTCGGGGCTGTCGGGGGCAGAGAGAGAACCCCCCTCCGCCCTTTCCCTTCAGGTTCTTAGGGCTGGCCAAATCCTTCCCAAGACAGCTTGTCTGGAGAAAATCAGACCCAGCTGAAGAACATGTGTCCATGGGGGAAACCCGGGAAACTGAGTCTCCCCACACAATAGCAGAGATTCTCATCTTGCATCCTCTCCTGAGCTAATGACAAAGGTGGATGTCCCGGGTGGGCCTGTGGAATGGGAGAGGGGAGGAAGTCTCTTGTCATGCAGAGGGACATGGAAAGACTTGTCTGAAGCTTATCCCCTGCACTGGGGTCAGGTCGGGAAGGGACGGCACAGAGGTGAGCAGGAACCAACCGGCCTCTCTGTGGTGGGGCTGGCCCCGGGGCAGGCGTGGGGGTGATGGCTGGAAGTGGGATGGCGCGTGAGTTGGCACCAGCCAGCGGTGGAGGCAGAGACTCAGAGGTCAGGGATCTCTCTCTCTGTCTCTGTCTCTCTCTCTCTCCCTCAGGGAGCTGAGCAGAGTAAGGTGGCGCCCCCTGCCCACCTCGCCTACCTCTCCATGGGCCCTTCTTTCTCTGGCCGCTCCGGGAGCCCTGCGGGCTTGGGTTCAACCCCCCACACACCGCACAGGCCAAGGGCGCATGCGCGACCGCCGGGGCCTAGGGCTGGCCTCGGGGGGGGGGGGGGTCCTCAGTGAAGGCCCCGCCCTCCCTCCAGGCTCTGACCCAGCTGCAGCTCTTCCATCGCGGCCCTTCTGGACTCGGCTTCAGCTGTCTCCCTCCCCTCCCCCACTCCCACTCAGCTTGCAGGCCGCTTCCCTGCCTTGAAAGCATGGCTCTGGCCCTGAGGGCCACAGACCTACTGGGCTTCAAGCTCAAGGCTCTGCCTGGGCCTGCTGCTTCGGCCAGGGGCTCATTTTTTCCTGGAAAGACAAAGCCATGGCCTCACCCCACGCCTGCACTTTGCCACGGCAGGCAGCCCAGATGTAGGAAAGGCTCTGTGGAGTCAGAAGTGCCGAGACAGGCAGATGACACCAGAGGGTTTGGGGGCCAGGGCGCAAGTGGGCTAGCCCCTCCTCCCGGGAGTCGGGGAGGCCCGGCCTTCCTAGTGCCCAGGCCACGGCTCCGGGGAGAAACCCGCCATGGAGGGCACGCGGGAGGCCCTCTGCCTGAGGTGGCAGGTGTCACGCCAGGGCCACTGCAAGCCTGGCTCGGCTTGCCTGCTTTCTCCAAAGGAGGCTGGCCGACCAGCCGAACCTGGCACCTGGGCCAGGCCCCTTCCAAGGGGACGAGTTCCAGAGGCTAGAGCCCTGGGGGCGGCTGCCAAGTCTCCTGGGGCGTGTGCTGGGCCCCCGTCAGAGGAGGAAGCAGCCTGGTAAACGGTGTGCCAGGCCTGAGATCTGGAGGCCTCCCACAGCCGGGTCCCTGTCCTGCCCAGGCCCCCCGAGGGAGGACGATGGTCGGGCAGTGGCGAGCGGGGTGGGGCTGGTGCCGAGCCTGCCCTTGGATGCCCCGGGAAAGGGCGCCGGGGGATCGGCTGCCCCTGGCCAGGTCTGAGGGACCGACCCAGCTCGGGGCTGTCGGGGGCAGAGAGAGAACCCCCCTCCGCCCTTTCCCTTCAGGTTCTTAGGGCTGGCCAAATCCTTCCCAAGACAGCTTGTCTGGAGAAAATCAGACCCAGCTGAAGAACATGTGTCCATGGGGGAAACCCGGGAAACTGAGTCTCCCCACACAATAGCAGAGATTCTCATCTTGCATCCTCTCCTGAGCTAATGACAAAGGTGGATGTCCCGGGTGGGCCTGTGGAATGGGAGAGGGGAGGAAGTCTCTTGTCATGCAGAGGGACATGGAAAGACTTGTCTGAAGCTTATCCCCTGCACTGGGGTCAGGTCGGGAAGGGACGGCACAGAGGTGAGCAGGAACCAACCGGCCTCTCTGTGGTGGGGCTGGCCCCGGGGCAGGCGTGGGGGTGATGGCTGGAAGTGGGATGGCGCGTGAGTTGGCACCAGCCAGCGGTGGAGGCAGAGACTCAGAGGTCAGGGATCTCTCTCTCTGTCTCTGTCTCTGTCTCTCTCCCTCAGGGAGCTGAGCAGAGTAAGGTGGCGCCCCCTGCCCACCTCGCCTACCTCTCCATGGGCCCTTCTTTCTCTGGCCGCTCCGGGAGCCCTGCGGGCTTGGGTTCAACCCCCCACACACCGCACAGGCCAAGGGCGCATGCGCGACCGCCAGGGCCTAGGGCTGGCCTCCGGGGGGGGGGAGTCCTCAGTGAAGGCCCCGCCCTCCCTCCAGGCTCTGACCCAGCTGCAGCTCTTCCATCGCCGCCCTTCTGGACTCGGCTTCAGCTGTCTCCCTCCCCTCCCCCACTCCCACTCAGCTTGCAGGCCGCTTCCCTGCCTTGAAAGCATGGCTCTGGCCCTGAGGGCCACAGACCTACTGGGCTTCAAGCTCAAGGCTCTGCCTGGGCCTGCTGCTTCGGCCAGGGGCTCATTTTTTCCTGGAAAGACAAAGCCATGGCCTCACCCCACGCCTGCACTTTGCCACGGCAGGCAGCCCAGATGTAGGAAAGGCTCTGTGGAGTCAGAAGTGCCGAGACAGGCAGATGGCACCAGAGGGTTTGGGGGCCAGGGCGCAAGTGGGCTAGCCCCTCCTCCCGGGAGTCGGGGAGGCCCGGCCTTCCTAGTGCCCAGGCCACGGCTCCGGGGAGAAACCCGCCATGGAGGGCACGCGGGAGGCCCTCTGCCTGAGGTGGCAGGTGTCACGCCAGGGCCACTGCAAGCCTGGCTCGGCTTGCCTGCTTTCTCCAAAGGAGGCTGGCCGACCAGCCGAACCTGGCACCTGGGCCAGGCCCCTTCCAAGGGGACGAGTTCCAGAGGCTAGAGCCCTGGGGGCGGCTGCCAAGTCTCCTGGGGCGTGTGCTGGGCCCCCGTCAGAGGAGGAAGCAGCCTGGTAAACGGTGTGCCAGGCCTGAGATCTGGAGGCCTCCCACAGCAGGGTCCCTGTCCTGCCCAGGCCCCCCGAGGGAGGACGATGGTCGGGCAGTGGCGAGCGGGGTGGGGCTGGCGCCGAGCCTGCCCTTGGATGCCCCGGGGAAGGGCGCCGGGGGATGGGCTGCCCCTGGCCGGGTCTGAGGGACCGACCCAGCTCCGGGCTGTCGGGGGCAGAGAGAGAACCCCCCTCCGCCCTTTCCCTTCAGGTTCTTAGGGCTGGCCAAATCCTTCCCAAGACAGCTTGTCTGGAGAAAATCAGACCCAGCTGAAGAACATGTGTCCATGGGGGAAACCCGGGAAACTGAGTCTCCCCACACAATAGCAGAGATTCTCATCTTGCATCCTCTCCTGAGCTAATGACAAAGGTGGATGTCCCGGGTGGGCCTGTGGAATGGGAGAGGGGAGGAAGTCTATTGTCATGCAGAGGGACATGGAAAGACTTGTCTGAAGCTTATCCCCTGCACTGGGGTCAGGTCGGGAAGGGACGGCACAGAGGTGAGCAGGAACCAACCGGCCTCTCTGTGGTGGGGCTGGCCCCGGGGCAGGCGTGGGGGTGATGGCTGGAAGTGGGATGGCGCGTGAGTTGGCACCAGCCAGCGGTGGAGGCAGAGACTCAGAGGTCAGGGATCTCTCTCTCTGTCTCTGTCTCTCTCTCTCTCCCTCAGGGAGCTGAGGAGAGTAAGGTGGCGCCCCCTGCCCACCTCGCCTACCTCTCCATGGGCCCTTCTTTCTCTGGCCGCTCCGGGAGCCCTGCGGGCTTGGGTTCAACCCCCCACACACCGCACAGGCCAAGGGCGCATGCGCGACCGCCAGGGCCTAGGGCTGGCCTCCGGGGGGGGGGGAGTCCTCAGTGAAGGCCCCGCCCTCCCTCCAGGCTCTGACCCAGCTGCAGCTCTTCCATCGCCGCCCTTCTGGACTCGGCTTCAGCTGTCTCCCTCCCCTCCCCCACTCCCACTCAGCTTGCAGGCCGCTTCCCTGCCTTGAAAGCATGGCTCTGGCCCTGAGGGCCACAGACCTACTGGGCTTCAAGCTCAAGGCTCTGCCTGGGCCTGCTGCTTCGGCCAGGGGCTCATTTTTTCCTGGAAAGACAAAGCCATGGCCTCACCCCACGCCTGCACTTTGCCACGGCAGGCAGCCCAGATGTAGGAAAGGCTCTGTGGAGTCAGAAGTGCCGAGACAGGCAGATGGCACCAGAGGGTTTGGGGGCCAGGGCGCAAGTGGGCTAGCCCCTCCTCCCGGGAGTCGGGGAGGCCCGGCCTTCCTAGTGCCCAGGCCACGGCTCCGGGGAGAAACCCGCCATGGAGGGCACGCGGGAGGCCCTCTGCCTGAGGTGGCAGGTGTCACGCCAGGGCCACTGCAAGCCTGGCTCGGCTTGCCTGCTTTCTCCAAAGGAGGCTGGCCGACCAGCCGAACCTGGCACCTGGGCCAGGCCCCTTCCAAGGGGACGAGTTCCAGAGGCTAGAGCCCTGGGGCCGGCTGCCAAGTCTCCTGGGGCGTGTGCTGGGCCCCCGTCAGAGGAGGAAGCAGCCTGGTAAACGGTGTGCCAGGCCTGAGATCTGGAGGCCTCCCACAGCCGGGTCCCTGTCCTGCCCAGGCCCCCCGAGGGAGGACGATGGTCGGGCAGTGGCGAGCGGGGTGGGGCTGGCGCCGAGCCTGCCCTTGGATGCCCCGGGGAAGGGCGCCGGGGGATGGGCTGCCCCTGGCCGGGTCTGAGGGACCGACCCAGCTCGGGGCTGTCGGGGGCAGAGAGAGAACCCACCTCCGCCCTTTCCCTTCAGGTTCTTAGGGCTGGCCAAATCCTTCCCAAGACAGCTTGTCTGGAGAAAATCAGACCCAGCTGAAGAACATGTGTCCATGGGGGAAACCCGGGAAACTGAGTCTCCCCACACAATAGCAGAGATTCTCATCTTGCATCCTCTCCTGAGCTAATGACAAAGGTGGATGTCCCGGGTGGGCCTGTGGAATGGGAGAGGGGAGGAAGTCTATTGTCATGCAGAGGGACATGGAAAGACTTGTCGGAAGCTTATCCCCTGCACTGGGGTCAGGTCGGGAAGGGACGGCACAGAGGTGAGCAGGAACCAACCGGCCTCTCTGTGGTGGGGCTGGCCCCGGGGCAGGCGTGGGGGTGATGGCTGGAAGTGGGATGGCGCGTGAGTTGGCACCAGCCAGCGGTGGAGGCAGAGACTCAGAGGTCAGGGATCTCTCTCTCTGTCTCTGTCTCTGTCTCTCTCCCTCAGGGAGCTGAGGAGAGTAAGGTGGCGCCCCCTGCCCACCTCGCCTACCTCTCCATGGGCCCTTCTTTCTCTGGCCGCTCCGGGAGCCCTGCGGGCTTGGGTTCAACCCCCCACACACCGCACAGGCCAAGGGCGCATGCGCGACCGCCAGGGCCTAGGGCTGGCCTCCGGGGGGGGGGAGTCCTCAGTGAAGGCCCCGCCCGCCCTCCAGGCTCTGACCCAGCTGCAGCTCTTCCATCGCCGCCCTTCTGGACTCGGCTTCAGCTGTCTCCCTCCCCTCCCCCACTCCCACTCAGCTTGCAGGCCGCTTCCCTGCCTTGAAAGCATGGCTCTGGCCCTGAGGGCCACAGACCTACTGGGCTTCAAGCTCAAGGCTCTGCCTGGGCCTGCTGCTTCGGCCATGGGCTCATTTTTTCCTGGAAAGACAAAGCCATGGCCTCACCCCACGCCTGCACTTTGCCACGGCAGGCAGCCCAGATGTAGGAAAGGCTCTGTGGAGTCAGAAGTGCCGAGACAGGCAGATGGCACCAGAGGGTTTGGGGGCCAGGGCGCAAGTGGGCTAGCCCCTCCTCCCGGGAGTCGGGAGGCCCGGCCTTCCTAGTGCCCAGGCCACGGCTCCGGGGAGAAACCCGCCATGGAGGGCACGCGGGAGGCCCTCTGCCTGAGGTGGCAGGTGTCACGCCAGGGCCACTGCAAGCCTGGCTCGGCTTGCCTGCTTTCTCCAAAGGAGGCTGGCCGACCAGCCGAACCTGGCACCTGGGCCAGGCCCCTTCCAAGGGGACGAGTTCCAGAGGCTAGAGCCCTGGGGCCGGCTGCCAAGTCTCCTGGGGCCTGTGCTGGGCCCCCGTCAGAGGAGGAAGCAGCCTGGTAAACGGTGTGCCAGGCCTGAGATCTGGAGGCCTCCCACAGCCGGGTCCCTGTCCTGCCCAGGCCCCCCGAGGGAGGACGATGGTCGGGCAGTGGCGAGCGGGGTGGGGCTGGCGCCGAGCCTGCCCTTGGATGCCCCGGGGAAGGGCGCCGGGGGATGGGCTGCCCCTGGCCGGGTCTGAGGGACCGACCCAGCTCGGGGCTGTCGGGGGCAGAGAGAGAACCCCCCTCCGCCCTTTCCCTTCAGGTTCTTAGGGCTGGCCAAATCCTTCCCAAGACAGCTTGTCTGGAGAAAATCAGACCCAGCTGAAGAACATGTGTCCATGGGGGAAACCCGGGAAACTGAGTCTCCCCACACAATAGCAGAGATTCTCATCTTGCATCCTCTCCTGAGCTAATGACAAAGGTGGATGTCCCGGGTGGGCCTGTGGAATGGGAGAGGGGAGGAAGTCTATTGTCATGCAGAGGGACATGGAAAGACTTGTCTGAAGCTTATCCCCTGCACTGGGGTCAGGTCGGGAAGGGACGGCACAGAGGTGAGCAGGAACCAACCGGCCTCTCTGTGGTGGGGCTGGCCCCGGGGCAGGCGTGGGGGTGATGGCTGGAAGTGGGATGGCGCGTGAGTTGGCACCAGCCAGCGGTGGAGGCAGAGACTCAGAGGTCAGGGATGTCTCTCTCTGTCTCTGTCTCTGTCTCTCTCCCTCAGGGAGCTGAGGAGAGTAAGGTGGCGCCCCCTGCCCACCTCGCCTACCTCTCCATGGGCCCTTCTTTCTCTGGCCGCTCCGGGAGCCCTGCGGGCTTGGGTTCAACCCCCCACACACCGCACAGGCCAAGGGCGCATGCGCGACCGCCAGGGCCTAGGGCTGGCCTCCGGGGGGGGGGGAGTCCTCAGTGAAGGCCCCGCCCGCCCTCCAGGCTCTGACCCAGCTGCAGCTCTTCCATCGCCGCCCTTCTGGACTCGGCTTCAGCTGTCTCCCTCCCCTCCCCCACTCCCACTCAGCTTGCAGGCCGCTTCCCTGCCTTGAAAGCATGGCTCTGGCCCTGAGGGCCACAGACCTACTGGGCTTCAAGCTCAAGGCTCTGCCTGGGCCTGCTGCTTCGGCCATGGGCTCATTTTTTCCTGGAAAGACAAAGCCATGGCCTCACCCCACGCCTGCACTTTGCCACGGCAGGCAGCCCAGATGTAGGAAAGGCTCTGTGGAGTCAGAAGTGCCGAGACAGGCAGATGGCACCAGAGGGTTTGGGGGCCAGGGCGCAAGTGGGCTAGCCCCTCCTCCCGGGAGTCGGGAGGCCCGGCCTTCCTAGTGCCCAGGCCACGGCTCCGGGGAGAAACCCGCCATGGAGGGCACGCGGGAGGCCCTCTGCCTGAGGTGGCAGGTGTCACGCCAGGGCCACTGCAAGCCTGGCTCGGCTTGCCTGCTTTCTCCAAAGGAGGCTGGCCGACCAGCCGAACCTGGCACCTGGGCCAGGCCCCTTCCAAGGGGACGAGTTCCAGAGGCTAGAGCCCTGGGGGCGGCTGCCAAGTCTCCTGGGGCGTGTGCTGGGCCCCCGTCAGAGGAGGAAGCAGCCTGGTAAACGGTGTGCCAGGCCTGAGATCTGGAGGCCTCCCACAGCAGGGTCCCTGTCCTGCCCAGGCCCCCCGAGGGAGGACGATGGTCGGGCAGTGGCGAGCGGGGTGGGGCTGGCGCCGAGCCTGCCCTTGGATGCCCCGGGGAAGGGCGCCGGGGGATGGGCTGCCCCTGGCCGGGTCTGAGGGACCGACCCAGCTCGGGGCTGTCGGGGGCAGAGAGAGAACCCCCCTCCGCCCTTTCCCTTCAGGTTCTTAGGGCTGGCCAAATCCTTCCCAAGACAGCTTGTCTGGAGAAAATCAGACCCAGCTGAAGAACATGTGTCCATGGGGAAAACCCGGGAAACTGAGTTTCCCCACACAATAGCAGAGATTCTCGTCTTGCATCCTCTCCTGAGCTAATGACAAAGGTGGATGTCCCGGGTGGGCCTGTGGAATGGGAGAGGGGAGGAAGTCTATTGTCATGCAGAGGGACATGGAAAGACTTGTCTGAAGCTTATCCCCTGCACTGGGGTCAGGTCGGGAAGGGACGGCACAGAGGTGAGCAGGAACCAACCGGCCTCTCTGTGGTGGGGCTGGCCCCGGGGCAGGCGTGGGGGTGATGGCTGGAAGTGGGATGGCGCGTGAGTTGGCACCAGCCAGCGGTGGAGGCAGAGACTCAGAGGTCAGGGATCTCTCTCTCTGTCTCTGTCTCTGTCTCTCTCCCTCAGGGAGCTGAGGAGAGTAAGGTGGCGCCCCCTGCCCACCTCGCCTACCTCTCCATGGGCCCTTCTTTCTCTGGCCGCTCCGGGAGCCCTGCGGGCTTGGGTTCAACCCCCCACACACCGCACAGGCCAAGGGCGCATGCGCGACCGCCAGGGCCTAGGGCTGGCCTCCGGGGGGGGGAGTCCTCAGTGAAGGCCCCGCCCTCCCTCCAGGCTCTGACCCAGCTGCAGCTCTTCCATCGCCGCCCTTCTGGACTCGGCTTCAGCTGTCTCCCTCCCCTCCCCCACTCCCACTCAGATTGCAGGCCGCTTCCCTGCCTTGAAAGCATGGCTCTGGCCCTGAGGGCCACAGACCTACTGGGCTTCAAGCTCAAGGCTCTGCCTGGGCCTGCTGCTTCGGCCAGGGGCTCATTTTTTCCTGGAAAGACAAAGCCATGGCCTCACCCCACGCCTGCACTTTGCCACGGCAGGCAGCCCAGATGTAGGAAAGGCTCTGTGGAGTCAGAAGTGCCGAGACAGGCAGATGGCACCAGAGGGTTTGGGGGCCAGGGCTCAAGTGGGCTAGCCCCTCCTCCCGGGAGTCGGGGAGGCCCGGCCTTCCTAGTGCCCAGGCCACGGCTCCGGGGAGAAACCCGCCATGGAGGGCACGCGGGAGGCCCTCTGCCTGAGGTGGCAGGTGTCACGCCAGGGCCACTGCAAGCCTGGCTCGGCTTGCCTGCTTTCTCCAAAGGAGGCTGGCCGACCAGCCGAACCTGGCACCTGGGCCAGGCCCCTTCCAAGGGGACGAGTTCCAGAGGCTAGAGCCCTGGGGCCGGCTGCCAAGTCTCCTGGGGCGTGTGCTGGGCCCCCATCAGAGGAGGAAGCAGCCTGGTAAACGGTGTGCCAGGCCTGAGATCTGGAGGCCTCCCACAGCCGGGTCCCTGTCCTGCCCAGGCCCCCCGAGGGAGGACGATGGTCGGGCAGTGGCGAGCGGGGTGGGGCTGGCGCCGAGCCTGCCCTTGGATGCCCCGGGGAAGGGCGCCGGGGGATGGGCTGCCCCTGGCCGGGTCTGAGGGACCGACCCAGCTCGGGGCTGTCGGGGGCAGAGAGAGAACCCCCCTCCGCCCTTTCCCTTCAGGTTCTTAGGGCTGGCCAAATCCTTCCCAAGACAGCTTGTCTGGAGAAAATCAGACCCAGCTGAAGAACATGTGTCCATGGGGGAAACCCGGGAAACTGAGTCTCCCCACATAATAGCAGAGATTCTCATCTTGCATCCTCTCCTGAGCTAATGACAAAGGTGGATGTCCCGGGTGGGCCTGTGGAATGGGAGAGGGGAGGAAGTCTATTGTCATGCAGAGGGACATGGAAAGACTTGTCTGAAGCTTATCCCCTGCACTGGGGTCAGGTCGGGAAGGGACGGCACAGAGGTGAGCAGGAACCAACCGGCCTCTCTGTGGTGGGGCTGGCCCCGGGGCAGGCGTGGGGGTGATGGCTGGAAGTGGGATGGCGCGTGAGTTGGCACCAGCCAGCGGTGGAGGCAGAGACTCAGAGGTCAGGGATCTCTCTCTCTGTCTCTGTCTCTGTCTCTCTCCCTCAGGGAGCTGAGGAGAGTAAGGTGGCGCCCCCTGCCCACCTCGCCTACCTCTCCATGGGCCCTTCTTTCTCTGGCCGCTCCGGGAGCCCTGCGGGCTTGGGTTCAACCCCCCACACACCGCACAGGCCAAGGGCGCATGCGCGACCGCCAGGGCCTAGGGCTGGCCTTGGGGGGGGGGAGTCCTCAGTGAAGGCCCCGCCCGCCCTCCAGGCTCTGACCCAGCTGCAGCTCTTCCATCGCCGCCCTTCTGGACTCGGCTTCAGCTGTCTCCCTCCCCTCCCCCACTCCCACTCAGCTTGCAGGCCGCTTCCCTGCCTTGAAAGCATGGCTCTGGCCCTGAGGGCCACAGACCTACTGGGCTTCAAGCTCAAGGCTCTGCCTGGGCCTGCTGCTTCGGCCAGGGGCTCATTTTTTCCTGGAAAGACAAAGCCATGGCCTCACCCCACGCCTGCACTTTGCCACGGCAGGCAGCCCAGATGTAGGAAAGGCTCTGTGGAGTCAGAAGTGCCGAGACAGGCAGATGGCACCAGAGGGTTTGGGGGCCAGGGCGCAAGTGGGCTAGCCCCTCCTCCCGGGAGTCGGGAGGCCCGGCCTTCCTAGTGCCCAGGCCACGGCTCCGGGGAGAAACCCGCCATGGAGGGCACGCGGGAGGCCCTCTGCCTGAGGTGGCAGGTGTCACGCCAGGGCCACTGCAAGCATGGCTCGGCTTGCCTGCTTTCTCCAAAGGAGGCTGGCCGACCAGCCGAACCTGGCACCTGGGCCAGGCCCCTTCCAAGGGGACGAGTTCCAGAGGCTAGAGCCCTGGGGGCGGCTGCCAAGTCTCCTGGGGCGTGTGCTGGGCCCCCGTCAGAGGAGCAAGCAGCCTGGTAAACGGTGTGCCAGGCCTGAGATCTGGAGGCCTCCCACAGCAGGGTCCCTGTCCTGCCCAGGCCCCCCGAGGGAGGACGATGGTCGGGCAGTGGCGAGCGGGGTGGGGCTGGCGCCGAGCCTGCCCTTGGATGCCCCGGGGAAGGGCGCCGGGGGATGGGCTGCCCCTGGCCGGGTCTGAGGGAGCGACCCAGCTCCGGGCTGTCGGGGGCAGAGAGAGAACCCCCCTCCGCCCTTTCCCTTCAGGTTCTTAGGGCTGGCCAAATCCTTCCCAAGACAGCTTGTCTGGAGAAAATCAGACCCAGCTGAAGAACATGTGTCCATGGGGGAAACCCGGGAAACTGAGTCTCCCCACACAATAGCAGAGATTCTCATCTTGCATCCTCTCCTGAGCTAATGACAAAGGTGGATGTCCCGGGTGGGCCTGTGGAATGGGAGAGGGGAGGAAGTCTATTGTCATGCAGAGGGACATGGAAAGACTTGTCTGAAGCTTATCCCCTGCACTGGGGTCAGGTCGGGAAGGGACGGCACAGAGGTGAGCAGGAACCAACCGGCCTCTCTGTGGTGGGGCTGGCCCCGGGGCAGGCGTGGGGGTGATGGCTGGAAGTGGGATGGCGCGTGAGTTGGCACCAGCCAGCGGTGGAGGCAGAGACTCAGAGGTCAGGGATCTCTCTCTCTGTCTCTGTCTCTCTCTCTCTCCCTCAGGGAGCTGAGGAGAGTAAGGTGGCGCCCCCTGCCCACCTCGCCTACCTCTCCATGGGCCCTTCTTTCTCTGGCCGCTCCGGGAGCCCTGCGGGCTTGGGTTCAACCCCCCACACACCGCACAGGCCAAGGGCGCATGCGCGACCGCCGGGGCCTAGGGCTGGCCTGGGGGGGCGGGGAGTCCTCAGTGAAGGCCCCGCCCTCCCTCCAGGCTCTGACCCAGCTGCAGCTCTTCCATCGCCGCCCTTCTGGACTCGGCTTCAGCTGTCTCCCTCCCCTCCCCCACTCCCACTCAGCTTGCAGGCCGCTTCCCTGCCTTGAAAGCATGGCTCTGGCCCTGAGGGCCACAGACCTACTGGGCTTCAAGCTCAAGGCTCTGCCTGGGCCTGCTGCTTCGGCCAGGGGCTCATTTTTTCCTGGAAAGACAAAGCCATGGCCTCACCCCACGCCTGCACTTTGCCACGGCAGGCAGCCCAGATGTAGGAAAGGCTCTGTGGAGTCAGAAGTGCCGAGACAGGCAGATGGCACCAGAGGGTTGGGGGCCAGGGCGCAACTGGGCTAGCCCCTCCTCCCGGGAGTCGGGGAGGCCCGGCCTTCCTAGTGCCCAGGCCACGGCTCCGGGGAGAAACCCGCCATGGAGGGCACGCGGGAGGCCCTCTGCCTGAGGTGGCAGGTGTCACGCCAGGGCCACTGCAAGCCTGGCTCGGCTTGCCTGCTTTCTCCAAAGGAGGCTGGCCGACCAGCCGAACCTGGCACCTGGGCCAGGCCCCTTCCAAGGGGACGAGTTCCAGAGGCTAGAGCCCTGGGGCCGGCTGCCAAGTCTCCTGGGGCGGGTGCTGGGCCCCCGTCAGAGGAGGAAGCAGCCTGGTAAACGGTGTGCCAGGCCTGAGATCTGGAGGCCTCCCACAGCAGGGTCCCTGTCCTGCCCAGGCCCCCCGAGGGAGGACGATGGTCGGGCAGTGGCGAGCGGGGTGGGGCTGGCGCCGAGCCTGCCCTTGGATGCCCCGGGGAAGGGCGCCGGGGGATGGGCTGCCCCTGGCCGGGTCTGAGGGACCGACCCAGCTCGGGGCTGTCGGGGGCAGAGAGAGAACCCCCCTCCGCCCTTTCCCTTCAGGTTCTTAGGGCTGGCCAAATCCTTCCCAAGACAGCTTGTCTGGAGAAAATCAGACCCAGCTGAAGAACATGTGTCCATGGGGGAAACCCGGGAAACTGAGTCTCCCCACACAATAGCAGAGATTCTCATCTTGCATCCTCTCCTGAGCTAATGACAAAGGTGGATGTCCCGGGTGGGCCTGTGGAATGGGAGAGGGGAGGAAGTCTATTGTCATGCAGAGGGACATGGAAAGACTTGTCTGAAGCTTATCCCCTGCACTGGGGTCAGGTCGGGAAGGGACGGCACAGAGGTGAGCAGGAACCAACCGGCCTCTCTGTGGTGGGGCTGGCCCCGGGGCAGGCGTGGGGGTGATGGCTGGAAGTGGGATGGCGCGTGAGTTGGCACCAGCCAGCGGTGGAGGCAGAGACTCAGAGGTCAGGGATCTCTCTCTCTGTCTCTGTCTCTCTCTCTCTCCCTCAGGGAGCTGAGGAGAGTAAGGTGGCGCCCCCTGCCCACCTCGCCTACCTCTCCATGGGCCCTTCTTTCTCTGGCCGCTCCGGGAGCCCTGCGGGCTTGGGTTCAACCCCCCACACACCGCACAGGCCAAGGGCGCAAGCGCGACCGCCAGGGCCTAGGGCTGGCCTCGGGGGGGGGGGGGGGGAGTCCTCAGTGAAGGCCCCGCCCTCCCTCCAGGCTCTGACCCAGCTGCAGCTCTTCCATCGCCGCCCTTCTGGACTCGGCTTCAGCTGTCTCCCTCCCCTCCCCCACTCCCACTCAGCTTGCAGGCCGCTTCCCTGCCTTGAAAGCATGGCTCTGGCCCTGAGGGCCACAGACCTACTGGGCTTCAAGCTCAAGGCTCTGCCTGGGCCTGCTGCTTCGGCCAGGGGCTCATTTTTTCCTGGAAAGACAAAGCCATGGCCTCACCCCACGCCTGCACTTTGCCACGGCAGGCAGCCCAGATGTAGGAAAGGCTCTGTGGAGTCAGAAGTGCCGAGACAGGCAGATGGCACCAGAGGGTTGGGGGCCAGGGCGCAAGTGGGCTAGCCCCTCCTCCCGGGAGTCGGGGAGGCCCGGCCTTCCTAGTGCCCAGGCCACGGCTCCGGGGAGAAACCCGCCATGGAGGGCACGCGGGAGGCCCTCTGCCTGAGGTGGCAGGTGTCACGCCAGGGCCACTGCAAGCCTGGCTCGGCTTGCCTGCTTTCTCCAAAGGAGGCTGGCCGACCAGCCGAACCTGGCACCTGGGCCAGGCCCCTTCCAAGGGGACGAGTTCCAGAGGCTAGAGCCCTGGGGCCGGCTGCCAAGTCTCCTGGGGCGTGTGCTGGGCCCCCGTCAGAGGAGGAAGCAGCCTGGTAAACGGTGTGCCAGGCCTGAGATCTGGAGGCCTCCCACAGCCGGGTCCCTGTCCTGCCCAGGCCCCCCGAGGGAGGACGATGGTCGGGCAGTGGCGAGCGGGGTGGGGCTGGCGCCGAGCCTGCCCTTGGATGCCCCGGGGAAGGGCGCCGGGGGATGGGCTGCCCCTGGCCGGGTCTGAGGGACCGACCCAGCTCGGGGCTGTCGGGGGCAGAGAGAGAACCCCCCTCCGCCCTTTCCCTTCAGGTTCTTAGGGCTGGCCAAATCCTTCCCAAGACAGCTTGTCTGGAGAAAATCAGACCCAGCTGAAGAACATGTGTCCATGGGGAAAACCCGGGAAACTGAGTCTCCCCACACAATAGCAGAGATTCTCGTCTTGCATCCTCTCCTGAGCTAATGACAAAGGTGGATGTCCCGGGTGGGCCTGTGGAATGGGAGAGAGGAGGAAGTCTATTGTCATGCAGAGGGACATGGAAAGACTTGTCTGAAGCTTATCCCCTGCACTGGAGTCAGGTCGGGAAGGGACGGCACAGAGGTGAGCAGGAACCAACCGGCCTCTCTGTGGTGGGGCTGGCCCCGGGGCAGGCGTGGGGGTGATGGCTGGAAGTGGGATGGCGCGTGAGTTGGCA
Organism: Diceros bicornis minor; assembly: GCF_020826845.1. Taxonomy (NCBI): domain Eukaryota; kingdom Metazoa; phylum Chordata; class Mammalia; order Perissodactyla; family Rhinocerotidae; genus Diceros; species Diceros bicornis. The sequence goes on along the minus strand of NC_080750.1, from coordinate 77,780,798 downwards.
CCAGCCAGCGGTGGAGGCAGAGACTCAGATGTCAGGGATCTCCCTCTCTGTCTCTGTCTCTCTCTCTCTCCCTCAGGGAGCTGAGGAGAGTAAGGTGGCGCCCCCTGCCCACCTCGCCTACCTCTCCATGGGCCCTTCTTTCTCTGGCCGCTCCGGGAGCCCTGCGGGCTTGGGTTCAACCCCCCACACACCGCACAGGCCAAGGGCGCATGCGCGACCACCGGGGCCTAGGGCTGGCCTCGGGGGGGGGGGGGGGGGAGTCCTCAGTGAAGGCCCCGCCCTCCCTCCAGGCTCTGACCCAGCTGCAGCTCTTCCATCGCCGCCCTTCTGGACTCGGCTTCAGCTGTCTCCCTCCCCTCCCCCACTCCCACTCAGCTTGCAGGCCGCTTCCCTGCCTTGAAAGCATGGCTCTGGCCCTGAGGGCCACAGACCTACTGGGCTTCAAGCTCAAGGCTCTGCCTGGGCCTGCTGCTTCGGCCAGGGGCTCATTTTTTCCTGGAAAGACAAAGCCATGGCCTCACCCCACGCCTGCACTTTGCCACGGCAGGCAGCCCAGATGTAGGAAAGGCTCTGTGGAGTCAGAAGTGCCGAGACAGGCAGATGGCACCAGAGGGTTGGGGGCCAGGGCGCAACTGGGCTAGCCCCTCCTCCCGGGAGTCGGGGAGGCCCGGCCTTCCTAGTGCCCAGGCCACGGCTCCGGGGAGAAACCCGCCATGGAGGGCACGCGGGAGGCCCTCTGCCTGAGGTGGCAGGTGTCACGCCAGGGCCACTGCAAGCCTGGCTCGGCTTGCCTGCTTTCTCCAAAGGAGGCTGGCCGACCAGCCGAACCTGGCACCTGGGCCAGGCCCCTTCCAAGGGGACGAGTTCCAGAGGCTAGAGCCCTGGGGCCGGCTGCCAAGTCTCCTGGGGCGTGTGCTGGGCCCCCGTCAGAGGAGGAAGCAGCCTGGTAAACGGTGTGCCAGGCCTGAGATCTGGAGGCCTCCCACAGCCGGGTCCCTGTCCTGCCCAGGCCCCCCGAGGGAGGACGATGGTCGGGCAGTGGCGAGCGGGGTGGGGCTGGCGCCGAGCCTGCCCTTGGATGCCCCGGGGAAGGGCGCCGGGGGATGGGCTGCCCCTGGCCGGGTCTGAGGGACCGACCCAGCTCGGGGCTGTCGGGGGCAGAGAGAGAACCCCCCTCCGCCCTTTCCCTTCAGGTTCTTAGGGCTGGCCAAATCCTTCCCAAGACAGCTTGTCTGGAGAAAATCAGACCCAGCTGAAGAACATGTGTCCATGGGGAAAACCCGGGAAACTGAGTCTCGCACACAATAGCAGAGATTCTCGTCTTGCATCCTCTCCTGAGCTAATGACAAAGGTGGATGTCCCGGGTGGGCCTGTGGAATGGGAGAGGGGAGGAAGTCTATTGTCATGCAGAGGGACATGGAAAGACTTGTCTGAAGCTTAACCCCTGCACTGGAGTCAGGTCGGGAAGGGACGGCACAGAGGTGAGCAGGAACCAACCGGCCTCTCTGTGGTGGGGCTGGCCCCGGGGCAGGCGTGGGGGTGATGACTGGAAGTGGGATGGCGCGTGAGTTGGCACCAGCCAGCGGTGGAGGCAGAGACTCAGATGTCAGGGATCTCCCTCTCTGTCTCTGTCTCTCTCTCTCTCCCTCAGGGAGCTGAGGAGAGTAAGGTGGCGCCCCCTGCCCACCTCGCCTACCTCTCCATGGGCCCTTCTTTCTCTGGCCGCTCCGGGAGCCCTGCGGGCTTGGGTTCAACCCCCCACACACCGCACAGGCCAAGGGCGCATGCGCGACCGCCAGGGCCTAGGGCTGGCCTCGGGGGGGGGGGGGGGGGGGGGGAGTCCTCAGTGAAGGCCCCGCCCTCCCTCCAGGCTCTGACCCAGCTGCAGCTCTTCCATCGCCGCCCTTCTGGACTCGGCTTCAGCTGTCTCCCTCCCCTCCCCCACTCCCACTCAGCTTGCAGGCCGCTTCCCTGCCTTGAAAGCATGGCTCTGGCCCTGAGGGCCACAGACCTACTGGGCTTCAAGCTCAAGGCTCTGCCTGGGCCTGCTGCTTCGGCCAGGGGCTCATTTTTTCCTGGAAAGACAAAGCCATGGCCTCACCCCACGCCTGCACTTTGCCACGGCAGGCAGCCCAGATGTAGGAAAGGCTCTGTGGAGTCAGAAGTGCCGAGACAGGCAGATGGCACCAGAGGGTTGGGGGCCAGGGCGCAACTGGGCTAGCCCCTCCTCCCGGGAGTCGGGGAGGCCCGGCCTTCCTAGTGCCCAGGCCACGGCTCCGGGGAGAAACCCGCCATGGAGGGCACGCGGGAGGCCCTCTGCCTGAGGTGGCAGGTGTCACGCCAGGGCCACTGCAAGCCTGGCTCGGCTTGCCTGCTTTCTCCAAAGGAGGCTGGCCGACCAGCCGAACCTGGCACCTGGGCCAGGCCCCTTCCAAGGGGACGAGTTCCAGAGGCTAGAGCCCTGGGGCCGGCTGCCAAGTCTCCTGGGGCGTGTGCTGGGCCCCCGTCAGAGGAGGAAGCAGCCTGGTAAACGGTGTGCCAGGCCTGAGATCTGGAGGCCTCCCACAGCAGGGTCCCTGTCCTGCCCAGGCCCCCCGAGGGAGGACGATGGTCGGGCAGTGGCGAGCGGGGTGGGGCTGGCGCCGAGCCTGCCCTTGGATGCCCCGGGGAAGGGCGCCGGGGGATGGGCTGCCCCTGGCCGGGTCTGAGGGACCGACCCAGCTCCGGGCTGTCGGGGGCAGAGAGAGAACCCCCCTCCGCCCTTTCCCTTCAGGTTCTTAGGGCTGGCCAAATCCTTCCCAAGACAGCTTGTCTGGAGAAAATCAGACCCAGCTGAAGAACATGTGTCCATGGGGGAAACCCGGGAAACTGAGTCTCCCCACACAATAGCAGAGATTCTCATCTTGCATCCTCTCCTGAGCTAATGACAAAGGTGGATGTCCCGGGTGGGCCTGTGGAATGGGAGAGGGGAGGAAGTCTATTGTCATGCAGAGGGACATGGAAAGACTTGTCTGAAGCTTATCCCCTGCACTGGGGTCAGGTCGGGAAGGGACGGCACAGAGGTGAGCAGGAACCAACCGGCCTCTCTGTGGTGGGGCTGGCCCCGGGGCAGGCGTGGGGGTGATGGCTGGAAGTGGGATGGCGCGTGAGTTGGCACCAGCCAGCGGTGGAGGCAGAGACTCAGAGGTCAGGGATCTCTCTCTCTGTCTCTGTCTCTGTCTCTCTCCCTCAGGGAGCTGAGGAGAGTAAGGTGGCGCCCCCTGCCCACCAGCCTACCTCTCCATGGGCCCTTCTTTCTCTGGCCGCTCCGGGAGCCCTGCGGGCTTGGGTTCAACCCCCCACACACCGCACAGGCCAAGGGCGCATCCGCGACCGCCGGGGCCTAGGGCTGGCCTCCGGGGGGGGGAGTCCTCAGTGAAGGCCCCGCCCTCCCTCCAGGCTCTCACCCAGCTGCAGCTCTTCCATCGCCGCCCTTCTGGACTCGGCTTCAGCTGTCTCCCTCCCCTCCCCCACTCCCACTCAGCTTGCAGGCCGCTTCCCTGCCTTGAAAGCATGGCTCTGGCCCTGAGGGCCACAGACCTACTGGGCTTCAAGCTCAAGGCTCTGCCTGGGCCTGCTGCTTCGGCCAGGGGCTCATTTTTTCCTGGAAAGACAAAGCCATGGCCTCACCCCACGCCTGCACTTTGCCACGGCAGGCAGCCCAGATGTAGGAAAGGCTCTGTGGAGTCAGAAGTGCCGAGACAGGCAGATGGCACCAGAGGGTTTGGGGGCCAGGGCGCAAGTGGGCTAGCCCCTCCTCCCGGGAGTCGGGGAGGCCCGGCCTTCCTAGTGCCCAGGCCACGGCTCCGGGGAGAAACCCGCCATGGAGGGCACGCGGGAGGCCCTCTGCCTGAGGTGGCAGGTGTCACGCCAGGGCCACTGCAAGCCTGGCTCGGCTTGCCTGCTTTCTCCAAAGGAGGCTGGCCGACCAGCCGAACCTGGCACCTGGGCCAGGCCCCTTCCAAGGGGACGCGTTCCAGAGGATAGAGCCCTGGGGGCGGCTGCCAAGTCTCCTGGGGCGTGTGCTGGGCCCCCGTCAGAGGAGGAAGCAGCCTGGTAAACGGTGTGCCAGGCCTGAGATCTGGAGGCCTCCCACAGCAGGGTCCCTGTCCTGCCCAGGCCCCCCGAGGGGGGACGATGGTCGGGCAGTGGCGAGCGGGGTGGGGCTGGCGCCGAGCCTGCCCTTGGATGCCCCGGGGAAGGGCGCCGGGGGATGGGCTGCCCCTGGCCGGGTCTGAGGGACCGACCCAGCTCCGGGCTGTCGGGGGCAGAGAGAGAACCCCCCTCCGCCCTTTCCCTTCAGGTTCTTAGGGCTGGCCAAATCCTTCCCAAGACAGCTTGTCTGGAGAAAATCAGACCCAGCTGAAGAACATGTGTCCATGGGGGAAACCCAGGAAACTGAGTCTCCCCACACAATAGCAGAGATTCTCATCTTGCATCCTCTCCTGAGCTAATGACAAAGGTGGATGTCCCGGGTGGGCCTGTGGAATGGGAGAGGGGAGGAAGTCTATTGTCATGCAGAGGGACATGGAAAGACTTGTCTGAAGCTTATCCCCTGCACTGGGGTCAGGTCGGGAAGGGACGGCACAGAGGTGAGCAGGAACCAACCGGCCTCTCTGTGGTGGGGCTGGCCCCGGGGCAGGCGTGGGGGTGATGGCTGGAAGTGGGATGGCGCGTGAGTTGGCACCAGCCAGCGGTGGAGGCAGAGACTCAGAGGTCAGGGATCTCTCTCTCTGTCTCTGTCTCTCTCTCTCTCCATCAGGGAGCTGAGGAGAGTAAGGTGGCGCCCCCTGCCCACCTCGCCTACCTCTCCATGGGCCCTTCTTTCTCTGGCCGCTCCGGGAGCCCTGCGGGCTTGGGTTCAACCCCCCACACACCGCACAGGCCAAGGGCGCATGCGCGACCGCCAGGGCCTAGGGCTGGCCTCCGGGGGGGGGGAGTCCTCAGTGAAGGCCCCGCCCTCCCTCCAGGCTCTGACCCAGCTGCAGCTCTTCCATCGCCGCCCTTCTGGACTCGGCTTCAGCTGTCTCCCTCCCCTCCCCCACTCCCACTCAGCTTGCAGGCCGCTTCCCTGCCTTGAAAGCATGGCTCTGGCCCTGAGGGCCACAGACCTACTGGGCTTCAAGCTCAAGGCACTGCCTGGGCCTGCTGCTTCGGCCAGGGGCTCATTTTTTCCTGGAAAGACAAAGCTATGGCCTCACCCCACGCCTGCACTTTGCCACGGCAGGCAGCCCAGATGTAGGAAAGGCTCTGTGGAGTCAGAAGTGCCGAGACAGGCAGATGGCACCAGAGGGTTTGGGGGCCAGGGCGCAAGTGGGCTAGCCCCTCCTCCCGGGAGTCGGGGAGGCCCGGCCTTCCTAGTGCCCAGGCCACGGCTCCGGGGAGAAACCCGCCATGGAGGGCACGCGGGAGGCCCTCTGCCTGAGGTGGCAGGTGTCACGCCAGGGCCACTGCAAGCCTGGCTCGGCTTGCCTGCTTTCTCCAAAGGAGGCTGGCCGACCAGCCGAACCTGGCACCTGGGCCAGGCCCCTTCCAAGGGGACGAGTTCCAGAGGCTAGAGCCCTGGGGCCGGCTGCCAAGTCTCCTGGGGCGTGTGCTGGGCCCCCGTCAGAGGAGGAAGCAGCCTGGTAAACGGTGTGCCAGGCCTGAGATCTGGAGGCCTCCCACAGCCGGGTCCCTGTCCTGCCCAGGCCCCCCGAGGGAGGACGATGGTCGGGCAGTGGCGAGCGGTGTGGGGCTGGCGCCGAGCCTGCCCTTGGATGCCCCGGGGAAGGGCGCCGGGGGTTGGTCTGCCCCTGGCCGGGTCTGAGGGACCGACCCAGCTCGGGGCTGTCGGGGGCAGAGAGAGAACCCCCCTCCGCCCTTTCCCTTCAGGTTCTTAGGGCTGGCCAAATCCTTCCCAAGACAGCTTGTCTGGAGAAAATCAGACCCAGCTGAAGAACATGTGTCCATGGGGGAAACCCGGGAAACTGAGTCTCCCCACACAATAGCAGAGATTCTCATCTTGCATCCTCTCCTGAGCTAATGACAAAGGTGGATGTCCCGGGTGGGCCTGTGGAATGGGAGAGGGGAGGAAGTCTATTGTCATGCAGAGGGACATGGAAAGACTTGTCGGAAGCTTATCCCCTGCACTGGGGTCAGGTCGGGAAGGGACGGCACAGAGGTGAGCAGGAACCAACCGGCCTCTCTGTGGTGGGGCTGGCCCCGGGGCAGGCGTGGGGGTGATGGCTGGAAGTGGGATGGCGCGTGAGTTGGCACCAGCCAGCGGTGGAGGCAGAGACTCAGAGGTCAGGGATCTCTCTCTCTGTCTCTGTCTCTGTCTCTCTCCCTCAGGGAGCTGAGGAGAGTAAGGTGGCGCCCCCTGCCCACCAGCCTACCTCTCCATGGGCCCTTCTTTCTCTGGCCGCTCCGGGAGCCCTGCGGGCTTGGGTTCAACCCCCCACACACCGCACAGGCCAAGGGCGCATCCGCGACCGCCGGGGCCTAGGGCTGGCCTCCGGGGGGGGGAGTCCTCAGTGAAGGCCCCGCCCTCCCTCCAGGCTCTCACCCAGCTGCAGCTCTTCCATCGCCGCCCTTCTGGACTCGGCTTCAGCTGTCTCCCTCCCCTCCCCCACTCCCACTCAGCTTGCAGGCCGCTTCCCTGCCTTGAAAGCATGGCTCTGGCCCTGAGGGCCACAGACCTACTGGGCTTCAAGCTCAAGGCTCTGCCTGGGCCTGCTGCTTCGGCCAGGGGCTCATTTTTTCCTGGAAAGACAAAGCCATGGCCTCACCCCACGCCTGCACTTTGCCACGGCAGGCAGCCCAGATGTAGGAAAGGCTCTGTGGAGTCAGAAGTGCCGAGACAGGCAGATGGCACCAGAGGGTTTGGGGGCCAGGGCGCAAGTGGGCTAGCCCCTCCTCCCGGGAGTCGGGGAGGCCCGGCCTTCCTAGTGCCCAGGCCACGGCTCCGGGGAGAAACCCGCCATGGAGGGCACGCGGGAGGCCCTCTGCCTGAGGTGGCAGGTGTCACGCCAGGGCCACTGCAAGCCTGGCTCGGCTTGCCTGCTTTCTCCAAAGGAGGCTGGCCGACCAGCCGAACCTGGCACCTGGGCCAGGCCCCTTCCAAGGGGACGCGTTCCAGAGGATAGAGCCCTGGGGGCGGCTGCCAAGTCTCCTGGGGCGTGTGCTGGGCCCCCGTCAGAGGAGGAAGCAGCCTGGTAAACGGTGTGCCAGGCCTGAGATCTGGAGGCCTCCCACAGCAGGGTCCCTGTCCTGCCCAGGCCCCCCGAGGGGGGACGATGGTCGGGCAGTGGCGAGCGGGGTGGGGCTGGCGCCGAGCCTGCCCTTGGATGCCCCGGGGAAGGGCGCCGGGGGATGGGCTGCCCCTGGCCGGGTCTGAGGGACCGACCCAGCTCCGGGCTGTCGGGGGCAGAGAGAGAACCCCCCTCCGCCCTTTCCCTTCAGGTTCTTAGGGCTGGCCAAATCCTTCCCAAGACAGCTTGTCTGGAGAAAATCAGACCCAGCTGAAGAACATGTGTCCATGGGGGAAACCCAGGAAACTGAGTCTCCCCACACAATAGCAGAGATTCTCATCTTGCATCCTCTCCTGAGCTAATGACAAAGGTGGATGTCCCGGGTGGGCCTGTGGAATGGGAGAGGGGAGGAAGTCTATTGTCATGCAGAGGGACATGGAAAGACTTGTCTGAAGCTTATCCCCTGCACTGGGGTCAGGTCGGGAAGGGACGGCACAGAGGTGAGCAGGAACCAACCGGCCTCTCTGTGGTGGGGCTGGCCCCGGGGCAGGCGTGGGGGTGATGGCTGGAAGTGGGATGGCGCGTGAGTTGGCACCAGCCAGCGGTGGAGGCAGAGACTCAGAGGTCAGGGATCTCTCTCTCTGTCTCTGTCTCTCTCTCTCTCCATCAGGGAGCTGAGGAGAGTAAGGTGGCGCCCCCTGCCCACCTCGCCTACCTCTCCATGGGCCCTTCTTTCTCTGGCCGCTCCGGGAGCCCTGCGGGCTTGGGTTCAACCCCCCACACACCGCACAGGCCAAGGGCGCATGCGCGACCGCCAGGGCCTAGGGCTGGCCTCCGGGGGGGGGGAGTCCTCAGTGAAGGCCCCGCCCTCCCTCCAGGCTCTGACCCAGCTGCAGCTCTTCCATCGCCGCCCTTCTGGACTCGGCTTCAGCTGTCTCCCTCCCCTCCCCCACTCCCACTCAGCTTGCAGGCCGCTTCCCTGCCTTGAAAGCATGGCTCTGGCCCTGAGGGCCACAGACCTACTGGGCTTCAAGCTCAAGGCACTGCCTGGGCCTGCTGCTTCGGCCAGGGGCTCATTTTTTCCTGGAAAGACAAAGCTATGGCCTCACCCCACGCCTGCACTTTGCCACGGCAGGCAGCCCAGATGTAGGAAAGGCTCTGTGGAGTCAGAAGTGCCGAGACAGGCAGATGGCACCAGAGGGTTTGGGGGCCAGGGCGCAAGTGGGCTAGCCCCTCCTCCCGGGAGTCGGGGAGGCCCGGCCTTCCTAGTGCCCAGGCCACGGCTCCGGGGAGAAACCCGCCATGGAGGGCACGCGGGAGGCCCTCTGCCTGAGGTGGCAGGTGTCACGCCAGGGCCACTGCAAGCCTGGCTCGGCTTGCCTGCTTTCTCCAAAGGAGGCTGGCCGACCAGCCGAACCTGGCACCTGGGCCAGGCCCCTTCCAAGGGGACGAGTTCCAGAGGCTAGAGCCCTGGGGCCGGCTGCCAAGTCTCCTGGGGCGTGTGCTGGGCCCCCGTCAGAGGAGGAAGCAGCCTGGTAAACGGTGTGCCAGGCCTGAGATCTGGAGGCCTCCCACAGCCGGGTCCCTGTCCTGCCCAGGCCCCCCGAGGGAGGACGATGGTCGGGCAGTGGCGAGCGGTGTGGGGCTGGCGCCGAGCCTGCCCTTGGATGCCCCGGGGAAGGGCGCCGGGGGTTGGTCTGCCCCTGGCCGGGTCTGAGGGACCGACCCAGCTCGGGGCTGTCGGGGGCAGAGAGAGAACCCCCCTCCGCCCTTTCCCTTCAGGTTCTTAGGGCTGGCCAAATCCTTCCCAAGACAGCTTGTCTGGAGAAAATCAGACCCAGCTGAAGAACATGTGTCCATGGGGGAAACCCGGGAAACTGAGTCTCCCCACACAATAGCAGAGATTCTCATCTTGCATCCTCTCCTGAGCTAATGACAAAGGTGGATGTCCCGGGTGGGCCTGTGGAATGGGAGAGGGGAGGAAGTCTATTGTCATGCAGAGGGACATGGAAAGACTTGTCGGAAGCTTATCCCCTGCACTGGGGTCAGGTCGGGAAGGGACGGCACAGAGGTGAGCAGGAACCAACCGGCCTCTCTGTGGTGGGGCTGGCCCCGGGGCAGGCGTGGGGGTGATGGCTGGAAGTGGGATGGCGCGTGAGTTGGCACCAGCCAGCGGTGGAGGCAGAGACTCAGAGGTCAGGGATCTCTCTCTCTGTCTCTGTCTCTCTCTCTCTCCCTCAGGGAGCTGAGGAGAGTAAGGTGGCGCCCCCTGCCCACCTCGCCTACCTCTCCATGGGCCCTTCTTTCTCTGGCCGCTCCGGGAGCCCTGCGGGCTTGGGTTCAACCCCCCACACACCGCACAGGCCAAGGGCGCATGCGCGACCGCCGGGGCCTAGGGCTGGCCTCGGGGGGGGGGGGGGAGTCCTCAGTGAAGGCCCCGCCCTCCCTCCAGGCTCTGACCCAGCTGCAGCTCTTCCATCGCCGCCCTTCTGGACTCGGCTTCAGCTGTCTCCCTCCCCTCCCCCACTCCCACTCAGCTTGCAGGCCGCTTCCCTGCCTTGAAAGCATGGCTCTGGCCCTGAGGGCCACAGACCTACTGGGCTTCAAGCTCAAGGCTCTGCCTGGGCCTGCTGCTTCGGCCAGGGGCTCATTTTTTCCTGGAAAGACAAAGCCATGGCCTCACCCCACGCCTGCACTTTGCCACGGCAGGCAGCCCAGATGTAGGAAAGGCTCTGTGGAGTCAGAAGTGCCGAGACAGGCAGATGGCACCAGAGGGTTTGGGGGCCAGGGCGCAAGTGGGCTAGCCCCTCCTCCCGGGAGTGGGGGAGGCCCGGCCTTCCTAGTGCCCAGGCCACGGCTCCGGGGAGAAACCCGCCATGGAGGGCACGCGGGAGGCCCTCTGCCTGAGGTGGCAGGTGTCACGCCAGGGCCACTGCAAGCCTGGCTCGGCTTGCCTGCTTTCTCCAAAGGAGGCTGGCCGACCAGCCGAACCTGGCACCTGGGCCAGGCCCCTTCCAAGGGGACGAGTTCCAGAGGATAGAGCCCTGGGGGCGGCTGCCAAGTCTCCTGGGGCGTGTGCTGGGCCCCCGTCAGAGGAGGAAGCAGCCTGGTAAACGGTGTGCCAGGCCTGAGATCTGGAGGCCTCCCACAGCAGGGTCCCTGTCCTGCCCAGGCCCCCCGAGGGAGGACGATGGTCGGGCAGTGGCGAGCGGGGTGGGGCTGGCGCCGAGCCTGCCCTTGGATGCCCCGGGGAAGGGCGCCGGGGGATGGGCTGCCCCTGGCCGGGTCTGAGGGACCGACCCAGCTCGGGGCTGTCGGGGGCAGAGAGAGAACCCCCCTCCGCCCTTTCCCTTCAGGTTCTTAGGGCTGGCCAAATCCTTCCCAAGACAGCTTGTCTGGAGAAAATCAGACCCAGCTGAAGAACATGTGTCCATGGGGGAAACCCGGGAAACTGAGTCTCCCCACACAATAGCAGAGATTCTCATCTTGCATCCTCTCCTGAGCTAATGACAAAGGTGGATGTCCCGGGTGGGCCTGTGGAATGGGAGAGGGGAGGAAGTCTATTGTCATGCAGAGGGACATGGAAAGACTTGTCGGAAGCTTATCCCCTGCACTGGGGTCAGGTCGGGAAGGGACGGCACAGAGGTGAGCAGGAACCAACCGGCCTCTCTGTGGTGGGGCTGGCCCCGGGGCAGGCGTGGGGGTGATGGCTGGAAGTGGGATGGCGCGTGAGTTGGCACCAGCCAGCGGTGGAGGCAGAGACTCAGAGGTCAGGGATCTCTCTCTCTGTCTCTGTCTCTGTCTCTCTCCCTCAGGGAGCTGAGGAGAGTAAGGTGGCGCCCCCTGCCCACCTCGCCTACCTCTCCATGGGCCCTTCTTTCTCTGGCCGCTCCGGGAGCCCTGCGGGCTTGGGTTCAACCCCCCACACACCGCACAGGCCAAGGGCGCATGCGCGACCGCCAGGGCCTAGGGCTGGCCTCCGGGGGGGGGGAGTCCTCAGTGAAGGCCCCGCCCTCCCTCCAGGCTCTGACCCAGCTGCAGCTCTTCCATCGCCGCCCTTCTGGACTCGGCTTCAGCTGTCTCCCTCCCCTCCCCCACTCCCACTCAGCTTGCAGGCCGCTTCCCTGCCTTGAAAGCATGGCTCTGGCCCTGAGGGCCACAGACCTACTGGGCTTCAAGCTCAAGGCTCTGCCTGGGCCTGCTGCTTCGGCCAGGGGCTCATTTTTTCCTGGAAAGACAAAGCCATGGCCTCACCCCACGCCTGCACTTTGCCACGGCAGGCAGCCCAGATGTAGGAAAGGCTCTGTGGAGTCAGAAGTGCCGAGACAGGCAGATGGCACCAGAGGGTTTGGGGGCCAGGGCGCAAGTGGGCTAGCCCCTCCTCCCGGGAGTGGGGGAGGCCCGGCCTTCCTAGTGCCCAGGCCACGGCTCCGGGGAGAAACCCGCCATGGAGGGCACGCGGGAGGCCCTCTGCCTGAGGTGGCAGGTGTCACGCCAGGGCCACTGCAAGCCTGGCTCGGCTTGCCTGCTTTCTCCAAAGGAGGCTGGCCGACCAGCCGAACCTGGCACCTGGGCCAGGCCCCTTCCAAGGGGACGAGTTCCAGAGGCTAGAGCCCTGGGGGCGGCTGCCAAGTCTCCTGGGGCGTGTGCTGGGCCCCCGTCAGAGGAGGAAGCAGCCTGGTAAACGGTGTGCCAGGCCTGAGATCTGGAGGCCTCCCACAGCAGGGTCCCTGTCCTGCCCAGGCCCCCCGAGGGAGGACGATGGTCGGGCAGTGGCTAGCGGGGTGGGGCTGGCGCCGAGCCTGCCCTTGGATGCCCCGGGGAAGGGCGCCGGGGGATGGGCTGCCCCTGGCCGGGTCTGAGGGACCGACCCAGCTCCAGGCTGTCGGGGGCAGAGAGAGAACCCCCCTCCGCCCTTTCCCTTCAGGTTCTTAGGGCTGGCCAAATCCTTCCCAAGACAGCTTGTCTGGAGAAAATCAGACCCAGCTGAAGAACATGTGTCCATGGGGGAAACCCGGGAAACTGAGTCTCCCCACACAATAGCAGAGATTCTCATCTTGCATCCTCTCCTGAGCTAATGACAAAGGTGGATGTCCCGGGTGGGCCTGTGGAATGGGAGAGGGGAGGAAGTCTATTGTCATGCAGAGGGACATGGAAAGACTTGTCTGAAGCTTATCCCCTGCACTGGGGTCAGGTCGGGAAGGGACGGCACAGAGGTGAGCAGGAACCAACCGGCCTCTCTGTGGTGGGGCTGGCCCCGGGGCAGGCGTGGGGGTGATGGCTGGAAGTGGGATGGCGCGTGAGTTGGCACCAGCCAGCGGTGGAGGCAGAGACTCAGAGGTCAGGGATATCTCTCTCTGTCTCTGTCTCTCTCTCTCTCCCTCAGGGAGCTGAGGAGAGTAAGGTGGCGCCCCCTGCCCACCTCGCCTACCTCTCCATGGGCCCTTCTTTCTCTGGCCGCTCCGGGAGCCCTGCGGGCTTGGGTTAAACCCCCCACACACCGCACAGGCCAAGGGCGCATGCGCGACCGCCGGGGCCTAGGGCTGGCCTGGGGGGGGGGGGGAGTCCTCAGTGAAGGCCCCGCCCTCCCTCCAGGCTCTGACCCAGCTGCAGCTCTTCCATCGCCGCCCTTCTGGACTCGGCTTCAGCTGTCTCCCTCCCCTCCCCCACTCCCACTCAGCTTGCAGGCTGCTTCCCTGCCTTGAAAGCATGGCTCTGGCCCTGAGGGCCACAGACCTACTGGGCTTCAAGCTCAAGGCTCTGCCTGGGCCTGCTGCTTCGGCCAGGGGCTCATTTTTTCCTGGAAAGACAAAGCCATGGCCTCACCCCACGCCTGCACTTTGCCACGGCAGGCAGCCCAGATGTAGGAAAGGCTCTGTGGAGTCAGAAGTGCCGAGACAGGCAGATGGCACCAGAGGGTTTGGGGGCCAGGGCGCAACTGGGCTAGCCCCTCCTCCCGGGAGTCGGGGAGGCCCGGCCTTCCTAGTGCCCAGGCCACGGCTCCGGGGAGAAACCCGCCATGGAGGGCACGCGGGAGGCCCTCTGCCTGAGGTGGCAGGTGTCACGCCAGGGCCACTGCAAGCCTGGCTCGGCTTGCCTGCTTTCTCCAAAGGAGGCTGGCCGACCAGCCGAACCTGGCACCTGGGCCAGGCCCCTTCCAAGGGGACGAGTTCCAGAGGATAGAGCCCTGGGGGCGGCTGCCAAGTCTCCTGGGGCGTGTGCTGGGCCCCCGTCAGAGGAGGAAGCAGCCTGGTAAACGGTGTGCCAGGCCTGAGATCTGGAGGCCTCCCACAGCAGGGTCCCTGTCCTGCCCAGGCCCCCCGAGGGAGGACGATGGTCGGGCAGTGGCGAGCGGGGTGGGGCTGGCGCCGAGCCTGCCCTTGGATGCCCCGGGGAAGGGCGCCGGGGGATGGGCTGCCCCTGGCCGGGTCTGAGGGACCGACCCAGCTCGGGGCTGTCGGGGGCAGAGAGAGAACCCCCCTCCGCCCTTTCCCTTCAGGTTCTTAGGGCTGGCCAAATCCTTCCCAAGACAGCTTGTCTGGAGAAAATCAGACCCAGCTGAAGAACATGTGTCCATGGGGGAAACCCGGGAAACTGAGTCTCCCCACACAATAGCAGAGATTCTCATCTTGCATCCTCTCCTGAGCTAATGACAAAGGTGGATGTCCCGGGTGGGCCTGTGGAATGGGAGAGGGGAGGAAGTCTATTGTCATGCAGAGGGACATGGAAAGACTTGTCGGAAGCTTATCCCCTGCACTGGGGTCAGGTCGGGAAGGGACGGCACAGAGGTGAGCAGGAACCAACCGGCCTCTCTGTGGTGGGGCTGGCCCCGGGGCAGGCGTGGGGGTGATGGCTGGAAGTGGGATGGCGCGTGAGTTGGCACCAGCCAGCGGTGGAGGCAGAGACTCAGAGGTCAGGGATCTCTCTCTCTGTCTCTGTCTCTGTCTCTCTCCCTCAGGGAGCTGAGGAGAGTAAGGTGGCGCCCCCTGCCCACCTCGCCTACCTCTCCATGGGCCCTTCTTTCTCTGGCCGCTCCGGGAGCCCTGCGGGCTTGGGTTCAACCCCCCACACACCGCACAGGCCAAGGGCGCATGCGCGACCGCCAGGGCCTAGGGCTGGCCTCCGGGGGGGGGGAGTCCTCAGTGAAGGCCCCGCCCTCCCTCCAGGCTCTGACCCAGCTGCAGCTCTTCCATCGCCGCCCTTCTGGACTCGGCTTCAGCTGTCTCCCTCCCCTCCCCCACTCCCACTCAGCTTGCAGGCCGCTTCCCTGCCTTGAAAGCATGGCTCTGGCCCTGAGGGCCACAGACCGACTGGGCTTCAAGCTCAAGGCTCTGCCTGGGCCTGCTGCTTCGGCCAGGGGCTCATTTTTTCCTGGAAAGACAAAGCCATGGCCTCACCCCACGCCTGCACTTTGCCACGGCAGGCAGCCCAGATGTAGGAAAGGCTCTGTGGAGTCAGAAGTGCCGAGACAGGCAGATGGCACCAGAGGGTTTGGGGGCCAGGGCGCAAGTGGGCTAGCCCCTCCTCCCGGGAGTCGGGGAGGCCCGGCCTTCCTAGTGCCCAGGCCACGGCTCCGGGGAGAAACCCGCCATGGAGGGCACGCGGGAGGCCCTCTGCCTGAGGTGGCAGGTGTCACGCCAGGGCCACTGCAAGCCTGGCTCGGCTTGCCTGCTTTCTCCAAAGGAGGCTGGCCGACCAGCCGAACCTGGCACCTGGGCCAGGCCCCTTCCAAGGGGACGAGTTCCAGAGGCTAGAGCCCTGGGGGCGGCTGCCAAGTCTCCTGGGGCGTGTGCTGGGCCCCCGTCAGAGGAGGAAGCAGCCTGGTAAACGGTGTGCCAGGCCTGAGATCTGGAGGCCTCCCACAGCAGGGTCCCTGTCCTGCCCAGGCCCCCCGAGGGAGGACGATGGTCGGGCAGTGGCTAGCGGGGTGGGGCTGGCGCCGAGCCTGCCCTTGGATGCCCCGGGGAAGGGCGCCGGGGGATGGGCTGCCCCTGGCCGGGTCTGAGGGACCGACCCAGCTCCGGGCTGTCGGGGGCAGAGAGAGAACCCCCCTCCGCCCTTTCCCTTCAGGTTCTTAGGGCTGGCCAAATCCTTCCCAAGACAGCTTGTCTGGAGAAAATCAGACCCAGCTGAAGAACATGTGTCCATGGGGGAAACCCGGGAAACTGAGTCTCCCCACACAATAGCAGAGATTCTCATCTTGCATCCTCTCCTGAGCTAATGACAAAGGTGGATGTCCCGGGTGGGCCTGTGGAATGGGAGAGGGGAGGAAGTCTATTGTCATGCAGAGGGACATGGAAAGACTTGTCTGAAGCTTATCCCCTGCACTGGGGTCAGGTCGGGAAGGGACGGCACAGAGGTGAGCAGGAACCAACCGGCCTCTCTGTGGTGGGGCTGGCCCCGGGGCAGGCGTGGGGGTGATGGCTGGAAGTGGGATGGCGCGTGAGTTGGCACCAGCCAGCTGTGGAGGCAGAGACTCAGAGGTCAGGGATATCTCTCTCTGTCTCTGTCTCTCTCTCTCTCCCTCAGGGAGCTGAGGAGAGTAAGGTGGCGCCCCCTGCCCACCTCGCCTACCTCTCCATGGGCCCTTCTTTCTCTGGCCGCTCCGGGAGCCCTGCGGGCTTGGGTTCAACCCCCCACACACCGCACAGGCCAAGGGCGCATG
Organism: Diceros bicornis minor; assembly: GCF_020826845.1. Classification (NCBI taxonomy): domain Eukaryota; kingdom Metazoa; phylum Chordata; class Mammalia; order Perissodactyla; family Rhinocerotidae; genus Diceros; species Diceros bicornis. The sequence continues at coordinate 77,764,862 of NC_080750.1, read as the reverse complement.
CGCGACCGCCGGGGCCTAGGGCTGGCCTGGGGGGGGGGGGGAGTCCTCAGTGAAGGCCCCGCCCTCCCTCCAGGCTCTGACCCAGCTGCAGCTCTTCCATCGCCGCCCTTCTGGACTCGGCTTCAGCTGTCTCCCTCCCCTCCCCAACTCCCACTCAGCTTGCAGGCCGCTTCCCTGCCTTGAAAGCATGGCTCTGGCCCTGAGGGCCACAGACCTACTGGGCTTCAAGCTCAAGGCTCTGCCTGGGCCTGCTGCTTCGGCCAGGGGCTCATTTTTTCCTGGAAAGACAAAGCCATGGCCTCACCCCACGCCTGCACTTTGCCACGGCAGGCAGCCCAGATGTAGGAAAGGCTCTGTGGAGTCAGAAGTGCCGAGACAGGCAGATGGCACCAGAGGGTTTGGGGGCCAGGGCGCAAGTGGGCTAGCCCCTCCTCCCGGGAGTCGGGGAGGCCCGGCCTTCCTAGTGCCCAGGCCACGGCTCCGGGGAGAAACCCGCCATGGAGGGCACGCGGGAGGCCCTCTGCCTGAGGTGGCAGGTGTCACGCCAGGGCCACTGCAAGCCTGGCTCGGCTTGCCTGCTTTCTCCAAAGGAGGCTGGCCGACCAGCCGAACCTGGCACCTGGGCCAGGCCCCTTCCAAGGGGACGAGTTCCAGAGGATAGAGCCCTGGGGGCGGCTGCCAAGTCTCCTGGGGCGTGTGCTGGGCCCCCGTCAGAGGAGGAAGCAGCCTGGTAAACGGTGTGCCAGGCCTGAGATCTGGAGGCCTCCCACAGCAGGGTCCCTGTCCTGCCCAGGCCCCCCGAGGGAGGACGATGGTCGGGCAGTGGCGAGCGGGGTGGGGCTGGCGCCGAGCCTGCCCTTGGATGCCCCGGGGAAGGGCGCCGGGGGATGGGCTGCCCCTGGCCGGGTCTGAGGGACCGACCCACCTCAGGGCTGTCGGGGGCAGAGAGAGAACCCCCCTCCGCCCTTTCCCTTCAGGTTCTTAGGGCTGGCCAAATCCTTCCCAAGACAGCTTGTCTGGAGAAAATCAGACCCAGCTGAAGAACATGTGTCCATGGGGGAAACCCGGGAAACTGAGTCTCCCCACACAATAGCAGAGATTCTCATCTTGCATCCTCTCCTGAGCTAATGACAAAGGTAGATGTCCCGGGTGGGCCTGTGGAATGGGAGAGGGGAGGAAGTCTATTGTCATGCAGAGGGACATGGAAAGACTTGTCTGAAGCTTATCCCCTGCACTGGGGTCAGGTCGGGAAGGGACGGCACAGAGGTGAGCAGGAACCAACCGGCCTCTCTGTGGTGGGGCTGGCCCCGGGGCAGGCGTGGGGGTGATGGCTGGAAGTGGGATGGCGCGTGAGTTGGCACCAGCCAGCGGTGGAGGCAGAGACTCAGAGGTCAGGGATCTCTCTCTCTGTCTCTGTCTCTGTCTCTCTCCCTCAGGGAGCTGAGGAGAGTAAGGTGGCGCCCCCTGCCCACCTCGCCTACCTCTCCATGGGCCCTTCTTTCTCTGGCCGCTCCGGGAGCCCTGCGGGCTTGGGTTCAACCCCCCACACACCGCACAGGCCAAGGGCGCATGCGCGACCGCCAGGGCCTAGGGCTGGCCTCCGGGGGGGGGGAGTCCTCAGTGAAGGCCCCGCCCTCCCTCCAGGCTCTGACCCAGCTGCAGCTCTTCCATCGCCGCCCTTCTGGACTCGGCTTCAGCTGTCTCCCTCCCCTCCCCCACTCCCACTCAGCTTGCAGGCCGCTTCCCTGCCTTGAAAGCATGGCTCTGGCCCTGAGGGCCACAGACCTACTGGGCTTCAAGCTCAAGGCTCTGCCTGGGCCTGCTGCTTCGGCCAGGGGCTCATTTTTTCCTGGAAAGACAAAGCCATGGCCTCACCCCACGCCTGCACTTTGCCACGGCAGGCAGCCCAGATGTAGGAAAGGCTCTGTGGAGTCAGAAGTGCCGAGACAGGCAGATGGCACCAGAGGGTTTGGGGGCCAGGGCGCAAGTGGGCTAGCCCCTCCTCCCGGGAGTCGGGGAGGCCCGGCCTTCCTAGTGCCCAGGCCACGGCTCCGGGGAGAAACCCGCCATGGAGGGCACGCGGGAGGCCCTCTGCCTGAGGTGGCAGGTGTCACGCCAGGGCCACTGCAAGCCTGGCTCGGCTTGCCTGCTTTCTCCAAAGGAGGCTGGCCGACCAGCCGAACCTGGCACCTGGGCCAGGCCCCTTCCAAGGGGACGAGTTCCAGAGGATAGAGCCCTGGGGGCGGCTGCCAAGTCTCCTGGGGCGTGTGCTGGGCCCCCGTCAGAGGAGGAAGCAGCCTGGTAAACGGTGTGCCAGGCCTGAGATCTGGAGGCCTCCCACAGCAGGGTCCCTGTCCTGCCCAGGCCCCCCGAGGGAGGACGATGGTCGGGCAGTGGCGAGCGGGGTGGGGCTGGCGCCGAGCCTGCCCTTGGATGCCCCGGGGAAGGGCGCCGGGGGATGGGCTGCCCCTGGCCGGGTCTGAGGGACCGACCCAGCTCCGGGCTGTCGGGGGCAGAGAGAGAACCCCCCTCCGCCCTTTCCCTTCAGGTTCTTAGGGCTGGCCAAATCCTTCCCAAGACAGCTTGTCTGGAGAAAATCAGACCCAGCTGAAGAACATGTGTCCATGGGGGAAACCCGGGAAACTGAGTCTCCCCACACAATAGCAGAGATTCTCATCTTGCATCCTCTCCTGAGCTAATGACAAAGGTGGATGTCCCGGGTGGGCCTGTGGAATGGGAGAGGGGAGGAAGTCTATTGTCATGCAGAGGGACATGGAAAGACTTGTCTGAAGCTTATCCCCTGCACTGGGGTCAGGTCGGGAAGGGACGGCACAGAGGTGAGCAGGAACCAACCGGCCTCTCTGTGGTGGGGCTGGCCCCGGGGCAGGCGTGGGGGTGATGGCTGGAAGTGGGATGGCGCGTGAGTTGGCACCAGCCAGCGGTGGAGGCAGAGACTCAGAGGTCAGGGATCTCTCTCTCTGTCTCTGTCTCTCTCCCTCAGGGAGCTGAGGAGAGTAAGGTGGCGCCCCCTGCCCACCTCGCCTACCTCTCCATGGGCCCTTCTTTCTCTGGCCGCTCCGGGAGCCCTGCGGGCTTGGGTTCAACCCCCCACACACCGCACAGGCCAAGGGCGCATGCGCGACCGCCAGGGCCTAGGGCTGGCCTCCGGGGGGGGGGAGTCCTCAGTGAAGGCCCCGCCCTCCCTCCAGGCTCTGACCCAGCTGCAGCTCTTCCATCGCCGCCCTTCTGGACTCGGCTTCAGCTGTCTCCCTCCCCTCCCCCACTCCCACTCAGCTTGCAGGCCGCTTCCCTGCCTTGAAAGCATGGCTCTGGCCCTGAGGGCCACAGACCTACTGGGCTTCAAGCTCAAGGCTCTGCCTGGGCCTGCTGCTTCGGCCAGGGGCTCATTTTTTCCTGGAAAGACAAAGCCATGGCCTCACCCCACGCCTGCACTTTGCCACGGCAGGCAGCCCAGATGTAGGAAAGGCTCTGTGGAGTCAGAAGTGCCGAGACAGGCAGATGGCACCAGAGGGTTTGGGGGCCAGGGCGCAAGTGGGCTAGCCCCTCCTCCCGGGAGTGGGGGAGGCCCGGCCTTCCTAGTGCCCAGGCCACGGCTCCGGGGAGAAACCCGCCATGGAGGGCACGCGGGAGGCCCTCTGCCTGAGGTGGCAGGTGTCACGCCAGGGCCACTGCAAGCCTGGCTCGGCTTGCCTGCTTTCTCCAAAGGAGGCTGGCCGACCAGCCGAACCTGGCACCTGGGCCAGGCCCCTTCCAAGGGGACGAGTTCCAGAGGATAGAGCCCTGGGGGCGGCTGCCAAGTCTCCTGGGGCGTGTGCTGGGCCCCCGTCAGAGGAGGAAGCAGCCTGGTAAACGGTGTGCCAGGCCTGAGATCTGGAGGCCTCCCACAGCAGGGTCCCTGTCCTGCCCAGGCCCCCCGAGGGAGGACGATGGTCGGGCAGTGGCGAGCGGGGTGGGGCTGGCGCCGAGCCTGCCCTTGGATGCCCCGGGGAAGGGCGCCGGGGGATGGGCTGCCCCTGGCCGGGTCTGAGGGACCGACCCAGCTCGGGGCTGTCGGGGGCAGAGAGAGAACCCCCCTCCGCCCTTTCCCTTCAGGTTCTTAGGGCTGGCCAAATCCTTCCCAAGACAGCTTGTCTGGAGAAAATCAGACCCAGCTGAAGAACATGTGTCCATGGGGGAAACCCGGGAAACTGAGTCTCCCCACACAATAGCAGAGATTCTCATCTTGCATCCTCTCCTGAGCTAATGACAAAGGTGGATGTCCCGGGTGGGCCTGTGGAATGGGAGAGGGGAGGAAGTCTATTGTCATGCAGAGGGACATGGAAAGACTTGTCGGAAGCTTATCCCCTGCACTGGGGTCAGGTCGGGAAGGGACGGCACAGAGGTGAGCAGGAACCAACCGGCCTCTCTGTGGTGGGGCTGGCCCCGGGGCAGGCGTGGGGGTGATGGCTGGAAGTGGGATGGCGCGTGAGTTGGCACCAGCCAGCGGTGGAGGCAGAGACTCAGAGGTCAGGGATCTCTCTCTCTGTCTCTGTCTCTGTCTCTCTCCCTCAGGGAGCTGAGGAGAGTAAGGTGGCGCCCCCTGCCCACCTCGCCTACCTCTCCATGGGCCCTTCTTTCTCTGGCCGCTCCGGGAGCCCTGCGGGCTTGGGTTCAACCCCCCACACACCGCACAGGCCAAGGGCGCATGCGCGACCGCCAGGGCCTAGGGCTGGCCTCCGGGGGGGGGGAGTCCTCAGTGAAGGCCCCGCCCTCCCTCCAGGCTCTGACCCAGCTGCAGCTCTTCCATCGCCGCCCTTCTGGACTCGGCTTCAGCTGTCTCCCTCCCCTCCCCCACTCCCACTCAGCTTGCAGGCCGCTTCCCTGCCTTGAAAGCATGGCTCTGGCCCTGAGGGCCACAGACCTACTGGGCTTCAAGCTCAAGGCTCTGCCTGGGCCTGCTGCTTCGGCCAGGGGCTCATTTTTTCCTGGAAAGACAAAGCCATGGCCTCACCCCACGCCTGCACTTTGCCACGGCAGGCAGCCCAGATGTAGGAAAGGCTCTGTGGAGTCAGAAGTGCCGAGACAGGCAGATGGCACCAGAGGGTTTGGGGGCCAGGGCGCAAGTGGGCTAGCCCCTCCTCCCGGGAGTGGGGGAGGCCCGGCCTTCCTAGTGCCCAGGCCACGGCTCCGGGGAGAAACCCGCCATGGAGGGCACGCGGGAGGCCCTCTGCCTGAGGTGGCAGGTGTCACGCCAGGGCCACTGCAAGCCTGGCTCGGCTTGCCTGCTTTCTCCAAAGGAGGCTGGCCGACCAGCCGAACCTGGCACCTGGGCCAGGCCCCTTCCAAGGGGACGAGTTCCAGAGGCTAGAGCCCTGGGGGCGGCTGCCAAGTCTCCTGGGGCGTGTGCTGGGCCCCCGTCAGAGGAGGAAGCAGCCTGGTAAACGGTGTGCCAGGCCTGAGATCTGGAGGCCTCCCACAGCAGGGTCCCTGTCCTGCCCAGGCCCCCCGAGGGAGGACGATGGTCGGGCAGTGGCTAGCGGGGTGGGGCTGGCGCCGAGCCTGCCCTTGGATGCCCCGGGGAAGGGCGCCGGGGGATGGGCTGCCCCTGGCCGGGTCTGAGGGACCGACCCAGCTCCGGGCTGTCGGGGGCAGAGAGAGAACCCCCCTCCGCCCTTTCCCTTCAGGTTCTTAGGGCTGGCCAAATCCTTCCCAAGACAGCTTGTCTGGAGAAAATCAGACCCAGCTGAAGAACATGTGTCCATGGGGGAAACCCGGGAAACTGAGTCTCCCCACACAATAGCAGAGATTCTCATCTTGCATCCTCTCCTGAGCTAATGACAAAGGTGGATGTCCCGGGTGGGCCTGTGGAATGGGAGAGGGGAGGAAGTCTATTGTCATGCAGAGGGACATGGAAAGACTTGTCTGAAGCTTATCCCCTGCACTGGGGTCAGGTCGGGAAGGGACGGCACAGAGGTGAGCAGGAACCAACCGGCCTCTCTGTGGTGGGGCTGGCCCCGGGGCAGGCGTGGGGGTGATGGCTGGAAGTGGGATGGCGCGTGAGTTGGCACCAGCCAGCGGTGGAGGCAGAGACTCAGAGGTCAGGGATATCTCTCTCTGTCTCTGTCTCTCTCTCTCTCCCTCAGGGAGCTGAGGAGAGTAAGGTGGCGCCCCCTGCCCACCTCGCCTACCTCTCCATGGGCCCTTCTTTCTCTGGCCGCTCCGGGAGCCCTGCGGGCTTGGGTTCAACCCCCCACACACCGCACAGGCCAAGGGCGCATGCGCGACCGCCAGGACCTAGGGCTGGCCTCCGGGGGGGGGAGTCCTCAGTGAAGGCCCCGCCCTCCCTCCAGGCTCTGACCCAGCTGCAGCTCTTCCATCGCCGCCCTTCTGGACTTGGCTTCAGCTGTCTCCCTCCCCTCCCCCACTCCCACTCAGCTTGCAGGCCGCTTCCCTGCCTTGAAAGCATGGCTCTGGCCCTGAGGGCCACAGACCTACTGGGCTTCAAGCTCAAGGCTCTGCCTGGGCCTGCTGCTTCGGCCAGGGGCTCATTTTTTCCTGGAAAGACAAAGCCATGGCCTCACCCCACGCCTGCACTTTGCCACGGCAGGCAGCCCAGATGTAGGAAAGGCTCTGTGGAGTCAGAAGTGCCGAGACAGGCAGATGGCACCAGAGGGTTTGGGGGCCAGGGCGCAAGTGGGCTAGCCCCTCCTCCCGGGAGTGGGGGAGGCCCGGCCTTCCTAGTGCCCAGGCCACGGCTCCGGGGAGAAACCCGCCATGGAGGGCACGCGGGAGGCCCTCTGCCTGAGGTGGCAGGTGTCACGCCAGGGCCACTGCAAGCCTGGCTCGGCTTGCCTGCTTTCTCCAAAGGAGGCTGGCCGACCAGCCGAACCTGGCTCCTGGGCCAGGCCCCTTCCAAGGGGACGAGTTCCAGAGGATAGAGCCCTGGGGGCGGCTGCCAAGTCTCCTGGGGCGTGTGCTGGGCCCCCGTCAGAGGAGGAAGCAGCCTGGTAAACGGTGTGCCAGGCCTGAGATCTGGAGGCCTCCCACAGCAGGGTCCCTGTCCTGCCCAGGCCCCCCGAGGGAGGACGATGGTCGGGCAGTGGCGAGCGGGGTGGGGCTGGCGCCGAGCCTGCCCTTGGATGCCCCGGGGAAGGGCGCCGGGGGATGGGCTGCCCCTGGCCGGGTCTGAGGGACCGACCCAGCTCGGGGCTGTCGGGGGCAGAGAGAGAACCCCCCTCCGCCCTTTCCCTTCAGGTTCTTAGGGCTGGCCAAATCCTTCCCAAGACAGCTTGTCTGGAGAAAATCAGACCCAGCTGAAGAACATGTGTCCATGGGGGAAACCCGGGAAACTGAGTCTCCCCACACAATAGCAGAGATTCTCATCTTGCATCCTCTCCTGAGCTAATGACAAAGGTGGATGTCCCGGGTGGGCCTGTGGAATGGGAGAGGGGAGGAAGTCTATTGTCATGCAGAGGGACATGGAAAGACTTGTCGGAAGCTTATCCCCTGCACTGGGGTCAGGTCGGGAAGGGACGGCACAGAGGTGAGCAGGAACCAACCGGCCTCTCTGTGGTGGGGCTGGCCCCGGGGCAGGCGTGGGGGTGATGGCTGGAAGTGGGATGGCGCGTGAGTTGGCACCAGCCAGCGGTGGAGGCAGAGACTCAGAGGTCAGGGATCTCTCTCTCTGTCTCTGTCTCTGTCTCTCTCCCTCAGGGAGCTGAGGAGAGTAAGGTGGCGCCCCCTGCCCACCTCGCCTACCTCTCCATGGGCCCTTCTTTCTCTGGCCGCTCCGGGAGCCCTGCGGGCTTGGGTTCAACCCCCCACACACCGCACAGGCCAAGGGCGCATGCGCGACCGCCAGGGCCTAGGGCTGGCCTCCGGGGGGGGGGAGTCCTCAGTGAAGGCCCCGCCCTCCCTCCAGGCTCTGACCCAGCTGCAGCTCTTCCATCGCCGCCCTTCTGGACTCGGCTTCAGCTGTCTCCCTCCCCTCCCCCACTCCCACTCAGCTTGCAGGCCGCTTCCCTGCCTTGAAAGCATGGCTCTGGCCCTGAGGGCCACAGACCTACTGGGCTTCAAGCTCAAGGCTCTGCCTGGGCCTGCTGCTTCGGCCAGGGGCTCATTTTTTCCTGGAAAGACAAAGCCATGGCCTCACCCCACGCCTGCACTTTGCCACGGCAGGCAGCCCAGATGTAGGAAAGGCTCTGTGGAGTCAGAAGTGCCGAGACAGGCAGATGGCACCAGAGGGTTTGGGGGCCAGGGCGCAAGTGGGCTAGCCCCTCCTCCCGGGAGTGGGGGAGGCCCGGCCTTCCTAGTGCCCAGGCCACGGCTCCGGGGAGAAACCCGCCATGGAGGGCACGCGGGAGGCCCTCTGCCTGAGGTGGCAGGTGTCACGCCAGGGCCACTGCAAGCCTGGCTCGGCTTGCCTGCTTTCTCCAAAGGAGGCTGGCCGACCAGCCGAACCTGGCACCTGGGCCAGGCCCCTTCCAAGGGGACGAGTTCCAGAGGCTAGAGCCCTGGGGGCGGCTGCCAAGTCTCCTGGGGCGTGTGCTGGGCCCCCGTCAGAGGAGGAAGCAGCCTGGTAAACGGTGTGCCAGGCCTGAGATCTGGAGGCCTCCCACAGCAGGGTCCCTGTCCTGCCCAGGCCCCCCGAGGGAGGACGATGGTCGGGCAGTGGCTAGCGGGGTGGGGCTGGCGCCGAGCCTGCCCTTGGATGCCCCGGGGAAGGGCGCCGGGGGATGGGCTGCCCCTGGCCGGGTCTGAGGGACCGACCCAGCTCCGGGCTGTCGGGGGCAGAGAGAGAACCCCCCTCCGCCCTTTCCCTTCAGGTTCTTAGGGCTGGCCAAATCCTTCCCAAGACAGCTTGTCTGGAGAAAATCAGACCCAGCTGAAGAACATGTGTCCATGGGGGAAACCCGGGAAACTGAGTCTCCCCACACAATAGCAGAGATTCTCATCTTGCATCCTCTCCTGAGCTAATGACAAAGGTGGATGTCCCGGGTGGGCCTGTGGAATGGGAGAGGGGAGGAAGTCTATTGTCATGCAGAGGGACATGGAAAGACTTGTCTGAAGCTTATCCCCTGCACTGGGGTCAGGTCGGGAAGGGACGGCACAGAGGTGAGCAGGAACCAACCGGCCTCTCTGTGGTGGGGCTGGCCCCGGGGCAGGCGTGGGGGTGATGGCTGGAAGTGGGATGGCGCGTGAGTTGGCACCAGCCAGCGGTGGAGGCAGAGACTCAGAGGTCAGGGATATCTCTCTCTGTCTCTGTCTCTCTCTCTCTCCCTCAGGGAGCTGAGGAGAGTAAGGTGGCGCCCCCTGCAAACCTCGCCTACCTCTCCATGGGCCCTTCTTTCTCTGGCCGCTCCGGGAGCCCTGCGGGCTTGGGTTCAACCCCCCACACACCGCACAGGCCAAGGGCGCATGCGCGACCGCCGGGGCCTAGGGCTGGCCTGGGGGGGGGGGGGGAGTCCTCAGTGAAGGCCCCGCCCTCCCTCCAGGCTCTGACCCAGCTGCAGCTCTTCCATCGCCACCCTTCTGGACTCGGCTTCAGCTGTCTCCCTCCCCTCCCCCACTCCCACTCAGCTTGCAGGCTGCTTCCCTGCCTTGAAAGCATGGCTCTGGCCCTGAGGGCCACAGACCTACTGGGCTTCAAGCTCAAGGCTCTGCCTGGGCCTGCTGCTTCGGCCAGGGGCTCATTTTTTCCTGGAAAGACAAAGCCATGGCCTCACCCCACGCCTGCACTTTGCCACGGCAGGCAGCCCAGATGTAGGAAAGGCTCTGTGGAGTCAGAAGTGCCGAGACAGGCAGATGGCACCAGAGGGTTTGGGGGCCAGGGCGCAACTGGGCTAGCCCCTCCTCCCGGGAGTCGGGGAGGCCCGGCCTTCCTAGTGCCCAGGCCACGGCTCCGGGGAGAAACCCGCCATGGAGGGCACGCGGGAGGCCCTCTGCCTGAGGTGGCAGGTGTCACGCCAGGGCCACTGCAAGCCTGGCTCGGCTTGCCTGCTTTCTCCAAAGGAGGCTGGCCGACCAGCCGAACCTGGCACCTGGGCCAGGCCCCTTCCAAGGGGACGAGTTCCAGAGGCTAGAGCCCTGGGGGCGGCTGCCAAGTCTCCTGGGGCGTGTGCTGGGCCCCCGTCAGAGGAGGAAGCAGCCTGGTAAACGGTGTGCCAGGCCTGAGATCTGGAGGCCTCCCACAGCCGGGTCCCTGTCCTGCCCAGGCCCCCCGAGGGAGGACGATGGTCGGGCAGTGGCGAGCGGGGTGGGGCTGGCGCCGAGCCTGCCCTTGGATGCCCCGGGGAAGGGCGCCGGGGGATGGGCTGCCCCTGGCCGGGTCTGAGGGACCGACCCAGCTCGGGGCTGTCGGGGGCAGAGAGAGAACCCCCCTCCACCCTTTCCCTTCAGGTTCTTAGTGCTGGCCAAATCCTTCCCAAGACAGCTTGTCTGGAGAAAATCAGACCCAGCTGAAGAACATGTGTCCATGGGGGAAACCCGGGAAACTGAGTCTCCCCACACAATAGCAGAGATTCTCATCTTGCATCCTCTCCTGAGCTAATGACAAAGGTGGATGTCCCGGGTGGGCCTGTGGAATGGGAGAGGGGAGGAAGTCTATTGTCATGCAGAGGGACATGGAAAGACTTGTCTGAAGCTTATCCCCTGCACTGGGGTCAGGTCGGGAAGGGACGGCACAGAGGTGAGCAGGAACCAACCGGCCTCTCTGTGGTGGGGCTGGCCCCTGGGCAGGCGTGGGGGTGATGGCTGGAAGTGGGATGGCGCGTGAGTTGGCACCAGCCAGCGGTGGAGGCAGAGACTCAGAGGTCAGGGATCTCTCTCTCTGTCTCTGTCTCTGTCTCTCTCCCTCAGGGAGCTGAGGAGAGTAAGGTGGCGCCCCCTGCCCACCTCGCCTACCTCTCCATGGGCCCTTCTTTCTCTGGCCGCTCCGGGAGCCCTGCGGGCTTGGGTTCAACCCCCCACACACCGCACAGGCCAAGGGCGCATGCGCGACCGCCAGGGCCTAGGGCTGGCCTCCGGGGGGGGAGTCCTCAGTGAAGGCCCCGCCCTCCCTCCAGGCTCTGACCCAGCTGCAGCTCTTCCATCGCCGCCCTTCTGGACTCGGCTTCAGCTGTCTCCCTCCCCTCCCCAACTCCCACTCAGCTTGCAGGCCGCTTCCCTGCCTTGAAAGCATGGCTCTGGCCCTGAGGGCCACAGACCTACTGGGCTTCAAGCTCAAGGCTCTGCCTGGGCCTGCTGCTTCGGCCAGGGGCTCATTTTTTCCTGGAAAGACAAAGCCATGGCCTCACCCCACGCCTGCACTTTGCCACGGCAGGCAGCCCAGATGTAGGAAAGGCTCTGTGGAGTCAGAAGTGCCGAGACAGGCAGATGGCACCAGAGGGTTTGGGGGCCAGGGCGCAAGTGGGCTAGCCCCTCCTCCCGGGAGTCGGGGAGGCCCGGCCTTCCTAGTGCCCAGGCCACGGCTCCGGGGAGAAACCCGCCATGGAGGGCACGCGGGAGGCCCTCTGCCTGAGGTGGCAGGTGTCACGCCAGGGCCACTGCAAGCCTGGCTCGGCTTGCCTGCTTTCTCCAAAGGAGGCTGGCCGACCAGCCGAACCTGGCACCTGGGCCAGGCCCCTTCCAAGGGGACGAGTTCCAGAGGATAGAGCCCTGGGGGCGGCTGCCAAGTCTCCTGGGGCGTGTGCTGGGCCCCCGTCAGAGGAGGAAGCAGCCTGGTAAACGGTGTGCCAGGCCTGAGATCTGGAGGCCTCCCACAGCAGGGTCCCTGTCCTGCCCAGGCCCCCCGAGGGAGGACGATGGTCGGGCAGTGGCGAGCGGGGTGGGGCTGGCGCCGAGCCTGCCCTTGGATGCCCCGGGGAAGGGCGCCGGGGGATGGGCTGCCCCTGGCCGGGTCTGAGGGACCGACCCACCTCAGGGCTGTCGGGGGCAGAGAGAGAACCCCCCTCCGCCCTTTCCCTTCAGGTTCTTAGGGCTGGCCAAATCCTTCCCAAGACAGCTTGTCTGGAGAAAATCAGACCCAGCTGAAGAACATGTGTCCATGGGGGAAACCCGGGAAACTGAGTCTCCCCACACAATAGCAGAGATTCTCATCTTGCATCCTCTCCTGAGCTAATGACAAAGGTAGATGTCCCGGGTGGGCCTGTGGAATGGGAGAGGGGAGGAAGTCTATTGTCATGCAGAGGGACATGGAAAGACTTGTCTGAAGCTTATCCCCTGCACTGGGGTCAGGTCGGGAAGGGACGGCACAGAGGTGAGCAGGAACCAACCGGCCTCTCTGTGGTGGGGCTGGCCCCGGGGCAGGCGTGGGGGTGATGGCTGGAAGTGGGATGGCGCGTGAGTTGGCACCAGCCAGCGGTGGAGGCAGAGACTCAGAGGTCAGGGATCTCTCTCTCTGTCTCTGTCTCTGTCTCTCTCCCTCAGGGAGCTGAGGAGAGTAAGGTGGCGCCCCCTGCCCACCTCGCCTACCTCTCCATGGGCCCTTCTTTCTCTGGCCGCTCCGGGAGCCCTGCGGGCTTGGGTTCAACCCCCCACACACCGCACAGGCCAAGGGCGCATGCGCGACCGCCAGGGCCTAGGGCTGGCCTCCGGGGGGGGGGGAGTCCTCAGTGAAGGCCCCGCCCTCCCTCCAGGCTCTGACCCAGCTGCAGCTCTTCCATCGCCGCCCTTCTGGACTCGGCTTCAGCTGTCTCCCTCCCCTCCCCCACTCCCACTCAGCTTGCAGGCCGCTTCCCTGCCTTGAAAGCATGGCTCTGGCCCTGAGGGCCACAGACCTACTGGGCTTCAAGCTCAAGGCTCTGCCTGGGCCTGCTGCTTCGGCCAGGGGCTCATTTTTTCCTGGAAAGACAAAGCCATGGCCTCACCCCACGCCTGCACTTTGCCACGGCAGGCAGCCCAGATGTAGGAAAGGCTCTGTGGAGTCAGAAGTGCCGAGACAGGCAGATGGCACCAGAGGGTTTGGGGGCCAGGGCGCAAGTGGGCTAGCCCCTCCTCCCGGGAGTGGGGGAGGCCCGGCCTTCCTAGTGCCCAGGCCACGGCTCCGGGGAGAAACCCGCCATGGAGGGCACGCGGGAGGCCCTCTGCCTGAGGTGGCAGGTGTCACGCCAGGGCCACTGCAAGCCTGGCTCGGCTTGCCTGCTTTCTCCAAAGGAGGCTGGCCGACCAGCCGAACCTGGCACCTGGGCCAGGCCCCTTCCAAGGGGACGAGTTCCAGAGGATAGAGCCCTGGGGGCGGCTGCCAAGTCTCCTGGGGCGTGTGCTGGGCCCCCGTCAGAGGAGGAAGCAGCCTGGTAAACGGTGTGCCAGGCCTGAGATCTGGAGGCCTCCCACAGCAGGGTCCCTGTCCTGCCCAGGCCCCCTGAGGGAGGACGATGGTCGGGCAGTGGCGAGCGGGGTGGGGCTGGCGCCGAGCCTGCCCTTGGATGCCCCGGGGAAGGGCGCCGGGGGATGGGCTGCCCCTGGCCGGGTCTGAGGGACCGACCCAGCTCCGGGCTGTCGGGGGCAGAGAGAGAACCCCCCTCCGCCCTTTCCCTTCAGGTTCTTAGGGCTGGCCAAATCCTTCCCAAGACAGCTTGTCTGGAGAAAATCAGACCCAGCTGAAGAACATGTGTCCATGGGGGAAACCCGGGAAACTGAGTCTCCCCACACAATAGCAGAGATTCTCATCTTGCATCCTCTCCTGAGCTAATGACAAAGGTGGATGTCCCGGGTGGGCCTGTGGAATGGGAGAGGGGAGGAAGTCTATTGTCATGCAGAGGGACATGGAAAGACTTGTCGGAAGCTTATCCCCTGCACTGGGGTCAGGTCGGGAAGGGACGGCACAGAGGTGAGCAGGAACCAACCGGCCTCTCTGTGGTGGGGCTGGCCCCGGGGCAGGCGTGGGGGTGATGGCTGGAAGTGGGATGGCGCGTGAGTTGGCACCAGCCAGCGGTGGAGGCAGAGACTCAGAGGTCAGGGATCTCTCTCTCTGTCTCTGTCTCTGTCTCTCTCCCTCAGGGAGCTGAGGAGAGTAAGGTGGCGCCCCCTGCCCACCTCGCCTACCTCTCCATGGGCCCTTCTTTCTCTGGCCGCTCCGGGAGCCCTGCGGGCTTGGGTTCAACCCCCCACACACCGCACAGGCCAAGGGCGCATGCGCGACCGCCAGGGCCTAGGGCTGGCCTCCGGGGGGGGGGGAGTCCTCAGTGAAGGCCCCGCCCGCCCTCCAGGCTCTGACCCAGCTGCAGCTCTTCCATCGCCGCCCTTCTGGACTCGGCTTCAGCTGTCTCCCTCCCCTCCCCCACTCCCACTCAGCTTGCAGGCCGCTTCCCTGCCTTGAAAGCATGGCTCTGGCAATGAGGGCCACAGACCTACTGGGCTTCAAGCTCAAGGCTCTGCCTGGGCCTGCTGCTTCGGCCAGGGGCTCATTTTTTCCTGGAAAGACAAAGCCATGGCCTCACCCCACGCCTGCACTTTGCCACGGCAGGCAGCCCAGATGTAGGAAAGGCTCTGTGGAGTCAGAAGTGCCGAGACAGGCAGATGGCACCAGAGGGTTGGGGGCCAGGGCGCAACTGGGCTAGCCCCTCCTCCCGGGAGTCGGGGAGGCCCGGCCTTCCTAGTGCCCAGGCCACGGCTCCGGGGAGAAACCCGCCATGGAGGGCACGCGGGAGGCCCTCTGCCTGAGGTGGCAGGTGTCACGCCAGGGCCACTGCAAGCCTGGCTCGGCTTGCCTGCTTTCTCCAAAGGAGGCTGGCCTACCAGCCGAACCTGGCACCTGGGCCAGGCCCCTTCCAAGGGGACGAGTTCCAGAGGCTAGAGCCCTGGGGCCGGCTGCCAAGTCTCCTGGGGCGTGTGCTGGGCCCCCGTCAGAGGAGGAAGCAGCCTGGTAAACGGTGTGCCAGGCCTGAGATCTGGAGGCCTCCCACAGTCGGGTCCCTGTCCTGCCCAGGCCCCCCGAGGGAGGACGATGGTCGGGCAGTGGCGAGCGGGGTGGGGCTGGCGCCGAGCCTGCCCTTGGATGCCCCGGGGAAGGGCGCCGGGGGATGGGCTGCCCCTGGCCGGGTCTGAGGGACCGACCCAGCTCGGGGCTGTCGGGGGCAGAGAGAGAACCCCCCTCCGCCCTTTCCCTTCAGGTTCTTAGGGCTGGCCAAATCCTTCCCAAGACAGCTTGTCTGGAGAAAATCAGACCCAGCTGAAGAACATGTGTCCATGGGGAAAACCCGGGAAACTGAGTTTCCCCACACAATAGCAGAGATTCTCGTCTTGCATCCTCTCCTGAGCTAATGACAAATGTGGATGTCCCGGGTGGGCCTGTGGAATGGGAGAGGGGAGGAAGTCTATTGTCATGCAGAGGGACATGGAAAGACTTGTCTGAAGCTTATCCCCTGCACTGGGGTCAGGTCGGGAAGGGACGGCACAGAGGTGAGCAGGAACCAACCGGCCTCTCTGTGGTGGGGCTGGCCCCGGGGCAGGCGTGGGGGTGATGGCTGGAAGTGGGATGGCGCGTGAGTTGGCACCAGCCAGCGGTGGAGGCAGAGACTCAGAGGTCAGGGATCTCTCTCTCTGTCTCTGTCTCTGTCTCTCTCCCTCAGGGAGCTGAGGAGAGTAAGGTGGCGCCCCCTGCCCACCTCGCCTACCTCTCCATGGGCCCTTCTTTCTCTGGCCGCTCCGGGAGCCCTGCGGGCTTGGGTTCAACCCCCCACACACCGCACAGGCCAAGGGCGCATGCGCGACCGCCAGGGCCTAGGGCTGGCCTCCGGGGGGGGGAGTCCTCAGTGAAGGCCCCGCCCTCCCTCCAGGCTCTGACCCAGCTGCAGCTCTTCCATCGCCGCCCTTCTGGACTCGGCTTCAGCTGTCTCCCTCCCCTCCCCCACTCCCACTCAGCTTGCAGGCCGCTTCCCTGCCTTGAAAGCATGGCTCTGGCCCTGAGGGCCACAGACCTACTGGGCTTCAAGCTCAAGGCTCTGCCTGGGCCTGCTGCTTCGGCCATGGGCTCATTTTTTCCTGGAAAGACAAAGCCATGGCCTCACCCCACGCCTGCACTTTGCCACGGCAGGCAGCCCAGATGTAGGAAAGGCTCTGTGGAGTCAGAAGTGCCGAGACAGGCAGATGGCACCAGAGGGTTTGGGGGCCAGGGCGCAAGTGGGCTAGCCCCTCCTCCCGGGAGTCGGGGAGGCCCGGCCTTCCTAGTGCCCAGGCCACGGCTCCGGGGAGAAACCCGCCATGGAGGGCACGCGGGAGGCCCTCTGCCTGAGGTGGCAGGTGTCACGCCAGGGCCACTGCAAGCCTGGCTCGGCTTGCCTGCTTTCTCCAAAGGAGGCTGGCCGACCAGCCGAACCTGGCACCTGGGCCAGGCCCCTTCCAAGGGGACGAGTTCCAGAGGCTAGAGCCCTGGGGGCGGCTGCCAAGTCTCCTGGGGCGTGTGCTGGGCCCCCGTCAGAGGAGGAAGCAGCCTGGTAAACGGTGTGCCAGGCCTGAGATCTGGAGGCCTCCCACAGCAGGGTCCCTGTCCTGCCCAGGCCCCCCGAGGGAGGACGATGGTCGGGCAGTGGCGAGCGGGGTGGGGCTGGCGCCGAGCCTGCCCTTGGATGCCCCGGGGAAGGGCGCCGGGGGATGGGCTGCCCCTGGCCGGGTCTGAGGGACCGACCCAGCTCCGGGCTGTCGGGGGCAGAGAGAGAACCCCCCTCCGCCCTTTCCCTTCAGGTTCTTAGGGCTGGCCAAATCCTTCCCAAGACAGCTTGTCTGGAGAAAATCAGACCCAGCTGAAGAACATGTGTCCATGGGGGAAACCCGGGAAACTGAGTCTCCCCACACAATAGCAGAGATTCTCATCTTGCATCCTCTCCTGAGCTAATGACAAAGGTGGATGTCCCGGGTGGGCCTGTGGAATGGGAGAGGGGAGGAAGTCTATTGTCATGCAGAGGGACATGGAAAGACTTGTCTGAAGCTTATCCCCTGCACTGGGGTCAGGTCGGGAAGGGACGGCACAGAGGTGAGCAGGAACCAACCGGCCTCTCTGTGGTGGGGCTGGCCCCGGGGCAGGCGTGGGGGTGATGGCTGGAAGTGGGATGGCGCGTGAGTTGGCACCAGCCAGCGGTGGAGGCAGAGACTCAGAGGTCAGGGATCTCTCTCTCTGTCTCTGTCTCTCTCCCTCAGGGAGCTGAGGAGAGTAAGGTGGCGCCCCCTGCCCACCTCGCCTACCTCTCCATGGGCCCTTCTTTCTCTGGCCGCTCCGGGAGCCCTGCGGGCTTGGGTTCAACCCCCCACACACCGCACAGGCCAAGGGCGCATGCGCGACCGCCAGGGCCTAGGGCTGGCCTCCGGGGGGGGGGAGTCCTCAGTGAAGGCCCCGCCCTCCCTCCAGGCTCTGACCCAGCTGCAGCTCTTCCATCGCCGCCCTTCTGGACTCGGCTTCAGCTGTCTCCCTCCCCTCCCCCACTCCCACTCAGCTTGCAGGCCGCTTCCCTGCCTTGAAAGCATGGCTCTGGCCCTGAGGGCCACAGACCTACTGGGCTTCAAGCTCAAGGCTCTGCCTGGGCCTGCTGCTTCGGCCAGGGGCTCATTTTTTCCTGGAAAGACAAAGCCATGGCCTCACCCCACGCCTGCACTTTGCCACGGCAGGCAGCCCAGATGTAGGAAAGGCTCTGTGGAGTCAGAAGTGCCGAGACAGGCAGATGGCACCAGAGGGTTTGGGGGCCAGGGCGCAAGTGGGCTAGCCCCTCCTCCCGGGAGTGGGGGAGGCCCGGCCTTCCTAGTGCCCAGGCCACGGCTCCGGGGAGAAACCCGCCATGGAGGGCACGCGGGAGGCCCTCTGCCTGAGGTGGCAGGTGTCACGCCAGGGCCACTGCAAGCCTGGCTCGGCTTGCCTGCTTTCTCCAAAGGAGGCTGGCCGACCAGCCGAACCTGGCACCTGGGCCAGGCCCCTTCCAAGGGGACGAGTTCCAGAGGCTAGAGCCCTGGGGGCGGCTGCCAAGTCTCCTGGGGCGTGTGCTGGGCCCCCGTCAGAGGAGGAAGCAGCCTGGTAAACGGTGTGCCAGGCCTGAGATCTGGAGGCCTCCCACAGCAGGGTCCCTGTCCTGCCCAGGCCCCCCGAGGGAGGACGATGGTCGGGCAGTGGCTAGCGGGGTGGGGCTGGCGCCGAGCCTGCCCTTGGATGCCCCGGGGAAGGGCGCCGGGGGATGGGCTGCCCCTGGCCGGGTCTGAGGGACCGACCCAGCTCCGGGCTGTCGGGGGCAGAGAGAGAACCCCCCTCCGCCCTTTCCCTTCAGGTTCTTAGGGCTGGCCAAATCCTTCCCAAGACAGCTTGTCTGGAGAAAATCAGACCCAGCTGAAGAACATGTGTCCATGGGGGAAACCCGGGAAACTGAGTCTCCCCACACAATAGCAGAGATTCTCATCTTGCATCCTCTCCTGAGCTAATGACAAAGGTGGATGTCCCGGGTGGGCCTGTGGAATGGGAGAGGGGAGGAAGTCTATTGTCATGCAGAGGGACATGGAAAGACTTGTCTGAAGCTTATCCCCTGCACTGGGGTCAGGTCGGGAAGGGACGGCACAGAGGTGAGCAGGAACCAACCGGCCTCTCTGTGGTGGGGCTGGCCCCGGGGCAGGCGTGGGGGTGATGGCTGGAAGTGGGATGGCGCGTGAGTTGGCACCAGCCAGCGGTGGAGGCAGAGACTCAGAGGTCAGGGATATCTCTCTCTGTCTCTGTCTCTCTCTCTCTCCCTCAGGGAGCTGAGGAGAGTAAGGTGGCGCCCCCTGCCCACCTCGCCTACCTCTCCATGGGCCCTTCTTTCTCTGGCCGCTCCGGGAGCCCTGCGGGCTTGGGTTCAACCCCCCACACACCGCACAGGCCAAGGGCGCATGCGCGACCGCCAGGGCCTAGGGCTGGCCTCCGGGGGGGGGGAGTCCTCAGTGAAGGCCCCGCCCTCCCTCCAGGCTCTGACCCAGCTGCAGCTCTTCCATCGCCGCCCTTCTGGACTCGGCTTCAGCTGTCTCCCTCCCCTCCCCCACTCCCACTCAGCTTGCAGGCCGCTTCCCTGCCTTGAAAGCATGGCTCTGGCCCTGAGGGCCACAGACCTACTGGGCTTCAAGCTCAAGGCTCTGCCTGGGCCTGCTGCTTCGGCCAGGGGCTCATTTTTTCCTGGAAAGACAAAGCCATGGCCTCACCCCACGCCTGCACTTTGCCACGGCAGGCAGCCCAGATGTAGGAAAGGCTCTGTGGAGTCAGAAGTGCCGAGACAGGCAGATGGCACCAGAGGGTTTGGGGGCCAGGGCGCAAGTGGGCTAGCCCCTCCTCCCGGGAGTGGGGGAGGCCCGGCCTTCCTAGTGCCCAGGCCACGGCTCCGGGGAGAAACCCGCCATGGAGGGCACGCGGGAGGCCCTCTGCCTGAGGTGGCAGGTGTCACGCCAGGGCCACTGCAAGCCTGGCTCGGCTTGCCTGCTTTCTCCAAAGGAGGCTGGCCGACCAGCCGAACCTGGCACCTGGGCCAGGCCCCTTCCAAGGGGACGAGTTCCAGAGGCTAGAGCCCTGGGGGCGGCTGCCAAGTCTCCTGGGGCGTGTGCTGGGCCCCCGTCAGAGGAGGAAGCAGCCTGGTAAAGGTGTGCCAGGCCTGAGATCTGGAGGCCTCCCACAGCAGGGTCCCTGTCCTGCCCAGGCCCCCCGAGGGAGGACGATGGTCGGGCAGTGGCTAGCGGGGTGGGGCTGGCGCCGAGCCTGCCCTTGGATGCCCCGGGGAAGGGCGCCGGGGGATGGGCTGCCCCTGGCCGGGTCTGAGGGACCGACCCAGCTCCGGGCTGTCGGGGGCAGAGAGAGAACCCCCCTCCGCCCTTTCCCTTCAGGTTCTTAGGGCTGGCCAAATCCTTCCCAAGACAGCTTGTCTGGAGAAAATCAGACCCAGCTGAAGAACATGTGTCCATGGGGGAAACCCGGGAAACTGAGTCTCCCCACACAATAGCAGAGATTCTCATCTTGCATCCTCTCCTGAGCTAATGACAAAGGTGGATGTCCCGGGTGGGCCTGTGGAATGGGAGAGGGGAGGAAGTCTATTGTCATGCAGAGGGACATGGAAAGACTTGTCTGAAGCTTATCCCCTGCACTGGGGTCAGGTCGGGAAGGGACGGCACAGAGGTGAGCAGGAACCAACCGGCCTCTCTGTGGTGGGGCTGGCCCCGGGGCAGGCGTGGGGGTGATGGCTGGAAGTGGGATGGCGCGTGAGTTGGCACCAGCCAGCGGTGGAGGCAGAGACTCAGAGGTCAGGGATATCTCTCTCTGTCTCTGTCTCTCTCTCTCTCCCTCAGGGAGCTGAGGAGAGTAAGGTGGCGCCCCCTGCCCACCTCGCCTACCTCTCCATGGGCCCTTCTTTCTCTGGCCGCTCCGGGAGCCCTGCGGGCTTGGGTTCAACCCCCCACACACCGCACAGGCCAAGGGCGCATGCGCGACCGCCAGGGCCTAGGGCTGGCCTCCGGGGGGGGGAGTCCTCAGTGAAGGCCCCGCCCTCCCTCCAGGCTCTGACCCAGCTGCAGCTCTTCCATCGCCGCCCTTCTGGACTCGGCTTCAGCTGTCTCCCTCCCCTCCCCCACTCCCACTCAGCTTGCAGGCCGCTTCCCTGCCTTGAAAGCATGGCTCTGGCCCTGAGGGCCACAGACCTACTGGGCTTCAAGCTCAAGGCTCTGCCTGGGCCTGCTGCTTCGGCCAGGGGCTCATTTTTTCCTGGAAAGACAAAGCCATGGCCTCACCCCACGCCTGCACTTTGCCACGGCAGGCAGCCCAGATGTAGGAAAGGCTCTGTGGAGTCAGAAGTGCCGAGACAGGCAGATGGCACCAGAGGGTTTGGGGGCCAGGGCGCAAGTGGGCTAGCCCCTCCTCCCGGGAGTGGGGGAGGCCCGGCCTTCCTAGTGCCCAGGCCACGGCTCCGGGGAGAAACCCGCCATGGAGGGCACGCGGGAGGCCCTCTGCCTGAGGTGGCAGGTGTCACGCCAGGGCCACTGCAAGCCTGGCTCGGCTTGCCTGCTTTCTCCAAAGGAGGCTGGCCGACCAGCCGAACCTGGCACCTGGGCCAGGCCCCTTCCAAGGGGACGAGTTCCAGAGGATAGAGCCCTGGGGGCGGCTGCCAAGTCTCCTGGGGCGTGTGCTGGGCCCCCGTCAGAGGAGGAAGCAGCCTGGTAAACGGTGTGCCAGGCCTGAGATCTGGAGGCCTCCCACAGCAGGGTCCCTGTCCTGCCCAGGCCCCCTGAGGGAGGACGATGGTCGGGCAGTGGCGAGCGGGGTGGGGCTGGCGCCGAGCCTGCCCTTGGATGCCCCGGGGAAGGGCGCCGGGGGATGGGCTGCCCCTGGCCGGGTCTGAGGGACCGACCCAGCTCGGGGCTGTCGGGGGCAGAGAGAGAACCCCCCTCCGCCCTTTCCCTTCAGGTTCTTAGGGCTGGCCAAATCCTTCCCAAGACAGCTTGTCTGGAGAAAATCAGACCCAGCTGAAGAACATGTGTCCATGGGGGAAACCCGGGAAACTGAGTCTCCCCACACAATAGCAGAGATTCTCATCTTGCATCCTCTCCTGAGCTAATGACAAAGGTGGATGTCCCGGGTGGGCCTGTGGAATGGGAGAGGGGAGGAAGTCTATTGTCATGCAGAGGGACATGGAAAGACTTGTCGGAAGCTTATCCCCTGCACTGGGGTCAGGTCGGGAAGGGACGGCACAGAGGTGAGCAGGAACCAACCGGCCTCTCTGTGGTGGGGCTGGCCCCGGGGCAGGCGTGGGGGTGATGGCTGGAAGTGGGATGGCGCGTGAGTTGGCACCAGCCAGCGGTGGAGGCAGAGACTCAGAGGTCAGGGATCTCTCTCTCTGTCTCTGTCTCTGTCTCTCTCCCTCAGGGAGCTGAGGAGAGTAAGGTGGCGCCCCCTGCCCACCTCGCCTACCTCTCCATGGGCCCTTCTTTCTCTGGCCGCTCCGGGAGCCCTGCGGGCTTGGGTTCAACCCCCCACACACCGCACAGGCCAAGGGCGCATGCGCGACCGCCAGGGCCTAGGGCTGGCCTCCGGGGGGGGGGAGTCCTCAGTGAAGGCCCCGCCCTCCCTCCAGGCTCTGACCCAGCTGCAGCTCTTCCATCGCCGCCCTTCTGGACTCGGCTTCAGCTGTCTCCCTCCCCTCCCCCACTCCCACTCAGCTTGCAGGCCGCTTCCCTGCCTTGAAAGCATGGCTCTGGCCCTGAGGGCCACAGACCTACTGGGCTTCAAGCTCAAGGCTCTGCCTGGGCCTGCTGCTTCGGCCAGGGGCTCATTTTTTCCTGGAAAGACAAAGCCATGGCCTCACCCCACGCCTGCACTTTGCCACGGCAGGCAGCCCAGATGTAGGAAAGGCTCTGTGGAGTCAGAAGTGCCGAGACAGGCAGATGGCACCAGAGGGTTTGGGGGCCAGGGCGCAAGTGGGCTAGCCCCTCCTCCCGGGAGTGGGGGAGGCCCGGCCTTCCTAGTGCCCAGGCCACGGCTCCGGGGAGAAACCCGCCATGGAGGGCACGCGGGAGGCCCTCTGCCTGAGGTGGCAGGTGTCACGCCAGGGCCACTGCAAGCCTGGCTCGGCTTGCCTGCTTTCTCCAAAGGAGGCTGGCCGACCAGCCGAACCTGGCACCTGGGCCAGGCCCCTTCCAAGGGGACGAGTTCCAGAGGCTAGAGCCCTGGGGGCGGCTGCCAAGTCTCCTGGGGCGTGTGCTGGGCCCCCGTCAGAGGAGGAAGCAGCCTGGTAAACGGTGTGCCAGGCCTGAGATCTGGAGGCCTCCCACAGCAGGGTCCCTGTCCTGCCCAGGCCCCCCGAGGGAGGACGATGGTCGGGCAGTGGCTAGCGGGGTGGGGCTGGCGCCGAGCCTTCCCTTGGATGCCCCGGGGAAGGGCGCTGGGGGATGGGCTGCCCCTGGCCGGGTCTGAGGGACCGACCCAGCTCCGGGCTGTCGGGGGCAGAGAGAGAACCCCCCTCCGCCCTTTCCCTTCAGGTTCTTAGGGCTGGCCAAATCCTTCCCAAGACAGCTTGTCTGGAGAAAATCAGACCCAGCTGAAGAACATGTGTCCATGGGGGAAACCCGGGAAACTGAGTCTCCCCACACAATAGCAGAGATTCTCATCTTGCATCCTCTCCTGAGCTAATGACAAAGGTGGATGTCCCGGGTGGGCCTGTGGAATGGGAGAGGGGAGGAAGTCTATTGTCATGCAGAGGGACATGGAAAGACTTGTCTGAAGCTTATCCCCTGCACTGGGGTCAGGTCGGGAAGGGACGGCACAGAGGTGAGCAGGAACCAACCGGCCTCTCTGTGGTGGGGCTGGCCCCGGGGCAGGCGTGGGGGTGATGGCTGGAAGTGGGATGGCGCGTGAGTTGGCACCAGCCAGCGGTGGAGGCAGAGACTCAGAGGTCAGGGATATCTCTCTCTGTCTCTGTCTCTCTCTCTCTCCCTCAGGGAGCTGAGGAGAGTAAGGTGGCGCCCCCTGCCCACCTCGCCTACCTCTCCATGGGCCCTTCTTTCTCTGGCCGCTCCGGGAGCCCTGCGGGCTTGGGTTCAACCCCCCACACACCGCACAGGCCAAGGGCGCATGCGCGACCGCCGGGGCCTAGGGCTGGCCTGGGGGGGGGGGGGAGTCCTCAGTGAAGGCCCCGCCCTCCCTCCAGGCTCTGACCCAGCTGCAGCTCTTCCATCGCCACCCTTCTGGACTCGGCTTCAGCTGTCTCCCTCCCCTCCCCCACTCCCACTCAGCTTGCAGGCTGCTTCCCTGCCTTGAAAGCATGGCTCTGGCCCTGAGGGCCACAGACCTACTGGGCTTCAAGCTCAAGGCTCTGCCTGGGCCTGCTGCTTCGGCCAGGGGCTCATTTTTTCCTGGAAAGACAAAGCCATGGCCTCACCCCACGCCTGCACTTTGCCACGGCAGGCAGCCCAGATGTAGGAAAGGCTCTGTGGAGTCAGAAGTGCCGAGACAGGCAGATGGCACCAGAGGGTTTGGGGGCCAGGGCGCAACTGGGCTAGCCCCTCCTCCCGGGAGTCGGGGAGGCCCGGCCTTCCTAGTGCCCAGGCCACGGCTCCGGGGAGAAACCCGCCATGGAGGGCACGCGGGAGGCCCTCTGCCTGAGGTGGCAGGTGTCACGCCAGGGCCACTGCAAGCCTGGCTCGGCTTGCCTGCTTTCTCCAAAGGAGGCTGGCCGACCAGCCGAACCTGGCACCTGGGCCAGGCCCCTTCCAAGGGGACGAGTTCCAGAGGCTAGAGCCCTGGGGGCGGCTGCCAAGTCTCCTGGGGCGTGTGCTGGGCCCCCGTCAGAGGAGGAAGCAGCCTGGTAAACGGTGTGCCAGGCCTGAGATCTGGAGGCCTCCCACAGCCGGGTCCCTGTCCTGCCCAGGCCCCCCGAGGGAGGACGATGGTCGGGCAGTGGCGAGCGGGGTGGGGCTGGCGCCGAGCCTGCCCTTGGATGCCCCGGGGAAGGGCGCCGGGGGATGGGCTGCCCCTGGCCGGGTCTGAGGGACCGACCCAGCTCGGGGCTGTCGGGGGCAGAGAGAGAACCCCCCCTCCACCCTTTCCCTTCAGGTTCTTAGTGCTGGCCAAATCCTTCCCAAGACAGCTTGTCTGGAGAAAATCAGACCCAGCTGAAGAACATGTGTCCATGGGGGAAACCCGGGAAACTGAGTCTCCCCACACAATAGCAGAGATTCTCATCTTGCATCCTCTCCTGAGCTAATGACAAAGGTGGATGTCCCGGGTGGGCCTGTGGAATGGGAGAGGGGAGGAAGTCTATTGTCATGCAGAGGGACATGGAAAGACTTGTCTGAAGCTTATCCCCTGCACTGGGGTCAGGTCGGGAAGGGACGGCACAGAGGTGAGCAGGAACCAACCGGCCTCTCTGTGGTGGGGCTGGCCCCTGGGCAGGCGTGGGGGTGATGGCTGGAAGTGGGATGGCGCGTGAGTTGGCACCAGCCAGCGGTGGAGGCAGAGACTCAGAGGTCAGGGATCTCTCTCTCTGTCTCTGTCTCTGTCTCTCTCCCTCAGGGAGCTGAGGAGAGTAAGGTGGCGCCCCCTGCCCACCTCGCCTACCTCTCCATGGGCCCTTCTTTCTCTGGCCGCTCCGGGAGCCCTGCGGGCTTGGGTTCAACCCCCCACACACCGCACAGGCCAAGGGCGCATGCGCGACCGCCAGGGCCTAGGGCTGGCCTCCGGGGGGGGAGTCCTCAGTGAAGGCCCCGCCCTCCCTCCAGGCTCTGACCCAGCTGCAGCTCTTCCATCGCCGCCCTTCTGGACTCGGCTTCAGCTGTCTCCCTCCCCTCCCCAACTCCCACTCAGCTTGCAGGCCGCTTCCCTGCCTTGAAAGCATGGCTCTGGCCCTGAGGGCCACAGACCTACTGGGCTTCAAGCTCAAGGCTCTGCCTGGGCCTGCTGCTTCGGCCAGGGGCTCATTTTTTCCTGGAAAGACAAAGCCATGGCCTCACCCCACGCCTGCACTTTGCCACGGCAGGCAGCCCAGATGTAGGAAAGGCTCTGTGGAGTCAGAAGTGCCGAGACAGGCAGATGGCACCAGAGGGTTTGGGGGCCAGGGCGCAAGTGGGCTAGCCCCTCCTCCCGGGAGTCGGGGAGGCCCGGCCTTCCTAGTGCCCAGGCCACGGCTCCGGGGAGAAACCCGCCATGGAGGGCACGCGGGAGGCCCTCTGCCTGAGGTGGCAGGTGTCACGCCAGGGCCACTGCAAGCCTGGCTCGGCTTGCCTGCTTTCTCCAAAGGAGGCTGGCCGACCAGCCGAACCTGGCACCTGGGCCAGGCCCCTTCCAAGGGGACGAGTTCCAGAGGATAGAGCCCTGGGGGCGGCTGCCAAGTCTCCTGGGGCGTGTGCTGGGCCCCCGTCAGAGGAGGAAGCAGCCTGGTAAACGGTGTGCCAGGCCTGAGATCTGGAGGCCTCCCACAGCAGGGTCCCTGTCCTGCCCAGGCCCCCCGAGGGAGGACGATGGTCGGGCAGTGGCGAGCGGGGTGGGGCTGGCGCCGAGCCTGCCCTTGGATGCCCCGGGGAAGGGCGCCGGGGGATGGGCTGCCCCTGGCCGGGTCTGAGGGACCGACCCACCTCAGGGCTGTCGGGGGCAGAGAGAGAACCCCCCTCCGCCCTTTCCCTTCAGGTTCTTAGGGCTGGCCAAATCCTTCCCAAGACAGCTTGTCTGGAGAAAATCAGACCCAGCTGAAGAACATGTGTCCATGGGGGAAACCCGGGAAACTGAGTCTCCCCACACAATAGCAGAGATTCTCATCTTGCATCCTCTCCTGAGCTAATGACAAAGGTAGATGTCCCGGGTGGGCCTGTGGAATGGGAGAGGGGAGGAAGTCTATTGTCATGCAGAGGGACATGGAAAGACTTGTCTGAAGCTTATCCCCTGCACTGGGGTCAGGTCGGGAAGGGACGGCACAGAGGTGAGCAGGAACCAACCGGCCTCTCTGTGGTGGGGCTGGCCCCGGGGCAGGCGTGGGGGTGATGGCTGGAAGTGGGATGGCGCGTGAGTTGGCACCAGCCAGCGGTGGAGGCAGAGACTCAGAGGTCAGGGATCTCTCTCTCTGTCTCTGTCTCTGTCTCTCTCCCTCAGGGAGCTGAGGAGAGTAAGGTGGCGCCCCCTGCCCACCTCGCCTACCTCTCCATGGGCCCTTCTTTCTCTGGCCGCTCCGGGAGCCCTGCGGGCTTGGGTTCAACCCTCCACACACCGCACAGGCCAAGGGCGCATGCGCGACCGCCAGGGCCTAGGGCTGGCCTCCGGGGGGGGGGGGGAGTCCTCAGTGAAGGCCCCGCCCTCCCTCCAGGCTCTGACCCAGCTGCAGCTCTTCCATCGCCGCCCTTCTGGACTCGGCTTCAGCTGTCTCCCTCCCCTCCCCCACTCCCACTCAGCTTGCAGGCCGCTTCCCTGCCTTGAAAGCATGGCTCTGGCCCTGAGGGCCACAGACCTACTGGGCTTCAAGCTCAAGGCTCTGCCTGGGCCTGCTGCTTCGGCCAGGGGCTCATTTTTTCCTGGAAAGACAAAGCCATGGCCTCACCCCACGCCTGCACTTTGCCACGGCAGGCAGCCCAGATGTAGGAAAGGCTCTGTGGAGTCAGAAGTGCCGAGACAGGCAGATGGCACCAGAGGGTTTGGGGGCCAGGGCGCAAGTGGGCTAGCCCCTCCTCCCGGGAGTGGGGGAGGCCCGGCCTTCCTAGTGCCCAGGCCACGGCTCCGGGGAGAAACCCGCCATGGAGGGCACGCGGGAGGCCCTCTGCCTGAGGTGGCAGGTGTCACGCCAGGGCCACTGCAAGCCTGGCTCGGCTTGCCTGCTTTCTCCAAAGGAGGCTGGCCGACCAGCCGAACCTGGCACCTGGGCCAGGCCCCTTCCAAGGGGACGAGTTCCAGAGGATAGAGCCCTGGGGGCGGCTGCCAAGTCTCCTGGGGCGTGTGCTGGGCCCCCGTCAGAGGAGGAAGCAGCCTGGTAAACGGTGTGCCAGGCCTGAGATCTGGAGGCCTCCCACAGCAGGGTCCCTGTCCTGCCCAGGCCCCCTGAGGGAGGACGATGGTCGGGCAGTGGCGAGCGGGGTGGGGCTGGCGCCGAGCCTGCCCTTGGATGCCCCGGGGAAGGGCGCCGGGGGATGGGCTGCCCCTGGCCGGGTCTGAGGGACCGACCCAGCTCCGGGCTGTCGGGGGCAGAGAGAGAACCCCCCTCCGCCCTTTCCCTTCAGGTTCTTAGGGCTGGCCAAATCCTTCCCAAGACAGCTTGTCTGGAGAAAATCAGACCCAGCTGAAGAACATGTGTCCATGGGGGAAACCCGGGAAACTGAGTCTCCCCACACAATAGCAGAGATTCTCATCTTGCATCCTCTCCTGAGCTAATGACAAAGGTGGATGTCCCGGGTGGGCCTGTGGAATGGGAGAGGGGAGGAAGTCTATTGTCATGCAGAGGGACATGGAAAGACTTGTCGGAAGCTTATCCCCTGCACTGGGGTCAGGTCGGGAAGGGACGGCACAGAGGTGAGCAGGAACCAACCGGCCTCTCTGTGGTGGGGCTGGCCCCGGGGCAGGCGTGGGGGTGATGGCTGGAAGTGGGATGGCGCGTGAGTTGGCACCAGCCAGCGGTGGAGGCAGAGACTCAGAGGTCAGGGATCTCTCTCTCTGTCTCTGTCTCTGTCTCTCTCCCTCAGGGAGCTGAGGAGAGTAAGGTGGCGCCCCCTGCCCACCTCGCCTACCTCTCCATGGGCCCTTCTTTCTCTGGCCGCTCCGGGAGCCCTGCGGGCTTGGGTTCAACCCCCCACACACCGCACAGGCCAAGGGCGCATGCGCGACCGCCAGGGCCTAGGGCTGGCCTCCGGGGGGGGGGAGTCCTCAGTGAAGGCCCCGCCCTCCCTCCAGGCTCTGACCCAGCTGCAGCTCTTCCATCGCCGCCCTTCTGGACTCGGCTTCAGCTGTCTCCCTCCCCTCCCCCACTCCCACTCAGCTTGCAGGCCGCTTCCCTGCCTTGAAAGCATGGCTCTGGCCCTGAGGGCCACAGACCTACTGGGCTTCAAGCTCAAGGCTCTGCCTGGGCCTGCTGCTTCGGCCAGGGGCTCATTTTTTCCTGGAAAGACAAAGCCATGGCCTCACCCCACGCCTGCACTTTGCCACGGCAGGCAGCCCAGATGTAGGAAAGGCTCTGTGGAGTCAGAAGTGCCGAGACAGGCAGATGGCACCAGAGGGTTTGGGGGCCAGGGCTCAAGTGGGCTAGCCCCTCCTCCCGGGAGTCGGGGAGGCCCGGCCTTCCTAGTGCCCAGGCCACGGCTCCGGGGAGAAACCCGCCATGGAGGGCACGCGGGAGGCCCTCTGCCTGAGGTGGCAGGTGTCACGCCAGGGCCACTGCAAGCCTGGCTCGGCTTGCCTGCTTTCTCCAAAGGAGGCTGGCCGACCAGCCGAACCTGGCACCTGGGCCAGGCCCCTTCCAAGGGGACGAGTTCCAGAGGCTAGAGCCCTGGGGCCGGCTGCCAAGTCTCCTGGGGCGTGTGCTGGGCCCCCGTCAGAGGAGGAAGCAGCCTGGTAAACGGTGTGCCAGGCCTGAGATCTGGAGGCCTCCCACAGCCGGGTCCCTGTCCTGCCCAGGCCCCCCGAGGGAGGACGATGGTCGGGCAGTGGCGAGCGGGGTGGGGCTGGCGCCGAGCCTGCCCTTGGATGCCCCGGGGAAGGGCGCCGGGGGATGGGCTGCCCCTGGCCGGGTCTGAGGGACCGACCCAGCTCGGGGCTGTCGGGGGCAGAGAGAGAACCCCCCTCCGCCCTTTCCCTTCAGGTTCTTAGGGCTGGCCAAATCCTTCCCAAGACAGCTTGTCTGGAGAAAATCAGACCCAGCTGAAGAACATGTGTCCATGGGGGAAACCCGGGAAACTGAGTCTCCCCACATAATAGCAGAGATTCTCATCTTGCATCCTCTCCTGAGCTAATGACAAAGGTGGATGTCCCGGGTGGGCCTGTGGAATGGGAGAGGGGAGGAAGTCTATTGTCATGCAGAGGGACATGGAAAGACTTGTCTGAAGCTTATCCCCTGCACTGGGGTCAGGTCGGGAAGGGACGGCACAGAGGTGAGCAGGAACCAACCGGCCTCTCTGTGGTGGGGCTGGCCCCGGGGCAGGCGTGGGGGTGATGGCTGGAAGTGGGATGGCGCGTGAGTTGGCACCAGCCAGCGGTGGAGGCAGAGACTCAGAGGTCAGGGATCTCTCTCTCTGTCTCTGTCTCTGTCTCTCTCCCTCAGGGAGCTGAGGAGAGTAAGGTGGCGCCCCCTGCCCACCTCGCCTACCTCTCCATGGGCCCTTCTTTCTCTGGCCGCTCCGGGAGCCCTGCGGGCTTGGGTTCAACCCCCCACACACCGCACAGGCCAAGGGCGCATGCGCGACCGCCAGGGCCTAGGGCTGGCCTCCGGGGGCGGGAGTCCTCAGTGAAGGCCCCGCCCTCCCTCCAGGCTCTGACCCAGCTGCAGCTCTTCCATCGCCGCCCTTCTGGACTCGGCTTCAGCTGTCTCCCTCCCCTCCCCCACTCCCACTCAGCTTGCAGGCCGCTTCCCTGCCTTGAAAGCATGGCTCTGGCCCTGAGGGCCACAGACCTACTGGGCTTCAAGCTCAAGGCTCTGCCTGGGCCTGCTGCTTCGGCCAGGGGCTCATTTTTTCCTGGAAAGACAAAGCCATGGCCTCACCCCACGCCTGCACTTTGCCACGGCAGGCAGCCCAGATGTAGGAAAGGCTCTGTGGAGTCAGAAGTGCCGAGACAGGCAGATGGCACCAGAGGGTTTGGGGGCCAGGGCGCAAGTGGGCTAGCCCCTCCTCCCGGGAGTCGGGGAGGCCCGGCCTTCCTAGTGCCCAGGCCACGGCTCCGGGGAGAAACCCGCCATGGAGGGCACGCGGGAGGCCCTCTGCCTGAGGTGGCAGGTGTCACGCCAGGGCCACTGCAAGCCTGGCTCGGCTTGCCTGCTTTCTCCAAAGGAGGCTGGCCGACCAGCCGAACCTGGCACCTGGGCCAGGCCCCTTCCAAGGGGACGAGTTCCAGAGGCTAGAGCCCTGGGGGCGGCTGCCAAGTCTCCTGGGGCGTGTGCTGGGCCCCCGTCAGAGGAGGAAGCAGCCTGGTAAACGGTGTGCCAGGCCTGAGATCTGGAGGCCTCCCACAGCAGGGTCCCTGTCCTGCCCAGGCCCCCCGAGGGAGGACGATGGTCGGGCAGTGGCGAGCGGGGTGGGGCTGGCGCCGAGCCTGCCCTTGGATGCCCCGGGGAAGGGCGCCGGGGGATGGGCTGCCCCTGGCCGGGTCTGAGGGACCGACCCAGCTCCGGGCTGTCGGGGGCAGAGAGAGAACCCCCCTCCGCCCTTTCCCTTCAGGTTCTTAGGGCTGGCCAAATCCTTCCCAAGACAGCTTGTCTGGAGAAAATCAGACCCAGCTGAAGAACATGTGTCCATGGGGGAAACCCGGGAAACTGAGTCTCCCCACACAATAGCAGAGATTCTCATCTTGCATCCTCTCCTGAGCTAATGACAAAGGTGGATGTCCAGGGTGGGCCTGTGGAATGGGAGAGGGGAGGAAGTCTATTGTCATGCAGAGGGACATGGAAAGACTTGTCGGAAGCTTATCCCCTGCACTGGGGTCAGGTCGGGAAGGGACGGCACAGAGGTGAGCAGGAACCAACCGGCCTCTCTGTGGTGGGGCTGGCCCCGGGGCAGGCGTGGGGGTGATGGCTGGAAGTGGGATGGCGCG
This sequence comes from Diceros bicornis minor, assembly GCF_020826845.1. Lineage (NCBI taxonomy): Eukaryota > Metazoa > Chordata > Mammalia > Perissodactyla > Rhinocerotidae > Diceros > Diceros bicornis. The sequence goes on along the minus strand of NC_080750.1, from coordinate 77,733,676 downwards.
TGAGTTGGCACCAGCCAGCGGTGGAGGCAGAGACTCAGAGGTCAGGGATCTCTCTCTCTGTCTCTGTCTCTGTCTCTCTCCCTCAGGGAGCTGAGGAGAGTAAGGTGGCGCCCCCTGCCCACCTCGCCTACCTCTCCATGGGCCCTTCTTTCTCTGGCCGCTCCGGGAGCCCTGCGGGCTTGGGTTCAACCCCCCACACACCGCACAGGCCAAGGGCGCATGCGCGACCGCCAGGGCCTAGGGCTGGCCTCCGGGGGCGGGAGTCCTCAGTGAAGGCCCCGCCCTCCCTCCAGGCTCTGACCCAGCTGCAGCTCTTCCATCGCCGCCCTTCTGGACTCGGCTTCAGCTGTCTCCCTCCCCTCCCCCACTCCCACTCAGCTTGCAGGCCGCTTCCCTGCCTTGAAAGCATGGCTCTGGCCCTGAGGGCCACAGACCTACTGGGCTTCAAGCTCAAGGCTCTGCCTGGGCCTGCTGCTTCGGCCAGGGGCTCATTTTTTCCTGGAAAGACAAAGCCATGGCCTCACCCCACGCCTGCACTTTGCCACGGCAGGCAGCCCAGATGTAGGAAAGGCTCTGTGGAGTCAGAAGTGCCGAGACAGGCAGATGGCACCAGAGGGTTTGGGGGCCAGGGCGCAAGTGGGCTAGCCCCTCCTCCCGGGAGTCGGGGAGGCCCGGCCTTCCTAGTGCCCAGGCCACGGCTCCGGGGAGAAACCCGCCATGGAGGGCACGCGGGAGGCCCTCTGCCTGAGGTGGCAGGTGTCACGCCAGGGCCACTGCAAGCCTGGCTCGGCTTGCCTGCTTTCTCCAAAGGAGGCTGGCCGACCAGCCGAACCTGGCACCTGGGCCAGGCCCCTTCCAAGGGGACGAGTTCCAGAGGCTAGAGCCCTGGGGGCGGCTGCCAAGTCTCCTGGGGCGTGTGCTGGGCCCCCGTCAGAGGAGGAAGCAGCCTGGTAAACGGTGTGCCAGGCCTGAGATCTGGAGGCCTCCCACAGCAGGGTCCCTGTCCTGCCCAGGCCCCCCGAGGGAGGACGATGGTCGGGCAGTGGCGAGCGGGGTGGGGCTGGCGCCGAGCCTGCCCTTGGATGCCCCGGGGAAGGGCGCCGGGGGATGGGCTGCCCCTGGCCGGGTCTGAGGGACCGACCCAGCTCCGGGCTGTCGGGGGCAGAGAGAGAACCCCCCTCCGCCCTTTCCCTTCAGGTTCTTAGGGCTGGCCAAATCCTTCCCAAGACAGCTTGTCTGGAGAAAATCAGACCCAGCTGAAGAACATGTGTCCATGGGGGAAACCCGGGAAACTGAGTCTCCCCACACAATAGCAGAGATTCTCATCTTGCATCCTCTCCTGAGCTAATGACAAAGGTGGATGTCCAGGGTGGGCCTGTGGAATGGGAGAGGGGAGGAAGTCTATTGTCATGCAGAGGGACATGGAAAGACTTGTCGGAAGCTTATCCCCTGCACTGGGGTCAGGTCGGGAAGGGACGGCACAGAGGTGAGCAGGAACCAACCGGCCTCTCTGTGGTGGGGCTGGCCCCGGGGCAGGCGTGGGGGTGATGGCTGGAAGTGGGATGGCGCGTGAGTTGGCACCAGCCAGCGGTGGAGGCAGAGACTCAGAGGTCAGGGATCTCTCTCTCTGTCTCTGTCTCTGTCTCTCTCCCTCAGGGAGCTGAGGAGAGTAAGGTGGCGCCCCCTGCCCACCTCGCCTACCTCTCCATGGGCCCTTCTTTCTCTGGCCGCTCCGGGAGCCCTGCGGGCTTGGGTTCAACCCCCCACACACCGCACAGGCCAAGGGCGCATGCGCGACCGCCAGGGCCTAGGGCTGGCCTCCGGGGGGGGGGGAGTCCTCAGTGAAGGCCCCGCCCGCCCTCCAGGCTCTGACCCAGCTGCAGCTCTTCCATCGCCGCCCTTCTGGACTCGGCTTCAGCTGTCTCCCTCCCCTCCCCCACTCCCACTCAGCTTGCAGGCCGCTTCCCTGCCTTGAAAGCATGGCTCTGGCCCTGAGGGCCACAGACCTACTGGGCTTCAAGCTCAAGGCTCTGCCTGGGCCTGCTGCTTCGGCCATGGGCTCATTTTTTCCTGGAAAGACAAAGCCATGGCCTCACCCCACGCCTGCACTTTGCCACGGCAGGCAGCCCAGATGTAGGAAAGGCTCTGTGGAGTCAGAAGTGCCGAGACAGGCAGATGGCACCAGAGGGTTTGGGGGCCAGGGCGCAAGTGGGCTAGCCCCTCCTCCCGGGAGTCGGGAGGCCCGGCCTTCCTAGTGCCCAGGCCACGGCTCCGGGGAGAAACCCGCCATGGAGGGCACGCGGGAGGCCCTCTGCCTGAGGTGGCAGGTGTCACGCCAGGGCCACTGCAAGCATGGCTCGGCTTGCCTGCTTTCTCCAAAGGAGGCTGGCCGACCAGCCGAACCTGGCACCTGGGCCAGGCCCCTTCCAAGGGGACGAGTTCCAGAGGCTAGAGCCCTGGGGGCGGCTGCCAAGTCTCCTGGGGCGTGTGCTGGGCCCCCGTCAGAGGAGGAAGCAGCCTGGTAAACGGTGTGCCAGGCCTGAGATCTGGAGGCCTCCCACAGCAGGGTCCCTGTCCTGCCCAGGCCCCCCGAGGGAGGACGATGGTCGGGCAGTGGCGAGCGGGGTGGGGCTGGCGCCGAGCCTGCCCTTGGATGCCCCGGGGAAGGGCGCCGGGGGATGGGCTGCCCCTGGCCGGGTCTGAGGGACCGACCCACCTCAGGGCTGTCGGGGGCAGAGAGAGAACCCCCCTCCGCCCTTTCCCTTCAGGTTCTTAGGGCTGGCCAAATCCTTCCCAAGACAGCTTGTCTGGAGAAAATCAGACCCAGCTGAAGAACATGTGTCCATGGGGGAAACCCGGGAAACTGAGTCTCCCCACACAATAGCAGAGATTCTCATCTTGCATCCTCTCCTGAGCTAATGACAAAGGTGGATGTCCCGGGTGGGCCTGTGGAATGGGAGAGGGGAGGAAGTCTATTGTCATGCAGAGGGACATGGAAAGACTTGTCTGAAGCTTATCCCCTGCACTGGGGTCAGGTCGGGAAGGGACGGCACAGAGGTGAGCAGGAACCAACCGGCCTCTCTGTGGTGGGGCTGGCCCCGGGGCAGGCGTGGGGGTGATGGCTGGAAGTGGGATGGCGCGTGAGTTGGCACCAGCCAGCGGTGGAGGCAGAGACTCAGAGGTCAGGGATCTCTCTCTCTGTCTCTGTCTCTCTCTCTCTCCCTCAGGGAGCTGAGGAGAGTAAGGTGGCGCCCCCTGCCCACCTCGCCTACCTCTCCATGGGCCCTTCTTTCTCTGGCCGCTCCGGGAGCCCTGCGGGCTTGGGTTCAACCCCCCACACACCGCACAGGCCAAGGGCGCATGCGCGACCGCCGGGGCCTAGGGCTGGCCTGGGGGGGGGGGAGTCCTCAGTGAAGGCCCCGCCCTCCCTCCAGGCTCTGACCCAGCTGCAGCTCTTCCATCGCCGCCCTTCTGGACTCGGCTTCAGCTGTCTCCCTCCCCTCCCCCACTCCCACTCAGCTTGCAGGCCGCTTCCCTGCCTTGAAAGCATGGCTCTGGCCCTGAGGGCCACAGACCTACTGGGCTTCAAGCTCAAGGCTCTGCCTGGGCCTGCTGCTTCGGCCAGGGGCTCATTTTTTCCTGGAAAGACAAAGCCATGGCCTCACCCCACGCCTGCACTTTGCCACGGCAGGCAGCCCAGATGTAGGAAAGGCTCTGTGGAGTCAGAAGTGCCGAGACAGGCAGATGGCACCAGAGGGTTGGGGGCCAGGGCGCAACTGGGCTAGCCCCTCCTCCCGGGAGTCGGGGAGGCCCGGCCTTCCTAGTGCCCAGGCCACGGCTCCGGGGAGAAACCCGCCATGGAGGGCACGCGGGAGGCCCTCTGCCTGAGGTGGCAGGTGTCACGCCAGGGCCACTGCAAGCCTGGCTCGGCTTGCCTGCTTTCTCCAAAGGAGGCTGGCCGACCAGCCGAACCTGGCACCTGGGCCAGGCCCCTTCCAAGGGGACGAGTTCCAGAGGCTAGAGCCCTGGGGCCGGCTGCCAAGTCTCCTGGGGCGTGTGCTGGGCCCCCGTCAGAGGAGGAAGCAGCCTGGTAAACGGTGTGCCAGGCCTGAGATCTGGAGGCCTCCCACAGCCGGGTCCCTGTCCTGCCCAGGCCCCCCGAGGGAGGACGATGGTCGGGCAGTGGCGAGCGGGGTGGGGCTGGCGCCGAGCCTGCCCTTGGATGCCCCGGGGAAGGGCGCCGGGGGATGGGCTGCCCCTGGCCGGGTCTGAGGGACCGACCCAGCTCGGGGCTGTCGGGGGCAGAGAGAGAACCCCCCTCCGCCATTTCCCTTCAGGTTCTTAGGGCTGGCCAAATCCTTCCCAAGACAGCTTGTCTGGAGAAAATCAGACCCAGCTGAAGAACATGTGTCCATGGGGAAAACCCGGGAAACTGAGTCTCGCACACAATAGCAGAGATTCTCGTCTTGCATCCTCTCCTGAGCTAATGACAAAGGTGGATGTCCCGGGTGGGCCTGTGGAATGGGAGAGGGGAGGAAGTCTATTGTCATGCAGAGGGACATGGAAAGACTTGTCTGAAGCTTATCCCCTGCACTGGAGTCAGGTCGGGAAGGGACGGCACAGAGGTGAGCAGGAACCAACCGGCCTCTCTGTGGTGGGGCTGGCCCCGGGGCAGGCGTGGGGGTGATGGCTGGAAGTGGGATGGCGCGTGAGTTGGCACCAGCCAGCGGTGGAGGCAGAGACTCAGATGTCAGGGATCTCCCTCTCTGTCTCTGTCTCTCTCTCTCTCCCTCAGGGATCTGAGGAGAGTAAGGTGGCGCCCCCTGCCCACCTCGCCTACCTCTCCATGGGCCCTTCTTTCTCTGGCCGCTCCGGGAGCCCTGCGGGCTTGGGTTCAACCCCCCACACACCGCACAGGCCAAGGGCGCATGCGCGACCGCCAGGGCCTAGGGCTGGCCTCCGGGGGGGGGGAGTCCTCAGTGAAGGCCCCGCCCTCCCTCCAGGCTCTGACCCAGCTGCAGCTCTTCCATCGCCGCCCTTCTGGACTCGGCTTCAGCTGTCTCCCTCCCCTCCCCCACTCCCACTCAGCTTGCAGGCCGCTTCCCTGCCTTGAAAGCATGGCTCTGGCCCTGAGGGCCACAGACCTACTGGGCTTCAAGCTCAAGGCTCTGCCTGGGCCTGCTGCTTCGGCCAGGGGCTCATTTTTTCCTGGAAAGACAAAGCCATGGCCTCACCCCACGCCTGCACTTTGCCACGGCAGGCAGCCCAGATGTAGGAAAGGCTCTGTGGAGTCAGAAGTGCCGAGACAGGCAGATGGCACCAGAGGGTTTGGGGGCCAGGGCGCAAGTGGGCTAGCCCCTCCTCCCGGGAGTCGGGGAGGCCCGGCCTTCCTAGTGCCCAGGCCACGGCTCCGGGGAGAAACCCGCCATGGAGGGCACGCGGGAGGCCCTCTGCCTGAGGTGGCAGGTGTCACGCCAGGGCCACTGCAAGCCTGGCTCGGCTTGCCTGCTTTCTCCAAAGGAGGCTGGCCGACCAGCCGAACCTGGCACCTGGGCCAGGCCCCTTCCAAGGGGACGAGTTCCAGAGGCTAGAGCCCTGGGGGCGGCTGCCAAGTCTCCTGGGGCGTGTGCTGGGCCCCCGTCAGAGGAGGAAGCAGCCTGGTAAACGGTGTGCCAGGCCTGAGATCTGGAGGCCTCCCACAGCAGGGTCCCTGTCCTGCCCAGGCCCCCCGAGGGAGGACGATGGTCGGGCAGTGGCGAGCGGGGTGGGGCTGGCGCCGAGCCTGCCCTTGGATGCCCCGGGGAAGGGCGCCGGGGGATGGGCTGCCCCTGGCCGGGTCTGAGGGACCGACCCAGCTCCGGGCTGTCGGGGGCAGAGAGAGAACCCCCCTCCGCCCTTTCCCTTCAGGTTCTTAGGGCTGGCCAAATCCTTCCCAAGACAGCTTGTCTGGAGAAAATCAGACCCAGCTGAAGAACATGTGTCCATGGGGGAAACCCGGGAAACTGAGTCTCCCCACACAATAGCAGAGATTCTCATCTTGCATCCTCTCCTGAGCTAATGACAAAGGTGGATGTCCCGGGTGGGCCTGTGGAATGGGAGAGGGGAGGAAGTCTATTGTCATGCAGAGGGACATGGAAAGACTTGTCTGAAGCTTATCCCCTGCACTGGGGTCAGGTCGGGAAGGGACGGCACAGAGGTGAGCAGGAACCAACCGGCCTCTCTGTGGTGGGGCTGGCCCCGGGGCAGGCGTGGGGGTGATGGCTGGAAGTGGGATGGCGCGTGAGTTGGCACCAGCCAGCGGTGGAGGCAGAGACTCAGAGGTCAGGGATCTCTCTCTCTGTCTCTGTCTCTCTCTCTCTCCCTCAGGGAGCTGAGGAGAGTAAGGTGGCGCCCCCTGCCCACCTCGCCTACCTCTCCATGGGCCCTTCTTTCTCTGGCCGCTCCGGGAGCCCTGCGGGCTTGGGTTCAACCCCCCACACACCGCACAGGCCAAGGGCGCATGCGCGACCGCCAGGGCCTAGGGCTGGCCTCCGGGGGGGGGGGAGTCCTCAGTGAAGGCCCCGCCCTCCCTCCAGGCTCTGACCCAGCTGCAGCTCTTCCATCGCCGCCCTTCTGGACTCGGCTTCAGCTGTCTCCCTCCCCTCCCCCACTCCCACTCAGCTTGCAGGCCGCTTCCCTGCCTTGAAAGCATGGCTCTGGCCCTGAGGGCCACAGACCTACTGGGCTTCAAGCTCAAGGCTCTGCCTGGGCCTGCTGCTTCGGCCAGGGGCTCATTTTTTCCTGGAAAGACAAAGCCATGGCCTCACCCCACGCCTGCACTTTGCCACGGCAGGCAGCCCAGATGTAGGAAAGGCTCTGTGGAGTCAGAAGTGCCGAGACAGGCAGATGGCACCAGAGGGTTTGGGGGCCAGGGCGCAAGTGGGCTAGCCCCTCCTCCCGGGAGTCGGGGAGGCCCGGCCTTCCTAGTGCCCAGGCCACGGCTCCGGGGAGAAACCCGCCATGGAGGGCACGCGGGAGGCCCTCTGCCTGAGGTGGCAGGTGTCACGCCAGGGCCACTGCAAGCCTGGCTCGGCTTGCCTGCTTTCTCCAAAGGAGGCTGGCCGACCAGCCGAACCTGGCACCTGGGCCAGGCCCCTTCCAAGGGGACGAGTTCCAGAGGCTAGAGCCCTGGGGCCGGCTGCCAAGTCTCCTGGGGCGTGTGCTGGGCCCCCGTCAGAGGAGGAAGCAGCCTGGTAAACGGTGTGCCAGGCCTGAGATCTGGAGGCCTCCCACAGCCGGGTCCCTGTCCTGCCCAGGCCCCCCGAGGGAGGACGATGGTCGGGCAGTGGCGAGCGGGGTGGGGCTGGCGCCGAGCCTGCCCTTGGATGCCCCGGGGAAGGGCGCCGGGGGATGGGCTGCCCCTGGCCGGGTCTGAGGGACCGACCCAGCTCGGGGCTGTCGGGGGCAGAGAGAGAACCCACCTCCGCCCTTTCCCTTCAGGTTCTTAGGGCTGGCCAAATCCTTCCCAAGACAGCTTGTCTGGAGAAAATCAGACCCAGCTGAAGAACATGTGTCCATGGGGGAAACCCGGGAAACTGAGTCTCCCCACACAATAGCAGAGATTCTCATCTTGCATCCTCTCCTGAGCTAATGACAAAGGTGGATGTCCCGGGTGGGCCTGTGGAATGGGAGAGGGGAGGAAGTCTATTGTCATGCAGAGGGACATGGAAAGACTTGTCTGAAGCTTATCCCCTGCACTGGGGTCAGGTCGGGAAGGGACGGCACAGAGGTGAGCAGGAACCAACCGGCCTCTCTGTGGTGGGGCTGGCCCCGGGGCAGGCGTGGGGGTGATGGCTGGAAGTGGGATGGCGCGTGAGTTGGCACCAGCCAGCGGTGGAGGCAGAGACTCAGAGGTCAGGGATCTCTCTCTCTGTCTCTGTCTCTCTCTCTCTCCCTCAGGGAGCTGAGGAGAGTAAGGTGGCGCCCCCTGCCCACCTCGCCTACCTCTCCATGGGCCCTTCTTTCTCTGGCCGCTCCGGGAGCCCTGCGGGCTTGGGTTCAACCCCCCACACACCGCACAGGCCAAGGGCGCATGCGCGACCGCCGGGGCCTAGGGCTGGCCTGGGGGGGCGGGGAGTCCTCAGTGAAGGCCCCGCCCTCCCTCCAGGCTCTGACCCAGCTGCAGCTCTTCCATCGCCGCCCTTCTGGACTCGGCTTCAGCTGTCTCCCTCCCCTCCCCCACTCCCACTCAGCTTGCAGGCCGCTTCCCTGCCTTGAAAGCATGGCTCTGGCCCTGAGGGCCACAGACCTACTGGGCTTCAAGCTCAAGGCTCTGCCTGGGCCTGCTGCTTCGGCCAGGGCTCATTTTTTTCCTGGAAAGACAAAGCCATGGCCTCACCCACGCCTGCACTTTGCCACGGCAGGCAGCCCAGATGTAGAAAGGCTCTGTGGAGTCAGAAGTGCCGAGACAGGCAGATGGCACCAGAGGGTTGGGGGCCAGGGCGCAACTGGGCTAGCCCCTCCTCCCGGGAGTCGGGGAGGCCCGGCCTTCCTAGTGCCCAGGCCACGGCTCCGGGGAGAAACCCGCCATGGAGGGCACGCGGGAGGCCCTCTGCCTGAGGTGGCAGGTGTCACGCCAGGGCCACTGCAAGCCTGGCTCGGCTTGCCTGCTTTCTCCAAAGGAGGCTGGCCGACCAGCCGAACCTGGCACCTGGGCCAGGCCCCTTCCAAGGGGACGAGTTCCAGAGGCTAGAGCCCTGGGGCCGGCTGCCAAGTCTCCTGGGGCGGGTGCTGGGCCCCCGTCAGAGGAGGAAGCAGCCTGGTAAACGGTGTGCCAGGCCTGAGATCTGGAGGCCTCCCACAGCAGGGTCCCTGTCCTGCCCAGGGCCCCCCGAGGGAGGACGATGGTCGGGCAGTGGCGAGCGGGGTGGGGCTGGCGCCGAGCCTGCCCTTGGATGCCCCGGGGAAGGGCGCCGGGGGATGGGCTGCCCCTGGCCGGGTCTGAGGGACCGACCCAGCTCGGGGCTGTCGGGGGCAGAGAGAGAACCCCCCTCCGCCCTTTCCCTTCAGGTTCTTAGGGCTGGCCAAATCCTTCCCAAGACAGCTTGTCTGGAGAAAATCAGACCCAGCTGAAGAACATGTGTCCATGGGGGAAACCCGGGAAACTGAGTCTCCCCACACAATAGCAGAGATTCTCATCTTGCATCCTCTCCTGAGCTAATGACAAAGGTGGATGTCCCGGGTGGGCCTGTGGAATGGGAGAGGGGAGGAAGTCTATTGTCATGCAGAGGGACATGGAAAGACTTGTCTGAAGCTTATCCCCTGCACTGGGGTCAGGTCGGGAAGGGACGGCACAGAGGTGAGCAGGAACCAACCGGCCTCTCTGTGGTGGGGCTGGCCCCGGGGCAGGCGTGGGGGTGATGGCTGGAAGTGGGATGGCGCGTGAGTTGGCACCAGCCAGCGGTGGAGGCAGAGACTCAGAGGTCAGGGATCTCTCTCTCTGTCTCTGTCTCTCTCTCTCTCCCTCAGGGAGCTGAGGAGAGTAAGGTGGCGCCCCCTGCCCACCTCGCCTACCTCTCCATGGGCCCTTCTTTCTCTGGCCGCTCCGGGAGCCCTGCGGGCTTGGGTTCAACCCCCCACACACCGCACAGGCCAAGGGCGCAAGCGCGACCGCCAGGGCCTAGGGCTGGCCTCGGGGGGGGGGGGGGGGAGTCCTCAGTGAAGGCCCCGCCCTCCCTCCAGGCTCTGACCCAGCTGCAGCTCTTCCATCGCCGCCCTTCTGGACTCGGCTTCAGCTGTCTCCCTCCCCTCCCCCACTCCCACTCAGCTTGCAGGCCGCTTCCCTGCCTTGAAAGCATGGCTCTGGCCCTGAGGGCCACAGACCTACTGGGCTTCAAGCTCAAGGCTCTGCCTGGGCCTGCTGCTTCGGCCAGGGGCTCATTTTTTCCTGGAAAGACAAAGCCATGGCCTCACCCCACGCCTGCACTTTGCCACGGCAGGCAGCCCAGATGTAGGAAAGGCTCTGTGGAGTCAGAAGTGCCGAGACAGGCAGATGGCACCAGAGGGTTGGGGGCCAGGGCGCAAGTGGGCTAGCCCCTCCTCCCGGGAGTCGGGGAGGCCCGGCCTTCCTAGTGCCCAGGCCACGGCTCCGGGGAGAAACCCGCCATGGAGGGCACGCGGGAGGCCCTCTGCCTGAGGTGGCAGGTGTCACGCCAGGGCCACTGCAAGCCTGGCTCGGCTTGCCTGCTTTCTCCAAAGGAGGCTGGCCGACCAGCCGAACCTGGCACCTGGGCCAGGCCCCTTCCAAGGGGACGAGTTCCAGAGGCTAGAGCCCTGGGGCCGGCTGCCAAGTCTCCTGGGGCGTGTGCTGGGCCCCCGTCAGAGGAGGAAGCAGCCTGGTAAACGGTGTGCCAGGCCTGAGATCTGGAGGCCTCCCACAGCCGGGTCCCTGTCCTGCCCAGGCCCCCCGAGGGAGGACGATGGTCGGGCAGTGGCGAGCGGGGTGGGGCTGGCGCCGAGCCTGCCCTTGGATGCCCCGGGGAAGGGCGCCGGGGGATGGGCTGCCCCTGGCCGGGTCTGAGGGACCGACCCAGCTCGGGGCTGTCGGGGGCAGAGAGAGAACCCCCCTCCGCCCTTTCCCTTCAGGTTCTTAGGGCTGGCCAAATCCTTCCCAAGACAGCTTGTCTGGAGAAAATCAGACCCAGCTGAAGAACATGTGTCCATGGGGAAAACCCGGGAAACTGAGTCTCCCCACACAATAGCAGAGATTCTCGTCTTGCATCCTCTCCTGAGCTAATGACAAAGGTGGATGTCCCGGGTGGGCCTGTGGAATGGGAGAGGGGAGGAAGTCTCTTGTCATGCAGAGGGACATGGAAAGACTTGTCTGAAGCTTATCCCCTGCACTGGAGTCAGGTCGGGAAGGGACGGCACAGAGGTGAGCAGGAACCAACCGGCCTCTCTGTGGTGGGGCTGGCCCCGGGGCAGGCGTGGGGGTGATGGCTGGAAGTGGGATGGCGCGTGAGTTGGCACCAGCCAGCGGTGGAGGCAGAGACTCAGATGTCAGGGATCTCCCTCTCTGTCTCTGTCTCTCTCTCTCTCCCTCAGGGAGCTGAGGAGAGTAAGGTGGCGCCCCCTGCCCACCTCGCCTACCTCTCCATGGGCCCTTCTTTCTCTGGCCGCTCCGGGAGCCCTGCGGGCTTGGGTTCAACCCCCCACACACCGCACAGGCCAAGGGCGCATGCGCGACCACCGGGGCCTAGGGCTGGCCTCGGGGGGGGGGGGAGTCCTCAGTGAAGGCCCCGCCCTCCCTCCAGGCTCTGACCCAGCTGCAGCTCTTCCATCGCCGCCCTTCTGGACTCGGCTTCAGCTGTCTCCCTCCCCTCCCCCACTCCCACTCAGCTTGCAGGCCGCTTCCCTGCCTTGAAAGCATGGCTCTGGCCCTGAGGGCCACAGACCTACTGGGCTTCAAGCTCAAGGCTCTGCCTGGGCCTGCTGCTTCGGCCAGGGGCTCATTTTTTCCTGGAAAGACAAAGCCATGGCCTCACCCCACGCCTGCACTTTGCCACGGCAGGCAGCCCAGATGTAGGAAAGGCTCTGTGGAGTCAGAAGTGCCGAGACAGGCAGATGGCACCAGAGGGTTGGGGGCCAGGGCGCAACTGGGCTAGCCCCTCCTCCCGGGAGTCGGGGAGGCCCGGCCTTCCTAGTGCCCAGGCCACGGCTCCGGGGAGAAACCCGCCATGGAGGGCACGCGGGAGGCCCTCTGCCTGAGGTGGCAGGTGTCACGCCAGGGCCACTGCAAGCCTGGCTCGGCTTGCCTGCTTTCTCCAAAGGAGGCTGGCCGACCAGCCGAACCTGGCACCTGGGCCAGGCCCCTTCCAAGGGGACGAGTTCCAGAGGCTAGAGCCCTGGGGCCGGCTGCCAAGTCTCCTGGGGCGTGTGCTGGGCCCCCGTCAGAGGAGGAAGCAGCCTGGTAAACGGTGTGCCAGGCCTGAGATCTGGAGGCCTCCCACAGCCGGGTCCCTGTCCTGCCCAGGCCCCCCGAGGGAGGACGATGGTCGGGCAGTGGCGAGCGGGGTGGGGCTGGCGCAGAGCCTGCCCTTGGATGCCCCGGGGAAGGGCGCCGGGGGATGGGCTGCCCCTGGCCGGGTCTGAGGGACCGACCCAGCTCGGGGCTGTCGGGGGCAGAGAGAGAACCCCCCTCCGCCCTTTCCCTTCAGGTTCTTAGGGCTGGCCAAATCCTTCCCAAGACAGCTTGTCTGGAGAAAATCAGACCCAGCTGAAGAACATGTGTCCATGGGGAAAACCCGGGAAACTGAGTCTCGCACACAATAGCAGAGATTCTCGTCTTGCATCCTCTCCTGAGCTAATGACAAAGGTGGATGTCCCGGGTGGGCCTGTGGAATGGGAGAGGGGAGGAAGTCTATTGTCATGCAGAGGGACATGGAAAGACTTGTCTGAAGCTTAACCCCTGCACTGGAGTCAGGTCGGGAAGGGACGGCACAGAGGTGAGCAGGAACCAACCGGCCTCTCTGTGGTGGGGCTGGCCCCGGGGCAGGCGTGGGGGTGATGACTGGAAGTGGGATGGCGCGTGAGTTGGCACCAGCCAGCGGTGGAGGCAGAGACTCAGATGTCAGGGATCTCCCTCTCTGTCTCTGTCTCTCTCTCTCTCCCTCAGGGAGCTGAGGAGAGTAAGGTGGCGCCCCCTGCCCACCTCGCCTACCTCTCCATGGGCCCTTCTTTCTCTGGCCGCTCCGGGAGCCCTGCGGGCTTGGGTTCAACCCCCCACACACCGCACAGGCCAAGGGCGCATGCGCGACCGCCAGGGCCTAGGGCTGGCCTCGGGGGGGGGGGGGGGGGGGGAGTCCTCAGTGAAGGCCCCCGCCCTCCCTCCAGGCTCTGACCCAGCTGCAGCTCTTCCATCGCCGCCCTTCTGGACTCGGCTTCAGCTGTCTCCCTCCCCTCCCCCACTCCCACTCAGCTTGCAGGCCGCTTCCCTGCCTTGAAAGCATGGCTCTGGCCCTGAGGGCCACAGACCTACTGGGCTTCAAGCTCAAGGCTCTGCCTGGGCCTGCTGCTTCGGCCAGGGGCTCATTTTTTCCTGGAAAGACAAAGCCATGGCCTCACCCCACGCCTGCACTTTGCCACGGCAGGCAGCCCAGATGTAGGAAAGGCTCTGTGGAGTCAGAAGTGCCGAGACAGGCAGATGGCACCAGAGGGTTGGGGGCCAGGGCGCAACTGGGCTAGCCCCTCCTCCCGGGAGTCGGGGAGGCCCGGCCTTCCTAGTGCCCAGGCCACGGCTCCGGGGAGAAACCCGCCATGGAGGGCACGTGGGAGGCCCTCTGCCTGAGGTGGCAGGTGTCACGCCAGGGCCACTGCAAGCCTGGCTCGGCTTGCCTGCTTTCTCCAAAGGAGGCTGGCCGACCAGCCGAACCTGGCACCTGGGCCAGGCCCCTTCCAAGGGGACGAGTTCCAGAGGCTAGAGCCCTGGGTCCGGCTGCCAAGTCTCCTGGGGCGTGTGCTGGGCCCCCGTCAGAGGAGGAAGCAGCCTGGTAAACGGTGTGCCAGGCCTGAGATCTGGAGGCCTCCCACAGCCGGGTCCCTGTCCTGCCCAGGCCCCCCGAGGGAGGACGATGGTCGGGCAGTGGCGAGCGGGGTGGGGCTGGCGCCGAGCCTGCCCTTGGATGCCCCGGGGAAGGGCGCCGGGGGATGGGCTGCCCCTGGCCGGGTCTGAGGGACCGACCCAGCTCGGGGCTGTCGGGGGCAGAGAGAGAACCCCCCTCCGCCCTTTCCCTTCAGGTTCTTAGGGCTGGCCAAATCCTTCCCAAGACAGCTTGTCTGGAGAAAATCAGACCCAGCTGAAGAACATGTGTCCATGGGGAAAACCCGGGAAACTGAGTCTCCCCACACAATAGCAGAGATTCTCGTCTTGCATCCTCTCCTGAGCTAATGACAAAGGTGGATGTCCCGGGTGGGCCTGTGGAATGGGAGAGGGGAGGAAGTCTATTGTCATGCAGAGGGACATGGAAAGACTTGTCTGAAGCTTATCCCCTGCACTGGAGTCAGGTCGGGAAGGGACGGCACAGAGGTGAGCAGGAACCAACCGGCCTCTCTGTGGTGGGGCTGGCCCCGGGGCAGGCGTGGGGGTGATGGCTGGAAGTGGGATGGCGCGTGAGTTGGCACCAGCCAGCGGTGGAGGCAGAGACTCAGATGTCAGGGATCTCCCTCTCTGTCTCTGTCTCTCTCTCTCTCCCTCAGGGAGCTGAGGAGAGTAAGGTGGCGCCCCCTGCCCACCTCGCCTACCTCTCCATGGGCCCTTCTTTCTCTGGCCGCTCCGGGAGCCCTGCGGGCTTGGGTTCAACCCCCCACACACCGCACAGGCCAAGGGCGCATGCGCGACCACCGGGGCCTAGGGCTGGCCTCGGGGGGGGGGGGGGGGGGAGTCCTCAGTGAAGGCCCCGCCCTCCCTCCAGGCTCTGACCCAGCTGCAGCTCTTCCATCGCCGCCCTTCTGGACTCGGCTTCAGCTGTCTCCCTCCCCTCCCCCACTCCCACTCAGCTTGCAGGCCGCTTCCCTGCCTTGAAAGCATGGCTCTGGCCCTGAGGGCCACAGACCTACTGGGCTTCAAGCTCAAGGCTCTGCCTGGGCCTGCTGCTTCGGCCAGGGGCTCATTTTTTCCTGGAAAGACAAAGCCATGGCCTCACCCCACGCCTGCACTTTGCCACGGCAGGCAGCCCAGATGTAGGAAAGGCTCTGTGGAGTCAGAAGTGCCGAGACAGGCAGATGGCACCAGAGGGTTTGGGGGCCAGGGCGCAAGTGGGCTAGCCCCTCCTCCCGGGAGTCGGGGAGGCCCGGCCTTCCTAGTGCCCAGGCCACGGCTCCGGGGAGAAACCCGCCATGGAGGGCACGCGGGAGGCCCTCTGCCTGAGGTGGCAGGTGTCACGCCAGGGCCACTGCAAGCCTGGCTCGGCTTGCCTGCTTTCTCCAAAGGAGGCTGGCCGACCAGCCGAACCTGGCACCTGGGCCAGGCCCCTTCCAAGGGGACGAGTTCCAGAGGCTAGAGCCCTGGGGCCGGCTGCCAAGTCTCCTGGGGCGTGTGCTGGGCCCCCGTCAGAGGAGGAAGCAGCCTGGTAAACGGTGTGCCAGGCCTGAGATCTGGAGGCCTCCCACAGCAGGGTCCCTGTCCTGCCCAGGCCCCCCGAGGGAGGACGATGGTCGGGCAGTGGCGAGCGGGGTGGGGCTGGCGCCGAGCCTGCCCTTGGATGCCCCGGGGAAGGGCGCCGGGGGATGGGCTGCCCCTGGCCGGGTCTGAGGGACCGACCCAGCTCCGGGCTGTCGGGGGCAGAGAGAGAACCCCCCTCCGCCCTTTCCCTTCAGGTTCTTAGGGCTGGCCAAATCCTTCCCAAGACAGCTTGTCTGGAGAAAATCAGACCCAGCTGAAGAACATGTGTCCATGGGGGAAACCCGGGAAACTGAGTCTCCCCACACAATAGCAGAGATTCTCATCTTGCATCCTCTCCTGAGCTAATGACAAAGGTGGATGTCCCGGGTGGGCCTGTGGAATGGGAGAGGGGAGGAAGTCTATTGTCATGCAGAGGGACATGGAAAGACTTGTCTGAAGCTTATCCCCTGCACTGGGGTCAGGTCGGGAAGGGACGGCACAGAGGTGAGCAGGAACCAACCGGCCTCTCTGTGGTGGGGCTGGCCCCGGGGCAGGCGTGGGGGTGATGGCTGGAAGTGGGATGGCGCGTGAGTTGGCACCAGCCAGCGGTGGAGGCAGAGACTCAGAGGTCAGGGATCTCTCTCTCTGTCTCTGTCTCTGTCTCTCTCCCTCAGGGAGCTGAGGAGAGTAAGGTGGCGCCCCCTGCCCACCAGCCTACCTCTCCATGGGCCCTTCTTTCTCTGGCCGCTCCGGGAGCCCTGCGGGCTTGGGTTCAACCCCCCACACACCGCACAGGCCAAGGGCGCATCCGCGACCGCCGGGGCCTAGGGCTGGCCTCCGGGGGGGGGAGTCCTCAGTGAAGGCCCCGCCCTCCCTCCAGGCTCTCACCCAGCTGCAGCTCTTCCATCGCCGCCCTTCTGGACTCGGCTTCAGCTGTCTCCCTCCCCTCCCCCACTCCCACTCAGCTTGCAGGCCGCTTCCCTGCCTTGAAAGCATGGCTCTGGCCCTGAGGGCCACAGACCTACTGGGCTTCAAGCTCAAGGCTCTGCCTGGGCCTGCTGCTTCGGCCAGGGGCTCATTTTTTCCTGGAAAGACAAAGCCATGGCCTCACCCCACGCCTGCACTTTGCCACGGCAGGCAGCCCAGATGTAGGAAAGGCTCTGTGGAGTCAGAAGTGCCGAGACAGGCAGATGGCACCAGAGGGTTTGGGGGCCAGGGCGCAAGTGGGCTAGCCCCTCCTCCCGGGAGTCGGGGAGGCCCGGCCTTCCTAGTGCCCAGGCCACGGCTCCGGGGAGAAACCCGCCATGGAGGGCACGCGGGAGGCCCTCTGCCTGAGGTGGCAGGTGTCACGCCAGGGCCACTGCAAGCCTGGCTCGGCTTGCCTGCTTTCTCCAAAGGAGGCTGGCCGACCAGCCGAACCTGGCACCTGGGCCAGGCCCCTTCCAAGGGGACGCGTTCCAGAGGATAGAGCCCTGGGGGCGGCTGCCAAGTCTCCTGGGGCGTGTGCTGGGCCCCCGTCAGAGGAGGAAGCAGCCTGGTAAACGGTGTGCCAGGCCTGAGATCTGGAGGCCTCCCACAGCAGGGTCCCTGTCCTGCCCAGGCCCCCCGAGGGGGGACGATGGTCGGGCAGTGGCGAGCGGGGTGGGGCTGGCGCCGAGCCTGCCCTTGGATGCCCCGGGGAAGGGCGCCGGGGGATGGGCTGCCCCTGGCCGGGTCTGAGGGACCGACCCAGCTCCGGGCTGTCGGGGGCAGAGAGAGAACCCCCCTCCGCCCTTTCCCTTCAGGTTCTTAGGGCTGGCCAAATCCTTCCCAAGACAGCTTGTCTGGAGAAAATCAGACCCAGCTGAAGAACATGTGTCCATGGGGGAAACCCAGGAAACTGAGTCTCCCCACACAATAGCAGAGATTCTCATCTTGCATCCTCTCCTGAGCTAATGACAAAGGTGGATGTCCCGGGTGGGCCTGTGGAATGGGAGAGGGGAGGAAGTCTATTGTCATGCAGAGGGACATGGAAAGACTTGTCTGAAGCTTATCCCCTGCACTGGGGTCAGGTCGGGAAGGGACGGCACAGAGGTGAGCAGGAACCAACCGGCCTCTCTGTGGTGGGGCTGGCCCCGGGGCAGGCGTGGGGGTGATGGCTGGAAGTGGGATGGCGCGTGAGTTGGCACCAGCCAGCGGTGGAGGCAGAGACTCAGAGGTCAGGGATCTCTCTCTCTGTCTCTGTCTCTCTCTCTCTCCATCAGGGAGCTGAGGAGAGTAAGGTGGCGCCCCCTGCCCACCTCGCCTACCTCTCCATGGGCCCTTCTTTCTCTGGCCGCTCCGGGAGCCCTGCGGGCTTGGGTTCAACCCCCCACACACCGCACAGGCCAAGGGCGCATGCGCGACCGCCAGGGCCTAGGGCTGGCCTCCGGGGGGGGGGAGTCCTCAGTGAAGGCCCCGCCCTCCCTCCAGGCTCTGACCCAGCTGCAGCTCTTCCATCGCCGCCCTTCTGGACTCGGCTTCAGCTGTCTCCCTCCCCTCCCCCACTCCCACTCAGCTTGCAGGCCGCTTCCCTGCCTTGAAAGCATGGCTCTGGCCCTGAGGGCCACAGACCTACTGGGCTTCAAGCTCAAGGCACTGCCTGGGCCTGCTGCTTCGGCCAGGGGCTCATTTTTTCCTGGAAAGACAAAGCTATGGCCTCACCCCACGCCTGCACTTTGCCACGGCAGGCAGCCCAGATGTAGGAAAGGCTCTGTGGAGTCAGAAGTGCCGAGACAGGCAGATGGCACCAGAGGGTTTGGGGGCCAGGGCGCAAGTGGGCTAGCCCCTCCTCCCGGGAGTCGGGGAGGCCCGGCCTTCCTAGTGCCCAGGCCACGGCTCCGGGGAGAAACCCGCCATGGAGGGCACGCGGGAGGCCCTCTGCCTGAGGTGGCAGGTGTCACGCCAGGGCCACTGCAAGCCTGGCTCGGCTTGCCTGCTTTCTCCAAAGGAGGCTGGCCGACCAGCCGAACCTGGCACCTGGGCCAGGCCCCTTCCAAGGGGACGAGTTCCAGAGGCTAGAGCCCTGGGGCCGGCTGCCAAGTCTCCTGGGGCGTGTGCTGGGCCCCCGTCAGAGGAGGAAGCAGCCTGGTAAACGGTGTGCCAGGCCTGAGATCTGGAGGCCTCCCACAGCCGGGTCCCTGTCCTGCCCAGGCCCCCCGAGGGAGGACGATGGTCGGGCAGTGGCGAGCGGTGTGGGGCTGGCGCCGAGCCTGCCCTTGGATGCCCCGGGGAAGGGCGCCGGGGGTTGGTCTGCCCCTGGCCGGGTCTGAGGGACCGACCCAGCTCGGGGCTGTCGGGGGCAGAGAGAGAACCCCCCTCCGCCCTTTCCCTTCAGGTTCTTAGGGCTGGCCAAATCCTTCCCAAGACAGCTTGTCTGGAGAAAATCAGACCCAGCTGAAGAACATGTGTCCATGGGGGAAACCCGGGAAACTGAGTCTCCCCACACAATAGCAGAGATTCTCATCTTGCATCCTCTCCTGAGCTAATGACAAAGGTGGATGTCCCGGGTGGGCCTGTGGAATGGGAGAGGGGAGGAAGTCTATTGTCATGCAGAGGGACATGGAAAGACTTGTCGGAAGCTTATCCCCTGCACTGGGGTCAGGTCGGGAAGGGACGGCACAGAGGTGAGCAGGAACCAACCGGCCTCTCTGTGGTGGGGCTGGCCCCGGGGCAGGCGTGGGGGTGATGGCTGGAAGTGGGATGGCGCGTGAGTTGGCACCAGCCAGCGGTGGAGGCAGAGACTCAGAGGTCAGGGATCTCTCTCTCTGTCTCTGTCTCTGTCTCTCTCCCTCAGGGAGCTGAGGAGAGTAAGGTGGCGCCCCCTGCCCACCAGCCTACCTCTCCATGGGCCCTTCTTTCTCTGGCCGCTCCGGGAGCCCTGCGGGCTTGGGTTCAACCCCCCACACACCGCACAGGCCAAGGGCGCATCCGCGACCGCCGGGGCCTAGGGCTGGCCTCCGGGGGGGGGAGTCCTCAGTGAAGGCCCCGCCCTCCCTCCAGGCTCTCACCCAGCTGCAGCTCTTCCATCGCCGCCCTTCTGGACTCGGCTTCAGCTGTCTCCCTCCCCTCCCCCACTCCCACTCAGCTTGCAGGCCGCTTCCCTGCCTTGAAAGCATGGCTCTGGCCCTGAGGGCCACAGACCTACTGGGCTTCAAGCTCAAGGCTCTGCCTGGGCCTGCTGCTTCGGCCAGGGGCTCATTTTTTCCTGGAAAGACAAAGCCATGGCCTCACCCCACGCCTGCACTTTGCCACGGCAGGCAGCCCAGATGTAGGAAAGGCTCTGTGGAGTCAGAAGTGCCGAGACAGGCAGATGGCACCAGAGGGTTTGGGGGCCAGGGCGCAAGTGGGCTAGCCCCTCCTCCCGGGAGTCGGGGAGGCCCGGCCTTCCTAGTGCCCAGGCCACGGCTCCGGGGAGAAACCCGCCATGGAGGGCACGCGGGAGGCCCTCTGCCTGAGGTGGCAGGTGTCACGCCAGGGCCACTGCAAGCCTGGCTCGGCTTGCCTGCTTTCTCCAAAGGAGGCTGGCCGACCAGCCGAACCTGGCACCTGGGCCAGGCCCCTTCCAAGGGGACGCGTTCCAGAGGATAGAGCCCTGGGGGCGGCTGCCAAGTCTCCTGGGGCGTGTGCTGGGCCCCCGTCAGAGGAGGAAGCAGCCTGGTAAACGGTGTGCCAGGCCTGAGATCTGGAGGCCTCCCACAGCAGGGTCCCTGTCCTGCCCAGGCCCCCCGAGGGGGGACGATGGTCGGGCAGTGGCGAGCGGGGTGGGGCTGGCGCCGAGCCTGCCCTTGGATGCCCCGGGGAAGGGCGCCGGGGGATGGGCTGCCCCTGGCCGGGTCTGAGGGACCGACCCAGCTCCGGGCTGTCGGGGGCAGAGAGAGAACCCCCCTCCGCCCTTTCCCTTCAGGTTCTTAGGGCTGGCCAAATCCTTCCCAAGACAGCTTGTCTGGAGAAAATCAGACCCAGCTGAAGAACATGTGTCCATGGGGGAAACCCAGGAAACTGAGTCTCCCCACACAATAGCAGAGATTCTCATCTTGCATCCTCTCCTGAGCTAATGACAAAGGTGGATGTCCCGGGTGGGCCTGTGGAATGGGAGAGGGGAGGAAGTCTATTGTCATGCAGAGGGACATGGAAAGACTTGTCTGAAGCTTATCCCCTGCACTGGGGTCAGGTCGGGAAGGGACGGCACAGAGGTGAGCAGGAACCAACCGGCCTCTCTGTGGTGGGGCTGGCCCCGGGGCAGGCGTGGGGGTGATGGCTGGAAGTGGGATGGCGCGTGAGTTGGCACCAGCCAGCGGTGGAGGCAGAGACTCAGAGGTCAGGGATCTCTCTCTCTGTCTCTGTCTCTCTCTCTCTCCATCAGGGAGCTGAGGAGAGTAAGGTGGCGCCCCCTGCCCACCTCGCCTACCTCTCCATGGGCCCTTCTTTCTCTGGCCGCTCCGGGAGCCCTGCGGGCTTGGGTTCAACCCCCCACACACCGCACAGGCCAAGGGCGCATGCGCGACCGCCAGGGCCTAGGGCTGGCCTCCGGGGGGGGGGAGTCCTCAGTGAAGGCCCCGCCCTCCCTCCAGGCTCTGACCCAGCTGCAGCTCTTCCATCGCCGCCCTTCTGGACTCGGCTTCAGCTGTCTCCCTCCCCTCCCCCACTCCCACTCAGCTTGCAGGCCGCTTCCCTGCCTTGAAAGCATGGCTCTGGCCCTGAGGGCCACAGACCTACTGGGCTTCAAGCTCAAGGCACTGCCTGGGCCTGCTGCTTCGGCCAGGGGCTCATTTTTTCCTGGAAAGACAAAGCTATGGCCTCACCCCACGCCTGCACTTTGCCACGGCAGGCAGCCCAGATGTAGGAAAGGCTCTGTGGAGTCAGAAGTGCCGAGACAGGCAGATGGCACCAGAGGGTTTGGGGGCCAGGGCGCAAGTGGGCTAGCCCCTCCTCCCGGGAGTCGGGGAGGCCCGGCCTTCCTAGTGCCCAGGCCACGGCTCCGGGGAGAAACCCGCCATGGAGGGCACGCGGGAGGCCCTCTGCCTGAGGTGGCAGGTGTCACGCCAGGGCCACTGCAAGCCTGGCTCGGCTTGCCTGCTTTCTCCAAAGGAGGCTGGCCGACCAGCCGAACCTGGCACCTGGGCCAGGCCCCTTCCAAGGGGACGAGTTCCAGAGGCTAGAGCCCTGGGGCCGGCTGCCAAGTCTCCTGGGGCGTGTGCTGGGCCCCCGTCAGAGGAGGAAGCAGCCTGGTAAACGGTGTGCCAGGCCTGAGATCTGGAGGCCTCCCACAGCCGGGTCCCTGTCCTGCCCAGGCCCCCCGAGGGAGGACGATGGTCGGGCAGTGGCGAGCGGTGTGGGGCTGGCGCCGAGCCTGCCCTTGGATGCCCCGGGGAAGGGCGCCGGGGGTTGGTCTGCCCCTGGCCGGGTCTGAGGGACCGACCCAGCTCGGGGCTGTCGGGGGCAGAGAGAGAACCCCCCTCCGCCCTTTCCCTTCAGGTTCTTAGGGCTGGCCAAATCCTTCCCAAGACAGCTTGTCTGGAGAAAATCAGACCCAGCTGAAGAACATGTGTCCATGGGGGAAACCCGGGAAACTGAGTCTCCCCACACAATAGCAGAGATTCTCATCTTGCATCCTCTCCTGAGCTAATGACAAAGGTGGATGTCCCGGGTGGGCCTGTGGAATGGGAGAGGGGAGGAAGTCTATTGTCATGCAGAGGGACATGGAAAGACTTGTCGGAAGCTTATCCCCTGCACTGGGGTCAGGTCGGGAAGGGACGGCACAGAGGTGAGCAGGAACCAACCGGCCTCTCTGTGGTGGGGCTGGCCCCGGGGCAGGCGTGGGGGTGATGGCTGGAAGTGGGATGGCGCGTGAGTTGGCACCAGCCAGCGGTGGAGGCAGAGACTCAGAGGTCAGGGATCTCTCTCTCTGTCTCTGTCTCTCTCTCTCTCCCTCAGGGAGCTGAGGAGAGTAAGGTGGCGCCCCCTGCCCACCTCGCCTACCTCTCCATGGGCCCTTCTTTCTCTGGCCGCTCCGGGAGCCCTGCGGGCTTGGGTTCAACCCCCCACACACCGCACAGGCCAAGGGCGCATGCGCGACCGCCGGGGCCTAGGGCTGGCCTCGGGGGGGGGGGGGGGAGTCCTCAGTGAAGGCCCCGCCCTCCCTCCAGGCTCTGACCCAGCTGCAGCTCTTCCATCGCCGCCCTTCTGGACTCGGCTTCAGCTGTCTCCCTCCCCTCCCCCACTCCCACTCAGCTTGCAGGCCGCTTCCCTGCCTTGAAAGCATGGCTCTGGCCCTGAGGGCCACAGACCTACTGGGCTTCAAGCTCAAGGCTCTGCCTGGGCCTGCTGCTTCGGCCAGGGGCTCATTTTTTCCTGGAAAGACAAAGCCATGGCCTCACCCCACGCCTGCACTTTGCCACGGCAGGCAGCCCAGATGTAGGAAAGGCTCTGTGGAGTCAGAAGTGCCGAGACAGGCAGATGGCACCAGAGGGTTTGGGGGCCAGGGCGCAAGTGGGCTAGCCCCTCCTCCCGGGAGTCGGGGAGGCCCGGCCTTCCTAGTGCCCAGGCCACGGCTCCGGGGAGAAACCCGCCATGGAGGGCACGCGGGAGGCCCTCTGCCTGAGGTGGCAGGTGTCACGCCAGGGCCACTGCAAGCCTGGCTCGGCTTGCCTGCTTTCTCCAAAGGAGGCTGGCCGACCAGCCGAACCTGGCACCTGGGCCAGGCCCCTTCCAAGGGGACGAGTTCCAGAGGCTAGAGCCCTGGGGCCGGCTGCCAAGTCTCCTGGGGCGTGTGCTGGGCCCCCGTCAGAGGAGGAAGCAGCCTGGTAAACGGTGTGCCAGGCCTGAGATCTGGAGGCCTCCCACAGCCGGGTCCCTGTCCTGCCCAGGCCCCCCGAGGGAGGACGATGGTCGGGCAGTGGCGAGCGGGGTGGGGCTGGCGCCGAGCCTGCCCTTGGATGCCCCGGGGAAGGGCGCCGGGGGATGGGCTGCCCCTGGCCGGGTCTGAGGGACCGACCCAGCTCGGGGCTGTCGGGGGCAGAGAGAGAACCCCCCTCCGCCCTTTCCCTTCAGGTTCTTAGGGCTGGCCAAATCCTTCCCAAGACAGCTTGTCTGGAGAAAATCAGACCCAGCTGAAGAACATGTGTCCATGGGGGAAACCCGGGAAACTGAGTCTCCCCACACAATAGCAGAGATTCTCATCTTGCATCCTCTCCTGAGCTAATGACAAAGGTGGATGTCCCGGGTGGGCCTGTGGAATGGGAGAGGGGAGGAAGTCTATTGTCATGCAGAGGGACATGGAAAGACTTGTCTGAAGCTTATCCCCTGCACTGGGGTCAGGTCGGGAAGGGACGGCACAGAGGTGAGCAGGAACCAACCGGCCTCTCTGTGGTGGGGCTGGCCCCGGGGCAGGCGTGGGGGTGATGGCTGGAAGTGGGATGGTGCGTGAGTTGGCACCAGCCAGCGGTGGAGGCAGAGACTCAGAGGTCAGGGATCTCTCTCTCTGTCTCTGTCTCTCTCTCTCTCCCTCAGGGAGCTGAGGAGAGTAAGGTGGCGCCCCCTGCCCACCTCGCCTACCTCTCCATGGGCCCTTCTTTCTCTGGCCGCTCCGGGAGCCCTGCGGGCTTGGGTTCAACCCCCCACACACCGCACAGGCCAAGGGCGCATGCGCGACCGCCGGGGCCTAGGGCTGGCCTCGGGGGGGGGGTGGGGGGGAGTACTCAGTGAAGGCCCCGCCCTCCCTCCAGGCTCTGACCCAGCTGCAGCTCTTCCATCGCCGCCCTTCTGGACTCGGCTTCAGCTGTCTCCCTCCCCTCCCCCACTCCCACTCAGCTTGCAGGCCGCTTCCCTGCCTTGAAAGCATGGCTCTGGCCCTGAGGGCCACAGACCTACTGGGCTTCAAGCTCAAGGCTCTGCCTGGGCCTGCTGCTTCGGCCAGGGGCTCATTTTTTCCTGGAAAGACAAAGCCATGGCCTCACCCCACGCCTGCACTTTGCCACGGCAGGCAGCCCAGATGTAGGAAAGGCTCTGTGGAGTCAGAAGTGCCGAGACAGGCAGATGGCACCAGAGGGTTTGGGGGCCAGGGCGCAAGTGGGCTAGCCCCTCCTCCCGGGAGTCGGGGAGGCCCGGCCTTCCTAGTGCCCAGGCCACGGCTCCGGGGAGAAACCCGCCATGGAGGGCACGCGGGAGGCCCTCTGCCTGAGGTGGCAGGTGTCACGCCAGGGCCACTGCAAGCCTGGCTCGGCTTGCCTGCTTTCTCCAAAGGAGGCTGGCCGACCAGCCGAACCTGGCACCTGGGCCAGGCCCCTTCCAAGGGGACGAGTTCCAGAGGCTAGAGCCCTGGGGCCGGCTGCCAAGTCTCCTGGGGCGTGTGCTGGGCCCCCGTCAGAGGAGGAAGCAGCCTGGTAAACGGTGTGCCAGGCCTGAGATCTGGAGGCCTCCCACAGCCGGGTCCCTGTCCTGCCCAGGCCCCCCGAGGGAGGACGATGGTCGGGCAGTGGCGAGCGGGGTGGGGCTGGCGCCGAGCCTGCCCTTGGATGCCCCGGGGAAGGGCGCCGGGGGATGGGCTGCCCCTGGCCGGGTCTGAGGGACCGACCCAGCTCGGGGCTGTCGGGGGCAGAGAGAGAACCCCCCTCCGCCCTTTCCCTTCAGGTTCTTAGGGCTGGCCAAATCCTTCCCAAGACAGCTTGTCTGGAGAAAATCAGACCCAGCTGAAGAACATGTGTCCATGGGGGAAACCCGGGAAACTGAGTCTCCCCACACAATAGCAGAGATTCTCATCTTGCATCCTCTCCTGAGCTAATGACAAAGGTGGATGTCCCGGGTGGGCCTGTGGAATGGGAGAGGGGAGGAAGTCTATTGTCATGCAGAGGGACATGGAAAGACTTGTCTGAAGCTTATCCCCTGCACTGGGGTCAGGTCGGGAAGGGACGGCACAGAGGTGAGCAGGAACCAACCGGCATCTCTGTGGTGGGGCTGGCCCCGGGGCAGGCGTGGGGGTGATGGCTGGAAGTGGGATGGTGCGTGAGTTGGCACCAGCCAGCGGTGGAGGCAGAGACTCAGAGGTCAGGGATCTCTCTCTCTGTCTCTGTCTCTCTCTCTCTCCCTCAGGGAGCTGAGGAGAGTAAGGTGGCGCCCCCTGCCCACCTCGCCTACCTCTCCATGGGCCCTTCTTTCTCTGGCCGCTCCGGGAGCCCTGCGGGCTTGGGTTCAACCCCCCACACACCGCACAGGCCAAGGGCGCATGCGCGACCGCCGGGGCCTAGGGCTGGCCTCGGGGGGGGGGGTGGGGGGGAGTACTCAGTGAAGGCCCCGCCCTCCCTCCAGGCTCTGACCCAGCTGCAGCTCTTCCATCGCCGCCCTTCTGGACTCGGCTTCAGCTGTCTCCCTCCCCTCCCCCACTCCCACTCAGCTTGCAGGCCGCTTCCCTGCCTTGAAAGCATGGCTCTGGCCCTGAGGGCCACAGACCTACTGGGCTTCAAGCTCAAGGCTCTGCCTGGGCCTGCTGCTTCGGCCATGGGCTCATTTTTTCCTGGAAAGACAAAGCCATGGCCTCACCCCACGCCTGCACTTTGCCACGGCAGGCAGCCCAGATGTAGGAAAGGCTCTGTGGAGTCAGAAGTGCCGAGACAGGCAGATGGCACCAGAGGGTTTGGGGGCCAGGGCGCAAGTGGGCTAGCCCCTCCTCCCGGGAGTCGGGGAGGCCCGGCCTTCCTAGTGCCCAGGCCACGGCTCCGGGGAGAAACCCGCCATGGAGGGCACGCGGGAGGCCCTCTGCCTGAGGTGGCAGGTGTCACGCCAGGGCCACTGCAAGCCTGGCTCGGCTTGCCTGCTTTCTCCAAAGGAGGCTGGCCGACCAGCCGAACCTGGCACCTGGGCCAGGCCCCTTCCAAGGGGACGAGTTCCAGAGGATAGAGCCCTGGGGGCGGCTGCCAAGTCTCCTGGGGCGTGTGCTGGGCCCCCGTCAGAGGAGGAAGCAGCCTGGTAAACGGTGTGCCAGGCCTGAGATCTGGAGGCCTCCCACAGCAGGGTCCCTGTCCTGCCCAGGCCCCCCGAGGGAGGACGATGGTCGGGCAGTGGCGAGCGGGGTGGGGCTGGCGCCGAGCCTGCCCTTGGATGCCCCGGGGAAGGGCGCCGGGGGATGGGCTGCCCCTGGCCGGGTCTGAGGGACCGACCCAGCTCAGGGCTGTCGGGGGCAGAGAGAGAACCCCCCTCCGCCCTTTCCCTTCAGGTTCTTAGGGCTGGCCAAATCCTTCCCAAGACAGCTTGTCTGGAGAAAATCAGACCCAGCTGAAGAACATGTGTCCATGGGGGAAACCCGGGAAACTGAGTCTCCCCACACAATAGCAGAGATTCTCATCTTGCATCCTCTCCTGAGCTAATGACAAAGGTGGATGTCCCGGGTGGGCCTGTGGAATGGGAGAGGGGAGGAAGTCTATTGTCATGCAGAGGGACATGGAAAGACTTGTCTGAAGCTTATCCCCTGCACTGGGGTCAGGTCGGGAAGGGACGGCACAGAGGTGAGCAGGAACCAACCGGCCTCTCTGTGGTGGGGCTGGCCCCGGGGCAGGCGTGGGGGTGATGGCTGGAAGTGGGATGGCGCGTGAGTTGGCACCAGCCAGCGGTGGAGGCAGAGACTCAGAGGTCAGGGATCTCTCTCTCTGTCTCTGTCTCTCTCCCTCAGGGAGCTGAGGAGAGTAAGGTGGCGCCCCCTGCCCACCTCGCCTACCTCTCCATGGGCCCTTCTTTCTCTGGCCGCTCCGGGAGCCCTGCGGGCTTGGGTTCAACCCCCCACACACCGCACAGGCCAAGGGCGCATGCGCGACCGCCAGGGCCTAGGGCTGGCCTCCGGGGGGGGGAGTCCTCAGTGAAGGCCCCGCCCTCCCTCCAGGCTCTGACCCAGCTGCAGCTCTTCCATCGCCGCCCTTCTGGACTCGGCTTCAGCTGTCTCCCTCCCCTCCCCCACTCCCACTCAGCTTGCAGGCCGCTTCCCTGCCTTGAAAGCATGGCTCTGGCCCTGAGGGCCACAGACCTACTGGGCTTCAAGCTCAAGGCTCTGCCTGGGCCTGCTGCTTCGGCCAGGGGCTCATTTTTTCCTGGAAAGACAAAGCCATGGCCTCACCCCACGCCTGCACTTTGCCACGGCAGGCAGCCCAGATGTAGGAAAGGCTCTGTGGAGTCAGAAGTGCCGAGACAGGCAGATGGCACCAGAGGGTTTGGGGGCCAGGGCGCAAGTGGGCTAGCCCCTCCTCCCGGGAGTGGGGGAGGCCCGGCCTTCCTAGTGCCCAGGCCACGGCTCCGGGGAGAAACCCGCCATGGAGGGCACGCGGGAGGCCCTCTGCCTGAGGTGGCAGGTGTCACGCCAGGGCCACTGCAAGCCTGGCTCGGCTTGCCTGCTTTCTCCAAAGGAGGCTGGCCGACCAGCCGAACCTGGCACCTGGGCCAGGCCCCTTCCAAGGGGACGAGTTCCAGAGGATAGAGCCCTGGGGGCGGCTGCCAAGTCTCCTGGGGCGTGTGCTGGGCCCCCGTCAGAGGAGGAAGCAGCCTGGTAAACGGTGTGCCAGGCCTGAGATCTGGAGGCCTCCCACAGCAGGGTCCCTGTCCTGCCCAGGCCCCCCGAGGGAGGACGATGGTCGGGCAGTGGCGAGCGGGGTGGGGCTGGCGCCGAGCCTGCCCTTGGATGCCCCGGGGAAGGGCGCCGGGGGATGGGCTGCCCCTGGCCGGGTCTGAGGGACCGACCCAGCTCGGGGCTGTCGGGGGCAGAGAGAGAACCCCCCTCCGCCCTTTCCCTTCAGGTTCTTAGGGCTGGCCAAATCCTTCCCAAGACAGCTTGTCTGGAGAAAATCAGACCCAGCTGAAGAACATGTGTCCATGGGGGAAACCCGGGAAACTGAGTCTCCCCACACAATAGCAGAGATTCTCATCTTGCATCCTCTCCTGAGCTAATGACAAAGGTGGATGTCCCGGGTGGGCCTGTGGAATGGGAGAGGGGAGGAAGTCTATTGTCATGCAGAGGGACATGGAAAGACTTGTCGGAAGCTTATCCCCTGCACTGGGGTCAGGTCGGGAAGGGACGGCACAGAGGTGAGCAGGAACCAACCGGCCTCTCTGTGGTGGGGCTGGCCCCGGGGCAGGCGTGGGGGTGATGGCTGGAAGTGGGATGGCGCGTGAGTTGGCACCAGCCAGCGGTGGAGGCAGAGACTCAGAGGTCAGGGATCTCTCTCTCTGTCTCTGTCTCTGTCTCTCTCCCTCAGGGAGCTGAGGAGAGTAAGGTGGCGCCCCCTGCCCACCTCGCCTACCTCTCCATGGGCCCTTCTTTCTCTGGCCGCTCCGGGAGCCCTGCGGGCTTGGGTTCAACCCCCCACACACCGCACAGGCCAAGGGCGCATGCGCGACCGCCAGGGCCTAGGGCTGGCCTCCGGGGGGGGGGAGTCCTCAGTGAAGGCCCCGCCCTCCCTCCAGGCTCTGACCCAGCTGCAGCTCTTCCATCGCCGCCCTTCTGGACTCGGCTTCAGCTGTCTCCCTCCCCTCCCCCACTCCCACTCAGCTTGCAGGCCGCTTCCCTGCCTTGAAAGCATGGCTCTGGCCCTGAGGGCCACAGACCTACTGGGCTTCAAGCTCAAGGCTCTGCCTGGGCCTCCTGCTTCGGCCAGGGGCTCATTTTTTCCTGGAAAGACAAAGCCATGGCCTCACCCCACGCCTGCACTTTGCCACGGCAGGCAGCCCAGATGTAGGAAAGGCTCTGTGGAGTCAGAAGTGCCGAGACAGGCAGATGGCACCAGAGGGTTTGGGGGCCAGGGCGCAAGTGGGCTAGCCCCTCCTCCCGGGAGTGGGGGAGGCCCGGCCTTCCTAGTGCCCAGGCCACGGCTCCGGGGAGAAACCCGCCATGGAGGGCACGCGGGAGGCCCTCTGCCTGAGGTGGCAGGTGTCACGCCAGGGCCACTGCAAGCCTGGCTCGGCTTGCCTGCTTTCTCCAAAGGAGGCTGGCCGACCAGCCGAACCTGGCACCTGGGCCAGGCCCCTTCCAAGGGGACGAGTTCCAGAGGCTAGAGCCCTGGGGGCGGCTGCCAAGTCTCCTGGGGCGTGTGCTGGGCCCCCGTCAGAGGAGGAAGCAGCCTGGTAAACGGTGTGCCAGGCCTGAGATCTGGAGGCCTCCCACAGCAGGGTCCCTGTCCTGCCCAGGCCCCCCGAGGGAGGACGATGGTCGGGCAGTGGCTAGCGGGGTGGGGCTGGCGCCGAGCCTGCCCTTGGATGCCCCGGGGAAGGGCGCCGGGGGATGGGCTGCCCCTGGCCGGGTCTGAGGGACCGACCCAGCTCCGGGCTGTCGGGGGCAGAGAGAGAACCCCCCTCCGCCCTTTCCCTTCAGGTTCTTAGGGCTGGCCAAATCCTTCCCAAGACAGCTTGTCTGGAGAAAATCAGACCCAGCTGAAGAACATGTGTCCATGGGGGAAACCCGGGAAACTGAGTCTCCCCACACAATAGCAGAGATTCTCATCTTGCATCCTCTCCTGAGCTAATGACAAAGGTGGATGTCCCGGGTGGGCCTGTGGAATGGGAGAGGGGAGGAAGTCTATTGTCATGCAGAGGGACATGGAAAGACTTGTCTGAAGCTTATCCCCTGCACTGGGGTCAGGTCGGGAAGGGACGGCACAGAGGTGAGCAGGAACCAACCGGCCTCTCTGTGGTGGGGCTGGCCCCGGGGCAGGCGTGGGGGTGATGGCTGGAAGTGGGATGGCGCGTGAGTTGGCACCAGCCAGCGGTGGAGGCAGAGACTCAGAGGTCAGGGATATCTCTCTCTGTCTCTGTCTCTCTCTCTCTCCCTCAGGGAGCTGAGGAGAGTAAGGTGGCGCCCCCTGCCCACCTCGCCTACCTCTCCATGGGCCCTTCTTTCTCTGGCCGCTCCGGGAGCCCTGCGGGCTTGGGTTCAACCCCCCACACACCGCACAGGCCAAGGGCGCATGCGCGACCGCCGGGGCCTAGGGCTGGCCTGGGGGGGGGGGGGAGTCCTCAGTGAAGGCCCCGCCCTCCCTCCAGGCTCTGACCCAGCTGCAGCTCTTCCATCGCCGCCCTTCTGGACTCGGCTTCAGCTGTCTCCCTCCCCTCCCCCACTCCCACTCAGCTTGCAGGCTGCTTCCCTGCCTTGAAAGCATGGCTCTGGCCCTGAGGGCCACAGACCTACTGGGCTTCAAGCTCAAGGCTCTGCCTGGGCCTGCTGCTTCGGCCAGGGGCTCATTTTTTCCTGGAAAGACAAAGCCATGGCCTCACCCCACGCCTGCACTTTGCCACGGCAGGCAGCCCAGATGTAGGAAAGGCTCTGTGGAGTCAGAAGTGCCGAGACAGGCAGATGGCACCAGAGGGTTTGGGGGCCAGGGCGCAACTGGGCTAGCCCCTCCTCCCGGGAGTCGGGGAGGCCCGGCCTTCCTAGTGCCCAGGCCACGGCTCCGGGGAGAAACCCGCCATGGAGGGCACGCGGGAGGCCCTCTGCCTGAGGTGGCAGGTGTCACGCCAGGGCCACTGCAAGCCTGGCTCGGCTTGCCTGCTTTCTCCAAAGGAGGCTGGCCGACCAGCCGAACCTGGCACCTGGGCCAGGCCCCTTCCAAGGGGACGAGTTCCAGAGGATAGAGCCCTGGGGGCGGCTGCCAAGTCTCCTGGGGCGTGTGCTGGGCCCCCGTCAGAGGAGGAAGCAGCCTGGTAAACGGTGTGCCAGGCCTGAGATCTGGAGGCCTCCCACAGCAGGGTCCCTGTCCTGCCCAGGCCCCCCGAGGGAGGACGATGGTCGGGCAGTGGCGAGCGGGGTGGGGCTGGCGCCGAGCCTGCCCTTGGATGCCCCGGGGAAGGGCGCCGGGGGATGGGCTGCCCCTGGCCGGGTCTGAGGGACCGACCCAGCTCGGGGCTGTCGGGGGCAGAGAGAGAACCCCCCTCCGCCCTTTCCCTTCAGGTTCTTAGGGCTGGCCAAATCCTTCCCAAGACAGCTTGTCTGGAGAAAATCAGACCCAGCTGAAGAACATGTGTCCATGGGGGAAACCCGGGAAACTGAGTCTCCCCACACAATAGCAGAGATTCTCATCTTGCATCCTCTCCTGAGCTAATGACAAAGGTGGATGTCCCGGGTGGGCCTGTGGAATGGGAGAGGGGAGGAAGTCTATTGTCATGCAGAGGGACATGGAAAGACTTGTCGGAAGCTTATCCCCTGCACTGGGGTCAGGTCGGGAAGGGACGGCACAGAGGTGAGCAGGAACCAACCGGCCTCTCTGTGGTGGGGCTGGCCCCGGGGCAGGCGTGGGGGTGATGGCTGGAAGTGGGATGGCGCGTGAGTTGGCACCAGCCAGCGGTGGAGGCAGAGACTCAGAGGTCAGGGATCTCTCTCTCTGTCTCTGTCTCTGTCTCTCTCCCTCAGGGAGCTGAGGAGAGTAAGGTGGCGCCCCCTGCCCACCTCGCCTACCTCTCCATGGGCCCTTCTTTCTCTGGCCGCTCCGGGAGCCCTGCGGGCTTGGGTTCAACCCCCCACACACCGCACAGGCCAAGGGCGCATGCGCGACCGCCAGGGCCTAGGGCTGGCCTCCGGGGGGGGGGAGTCCTCAGTGAAGGCCCCGCCCTCCCTCCAGGCTCTGACCCAGCTGCAGCTCTTCCATCGCCGCCCTTCTGGACTCGGCTTCAGCTGTCTCCCTCCCCTCCCCCACTCCCACTCAGCTTGCAGGCCGCTTCCCTGCCTTGAAAGCATGGCTCTGGCCCTGAGGGCCACAGACCGACTGGGCTTCAAGCTCAAGGCTCTGCCTGGGCCTGCTGCTTCGGCCAGGGGCTCATTTTTTCCTGGAAAGACAAAGCCATGGCCTCACCCCACGCCTGCACTTTGCCACGGCAGGCAGCCCAGATGTAGGAAAGGCTCTGTGGAGTCAGAAGTGCCGAGACAGGCAGATGGCACCAGAGGGTTTGGGGGCCAGGGCGCAAGTGGGCTAGCCCCTCCTCCCGGGAGTCGGGGAGGCCCGGCCTTCCTAGTGCCCAGGCCACGGCTCCGGGGAGAAACCCGCCATGGAGGGCACGCGGGAGGCCCTCTGCCTGAGGTGGCAGGTGTCACGCCAGGGCCACTGCAAGCCTGGCTCGGCTTGCCTGCTTTCTCCAAAGGAGGCTGGCCGACCAGCCGAACCTGGCACCTGGGCCAGGCCCCTTCCAAGGGGACGAGTTCCAGAGGCTAGAGCCCTGGGGGCGGCTGCCAAGTCTCCTGGGGCGTGTGCTGGGCCCCCGTCAGAGGAGGAAGCAGCCTGGTAAACGGTGTGCCAGGCCTGAGATCTGGAGGCCTCCCACAGCAGGGTCCCTGTCCTGCCCAGGCCCCCCGAGGGAGGACGATGGTCGGGCAGTGGCTAGCGGGGTGGGGCTGGCGCCGAGCCTGCCCTTGGATGCCCCGGGGAAGGGCGCCGGGGGATGGGCTGCCCCTGGCCGGGTCTGAGGGACCGACCCAGCTCCGGGCTGTCGGGGGCAGAGAGAGAACCCCCCTCCGCCCTTTCCCTTCAGGTTCTTAGGGCTGGCCAAATCCTTCCCAAGACAGCTTGTCTGGAGAAAATCAGACCCAGCTGAAGAACATGTGTCCATGGGGGAAACCCGGGAAACTGAGTCTCCCCACACAATAGCAGAGATTCTCATCTTGCATCCTCTCCTGAGCTAATGACAAAGGTGGATGTCCCGGGTGGGCCTGTGGAATGGGAGAGGGGAGGAAGTCTATTGTCATGCAGAGGGACATGGAAAGACTTGTCTGAAGCTTATCCCCTGCACTGGGGTCAGGTCGGGAAGGGACGGCACAGAGGTGAGCAGGAACCAACCGGCCTCTCTGTGGTGGGGCTGGCCCCGGGGCAGGCGTGGGGGTGATGGCTGGAAGTGGGATGGCGCGTGAGTTGGCACCAGCCAGCGGTGGAGGCAGAGACTCAGAGGTCAGGGATATCTCTCTCTGTCTCTGTCTCTCTCTCTCTCCCTCAGGGAGCTGAGGAGAGTAAGGTGGCGCCCCCTGCCCACCTCGCCTACCTCTCCATGGGCCCTTCTTTCTCTGGCCGCTCCGGGAGCCCTGCGGGCTTGGGTTCAACCCCCCACACACCGCACAGGCCAAGGGCGCATGCGCGACCGCCGGGGCCTAGGGCTGGCCTGGGGGGGGGGGGGAGTCCTCAGTGAAGGCCCCGCCCTCCCTCCAGGCTCTGACCCAGCTGCAGCTCTTCCATCGCCGCCCTTCTGGACTCGGCTTCAGCTGTCTCCCTCCCCTCCCCCACTCCCACTCAGCTTGCAGGCTGCTTCCCTGCCTTGAAAGCATGGCTCTGGCCCTGAGGGCCACAGACCTACTGGGCTTCAAGCTCAAGGCTCTGCCTGGGCCTGCTGCTTCGGCCAGGGGCTCATTTTTTCCTGGAAAGACAAAGCCATGGCCTCACCCCACGCCTGCACTTTGCCACGGCAGGCAGCCCAGATGTAGGAAAGGCTCTGTGGAGTCAGAAGTGCCGAGACAGGCAGATGGCACCAGAGGGTTTGGGGGCCAGGGCGCAACTGGGCTAGCCCCTCCTCCCGGGAGTCGGGGAGGCCCGGCCTTCCTAGTGCCCAGGCCACGGCTCCGGGGAGAAACCCGCCATGGAGGGCACGCGGGAGGCCCTCTGCCTGAGGTGGCAGGTGTCACGCCAGGGCCACTGCAAGCCTGGCTCGGCTTGCCTGCTTTCTCCAAAGGAGGCTGGCCGACCAGCCGAACCTGGCACCTGGGCCAGGCCCCTTCCAAGGGGACGAGTTCCAGAGGATAGAGCCCTGGGGGCGGCTGCCAAGTCTCCTGGGGCGTGTGCTGGGCCCCCGTCAGAGGAGGAAGCAGCCTGGTAAACGGTGTGCCAGGCCTGAGATCTGGAGGCCTCCCACAGCAGGGTCCCTGTCCTGCCCAGGCCCCCCGAGGGAGGACGATGGTCGGGCAGTGGCGAGCGGGGTGGGGCTGGCGCCGAGCCTGCCCTTGGATGCCCCGGGGAAGGGCGCCGGGGGATGGGCTGCCCCTGGCCGGGTCTGAGGGACCGACCCAGCTCGGGGCTGTCGGGGGCAGAGAGAGAACCCCCCTCCGCCCTTTCCCTTCAGGTTCTTAGGGCTGGCCAAATCCTTCCCAAGACAGCTTGTCTGGAGAAAATCAGACCCAGCTGAAGAACATGTGTCCATGGGGGAAACCCGGGAAACTGAGTCTCCCCACACAATAGCAGAGATTCTCATCTTGCATCCTCTCCTGAGCTAATGACAAAGGTGGATGTCCCGGGTGGGCCTGTGGAATGGGAGAGGGGAGGAAGTCTATTGTCATGCAGAGGGACATGGAAAGACTTGTCGGAAGCTTATCCCCTGCACTGGGGTCAGGTCGGGAAGGGACGGCACAGAGGTGAGCAGGAACCAACCGGCCTCTCTGTGGTGGGGCTGGCCCCGGGGCAGGCGTGGGGGTGATGGCTGGAAGTGGGATGGCGCGTGAGTTGGCACCAGCCAGCGGTGGAGGCAGAGACTCAGAGGTCAGGGATCTCTCTCTCTGTCTCTGTCTCTGTCTCTCTCCCTCAGGGAGCTGAGGAGAGTAAGGTGGCGCCCCCTGCCCACCTCGCCTACCTCTCCATGGGCCCTTCTTTCTCTGGCCGCTCCGGGAGCCCTGCGGGCTTGGGTTCAACCCCCCACACACCGCACAGGCCAAGGGCGCATGCGCGACCGCCAGGGCCTAGGGCTGGCCTCCGGGGGGGGGGAGTCCTCAGTGAAGGCCCCGCCCTCCCTCCAGGCTCTGACCCAGCTGCAGCTCTTCCATCGCCGCCCTTCTGGACTCGGCTTCAGCTGTCTCCCTCCCCTCCCCCACTCCCACTCAGCTTGCAGGCCGCTTCCCTGCCTTGAAAGCATGGCTCTGGCCCTGAGGGCCACAGACCGACTGGGCTTCAAGCTCAAGGCTCTGCCTGGGCCTGCTGCTTCGGCCAGGGGCTCATTTTTTCCTGGAAAGACAAAGCCATGGCCTCACCCCACGCCTGCACTTTGCCACGGCAGGCAGCCCAGATGTAGGAAAGGCTCTGTGGAGTCAGAAGTGCCGAGACAGGCAGATGGCACCAGAGGGTTTGGGGGCCAGGGCGCAAGTGGGCTAGCCCCTCCTCCCGGGAGTCGGGGAGGCCCGGCCTTCCTAGTGCCCAGGCCACGGCTCCGGGGAGAAACCCGCCATGGAGGGCACGCGGGAGGCCCTCTGCCTGAGGTGGCAGGTGTCACGCCAGGGCCACTGCAAGCCTGGCTCGGCTTGCCTGCTTTCTCCAAAGGAGGCTGGCCGACCAGCCGAACCTGGCACCTGGGCCAGGCCCCTTCCAAGGGGACGAGTTCCAGAGGCTAGAGCCCTGGGGGCGGCTGCCAAGTCTCCTGGGGCGTGTGCTGGGCCCCCGTCAGAGGAGGAAGCAGCCTGGTAAACGGTGTGCCAGGCCTGAGATCTGGAGGCCTCCCACAGCAGGGTCCCTGTCCTGCCCAGGCCCCCCGAGGGAGGACGATGGTCGGGCAGTGGCTAGCGGGGTGGGGCTGGCGCCGAGCCTGCCCTTGGATGCCCCGGGGAAGGGCGCCGGGGGATGGGCTGCCCCTGGCCGGGTCTGAGGGACCGACCCAGCTCCGGGCTGTCGGGGGCAGAGAGAGAACCCCCCTCCGCCCTTTCCCTTCAGGTTCTTAGGGCTGGCCAAATCCTTCCCAAGACAGCTTGTCTGGAGAAAATCAGACCCAGCTGAAGAACATGTGTCCATGGGGGAAACCCGGGAAACTGAGTCTCCCCACACAATAGCAGAGATTCTCATCTTGCATCCTCTCCTGAGCTAATGACAAAGGTGGATGTCCCGGGTGGGCCTGTGGAATGGGAGAGGGGAGGAAGTCTATTGTCATGCAGAGGGACATGGAAAGACTTGTCTGAAGCTTATCCCCTGCACTGGGGTCAGGTCGGGAAGGGACGGCACAGAGGTGAGCAGGAACCAACCGGCCTCTCTGTGGTGGGGCTGGCCCCGGGGCAGGCGTGGGGGTGATGGCTGGAAGTGGGATGGCGCGTGAGTTGGCACCAGCCAGCTGTGGAGGCAGAGACTCAGAGGTCAGGGATATCTCTCTCTGTCTCTGTCTCTCTCTCTCTCCCTCAGGGAGCTGAGGAGAGTAAGGTGGCGCCCCCTGCCCACCTCGCCTACCTCTCCATGGGCCCTTCTTTCTCTGGCCGCTCCGGGAGCCCTGCGGGCTTGGGTTCAACCCCCCACACACCGCACAGGCCAAGGGCGCATGCGCGACCGCCGGGGCCTAGGGCTGGCCTGGGGGGGGGGGGGAGTCCTCAGTGAAGGCCCCGCCCTCCCTCCAGGCTCTGACCCAGCTGCAGCTCTTCCATCGCCGCCCTTCTGGACTCGGCTTCAGCTGTCTCCCTCCCCTCCCCAACTCCCACTCAGCTTGCAGGCCGCTTCCCTGCCTTGAAAGCATGGCTCTGGCCCTGAGGGCCACAGACCTACTGGGCTTCAAGCTCAAGGCTCTGCCTGGGCCTGCTGCTTCGGCCAGGGGCTCATTTTTTCCTGGAAAGACAAAGCCATGGCCTCACCCCACGCCTGCACTTTGCCACGGCAGGCAGCCCAGATGTAGGAAAGGCTCTGTGGAGTCAGAAGTGCCGAGACAGGCAGATGGCACCAGAGGGTTTGGGGGCCAGGGCGCAAGTGGGCTAGCCCCTCCTCCCGGGAGTCGGGGAGGCCCGGCCTTCCTAGTGCCCAGGCCACGGCTCCGGGGAGAAACCCGCCATGGAGGGCACGCGGGAGGCCCTCTGCCTGAGGTGGCAGGTGTCACGCCAGGGCCACTGCAAGCCTGGCTCGGCTTGCCTGCTTTCTCCAAAGGAGGCTGGCCGACCAGCCGAACCTGGCACCTGGGCCAGGCCCCTTCCAAGGGGACGAGTTCCAGAGGATAGAGCCCTGGGGGCGGCTGCCAAGTCTCCTGGGGCGTGTGCTGGGCCCCCGTCAGAGGAGGAAGCAGCCTGGTAAACGGTGTGCCAGGCCTGAGATCTGGAGGCCTCCCACAGCAGGGTCCCTGTCCTGCCCAGGCCCCCCGAGGGAGGACGATGGTCGGGCAGTGGCGAGCGGGGTGGGGCTGGCGCCGAGCCTGCCCTTGGATGCCCCGGGGAAGGGCGCCGGGGGATGGGCTGCCCCTGGCCGGGTCTGAGGGACCGACCCACCTCAGGGCTGTCGGGGGCAGAGAGAGAACCCCCCTCCGCCCTTTCCCTTCAGGTTCTTAGGGCTGGCCAAATCCTTCCCAAGACAGCTTGTCTGGAGAAAATCAGACCCAGCTGAAGAACATGTGTCCATGGGGGAAACCCGGGAAACTGAGTCTCCCCACACAATAGCAGAGATTCTCATCTTGCATCCTCTCCTGAGCTAATGACAAAGGTAGATGTCCCGGGTGGGCCTGTGGAATGGGAGAGGGGAGGAAGTCTATTGTCATGCAGAGGGACATGGAAAGACTTGTCTGAAGCTTATCCCCTGCACTGGGGTCAGGTCGGGAAGGGACGGCACAGAGGTGAGCAGGAACCAACCGGCCTCTCTGTGGTGGGGCTGGCCCCGGGGCAGGCGTGGGGGTGATGGCTGGAAGTGGGATGGCGCGTGAGTTGGCACCAGCCAGCGGTGGAGGCAGAGACTCAGAGGTCAGGGATCTCTCTCTCTGTCTCCGTCTCTGTCTCTCTCCCTCAGGGAGCTGAGGAGAGTAAGGTGGCGCCCCCTGCCCACCTCGCCTACCTCTCCATGGGCCCTTCTTTCTCTGGCCGCTCCGGGAGCCCTGCGGGCTTGGGTTCAACCCCCCACACACCGCACAGGCCAAGGGCGCATGCGCGACCGCCAGGGCCTAGGGCTGGCCTCCGGGGGGGGGGAGTCCTCAGTGAAGGCCCCGCCCTCCCTCCAGGCTCTGACCCAGCTGCAGCTCTTCCATCGCCGCCCTTCTGGACTCGGCTTCAGCTGTCTCCCTCCCCTCCCCCACTCCCACTCAGCTTGCAGGCCGCTTCCCTGCCTTGAAAGCATGGCTCTGGCCCTGAGGGCCACAGACCTACTGGGCTTCAAGCTCAAGGCTCTGCCTGGGCCTGCTGCTTCGGCCAGGGGCTCATTTTTTCCTGGAAAGACAAAGCCATGGCCTCACCCCACGCCTGCACTTTGCCACGGCAGGCAGCCCAGATGTAGGAAAGGCTCTGTGGAGTCAGAAGTGCCGAGACAGGCAGATGGCACCAGAGGGTTTGGGGGCCAGGGCGCAAGTGGGCTAGCCCCTCCTCCCGGGAGTCGGGGAGGCCCGGCCTTCCTAGTGCCCAGGCCACGGCTCCGGGGAGAAACCCGCCATGGAGGGCACGCGGGAGGCCCTCTGCCTGAGGTGGCAGGTGTCACGCCAGGGCCACTGCAAGCCTGGCTCGGCTTGCCTGCTTTCTCCAAAGGAGGCTGGCCGACCAGCCGAACCTGGCACCTGGGCCAGGCCCCTTCCAAGGGGACGAGTTCCAGAGGATAGAGCCCTGGGGGCGGCTGCCAAGTCTCCTGGGGCGTGTGCTGGGCGCCCGTCAGAGGAGGAAGCAGCCTGGTAAACGGTGTGCCAGGCCTGAGATCTGGAGGCCTCCCACAGCAGGGTCCCTGTCCTGCCCAGGCCCCCCGAGGGAGGACGATGGTCGGGCAGTGGCGAGCGGGGTGGGGCTGGCGCCGAGCCTGCCCTTGGATGCCCCGGGGAAGGGCGCCGGGGGATGGGCTGCCCCTGGCCGGGTCTGAGGGACCGACCCACCTCAGGGCTGTCGGGGGCAGAGAGAGAACCCCCCTCCGCCCTTTCCCTTCAGGTTCTTAGGGCTGGCCAAATCCTTCCCAAGACAGCTTGTCTGGAGAAAATCAGACCCAGCTGAAGAACATGTGTCCATGGGGGAAACCCGGGAAACTGAGTCTCCCCACACAATAGCAGAGATTCTCATCTTGCATCCTCTCCTGAGCTAATGACAAAGGTAGATGTCCCGGGTGGGCCTGTGGAATGGGAGAGGGGAGGAAGTCTATTGTCATGCAGAGGGACATGGAAAGACTTGTCTGAAGCTTATCCCCTGCACTGGGGTCAGGTCGGGAAGGGACGGCACAGAGGTGAGCAGGAACCAACCGGCCTCTCTGTGGTGGGGCTGGCCCCGGGGCAGGCGTGGGGGTGATGGCTGGAAGTGGGATGGCGCGTGAGTTGGCACCAGCCAGCGGTGGAGGCAGAGACTCAGAGGTCAGGGATCTCTCTCTCTGTCTCTGTCTCTGTCTCTCTCCCTCAGGGAGCTGAGGAGAGTAAGGTGGCGCCCCCTGCCCACCTCGCCTACCTCTCCATGGGCCCTTCTTTCTCTGGCCGCTCCGGGAGCCCTGCGGGCTTGGGTTCAACCCCCCACACACCGCACAGGCCAAGGGCGCATGCGCGACCGCCAGGGCCTAGGGCTGGCCTCCGGGGGGGGGGAGTCCTCAGTGAAGGCCCCGCCCTCCCTCCAGGCTCTGACCCAGCTGCAGCTCTTCCATCGCCGCCCTTCTGGACTCGGCTTCAGCTGTCTCCCTCCCCTCCCCCACTCCCACTCAGCTTGCAGGCCGCTTCCCTGCCTTGAAAGCATGGCTCTGGCCCTGAGGGCCACAGACCTACTGGGCTTCAAGCTCAAGGCTCTGCCTGGGCCTGCTGCTTCGGCCATGGGCTCATTTTTTCCTGGAAAGACAAAGCCATGGCCTCACCCCACGCCTGCACTTTGCCACGGCAGGCAGCCCAGATGTAGGAAAGGCTCTGTGGAGTCAGAAGTGCCGAGACAGGCAGATGGCACCAGAGGGTTTGGGGGCCAGGGCGCAAGTGGGCTAGCCCCTCCTCCCGGGAGTCGGGGAGGCCCGGCCTTCCTAGTGCCCAGGCCACGGCTCCGGGGAGAAACCCGCCATGGAGGGCACGCGGGAGGCCCTCTGCCTGAGGTGGCAGGTGTCACGCCAGGGCCACTGCAAGCCTGGCTCGGCTTGCCTGCTTTCTCCAAAGGAGGCTGGCCGACCAGCCGAACCTGGCACCTGGGCCAGGCCCCTTCCAAGGGGACGAGTTCCAGAGGATAGAGCCCTGGGGGCGGCTGCCAAGTCTCCTGGGGCGTGTGCTGGGCCCCCGTCAGAGGAGGAAGCAGCCTGGTAAACGGTGTGCCAGGCCTGAGATCTGGAGGCCTCCCACAGCAGGGTCCCTGTCCTGCCCAGGCCCCCCGAGGGAGGACGATGGTCGGGCAGTGGCGAGCGGGGTGGGGCTGGCGCCGAGCCTGCCCTTGGATGCCCCGGGGAAGGGCGCCGGGGGATGGGCTGCCCCTGGCCGGGTCTGAGGGACCGACCCAGCTCCGGGCTGTCGGGGGCAGAGAGAGAACCCCCCTCCGCCCTTTCCCTTCAGGTTCTTAGGGCTGGCCAAATCCTTCCCAAGACAGCTTGTCTGGAGAAAATCAGACCCAGCTGAAGAACATGTGTCCATGGGGGAAACCCGGGAAACTGAGTCTCCCCACACAATAGCAGAGATTCTCATCTTGCATCCTCTCCTGAGCTAATGACAAAGGTGGATGTCCCGGGTGGGCCTGTGGAATGGGAGAGGGGAGGAAGTCTATTGTCATGCAGAGGGACATGGAAAGACTTGTCTGAAGCTTATCCCCTGCACTGGGGTCAGGTCGGGAAGGGACGGCACAGAGGTGAGCAGGAACCAACCGGCCTCTCTGTGGTGGGGCTGGCCCCGGGGCAGGCGTGGGGGTGATGGCTGGAAGTGGGATGGCGCGTGAGTTGGCACCAGCCAGCGGTGGAGGCAGAGACTCAGAGGTCAGGGATCTCTCTCTCTGTCTCTGTCTCTCTCCCTCAGGGAGCTGAGGAGAGTAAGGTGGCGCCCCCTGCCCACCTCGCCTACCTCTCCATGGGCCCTTCTTTCTCTGGCCGCTCCGGGAGCCCTGCGGGCTTGGGTTCAACCCCCCACACACCGCACAGGCCAAGGGCGCATGCGCGACCGCCAGGGCCTAGGGCTGGCCTCCGGGGGGGGGGAGTCCTCAGTGAAGGCCCCGCCCTCCCTCCAGGCTCTGACCCAGCTGCAGCTCTTCCATCGCCGCCCTTCTGGACTCGGCTTCAGCTGTCTCCCTCCCCTCCCCCACTCCCACTCAGCTTGCAGGCCGCTTCCCTGCCTTGAAAGCATGGCTCTGGCCCTGAGGGCCACAGACCTACTGGGCTTCAAGCTCAAGGCTCTGCCTGGGCCTGCTGCTTCGGCCAGGGGCTCATTTTTTCCTGGAAAGACAAAGCCATGGCCTCACCCCACGCCTGCACTTTGCCACGGCAGGCAGCCCAGATGTAGGAAAGGCTCTGTGGAGTCAGAAGTGCCGAGACAGGCAGATGGCACCAGAGGGTTTGGGGGCCAGGGCGCAAGTGGGCTAGCCCCTCCTCCCGGGAGTGGGGGAGGCCCGGCCTTCCTAGTGCCCAGGCCACGGCTCCGGGGAGAAACCCGCCATGGAGGGCACGCGGGAGGCCCTCTGCCTGAGGTGGCAGGTGTCACGCCAGGGCCACTGCAAGCCTGGCTCGGCTTGCCTGCTTTCTCCAAAGGAGGCTGGCCGACCAGCCGAACCTGGCACCTGGGCCAGGCCCCTTCCAAGGGGACGAGTTCCAGAGGATAGAGCCCTGGGGGCGGCTGCCAAGTCTCCTGGGGCGTGTGCTGGGCCCCCGTCAGAGGAGGAAGCAGCCTGGTAAACGGTGTGCCAGGCCTGAGATCTGGAGGCCTCCCACAGCAGGGTCCCTGTCCTGCCCAGGCCCCCCGAGGGAGGACGATGGTCGGGCAGTGGCGAGCGGGGTGGGGCTGGCGCCGAGCCTGCCCTTGGATGCCCCGGGGAAGGGCGCCGGGGGATGGGCTGCCCCTGGCCGGGTCTGAGGGACCGACCCAGCTCCGGGCTGTCGGGGGCAGAGAGAGAACCCCCCTCCGCCCTTTCCCTTCAGGTTCTTAGGGCTGGCCAAATCCTTCCCAAGACAGCTTGTCTGGAGAAAATCAGACCCAGCTGAAGAACATGTGTCCATGGGGGAAACCCGGGAAACTGAGTCTCCCCACACAATAGCAGAGATTCTCATCTTGCATCCTCTCCTGAGCTAATGACAAAGGTGGATGTCCCGGGTGGGCCTGTGGAATGGGAGAGGGGAGGAAGTCTATTGTCATGCAGAGGGACATGGAAAGACTTGTCGGAAGCTTATCCCCTGCACTGGGGTCAGGTCGGGAAGGGACGGCACAGAGGTGAGCAGGAACCAACCGGCCTCTCTGTGGTGGGGCTGGCCCCGGGGCAGGCGTGGGGGTGATGGCTGGAAGTGGGATGGCGCGTGAGTTGGCACCAGCCAGCGGTGGAGGCAGAGACTCAGAGGTCAGGGATCTCTCTCTCTGTCTCTGTCTCTGTCTCTCTCCCTCAGGGAGCTGAGGAGAGTAAGGTGGCGCCCCCTGCCCACCTCGCCTACCTCTCCATGGGCCCTTCTTTCTCTGGCCGCTCCGGGAGCCCTGCGGGCTTGGGTTCAACCCCCCACACACCGCACAGGCCAAGGGCGCATGCGCGACCGCCAGGGCCTAGGGCTGGCCTCCGGGGGGGGGGAGTCCTCAGTGAAGGCCCCGCCCTCCCTCCAGGCTCTGACCCAGCTGCAGCTCTTCCATCGCCGCCCTTCTGGACTCGGCTTCAGCTGTCTCCCTCCCCTCCCCCACTCCCACTCAGCTTGCAGGCCGCTTCCCTGCCTTGAAAGCATGGCTCTGGCCCTGAGGGCCACAGACCTACTGGGCTTCAAGCTCAAGGCTCTGCCTGGGCCTGCTGCTTCGGCCAGGGGCTCATTTTTTCCTGGAAAGACAAAGCCATGGCCTCACCCCACGCCTGCACTTTGCCACGGCAGGCAGCCCAGATGTAGGAAAGGCTCTGTGGAGTCAGAAGTGCCGAGACAGGCAGATGGCACCAGAGGGTTTGGGGGCCAGGGCGCAAGTGGGCTAGCCCCTCCTCCCGGGAGTGGGGGAGGCCCGGCCTTCCTAGTGCCCAGGCCACGGCTCCGGGGAGAAACCCGCCATGGAGGGCACGCGGGAGGCCCTCTGCCTGAGGTGGCAGGTGTCACGCCAGGGCCACTGCAAGCCTGGCTCGGCTTGCCTGCTTTCTCCAAAGGAGGCTGGCCGACCAGCCGAACCTGGCACCTGGGCCAGGCCCCTTCCAAGGGGACGAGTTCCAGAGGCTAGAGCCCTGGGGGCGGCTGCCAAGTCTCCTGGGGCGTGTGCTGGGCCCCCGTCAGAGGAGGAAGCAGCCTGGTAAACGGTGTGCCAGGCCTGAGATCTGGAGGCCTCCCACAGCAGGGTCCCTGTCCTGCCCAGGCCCCCCGAGGGAGGACGATGGTCGGGCAGTGGCTAGCGGGGTGGGGCTGGCGCCGAGCCTGCCCTTGGATGCCCCGGGGAAGGGCGCCGGGGGATGGGCTGCCCCTGGCCGGGTCTGAGGGACCGACCCAGCTCCGGGCTGTCGGGGGCAGAGAGAGAACCCCCCTCCGCCCTTTCCCTTCAGGTTCTTAGGGCTGGCCAAATCCTTCCCAAGACAGCTTGTCTGGAGAAAATCAGACCCAGCTGAAGAACATGTGTCCATGGGGGAAACCCGGGAAACTGAGTCTCCCCACACAATAGCAGAGATTCTCATCTTGCATCCTCTCCTGAGCTAATGACAAAGGTGGATGTCCCGGGTGGGCCTGTGGAATGGGAGAGGGGAGGAAGTCTATTGTCATGCAGAGGGACATGGAAAGACTTGTCTGAAGCTTATCCCCTGCACTGGGGTCAGGTCGGGAAGGGACGGCACAGAGGTGAGCAGGAACCAACCGGCCTCTCTGTGGTGGGGCTGGCCCCGGGGCAGGCGTGGGGGTGATGGCTGGAAGTGGGATGGCGCGTGAGTTGGCACCAGCCAGCGGTGGAGGCAGAGACTCAGAGGTCAGGGATATCTCTCTCTGTCTCTGTCTCTCTCTCTCTCCCTCAGGGAGCTGAGGAGAGTAAGGTGGC
Source organism: Diceros bicornis minor (assembly GCF_020826845.1). Lineage (NCBI taxonomy): Eukaryota > Metazoa > Chordata > Mammalia > Perissodactyla > Rhinocerotidae > Diceros > Diceros bicornis. The sequence goes on along the minus strand of NC_080750.1, from coordinate 77,689,560 downwards.
GCCCCCTGCCCACCTCGCCTACCTCTCCATGGGCCCTTCTTTCTCTGGCCGCTCCGGGAGCCCTGCGGGCTTGGGTTCAACCCCCCACACACCGCACAGGCCAAGGGCGCATGCGCGACCGCCAGGGCCTAGGGCTGGCCTCCGGGGGGGGGAGTCCTCAGTGAAGGCCCCGCCCTCCCTCCAGGCTCTGACCCAGCTGCAGCTCTTCCATCGCCGCCCTTCTGGACTTGGCTTCAGCTGTCTCCCTCCCCTCCCCCACTCCCACTCAGCTTGCAGGCCGCTTCCCTGCCTTGAAAGCATGGCTCTGGCCCTGAGGGCCACAGACCTACTGGGCTTCAAGCTCAAGGCTCTGCCTGGGCCTGCTGCTTCGGCCAGGGGCTCATTTTTTCCTGGAAAGACAAAGCCATGGCCTCACCCCACGCCTGCACTTTGCCACGGCAGGCAGCCCAGATGTAGGAAAGGCTCTGTGGAGTCAGAAGTGCCGAGACAGGCAGATGGCACCAGAGGGTTTGGGGGCCAGGGCGCAAGTGGGCTAGCCCCTCCTCCCGGGAGTGGGGGAGGCCCGGCCTTCCTAGTGCCCAGGCCACGGCTCCGGGGAGAAACCCGCCATGGAGGGCACGCGGGAGGCCCTCTGCCTGAGGTGGCAGGTGTCACGCCAGGGCCACTGCAAGCCTGGCTCGGCTTGCCTGCTTTCTCCAAAGGAGGCTGGCCGACCAGCCGAACCTGGCTCCTGGGCCAGGCCCCTTCCAAGGGGACGAGTTCCAGAGGATAGAGCCCTGGGGGCGGCTGCCAAGTCTCCTGGGGCGTGTGCTGGGCCCCCGTCAGAGGAGGAAGCAGCCTGGTAAACGGTGTGCCAGGCCTGAGATCTGGAGGCCTCCCACAGCAGGGTCCCTGTCCTGCCCAGGCCCCCCGAGGGAGGACGATGGTCGGGCAGTGGCGAGCGGGGTGGGGCTGGCGCCGAGCCTGCCCTTGGATGCCCCGGGGAAGGGCGCCGGGGGATGGGCTGCCCCTGGCCGGGTCTGAGGGACCGACCCAGCTCGGGGCTGTCGGGGGCAGAGAGAGAACCCCCCTCCGCCCTTTCCCTTCAGGTTCTTAGGGCTGGCCAAATCCTTCCCAAGACAGCTTGTCTGGAGAAAATCAGACCCAGCTGAAGAACATGTGTCCATGGGGGAAACCCGGGAAACTGAGTCTCCCCACACAATAGCAGAGATTCTCATCTTGCATCCTCTCCTGAGCTAATGACAAAGGTGGATGTCCCGGGTGGGCCTGTGGAATGGGAGAGGGGAGGAAGTCTATTGTCATGCAGAGGGACATGGAAAGACTTGTCGGAAGCTTATCCCCTGCACTGGGGTCAGGTCGGGAAGGGACGGCACAGAGGTGAGCAGGAACCAACCGGCCTCTCTGTGGTGGGGCTGGCCCCGGGGCAGGCGTGGGGGTGATGGCTGGAAGTGGGATGGCGCGTGAGTTGGCACCAGCCAGCGGTGGAGGCAGAGACTCAGAGGTCAGGGATCTCTCTCTCTGTCTCTGTCTCTGTCTCTCTCCCTCAGGGAGCTGAGGAGAGTAAGGTGGCGCCCCCTGCCCACCTCGCCTACCTCTCCATGGGCCCTTCTTTCTCTGGCCGCTCCGGGAGCCCTGCGGGCTTGGGTTCAACCCCCCACACACCGCACAGGCCAAGGGCGCATGCGCGACCGCCAGGGCCTAGGGCTGGCCTCCGGGGGGGGGGAGTCCTCAGTGAAGGCCCCGCCCTCCCTCCAGGCTCTGACCCAGCTGCAGCTCTTCCATCGCCGCCCTTCTGGACTCGGCTTCAGCTGTCTCCCTCCCCTCCCCCACTCCCACTCAGCTTGCAGGCCGCTTCCCTGCCTTGAAAGCATGGCTCTGGCCCTGAGGGCCACAGACCTACTGGGCTTCAAGCTCAAGGCTCTGCCTGGGCCTGCTGCTTCGGCCAGGGGCTCATTTTTTCCTGGAAAGACAAAGCCATGGCCTCACCCCACGCCTGCACTTTGCCACGGCAGGCAGCCCAGATGTAGGAAAGGCTCTGTGGAGTCAGAAGTGCCGAGACAGGCAGATGGCACCAGAGGGTTTGGGGGCCAGGGCGCAAGTGGGCTAGCCCCTCCTCCCGGGAGTGGGGGAGGCCCGGCCTTCCTAGTGCCCAGGCCACGGCTCCGGGGAGAAACCCGCCATGGAGGGCACGCGGGAGGCCCTCTGCCTGAGGTGGCAGGTGTCACGCCAGGGCCACTGCAAGCCTGGCTCGGCTTGCCTGCTTTCTCCAAAGGAGGCTGGCCGACCAGCCGAACCTGGCACCTGGGCCAGGCCCCTTCCAAGGGGACGAGTTCCAGAGGCTAGAGCCCTGGGGGCGGCTGCCAAGTCTCCTGGGGCGTGTGCTGGGCCCCCGTCAGAGGAGGAAGCAGCCTGGTAAACGGTGTGCCAGGCCTGAGATCTGGAGGCCTCCCACAGCAGGGTCCCTGTCCTGCCCAGGCCCCCCGAGGGAGGACGATGGTCGGGCAGTGGCTAGCGGGGTGGGGCTGGCGCCGAGCCTGCCCTTGGATGCCCCGGGGAAGGGCGCCGGGGGATGGGCTGCCCCTGGCCGGGTCTGAGGGACCGACCCAGCTCCGGGCTGTCGGGGGCAGAGAGAGAACCCCCCTCCGCCCTTTCCCTTCAGGTTCTTAGGGCTGGCCAAATCCTTCCCAAGACAGCTTGTCTGGAGAAAATCAGACCCAGCTGAAGAACATGTGTCCATGGGGGAAACCCGGGAAACTGAGTCTCCCCACACAATAGCAGAGATTCTCATCTTGCATCCTCTCCTGAGCTAATGACAAAGGTGGATGTCCCGGGTGGGCCTGTGGAATGGGAGAGGGGAGGAAGTCTATTGTCATGCAGAGGGACATGGAAAGACTTGTCTGAAGCTTATCCCCTGCACTGGGGTCAGGTCGGGAAGGGACGGCACAGAGGTGAGCAGGAACCAACCGGCCTCTCTGTGGTGGGGCTGGCCCCGGGGCAGGCGTGGGGGTGATGGCTGGAAGTGGGATGGCGCGTGAGTTGGCACCAGCCAGCGGTGGAGGCAGAGACTCAGAGGTCAGGGATATCTCTCTCTGTCTCTGTCTCTCTCTCTCTCCCTCAGGGAGCTGAGGAGAGTAAGGTGGCGCCCCCTGCAAACCTCGCCTACCTCTCCATGGGCCCTTCTTTCTCTGGCCGCTCCGGGAGCCCTGCGGGCTTGGGTTCAACCCCCCACACACCGCACAGGCCAAGGGCGCATGCGCGACCGCCGGGGCCTAGGGCTGGCCTGGGGGGGGGGGGGGAGTCCTCAGTGAAGGCCCCGCCCTCCCTCCAGGCTCTGACCCAGCTGCAGCTCTTCCATCGCCACCCTTCTGGACTCGGCTTCAGCTGTCTCCCTCCCCTCCCCCACTCCCACTCAGCTTGCAGGCTGCTTCCCTGCCTTGAAAGCATGGCTCTGGCCCTGAGGGCCACAGACCTACTGGGCTTCAAGCTCAAGGCTCTGCCTGGGCCTGCTGCTTCGGCCAGGGGCTCATTTTTTCCTGGAAAGACAAAGCCATGGCCTCACCCCACGCCTGCACTTTGCCACGGCAGGCAGCCCAGATGTAGGAAAGGCTCTGTGGAGTCAGAAGTGCCGAGACAGGCAGATGGCACCAGAGGGTTTGGGGGCCAGGGCGCAACTGGGCTAGCCCCTCCTCCCGGGAGTCGGGGAGGCCCGGCCTTCCTAGTGCCCAGGCCACGGCTCCGGGGAGAAACCCGCCATGGAGGGCACGCGGGAGGCCCTCTGCCTGAGGTGGCAGGTGTCACGCCAGGGCCACTGCAAGCCTGGCTCGGCTTGCCTGCTTTCTCCAAAGGAGGCTGGCCGACCAGCCGAACCTGGCACCTGGGCCAGGCCCCTTCCAAGGGGACGAGTTCCAGAGGCTAGAGCCCTGGGGGCGGCTGCCAAGTCTCCTGGGGCGTGTGCTGGGCCCCCGTCAGAGGAGGAAGCAGCCTGGTAAACGGTGTGCCAGGCCTGAGATCTGGAGGCCTCCCACAGCCGGGTCCCTGTCCTGCCCAGGCCCCCCGAGGGAGGACGATGGTCGGGCAGTGGCGAGCGGGGTGGGGCTGGCGCCGAGCCTGCCCTTGGATGCCCCGGGGAAGGGCGCCGGGGGATGGGCTGCCCCTGGCCGGGTCTGAGGGACCGACCCAGCTCGGGGCTGTCGGGGGCAGAGAGAGAACCCCCCTCCACCCTTTCCCTTCAGGTTCTTAGTGCTGGCCAAATCCTTCCCAAGACAGCTTGTCTGGAGAAAATCAGACCCAGCTGAAGAACATGTGTCCATGGGGGAAACCCGGGAAACTGAGTCTCCCCACACAATAGCAGAGATTCTCATCTTGCATCCTCTCCTGAGCTAATGACAAAGGTGGATGTCCCGGGTGGGCCTGTGGAATGGGAGAGGGGAGGAAGTCTATTGTCATGCAGAGGGACATGGAAAGACTTGTCTGAAGCTTATCCCCTGCACTGGGGTCAGGTCGGGAAGGGACGGCACAGAGGTGAGCAGGAACCAACCGGCCTCTCTGTGGTGGGGCTGGCCCCTGGGCAGGCGTGGGGGTGATGGCTGGAAGTGGGATGGCGCGTGAGTTGGCACCAGCCAGCGGTGGAGGCAGAGACTCAGAGGTCAGGGATCTCTCTCTCTGTCTCTGTCTCTGTCTCTCTCCCTCAGGGAGCTGAGGAGAGTAAGGTGGCGCCCCCTGCCCACCTCGCCTACCTCTCCATGGGCCCTTCTTTCTCTGGCCGCTCCGGGAGCCCTGCGGGCTTGGGTTCAACCCCCCACACACCGCACAGGCCAAGGGCGCATGCGCGACCGCCAGGGCCTAGGGCTGGCCTCCGGGGGGGGAGTCCTCAGTGAAGGCCCCGCCCTCCCTCCAGGCTCTGACCCAGCTGCAGCTCTTCCATCGCCGCCCTTCTGGACTCGGCTTCAGCTGTCTCCCTCCCCTCCCCAACTCCCACTCAGCTTGCAGGCCGCTTCCCTGCCTTGAAAGCATGGCTCTGGCCCTGAGGGCCACAGACCTACTGGGCTTCAAGCTCAAGGCTCTGCCTGGGCCTGCTGCTTCGGCCAGGGGCTCATTTTTTCCTGGAAAGACAAAGCCATGGCCTCACCCCACGCCTGCACTTTGCCACGGCAGGCAGCCCAGATGTAGGAAAGGCTCTGTGGAGTCAGAAGTGCCGAGACAGGCAGATGGCACCAGAGGGTTTGGGGGCCAGGGCGCAAGTGGGCTAGCCCCTCCTCCCGGGAGTCGGGGAGGCCCGGCCTTCCTAGTGCCCAGGCCACGGCTCCGGGGAGAAACCCGCCATGGAGGGCACGCGGGAGGCCCTCTGCCTGAGGTGGCAGGTGTCACGCCAGGGCCACTGCAAGCCTGGCTCGGCTTGCCTGCTTTCTCCAAAGGAGGCTGGCCGACCAGCCGAACCTGGCACCTGGGCCAGGCCCCTTCCAAGGGGACGAGTTCCAGAGGATAGAGCCCTGGGGGCGGCTGCCAAGTCTCCTGGGGCGTGTGCTGGGCCCCCGTCAGAGGAGGAAGCAGCCTGGTAAACGGTGTGCCAGGCCTGAGATCTGGAGGCCTCCCACAGCAGGGTCCCTGTCCTGCCCAGGCCCCCCGAGGGAGGACGATGGTCGGGCAGTGGCGAGCGGGGTGGGGCTGGCGCCGAGCCTGCCCTTGGATGCCCCGGGGAAGGGCGCCGGGGGATGGGCTGCCCCTGGCCGGGTCTGAGGGACCGACCCACCTCAGGGCTGTCGGGGGCAGAGAGAGAACCCCCCTCCGCCCTTTCCCTTCAGGTTCTTAGGGCTGGCCAAATCCTTCCCAAGACAGCTTGTCTGGAGAAAATCAGACCCAGCTGAAGAACATGTGTCCATGGGGGAAACCCGGGAAACTGAGTCTCCCCACACAATAGCAGAGATTCTCATCTTGCATCCTCTCCTGAGCTAATGACAAAGGTAGATGTCCCGGGTGGGCCTGTGGAATGGGAGAGGGGAGGAAGTCTATTGTCATGCAGAGGGACATGGAAAGACTTGTCTGAAGCTTATCCCCTGCACTGGGGTCAGGTCGGGAAGGGACGGCACAGAGGTGAGCAGGAACCAACCGGCCTCTCTGTGGTGGGGCTGGCCCCGGGGCAGGCGTGGGGGTGATGGCTGGAAGTGGGATGGCGCGTGAGTTGGCACCAGCCAGCGGTGGAGGCAGAGACTCAGAGGTCAGGGATCTCTCTCTCTGTCTCTGTCTCTGTCTCTCTCCCTCAGGGAGCTGAGGAGAGTAAGGTGGCGCCCCCTGCCCACCTCGCCTACCTCTCCATGGGCCCTTCTTTCTCTGGCCGCTCCGGGAGCCCTGCGGGCTTGGGTTCAACCCCCCACACACCGCACAGGCCAAGGGCGCATGCGCGACCGCCAGGGCCTAGGGCTGGCCTCCGGGGGGGGGGGAGTCCTCAGTGAAGGCCCCGCCCTCCCTCCAGGCTCTGACCCAGCTGCAGCTCTTCCATCGCCGCCCTTCTGGACTCGGCTTCAGCTGTCTCCCTCCCCTCCCCCACTCCCACTCAGCTTGCAGGCCGCTTCCCTGCCTTGAAAGCATGGCTCTGGCCCTGAGGGCCACAGACCTACTGGGCTTCAAGCTCAAGGCTCTGCCTGGGCCTGCTGCTTCGGCCAGGGGCTCATTTTTTCCTGGAAAGACAAAGCCATGGCCTCACCCCACGCCTGCACTTTGCCACGGCAGGCAGCCCAGATGTAGGAAAGGCTCTGTGGAGTCAGAAGTGCCGAGACAGGCAGATGGCACCAGAGGGTTTGGGGGCCAGGGCGCAAGTGGGCTAGCCCCTCCTCCCGGGAGTGGGGGAGGCCCGGCCTTCCTAGTGCCCAGGCCACGGCTCCGGGGAGAAACCCGCCATGGAGGGCACGCGGGAGGCCCTCTGCCTGAGGTGGCAGGTGTCACGCCAGGGCCACTGCAAGCCTGGCTCGGCTTGCCTGCTTTCTCCAAAGGAGGCTGGCCGACCAGCCGAACCTGGCACCTGGGCCAGGCCCCTTCCAAGGGGACGAGTTCCAGAGGATAGAGCCCTGGGGGCGGCTGCCAAGTCTCCTGGGGCGTGTGCTGGGCCCCCGTCAGAGGAGGAAGCAGCCTGGTAAACGGTGTGCCAGGCCTGAGATCTGGAGGCCTCCCACAGCAGGGTCCCTGTCCTGCCCAGGCCCCCTGAGGGAGGACGATGGTCGGGCAGTGGCGAGCGGGGTGGGGCTGGCGCCGAGCCTGCCCTTGGATGCCCCGGGGAAGGGCGCCGGGGGATGGGCTGCCCCTGGCCGGGTCTGAGGGACCGACCCAGCTCCGGGCTGTCGGGGGCAGAGAGAGAACCCCCCTCCGCCCTTTCCCTTCAGGTTCTTAGGGCTGGCCAAATCCTTCCCAAGACAGCTTGTCTGGAGAAAATCAGACCCAGCTGAAGAACATGTGTCCATGGGGGAAACCCGGGAAACTGAGTCTCCCCACACAATAGCAGAGATTCTCATCTTGCATCCTCTCCTGAGCTAATGACAAAGGTGGATGTCCCGGGTGGGCCTGTGGAATGGGAGAGGGGAGGAAGTCTATTGTCATGCAGAGGGACATGGAAAGACTTGTCGGAAGCTTATCCCCTGCACTGGGGTCAGGTCGGGAAGGGACGGCACAGAGGTGAGCAGGAACCAACCGGCCTCTCTGTGGTGGGGCTGGCCCCGGGGCAGGCGTGGGGGTGATGGCTGGAAGTGGGATGGCGCGTGAGTTGGCACCAGCCAGCGGTGGAGGCAGAGACTCAGAGGTCAGGGATCTCTCTCTCTGTCTCTGTCTCTGTCTCTCTCCCTCAGGGAGCTGAGGAGAGTAAGGTGGCGCCCCCTGCCCACCTCGCCTACCTCTCCATGGGCCCTTCTTTCTCTGGCCGCTCCGGGAGCCCTGCGGGCTTGGGTTCAACCCCCCACACACCGCACAGGCCAAGGGCGCATGCGCGACCGCCAGGGCCTAGGGCTGGCCTCCGGGGGGGGGGGAGTCCTCAGTGAAGGCCCCGCCCGCCCTCCAGGCTCTGACCCAGCTGCAGCTCTTCCATCGCCGCCCTTCTGGACTCGGCTTCAGCTGTCTCCCTCCCCTCCCCCACTCCCACTCAGCTTGCAGGCCGCTTCCCTGCCTTGAAAGCATGGCTCTGGCAATGAGGGCCACAGACCTACTGGGCTTCAAGCTCAAGGCTCTGCCTGGGCCTGCTGCTTCGGCCAGGGGCTCATTTTTTCCTGGAAAGACAAAGCCATGGCCTCACCCCACGCCTGCACTTTGCCACGGCAGGCAGCCCAGATGTAGGAAAGGCTCTGTGGAGTCAGAAGTGCCGAGACAGGCAGATGGCACCAGAGGGTTGGGGGCCAGGGCGCAACTGGGCTAGCCCCTCCTCCCGGGAGTCGGGGAGGCCCGGCCTTCCTAGTGCCCAGGCCACGGCTCCGGGGAGAAACCCGCCATGGAGGGCACGCGGGAGGCCCTCTGCCTGAGGTGGCAGGTGTCACGCCAGGGCCACTGCAAGCCTGGCTCGGCTTGCCTGCTTTCTCCAAAGGAGGCTGGCCTACCAGCCGAACCTGGCACCTGGGCCAGGCCCCTTCCAAGGGGACGAGTTCCAGAGGCTAGAGCCCTGGGGCCGGCTGCCAAGTCTCCTGGGGCGTGTGCTGGGCCCCCGTCAGAGGAGGAAGCAGCCTGGTAAACGGTGTGCCAGGCCTGAGATCTGGAGGCCTCCCACAGCAGGGTCCCTGTCCTGCCCAGGCCCCCTGAGGGAGGACGATGGTCGGGCAGTGGCGAGCGGGGTGGGGCTGGCGCCGAGCCTGCCCTTGGATGCCCCGGGGAAGGGCGCCGGGGGATGGGCTGCCCCTGGCCGGGTCTGAGGGACCGACCCAGCTCCGGGCTGTCGGGGGCAGAGAGAGAACCCCCCTCCGCCCTTTCCCTTCAGGTTCTTAGGGCTGGCCAAATCCTTCCCAAGACAGCTTGTCTGGAGAAAATCAGACCCAGCTGAAGAACATGTGTCCATGGGGGAAACCCGGGAAACTGAGTCTCCCCACACAATAGCAGAGATTCTCATCTTGCATCCTCTCCTGAGCTAATGACAAAGGTGGATGTCCCGGGTGGGCCTGTGGAATGGGAGAGGGGAGGAAGTCTATTGTCATGCAGAGGGACATGGAAAGACTTGTCGGAAGCTTATCCCCTGCACTGGGGTCAGGTCGGGAAGGGACGGCACAGAGGTGAGCAGGAACCAACCGGCCTCTCTGTGGTGGGGCTGGCCCCGGGGCAGGCGTGGGGGTGATGGCTGGAAGTGGGATGGCGCGTGAGTTGGCACCAGCCAGCGGTGGAGGCAGAGACTCAGAGGTCAGGGATCTCTCTCTCTGTCTCTGTCTCTGTCTCTCTCCCTCAGGGAGCTGAGGAGAGTAAGGTGGCGCCCCCTGCCCACCTCGCCTACCTCTCCATGGGCCCTTCTTTCTCTGGCCGCTCCGGGAGCCCTGCGGGCTTGGGTTCAACCCCCCACACACCGCACAGGCCAAGGGCGCATGCGCGACCGCCAGGGCCTAGGGCTGGCCTCCGGGGGGGGGGGAGTCCTCAGTGAAGGCCCCGCCCGCCCTCCAGGCTCTGACCCAGCTGCAGCTCTTCCATCGCCGCCCTTCTGGACTCGGCTTCAGCTGTCTCCCTCCCCTCCCCCACTCCCACTCAGCTTGCAGGCCGCTTCCCTGCCTTGAAAGCATGGCTCTGGCAATGAGGGCCACAGACCTACTGGGCTTCAAGCTCAAGGCTCTGCCTGGGCCTGCTGCTTCGGCCAGGGGCTCATTTTTTCCTGGAAAGACAAAGCCATGGCCTCACCCCACGCCTGCACTTTGCCACGGCAGGCAGCCCAGATGTAGGAAAGGCTCTGTGGAGTCAGAAGTGCCGAGACAGGCAGATGGCACCAGAGGGTTGGGGGCCAGGGCGCAACTGGGCTAGCCCCTCCTCCCGGGAGTCGGGGAGGCCCGGCCTTCCTAGTGCCCAGGCCACGGCTCCGGGGAGAAACCCGCCATGGAGGGCACGCGGGAGGCCCTCTGCCTGAGGTGGCAGGTGTCACGCCAGGGCCACTGCAAGCCTGGCTCGGCTTGCCTGCTTTCTCCAAAGGAGGCTGGCCTACCAGCCGAACCTGGCACCTGGGCCAGGCCCCTTCCAAGGGGACGAGTTCCAGAGGCTAGAGCCCTGGGGCCGGCTGCCAAGTCTCCTGGGGCGTGTGCTGGGCCCCCGTCAGAGGAGGAAGCAGCCTGGTAAACGGTGTGCCAGGCCTGAGATCTGGAGGCCTCCCACAGTCGGGTCCCTGTCCTGCCCAGGCCCCCCGAGGGAGGACGATGGTCGGGCAGTGGCGAGCGGGGTGGGGCTGGCGCCGAGCCTGCCCTTGGATGCCCCGGGGAAGGGCGCCGGGGGATGGGCTGCCCCTGGCCGGGTCTGAGGGACCGACCCAGCTCGGGGCTGTCGGGGGCAGAGAGAGAACCCCCCTCCGCCCTTTCCCTTCAGGTTCTTAGGGCTGGCCAAATCCTTCCCAAGACAGCTTGTCTGGAGAAAATCAGACCCAGCTGAAGAACATGTGTCCATGGGGAAAACCCGGGAAACTGAGTTTCCCCACACAATAGCAGAGATTCTCGTCTTGCATCCTCTCCTGAGCTAATGACAAATGTGGATGTCCCGGGTGGGCCTGTGGAATGGGAGAGGGGAGGAAGTCTATTGTCATGCAGAGGGACATGGAAAGACTTGTCTGAAGCTTATCCCCTGCACTGGGGTCAGGTCGGGAAGGGACGGCACAGAGGTGAGCAGGAACCAACCGGCCTCTCTGTGGTGGGGCTGGCCCCGGGGCAGGCGTGGGGGTGATGGCTGGAAGTGGGATGGCGCGTGAGTTGGCACCAGCCAGCGGTGGAGGCAGAGACTCAGAGGTCAGGGATCTCTCTCTCTGTCTCTGTCTCTGTCTCTCTCCCTCAGGGAGCTGAGGAGAGTAAGGTGGCGCCCCCTGCCCACCTCGCCTACCTCTCCATGGGCCCTTCTTTCTCTGGCCGCTCCGGGAGCCCTGCGGGCTTGGGTTCAACCCCCCACACACCGCACAGGCCAAGGGCGCATGCGCGACCGCCAGGGCCTAGGGCTGGCCTCCGGGGGGGGGAGTCCTCAGTGAAGGCCCCGCCCTCCCTCCAGGCTCTGACCCAGCTGCAGCTCTTCCATCGCCGCCCTTCTGGACTCGGCTTCAGCTGTCTCCCTCCCCTCCCCCACTCCCACTCAGCTTGCAGGCCGCTTCCCTGCCTTGAAAGCATGGCTCTGGCCCTGAGGGCCACAGACCTACTGGGCTTCAAGCTCAAGGCTCTGCCTGGGCCTGCTGCTTCGGCCATGGGCTCATTTTTTCCTGGAAAGACAAAGCCATGGCCTCACCCCACGCCTGCACTTTGCCACGGCAGGCAGCCCAGATGTAGGAAAGGCTCTGTGGAGTCAGAAGTGCCGAGACAGGCAGATGGCACCAGAGGGTTTGGGGGCCAGGGCGCAAGTGGGCTAGCCCCTCCTCCCGGGAGTCGGGGAGGCCCGGCCTTCCTAGTGCCCAGGCCACGGCTCCGGGGAGAAACCCGCCATGGAGGGCACGCGGGAGGCCCTCTGCCTGAGGTGGCAGGTGTCACGCCAGGGCCACTGCAAGCCTGGCTCGGCTTGCCTGCTTTCTCCAAAGGAGGCTGGCCGACCAGCCGAACCTGGCACCTGGGCCAGGCCCCTTCCAAGGGGACGAGTTCCAGAGGATAGAGCCCTGGGGGCGGCTGCCAAGTCTCCTGGGGCGTGTGCTGGGCCCCCGTCAGAGGAGGAAGCAGCCTGGTAAACGGTGTGCCAGGCCTGAGATCTGGAGGCCTCCCACAGCAGGGTCCCTGTCCTGCCCAGGCCCCCCGAGGGAGGACGATGGTCGGGCAGTGGCGAGCGGGGTGGGGCTGGCGCCGAGCCTGCCCTTGGATGCCCCGGGGAAGGGCGCCGGGGGATGGGCTGCCCCTGGCCGGGTCTGAGGGACCGACCCAGCTCCGGGCTGTCGGGGGCAGAGAGAGAACCCCCCTCCGCCCTTTCCCTTCAGGTTCTTAGGGCTGGCCAAATCCTTCCCAAGACAGCTTGTCTGGAGAAAATCAGACCCAGCTGAAGAACATGTGTCCATGGGGGAAACCCGGGAAACTGAGTCTCCCCACACAATAGCAGAGATTCTCATCTTGCATCCTCTCCTGAGCTAATGACAAAGGTGGATGTCCCGGGTGGGCCTGTGGAATGGGAGAGGGGAGGAAGTCTATTGTCATGCAGAGGGACATGGAAAGACTTGTCTGAAGCTTATCCCCTGCACTGGGGTCAGGTCGGGAAGGGACGGCACAGAGGTGAGCAGGAACCAACCGGCCTCTCTGTGGTGGGGCTGGCCCCGGGGCAGGCGTGGGGGTGATGGCTGGAAGTGGGATGGCGCGTGAGTTGGCACCAGCCAGCGGTGGAGGCAGAGACTCAGAGGTCAGGGATCTCTCTCTCTGTCTCTGTCTCTCTCCCTCAGGGAGCTGAGGAGAGTAAGGTGGCGCCCCCTGCCCACCTCGCCTACCTCTCCATGGGCCCTTCTTTCTCTGGCCGCTCCGGGAGCCCTGCGGGCTTGGGTTCAACCCCCCACACACCGCACAGGCCAAGGGCGCATGCGCGACCGCCAGGGCCTAGGGCTGGCCTCCGGGGGGGGGGAGTCCTCAGTGAAGGCCCCGCCCTCCCTCCAGGCTCTGACCCAGCTGCAGCTCTTCCATCGCCGCCCTTCTGGACTCGGCTTCAGCTGTCTCCCTCCCCTCCCCCACTCCCACTCAGCTTGCAGGCCGCTTCCCTGCCTTGAAAGCATGGCTCTGGCCCTGAGGGCCACAGACCTACTGGGCTTCAAGCTCAAGGCTCTGCCTGGGCCTGCTGCTTCGGCCAGGGGCTCATTTTTTCCTGGAAAGACAAAGCCATGGCCTCACCCCACGCCTGCACTTTGCCACGGCAGGCAGCCCAGATGTAGGAAAGGCTCTGTGGAGTCAGAAGTGCCGAGACAGGCAGATGGCACCAGAGGGTTTGGGGGCCAGGGCGCAAGTGGGCTAGCCCCTCCTCCCGGGAGTGGGGGAGGCCCGGCCTTCCTAGTGCCCAGGCCACGGCTCCGGGGAGAAACCCGCCATGGAGGGCACGCGGGAGGCCCTCTGCCTGAGGTGGCAGGTGTCACGCCAGGGCCACTGCAAGCCTGGCTCGGCTTGCCTGCTTTCTCCAAAGGAGGCTGGCCGACCAGCCGAACCTGGCACCTGGGCCAGGCCCCTTCCAAGGGGACGAGTTCCAGAGGCTAGAGCCCTGGGGGCGGCTGCCAAGTCTCCTGGGGCGTGTGCTGGGCCCCCGTCAGAGGAGGAAGCAGCCTGGTAAACGGTGTGCCAGGCCTGAGATCTGGAGGCCTCCCACAGCAGGGTCCCTGTCCTGCCCAGGCCCCCCGAGGGAGGACGATGGTCGGGCAGTGGCGAGCGGGGTGGGGCTGGCGCCGAGCCTGCCCTTGGATGCCCCGGGGAAGGGCGCCGGGGGATGGGCTGCCCCTGGCCGGGTCTGAGGGACCGACCCAGCTCGGGGCTGTCGGGGGCAGAGAGAGAACCCCCCTCCGCCCTTTCCCTTCAGGTTCTTAGGGCTGGCCAAATCCTTCCCAAGACAGCTTGTCTGGAGAAAATCAGACCCAGCTGAAGAACATGTGTCCATGGGGGAAACCCGGGAAACTGAGTCTCCCCACACAATAGCAGAGATTCTCATCTTGCATCCTCTCCTGAGCTAATGACAAAGGTGGATGTCCCGGGTGGGCCTGTGGAATGGGAGAGGAGAGGAAGTCTATTGTCATGCAGAGGGACATGGAAAGACTTGTCTGAAGCTTATCCCCTGCACTGGGGTCAGGTCGGGAAGGGACGGCACAGAGGTGAGCAGGAACCAACCGGCCTCTCTGTGGTGGGGCTGGCCCCGGGGCAGGCGTGGGGGTGATGGCTGGAAGTGGGATGGCGCGTGAGTTGGCACCAGCCAGCGGTGGAGGCAGAGACTCAGAGGTCAGGGATCTCTCTCTCTGTCTCTGTCTCTGTCTCTCTCCCTCAGGGAGCTGAGGAGAGTAAGGTGGCGCCCCCTGCCCACCTCGCCTACCTCTCCATGGGCCCTTCTTTCTCTGGCCGCTCCGGGAGCCCTGCGGGCTTGGGTTCAACCCCCCACACACCGCACAGGCCAAGGGCGCATGCGCGACCGCCAGGGCCTAGGGCTGGCCTCCGGGGGGGGGGAGTCCTCAGTGAAGGCCCCGCCCTCCCTCCAGGCTCTGACCCAGCTGCAGCTCTTCCATCGCCGCCCTTCTGGACTCGGCTTCAGCTGTCTCCCTCCCCTCCCCCACTCCCACTCAGCTTGCAGGCCGCTTCCCTGCCTTGAAAGCATGGCTCTGGCCCTGAGGGCCACAGACCTACTGGGCTTCAAGCTCAAGGCTCTGCCTGGGCCTGCTGCTTCGGCCAGGGGCTCATTTTTTCCTGGAAAGACAAAGCCATGGCCTCACCCCACGCCTGCACTTTGCCACGGCAGGCAGCCCAGATGTAGGAAAGGCTCTGTGGAGTCAGAAGTGCCGAGACAGGCAGATGGCACCAGAGGGTTTGGGGGCCAGGGCGCAAGTGGGCTAGCCCCTCCTCCCGGGAGTGGGGGAGGCCCGGCCTTCCTAGTGCCCAGGCCACGGCTCCGGGGAGAAACCCGCCATGGAGGGCACGCGGGAGGCCCTCTGCCTGAGGTGGCAGGTGTCACGCCAGGGCCACTGCAAGCCTGGCTCGGCTTGCCTGCTTTCTCCAAAGGAGGCTGGCCGACCAGCCGAACCTGGCACCTGGGCCAGGCCCCTTCCAAGGGGACGAGTTCCAGAGGCTAGAGCCCTGGGGGCGGCTGCCAAGTCTCCTGGGGCGTGTGCTGGGCCCCCGTCAGAGGAGGAAGCAGCCTGGTAAAGGTGTGCCAGGCCTGAGATCTGGAGGCCTCCCACAGCAGGGTCCCTGTCCTGCCCAGGCCCCCCGAGGGAGGACGATGGTCGGGCAGTGGCTAGCGGGGTGGGGCTGGCGCCGAGCCTGCCCTTGGATGCCCCGGGGAAGGGCGCCGGGGGATGGGCTGCCCCTGGCCGGGTCTGAGGGACCGACCCAGCTCCGGGCTGTCGGGGGCAGAGAGAGAACCCCCCTCCGCCCTTTCCCTTCAGGTTCTTAGGGCTGGCCAAATCCTTCCCAAGACAGCTTGTCTGGAGAAAATCAGACCCAGCTGAAGAACATGTGTCCATGGGGGAAACCCGGGAAACTGAGTCTCCCCACACAATAGCAGAGATTCTCATCTTGCATCCTCTCCTGAGCTAATGACAAAGGTGGATGTCCCGGGTGGGCCTGTGGAATGGGAGAGGGGAGGAAGTCTATTGTCATGCAGAGGGACATGGAAAGACTTGTCTGAAGCTTATCCCCTGCACTGGGGTCAGGTCGGGAAGGGACGGCACAGAGGTGAGCAGGAACCAACCGGCCTCTCTGTGGTGGGGCTGGCCCCGGGGCAGGCGTGGGGGTGATGGCTGGAAGTGGGATGGCGCGTGAGTTGGCACCAGCCAGCGGTGGAGGCAGAGACTCAGAGGTCAGGGATATCTCTCTCTGTCTCTGTCTCTCTCTCTCTCCCTCAGGGAGCTGAGGAGAGTAAGGTGGCGCCCCCTGCCCACCTCGCCTACCTCTCCATGGGCCCTTCTTTCTCTGGCCGCTCCGGGAGCCCTGCGGGCTTGGGTTCAACCCCCCACACACCGCACAGGCCAAGGGCGCATGCGCGACCGCCAGGGCCTAGGGCTGGCCTCCGGGGGTGGGGGGAGTCCTCAGTGAAGGCCCCGCCCGCCCTCCAGGCTCTGACCCAGCTGCAGCTCTTCCATCGCCGCCCTTCTGGACTCGGCTTCAGCTGTCTCCCTCCCCTCCCCCACTCCCACTCAGCTTGCAGGCCGCTTCCCTGCCTTGAAAGCATGGCTCTGGCCCTGAGGGCCACAGACCTACTGGGCTTCAAGCTCAAGGCTCTGCCTGGGCCTGCTGCTTCGGCCATGGGCTCATTTTTTCCTGGAAAGACAAAGCCATGGCCTCACCCCACGCCTGCACTTTGCCACGGCAGGCAGCCCAGATGTAGGAAAGGCTCTGTGGAGTCAGAAGTGCCGAGACAGGCAGATGGCACCAGAGGGTTTGGGGGCCAGGGCGCAAGTGGGCTAGCCCCTCCTCCCGGGAGTCGGGAGGCCCGGCCTTCCTAGTGCCCAGGCCACGGCTCCGGGGAGAAACCCGCCATGGAGGGCACGCGGGAGGCCCTCTGCCTGAGGTGGCAGGTGTCACGCCAGGGCCACTGCAAGCCTGGCTCGGCTTGCCTGCTTTCTCCAAAGGAGGCTGGCCGACCAGCCGAACCTGGCACCTGGGCCAGGCCCCTTCCAAGGGGACGAGTTCCAGAGGCTAGAGCCCTGGGGGCGGCTGCCAAGTCTCCTGGGGCGTGTGCTGGGCCCCCGTCAGAGGAGGAAGCAGCCTGGTAAACGGTGTGCCAGGCCTGAGATCTGGAGGCCTCCCACAGCAGGGTCCCTGTCCTGCCCAGGCCCCCCGAGGGAGGACGATGGTCGGGCAGTGGCGAGCGGGGTGGGGCTGGCGCCGAGCCTGCCCTTGGATGCCCCGGGGAAGGGCGCCGGGGGATGGGCTGCCCCTGGCCGGGTCTGAGGGACCGACCCAGCTCCGGGCTGTCGGGGGCAGAGAGAGAACCCCCCTCCGCCCTTTCCCTTCAGGTTCTTAGGGCTGGCCAAATCCTTCCCAAGACAGCTTGTCTGGAGAAAATCAGACCCAGCTGAAGAACATGTGTCCATGGGGGAAACCCGGGAAACTGAGTCTCCCCACACAATAGCAGAGATTCTCATCTTGCATCCTCTCCTGAGCTAATGACAAAGGTGGATGTCCAGGGTGGGCCTGTGGAATGGGAGAGGGGAGGAAGTCTATTGTCATGCAGAGGGACATGGAAAGACTTGTCGGAAGCTTATCCCCTGCACTGGGGTCAGGTCGGGAAGGGACGGCACAGAGGTGAGCAGGAACCAACCGGCCTCTCTGTGGTGGGGCTGGCCCCGGGGCAGGCGTGGGGGTGATGGCTGGAAGTGGGATGGCGCGTGAGTTGGCACCAGCCAGCGGTGGAGGCAGAGACTCAGAGGTCAGGGATCTCTCTCTCTGTCTCTGTCTCTGTCTCTCTCCCTCAGGGAGCTGAGGAGAGTAAGGTGGCGCCCCCTGCCCACCTCGCCTACCTCTCCATGGGCCCTTCTTTCTCTGGCCGCTCCGGGAGCCCTGCGGGCTTGGGTTCAACCCCCCACACACCGCACAGGCCAAGGGCGCATGCGCGACCGCCAGGGCCTAGGGCTGGCCTCCGGGGGGGGGGGAGTCCTCAGTGAAGGCCCCGCCCGCCCTCCAGGCTCTGACCCAGCTGCAGCTCTTCCATCGCCGCCCTTCTGGACTCGGCTTCAGCTGTCTCCCTCCCCTCCCCCACTCCCACTCAGCTTGCAGGCCGCTTCCCTGCCTTGAAAGCATGGCTCTGGCCCTGAGGGCCACAGACCTACTGGGCTTCAAGCTCAAGGCTCTGCCTGGGCCTGCTGCTTCGGCCATGGGCTCATTTTTTCCTGGAAAGACAAAGCCATGGCCTCACCCCACGCCTGCACTTTGCCACGGCAGGCAGCCCAGATGTAGGAAAGGCTCTGTGGAGTCAGAAGTGCCGAGACAGGCAGATGGCACCAGAGGGTTTGGGGGCCAGGGCGCAAGTGGGCTAGCCCCTCCTCCCGGGAGTCGGGAGGCCCGGCCTTCCTAGTGCCCAGGCCACGGCTCCGGGGAGAAACCCGCCATGGAGGGCACGCGGGAGGCCCTCTGCCTGAGGTGGCAGGTGTCACGCCAGGGCCACTGCAAGCATGGCTCGGCTTGCCTGCTTTCTCCAAAGGAGGCTGGCCGACCAGCCGAACCTGGCACCTGGGCCAGGCCCCTTCCAAGGGGACGAGTTCCAGAGGCTAGAGCCCTGGGGGCGGCTGCCAAGTCTCCTGGGGCGTGTGCTGGGCCCCCGTCAGAGGAGGAAGCAGCCTGGTAAACGGTGTGCCAGGCCTGAGATCTGGAGGCCTCCCACAGCAGGGTCCCTGTCCTGCCCAGGCCCCCCGAGGGAGGACGATGGTCGGGCAGTGGCGAGCGGGGTGGGGCTGGCGCCGAGCCTGCCCTTGGATGCCCCGGGGAAGGGCGCCGGGGGATGGGCTGCCCCTGGCCGGGTCTGAGGGACCGACCCAGCTCCGGGCTGTCGGGGGCAGAGAGAGAACCCCCCTCCGCCCTTTCCCTTCAGGTTCTTAGGGCTGGCCAAATCCTTCCCAAGACAGCTTGTCTGGAGAAAATCAGACCCAGCTGAAGAACATGTGTCCATGGGGGAAACCCGGGAAACTGAGTCTCCCCACACAATAGCAGAGATTCTCATCTTGCATCCTCTCCTGAGCTAATGACAAAGGTGGATGTCCCGGGTGGGCCTGTGGAATGGGAGAGGGGAGGAAGTCTATTGTCATGCAGAGGGACATGGAAAGACTTGTCTGAAGCTTATCCCCTGCACTGGGGTCAGGTCGGGAAGGGACGGCACAGAGGTGAGCAGGAACCAACCGGCCTCTCTGTGGTGGGGCTGGCCCCGGGGCAGGCGTGGGGGTGATGGCTGGAAGTGGGATGGCGCGTGAGTTGGCACCAGCCAGCGGTGGAGGCAGAGACTCAGAGGTCAGGGATCTCTCTCTCTGTCTCTGTCTCTCTCTCTCTCCCTCAGGGAGCTGAGGAGAGTAAGGTGGCGCCCCCTGCCCACCTCGCCTACCTCTCCATGGGCCCTTCTTTCTCTGGCCGCTCCGGGAGCCCTGCGGGCTTGGGTTCAACCCCCCACACACCGCACAGGCCAAGGGCGCATGCGCGACCGCCGGGGCCTAGGGCTGGCCTGGGGGGGGGGGGAGTCCTCAGTGAAGGCCCCGCCCTCCCTCCAGGCTCTGACCCAGCTGCAGCTCTTCCATCGCCGCCCTTCTGGACTCGGCTTCAGCTGTCTCCCTCCCCTCCCCCACTCCCACTCAGCTTGCAGGCCGCTTCCCTGCCTTGAAAGCATGGCTCTGGCCCTGAGGGCCACAGACCTACTGGGCTTCAAGCTCAAGGCTCTGCCTGGGCCTGCTGCTTCGGCCAGGGGCTCATTTTTTCCTGGAAAGACAAAGCCATGGCCTCACCCCACGCCTGCACTTTGCCACGGCAGGCAGCCCAGATGTAGGAAAGGCTCTGTGGAGTCAGAAGTGCCGAGACAGGCAGATGGCACCAGAGGGTTGGGGGCCAGGGCGCAACTGGGCTAGCCCCTCCTCCCGGGAGTCGGGGAGGCCCGGCCTTCCTAGTGCCCAGGCCACGGCTCCGGGGAGAAACCCGCCATGGAGGGCACGCGGGAGGCCCTCTGCCTGAGGTGGCAGGTGTCACGCCAGGGCCACTGCAAGCCTGGCTCGGCTTGCCTGCTTTCTCCAAAGGAGGCTGGCCGACCAGCCGAACCTGGCACCTGGGCCAGGCCCCTTCCAAGGGGACGAGTTCCAGAGGCTAGAGCCCTGGGGCCGGCTGCCAAGTCTCCTGGGGCGTGTGCTGGGCCCCCGTCAGAGGAGGAAGCAGCCTGGTAAACGGTGTGCCAGGCCTGAGATCTGGAGGCCTCCCACAGCCGGGTCCCTGTCCTGCCCAGGCCCCCCGAGGGAGGACGATGGTCGGGCAGTGGCGAGCGGGGTGGGGCTGGCGCCGAGCCTGCCCTTGGATGCCCCGGGGAAGGGCGCCGGGGGATGGGCTGCCCCTGGCCGGGTCTGAGGGACCGACCCAGCTCGGGGCTGTCGGGGGCAGAGAGAGAACCCCCCTCCGCCATTTCCCTTCAGGTTCTTAGGGCTGGCCAAATCCTTCCCAAGACAGCTTGTCTGGAGAAAATCAGACCCAGCTGAAGAACATGTGTCCATGGGGAAAACCCGGGAAACTGAGTCTCGCACACAATAGCAGAGATTCTCGTCTTGCATCCTCTCCTGAGCTAATGACAAAGGTGGATGTCCCGGGTGGGCCTGTGGAATGGGAGAGGGGAGGAAGTCTATTGTCATGCAGAGGGACATGGAAAGACTTGTCTGAAGCTTATCCCCTGCACTGGAGTCAGGTCGGGAAGGGACGGCACAGAGGTGAGCAGGAACCAACCGGCCTCTCTGTGGTGGGGCTGGCCCCGGGGCAGGCGTGGGGGTGATGGCTGGAAGTGGGATGGCGCGTGAGTTGGCACCAGCCAGCGGTGGAGGCAGAGACTCAGATGTCAGGGATCTCCCTCTCTGTCTCTGTCTCTCTCTCTCTCCCTCAGGGATCTGAGGAGAGTAAGGTGGCGCCCCCTGCCCACCTCGCCTACCTCTCCATGGGCCCTTCTTTCTCTGGCCGCTCCGGGAGCCCTGCGGGCTTGGGTTCAACCCCCCACACACCGCACAGGCCAAGGGCGCATGCGCGACCACCGGGGCTTAGGGCTGGCCTCGGGGGGGGGGGGGGGAGTCCTCAGTGAAGGCCCCGCCCTCCCTCCAGGCTCTGACCCAGCTGCAGCTCTTCCATCGCCGCCCTTCTGGACTCGGCTTCAGCTGTCTCCCTCCCCTCCCCCACTCCCACTCAGCTTGCAGGCCGCTTCCCTGCCTTGAAAGCATGGCTCTGGCCCTGAGGGCCACAGACCTACTGGGCTTCAAGCTCAAGGCTCTGCCTGGGCCTGCTGCTTCGGCCAGGGGCTCATTTTTTCCTGGAAAGACAAAGCCATGGCCTCACCCCACGCCTGCACTTTGCCACGGCAGGCAGCCCAGATGTAGGAAAGGCTCTGTGGAGTCAGAAGTGCCGAGACAGGCAGATGGCACCAGAGGGTTTGGGGGCCAGGGCGCAAGTGGGCTAGCCCCTCCTCCCGGGAGTCGGGGAGGCCCGGCCTTCCTAGTGCCCAGGCCACGGCTCCGGGGAGAAACCCGCCATGGAGGGCACGCGGGAGGCCCTCTGCCTGAGGTGGCAGGTGTCACGCCAGGGCCACTGCAAGCCTGGCTCGGCTTGCCTGCTTTCTCCAAAGGAGGCTGGCCGACCAGCCGAACCTGGCACCTGGGCCAGGCCCCTTCCAAGGGGACGAGTTCCAGAGGCTAGAGCCCTGGGGGCGGCTGCCAAGTCTCCTGGGGCGTGTGCTGGGCCCCCGTCAGAGGAGGAAGCAGCCTGGTAAACGGTGTGCCAGGCCTGAGATCTGGAGGCCTCCCACAGCAGGGTCCCTGTCCTGCCCAGGCCCCCCGAGGGAGGACGATGGTCGGGCAGTGGCGAGCGGGGTGGGGCTGGCGCCGAGCCTGCCCTTGGATGCCCCGGGGAAGGGCGCCGGGGGATGGGCTGCCCCTGGCCGGGTCTGAGGGACCGACCCAGCTCCGGGCTGTCGGGGGCAGAGAGAGAACCCCCCTCCGCCCTTTCCCTTCAGGTTCTTAGGGCTGGCCAAATCCTTCCCAAGACAGCTTGTCTGGAGAAAATCAGACCCAGCTGAAGAACATGTGTCCATGGGGGAAACCCGGGAAACTGAGTCTCCCCACACAATAGCAGAGATTCTCATCTTGCATCCTCTCCTGAGCTAATGACAAAGGTGGATGTCCCGGGTGGGCCTGTGGAATGGGAGAGGGGAGGAAGTCTATTGTCATGCAGAGGGACATGGAAAGACTTGTCTGAAGCTTATCCCCTGCACTGGGGTCAGGTCGGGAAGGGACGGCACAGAGGTGAGCAGGAACCAACCGGCCTCTCTGTGGTGGGGCTGGCCCCGGGGCAGGCGTGGGGGTGATGGCTGGAAGTGGGATGGCGCGTGAGTTGGCACCAGCCAGCGGTGGAGGCAGAGACTCAGAGGTCAGGGATCTCTCTCTCTGTCTCTGTCTCTGTCTCTCTCCCTCAGGGAGCTGAGGAGAGTAAGGTGGCGCCCCCTGCCCACCAGCCTACCTCTCCATGGGCCCTTCTTTCTCTGGCCGCTCCGGGAGCCCTGCGGGCTTGGGTTCAACCCCCCACACACCGCACAGGCCAAGGGCGCATCCGCGACCGCCGGGGCCTAGGGCTGGCCTCCGGGGGGGGGAGTCCTCAGTGAAGGCCCCGCCCTCCCTCCAGGCTCTGACCCAGCTGCAGCTCTTCCATCGCCGCCCTTCTGGACTCGGCTTCAGCTGTCTCCCTCCCCTCCCCCACTCCCACTCAGCTTGCAGGCCGCTTCCCTGCCTTGAAAGCATGGCTCTGGCCCTGAGGGCCACAGACCTACTGGGCTTCAAGCTCAAGGCTCTGCCTGGGCCTGCTGCTTCGGCCAGGGGCTCATTTTTTCCTGGAAAGACAAAGCCATGGCCTCACCCCACGCCTGCACTTTGCCACGGCAGGCAGCCCAGATGTAGGAAAGGCTCTGTGGAGTCAGAAGTGCCGAGACAGGCAGATGGCACCAGAGGGATTGGGGGCCAGGGCGCAAGTGGGCTAGCCCCTCCTCCCGGGAGTCGGGGAGGCCCGGCCTTCCTAGTGCCCAGGCCACGGCTCCGGGGAGAAACCCGCCATGGAGGGCACGCGGGAGGCCCTCTGCCTGAGGTGGCAGGTGTCACGCCAGGGCCACTGCAAGCCTGGCTCGGCTTGCCTGCTTTCTCCAAAGGAGGCTGGCCGACCAGCCGAACCTGGCACCTGGGCCAGGCCCCTTCCAAGGGGACGCGTTCCAGAGGATAGAGCCCTGGGGGCGGCTGCCAAGTCTCCTGGGGCGTGTGCTGGGCCCCCGTCAGAGGAGGAAGCAGCCTGGTAAACGGTGTGCCAGGCCTGAGATCTGGAGGCCTCCCACAGCAGGGTCCCTGTCCTGCCCAGGCCCCCCGAGGGAGGACGATGGTCGGGCAGTGGCGAGCGGGGTGGGGCTGGCGCCGAGCCTGCCCTTGGATGCCCCGGGGAAGGGCGCCGGGGGATGGGCTGCCCCTGGCCGGGTCTGAGGGACCGACCCAGCTCCGGGCTGTCGGGGGCAGAGAGAGAACCCCCCTCCGCCCTTTCCCTTCAGGTTCTTAGGGCTGGCCAAATCCTTCCCAAGACAGCTTGTCTGGAGAAAATCAGACCCAGCTGAAGAACATGTGTCCATGGGGGAAACCCAGGAAACTGAGTCTCCCCACACAATAGCAGAGATTCTCATCTTGCATCCTCTCCTGAGCTAATGACAAAGGTGGATGTCCCGGGTGGGCCTGTGGAATGGGAGAGGGGAGGAAGTCTATTGTCATGCAGAGGGACATGGAAAGACTTGTCTGAAGCTTATCCCCTGCACTGGGGTCAGGTCGGGAAGGGACGGCACAGAGGTGAGCAGGAACCAACCGGCCTCTCTGTGGTGGGGCTGGCCCCGGGGCAGGCGTGGGGGTGATGGCTGGAAGTGGGATGGCGCGTGAGTTGGCACCAGCCAGCGGTGGAGGCAGAGACTCAGAGGTCAGGGATCTCTCTCTCTGTCTCTGTCTCTCTCTCTCTCCCTCAGGGAGCTGAGGAGAGTAAGGTGGCGCCCCCTGCCCACCTCGCCTACCTCTCCATGGGCCCTTCTTTCTCTGGCCGCTCCGGGAGCCCTGCGGGCTTGGGTTCAACCCCCCACACACCGCACAGGCCAAGGGCGCATGCGCGACCGCCAGGGCCTAGGGCTGGCCTCCGGGGGGGGGGAGTCCTCAGTGAAGGCCCCGCCCTCCCTCCAGGCTCTGACCCAGCTGCAGCTCTTCCATCGCCGCCCTTCTGGACTCGGCTTCAGCTGTCTCCCTCCCCTCCCCCACTCCCACTCAGCTTGCAGGCCGCTTCCCTGCCTTGAAAGCATGGCTCTGGCCCTGAGGGCCACAGACCTACTGGGCTTCAAGCTCAAGGCTCTGCCTGGGCCTGCTGCTTCGGCCAGGGGCTCATTTTTTCCTGGAAAGACAAAGCCATGGCCTCACCCCACGCCTGCACTTTGCCACGGCAGGCAGCCCAGATGTAGGAAAGGCTCTGTGGAGTCAGAAGTGCCGAGACAGGCAGATGGCACCAGAGGGTTTGGGGGCCAGGGCGCAAGTGGGCTAGCCCCTCCTCCCGGGAGTCGGGGAGGCCCGGCCTTCCTAGTGCCCAGGCCACGGCTCCGGGGAGAAACCCGCCATGGAGGGCACGCGGGAGGCCCTCTGCCTGAGGTGGCAGGTGTCACGCCAGGGCCACTGCAAGCCTGGCTCGGCTTGCCTGCTTTCTCCAAAGGAGGCTGGCCGACCAGCCGAACCTGGCACCTGGGCCAGGCCCCTTCCAAGGGGACGAGTTCCAGAGGATAGAGCCCTGGGGGCGGCTGCCAAGTCTCCTGGGGCGTGTGCTGGGCCCCCGTCAGAGGAGGAAGCAGCCTGGTAAACGGTGTGCCAGGCCTGAGATCTGGAGGCCTCCCACAGCAGGGTCCCTGTCCTGCCCAGGCCCCCCGAGGGAGGACGATGGTCGGGCAGTGGCGAGCGGGGTGGGGCTGGCGCCGAGCCTGCCCTTGGATGCCCCGGGGAAGGGCGCCGGGGGATGGGCTGCCCCTGGCCGGGTCTGAGGGACCGACCCAGCTCCGGGCTGTCGGGGGCAGAGAGAGAACCCCCCTCCGCCCTTTCCCTTCAGGTTCTTAGGGCTGGCCAAATCCTTCCCAAGACAGCTTGTCTGGAGAAAATCAGACCCAGCTGAAGAACATGTGTCCATGGGGGAAACCCGGGAAACTGAGTCTCCCCACACAATAGCAGAGATTCTCATCTTGCATCCTCTCCTGAGCTAATGACAAAGGTGGATGTCCCGGGTGGGCCTGTGGAATGGGAGAGGGGAGGAAGTCTATTGTCATGCAGAGGGACATGGAAAGACTTGTCTGAAGCTTATCCCCTGCACTGGGGTCAGGTCGGGAAGGGACGGCACAGAGGTGAGCAGGAACCAACCGGCCTCTCTGTGGTGGGGCTGGCCCCGGGGCAGGCGTGGGGGTGATGGCTGGAAGTGGGATGGCGCGTGAGTTGGCACCAGCCAGCGGTGGAGGCAGAGACTCAGAGGTCAGGGATCTCTCTCTCTGTCTCTGTCTCTCTCCCTCAGGGAGCTGAGGAGAGTAAGGTGGCGCCCCCTGCCCACCTCGCCTACCTCTCCATGGGCCCTTCTTTCTCTGGCCGCTCCGGGAGCCCTGCGGGCTTGGGTTCAACCCCCCACACACCGCACAGGCCAAGGGCGCATGCGCGACCGCCAGGGCCTAGGGCTGGCCTCCGGGGGGGGGAGTCCTCAGTGAAGGCCCCGCCCTCCCTCCAGGCTCTGACCCAGCTGCAGCTCTTCCATCGCCGCCCTTCTGGACTCGGCTTCAGCTGTCTCCCTCCCCTCCCCCACTCCCACTCAGCTTGCAGGCCGCTTCCCTGCCTTGAAAGCATGGCTCTGGCCCTGAGGGCCACAGACCTACTGGGCTTCAAGCTCAAGGCTCTGCCTGGGCCTGCTGCTTCGGCCAGGGGCTCATTTTTTCCTGGAAAGACAAAGCCATGGCCTCACCCCACGCCTGCACTTTGCCACGGCAGGCAGCCCAGATGTAGGAAAGGCTCTGTGGAGTCAGAAGTGCCGAGACAGGCAGATGGCACCAGAGGGTTTGGGGGCCAGGGCGCAAGTGGGCTAGCCCCTCCTCCCGGGAGTGGGGGAGGCCCGGCCTTCCTAGTGCCCAGGCCACGGCTCCGGGGAGAAACCCGCCATGGAGGGCACGCGGGAGGCCCTCTGCCTGAGGTGGCAGGTGTCACGCCAGGGCCACTGCAAGCCTGGCTCGGCTTGCCTGCTTTCTCCAAAGGAGGCTGGCCGACCAGCCGAACCTGGCACCTGGGCCAGGCCCCTTCCAAGGGGACGAGTTCCAGAGGATAGAGCCCTGGGGGCGGCTGCCAAGTCTCCTGGGGCGTGTGCTGGGCCCCCGTCAGAGGAGGAAGCAGCCTGGTAAACGGTGTGCCAGGCCTGAGATCTGGAGGCCTCCCACAGCAGGGTCCCTGTCCTGCCCAGGCCCCCCGAGGGAGGACGATGGTCGGGCAGTGGCGAGCGGGGTGGGGCTGGCGCCGAGCCTGCCCTTGGATGCCCCGGGGAAGGGCGCCGGGGGATGGGCTGCCCCTGGCCGGGTCTGAGGGACCGACCCAGCTCGGGGCTGTCGGGGGCAGAGAGAGAACCCCCCTCCGCCCTTTCCCTTCAGGTTCTTAGGGCTGGCCAAATCCTTCCCAAGACAGCTTGTCTGGAGAAAATCAGACCCAGCTGAAGAACATGTGTCCATGGGGGAAACCCGGGAAACTGAGTCTCCCCACACAATAGCAGAGATTCTCATCTTGCATCCTCTCCTGAGCTAATGACAAAGGTGGATGTCCCGGGTGGGCCTGTGGAATGGGAGAGGGGAGGAAGTCTATTGTCATGCAGAGGGACATGGAAAGACTTGTCTGAAGCTTATCCCCTGCACTGGGGTCAGGTCGGGAAGGGACGGCACAGAGGTGAGCAGGAACCAACCGGCCTCTCTGTGGTGGGGCTGGCCCCGGGGCAGGCGTGGGGGTGATGGCTGGAAGTGGGATGGCGCGTGAGTTGGCACCAGCCAGCGGTGGAGGCAGAGACTCAGAGGTCAGGGATCTCTCTCTCTGTCTCTGTCTCTGTCTCTCTCCCTCAGGGAGCTGAGGAGAGTAAGGTGGCGCCCCCTGCCCACCTCGCCTACCTCTCCATGGGCCCTTCTTTCTCTGGCCGCTCCGGGAGCCCTGCGGGCTTGGGTTCAACCCCCCACACACCGCACAGGCCAAGGGCGCATGCGCGACCGCCAGGGCCTAGGGCTGGCCTCCGGGGGGGGGGAGTCCTCAGTGAAGGCCCCGCCCTCCCTCCAGGCTCTGACCCAGCTGCAGCTCTTCCATCGCCGCCCTTCTGGACTCGGCTTCAGCTGTCTCCCTCCCCTCCCCCACTCCCACTCAGCTTGCAGGCCGCTTCCCTGCCTTGAAAGCATGGCTCTGGCCCTGAGGGCCACAGACCTACTGGGCTTCAAGCTCAAGGCTCTGCCTGGGCCTGCTGCTTCGGCCAGGGGCTCATTTTTTCCTGGAAAGACAAAGCCATGGCCTCACCCCACGCCTGCACTTTGCCACGGCAGGCAGCCCAGATGTAGGAAAGGCTCTGTGGAGTCAGAAGTGCCGAGACAGGCAGATGGCACCAGAGGGTTTGGGGGCCAGGGCGCAAGTGGGCTAGCCCCTCCTCCCGGGAGTGGGGGAGGCCCGGCCTTCCTAGTGCCCAGGCCACGGCTCCGGGGAGAAACCCGCCATGGAGGGCACGCGGGAGGCCCTCTGCCTGAGGTGGCAGGTGTCACGCCAGGGCCACTGCAAGCCTGGCTCGGCTTGCCTGCTTTCTCCAAAGGAGGCTGGCCGACCAGCCGAACCTGGCACCTGGGCCAGGCCCCTTCCAAGGGGACGAGTTCCAGAGGCTAGAGCCCTGGGGGCGGCTGCCAAGTCTCCTGGGGCGTGTGCTGGGCCCCCGTCAGAGGAGGAAGCAGCCTGGTAAACGGTGTGCCAGGCCTGAGATCTGGAGGCCTCCCACAGCAGGGTCCCTGTCCTGCCCAGGCCCCCCGAGGGAGGACGATGGTCGGGCAGTGGCTAGCGGGGTGGGGCTGGCGCCGAGCCTGCCCTTGGATGCCCCGGGGAAGGGCGCCGGGGGATGGGCTGCCCCTGGCCGGGTCTGAGGGACCGACCCAGCTCCGGGCTGTCGGGGGCAGAGAGAGAACCCCCCTCCGCCCTTTCCCTTCAGGTTCTTAGGGCTGGCCAAATCCTTCCCAAGACAGCTTGTCTGGAGAAAATCAGACCCAGCTGAAGAACATGTGTCCATGGGGGAAACCCGGGAAACTGAGTCTCCCCACACAATAGCAGAGATTCTCATCTTGCATCCTCTCCTGAGCTAATGACAAAGGTGGATGTCCCGGGTGGGCCTGTGGAATGGGAGAGGGGAGGAAGTCTATTGTCATGCAGAGGGACATGGAAAGACTTGTCTGAAGCTTATCCCCTGCACTGGGGTCAGGTCGGGAAGGGACGGCACAGAGGTGAGCAGGAACCAACCGGCCTCTCTGTGGTGGGGCTGGCCCCGGGGCAGGCGTGGGGGTGATGGCTGGAAGTGGGATGGCGCGTGAGTTGGCACCAGCCAGCGGTGGAGGCAGAGACTCAGAGGTCAGGGATCTCTCTCTCTGTCTCTGTCTCTCTCTCTCTCCCTCAGGGAGCTGAGGAGAGTAAGGTGGCGCCCCCTGCCCACCTCGCCTACCTCTCCATGGGCCCTTCTTTCTCTGGCCGCTCCGGGAGCCCTGCGGGCTTGGGTTCAACCCCCCACACACCGCACAGGCCAAGGGCGCATGCGCGACCGCCGGGGCCTAGGGCTGGCCTGGGGGGGGGGGGAGTCCTCAGTGAAGGCCCCGCCCTCCCTCCAGGCTCTGACCCAGCTGCAGCTCTTCCATCGCCGCCCTTCTGGACTCGGCTTCAGCTGTCTCCCTCCCCTCCCCCACTCCCACTCAGCTTGCAGGCTGCTTCCCTGCCTTGAAAGCATGGCTCTGGCCCTGAGGGCCACAGACCTACTGGGCTTCAAGCTCAAGGCTCTGCCTGGGCCTGCTGCTTCGGCCAGGGGCTCATTTTTTCCTGGAAAGACAAAGCCATGGCCTCACCCCACGCCTGCACTTTGCCACGGCAGGCAGCCCAGATGTAGGAAAGGCTCTGTGGAGTCAGAAGTGCCGAGACAGGCAGATGGCACCAGAGGGTTTGGGGGCCAGGGCGCAACTGGGCTAGCCCCTCCTCCCGGGAGTCGGGGAGGCCCGGCCTTCCTAGTGCCCAGGCCACGGCTCCGGGGAGAAACCCGCCATGGAGGGCACGCGGGAGGCCCTCTGCCTGAGGTGGCAGGTGTCACGCCAGGGCCACTGCAAGCCTGGCTCGGCTTGCCTGCTTTCTCCAAAGGAGGCTGGCCGACCAGCCGAACCTGGCACCTGGGCCAGGCCCCTTCCAAGGGGACGAGTTCCAGAGGCTAGAGCCCTGGGGGCGGCTGCCAAGTCTCCTGGGGCGTGTGCTGGGCCCCCGTCAGAGGAGGAAGCAGCCTGGTAAACGGTGTGCCAGGCCTGAGATCTGGAGGCCTCCCACAGCCGGGTCCCTGTCCTGCCCAGGCCCCCCGAGGGAGGACGATGGTCGGGCAGTGGCGAGCGGGGTGGGGCTGGCGCCGAGCCTGCCCTTGGATGCCCCGGGGAAGGGCGCCGGGGGATGGGCTGCCCCTGGCCGGGTCTGAGGGACCGACCCAGCTCGGGGCTGTCGGGGGCAGAGAGAGAACCCCCCTCCACCCTTTCCCTTCAGGTTCTTAGTGCTGGCCAAATCCTTCCCAAGACAGCTTGTCTGGAGAAAATCAGACCCAGCTGAAGAACATGTGTCCATGGGGGAAACCCGGGAAACTGAGTCTCCCCACACAATAGCAGAGATTCTCATCTTGCATCCTCTCCTGAGCTAATGACAAAGGTGGATGTCCCGGGTGGGCCTGTGGAATGGGAGAGGGGAGGAAGTCTATTGTCATGCAGAGGGACATGGAAAGACTTGTCTGAAGCTTATCCCCTGCACTGGGGTCAGGTCGGGAAGGGACGGCACAGAGGTGAGCAGGAACCAACCGGCCTCTCTGTGGTGGGGCTGGCCCCTGGGCAGGCGTGGGGGTGATGGCTGGAAGTGGGATGGCGCGTGAGTTGGCACCAGCCAGCGGTGGAGGCAGAGACTCAGAGGTCAGGGATCTCTCTCTCTGTCTCTGTCTCTGTCTCTCTCCCTCAGGGAGCTGAGGAGAGTAAGGTGGCGCCCCCTGCCCACCTCGCCTACCTCTCCATGGGCCCTTCTTTCTCTGGCCGCTCCGGGAGCCCTGCGGGCTTGGGTTCAACCCCCCACACACCGCACAGGCCAAGGGCGCATGCGCGACCGCCAGGGCCTAGGGCTGGCCTCCGGGGGGGGAGTCCTCAGTGAAGGCCCCGCCCTCCCTCCAGGCTCTGACCCAGCTGCAGCTCTTCCATCGCCGCCCTTCTGGACTCGGCTTCAGCTGTCTCCCTCCCCTCCCCAACTCCCACTCAGCTTGCAGGCCGCTTCCCTGCCTTGAAAGCATGGCTCTGGCCCTGAGGGCCACAGACCTACTGGGCTTCAAGCTCAAGGCTCTGCCTGGGCCTGCT
This sequence comes from Diceros bicornis minor, assembly GCF_020826845.1. Taxonomy (NCBI): domain Eukaryota; kingdom Metazoa; phylum Chordata; class Mammalia; order Perissodactyla; family Rhinocerotidae; genus Diceros; species Diceros bicornis. Next base: position 77,659,362 of record NC_080750.1, on the reverse strand, counting down.
GCTTCGGCCAGGGGCTCATTTTTTCCTGGAAAGACAAAGCCATGGCCTCACCCCACGCCTGCACTTTGCCACGGCAGGCAGCCCAGATGTAGGAAAGGCTCTGTGGAGTCAGAAGTGCCGAGACAGGCAGATGGCACCAGAGGGTTTGGGGGCCAGGGCGCAAGTGGGCTAGCCCCTCCTCCCGGGAGTCGGGGAGGCCCGGCCTTCCTAGTGCCCAGGCCACGGCTCCGGGGAGAAACCCGCCATGGAGGGCACGCGGGAGGCCCTCTGCCTGAGGTGGCAGGTGTCACGCCAGGGCCACTGCAAGCCTGGCTCGGCTTGCCTGCTTTCTCCAAAGGAGGCTGGCCGACCAGCCGAATCTGGCACCTGGGCCAGGACCCTTCCAAGGGGACGAGTTCCAGAGGATAGAGCCCTGGGGGCGGCTGCCAAGTCTCCTGGGGCGTGTGCTGGGCCCCCGTCAGAGGAGGAAGCAGCCTGGTAAACGGTGTGCCAGGCCTGAGATCTGGAGGCCTCCCACAGCAGGGTCCCTGTCCTGCCCAGGCCCCCCGAGGGAGGACGATGGTCGGGCAGTGGCGAGCGGGGTGGGGCTGGCGCCGAGCCTGCCCTTGGATGCCCCGGGGAAGGGCGCCGGGGGATGGGCTGCCCCTGGCCGGGTCTGAGGGACCGACCCAGCTCAGGGCTGTCGGGGGCAGAGAGAGAACCCCCCTCCGCCCTTTCCCTTCAGGTTCTTAGGGCTGGCCAAATCCTTCCCAAGACAGCTTGTCTGGAGAAAATCAGACCCAGCTGAAGAACATGTGTCCATGGGGGAAACCCGGGAAACTGAGTCTCCCCACACAATAGCAGAGATTCTCATCTTGCATCCTCTCCTGAGCTAATGACAAAGGTAGATGTCCCGGGTGGGCCTGTGGAATGGGAGAGGGGAGGAAGTCTATTGTCATGCAGAGGGACATGGAAAGACTTGTCTGAAGCTTATCCCCTGCACTGGGGTCAGGTCGGGAAGGGACGGCACAGAGGTGAGCAGGAACCAACCGGCCTCTCTGTGGTGGGGCTGGCCCCGGGGCAGGCGTGGGGGTGATGGCTGGAAGTGGGATGGCGCGTGAGTTGGCACCAGCCAGCGGTGGAGGCAGAGACTCAGAGGTCAGGGATCTCTCTCTCTGTCTCTGTCTCTGTCTCTCTCCCTCAGGGAGCTGAGGAGAGTAAGGTGGCGCCCCCTGCCCACCTCGCCTACCTCTCCATGGGCCCTTCTTTCTCTGGCCGCTCCGGGAGCCCTGCGGGCTTGGGTTCAACCCCCCACACACCGCACAGGCCAAGGGCGCATGCGCGACCGCCAGGGCCTAGGGCTGGCCTCCGGGGGGGGGGAGTCCTCAGTGAAGGCCCCGCCCTCCCTCCAGGCTATGACCCAGCTGCAGCTCTTCCATCGCCGCCCTTCTGGACTCGGCTTCAGCTGTCTCCCTCCCCTCCCCCACTCCCACTCAGCTTGCAGGCCGCTTCCCTGCCTTGAAAGCATGGCTCTGGCCCTGAGGGCCACAGACCTACTGGGCTTCAAGCTCAAGGCTCTGCCTGGGCCTGCTGCTTCGGCCAGGGGCTCATTTTTTCCTGGAAAGACAAAGCCATGGCCTCACCCCACGCCTGCACTTTGCCACGGCAGGCAGCCCAGATGTAGGAAAGGCTCTGTGGAGTCAGAAGTGCCGAGACAGGCAGATGGCACCAGAGGGTTTGGGGGCCAGGGCGCAAGTGGGCTAGCCCCTCCTCCCGGGAGTGGGGGAGGCCCGGCCTTCCTAGTGCCCAGGCCACGGCTCCGGGGAGAAACCCGCCATGGAGGGCACGCGGGAGGCCCTCTGCCTGAGGTGGCAGGTGTCACGCCAGGGCCACTGCAAGCCTGGCTCGGCTTGCCTGCTTTCTCCAAAGGAGGCTGGCCGACCAGCCGAACCTGGCACCTGGGCCAGGCCCCTTCCAAGGGGACGAGTTCCAGAGGATAGAGCCCTGGGGGCGGCTGCCAAGTCTCCTGGGGCGTGTGCTGGGCCCCCGTCAGAGGAGGAAGCAGCCTGGTAAACGGTGTGCCAGGCCTGAGATCTGGAGGCCTCCCACAGCAGGGTCCCTGTCCTGCCCAGGCCCCCTGAGGGAGGACGATGGTCGGGCAGTGGCGAGCGGGGTGGGGCTGGCGCCGAGCCTGCCCTTGGATGCCCCGGGGAAGGGCGCCGGGGGATGGGCTGCCCCTGGCCGGGTCTGAGGGACCGACCCAGCTCCGGGCTGTCGGGGGCAGAGAGAGAACCCCCCTCCGCCCTTTCCCTTCAGGTTCTTAGGGCTGGCCAAATCCTTCCCAAGACAGCTTGTCTGGAGAAAATCAGACCCAGCTGAAGAACATGTGTCCATGGGGGAAACCCGGGAAACTGAGTCTCCCCACACAATAGCAGAGATTCTCATCTTGCATCCTCTCCTGAGCTAATGACAAAGGTGGATGTCCCGGGTGGGCCTGTGGAATGGGAGAGGGGAGGAAGTCTATTGTCATGCAGAGGGACATGGAAAGACTTGTCGGAAGCTTATCCCCTGCACTGGGGTCAGGTCGGGAAGGGACGGCACAGAGGTGAGCAGGAACCAACCGGCCTCTCTGTGGTGGGGCTGGCCCCGGGGCAGGCGTGGGGGTGATGGCTGGAAGTGGGATGGCGCGTGAGTTGGCACCAGCCATTGGTGGAGGCAGAGACTCAGAGGTCAGGGATCTCTCTCTCTGTCTCTGTCTCTGTCTCTCTCCCTCAGGGAGCTGAGGAGAGTAAGGTGGCGCCCCCTGCCCACCTCGCCTACCTCTCCATGGGCCCTTCTTTCTCTGGCCGCTCCGGGAGCCCTGCGGGCTTGGGTTCAACCCCCCACACACCGCACAGGCCAAGGGCGCATGCGCGACCGCCAGGGCCTAGGGCTGGCCTCCGGGGGGGGGAGTCCTCAGTGAAGGCCCCGCCCTCCCTCCAGGCTCTGACCCAGCTGCAGCTCTTCCATCGCCGCCCTTCTGGACTCGGCTTCAGCTGTCTCCCTCCCCTCCCCCACTCCCACTCAGCTTGCAGGCCGCTTCCCTGCCTTGAAAGCATGGCTCTGGCCCTGAGGGCCACAGACCTACTGGGCTTCAAGCTCAAGGCTCTGCCTGGGCCTGCTGCTTCGGCCAGGGGCTCATTTTTTCCTGGAAAGACAAAGCCATGGCCTCACCCCACGCCTGCACTTTGCCACGGCAGGCAGCCCAGATGTAGGAAAGGCTCTGTGGAGTCAGAAGTGCCGAGACAGGCAGATGGCACCAGAGGGTTTGGGGGCCAGGGCGCAAGTGGGCTAGCCCCTCCTCCCGGGAGTCGGGGAGGCCCGGCCTTCCTAGTGCCCAGGCCACGGCTCCGGGGAGAAACCCGCCATGGAGGGCACGCGGGAGGCCCTCTGCCTGAGGTGGCAGGTGTCACGCCAGGGCCACTGCAAGCCTGGCTCGGCTTGCCTGCTTTCTCCAAAGGAGGCTGGCCGACCAGCCGAACCTGGCACCTGGGCCAGGCCCCTTCCAAGGGGACGAGTTCCAGAGGCTAGAGCCCTGGGGGCGGCTGCCAAGTCTCCTGGGGCGTGTGCTGGGCCCCCGTCAGAGGAGGAAGCAGCCTGGTAAACGGTGTGCCAGGCCTGAGATCTGGAGGCCTCCCACAGCAGGGTCCCTGTCCTGCCCAGGCCCCCCGAGGGAGGACGATGGTCGGGCAGTGGCGAGCGGGGTGGGGCTGGCGCCGAGCCTGCCCTTGGATGCCCCGGGGAAGGGCGCCGGGGGATGGGCTGCCCCTGGCCGGGTCTGAGGGACCGACCCAGCTCCGGGCTGTCGGGGGCAGAGAGAGAACCCCCCTCCGCCCTTTCCCTTCAGGTTCTTAGGGCTGGCCAAATCCTTCCCAAGACAGCTTGTCTGGAGAAAATCAGACCCAGCTGAAGAACATGTGTCCATGGGGGAAACCCGGGAAACTGAGTCTCCCCACACAATAGCAGAGATTCTCATCTTGCATCCTCTCCTGAGCTAATGACAAAGGTGGATGTCCCGGGTGGGCCTGTGGAATGGGAGAGGGGAGGAAGTCTATTGTCATGCAGAGGGACATGGAAAGACTTGTCTGAAGCTTATCCCCTGCACTGGGGTCAGGTCGGGAAGGGACGGCACAGAGGTGAGCAGGAACCAACCGGCCTCTCTGTGGTGGGGCTGGCCCCGGGGCAGGCGTGGGGGTGATGGCTGGAAGTGGGATGGCGCGTGAGTTGGCACCAGCCAGCGGTGGAGGCAGAGACTCAGAGGTCAGGGATATCTCTCTCTGTCTCTGTCTCTCTCTCTCTCCCTCAGGGAGCTGAGGAGAGTAAGGTGGCGCCCCCTGCCCACCTCGCCTACCTCTCCATGGGCCCTTCTTTCTCTGGCCGCTCCGGGAGCCCTGCGGGCTTGGGTTCAACCCCCCACACACCGCACAGGCCAAGGGCGCATGCGCGACCGCCGGGGCCTAGGGCTGGCCTGGGGGGGGGGAGTCCTCAGTGAAGGCCCCGCCCTCCCTCCAGGCTCTGACCCAGCTGCAGCTCTTCCATCGCCGCCCTTCTGGACTCGGCTTCAGCTGTCTCCCTCCCCTCCCCCACTCCCACTCAGCTTGCAGGCTGCTTCCCTGCCTTGAAAGCATGGCTCTGGCCCTGAGGGCCACAGACCTACTGGGCTTCAAGCTCAAGGCTCTGCCTGGGCCTGCTGCTTCGGCCAGGGGCTCATTTTTTCCTGGAAAGACAAAGCCATGGCCTCACCCCACGCCTGCACTTTGCCACGGCAGGCAGCCCAGATGTAGGAAAGGCTCTGTGGAGTCAGAAGTGCCGAGACAGGCAGATGGCACCAGAGGGTTTGGGGGCCAGGGCGCAAGTGGGCTAGCCCCTCCTCCCGGGAGTCGGGGAGGCCCGGCCTTCCTAGTGCCCAGGCCACGGCTCCGGGGAGAAACCCGCCATGGAGGGCACGCGGGAGGCCCTCTGCCTGAGGTGGCAGGTGTCACGCCAGGGCCACTGCAAGCCTGGCTCGGCTTGCCTGCTTTCTCCAAAGGAGGCTGGCCGACCAGCCGAACCTGGCACCTGGGCCAGGCCCCTTCCAAGGGGACGAGTTCCAGAGGCTAGAGCCCTGGGGGCGGCTGCCAAGTCTCCTGGGGCGTGTGCTGGGCCCCCGTCAGAGGAGGAAGCAGCCTGGTAAACGGTGTGCCAGGCCTGAGATCTGGAGGCCTCCCACAGCCGGGTCCCTGTCCTGCCCAGGCCCCCCGAGGGAGGACGATGGTCGGGCAGTGGCGAGCGGGGTGGGGCTGGCGCCGAGCCTGCCCTTGGATGCCCCGGGGAAGGGCGCCGCGGGATGGGCTGCCCCTGGCCGGGTCTGAGGGACCGACCCAGCTCGGGGCTGTCGGGGGCAGAGAGAGAACCCCCCTCCACCCTTTCCCTTCAGGTTCTTAGGGCTGGCCAAATCCTTCCCAAGACAGCTTGTCTGGAGAAAATCAGACCCAGCTGAAGAACATGTGTCCATGGGGGAAACCCGGGAAACTGAGTCTCCCCACACAATAGCAGAGATTCTCATCTTGCATCCTCTCCTGAGCTAATGACAAAGGTAGATGTCCCGGGTGGGCCTGTGGAATGGGAGAGGGGAGGAAGTCTATTGTCATGCAGAGGGACATGGAAAGACTTGTCTGAAGCTTATCCCCTGCACTGGGGTCAGGTCGGGAAGGGACGGCACAGAGGTGAGCAGGAACCAACCGGCCTCTCTGTGGTGGGGCTGGCCCCGGGGCAGGCGTGGGGGTGATGGCTGGAAGTGGGATGGCGCGTGAGTTGGCACCAGCCAGCGGTGGAGGCAGAGACTCAGAGGTCAGGGATCTCTCTCTCTGTCTCTGTCTCTGTCTCTCTCCCTCAGGGAGCTGAGGAGAGTAAGGTGGCGCCCCCTGCCCACCTCGCCTACCTCTCCATGGGCCCTTCTTTCTCTGGCCGCTCCGGGAGCCCTGCGGGCTTGGGTTCAACCCCCCACACACCGCACAGGCCAAGGGCGCATGCGCGACCGCCAGGGCCTAGGGCTGGCCTCCGGGGGGGGGGAGTCCTCAGTGAAGGCCCCGCCCTCCCTCCAGGCTCTGACCCAGCTGCAGCTCTTCCATCGCCGCCCTTCTGGACTCGGCTTCAGCTGTCTCCCTCCCCTCCCCCACTCCCACTCAGCTTGCAGGCTGCTTCCCTGCCTTGAAAGCATGGCTCTGGCCCTGAGGGCCACAGACCTACTGGGCTTCAAGCTCAAGGCTCTGCCTGGGCCTGCTGCTTCGGCCAGGGGCTCATTTTTTCCTGGAAAGACAAAGCCATGGCCTCACCCCACGCCTGCACTTTGCCACGGCAGGCAGCCCAGATGTAGGAAAGGCTCTGTGGAGTCAGAAGTGCCGAGACAGGCAGATGGCACCAGAGGGTTTGGGGGCCAGGGCGCAAGTGGGCTAGCCCCTCCTCCCGGGAGTCGGGGAGGCCCGGCCTTCCTAGTGCCCAGGCCACGGCTCCGGGGAGAAACCCGCCATGGAGGGCACGCGGGAGGCCCTCTGCCTGAGGTGGCAGGTGTCACGCCAGGGCCACTGCAAGCCTGGCTCGGCTTGCCTGCTTTCTCCAAAGGAGGCTGGCCGACCAGCCGAACCTGGCACCTGGGCCAGGCCCCTTCCAAGGGGACGAGTTCCAGAGGATAGAGCCCTGGGGGCGGCTGCCAAGTCTCCTGGGGCGTGTGCTGGGCCCCCGTCAGAGGAGGAAGCAGCCTGGTAAACGGTGTGCCAGGCCTGAGATCTGGAGGCCTCCCACAGCCGGGTCCCTGTCCTGCCCAGGCCCCCCGAGGGAGGACGATGGTCGGGCAGTGGCGAGCGGGGTGGGGCTGGCGCCGAGCCTGCCCTTGGATGCCCCGGGGAAGGGCGCCGGGGGATGGGCTGCCCCTGGCCGGGTCTGAGGGACCGACCCAGCTCGGGGCTGTCGGGGGCAGAGAGAGAACCCCCCTCCACCCTTTCCCTTCAGGTTCTTAGTGCTGGCCAAATCCTTCCCAAGACAGCTTGTCTGGAGAAAATCAGACCCAGCTGAAGAACATGTGTCCATGGGGGAAACCCGGGAAACTGAGTCTCCCCACACAATAGCAGAGATTCTCATCTTGCATCCTCTCCTGAGCTAATGACAAAGGTGGATGTCCCGGGTGGGCCTGTGGAATGGGAGAGGGGAGGAAGTCTATTGTCATGCAGAGGGACATGGAAAGACTTGTCTGAAGCTTATCCCCTGCACTGGGGTCAGGTCGGGAAGGGACGGCACAGAGGTGAGCAGGAACCAACCGGCCTCTCTGTGGTGGGGCTGGCCCCTGGGCAGGCATGGGGGTGATGGCTGGAAGTGGGATGGCGCGTGAGTTGGCACCAGCCAGCGGTGGAGGCAGAGACTCAGAGGTCAGGGATCTCTCTCTCTGTCTCTGTCTCTGTCTCTCTCCCTCAGGGAGCTGAGGAGAGTAAGGTGGCGCCCCCTGCCCACCTCGCCTACCTCTCCATGGGCCCTTCTTTCTCTGGCCGCTCCGGGAGCCCTGCGGGCTTGGGTTCAACCCCCCACACACCGCACAGGCCAAGGGCGCATGCGCGACCGCCAGGGCCTAGGGCTGGCCTCCGGGGGGGGAGTCCTCAGTGAAGGCCCCGCCCTCCCTCCAGGCTCTGACCCAGCTGCAGCTCTTCCATCGCCGCCCTTCTGGACTCGGCTTCAGCTGTCTCCCTCCCCTCCCCAACTCCCACTCAGCTTGCAGGCCGCTTCCCTGCCTTGAAAGCATGGCTCTGGCCCTGAGGGCCACAGACCTACTGGGCTTCAAGCTCAAGGCTCTGCCTGGGCCTGCTGCTTCGGCCAGGGGCTCATTTTTTCCTGGAAAGACAAAGCCATGGCCTCACCCCACGCCTGCACTTTGCCACGGCAGGCAGCCCAGATGTAGGAAAGGCTCTGTGGAGTCAGAAGTGCCGAGACAGGCAGATGGCACCAGAGGGTTTGGGGGCCAGGGCGCAAGTGGGCTAGCCCCTCCTCCCGGGAGTCGGGGAGGCCCGGCCTTCCTAGTGCCCAGGCCACGGCTCCGGGGAGAAACCCGCCATGGAGGGCACGCGGGAGGCCCTCTGCCTGAGGTGGCAGGTGTCACGCCAGGGCCACTGCAAGCCTGGCTCGGCTTGCCTGCTTTCTCCAAAGGAGGCTGGCCGACCAGCCGAACCTGGCACCTGGGCCAGGCCCCTTCCAAGGGGACGAGTTCCAGAGGATAGAGCCCTGGGGGCGGCTGCCAAGTCTCCTGGGGCGTGTGCTGGGCCCCCGTCAGAGGAGGAAGCAGCCTGGTAAACGGTGTGCCAGGCCTGAGATCTGGAGGCCTCCCACAGCAGGGTCCCTGTCCTGCCCAGGCCCCCCGAGGGAGGACGATGGTCGGGCAGTGGCGAGCGGGGTGGGGCTGGCGCCGAGCCTGCCCTTGGATGCCCCGGGGAAGGGCGCCGGGGGATGGGCTGCCCCTGGCCTGGTCTGAGGGTCCGACCCACCTCAGGGCTGTCGGGGGCAGAGAGAGAACCCCCCTCCGCACTTTCCCTTCAGGTTCTTAGGGCTGGCCAAATCCTTCCCAAGACAGCTTGTCTGGAGAAAATCAGACCCAGCTGAAGAACATGTGTCCATGGGGGAAACCCGGGAAACTGAGTCTCCCCACACAATAGCAGAGATTCTCATCTTGCATCCTCTCCTGAGCTAATGACAAAGGTAGATGTCCCGGGTGGGCCTGTGGAATGGGAGAGGGGAGGAAGTCTATTGTCATGCAGAGGGACATGGAAAGACTTGTCTGAAGCTTATCCCCTGCACTGGGGTCAGGTCGGGAAGGGACGGCACAGAGGTGAGCAGGAACCAACCGGCCTCTCTGTGGTGGGGCTGGCCCCGGGGCAGGCGTGGGGGTGATGGCTGGAAGTGGGATGGCGCGTGAGTTGGCACCAGCCAGCGGTGGAGGCAGAGACTCAGAGGTCAGGGATCTCTCTCTCTGTCTCTGTCTCTGTCTCTCTCCCTCAGGGAGCTGAGGAGAGTAAGGTGGCGCCCCCTGCCCACCTCGCCTACCTCTCCATGGGCCCTTCTTTCTCTGGCCGCTCCGGGAGCCCTGCGGGCTTGGGTTCAACCCCCCACACACCGCACAGGCCAAGGGCGCATGCGCGACCGCCAGGGCCTAGGGCTGGCCTCCGGGGGGGGGGAGTCCTCAGTGAAGGCCCCGCCCTCCCTCCAGGCTCTGACCCAGCTGCAGCTCTTCCATCGCCGCCCTTCTGGACTCGGCTTCAGCTGTCTCCCTCCCCTCCCCCACTCCCACTCAGCTTGCAGGCCGCTTCCCTGCCTTGAAAGCATGGCTCTGGCCCTGAGGGCCACAGACCTACTGGGCTTCAAGCTCAAGGCTCTGCCTGGGCCTGCTGCTTCGGCCAGGGGCTCATTTTTTCCTGGAAAGACAAAGCCATGGCCTCACCCCACGCCTGCACTTTGCCACGGCAGGCAGCCCAGATGTAGGAAAGGCTCTGTGGAGTCAGAAGTGCCGAGACAGGCAGATGGCACCAGAGGGTTTGGGGGCCAGGGCGCAAGTGGGCTAGCCCCTCCTCCCGGGAGTGGGGGAGGCCCGGCCTTCCTAGTGCCCAGGCCACGGCTCCGGGGAGAAACCCGCCATGGAGGGCACGCGGGAGGCCCTCTGCCTGAGGTGGCAGGTGTCACGCCAGGGCCACTGCAAGCCTGGCTCGGCTTGCCTGCTTTCTCCAAAGGAGGCTGGCCGACCAGCCGAACCTGGCACCTGGGCCAGGCCCCTTCCAAGGGGACGAGTTCCAGAGGATAGAGCCCTGGGGGCGGCTGCCAAGTCTCCTGGGGCGTGTGCTGGGCCCCCGTCAGAGGAGGAAGCAGCCTGGTAAACGGTGTGCCAGGCCTGAGATCTGGAGGCCTCCCACAGCAGGGTCCCTGTCCTGCCCAGGCCCCCTGAGGGAGGACGATGGTCGGGCAGTGGCGAGCGGGGTGGGGCTGGCGCCGAGCCTGCCCTTGGATGCCCCGGGGAAGGGCGCCGGGGGATGGGCTGCCCCTGGCCGGGTCTGAGGGACCGACCCAGCTCCGGGCTGTCGGGGGCAGAGAGAGAACCCCCCTCCGCCCTTTCCCTTCAGGTTCTTAGGGCTGGCCAAATCCTTCCCAAGACAGCTTGTCTGGAGAAAATCAGACCCAGCTGAAGAACATGTGTCCATGGGGGAAACCCGGGAAACTGAGTCTCCCCACACAATAGCAGAGATTCTCATCTTGCATCCTCTCCTGAGCTAATGACAAAGGTGGATGTCCCGGGTGGGCCTGTGGAATGGGAGAGGGGAGGAAGTCTATTGTCATGCAGAGGGACATGGAAAGACTTGTCTGAAGCTTATCCCCTGCACTGGGGTCAGGTCGGGAAGGGACGGCACAGAGGTGAGCAGGAACCAACCGGCCTCTCTGTGGTGGGGCTGGCCCCGGGGCAGGCGTGGGGGTGATGGCTGGAAGTGGGATGGCGCGTGAGTTGGCACCAGCCAGCGGTGGAGGCAGAGACTCAGAGGTCAGGGATCTCTCTCTCTGTCTCTGTCTCTGTCTCTCTCCCTCAGGGAGCTGAGGAGAGTAAGGTGGCGCCCCCTGCCCACCTCGCCTACCTCTCCATGGGCCCTTCTTTCTCTGGCCGCTCCGGGAGCCCTGCGGGCTTGGGTTCAACCCCCCACACACCGCACAGGCCAAGGGCGCATGCGCGACCGCCAGGGCCTAGGGCTGGCCTCCGGGGGGGGGAGTCCTCAGTGAAGGCCCCGCCCTCCCTCCAGGCTCTGACCCAGCTGCAGCTCTTCCATCGCCGCCCTTCTGGACTCGGCTTCAGCTGTCTCCCTCCCCTCCCCCACTCCCACTCAGCTTGCAGGCCGCTTCCCTGCCTTGAAAGCATGGCTCTGGCCCTGAGGGCCACAGACCTACTGGGCTTCAAGCTCAAGGCTCTGCCTGGGCCTGCTGCTTCGGCCAGGGGCTCATTTTTTCCTGGAAAGACAAAGCCATGGCCTCACCCCACGCCTGCACTTTGCCACGGCAGGCAGCCCAGATGTAGGAAAGGCTCTGTGGAGTCAGAAGTGCCGAGACAGGCAGATGGCACCAGAGGGTTTGGGGGCCAGGGCGCAAGTGGGCTAGCCCCTCCTCCCGGGAGTCGGGGAGGCCCGGCCTTCCTAGTGCCCAGGCCACGGCTCCGGGGAGAAACCCGCCATGGAGGGCACGCGGGAGGCCCTCTGCCTGAGGTGGCAGGTGTCACGCCAGGGCCACTGCAAGCCTGGCTCGGCTTGCCTGCTTTCTCCAAAGGAGGCTGGCCGACCAGCCGAACCTGGCACCTGGGCCAGGCCCCTTCCAAGGGGACGAGTTCCAGAGGATAGAGCCCTGGGGGCGGCTGCCAAGTCTCCTGGGGCGTGTGCTGGGCCCCCGTCAGAGGAGGAAGCAGCCTGGTAAACGGTGTGCCAGGCCTGAGATCTGGAGGCCTCCCACAGCAGGGTCCCTGTCCTGCCCAGGCCCCCCGAGGGAGGACGATGGTCGGGCAGTGGCTAGCGGGGTGGGGCTGGCGCCGAGCCTGCCCTTGGATGCCCCGGGGAAGGGCGCCGGGGGATGGGCTGCCCCTGGCCGGGTCTGAGGGACCGACCCAGCTCCGGGCTGTCGGGGGCAGAGAGAGAACCCCCCTCCGCCCTTTCCCTTCAGGTTTTTAGGGCTGGCCAAATCCTTCCCAAGACAGCTTGTCTGGAGAAAATCAGACCCAGCTGAAGAACATGTGTCCATGGGGGAAACCCGGGAAACTGAGTCTCCCCACACAATAGCAGAGATTCTCATCTTGCATCCTCTCCTGAGCTAATGACAAAGGTGGATGTCCCGGGTGGGCCTGTGGAATGGGAGAGGGGAGGAAGTCTATTGTCATGCAGAGGGACATGGAAAGACTTGTCTGAAGCTTATCCCCTGCACTGGGGTCAGGTCGGGAAGGGACGGCACAGAGGTGAGCAGGAACCAACCGGCCTCTCTGTGGTGGGGCTGGCCCCGGGGCAGGCGTGGGGGTGATGGCTGGAAGTGGGATGGCGCGTGAGTTGGCACCAGCCAGCGGTGGAGGCAGAGACTCAGAGGTCAGGGATATCTCTCTCTGTCTCTGTCTCTCTCTCTCTCCCTCAGGGAGCTGAGGAGAGTAAGGTGGCGCCCCCTGCCCACCTCGCCTACCTCTCCATGGGCCCTTCTTTCTCTGGCCGCTCCGGGAGCCCTGCGGGCTTGGGTTCAACCCCCCACACACCGCACAGGCCAAGGGCGCATGCGCGACCGCCGGGGCCTAGGGCTGGCCTCGGGGGGGGGGGGGGGGAGTCCTCAGTGAAGGCCCCGCCCTCCCTCCAGGCTCTGACCCAGCTGCAGCTCTTCCATCGCCGCCCTTCTGGACTCGGCTTCAGCTGTCTCCCTCCCCTCCCCCACTCCCACTCAGCTTGCAGGCTGCTTCCCTGCCTTGAAAGCATGGCTCTGGCCCTGAGGGCCACAGACCTACTGGGCTTCAAGCTCAAGGCTCTGCCTGGGCCTGCTGCTTCGGCCAGGGGCACATTTTTTCCTGGAAAGACAAAGCCATGGCCTCACCCCACGCCTGCACTTTGCCACGGCAGGCAGCCCAGATGTAGGAAAGGCTCTGTGGAGTCAGAAGTGCCGAGACAGGCAGATGGCACCAGAGGGTTTGGGGGCCAGGGCGCAACTGGGCTAGCCCCTCCTCCCGGGAGTCGGGGAGGCCCGGCCTTCCTAGTGCCCAGGCCACGGCTCCGGGGAGAAACCCGCCATGGAGGGCACGCGGGAGGCCCTCTGCCTGAGGTGGCAGGTGTCACGCCAGGGCCACTGCAAGCCTGGCTCGGCTTGCCTGCTTTCTCCAAAGGAGGCTGGCCGACCAGCCGAACCTGGCACCTGGGCCAGGCCCCTTCCAAGGGGACGAGTTCCAGAGGCTAGAGCCCTGGGGGCGGCTGCCAAGTCTCCTGGGGCGTGTGCTGGGCCCCCGTCAGAGGAGGAAGCAGCCTGGTAAACGGTGTGCCAGGCCTGAGATCTGGAGGCCTCCCACAGCCGGGTCCCTGTCCTGCCCAGGCCCCCCGAGGGAGGACGATGGTCGGGCAGTGGCGAGCGGGGTGGGGCTGGCGCCGAGCCTGCCCTTGGATGCCCCGGGGAAGGGCGCCGGGGGATGGGCTGCCCCTGGCCGGGTCTGAGGGACCGACCCAGCTCCGGGCTGTCGGGGGCAGAGAGAGAACCCCCCTCCGCCCTTTCCCTTCAGGTTCTTAGGGCTGGCCAAATCCTTCCCAAGACAGCTTGTCTGGAGAAAATCAGACCCAGCTGAAGAACATGTGTCCATGGGGGAAACCCGGGAAACTGAGTCTCCCCACACAATAGCAGAGATTCTCATCTTGCATCCTCTCCTGAGCTAATGACAAAGGTGGATGTCCCGGGTGGGCCTGTGGAATGGGAGAGGGGAGGAAGTCTATTGTCATGCAGAGGGACATGGAAAGACTTGTCTGAAGCTTATCCCCTGCACTGGGGTCAGGTCGGGAAGGGACGGCACAGAGGTGAGCAGGAACCAACCGGCCTCTCTGTGGTGGGGCTGGCCCCGGGGCAGGCGTGGGGGTGATGGCTGGAAGTGGGATGGCGCGTGAGTTGGCACCAGCCAGCGGTGGAGGCAGAGACTCAGAGGTCAGGGATCTCTCTCTCTGTCTCTGTCTCTGTCTCTCTCCCTCAGGGAGCTGAGGAGAGTAAGGTGGCGCCCCCTGCCCACCTCGCCTACCTCTCCATGGGCCCTTCTTTCTCTGGCCGCTCCGGGAGCCCTGCGGGCTTGGGTTCAACCCCCCACACACCGCACAGGCCAAGGGCGCAAGCGCGACCGCCAGGGCCTAGGGCTGGCCTCCGGGGGGGAGTCCTCAGTGAAGGCCCCGCCCTCCCTCCAGGCTCTGACCCAGCTGCAGCTCTTCCATCGCCGCCCTTCTGGACTCGGCTTCAGCTGTCTCCCTCCCCTCCCCCACTCCCACTCAGCTTGCAGGCCGCTTCCCTGCCTTGAAAGCATGGCTCTGGCCCTGAGGGCCACAGACCTACTGGGCTTCAAGCTCAAGGCTCTGCCTGGGCCTGCTGCTTCGGCCAGGGGCTCATTTTTTCCTGGAAAGACAAAGCCATGGCCTCACCCCACGCCTGCACTTTGCCACGGCAGGCAGCCCAGATGTAGGAAAGGCTCTGTGGAGTCAGAAGTGCCGAGACAGGCAGATGGCACCAGAGGGTTTGGGGGCCAGGGCGCAAGTGGGCTAGCCCCTCCTCCCGGGAGTCGGGGAGGCCCGGCCTTCCTAGTGCCCAGGCCACGGCTCCGGGGAGAAACCCGCCATGGAGGGCACGCGGGAGGCCCTCTGCCTGAGGTGGCAGGTGTCACGCCAGGGCCACTGCAAGCCTGGCTCGGCTTGCCTGCTTTCTCCAAAGGAGGCTGGCCGACCAGCCGAACCTGGCACCTGGGCCAGGCCCCTTCCAAGGGGACGAGTTCCAGAGGCTAGAGCCCTGGGGGCGGCTGCCAAGTCTCCTGGGGCGTGTGCTGGGCCCCCGTCAGAGGAGGAAGCAGCCTGGTAAACGGTGTGCCAGGCCTGAGATCTGGAGGCCTCCCACAGCAGGGTCCCTGTCCTGCCCAGGCCCCCCGAGGGAGGCCGATGGTCGGGCAGTGGCGAGCGGGGTGGGGCTGGCGCCGAGCCTGCCCTTGGATGCCCCGGGGAAGGGCGCCGGGGGATGGGCTGCCCCTGGCCGGGTCTGAGGGACCGACCCAGCTCCGGGCTGTCGGGGGCAGAGAGAGAACCCCCTTCCGCCCTTTCCCTTCAGGTTCTTAGGGCTGGCCAAATCCTTCCCAAGACAGCTTGTCTGGAGAAAATCAGACCCAGCTGAAGAACATGTGTCCATGGGGGAAACCCGGGAAACTGAGTCTCCCCACACAATAGCAGAGATTCTCATCTTGCATCCTCTCCTGAGCTAATGACAAAGGTGGATGTCCCGGGTGGGCCTGTGGAATGGGAGAGGGGAGGAAGTCTATTGTCATGCAGAGGGACATGGAAAGACTTGTCTGAAGCTTATCCCCTGCACTGGGGTCAGGTCGGGAAGGGACGGCACAGAGGTGAGCAGGAACCAACCGGCCTCTCTGTGGTGGGGCTGGCCCCGGGGCAGGCGTGGGGGTGATGGCTGGAAGTGGGATGGCGCGTGAGTTGGCACCAGCCAGCGGTGGAGGCAGAGACTCAGAGGTCAGGGATCTCTCTCTCTGTCTCTGTCTCTGTCTCTCTCCCTCAGGGAGCTGAGGAGAGTAAGGTGGCGCCCCCTGCCCACCTCGCCTACCTCTCCATGGGCCCTTCTTTCTCTGGCCGCTCCAGGAGCCCTGCGGGCTTGGGTTCAACCCCCCACACACCGCACAGGCCAAGGGCGCATGCGCGACCGCCGGGGCCTAGGGCTGGCCTCGGGGGAGTGGGGGGGAGTCCTCAGTGAAGGCCCCGCCCTCCCTCCAGGCTCTGACCCAGCTGCAGCTCTTCCATCGCCGCCCTTCTGGACTCGGCTTCAGCTGTCTCCCTCCCCTCCCCCACTCCCACTCAGCTTGCAGGCCGCTTCCCTGCCTTGAAAGCATGGCTCTGGCCCTGAGGGCCACAGACCTACTGGGCTTCAAGCTCAAGGCTCTGCCTGGGCCTGCTGCTTCGGCCAGGGGCTCATTTTTTCCTGGAAAGACAAAGCCATGGCCTCACCCCACGCCTGCACTTTGCCACGGCAGGCAGCCCAGATGTAGGAAAGGCTCTGTGGAGTCAGAAGTGCCGAGACAGGCAGATGGCACCAGAGGGTTTGGGGGCCAGGGCGCAAGTGGGCTAGCCCCTCCTCCCGGGAGTCGGGGAGGCCCGGCCTTCCTAGTGCCCAGGCCACGGCTCCGGGGAGAAACCCGCCATGGAGGGCACGTGGGAGGCCCTCTGCCTGAGGTGGCAGGTGTCACGCCAGGGCCACTGCAAGCCTGGCTCGGCTTGCCTGCTTTCTCCAAAGGAGGCTGGCCGACCAGCCGAACCTGGCACCTGGGCCAGGCCCCTTCCAAGGGGACGAGTTCCAGAGGCTAGAGCCCTGGGGCCGGCTGCCAAGTCTCCTGGGGCGTGTGCTGGGCCCCCGTCAGAGGAGGAAGCAGCCTGGTAAACGGTGTGCCAGGCCTGAGATCTGGAGGCCTCCCACAGCCGGGTCCCTGTCCTGCCCAGGCCCCCCGAGGGAGGACGATGGTCGGGCAGTGGCGAGCGGGGTGGGGCTGGCGCCGAGCCTGCCCTTGGATGCCCCGGGGAAGGGCGCCGGGGGATGGGCTGCCCCTGGCCGGGTCTGAGGGACCGACCCAGCTCGGGGCTGTCGGGGGCAGAGAGAGAACCCCCCTCCGCCCTTTCCCTTCAGGTTCTTAGGGCTGGCCAAATCCTTCCCAAGACAGCTTGTCTGGAGAAAATCAGACCCAGCTGAAGAACATGTGTCCATGGGGGAAACCCGGGAAACTGAGTCACCCCACACAATAGCAGAGATTCTCATCTTGCATCCTCTCCTGAGCTAATGACAAAGGTGGATGTCCCGGGTGGGCCTGTGGAATGGGAGAGGGGAGGAAGTCTATTGTCATGCAGAGGGACATGGAAAGACTTGTCTGAAGCTTATCCCCTGCACTGGGGTCAGGTCGGGAAGGGACGGCACAGAGGTGAGCAGGAACCAACCGGCCTCTCTGTGGTGGGGCTGGCCCCGGGGCAGGCGTGGGGGTGATGGCTGGAAGTGGGATGGCGCGTGAGTTGGCACCAGCCAGCGGTGGAGGCAGAGACTCAGAGGTCAGGGATCTCTCTCTCTGTCTCTGTCTCTGTCTCTCTCCCTCAGGGAGCTGAGGAGAGTAAGGTGGCGCCCCCTGCCCACCTCGCCTACCTCTCCATGGGCCCTTCTTTCTCTGGCCGCTCCGGGAGCCCTGCGGGCTTGGGTTCAACCCCCCACACACCGCACAGGCCAAGGGCGCATGCGCGACCGCCGGGGCCTAGGGCTGGCCTCGGGGGGGGGGGGGGGAGTCCTCAGTGAAGGCCCCGCCCTCCCTCCAGGCTCTGACCCAGCTGCAGCTCTTCCATCGCCGCCCTTCTGGACTCGGCTTCAGCTGTCTCCCTCCCCTCCCCCACTCCCACTCAGCTTGCAGGCCGCTTCCCTGCCTTGAAAGCATGGCTCTGGCCCTGAGGGCCACAGACCTACTGGGCTTCAAGCTCAAGGCTCTGCCTGGGCCTGCTGCTTCGGCCAGGGGCTCATTTTTTCCTGGAAAGACAAAGCCATGGCCTCACCCCACGCCTGCACTTTGCCACGGCAGGCAGCCCAGATGTAGGAAAGGCTCTGTGGAGTCAGAAGTGCCGAGACAGGCAGATGGCACCAGAGGGTTTGGGGGCCAGGGCGCAAGTGGGCTAGCCCCTCCTCCCGGGAGTCGGGGAGGCCCGGCCTTCCTAGTGCCCAGGCCACGGCTCCGGGGAGAAACCCGCCATGGAGGGCACGCGGGAGGCCCTCTGCCTGAGGTGGCAGGTGTCACGCCAGGGCCACTGCAAGCCTGGCTCGGCTTGCCTGCTTTCTCCAAAGGAGGCTGGCCGACCAGCCGAACCTGGCACCTGGGCCAGGCCCCTTCCAAGGGGACGAGTTCCAGAGGCTAGAGCCCTGGGGGCGGCTGCCAAGTCTCCTGGGGCGTGTGCTGGGCCCCCGTCAGAGGAGGAAGCAGCCTGGTAAACGGTGTGCCAGGCCTGAGATCTGGAGGCCTCCCACAGCCGGGTCCCTGTCCTGCCCAGGCCCCCCGAGGGAGGACGATGGTCGGGCAGTGGCGAGCGGGGTGGGGCTGGCGCCGAGCCTGCCCTTGGATGCCCCGGGGAAGGGCGCCGGGGGATGGGCTGCCCCTGGCCGGGTCTGAGGGACCGACCCAGCTCGGGGCTGTCGGGGGCAGAGAGAGAACCCCCCTCCGCCCTTTCCCTTCAGGTTCTTAGGGCTGGCCAAATCCTTCCCAAGACAGCTTGTCTGGAGAAAATCAGACCCAGCTGAAGAACATGTGTCCATGGGGGAAACCCGGGAAACTGAGTCTCCCCACACAATAGCAGAGATTCTCATCTTGCATCCTCTCCTGAGCTAATGACAAAGGTGGATGTCCCGGGTGGGCCTGTGGAATGGGAGAGGGGAGGAAGTCTATTGTCATGCAGAGGGACATGGAAAGACTTGTCGGAAGCTTATCCCCTGCACTGGGGTCAGGTCGGGAAGGGACGGCACAGAGGTGAGCAGGAACCAACCGGCCTCTCTGTGGTGGGGCTGGCCCCGGGGCAGGCGTGGGGGTGATGGCTGGAAGTGGGATGGCGCGTGAGTTGGCACCAGCCAGCGGTGGAGGCAGAGACTCAGAGGTCAGGGATCTCTCTCTCTGTCTCTGTCTCTCTCTCTCTCCCTCAGGGAGCTGAGGAGAGTAAGGTGGCGCCCCCTGCCCACCTCGCCTACCTCTCCATGGGCCCTTCTTTCTCTGGCCGCTCCGGGAGCCCTGCGGGCTTGGGTTCAACCCCCCACACACCGCACAGGCCAAGGGTGCATGCGCGACCGCCGGGGCCCATGGCTGGCCTCGGGGGGGGGGGGGGGAGTCCTCAGTGAAGGCCCCGCCCTCCCTCCAGGCTCTGACCCAGCTGCAGCTCTTCCATCGCCGCCCTTCTGGACTCGGCTTCAGCTGTCTCCCTCCCCTCCCCCACTCCCACTCAGCTTGCAGGCCGCTTCCCTGCCTTGAAAGCATGGCTCTGGCCCTGAGGGCCACAGACCTACTGGGCTTCAAGCTCAAGGCTCTGCCTGGGCCTGCTGCTTCGGCCAGGGGCTCATTTTTTCCTGGAAAGACAAAGCCATGTCCTCACCCCACGCCTGCACTTTGCCACGGCAGGCAGCCCAGATGTAGGAAAGGCTCTGTGGAGTCAGAAGTGCCGAGACAGGCAGATGGCACCAGAGGGTTTGGGGGCCAGGGCGCAAGTGGGCTAGCCCCTCCTCCCGGGAGTCGGGGAGGCCCGGCCTTCCTAGTGCCCAGGCCACGGCTCCGGGGAGAAACCCGCCATGGAGGGCACGCGGGAGGCCCTCTGCCTGAGGTGGCAGGTGTCACGCCAGGGCCACTGCAAGCCTGGCTCGGCTTGCCTGCTTTCTCCAAAGGAGGCTGGCCGACCAGCCGAACCTGGCACCTGGGCCAGGCCCCTTCCAAGGGGACGAGTTCCAGAGGCTAGAGCCCTGGGGGCGGCTGCCAAGTCTCCTGGGGCGTGTGCTGGGCCCCCGTCAGAGGAGGAAGCAGCCTGGTAAACGGTGTGCCAGGCCTGAGATCTGGAGGCCTCCCACAGCCGGGTCCCTGTCCTGCCCAGGCCCCCCGAGGGAGGACGATGGTCGGGCAGTGGCGAGCGGGGTGGGGCTGGCGCCGAGCCTGCCCTTGGATGCCCCGGGGAAGGGCGCCGGGGGATGGGCTGCCCCTGGCCGGGTCTGAGGGACCGACCCAGCTCGGGGCTGTCGGGGGCAGAGAGAGAACCCCCCTCCGCCCTTTCCCTTCAGGTTCTTAGGGCTGGCCAAATCCTTCCCAAGACAGCTTGTCTGGAGAAAATCAGACCCAGCTGAAGAACATGTGTCCATGGGGGAAACCCGGGAAACTGAGTCTCCCCACACAATAGCAGAGATTCTCATCTTGCATCCTCTCCTGAGCTAATGACAAAGGTGGATGTCCCGGGTGGGCCTGTGGAATGGGAGAGGGGAGGAAGTCTATTGTCATGCAGAGGGACATGGAAAGACTTGTCGGAAGCTTATCCCCTGCACTGGGGTCAGGTCGGGAAGGGACGGCACAGAGGTGAGCAGGAACCAACCGGCCTCTCTGTGGTGGGGCTGGCCCCGGGGCAGGCGTGGGGGTGATGGCTGGAAGTGGGATGGCGCGTGAGTTGGCACCAGCCAGCGGTGGAGGCAGAGACTCAGAGGTCAGGGATCTCTCTCTCTGTCTCTGTCTCTCTCTCTCTCCCTCAGGGAGCTGAGGAGAGTAAGGTGGCGCCCCCTGCCCACCTCGCCTACCTCTCCATGGGCCCTTCTTTCTCTGGCCGCTCCGGGAGCCCTGCGGGCTTGGGTTCAACCCCCCACACACCGCACAGGCCAAGGGTGCATGCGCGACCGCCGGGGCCCATGGCTGGCCTCGGGGGGGGGGGGGGAGTCCTCAGTGAAGGCCCCGCCCTCCCTCCAGGCTCTGACCCAGCTGCAGCTCTTCCATCGCCGCCCTTCTGGACTCGGCTTCAGCTGTCTCCCTCCCCTCCCCCACTCCCACTCAGCTTGCAGGCCGCTTCCCTGCCTTGAAAGCATGGCTCTGGCCCTGAGGGCCACAGACCTACTGGGCTTCAAGCTCAAGGCTCTGCCTGGGCCTGCTGCTTCGGCCAGGGGCTCATTTTTTCCTGGAAAGACAAAGCCATGGCCTCACCCCACGCCTGCACTTTGCCACGGCAGGCAGCCCAGATGTAGGAAAGGCTCTGTGGAGTCAGAAGTGCCGAGACAGGCAGATGGCACCAGAGGGTTTGGGGGCCAGGGCGCAAGTGGGCTAGCCCCTCCTCCCGGGAGTCGGGGAGGCCCGGCCTTCCTAGTGCCCAGGCCACGGCTCCGGGGAGAAACCCGCCATGGAGGGCACGCGGGAGGCCCTCTGCCTGAGGTGGCAGGTGTCACGCCAGGGCCACTGCAAGCCTGGCTCGGCTTGCCTGCTTTCTCCAAAGGAGGCTGGCCGACCAGCCGAACCTGGCACCTGGGCCAGGCCCCTTCCAAGGGGACGAGTTCCAGAGGCTAGAGCCCTGGGGCCGGCTGCCAAGTCTCCTGGGGCGTGTGCTGGGCCCCCGTCAGAGGAGGAAGCAGCCTGGTAAACGGTGTGCCAGGCCTGAGATCTGGAGGCCTCCCACAGCCGGGTCCCTGTCCTGCCCAGGCCCCCCGAGGGAGGACGATGGTCGGGCAGTGGCGAGCGGGGTGGGGCTGGCGCCGAGCCTGCCCTTGGATGCCCCGGGGAAGGGCGCCGGGGGATGGGCTGCCCCTGGCCGGGTCTGAGGGACCGACCCAGCTCGGGGCTGTCGGGGGCAGAGAGAGAACCCCCCTCCGCCATTTCCCTTCAGGTTCTTAGGGCTGGCCAAATCCTTCCCAAGACAGCTTGTCTGGAGAAAATCAGACCCAGCTGAAGAACATGTGTCCATGGGGGAAACCCGGGAAACTGAGTCTCCCCACACAATAGCAGAGATTCTCATCTTGCATCCTCTCCTGAGCTAATGACAAAGGTGGATGTCCCGGGTGGGCCTGTGGAATGGGAGAGGGGAGGAAGTCTATTGTCATGCAGAGGGACATGGAAAGACTTGTCTGAAGCTTATCCCCTGCACTGGGGTCAGGTCGGGAAGGGACGGCACAGAGGTGAGCAGGAACCAACCGGCCTCTCTGTGGTGGGGCTGGCCCCGGGGCAGGCGTGGGGGTGATGGCTGGAAGTGGGATGGCGCGTGAGTTGGCACCAGCCAGCGGTGGAGGCAGAGACTCAGAGGTCAGGGATCTCTCTCTCTGTCTCTGTCTCTCTCTCTCTCCCTCAGGGAGCTGAGGAGAGTAAGGTGGCGCCCCCTGCCCACCTCGCCTACCTCTCCATGGGCCCTTCTTTCTCTGGCCGCTCCGGGAGCCCTGCGGGCTTGGGTTCAACCCCCCACACACCGCACAGGCCAAGGGCGCATGCGCGACCGCCGGGGCCTAGGGCTGGCCTCCGGGGGGGGAGTCCTCAGTGAAGGCCCCGCCCTCCCTCCAGGCTCTGACCCAGCTGCAGCTCTTCCATCGCCGCCCTTCTGGACTCGGCTTCAGCTGTCTCCCTCCCCTCCCCCACTCCCACTCAGCTTGCAGGCCGCTTCCCTGCCTTGAAAGTATGGCTCTGGCCCTGAGGGCCACAGACCTACTGGGCTTCAAGCTCAAGGCTCTGCCTGGGCCTGCTGCTTCGGCCAGGGGCTCATTTTTTCCTGGAAAGACAAAGCCATGGCCTCACCCCACGCCTGCACTTTGCCACGGCAGGCAGCCCAGATGTAGGAAAGGCTCTGTGGAGTCAGAAGTGCCGAGACAGGCAGATGGCACCAGAGGGTTTGGGGGCCAGGGCGCAACTGGGCTAGCCCCTCCTCCCGGGAGTCGGGGAGGCCCGGCCTTCCTAGTGCCCAGGCCACGGCTCCGGGGAGAAACCCGCCATGGAGGGCACGCGGGAGGCCCTCTGCCTGAGGTGGCAGGTGTCACGCCAGGGCCACTGCAAGCCTGGCTCGGCTTGCCTGCTTTCTCCAAAGGAGGCTGGCCGACCAGCCGAACCTGGCACCTGGGCCAGGCCCCTTCCAAGGGGACGAGTTCCAGAGGCTAGAGCCCTGGGGCCGGCTGCCAAGTCTCCTGGGGCGTGTGCTGGGCCCCCGTCAGAGGAGGAAGCAGCCTGGTAAACGGTGTGCCAGGCCTGAGATCTGGAGGCCTCCCACAGCCGGGTCCCTGTCCTGCCCAGGCCCCCCGAGGGAGGACGATGGTCGGGCAGTGGCGAGCGGGGTGGGGCTGGCGCCGAGCCTGCCCTTGGATGCCCCGGGGAAGGGCGCCGGGGGATGGGCTGCCCCTGGCCGGGTCTGAGGGACCGACCCAGCTCGGGGCTGTCGGGGGCAGAGAGAGAACCCCCCTCCGCCCTTTCCCTTCAGGTTCTTAGGGCTGGCCAAATCCTTCCCAAGACAGCTTGTCTGGAGAAAATCAGACCCAGCTGAAGAACATGTGTCCATGGGGGAAACCCGGGAAACTGAGTCTCCCCACACAATAGCAGAGATTCTCATCTTGCATCCTCTCCTGAGCTAATGACAAAGGTGGATGTCCCGGGTGGGCCTGTGGAATGGGAGAGGGGAGGAAGTCTATTGTCATGCAGAGGGACATGGAAAGACTTGTCGGAAGCTTATCCCCTGCACTGGGGTCAGGTCGGGAAGGGACGGCACAGAGGTGAGCAGGAACCAACCGGCCTCTCTGTGGTGGGGCTGGCCCCGGGGCAGGCGTGGAGGTGATGGCTGGAAGTGGGATGGCGCGTGAGTTGGCACCAGCCAGCGGTGGAGGCAGAGACTCAGAGGTCAGGGATCTCTCTCTCTGTCTCTGTCTCTGTCTCTCTCCCTCAGGGAGCTGAGGAGAGTAAGGTGGCGCCCCCTGCCCACCTCGCCTACCTCTCCATGGGCCCTTCTTTCTCTGGCCGCTCCGGGAGCCCTGCGGGCTTGGGTTCAACCCCCCCACACACCGCACAGGCCAAGGGCGCATGCGCGACCGCCGGGGCCTAGGGCTGGCCTCGGGGGGGGGGGGTCCTCAGTGAAGGCCCCGCCCTCCCTCCAGGCTCTGACCCAGCTGCAGCTCTTCCATCGCCGCCCTTCTGGACTCGGCTTCAGCTGTCTCCCTCCCCTCCCCCACTCCCACTCAGCTTGCAGGCCGCTTCCCTGCCTTGAAAGCATTGCTCTGGCCCTGAGGGCCACAGACCTACTGGGCTTCAAGCTCAAGGCTCTGCCTGGGCCTGCTGCTTCGGCCAGGGGCTCATTTTTTCCTGGAAAGACAAAGCCATGGCCTCACCCCACGCCTGCACTTTGCCACGGCAGGCAGCCCAGGTGTAGGAAAGGCTCTGTGGAGTCAGAAGTGCCGAGACAGGCAGATTGCACCGCAGGCTTTGGGGGCCAGGGCGCAACGGGGCTAGCCCCTCCTCCCGGGAGTCGGGGAGGCCCGGCCTTCCTAGTGCCCAGGCCACGGATCCGGGGAGAAATCCGCCATGGAGGGCACGCGGGTGGCCCTCTGCCTGAGGAGGCAGGTGTCACGCCAGGGCCACTGCAAGCCTGGCTCGGCTTGCCTGCTTTCCCAAGAGGAGGCTGGCCGACCAGCCGAACCTGGCACCTGGGCCAGACCCCTTCCAAGGGGACGAGTTCCAGAGGCTAGAGCCCTGGGGGCGGCTGCCAAGTCTCCTGGGGGGTGTGCTGGGCCCCCGTCAGAGGAGGAAGCAGCCTGGTAAACGGTGTGCCAGACCTGAGATCTGGAGGCATCCCACACCCGGGTCCTGTCCTGCCCAGGCCCCCCGAGCTAGGACGATGGTTGTGGCAGTGGCAAGCGGGGTGGGGCTCGCGCCGAGCCTGCCCTTGGATGCCCTGGGGAAGGGCGCCGGGGGATGGGCTGCCCTTGGCCGGGTCTGAGGGACCGACCCAGCTCGGGGCTGTCGGGGGCAGAGAGAGAATCCCCATCCGCCCTTTCTCTTCAGGTTCTTAGGGCTGGCCAATTCCTTAGCAAGCCAGGTTGTCTGGAGAAAATCAGACCCAGCTCAAGAACATGTGTCCATGGGGAAAACCCGGGAAACTGAGTCTCCCCACACAATAGCAGAGATTCTCATCTTGCATCCTCTCCTGAGCTAATGACAAATGTGGATGTCCTGGGTGGGCCTGTGGAATGGGAGAGGTGAGGAAGTCTATTGTCATGCAGAGGGACAGGGAAAGACTTGTCTGAATCTTATGCCCTGCACTGGGGTCAGGGTCAGGTCGGGAAGGGACTGGCACAGAGGTGAGCAGGAACAGGCCTCTCTGTGGTGGGGCTGGCCCCGGGGCAGGCGTGGGGGTGATGGGTGGAAGTGGGATGGCGTGTGAGTTGGCACCAGCCAGCGGTGGAGGCAGAGACTCAGAGATCAGGGAGCTCTCTCTCTGTCTCTGTCTCTGTCTCTCTCTCCCTCCGGGAGCTGAGGAGAGTAAGGTGGCGCCCCCTGCCCACCTCGCCTACCTCTCCATGGGCCCTTCTTTCTCTGGCCGCTCTGGGAGCCCTGCGGGCTTGGCTTCAACCCCCCACCCACCGCACAGGCCAAGGGCGCATGCGCGACCGCCAGGGCCTAGGGCTGACCTCGGGAGTCCTCAGTGAATGCCCCGCCCTCCCTCCAGGCTCTGACCCAGCTGCAGCTGTTCCTTTGCCGCCCTTCTGGACTAGGCTTCAGCTGTTGTCTCCCTCCCCTCCCCCACTCCCACTCAGCTTGGAGGCCGCTTCCCTGCCTTGGAAACATTGCTCTGGAACTGATGACCACAGGCGTACTGGGCTGCAAGCTCAAGGCTCTGCCTGGGCCAGCTGCTTCGGCCAGGGGTTCATTTCTTCCTGGAAAGACAAAGCCTTAGCCTCACCCCACGCCTGCACTTTGCCACTGCAGCCAGCCCAGGTGTAGGAAAGGCTCTGTGGAGTCAGAAGTGCCCAGACAGGCAGATGGCACCGCAGGCTTTGGGGGCCAGGGCGCAACGGGGCTAGCCCCTCCTCTCGGGAGTCGGGGAGGCCCGGCCTTCCTAGTGCCCAGGCCACGGATCCGGGGAGAAGTCCGCCATGGAGGGCACGCGGGAGGCCCTCTGCCTGAGGTCGCAGGTGTCACGCCAGGGCCACTGCAAGCCTGGCTCGGCTTGCCTGCTTTCCCAAGAGGAGGCTGGCCGACCAGCCGAACCTGGCACCTGGGCCAGACCCCTTCCAAGGGGACGAGTTGCAGAGGATAGAGCCCTGGGGGAGGCCGCCAAGTCTCCTGGGGCGTGTGCTGGGTCCCTGTCAGAGGAGGAAGCAGCCTGGTAAACGGTGTGCCAGACCTGAGATCTGGAGGCCTCCCACACCCGGGTCCCTGTCCTGCCCAGGCCCCCCGAGGTAGGACGATGGTCGTGGCAGTGGCGAGCGGGGTGTGGCTGGCGCCCAGCTTGCCCTTGGATGCCATGGGGAAGGGCGCCGGGGGACGGGCTGCCCCTGGCCAGGTCTGAGGGACCGACCCAGCTCGGGGCTGTCGGGAGCAGAGAAAGAACCCCCCCCAAACCATAAAGCTAACCCGAACACTAAGCCTGTCCCTAATACCTAACCCGAATGTTATCCTAACTGTAAACTGAAACTGAATCCTAACCCTAACACTAACACTAACCAGAATAGTAATGCCTCGTCCTAAACAGAGCCCTATTGCTAACTCTAACCCCAACAGTAACACTAACCTTCACCCTAACCTGATCATAACCCTAACCCTAAACTGAATCCGAACACTAACCTAACATGTAGCTGAATCCTAAGCCTAACCCTAACCAGAAACCTAACACCAACAATAAACCTAACCTTAATCCCAACCCTAACCCTAACCATAACATTAACATGAATCATTAACCTATCCATAACCTGAGGCATAACCTAACCATAACCATAACCCTAAACCTAATCGTAACGCTAAACCTAACCTGAACCCTAGTGCTAACGCTAACAAGAAGCCTAACCCTAACCCTAACCCTAACTGGATCCCACCCGAACCCTAACCCTAACCAAATCTGAACACTAACTATAACACTAAACCTAAACCTAAGCAAAACCATAAACCTAACCAGAACCCTAACGTGAACCCAACTCTAGCCCTAACCTGAAACCAAACCCTGAATCTAACACTAAACGTAACCTGAAACTGAACCCTAACCTTAACACTCACCCTATCCCTAAACCTAACCTACACCATAACCCTAATCCTAACCATTAATCTAACTCAACCCTAATCCTAACATGAAAGCTAATCCTAACAGTATACTTAACATGAACCCTAACCCTATCCCCAAACCTAACCCTAAAACTCTACCTACCAATAACCCTAACAAGAATGCTAACCCTAACCCACCTGAACCCTAACACTAAAGCTAACCCTAACTCAAACCCTAATCCTACCACTAACCCGAACCATAACCCTAACCCTAACTGGTACCCTAAATCTAACCCAAACCCTAACCCAAAACCTAACCCTAAACCACATTTGAACACAATTACTAACGTGAATCCGAACCCTAACCCTAACATAACACTAAACTGAACCCTTAGCCTAACCCTAAAACTAACCCTAAACCTAAAGCAAACACTAGCTCTAACCCAACTAAACCCTAACCTGAACACTAACCCTAAACCTAACCAGAACTCTAACGCTAAGCATAATCCTAACTCAAACACTAACCTGAACCAAATGGTAACTGTAACCCAAAGCATGACGCCATCCTACCATTAAATGTAACCCAAACCTGAACCCGAGCTCTAACCCTAACACTAACCCTAATCCTAACGCAAACCCTAACCCTAACCCTAACCCGAAGCCTAATCCTACCCTAACTCTAACCCTAACCCAAATCCCGAACCCGAAGTGGAACCAGAACCCCAATCAGACCACTAACTCTAATCCTACACCTAACCATAACCTTAAGCCAAAACCGAACCCTAACCCTTGCACTAACCCTAACCTTAAGAGTAACCCTAAACCTAACCTTAACCCTAACCATAGCCTGAAAACTAACACTAACCCTAACCCTAACCCTAATCTAACCCAACTCTAAACCTAGCCATAAACCTTAGCCTAAACATAACCCAAACCATAGCAGTAACCCTATCACTAATCCGAATGGCAACCCTAACCCCAAAACTTCCTAGATCCCCAAAACGAAGCCTAACCCCAACCCTAGCCCAACAATAAAGCTAACACTAATCATAAACCTAACCCTAAACCCTAAGACTAACTTTAAGCCTAAAGAAAACCGGTGCTGGCCCTGACCCTAACACTGAACAGACCCCTAACCCTAGCTTTAACCACAACCCAAACCCTAAACCCTAACCCAGACCCTAACCTGAACCCTAACACTAACCCGAACCCTAACCTGAACCCTAACCTTAAACCTAACTGTAACCCAAACAGAGCCTAAGCGTAACCCTAACAGTAACCTTAACCATAACCCTGTCCTGAAACTAACACTAATCCTAACCCTAATCCTAACCCTAACCCTAACCTGAACCCTAACCCTAAACCTAACCGGAACCCAACCATAACCATAAACCTAACCCTAAGAGTAACCATATCCCTAACCCTAACCCGAACCCGCACCCAACTCTAACACTAACCCTAGGCCTAACCCTAACACTAACTCGTACCGGAACACTAACCCTAGCCCTAAATTTAACCCGTACCCTAACCCTAATCCTAACCTGAAGCCTAACCCGAGCCTAACCCTAACCATAACCAATCCCTAACCTGAAAAGGAACTCTCACGCTAATCCAAACACTAACCCTAAAACTAAACTTAACCTTATACCTAACCCTAACCCAAACTGTAAGGCTTACCCTAACACAAAACCTAATCAAAACCCTAACCTGAAGTCGAATCATAAAACTAACCCTAACTCTTACTCTAACTCTTACTCTGACTCTAAACCTAACCTGTACCCTAACCCTAACACTAACCCTAACTGTAACCTTAACTCTAACCTTAATCCTCACTCGAAACCTAAACTTAACGCTAAACATAAACCGAATCCGAACCCTAACCTTAACCCAAAACCAAACCTAAACCGAACTCTAGCCCTAACACTAACCTGAACACTATCGCTATCCCTAACCCTAACCAGAAACTGGAAACTAACCATGACACAAACACTAACCCAAACCCTAACCCTAACCCTAACCCAACCAAAGCCTAAGAGTAAACCTAGCCCTAACCCTAAGCCTAACCATAACTTGAACTCTAACAGCAACTCTAACCCTAACCTGAACCATAACCCTAAACGAACCCTAACCCTAACCTAAACTTGAACCCTAATGCTATCTGTAACCCAACCCAATCCTAACCCTAACCCTAGCGCTAACCCGAAGCCTAACCCTAACCCAAACCCTAACACTAACCCTAATCCTAACCCAACCCGAACCCTGACCCTAACCCAGTCCTACCCCTAACCCTAACAATCTCTAACCCTAACCCAAACCAACCCTAACCCTAACCCTAGCACTAAACCGAAGCCTAATCCTAACCCCAACCCCAACTCTAATAGTAACCCGAAACCAAACTCTAACCCTAACCCTCACCCTAATCCTTAACTAAACTGAACTCAAAACCTAACCCTGACACGAAGCCGAACCCGACAATAACCGAAACCCTAACACAATCCAGAACCTGAACCCTAACCCTAACCCTAATCCGAACACTAACCTCTCCCTAAATGTAACACTAACAATAACTGTAACCCTAATCCTAACCCTAAACATAACCCGAAACGTAACACTAACACTAACCAGAACAAGAACTTGAAACCTAAACCTAAGCTGAACCAGAGATCTAACCCTAACATGAACCCAACCCTAACCCTATAGCTAACCATTATCCTAACACGAATATTAACCCTAACATTTTCAGAAACCCTAACCTGAACCGTAACCTTAACCCTATCCCGACACCTAGCTCGACACTAACCCTAACCCTAACATGATCTTGAAGTTGAACCCTAACCCTAACACTAACCTGAACACTAACTCTAACCCTAAACCCAATCCTAACCCTAACCCCAACCCTTAACCTAACCTTAAACCTAACACTACACCAAACCATAACCCTAAATCCAGCCCTAATTCTAACCCTAACCCTAACCCGAATCCAACCCTAACCCTAGCACTAACCCGACCCCTAAAGCTAAGGCTAACCCTACACCGAAACTGAAACCTAATCGTAACATTAATCCGAACACTAAACATAACCCTATACATAACCCAACTCCAACCCTAAACTGGAGGCAACCGT
This sequence comes from Diceros bicornis minor, assembly GCF_020826845.1. Lineage (NCBI taxonomy): Eukaryota > Metazoa > Chordata > Mammalia > Perissodactyla > Rhinocerotidae > Diceros > Diceros bicornis. The sequence continues at coordinate 77,629,747 of NC_080750.1, read as the reverse complement.
AATCCTAACCCTAATGTGAAACCTAACGCTAAAGCTAACCCTAAACCAAACCTGAAACATAACCATAACCCTAGTCCAAATAGTAACACTAAAACTAAACTTAATGCTAACCCAAACCATAGCCCTTACCCTAACATGAATCCTAACTCTAACTCTAACCCGAAATCGAACCATAATACTAAACCTAAGCCTAAACTTAACGTTAACCCTAAGCCTAACCCTAATCCTAACCTGAAACCTAACCCTAATGCTAACACTAACCAGAACCCGAACCCTAGCCCTAACGTGAACACTAATGCTAAATCTAATCCGAACCAGAACCTGACCCCTAACCATAACCAGAACCCTATCCCTAACCCGAACACGAACCCAACCATAGCCCTAAACCTAACCCTAATCCTAACACGAACCCTAACCCTAACTCGTACCCTAAACCGATCCCTAACACTAACCCTAACCTGAAGATGGACCCGACCTTAACCCTAACCCTAACACTAACCCTAACTCTGACACTAACCAGACCGCTAAACCTAACCCTAACCCTAACCTGAACCCTAGCACGAACCTTAAACAAAAGCTAACCCGACCACTGACCTGAGGGCTAACTCTAACCCTAAACCTAAACCAAAAGAGTACACGAACCCTAACTCCAACCCTAACCAGAACCCTAACCCTAACCCTAACCCTAACCCCAACCCTAACCCTAAACTAAACCCTAACCGGAACCATAACCCTAACCCTAACCTGAACCCTAACAATAACCCAAACGTTAACCCTAACGGGAAGGCAATGATAGCCCTAATTCTAAGCAAACAGTAACACTTACCCTAAGCCTAACTATAACTCAATCCCGAACCCTAACTCTAACCCTCACCCAAAGCCTAACCCGACCCTAACACTAACCAGAATCCTAAGCCTAACCTTAACCCCAATCCTAAATGTAACCCTAGCCATAAACCAGCCTGAACTTTAACCTGCACCCTGTCCCTAACCCTAAGCGGAACCCAACCATAACCCTAACCCTAACCCGAACCCGAACCTGAAAGCTAACCCTAAACCCAAGCCTGACCCTAACCCTAACCCTAGCCCTAACCCCAACCCTAACCCTAACCCTAAACCTAAACCAAACCAGTACACAAACCCTAACCTGAACCCTAAGCCTAACCTTAACCCTAACCCGAACCCTAATCCTGAGCCTAAACCTAACCCGATCCCTAACCCAAACTCTAACACGAACCTTAACCCAAAAGCTAGTAATGATTCACACTTGGATACAAAGATGTTTCTTTCTGTCAACTTACAAACCGAGAGAAGAAAGTGTGTTCTCTAAGGAATTTGAGAGTGTTCCTGTCCCTAGGAACTCCACGGCCCTGTTTCCAAACCTCCTTTCGGATGGTGATCATTAGCAGGTGGAAGGAAGGGAGATGGGGCATGAAGGTACTTCCAGGAATGGATGTTATCCATAGTTTAACTCAGCTGTAGTAGTGATTGCCCCTCAGATACCAAGATGTTTCTTACCATCTTCTCACAAAGCCAGGATAAGAAAGTGCCTTCTCTAAGGAATTTGACTGAGATTCTGTCTCAAGGCCCTACATGGTGCTGTGCACAACTTTCTTTGGGAAGGCCATCCTTAGGAGCTGGAAGGAAAGGAGATTGGGCATGAAGTTACTTCCAGGAATGGCTGATATCCATCGTTTCACTCAGCTCTAGTAGTGATTGCCACAAAGATAGAAAGATGTTTCACAACATCTACTTACTGTCCAGGATAAGAAAGTGCCCGGTCTAAGGCAAGTGAGTGAGATTCTCTCTGAAGGCCCTATGTGGGCCTGTGCAAAACCTTTTCGGGAAGGTGATCTTTAGGAGTGGGAAGGAAAAGAGATGGGGCATGAAGTTACTTCCAGGAATGGGTGCTATACATAGTTTATCCGAGTTGTAGTAGTGATTGCCACTCAGATACAAAGATGTCTCTTACCATCTAAATACAAGCCAGGATAAGAAAGTGCTTTCTCTAAATCATGTGAGTGAGATTGTCTCTCAAGGCCCTTCATGGGCCTGTGTAAACCTGCTTTGGCAAGGCGATCCTTTTGCACTGGAAGGAAGGGAGATCTGGCAAGAAGTTTTTTCCAGGAATGGGTGTTATACATAGTTTAACTCAGCCTCAGTAGTGATTGCCACTCAGATAGGAAGATGTTTCTTTCCATCTACTTACAAGCCGAGATAAGAAAGTGCCTTCCCTAAGACATGTGTGTGAAATCCTCTCTCAAGGCCCTCCGTGGCCCTGTGCACAACCTGGTTTTGGATGGCGATCTTTAGGAGCTGGGAGAAAGGGAGATTGAGCACCAAGTTGTTTCCAGGAATGGGTCTTATACATAGTTTAACTCAGCTGTAGTAATGATTGCCACTCACAAACAAAGATGTTTCTAGCCATCTACTTCCAACCCAGGATAAGAAATTCCGTTCTCTAAGGCATTTGAGAGTGATCCTGTGTCAAGGCCCTACATGGCCCTGTTTCCATACCTGCTTTGGGAAAGTGATCCTTCGGAGCTGGAAGGAGGGAGATTGGGCACATAGTAATTTCCAGGAATGGGAGTTATACTTAGTTTAGCTCAGCTGTAGTAATGCCTGCCACTCAGATACAAACATGCTTCTAGCCATCTACTTAGACTGTAGTATGAGAAAACGCGCTCTCAATGGCTTATGAGTGAGATGTTGTTGCAAGACAATACACAGTCCTGTTTCCAAACCTGCTTTGAGAAGGCAATCGTTAGGAGTTGGAAGTAAGGGAGATTGGGCACTAAGTCATTTCCAGGAATGGGTGTTATACTTAGTTTAGCTCAGCTGTAGCAATTCTTGCCACTCAGATACAAACATGTTCCTAACCATCTACTTAGAATCCGCTATCATTAAGTGTGCTCTCTATGGTTTGTGAGTGAGATTGTCTCAAGGCACTACATGGTCCTCGTTCCATACCTTCCTTAGGAAGGGGATCCTCATGTAACGGAAGGAAGGGATATTGGGCCTGAACTTCGTTCCAGGAACTGGCGTTATCCATAGTTTAACTCAGCTGTAGTAGTGATGCCATTCAGATAGGAAGATGTTTCTTACCATCTACTTACAAACCGGGATAAGAAAGTTCCTTCTCTAAGGCATGTGCGTGAGATTCTCTCTCAAGGCCCTACATGGCCCTGTTTACAAGCCTGCTTTTGGAAGGAGATCTGCAGCAGCCGGAAGGAAGGGAGATTGGGCATGAAGTCATGTCCAGAAACAGGTGCTATACATAGGTTAGCTCAGTTGTACTAACGATTACCACTCATATAGCTACTTGTTCCTAGACTGTTACTTACAAGGTGGTTCAGAAAGTGCCTTATCAAAGGAGTATGAGATTCGTTCTCAGGGCACAAAATGGCATTATGCTCCAAACCGGGTTCAGGTTTTTCACCATTACAAGATGGAAAGAAGAGAGGTTAGGCACAAATTTATTTCCAGGAATGGGCGTTACACATACTTTTGCTAAGCTGTAGGAATGATTGCCACTCATATACAAACTTGTTCATGGACTTCTACTTAGAAGCCTGCATCAGAAATTTCCTTCTCAAAGGAATGTGAGATTAATTCTCAGGTCCAGAAATGGCATTGTTTTCCAAATTCTGTTCCTGGGTGAGCAAAGTAATCCTTACAACATGGGAGGAAGAGAGATTATGCACAAAGTTGTTTCAGGGATTAGGTGTTATACACCTTTTAACTCCGCTTTAATAATGATTGTCACTCATTTACAAACTTGTTCCTGCATATCTACATATAGGCTGGGATTAGAAAGTGCCTTCTCATAAGAAAGTGAGATACCTTCTCAGGGTCCGAATGCCAGTATGTTCCAAAACATTTAGGTTGGTGATGCTTACGAGCTGGAAGGAAGAGAGGTTGGGCACCAAGTTATTTTCAAGAATAGGTGATATATATTTCATCTCTGCTGTAGTAATGATTGCCACCCACTCATATTCAAACTTGCTCCTAGACATTTACTTACAAGCCAGGATCAGAAATTGCCTTCTCAAAGAAATGTGAGATTCGTTCTCAATGGCCGAATTGGCATTATTTACCAAACCTCGTTTTGGGTTGTGATCCTTACGTGATTGAAGGAAGCGAGATAAGGCACAAAGTTATTTCCGGGAATGGGTGTTACACAAAATAAAGCTCACCTCTACTAATGATTGAAACTCATATAGCAACGTTTTCCTAGACATCTACTTAGAGCCTTCTCAAGGGAATGTGAGTTTTGTTGTCCAGGTGCAAAATGACAGTAGGTTCGAAATCTGGTTTAGGTTTGTGATCTTTATGAGATGGAAGGAAGAGAGATTAGGCACAAAGTTTCTTCCAGGAATGGGTGTTATGTGAAGTTCACCTCAACTGTAGTAATGATTGCCAATCATATACAAACTTGTTCCTAGACATCTACGTAAAAACCAGGAACAGAACATTCCTTCTGAAAGCACTGTGAGACTCCTTCTTAAGGACTGAAATGGCATTATGGTCCAAATCAGGTTTAGGTTTGTGATCCTTACGAGATGGAAAGAAGAGAGACTAGGCACAAAGTGATTTCCAGGAATGGGTGTTATACCAAGTTTGTCAGCTGTAGTAATGACAGTCACGTCTATACAAACTTGTTCCTAGATATCTACTTAGAAGCTGGTATCAGAGAGTGTGTTCTCAAAAGAATGTGAGATTCCTTCTAAAGGCCTGAGAGGGCACTATATTCCAAACCTGGTTGACAAATGTGGTCCTTACGAGCCGGAATGAAGAGAGTTTGGGCATGAAGTTATTTCCAGGAATGGCTGTTAGTCACAGTTTAGCTCAGCTGTAGTAATGATTGCCAAACAAAACCTGTTCCTACACTTCTACTTAGAAGCCGGGATAACAACGTTCCTTCTGAAAGGAATATGAGGTTCCCTCTCTTTTTTCTTTGTGAGGAAGATCAGCCCTGAGCTAACGTCCATGCCAATCCTCCTCTATTTGCTGAGGAAGACTGGCCCAGACCTAACATCCGTCCCAATCTTCCTCCACTTTATGTGGGATGCCACCACAGCATGGCCTGACAAACTGTGTGTCGGTGTGTGCCCGGTATCTGAACGCGGGCCACCAGCAACAGAGGGTGCACACTTAACCACTACACCATGGGGCTGGACTCTATGAGGTTCCTTCTCAAGGCCCAAAATACCATGATGTTCCAACATGGTTGAGCAAGCTGATCCTGATGAGATAAAGGAAGAGAGATTAGGCACAAAGTGATTTCCAGGAATGGCTGTTATACATACGTTAGCTCCTGTCGTCGTGATTGCCACTCATATGCAAACTTGTTCACAGAACAAGTTCCCTACATACAGGTCGGGAACACAAAGGGCCTTCGCAAAGGAATGTGACTTTCCTTCTCAGGGCCCAAAATTGCAATATGTCCCAAACCTGGCTTAGGTTTGTGATCCTTATTGGATGGAAGGAAGAGAGATTGGGCACAATGACATTTTCATGAATGAGTTTTCTACATAGATTAACTCAGGTGTAGTAATGATTGCCACTCATATACAAACTTGTTCCTAGACATCTACATAACCCCAGGATCAGAAAGCAACTTCTCAAAGGAATGTGACATTCCTTCTGAGGGTCTGAAACAGCAATATGTTCCAAACTTAGTCGAGGAAGGTGGTATTTACGAGCTGGAAGTAAGAGAGATTGAGCATGAAGTTTTTTTCCAGGAATTGATGTTATTCATAGAATAGCTCAGTTGTACTAACGATTGCCACTTATATAGAATCTTGTTCTTGGGCATATACTTAGAAGCAGTGATCATAAAGTGCTTTCTTAAAGGAATATGAGATTCCTTCTCAAGGCCGGAAATGGCAATATGTTCCAAACATGGTTGAGGAAGGTGGGCCTTATGATCTGGAAGGAAGAGAGACCGGCACAAAGTTATTTTCAGGAATAGGGGTTATTCATAGTTCAGCTCAGTTGTAGTAATGATTCCACTCATATACAAACTTGTTTCTAGGGATCTACTTAGAAGCTGGGATCAGAAAGTTCCTTCTCAAGGTAACGTGAGATTCATTCTCAAGGCCTGACATGGTATTACATTCAAAACCTTGCTTAAGAATGTAATCCTTTAGAGCTGGAAGGAAGAGAGATGGGGTAGGAAGTTATTTTGAGGAATGGTTCTTATACATAGTTTAGCTCAGCTGTAGTAATGATTGCCACTCATTTAGAAACTCGTTACTATACATTTACTTACAAGCCGGGATCAGAAAGTGCTTTCTCAAAGGAGTGTGAGATTTGTTCTCAAGGGCCTGAAATGGCATTATGTTCCAAACCTGATTTAGGTTTGTGATCCTTACGAGATGGAAGGAAGAGAGAAGCACAGCTCTATTAGTGATTGCCAATCACATACAAACTTGATCCTAGACGTCTATGTGCAGGCTGTGATCAGAAACTGCTGTCTCAAAGGAATGTGAGATTTCTTCTCAAGGTCTGAAATGGCAATATGTTCCCAACTTGCTTGAGGAAGGTCTTCATTATGAGCTGGAAGGAAGATAGATTGGGCATGAAGTTATTTTCAGGATTGGGTGTTACTCAAAGAATAGTTCAGTTGTAGTAACGATTGCCACTTATATAGAATCTTGTCCTGGACAGCTACTTAGAAGCAGGGATCAGAAAGTGCCTTCAAAGTAGTGTGAGATTCATTCTCAAGGCCTGAAATGGCACGATGCATGAAACTTGGTTTATATTTGTGATCCTTATGAGATTGAAGGAGGACAGATGAGGCAAAAAGTATTACCTGGAACGGTTGTTATAGACAGTTGAGCTCAGGTCTAGTAACGATTAACACTCATATACATACTTATTCCTAGACTTCAACATTCTGGACAGGATCAGAATGTGCCTTCTCAAAGGAATATGAGATTCCATCTCAAGGAGTGACATGGCAATATGTTCCAAACCTGGTTTAGCTTTGTGATCCTTATGAGTTGGAAGGAAGAGAGATGAGGCACAAAGTTATTTTCAGGAATGGGTATTATACACAGCTTAGCTCAGCTGTAGTAACGCTTGCCACTCATATACAAACTTGTTCCTAGACATCTACTTCCACTCTGGGATCAGAAAGTGCCTTCTCAAAGGAATGCGAGAATCCTTCTCAGGGCCCAACAAGGCAATATGGTCCAAAACTGGTTTAGTTTAGTGACGCTTAGTGCTAGAAGGAAGAGAGTTTTTACATGAAGCTATTTCGTGGAATGGGTATTATAAATCATTTTACTCATTTGTAGTACTGATTGATGCTCCAATATAAACTTGTTCCTAGACATCTACTTACAAGAAGTTATCAGTAAGTGTCTTCACAGAGGAATGTGAGATTTGCTCTCAACGACCAAAATAGCATTATGTTCTAAACCTGGTTTAAGAAGGTGATTCTCACTAGCTGAAAGGAAGAGCGAGTGAGCACAAAGATACTTCCAGGGATGGGTATTTTATACAGATGAGCTCAGCTGTAGTGATGATTGCCACTCATCTACAAAGTCGTTTCTAGACATTTGCTAACAAGCCTGGGTCAGAAAGTGCCCTCTCAAAGGAATATGAGATTCAATCTCAAGGCCTGAAACTGTATTCTGTTATATACCTGTTTTAGGTTTCTGATCTTTATGAGATGGAAGGAAGAGATAGTGGGCATGAAGTTATTTCCAACAATGGGTGTTATACATAGTTCAGCTAAGTTCCAGTAATCATTGAAATTCAATTACTAACTCGTTCCTAGAGCTCTACTGAGAACCCGGGATCAGAAATTGCCTTCTCAAAGGAATGTGATATTCCTTCTCAAGGCCTGAAATGGCAATATGTCCCCAACCTGGTTAAGGAAGCTGGACCTCATTTGCTGGAAGGAAGAGAAACAGGGCACGAAGTTATTTCCTTATTTGTTACTGGCAAAAGTGCCTGAGCAGTGGTATTTTGTCTTTCCATTGAGAAGGCAGCCTCAGTGCAGGCAACGAACCAAAAGGAAGAAAAGGCACTTTCCATTATGATCCTCAAAAACTAAACGGAAATGTTTTTCTCCACAGAGTATGTTCATTAGATGGATACAATAGATATTCTCTCCCAGCTGCAGTGGAAAGTTTAAAAGCTCTCAGGGGTAGATGCTCCTTAAACGTACTTGCAAGCAGAGTTAGGCAAGAACTTGCTGGCATTACATGGGAGAGAATTCTCTTTTATTTTTGGGAGGAAGATCAGCCCTGAGGTAACATCCGATGCTGATCCTCCTCTTTTTTGCTGAGGAAGATTGGCCCTGAGCTAACATCTGTGCCCATCTTCCTCTACTTTATATGGGACGCCACCACAGCATGTCCTGGCAAGCAGTGCGTTGGTGCGTGCCCAGGGTTGGGAAACTGAAAACCCCAGGCCACCAAAGTGGAGCATGCACACGAAACCGTTTGCGCCACCAGGCAGGCCCCAGGGAGAAAATTCTTAAGTAAAAGTCATTAACAGCAATGTTGGGAGAGGCAATTTTCAGGATAGTCCTCTACAGATGCAAGCAAGAATTTTGCTCCAGACTGGCCTTTCCTTTTACAGATGCTATAGATACTATCTCCCAAGTGTACTGAAATTTTAAAACCTCTCATATGAAGATGTTACTTACACTTATTGGGTACCTGTGTTAAACAAAAATGTTCGTCATGATATGCTAGTGAGACCCTGAATGTAGTTTGAACTGCAGTGTATTCAAATTCTCAAGATGATCCTAAACAGCTACAAGGAGGAGTTTCTCTGAAGAGTCAACTGTCATCGAATGGATGGTAAGGATAATCTGCACCACCTGTAGTGATAGCTCTCCTAGTAAGATGATCCTGAAAACTACTGGCAAACTTGGTTGCTTAGTGGTGTTTTGTCATTCCATTGGGAAGACAGCCTCAGTGCGGGCAATGAACGGCAAAGAGGAAAAGTCACTGAACCACATCGTCCAAAAATCTACAAGGAAGAGTTTTTCTGCACAGGGTACGTTCATGTACTGGATGTTATGGATATTGTGTCCCAGCTGCGGTGGAAAGTTTAAAAGCTCTCAGAGGCAGATCCTGCGGAAAGCTACTTGCAATCTGAGTTCAGCAAGGTCTTTCTTTCATTAAATAGGGAGAGAATTACTAAGTGAATGTTGTTAACTGCAAGGATGCAAAGGAAATTTTCAGGATAGTCCTATACTGATATTAGCAAGAAATTTTCTCTACAATGATCTTTCATTTTATAGATGTTATAGATACTCCCATCTGTACTGAAATTTTAAAACCTCTCATATGAAGGTATTCCTAACAGATATTTGCAACCTGCGTTAAACAATAGTGTTGATAATAATATGCTAGTGAGACCCTGAAGGTAGGCTGAACTACAATGTTTTTAATGTCACTCATGAATATGATTCTAAACAGCGACACGTAAAGATATTCTTCACACGGTACTTTCGTTGAATGGATGTGATAGAGTTTCTTCCCCGGTTGTGGTGACAATTTTAACATCTCATAGGAATGTGCTCCTAGCAGCAACTGGCAAAATAGGTTTACAGTGGTGTTTTGTCTTTACGTTGTGGAGGAGACCTGAGTGCAGGCAGTAACTGCAGAGATGAAAAGGCACTTTGTAAGATGATCTTAAAAAGCTAAAAGGACGTATGTTCCTCCACAGAGTGTACTTACATGTAATGTTTGGTATAGATATTCTGTCTCAGCTGCAGTGGAAAGTTTAAAAGCTCGCAGAGGCAGATCTGCTGAAAGCTACTTGCCATCTGAGTTCAGCAAGATCTTTCTTGCCTTACCTGGGAGCGAATTCCTAAGTGCAGGTCGTTAACTGCAATGGTGGAAAAGGCAATTTTCAAGATACTCCTATACAGATACAACCAAGAGATTTTCTCCACACTGAACTCTCATTTCATGGATGTTATAGATACTCTCTCCAGCTGTACTGAAAATTTAAAAACTCTCATATGAAGATGTTACTAACAGATATTGGCAACCTGTGTTAAGCAATAGTGTTCATCATGATATGCTAATGATACCCTAAATGCAGGCTGAACTGCAATGCCTTTAAAGTCATTCATGAACATAATCCTAAGCAGGTACAAGAAGAGGTTTTCTTCACGGTATACTTTCATTGAATGGATTTGGTAAAGCTTCTTTCCGAGGTGTGTTGAAATGTTGAAACTCTCAAAGGAAGGTGTTCCTAACAGCTACTGGCAGAGTAGGTTTAGCAGTAGTGTTTTCTCTTTAAATCAGGGAGGCAACGTGAGTGCAGGCAATGAAATGCAAAGATGAAAATGCAATTGACAATATGATCTGAAGAAGCTAAAAGCAAGTGTTTTCCTCCACATGGTACTTACATGGAATGGATATTATAGATAAGTTCTCCCAGCTGCAGTGAAAATTTTAAAAGCTCTCAGAAGATCATTCTTAAAGGACCCTGCAAGCTGAGTTCAACAAACGCTTTCTTGCTTTACTTTGGAGAGAGATCTGAGTGAAGGCCATGAAATGCAATGAGGGAAAAGGCAATTTGCATGATGAACGTACACAGTTACACGAACGAGATTTTCACCAAACTTGTCTTTCATATTATGGATGTTATAGATACTCTCTCGCAGCACTATTGAAATTTAAAACCCCTAAGATGAAGATGTTGCTTTCAAATATTGGCCACCTGTCTTAAGCAATATAATTCATCATGAGATGCTAGTGGGACCCTGACTAGAGTTTGAACTGCAGTCTATTAATAGTCTCTTCTCAAGATGACCCTTAACAGCCACAAGCTGGAGTTTCTCTGAAGCGTCAACTTTCTTTGAGTTGATCATAACAATAACCTGCACCACCTGTAGTGATCGTTCGAAAGCTCTCCTAAGAAGATGCTCTGATGGCTACTGGCAAAGGTCATTGAGCAGCAGTGTTTTGTATTTCCATTGGGAAGGGAGGTTCAGTGCAGGCAATGAACAACAAAGAGGAAAAGGCACTTTACAATATGATCCTAAAAAGCTAAAAGGACGAATTTTTCTCCACAGGGTACATTCCTGAAATGGATGTTATAGATATTCGCTCCCCACTGCAGTGAAAAGTTTAAAAGCTCTGAGAGGGAGAGCCTCCTTAAAGATACTTCCAAGCTGAGTTCAGCAAACATTTTTTACCTGACTTGGGAGAAAGAGCACGGATGAAGGTTATTTACTGCAACGTTGGAAAAGGCAATTTTCAGAATAGTCCTATACAGATACACGCAAAAGATTTTCTCTACACCTGAATTTCAATTGATGGATGTTATAGATACCCTTTGCCAGCTGTACTGACATTTGAAAACCACTCATATGAAGATGTTACATGTAGATATTGGCCAACTGTGATAAGCAATAGTGTTTATCATGATACGTTACTGAGAACCTGAAGGCAGACTGAACTGCAGTGTAGTCAAAGTCTCTTCTCAAGATGATCCCAAACAGCTGCAAGCAGAGTTTCTCTGAAGAGTCCACTTTCGTTGAATGTAGGGTAATGATAATCTGCACCACATGTAGTGATAGTTTGAAAGCTCTCCTAGGATTGTTTCAAAGAGTTACTGGTAAACTTCGTTGAGCAGTGGTATTTTGTCTTTCCTGTGGGAAGGAAGCCTCAGTGCAAGACATGAACTACAAAGAGGAAAAGGCACTTTACTATGTGATCCAAAAAACTAAAAGGAAGACTTTTCCACCACACAGTATGTTCCTGGAATGGATGTTATAGATATTCTCTCCCAGCTGCAATGGAAAGTTTAAAAGCTCTCAGAGGAAGGTGCTCCTTAAAGATACTTGCAAGCAAGTTCAGTAAGAACTTTCTGGCATTACAAGGAGAGAACTCCTATGTGTAGGTCGTTAACAGCAATGATGTAAAATGCAATTTTCAGGATAATCCTATACAGATATAAACAAGAGATTGTCTCCAAAGTGAAATTTCATTTTATGGATGTTACATATACTGTCTCCCAGCCGTACTGAAATTTTAAAACCTCTCCAATGAGGATGTTACTAACAGATATTCGTCACCTGTGTTAAGCAATAGTGTTCGTCATGACATGCTAGTGAGACCCTGAACGCAGATTGAACTGCAGTGTATTTGAAGTCACTTATGAAGATGACCCTAAACAATTATAAGCAGAAGTTATCTCCACGGTGTACTTTCATTAAATGGATGTGATAGAGCTTTTTTCTGAGCTGTGGTGAAAAGTGTAAACTCTCATGGGAAGGTGTTCCTAATCGCTACTGGCAGTGTAGGTTTAACAGTGGTGTTTTTTCTTTACATCGGGGAGGAAGCCTGAGGGCAGGGAATGAAATTCAAAGATGAGAATGCAATTGACAATATGATCCAAAGAAGCCAAAAGCAAGTGTTTTCCTCCACAGAGTACTTACATGGAATGGATGTAATGAATAGGTTCTCCTAGCTGCAGTGAAAAGTTTACAAGCTCTCAGAGGAAGATCGTCCTTAAAGATTCCTGCAAGGCGAGTTAAGAAACACTTTCTTGCATTACATGGGATAGAGAGCCTGAGCGAAGGTCGTTAACTGCAGTGATCTAAAGGCAATATGCAGGCTGATCCCATAAAGAGAAAAGCCACAGATTTTCTGCATATTTCACTTTCGTTTTATGGATGTTATAGATAACCTCTCCCAGCTGTGCTGAAATTTTAAAACATCTCAGATGAAGATGTTACTTACAGATGTAGGCCACATGTGTTAAGCTATAATGTTTGTCATGATATGTTCATGAGAGCCTGAAAGTGGATTGAACTGTAGTGTATTAAATATCTCTTCTCAAGATGATCCTGAACAGCTACTATAAGGAGTTTCTCTGAAGATTCAACTTGAATGGAATAGATGTTAAATATAATCAGCAAAACCTGTAGTAATACTTTGAAATCTCTCATACGAAGATGTTCCTTACAGCTACTGGCAAAATTGGTTGAGCAGTGTTGTTTTGTCTCTATATAGTGAAGGAAACATTATTGCAGGCAATGAACAGCAAAGAGGAAAAGGCAATTTACCATATGATCCTAATACCTAAAAGGAAGAGTTTTTCTGAACAGAGTATGTTCACGGAATGGATGTTGGAGATATTCTCTCCCAGATGCAGTGAAATGTTTAATAGATCTCAGAGGAAAATCCTCCTCAGAGATACTTGCATGCTGAGTTCAGCAAACATTTTCTTGCATGTCTTGGGTGAGAGAGCCTGAGTGAAGGTCGTTAACTGCAAAGAGGGAAAAGGCAATTTGCAAGAAGATTCTATATAGATGCAAGGATGAGATTTTTCTCCACATTTGACTTTCATTTTATGGATGTTATAGATACTCTCCTCTAGCTGCAGTGAAACTGAAAAACCTCTCATATGAAGATGTAACCTATGATATTGACCACCTGTGTTAATCAATAGTGTTCATCATAATATGCTACTCAGACCCCGAAAGCAGATTGAACTGCAGTAATTAAAAGACTCTTCTCAAGATGATCCTAAACACCTACAAGCAGGAGTTGCTCTGAACAGTCAACTTTTATTGAATGGATGGTAATGATCATCTGCACCACCTGTAGTGATAGTTGGAAAGCTGTCATAGCACATTGTTCCTACAGCTACTTTCAAACTTGTTTGAGCAGTGGTGAGTTGTCTTTCGGTTGGGAAGAGAGCCTCAGTGCAGGCAATGAGCGACAAAGAGGAAAAGGCACTTTAACATATCCTAAAATGCTAACTTTAAGAGTTGCTCACCACAGAGTAGGTTCATGGAATGGATGTTAGAGTAATACTCGCCCCACTGCAGTGGAAAGTTTAAAAGCTCTCAGAGGCAGATCCTCCTGTAAAGTACTTGGAAGCAGAGGTCAGCAAGAACTTTCTTGCTTTACATGGGGAAGAATTCCTGATTGAAGGTAGTTAACTGCAATGTTGATAAAGGCAATTATCAGGATAGTCGTATACAGATAGAAGCAAGAAATTTTATACATACTGGACTTTCGTTTTATGGATGTTATAGATACACTCTCCCAGTGTTACTGAAATTTTAAATCCTCTCATATGAAGATGTTACTATCAGATACTGGCAAACTGTGATAAGCAATAGTGGTCATCATGATATGCAGTGAGACCCTGAATACAGATTGAACTGCAGTGTAAAGCCACTTAAGAACATGGTCATAAACGCTTACAAAAGGAGGTTTTCTTCATGGTGTACTTTCATTGAATGGATGTGATACAGCTTCTTTCCGAGCTGTGGTGAAAATTGGAAACTCCCCTAGGAAGTTGTTCCCAACAGCCACTTGCAATGTAGGTTTAGCATGGGTGTTTTCCTTTATATCAGGTAGGAAACCTGAGTGCATGCAATCAAGTGCAAAGATAAAAGGCACTTTACAATATGATCCTAAAAAGCTAAAAGGAAGTGTTTTCCTCCACAGAGAACTTACATGGAATGGATGTTACAGATATTCTCTTGCAGCTGCAGTACAAGTTTACAAGCTCTCAAAGGAGGATCCTGCTTAAAGCTCCCTACCAGCTGAGTTCAGCAAGTAGTTTCTTGCCTTACATAGGAGAGAGAGCCTGAATGACGGTTGTTAACTACAATGATGGAAAAGGCAATTTGCAGGAGGATCCTATAGACATATCAGCCAGAGATTTTCTGCACACTTGACTTTCATTTTATGAATGTTGCAGATACTCTCTCCCAGCTGTAGTGATAAGTTTAAAAGCCCTCCAAGGAAGGGCTAACTTACAGCTACAGGGCTGTTGGGTTCAGAACGGGTGTTCTTTCATTATATTTGAGGGAAAGCCTGAGTGCAGGCCATGAAGATCAATGATTGAAAAGTTCACTCATCAAGATGATCCTCAACAACTAAAATGAGTTTTTTTCCACCGTGTATGTTATTTCAATGGATGTTATAGATACTTTCTCCCAGCAGTAGTGAAAAGGATCAAATCTCTCATGGGAAGATCTTACTAACAGCTAATGGCAACCTTTGCTCAGTAAGAACATTCTCTCCTATAATGTGAGAGAGAGCCTGAGTAAATGTCGTGAGCTGCAATGTTTGAAAAAGTACTTTTCAGTGCAGATGCTAAACAGGTACAAGCAAGGGTTTTTCTCCACACTGTGCTTTTCATATATGCATATTAGAGATATTCTCTTCCTTGTGTAGTGAAAAATTTAGGCCCTCTCATAGGAAGATGCTCCCTAACAGCTACTGGTCAACCAAGCTCAACAAGCACATTCTTTTGTTCCATGTAAGAGAAAGCCCGAATGAAAGAAGTAAATTGCAACCTTTGAAAAGGGACTTTTCAAGACGATCATAAACAGATAAAAAAAGGAGTTTTTCTTCACACTGTACTTTCATTGAATGGATGTTACAGATATGCTGTACCAGTTGTAGTGAAAAGTATAAACGGTCTCGTTAGAGTATGTTCCCTACAGCTATTGGCAAGCTGAATTCAGCAGAAGTGCTCTTTCAATACATTGGATAGAAACCTGAGTGTAGACTATTAACAGGTTATGTGTGATATCAGTCATGTGTCTTTTGTGAGATTGCTCATTTATGTGTGTAATCACACCCATTGTTATCAGTTACATCACATCAATAGTGTGACATCACTCCCACTGCTATCTGTGAGATCAGTGACATGTAAATTGTGACATCACTCCCATTGTGTGCATGTGATATCACACCCTATGTTATGTGATGTGACACACTTGTTTATGGGTGACATCACAGCCCTTTGTGTGTGCCAACATCCTCATTGCGTGTCACATCCCATCAATTGTGAGTGACATCAACCTTAATTATCATACGATATCAAACCACTATTATGTGTGGTGTCACTCCCAGTATTATGTATAACATCACACCACTTGATTGTGACATCACTCTGATAGTGTGTTTGACATCATGCCAACAGTGTGTGACATCGCTCACATTTTGTGTGTGACATCATTCCAATCGTTATGTGTGACATCACACCCATTTTGGGACATCACACACTTTGAGCAGGATAAAACTAGGTTAGCCTGTCACATCTCTCAAATTGTGTGATATCACTCCTGTTGTGTGAGGGCAGTCATATTGTTAACTTTGATATGACATCCACAGTTTTGTATGAAATCACTCCCAGGTTTCTGTGAAGTATCTCACATTTTACTCTGATTTATATCCCTATTGTGTGTTTTATGTAACTCTCATTGTTATGTATGAATTCACACTCATTTTCCTTAGAGATACCACTCCAAATGTCCATGACATCACCAGGTTGGTGTGTACTTTCACACACTTTTTGTGTCTGACGTCACTCAATGTCTGTCTGACATCACACCAATGGTGTATGTGTGATAGTGCTCACATTTGTGTGTGAAAACACACCCATTGATATGTCTGACACCATTCACATTTTTGTGACATAATTCACATTTTTATGTATGACATCACACCTATTGTGTGTGTGACAACATTCACATATGTTAACATCACACCAATTGTGTGTGACATCACTTGAATTTACCATAAGAAATGGCTATTGTTAAGTGTCATGTCACTCCCAATATTTTGTGTGATGTCACATTAATTCTCGAGGACGTCACTCTATTAGTGTGACATCACTCGCATGGTGTTTCTGTGACTTCACTCATATATTTTGGGTGACATCTTTCTGTTATGTGTGATATCACACCTGTTGTGTTGCATGACATCAGACCAATAGTGTGACATCACTCCCACATATGTGTGACGTCAGTCACATGTCCTTTGTGGTATTACTCACATGTTTATGTGTGACCTCAGTCTCATTATGTGTGACATCACATCAATAGTGTGACATCACACCCGCTATGTGTGACATCAGTGACATGTCCCTAGTGACATAATTCACATTTTAAAGGGTGACATCACTCTCATTGTGTGCATGTGATATCACTCCCACTATTTTGCGTGACGTGACCACATGCTTCTTGGTGACATCAAATCAATTGTTTGGGTGTGACAACACCCTCATTGTGTGTCACACCACAACATTTGTGTGTGACATCAACCTTAATTCCCGTATGATATACCAACCATTATTATGTGTGGTGTCACTCCCAGTATTATGTATGACATCACACCAATTGAGTGTGGCATCACTCTGATAGTGTTTGACATCCTTCCAATGGAGTGTGACGTGGTTCACATTTTGTGTCTGACATTACTCCAATCGTTGTATGGGACATCACACCCATTTTGGGACATCACAAAACATGAGTGTGCTAACAATAAGATAGACGGTCACATCTCTCAAATTGTGTAATATCACTCCCATTGTGTGTGATGGCAGTCATATTCTTAACTGTGATGTGACACCCACTGTTATGTATGAAGTCACTTCCAGGTTTCTGTGAAATCTCTCACATTTTACTCTGACATATCGCACTGGTGTGTTTTGTGTAACTCTCATTGCTATGTGTGAATATTCACTCATTTTCCTTAGAGACACCACTCCTGTTGTCTGTGACATCACCAGGTTGTTGTGAGCCTTCACACTCATTGTGTGTCTGACATCACACCAATGGTGTACTTTTGACAGGGCTCACATTTGTGATTGAAAACATACCCAATGATATGTGTGACACCATTCACTTTTTTGTGGCATAAGACAAGACACTTTTTCATGTATGACATCACACCTATTATGAGTGTGACAACATTCACAGATGTTGACATCACACCAATTGCGTGTGACATGAATGCAATTTAGCATATGAAATTGCTATTATGTGTGATGTTACTACTAATATTCTCTGTGACGTCACACTAATTCTTGAGGACATCACTCTACTACTGTTGTGCGATCACTCTCATGATGTTTCTGTGACTTCACTCATATATTTGGAGTGACATCTCTCTGTTATTTGAGACAACATGCCTGTTGTTTTTATGACATCACAAAATAGTGTGACATCACTGACACACATGTGTGACATTAGTCACGAGTCCTCTGCTGTATTACTCACCTGTTTCTGTGTGACATCACTCACATTATGTGTGACATCATATGAATTGTGTGACAACACTCTCACTGCTATGTGTGACATCGTCATGTCCCTTTTGACACAACTCACCTTTTATCATGTGACATCACTCCCATTGTGTGCATGGGATATCACACCCATTGTTATGCCTGACATGGCACACACGGTTATGGGCGACATCACACTACTTGTGTGTGTGACAACATCCTCATCTTGTGTCACATCACATCAATTGTGTGTGACATCAACCTTAATTAGGATATGATATCCCAACTGTCGTTATGTTGGTGTCACTCCCAGTATTATGTATGACAGCACACCAATTGAGTGTGGCATCACTCTGATAGTGTGTTTGACATCACTCCAACGTCGTGCTTGCGACATCATTC
The DNA here is from genome assembly GCF_020826845.1 of Diceros bicornis minor. NCBI lineage: Eukaryota > Metazoa > Chordata > Mammalia > Perissodactyla > Rhinocerotidae > Diceros > Diceros bicornis. The sequence continues at coordinate 77,611,321 of NC_080750.1, read as the reverse complement.
ACATTTTGTGTGTGACATCACTGCAATTGTTATGTGTGACATCACCCCCTTTTTTGGACATCACACACCTTGATTGTGGTAACACTAGGATAGCCAGTCACATCTCACATATTGTGTGATATAACCCCATTGCATGTGACGGCAGTCATATTATTTAGTGTTATGTGACATTTGCTCTTTTTTTTTAAATTTTTTCTTTATTGCAGTAACATTGGTTTACAACATTGTAAAAATTTCAGGTGTACATCACTACACCTCCACTTCTGCACAGATTACATCATGTTCACCACCAAAACACCAACTAAAACCCATCACCACACACATGTACCGAACCATCCCCTTCACCCCCCTCACTCCCCCCTCCCCCCTGGCAACCACCAATCCAATCTCTGTCCCTATGTGTTTGTTTATTGTTGTTATTATCTATTACTTTACGAAGGAAATCATACGGTATTTGACCTTCTCCCTCTGACTTATTTCACTTTGCATTATACCCTCAATGTCCATCCATGTTGTCACAAATGGCTGGATTTCATCGTTTCTTATGGCTGAGTAGTATTGCATTGTGTATATATACCACAGCTTCTTTATCCATTTGTCCCTTGATGGGCACTTAGGTTGCTTCCAAGTCTTGGCTATTGTGACTAACGCTGCAATGAACACAGGGGTACATGTACTTTTACAAATTGGTGTTTTCAAGTTCTTTGGATAAATACCCAACAGTGGAATAGCTGGATCATATGGTAGTTCTAACCTTGATTTTTTGAGGAATCTCCATACAGTTTTCCATAGTGGCTGGACCAGTTTGCACTCCCACCAGCAGTGTATGAGAGTACCCTTCTCTCCACAGCCTCTCCAACGCATGTTGTTTCCTGTCTTGTTAATTATAGCCATTCTGACAGGCGTGAGGTGATATCTCATTGTAGTTTTGATTTGCATTTCCCTGATAGTTCATGATTTTGAACATCTTTTCATGTGTCTGTTGGCCATCTGTATATCTTTTTTGGAGAAATATCTGTTCAGGTCTTTTGCCCATTTTTTAATTGGGTTGGTAGTTTTTAGTTGTTGAGATGCATGAGTTCTTTATATATTTTGGAGATTAACCCCTTATCAGATGTATGGTTTGCAAATATCTTCTCCCAAATGTTAGGTTGTCTTTTCGTTTTGTTGATGGTTTCCTTTGCTGTGCAGAAGCTTTTTAGTTTGATGTAGTCCCATTTGTTTATTTTTTCTATTGTTTCTCTTGCCCGGTCAGACATGGCATTTGAAAAGATGTTGCTAAGACCGATGTCGAAGAGCGTACTGCCTATGTTTTCTTCTAGAAGTTTCACAGTTTCACGTCTTACATTCAAGTCTTTAATCCATTTGGAGTTAATTTTTGTGTACGGTGTAAGGTAAGAGTCTACTTTCATTTTTTTGCATGTGGCTGTCCAGTTTTCTCAACACCATTTGTTGAAGAGACTTTCTTTTCCCCATTGTATGTTCTTGGCTCCTTTGTCAAAGATTAGCTGTCCATAGATATGTGGGTTTATTTCTGGGCTTTTGATTCTATTCCATTGATCTGCGTGTCTGTTTTTGTGCCAGTACCATGCTGTTTTGGTTACTATAGGTTTGTAGTATATTTTGAAATCAGGGAGTGTGATACATCCAGCTTTGTTCTTTTTTCTCAGGATTCTTTTAACTATTCGGGGTCTTTTGTTGTTCCACAAAAATTTTAGGATTCTTTGTTCTATTTCTGTGAAAAATGTTGTTGGAACTTTGATAGGGATTGCATTGAATCTATAGATGGCTTTAGGAAGTATGGACATGTTAACTATGTTAATTCTTCCAATCCAAGAACACGGAATATCTTTCTATTTCTTTGTGTCTTCTTCAATTTCTTTCAGCAATGTTTTATAGTTTTCAGTGTACAGATCTTTCACCTCTTTGGTTAAGTTTATTCCTAGGTATTTTATTCTTTTTGTTGCAATTGTAAATGGGATGGTATTCTTAATTTCTCTTTCTGCTACTTCGTTGTTAGTGTACAGAAATGCAACTGATTTTTGTATGTTGATTTTGTATCCTGCAACTTTACCATATTCGTTTATTACTTCTAAAAGTTTTCTGGTGGATTCTTTAGGGTTTTCTAAATATAAAATCATGTCATCTGCAAATAGTGACAGTTTCACTTCTTCCTTTCCAATTTGGATCCCTTTTATTTCTTTCTCTTGCCTGATTGCTCTGGCTAGGACTTCCAGTACTATGTTAAATAGGAGTGGTGACAGTGGGCATCCTTGTCTGGTTCCTGTTCTTAGAGGGATAGCTTTCAGTTTTTCACCATTGAGGATGATATTAGCTGTGGGTTTCTCATATATGGTCTTTATTATGTTGAGGTACTTTCCTTCTATACCAATTTTATTCAGAGTTTTTATCATAAATGGATGCTGTATCTTGTCAAATGCTTTCTCTGCATCTATTGAGATGATCATGTGATTTTTATTCTTCATTTTATTAATGTGGTGTATTACGTTCATTGATTTACGAATGTTAAACCATCCCTGCATACCTGGAATAAATCCCACTTGATCATCGTGTATAATCTTTTTAACGTATTGTTGTATGTGATTTGCTAGTACTTTGTTGAGGATTTTTGCATCGATGTTCATCAGTGATATCGGCCTGTAATTTTCTTTTTTGTGTGTTGTCCTTGTCTGGTTTTGGTATCAGGGTAGTGTCAGCTTCGTAGAATGAGTTAGGGAGCTTCCCCCCTCCTCAATTTTTTGGAAGAGTTTGAGAAGGATAGGTATTAAGTCTTCTTTGAATCTTTGGTAGAATTCACCAGGAAAGCCATCTGGTCCTGGACTTTTATTCTTGGGGAGGTTTTTTTGATTACTGTTTCCATCTCCTTACTGGTGATTGGTCTATTCAAATTCTCTACTTCTTCTTGTTCCAGTTTTGGAAGGTTGTATGATTCTAAGAATTTATCCATTTCTTCCAGATTGTCGAATTTGTTGGCATATAGCTTTTCATAGTATTTCTTATAATCTTTTGTATTTCTGAGATGTCTGTTGTAACCTCTCCTCTTTCATTTCTGATTTTACTTATTTGTGCCTTCTCTCTTTTTTTCTTGGTGAGTCTAGCTAAAGGTTTGTCAATTTTGTTGATCTTTTCAAAGAACCAGCTCTTGGTTTTATTAATTTTTTCTATTGTTTTTTTGGTCTCTATTTCATTTATTTCTGCTCTGGTTTTTATTATTTCCCTTCTTCTACTGATTTTGGGCTTTGTTTGTTCTTCTTTTTCCAGTTCCTTTAGGTGCCTTGTTAGAGTGTTTATTTGAGATTTTTCTTGTTTGTTGAGATAGGCCTGTATCGCTATAAACTTCCCTCTTAGAACCGCTTTTGCTGTATCCCATAAATTCTGGCATGTCGTATTTTCATTTTCATTTGTCTCCAGGTATTTTTTGATTTCTTCTTTGATTTCTTCGTTAACCCAGTCGTTGTTCAGTAGCATTTTGTTTAATCTCCACATATTTGTGGTTTTTCTTATTTTCTTCCTATAGTTGATTTCTAGTTTCATATCGTTGTGGTCAGAAAAGATGCTTGGTATTATTTCAATCTTCTTAAATTTATGGAGACTTGTTTTGTGGCCTAATATGTGATCAATCCTGGAGAATGTTCCATGTGCATTTGAAAAGAACGTGTATTCATCGGTTTTTGGATGGAATGCTCTGTATATATCTACTAGGTCCATCTGTTCTAGTGTGTCATTTAATGCCAATGTTTCCTTATTGATCTTCTGTTTGGGTGATCTATCCATTGGTGTAAGTGGAATGTTAAAGTCCCCTACTGTTATTGTGTTACTGTCTATTTCTGTTTTTATGTCTGTTAATAATTGCTTTATATATTTAGGTGCACCTACATTGGGTGCGTAGATATTTACAAGTGTTATATCCTCTTGTTGGAGTGTTCCCTTGATCATTGTGTAATGCCCTTGTCTCTTTTTCCAGTTTTTGTTTTAAAGTCTATTTTGTCTGATATGAGTACTGCTACCCCAGCTTTCTTTTCAACGCCATTTGCGTGGAATATCTTTTTCCATCCCTTCACTTTCAGTTTGTGAGTGTCTTTAGGTCTGAAGTGTGTCTCTTGTATGCAGCATATATATGGGTCTTGTTTTTTTATCCAGTCAGCCACCCTATGCTTTTTAATTGAGCATTTAGTCCATTGACGTTTAAAGTCGCTATTGATAAGCATGTACTTACTGCCATTTTTTAACTTTTTTTTTCTCAGTGTTTTAGTAGACCTTCTCTGTTCCTTTCTTCTTCTATACAGAATTGATGGTCATTTTAATTTAACCTCTGTCTGAAAGCTGTACTCTTTAACGCCCCTCCTCCCTCCTTTTATGTTTTTGATATCATATCTAACCTCTTTTTTGTGCTTTTGTATCCATTACCCTTTTATCATGGAAATAGATAATTTTTCTTATTTGTGGTCTTCTCTTTTCCCCTTAAATCTGTCCCTTTAACATTTCTTGTAGCACTGGTTTCTTAGTGACAAATTCCTTTAATTTTTGCTTGTCTGGGAAGTTTTTGATCTCTCCTTCCATTTTGAATGATAGGTAGAGTATTCTTGGTTGTAAGTTTTTTCCTTTTAGCACTTTAACTATATCATGCCATTCTCTTCTAGCCTGTAAGTTTTCTGCTGAGAAGTCAGCTGATAGCCTTATGGGATTTCCTTTGTAAGTAACTTGACATTCTCTTGAGGCTTTTAGGATTCTCTCTTTATCTTTAATTCCGGACATTTTGATTATAATGTGTCTTGGTGTGGGTCTCTTTGGGTTTATCTTGTTTGGGGCTCTCTGTGCTTCCTGTACCTGGATGTCTGTTCCCTTCCTTAGGTTAGGGAAGTTTTCATCTATTATTTCTTGAAATAGATTCTCTGCCCCCTTGTCTCGCTCTACTCCTTCCGGGACACCTAAAACACGGATGTTAGTGTGCTTGATGTTGTCCCAGAGGTCCCTTAGACTGTCCTCACTCTTTTTAATTCTTTTCTCTTTTACCTGTTCACCTTGGGTAATTTCTTCTAGTCTTTCACCCAGCTCACAGATCCGTTCTTCTGTACCCTCTACTCTGCTTTTGAGTCCCTCTAATGAATTTTTCATTTCCAGTATTGTATTCTTCATTTCTGATTCATTCTTTTTTATATCATCCATTTCTTTGTTGACATTCTCATTGAGTTCATCTATTCTTCTCCCCAGATCAGTGAGCATCCTTAACACTCTTAGTTTGAACTCTCTGTCGGGTAGGTTGCTCATTTCTGTTTCACTTAATTCCTTTTCTGGGGTTTTGTCCTGTTCCCTTACTTGGAATGTATTCTTTTGCCTCCTCAATTTGCCTCTTTCCCTGTGCTTGTGTGTACGTATTAGGTAGGTCAGCTACGTCTCCTGTTCTTGGATATGTGACCTTATGTAAGTGATGCCTTAAGAGGCTTCCAATGTGCTTCCCTCAGTTCTTAATGTTCCAGAGGTGACCCCTATGTGGGCTACGTGTGTCCTTCTGTTGTGGCCTGTTTGCTCTCCCTGTAGGCACCCAGGGAGGCCAAGTTATGCTCCTGGCCAGGTGTTGTAATGCTGAGCTGCTTGTAGTTGTTGTGGGCCGTTCAGTCTCTTTATGAGGTGTGGGGAGCCCCAGCACAGTTGGCTGCAAGTTCTAATACAACATTTGTGTTGCAGTATATCTTTTAAGTGAGTAGGCCCCCAGCATGGCAGGTTGTTAGGCTCAGGGCCTTACAGTTGCTGTAAGCCTCTAGCCTGTTAGGTCTCTTGTCAGCTCTCTGAGGATTGCAGATGGGTGGGGCTGGCCTCAGGCATAGGAGCACCCAATTGCTTCAGGCTTTGGAATGTGGGGCAAACCCCCTATGTGGGTCTTTGAGAAGCACTAGTCTTCTGCAACTGACAAGCTCTGCTGCCCACAGGTCCACACACACAGTCAACACAGTCCTGCCCCGTGTGCGCACCCTGACCTCCCCAAGCGGACCCAGTCTCTCCACAGCGGGAGCCCCACACACTCTACCACCGCCCCACACTCTCCACCCGCTCCTTGTGCACACCCTGCCACGCTAAAGTCGGCTCAGTTGCCAGGCTGCAGAGAATCCAGTCACCAATCTATGCAGGCCCACAAGTTGCCTGAGGGCTTGTTGTTGGGTGGGACCAGTCTCTAGGGTGGGCTGCCCGCCCTGGCTGAGCTGGATTAAATCGGTGCTCTAGCGGGTGGGGCAGACCCTGGGCTAGCAGGTCCCAGGGAGAACTCCAATTGCCTCTGTGTCAGCATGCCCACACCAGGCCACAGCCATGGCCGCCGCCAATGTCCCAGTCCCTGGAGAGGTCTCACCCCTCACCGAGATGCACTCAGGGCCTATTAGGTGAGTCTCTTTTCACCACAGCACTGTGCACCTTTCTTTCTGGTGATTTTAGGATGCTTTCTGAAATGGGTGAATTTGCGCATGGGCCCTTTAAGAGCCGGTTTTAGTTTCTTTGTGAACCGGGTTTTCTGGGGGTGCTCCCCAATGTTTTAGTAGCAGGCACAGTCAGATATTATGCCGCTGGTCTTGATTGTGCTGGGTTCACAAAATGCCCACAGCGGGGATGCTCCCCGGCTCAGGGTCCCGCGCCTTCAGGGAGGCTGCGTACCTGTGAGCTGCTCCCGGCGGCTGTGAAGCTGGCGGCTTGTGAAGGCGGCGTTTTTCCTCTTCAGAAGGGAGTCTCTGCCTCTTCCACCTCAGTGAGGATTGTCCGTTGTTGCAGGAGTTCCCCTTATCCAGTTTTCAGTTCTGTCTCAGGGGTAATTTTTCCACGAGTAGTTGTAAATTGGCTGTGTCCACGGGAGGAGGTGAGTTCCGAGTCTGCTTAGGCCGCCATCTTGACTTCTGTCTCCGTGACATCCGCTCTTATGTATGAAATAACACCTAGGTGTCTGTGAAATCTCTCACATTTTACTCTGACTTAAATCCCACATGTGTGTATTGTGTAACACTCATTATATGTGAATTCACACTCATTTTCCTGAGAGACACCACCCCCATTGTCTGTGACTTCACCAGGTTGGTGTGTGCCTTCACACACATTGCGTGTCTGACATCACTCAATGTGTGTGTGACATCACACCAATGGTGTATGTGTGACAAGGCTCACATTTGTGTGTGAAAACACACCCATTGATATGTGTGACACCATTCACCTGTTTTGTGACATAATTCACATTTTTATGTATGACATCATACCTATTGTGTGTGACAACTTTCACATATGTTGACATCAAACCAATTGTGTGTGGGTTAGGGTTAGTGTTAACATTAGGTTTAGAGTTTTGGTTAGGGTTAAGGTTAGGGATAGAACTAGGGTTAGGGTTAAGGCTAGGGCTGGGTCTAAGGCGAGGGTTAGGTTTAGCGTTTAGGTTTAGGGCTATGTTAATAGCCCTAGCTAGGTTAGGGTATGTTTAGGTTTAGGGCTAAGGCTAGGGTGAGGGCTAGGTTTAGGGTTATTGCCAGGGTTACGGATAGGTCTAGGGTGTGGGTTAGGGCTATGATTAGAGTTAGGTTTAGTGTTAGGTTTAGGGCTAGTGTTAGTATTAGGGTTAGGGTGAGGGTGAGGGTTAGAGTTAGGGTTACTGCTAGGGCTAGGCTTACGGTTAAGTTTAGTGTCATGGTTAGGTTTAGTGTTAGGGTTAGGGTTAGTGTTACAGCTGGGGTATGTCCAGGGACAGGATTAGGATTAGATTTAGTGCTAGGTTTAGGTCTAGGGATACTGTTAGCTCTAGACTTAGAGTTAGGGCTAGTGTTAGGTCTAGAGCTAAGGCTAGGCCCTGTGTTCTGGCTAGGGTTACAGTGGTAACCCTATGGTTAGGGCTAGGTCTAGGTCTAGGTCTAGGGCTAGCATTAGGGCTAGGGTTAGAGTTAGGTTGAGGGCTATGGTTAATGTTAAGTTTATGTTTAGGGTTAGTCCTAGTGCTGGGGTCAAGGTTAGGGTTCTTGTTAGTGTTCAGATTCAGGTTTATGTTCGGGTAAGGGTTTGGCTTCGTGTTTGGTTTCTGGTTTGGTGAGGTTTAGGGTTAGGCTTATGGGTTAGGGTCAGTTTTAGGGTTAGAGTGAGGGTTAAAGTTAGAATTAGGATTAAGTCTGTGCTGTGGTTAGGGTTAGGTTACAGATTAGGGTTAGGATTAGCATTAGCTTTAAGGTTATGTTAGTGATAGCACTAGGGCTAGGGTTAGGGTTCTGTTTATGGATAGGATTTGGGTTAGCATTAGGATTAATACTCCGTTTAGGGTTAGGGTTACACATAGTGGTAGATGTTGGTTTTGGGCTACAGTTCGGTTTAGTGTTAGTGTTATGGCTAGGGCTAGATTGAGCATTAGGGTTAGTGCCATGGTTCAGGTTAGGGCTAGGGTTAGGTTTAGAGTTAAGTCTAGGTCTAGCGTTATGGTTAGGGCTATGGCTAGGATCATGGTTCGGTTTAGGGTCATGGTTTGTGTTAGACTTAGTGGCAGGGGTACTGTTAGGTTTAGGGTTAAAGATTGGGTTATTGGTTGGGAATGGGAGAGATCGGTTTAGAGTCATGGTTAGGGTTAGGATTAGCATTAGTGTTGTGGCTACGGTTAGGGATAAGGTTAGTGTTAGAGTTAGGGTTAGGGCCAGGGCTCGGGTAAGAACTGGGGTTAGACTTAGGGCTAGGGATAGGTCTGTGGTTAGGGTTAGTGTTAGGGCTAGTGTAAGGGTCCGGTCTAGGGCTGGGTTAGAATTAGATCTAGGACAAGTGTTAAGGTTAGCGTTACACTTAAGGTTAGGGTTTGGCATAGGGCTAGGTTTAGGCTTAGGGTTGTTTTAGGCTTAGGTTTGGAATATGGGTAGCGGTTTTGGTTGGGGTTGGGGATAGGGTTATTGTTAGGGCTTAGGGTTGGGTTAGGAACAGAGTTCTGGTTAGTCTTAGGGCTAGGGTTAGGGCTAGGGTTAGAGTTATGCTTGGGGTAGGTTTAGTGTTTGGGTGAGGGTCAGGTGTATGGTTAGCGTTAGGATTAGGTTTTGGGAAAGGCTTAGGTTTAGGTCTAGGGTTAGAGCTAAGGTTAGGTTTAGGGTTAGAGTTCAGTTAGGTTTATGGCTATGGTTAGTGTTAGGGCTAGGGTTAGTGCTAGGTTGCTGGTAGTGCTAGGGCTGCGGCTGGCTTTAGGCTTATGGCTATGGCTAGGATTAGGGTTAGTGTTAGGGTTAATGCTGCATGTGTTAGCATTTGGGTTATGGGTAGGGTCAGGGTTAACTTTAGGGTTATGTGTAAGGTTAGGTTTGTATTTAGGGTAAGCGTGGGGCTGGCCCCATGGCTTAGCAGTTAAGTGCGCGGGATCTGCTGTTGGTGACCCAGCTTTGGATCCCGGGTGCACACCGACACACTGCATCTCCGGCCATGCTGATGCCGTGTCCCACATACAGCAACTAGAAGGATGTGCAGCTATAACATACAACTATCTACTGTGGCTTTGGGGGAAAAAATAGGGTAAGCGTTAAGGTGACGGGTAGGAGTAGCGGTAGAGTTAGAGGTAAGTTTAGAGTTGGGTTAGCATTAGGGTTATGGTTGGGGTAGTGTTAGGGTTTGGTTTAGGGCTACTGTTAGTGTTAGCATTAAGGTTAGGGCTAGGGCTAGGGTTAGGGCTAGAGTTAGGCTTAGGGTTAGGGGTAGGGTTAAGGTTAGCACTAGGTCTAGGGCTAAGGTTAGTGTTAGTGTTAGTTCTAGGGCTAGGTCTAGGGTTACTGTTAGGGTTAGAGTATGGGTTAGGGCTAGGCATAGGGTTAGGGTGAGGGTTAGGGTTAAGGCTATGTTTAGGGTTAGGGTTAGGTTTAGAGCTATATTTATGTCTGTGGTTTGGTTAGGGTTAGGACTAGGGCTTGTGTTGGGGTTAGGGTTAGGGCTATGATTAGGTCATGGTTAGCATTAGGGTTAGGGCTACTGTTGGGTTAGAGTTAGGGTTAGGGTTGTGGTTAGGGTCAGGTCTACGGCTAGGGTAGAAGTTACGCCTATGGCTACGGTTATGGTTAGGTTTATGGTTACAGTTACAGTTATGGTTAGTTGTAGGTCTCGGGTTAGTCTCAGGTCTCTGTCTAGGGTTTGAGTTAGCCCTAGGTCTATGTCTAGGTTTAGTGTCAGGGTTAGGTTTAGGGTTAGTACTAGAGCTACATTTAGGTTTACGTTTAGGGGAAGGGTTAGAGTTACATCTAGGGTTAGGATAGGGTTAGAGTTAGGGCTAGGGTTAGGGTTCGATCTATGGTTATGGTTAAGGTTATGGTTGTGTTAGGTTAGGTTTAGTGCTAGATTTACGGGGAGGTCTAGCGTTAGGGTTACTGTTAGGACAAGGGTTAGGGTTAGGGCTAGGTTTAGGCCTTGGATTAGCCTTAGGTTTAACCTTAGGGTTTAGGTTAGGTTTATAGCTACAGTTAGGGTTAAGTCTAGAGTTAGCGCTACAGTTAGGGTTAGGGCTAGGGTTGGTCTTTGGTTTAGGGTTAGGGCTAGAGTTCGGATTACAGTAGGGTTAGAGTTAGTTTTGGGCTAGAGTTAGGACTAGAGCTAGAACTAGGGCTTTCATTAGGGTTACGACTAAGTTAGGGATAGTGTTAAGGCTAGGGCTATGCTTAGGATAAAGGCTAGGGTTAGGATTAATGTTATGGTTAGGGTTAGGGATTGTTTAGGTTTTCAGTTAAGGGTAAGGGTAGAGGTAGTGTAAGTGTTAAGTTAGGATTAGGGCTGGTGTAGTGGTAAGAGTTGGGTTAGGGTGAGAGTTAGAGGAGTGGTAGGCTTAGGGGTAGGGTGAGGGTTGGGTTAGGGTTAGCGTTATGATGAGTGTTACGGCTGGTGGTAGCATGAGAGTTAGCGTTAGGGCTAGAGTTAGGGTTAAGGCTAGGATTATGCTGAGGGCTAGGGTTGGGCCTAGCATTAGGAGTAGGGTTAAGAATAGGGCTAGGATTAGGGTTATGGTTAACGTTATGGGTAGGGGCAATTTTAGGGCTACAGCTAGGGTTAGTGGTAGGTTAGGGTTACATTTAGGTTTAGGGTTTGGGTTAGGTATAGGCTTAGGTTTAGTGTCAGGTTTAGGGCTAGTAGCATGGTTAAAAGTAAGATTAGGACTAGGGTTAGAGTTAGGGTTTGGACATGGGCTAGTGTTGGCATTAGGGTTAGGGCTAGGATTAGGGCATAGTTAACATTAGGGTTAGGGTTAATGATGGGTGATGGTTAGTGTTGGGTGATGGTTATTGTTAACGTTAGGGTCACTTCTAGGCTAGGGTTGGGGTTAGGCCTAGAGCTAGAATTAGAGTTAGGATTAGTTTTTAGTTTAGGGTTAGTCCTAGAGCTAGGGTTAGGTTTACTTTTAGTGGTAGAGTTAGTGTTAGAGGTAAGTTTAGTTTAGGGGTAGGGCTAGGGCAATTGCTGGGGCTCGGTTTTTGTTAGGGATAGGGTTACGTTTAGTGTTAGGGATCAAACTAAGGTTATGGTTGTGGCTTAGACTGGGGTAAGTGTTATGGTCAAGGTTAGCCTAGGGCTGAGTTAGAGTTAGGGTTAATGTTAGGCTTAGGGGAATGGGTAGGGTTGGAGTTAGAGATGGTTTAAGGTTAGGTTTAGAGGTAGTTTTAGAGTTAGGGTTAGTGATAGGGCTAGTGTTAGGGTTACGGTTAGAGCCAGGGCTATGGACAGGGTTAGGGTTAACGTTAGTGCTAGGACTAGATCTAGATTTATGATTAGGGTTAGAGTTAGGTTTAGAGTTAGGGTTAGTGTTAGGGTTTGAGCTATGGCTAGGGCTAGGGCTAAGTTTAGGGTCAGATTTAGGGCTAGGATTTGTGTTGGGTTAGGGCTAGCATTGAGGGTTAGGGTTAGGGATATGGTTAGGGTTAGAGTCAGGTGTAAAGGTAGAGTTTGGCATAGGGTAGTGTTAGGGTTTGTGTTATGGTTAGGACTAGTGTTAGGCTTAAAGGTAGGGCTAGGTCTAGGGCTAGGGCTAGAGTTAGGGTTAGTGTTAGGGTTAGTGTTAGGTCTAGCATTAGCGTGAGGGTAGGATTAGGGTTAGAATTAAGGTAAGATTAGGAGTTGGTAGGGTAAGGATTTGCTTTAGGGTTAGGTGTAGTGCAGGGTCACGGTTAGGGCTAGGTTTCAGGTTAAGGGTAGAGTTAGTGTTAGGGGTATGGGGATGGCTTTATAGTGGGTAATGGGGATGGCTTTTTAGTGTTTGGTTTGGTTCAGGGTTAGCATTAGTGTTTGTGCTAGGGTTATGGATATGTTAATGTTAGGGTTAAGGTCTGGGCCATGGCTAGGGTTAAGGGTAGGTCTAGATTTATGTCTAGGGCTAGGCCTGAGTTTAGAGTTAGGACTAGGACTATGGTTTATTTCATGTGTAGGGCTGGGTTAGTGTTAGGTCTAGGTCAATGTTTAACGTTAACATTACAGATGAGGTTAGTGCTAGGGTTAGGGTTACAGCTAGGGTTATGGTTACTGTGAGCGATAGTGTTAGGGTTAGGGTTAGGTTTAAGGTTGAGGTTGGGTTGGGGTTGGGTTAGGGTGAGAGTTAGGGCTCAGGGTGGTGATGGACTGTTAGTGCAATGGTTAGGATAGGACTATGGTTAGTGCTAGGTTTAGTGTTAAGTTTAGGGCTGGGTTAGTGCTAGGTCAGGTTTAGGGCTAGGGCTGTTATTGGTTTTATGTTTAGGGCTATGGCTAGGATTAAGGTTGGGGTATGAATGGGTTAGGGTTAACGTTAGGGGTAGCGTTATGTGTAGAGCTGGGTTAGAGTTCGCGTTAGGTTTAGGGGTGGGGGTAGGGGTAGGGGTAGGGGTGGGGTTATGGGTCGGTTTGTATTATGGTTAGGTTTAGAGTTAATAGTAGGTGTAGGTGCAGGACTTGGATTAGTGTTAGGGTAAGGTTTATGGTTAAGGTTAGGTTTCGTACAGAGTTAATGTTAGTTTTATGGTTAACGTTAGGGTTATGTTTGGGCTTAAGCTTCCTTTAGGGTTAGGTTTAAGCTTAGGGTTGGGGTAGGGTTTGGATTAGGATTAGGGGAGGTGTGTAGGTGTAGGGGTAGAGTTAGGCTTAGGGTTAAGGTTTGTGTTAGTGCTAGAACTGGGGTTAGGGTTAGTGTTAGGCTTGGCTTAAGGTTAGGTTTAACAGAGTGGTACGTGTAGGGATAGTGTTAGCGTTAGTGTTAGCATTAGGGTTAGGGGTAAGTTTAGGGTTAGGGTTAGGTTTAGGGTTAGGGCTAGGGGTAAGGTTAGGATTATGGCTAGTGTTAGGAATAGTGTTATTATTAGGGATGGAGTTGAGGTTAAGTTTGGGTTAGGGTTAGGTTTAGTTTTATGGTTAGTGGTAGGGTTGGGGTTAGGGTTGCATTCGAGTTTGGCCTATGGTTATGGAGGGGCTAGGGTTTCGGTTAGGGTTATGATTAAGGGAGGAGTAGGTGTATGGATAGGTTTAGGGTTAGTGTTCGGGTTAAGGCCAGTGGTTGTTGTAGGGATTGGGTTAGGGTTAGTTTTAGGGTTAGGGTTAGATTTAGGTTTACTGCTAGTGTTAGAGTTGGCATTAGGGTCTAGAGTCACAGTTAGGGTTAAGGGTAGGTTTATGGTTAGGGGTAGGTCTGGGGTACAATTAGGGTTAGTGTTTGGCTTTGTCTTAGGTTTAGGGTTAGGGTTAAGGCTGGGTCTAGGGCTGGTTTTAGGGTTAGGGTTAGTGCTAGGTTTAGGGCAAGGGTTTGGGTTAGGTTTAATGCTAAGATTAGTGTTGGGGTTAGGTTTGTGGTTGGGTTAAAGAGTTAATGTTAGTGTTCAGGGTAGTATTATGGGTAGGCATAGGGTTACGGTTAGGGTTAGCATTAGAGTTAGAGTTAGGGTTAGACTTAGGGGTAGGGGTTATCTAAGATTTAGGGTTATGGTTACAGTTAGGCATAGGGTAAGGGTTAGGTGTAGCGGTAGGTTTAGTGTTATGATTATTCTTAAGATTAGTGTTAGTGTTATCGCTAGGGATTGGGTTATTGTTAGGCTTAAGGTTAGGGTTAGGGTTACGGTTAGGTTTGGGTTTAGGGTTGGGTTAGTGTTAGGGTTCGTGTTACTTTAAGTCTTAGGGTCTGGGTAAAGAGTGTTTTAGGGATAGAGGTAGGGTTACAGTTAAGGTTAGGGGTAGTGATACGGTTAGCTGTGGGAATTGCATTAAGGTTAACATTAGGGCCAGGGCTAGAGTTAGGTCTAGGGTTAAGTTTATGGCTAGGGGTTGGTCTAGGGCTTAGACTAGGGTTAGGTTCAGTTTTACTGTTAGGTTTAGTGTCAGATTCAGGACTAAGCATAGGGCTGCGTTTAGTGTTAGTGTTCGGGGTTAGGCTAAGTTTTAGGCCCAGTTTTAGGGTTAGGGTTACAGCTAGAGTTAGGTCTAGGGCTGGGGCTTGTGTTAGGATTATGGATAACATTAGGGTTAGTGTTAAGGCTAGGGATAGTGTAGGGGTCAGGTGAGGACAATGATTAGGGTTAGGGTTGGGGCTGGGTTTACGGCTAGGGTTAGTTCAAGACTTGGGTCAAGGTTAGTGTTAGGGTTATTGTTAGAAGTAGATTTAGGTTTAGGGTAAGGATTATGGTTAGGGTTCGGGTTAGGGCTAGGGTTGTATTAGTGTTAGGGTTATTGTTAGGATTAGAGTTAAGTATAGTGTTAGCCTTAGTGTTTAGAGTTAGTGTACTAGAGTTAGCATAGTGTTAGGGTTAGGGTTAAGGTTTGGGCAAGAGCTAGGTTTAGACATAGAGTTAGGGTTATGGCTAGTGTAAGGTCTGGGTTTTAGGGCTAGGGCTAGGATTAGTTTCAGCTGTAGGTTGGGTCAAGTCTAGATCTAGGGCAAGGGTTAGGGTTAGGGTTAAGTTTAGGGCTAGGGATAGTGCCAGGGTTAGGGTTAAGTCTAGGACTAGGGTTGGTGTTAGGGATAGGGCTAGGCTTAGGCTTAGTGCTAATTCTTGAATTACTGTTATTGTTACTGTTAGTGTTTGGGTTGGTGTTGTGTTGCGCTAAGTGTCAGGTATAGGGTTAGTGGTAGGCCTAGGTTTAGTGTAGGGGTAATTGTAGCTTTAGACTTAGGGTTAGGGTTAGGTATAAGGTTATGTCTAGGGCTATGGTTAGGGTTAGGGTTAGGTTTAGGGCTATGATGAAAATTAAGCTTAACGTTCGGATTAATGTTAACATTAGTTTTAGGGCTGGGGTTGGGGTTTGTATCATGAACCCTAACCCAACTTTAGCTCTAACCCTAAACCTACCCCAAGCCCTAAAACTCCCCCTAGCCCTAACCCTAATAATATGCCTACCCCTATGACTCACTGTAACTGTAACCCTAAGCCAACTCTAACCCCAACTTAAAACCTAGTCCTAGCCCTAGCTGTAACAGTAACCCTAACGCTAGCATAACCCTAACTCTAACCCTAATCTTAACCCAAACCAAAACCCTACGCCTAATCCTACACTTTCCATTGTCCCACCCTAAGGCACACAGGACACTAACGTCAGACCTAACCCTAATCATACACCTAGCTCTAACCTCAAAACCCGCCCCGTCCCAAACCATAAAAATAAATCTAGTGATAAACCTAAAAAGAAACCTAACCCTAAATGTAATAACTAAACTTAGCCCTAAGCCCAGCCTTAACGATAACTCTTGCCATAACACTAACCCTGTCACTACACGTACTCCTAACTCTCACCCTAACCCTACATGTAATCCAACCCTAATCTTATCCCTAGCCCTTGCTGTAGCCCTAAACCAGTCCTAACACAAACACTAACCCTATTCCTAATCCTACCCCGACTGCTAAACCTAACCTTAACGGAAACACAAACCACATCATCTAACTCTAAGAATAACCATAACACTAAACCTAGCCCTAACCCTAAACATAACCCAGCGCAGGCCCTAACTCTCACCCTAACCCTACCCCTAACCCTAACTCTAGTCCTAACACTAACCCGAACCCTACCACTAATCGTAACCCTAACCCGAACCTGAAACCTAACCCGCCCTAATCTGAGCACTAACTCTAAGACTAAACATAACTCTAACCCTAACATGAACCTTAACAGTAAACCTAATCCAACCCAACCCTAACCTTAAACCTTGCCCTAAGCATAAGCCGAACCCTAACCCAAACCCTAAACCGGGCCCCAAATTTAACCCTAACCTGAAGCTTAATCCGACACTAAACCTAAACCTAAACTTATCCCGACCCGAAACCTAAACCTTACCCTAATCCAAAGGCAAACCTCAAAATAAAGCTAAGCCTAACCTCACAATAACCCTAACCCTAAACCTAACATGAACACAAATCGGAACGCTAACCTAAACAGAAATCTAGCCCTAAACCGACCCAGAACCCAACCCTACCCCTAAAACTAACCCTAACCCTAAGGTGAACACTAACCCTAACCCGAACCCGAACCCGAATCCAAACCCTAACCCTAACTCAAACGCTAACTCGAACCCTAACAATAAACCTAACCTGATACTGACACCAAACACTAACCATAACCCTAATCCAAACACTAACCTCACCCTAAACCTTAACACAACCCTAACAGTAACCCTAATCCTAACTGTCCCAACAAAGCAAAACATAACCCTAACCCAAACTGGAAAATGAACTCGAACCCTAGCCGTAACCCTAACCCGAAAACAACCCTTACCTTAAACCTAAACCTAAACTTAACATGAAAATTACCCCTAACCTTATCAGCAATCCTAGCCCGAACTGTAACCCTAACCCTAAACCTAATCTTAGCCCGACTCTAACCCTAAGCCTAACCAGAACACGAAACTGAACCTTAAGCCTAACCCTAACTCGAACACCAGCCCTAACACTAAAACTAAACATTACCCTAACCTGAACACTACTGCTAACCCTAACCTTAACCTGAACTCTAAACATAATTCTAACCCTAATGCTAACCCTAACCCTAATCCAAACCCAACGCTAACCCTAACCCTAACCCTAACCCTAACCCTAGACCTAAATCGAACCCTAACACTAACCATAACCCTAATCGGAAACCAAAACTTAAACCTAACCCCAACCCTAACCCGAACCCAACCCAAAGCCTAACCCTAACCCTAGCCCTAACCCTAACCCTAACCCTAACCCTAACAAGAAACCTAACGCTAAAGCTAAGCCTTTTTCGAACCTGAAACCTAATAATAACCCTAATCCGAATACTAACCCTAACCTCAGCCTAACCCAAAGCCTAACACTAAAGCGAACACTAACCTGAATCCTAACCCTAACAAGAACTCTAACACTAACCTGAAGACTAACCCAACCACAACCCTAAGTCTAAACCGATATCAAAACCAAACCCTGACCCTGACATTAACCAGCAAACTAACACTAACACTACACCTAACCCTAACCCTAAATCTAACTCGAACCCTAACACTAACCCTAATGCTAAACTGAACCTGACCACTGACCCTAACCCTAAGCATAACCCTAAACTCTAACACTAACCCTACACGTAAAACAAACCTGTACCAAACCCAAACCCTAACACTAACCAGAACCATAACCCTAATGCTAACCATAACCCTAACCCCAATACTAACAGAAACCCTAACCCTTACACTAACCAGATGATAACGCTATGCTAACTGAACCCTAACCCTAACCTGAAATCTCACCCAAACCTGGCAACCAACCATAAGCCTAACCTCAACCCTAACACTAACCTAAACTCCAACATACTATTAAAACGAATCATAACCCTATGCCTAACCAGAACCATAAACCTAACCCTAACCAGAAACATATACCTAAATATAAACCTAACACTAACCCAAAAACGAAACCTAACCCTAAAACTGACAGTAAACGGAAACCAAGCATAACAGTAACGTAAGACTAAGAGTACCCCAGGAAATGGCTTTGGGGAGAAAAGCATGATGAAGGACACGAGTGAGACCTTATGTCTGAGTGCAAAGGTGCCAGGCAGAGGGCGAGAGGATGGCTGGCTTGGGTCGCCTGCTTTCTCCAAAGGAGGCTGCACAACCAGCTGAACATGCTACCAGGGCCAGGACACTTCCAAGGGGACAAGTTCCTGAGGACATAGCCCTGGGGACGGCCGTCAAGTCTCCTGGGGGTTGTGCTGGGCCCCGTCAGTGGAGGAAGCAGCCAGGCAACAGGTGTGCCAGAGGTGACATCAGGCAGCCTGCCAGACCCGGGTCCCTGTCCTGCCCAGGCCTCCTGAGGGAGGACTATGGTCGTGGTAGTGGCGAGTTGGGTGGGGCTGCCGTCTAGCCTGTCCCAGGATGACCAGGGAGAGGGCGCCTGGAGATGGGCTGCCCCTGGCCAGGTCTGAGGGACCGACTCAGCTCGGGGCAGTTGAGGGCAGAGAGATAATCCACCTCTGCCCTTTCCCTACAGGTTCTTAGGGCTGGCCAATTCCTTAACAAGACAGGTTGTCTGGAGAAAATCAGACCCAGCTGAAGAACATGTGTCCATGGGAGAAACACGGGAAACTGAGTCTCTCCACACACTGGCAGAGATTCTTATTTAGCATACTCTCCTGAGCTAATGACAAAGGTGGATGTCGTGGGTTGGCCTGTGGGAAGGGAGAGGGTAGGAAGATGATTGTCATGCCAAGGGACATGTAAAGGCTTGTCTGAACCATTTCCCCTGCACTGGGGTCAGGTCCGGAAGAGCCGGTACGGAGGTGAGCAGGAACTGGCCTCTCTGTGGTGGGGCTGGCCCCGGGGTGGGCGTGAGGGCGGTGGGTGGAAGTGGGATGACGTGTGAGTTGGCACCAGTCAGTGGTGGAGGCAGCAACTCAGAGGCCAGGAGTCTCTATCTCTCTCCCTCTCTGTCTCTCTGTCTCTCTCTCTCTCCCTCAGGGACCTGAGGAGTGTAAGGTGGCGCCCCCTGCCCACCTCACTTACTTCTCCCATGGACCCTTCTTTCTCTGACCTCTCCGGGAGCCCTGTGGGCTTGGGTTCAACCCCCCACACCCCCACACAGGCCCAGGTTGCATGCGCGACCACCGGGGCCTAGGGCTTGCCTCGAGGTCCTCAGTGAAGTCTCTGCCCTCCCGCCAGGCTCTGACCGGCTGGCGCCACCCAGCTACAGCTGTTCCATCACCGCCCTTCTGGACTTGGCTTCAGCTGTTGTCTCCCTCCCCTCCCCCACTCCCACTCAGCTTGGAGGCCGCTTCCCTGCCTTGGAAACATTGTTCACGTCCTGATGGCCACAGGCATACCGGGCTTCAATCTCAAGGCTGTGCCTGGGCCAGCTGCTTCATCCCTGGTCTCATTTCTTCCTGAAAAGACAAAGTCGTGGCCTCACCCCATGTCTTCACTTTGCGACTGCAGCCAGGCCAGGTGTAGGAAAGGCTCTGTGGAGTCTGAAGAGCCGTGACTGGTATATGGCACCCCAGGGCTAAGGAGCCACGGCCATACTGGACTAGTCCTTCCCGCGACAGGTCCCTGCCTCCTCTCTGGAGTCGGGAAGGCCTGGCCATCCTAGTGCCCAGACCATGGTCCGGCGAGAAATCCGCCATGGAGGGCAGGCGTGAGGCCCTCTGCCTGAGGGCGTATATGGCACGCCCAGGGCGACAGGAAGGCTGGCGCAGATCGCCTGTTTTTTTCAAAAGAGGCTGGCCTATTCGCTCATCCTCCTGCTCCAGGCCCATTTCGTGGAGGACCAGCTCAGAAGGAAAGAGCCTTGGTGCCTGCCGCCAAGTTTTTTGGGTGTGTTCTCACCCCCGTCAGAGGAGGAAGCCACTTGACAACTGCTGTGCCACACTTCGGGTGTTTTAGCCTCCCTCAGCCGGGTCCCTGCCATGCCCATGCCTACCTGCATGGCGGGACTACTAAGGTCTTGGCAGTTGCCAGTGGAGATAGTCGTTAGAGACTTAACTTGGGGTTGTAGTAAAAGAGCATAACATAACTGCATTGAGCTTGGGCTCTGTCATTTATGAGCTGTGTAACCTGGATGAGTTTTCTAGCCATTGTACCCAGTCTCTTCATCTATATAATTGTGAAAAGACCAACATCTACTACTTCGGGATATTTTGAGGATTATGTGTGTTAATGTATCTTCAAGCACAGAATTAACATTCAGAGTGTAGTGCCTGGTTCAGTAGAAGAGTTTGCTGCTGTTATTATAATTATCATTATTTCATGTCCTTCACTTCCTCGTGAGTTCCCTGTAAAACCAACCATGATCCATGGTGTCAACAGTTTTATTCCAGGTTCCTGCTTAATGGCCTGCAGAGGGAGCCTCGGACTCATAACCTCCTATTTTTATCCCAGTCTCTGGAGGGATGCATTTACCTCTTTCTTCTTGGCACTGAGGCACTGAATGGGGTCCCACACTCAACCCTGCATGTACTCCTTTTAATATCCCATGCTATTGAAACACTGTTTAGTGTTTACTTGGTGGCATCTACTCCCTGACATGAACAACGCACGGGATATAGGATTTAGGAAACATTGTTCCGTGTAGGGCTCTGATTTTATCATAACACAGATTACAGTTGATCAAGGGCCAAGGTAGAGTTCCTTGTTGCAAAAATCTTCAGAGATGACGGTGTTCTAATGTGATACCACCTGAAAATTAAGCCAGCACATAAAAGCAGATGTAATTTTAAAAGGAAAAGCACACAACTGAAAGAATTGATCCCATTAAATACACTATTCTATTTGTTTATGTATCAAATTACTGATAGGTAATAAGCAGGTGTACAGATAGTAGAATTATCAATTTCATAGAGAATTCTTTTAACAGTTGTTCATATCTTGTGTTTTACATCATTTATTAGGGTAATATTTTCATCTTGTGTCTCTATCTTTCTGAACTTTTCCAAGAGATATATTATCTTCTAAAATTTTAGGGAAAGTTAAAAAGAGTTATGAAACATTTGAAGTTGTTGATTTTGTATATTGGAGGAGGACTAGATTGCAAATGAATTGGTGATAATTAGAGTTTTATTTTGGTAAAAGATGGTAGTTGGTATTGATACCAGGATGTTCGTAACCTATTTTTTACATCATTATTTGATGTAGTTTCTAAAATGCCAGAACCGGTAATTTTAAATATAATAACTTGTCTCATTTTAAAATATGTGTTCTTGGAGAGGGTGACTGAGGTAAGTAGACAATAATTTACTGTAGTGACTTGTTTTTCTCCAATTAATCTGTTATAAACCCAGCAGCCATATAGCATTCTTTTGTCCAAATGACCTGATGGCACTTTCTTGACTTTTCTTGCTGTGACTCTAGCAATCTCGGGTCACACCACCCCCTCGCTCCTAGTCATGCTTTCATATGTAAGAGTAACATTGTCAATAATATGGTGACAAATTTGCACACAGTCTACAATTTACTAAAATATATATATCAATTGCAAACTTTGATAACATAATTGTTAAGGAATGAACAATTTGCAGTGCACTTAACAGCTGATTGCTACACATTATTGTGTACTGACATCATGGTTAAAACCATTATTTGCAATTTTTCAAATTTCAAAAATTGAAAATTATTTCAATTTTATTTTAAAGGAAAGGGTTCAATGACTTTTTTCTTTTTGAAGAAGAAAGACTTGCATTTCCATCTTAGAAAATTGAGAACTGGATTTTAGCCCTTTTTCTTGTCTTCAGCTCTTCTTTATATTGGTTACTAATTCACATGTCCAGTTACTTCAGATCATGGTGCTATCTCCTCTGCCTTTTTCATGGCTCTCACATTAATTTATCCATAATCCATTCTGTGAAAGAGGTTTATCTCCACCTTCATATATTGAGGAAGGAACCGACCCTCCTTTATGTGAACTTGGAAAGAAAGGCCAAGGTGACGCCTCAGTGCCCCTCCCCACCAGTGAGCTGCAGATGGGCTGCAGATTCCTGTGACTCTTTTGGTCACCTCCTGGCTCCCTACATACTTGGCATTGTCTGCACGGAGAAGTCTATAGAAGCCGGCTGAAGGATAAGACTGGCTAGAAAGGACATCAGCAAGCAGTGTACTCCAAAATGTGTTGGCCAGAAACATTAATAAGAAGAAAACCTTTCCGTTTATCTTGTTTTCTCTTTATCTTCTCTCTCTTCATTTTCCTTTACTTATATGGTATAAACCCTATCCACCCCCCATGGTGGGATTTTTCAGTTCAAGACGAAGAGGGATTTTTGGCAATAGAACTTTGAACAACCAAAGTTATGCAAGATGAATAATTTCTGGAGACCTACTGTCCAACATGGGCCTATAGCTAACAATATTGTATTGTAGACTTAAAAATTTAGTAAGACGGTAGATTTATGTTGTGTTCCTACCTCAAAAGAAAAAAAGTATTTTAAAAAAGGAAGTTAAATTAAAAAAATAAAGAGGACAGGAGGAAATATTTGGAGGTGATGAATAGGTTAAGGACTTGATTGTAGTGATAGTTTCATGGGTGTATATTATCTCCAAACACATTAAGTTGTACACATTAAGTATGTACAGCTTTTTGTATGTCAGTCACACCTCAATAAAGTGTTTTGAAAATGTTTTTATTTGGCATATTCAGACATTTGGAATAGGACTAATATGGCTGGAATGAGATGATAAAAGACAGAATAGGCACATAATGAAAAAAAAAAAGCCCATCATCTTTAAAGTACAATATTCCAGTCTTACCAAACAAAACAGCAAACAACTCACAGATACTTATTACCAAAGTTATCTCTTTACATTGCTAAATGTTCTGTCCAGTAAAATAATGCATGAAATAACATATTACAGAAATAAATAACGGGCTGGAGGAGAAAGCATGTTTACAAATTGTTTGTTGTTAGAATGCATCTGGCTGTAAATTAAAAAGAAAACAAACTAAATGTGCCTTTTAAAAAACAAATATTATATCCCATAAAAAAGACCAGAGTAATTTACTACAAAGATTCTTTGTGCCAGAAAAAATAAAATCACAGTTGTTGCATTATAAAGATGGAGAAGGAAATATGTTTCATTCCATTTGCTGTTTAGTTGATGAATATTGTCATAAATATCACTTTTTACAAAAAAAGTGAAACAATTTTAAAAAAAGGCCAGAGATATAATGACTCCAGGATTAGAGAATTCAGCAGCTCAAAAATATAATCGAGCACACATGATATTCTCATATTTTGCTCTATCATCTTTGGTTCTCAGCTTAATCTACAGGCTGGGCTCCTTATGGTCTCAAAGGCATGGCTGTTTAAAGTATTAGACCATAGCAAGCGAACAAAAAGACAAAAAGAGTGGGCATCTAGTCCTCTTGACTGTAAGTGCCACTCAAAAACACATCCTCCAAGTGGGGCCAACTATAATTGATTTAGAGCTGTCAACCTCCCCTCAATCACACGGCCTCATGGAGGAAGTTGAATGTCTAAGCACAACTGAGCTGCTGGTAGGAAGGGGACAGATGGGTCATGAATAGGCAACCAGTGGAATCTGCTTCCGTGTTTACTTACATAATGCAAAAAATATTTTAAATTACAATGCAAAAATATCTAATCAATTAATGGGATCTAAAATAATGTAGCAGGCCGGCCCTGTAGGGTAGTGGTTAAAATTCAGCATGCTCCAATTTGGTGGCCTGGGTTCATGGGTTCAAATCCCAGGCATAGACCTACACCACATATCAGCCATGCTGTGGTGGCAACTCACATACAAAATAGGGGAAGACTGGCACTGATGTTAGCTCAGTGCTAATCTTCCTCAATCAAAAGATAAATGAATGAATGAATGAATGAATAAATAAATAAAAGATAAAAATAATGTATCAATAGTAATGATTTTCCTACATATCAATAGTAAAGTGTTTGATAATGCAGTATTAAAATCTCATTCTCACTCACAAAAACATAAAAATCTAATGCACAAAGTACATTAGTTAGACTGCGTTCAGCTGAAAGTGATAGAGAACCTCATAGTGGTCTTAAGTCATGACATTTGTTATTTATGTTACAAGAGTTTCAGAAATAGACAGATGCAAAGGCCTTTTTTTTCTATCAACATTTTGATAACAAAGACTCAGGCTCCATATAACTTTTGCTTGAATATGCTTAGTGTGTTGGATTTTATTTTTACAAGTGTCTGCCACTGCACAGCATCCACATGGGAAAGAACGAGGAAGAGTCAGCTATAGCATCCTATTTGATGCACATTTTATTTAGTGCAAGAAAGAGACCATACAATCAGATTGTCATTGATTTATGTCCATGGCGCATAACCCACAAGTGAGGTGGAGCACACTCTGGCAAAAATTAGCTTAGATCTGTCACAATCGGCTTTGTTCACTCAAAATTGTGGTTATAATAGCTAGGTAAAATGGAGGAAGGATACTAAGTAGGTAGTTACTGTATGTTATGCAAAGCATAGTTTTAATTTTGGCTAAAAATGTGTTTGAGAAATGCAAAAGAAAATGAATAAATTTAGCGCCATTAAATTTCCCAAATGGAATGTCTGAATATTACAAAAGTCTGTATCCTTTCCTAAATAATTTTTAGCTTTAAAACAGTTCAAACCACTTTATCAAAGGAATTTACTTTGAAAGTTAAGAATTTTACTACCTTTTTTACGAAACAAAAATCAAGTTAGAAAAATCGAGAAACAGGATTTATATAGAAAAGTGATTCAAAAAGAAAAGCTGTAATTACGGTAATTGCATTGTTCTAATATCATTTGTAGAAACAGGGACGAGAAAAGAATGCCCACTTTCAACAATAAGAATAGGTGCTTCTTGCTCCAAGGTCAGAGTTGAGTAGTTGTGGCAGAGACCCTATAGCCCACAAAGCCTAAAATATTTGCTCTCTGTCCCTTTACAGTAAAAGTTTGCGAAATGCAAATTCATAGCCCAGGGCGCAGCCCTTGAATGATGGCTGATGGGCATGGCTGCATAGGCACTGCAGCTGCTTCACCCTCAGCTGAGATGACTTGGTCCCATGTGTTCTTCTTGGCTCACAGAGCTCCCCAGTGCGATTGAGCTCTAGGTGAGCACAGTGGTAAAGCACTTGATGTCCCTGATGCCCTGCCTTCCTTTTCCTGCCTCAATTTCCCAGTACCTCACTGGTGTGTTGCAAAATCCCCACCACCTAAAATATTCGCCCTTAATCCCTCAAGTTTATGGGAACATCCAACTAAAACAAGACCCAAACTTGGAACTTTTAGAGATGGATTATCACTTACTTGAAGCTAAAAGAATTCCGACATAGGAGGGGACTGTTTAATGTGAATATTATTAAGTTGTCTATGCAAGTTTGTGTCTCACAACCAAATAAGGTGTGGGCTGTGGGCCCTATGGTGCCAATGAGACTGTTTTTTGGTCTTGGGAATGTGGAAGAGTGGCTGACTGAAACACCAAGACTTTCCTTTCCTTTTCAAATAGAGATCAATGTATAGGGCGTCCAGGAAACCAGTATGCAAACAATGAGAGAAATCACTGTCTGATGAAAGTTGTGACATTTCTGGCATTTGAAGATTCTTTAGGGAAGACTCTGGCTTGCAGAGCTCCTTGCTTCTCTGTTGTCACAACAGTGGTCCCTGGGGTCTTTGTGAAGCACTTGGACACTCCCATAATCAAGGCCAACAATTGGACTCTCAGCTACATCCTGCTCATCTCCCTCACCCTCTGCTCCTTCTGCTCCTTACTCTTCTTTGGCCGACCCAACGCAACTACCTAATTATTCAACAAATCACATTTAGAGTTGTTTTTACTGTGGCTCTTTCCACTGTCTTGGCCAAAACTATTACTGTGGTTGTGGCCTTCAAGGTCACTGCACCAGGGAGAAGGATGTGGCAGTGGTTGGTGTCAGGGGCACCTAACTTCATCATTCCCATCTGCTTCTTTATCCAGCTGAGTCTCTGTGGGATCTGTCTGGGAACCTCTCCTTCCTTCATTGACACAGATGCACACTCTGAACACGGCCACATCTTCATCGTGTACAACAAGGGCTCAGTCACTGCCTTCTACTGTGTCCTGGGACACCTGGGATCCTTGGCCCTGGGCAGCTTCGCTGTTGCTTTCCTGGTCCAGAACCTGCCTGACATCTTTCATGATACAAAGTTCCTGACGTTCAGCATGCTGGTGTTCTGCAGTGTCTGGGTCACCTTCCTCTCCATCTGCCACAGCACCAAGGTCAAGGTCATGCCGGCCGTGGGGAATCTCTCCATTTTTGCCCCCAAGGTGGGGCTATTAGACTGCATCTTTGCCCCCAAGTGCTGCATTATCTTCCTAAGGCCAGAGAGAAACACATCAAGAGTGTTAAGGCATACAAATGCTTTAGGCGAAAATAATCAACATGTATTTTTTTTACCATAATTTGCATACACCTGAAAAATAAACTACCAAATTTTTGCAAGCAGACTTTAAGTGCCAACTAAATTTACCTTACATCTCCAATTAATTTATTGCTTTACATTTCTTTGGCTTTGTCCAATGATCCTCGGGCATTCAAATGCACAAATACACAAAGATGAATATTACCTCAGATTAATTTTCCTCTAAAATTATCTGTGGTAGCTTGCAAAAATGGCCACACATCAGTCCTCTCCCTCCATCTGTGTGTTTTGTTAGTACCATCCCACTTTGACTCTTTGTGGACTTGGCCTTGTAACTTTCTTTGGTCAATTGGACACTAGTAAATGACATAAGCAAAGGCTTGAAAAACACCTTCTCATTGGTACTTCTCTTTCTCTGGCTGCGCTTCGGAAACCTGTGACCATCAATATGTAAGTGACATACTGCACATTTCTATCACTCCAGGTGACTTCAAGTCAACAATCAGATATGTGAGTAAGGCCATGGTAGATCATCCAATCCCACCTGAACCATTAATAGGTCCAGATCAAAGATCTGCCCAGCTAACCCACAGAATCTTGAGAAAAATAAGTCATTCTTCCTTTAAGTCACCAAATTTTAGGATGGTTATACTGCAAAAGCTAACTGATACATGATACTGTTATTGAAATTTGTCGTTTCATTATAGGTTTAATTACCACAGATTTCTATTTCTTTATCCAATACTGTAGACTAAAATATTCCTCTCAAGATTCAGTTTCTAAAAGAAAATCTGACACCATACCATCGTCCATTGTATATTCCTCATCCCTCTTTTCAACAACACATCTTTAAGAATATATATTAAGAATAACTTCACTAATTTTATGATCATGGATATTCTTCTGTATTGTCATCCACCACTGTTATGCACTGAGAATTTCTACTTTTAATTTTAGCCTTATAATCCATTTGGAGTGATTTCCTTGTGAATAATGTTAGTCGATGGTCCAATGTTTTATTTTGCAAAGGGATATCTTATTGTCTATAAAACAATTACTGTATCATTTTAAAAGTTGATTTTAAATACAGTGAATCTGAATGATGCTTGGAAAATGGATATTCTTTTCATTCATGATTGTAGTATATCTCTCCATTTCTTCAGAGCTTCTAGGTCCTTTGGTGTATCTTTGTAATCTTCTTCATTTATCCCACATAAATTTTCAATTATATAACTACATATGGCTTCCTGTTGCATAAATCCAATTATTTTAAATATTTCATTTCTCCTATGACTAGAATAATTACTTATAGGTTTAAACTAGTTCTGGCTCATATAAACATATTTTTCATATGGTTACCTAGTATCTTTTCACACTAGCTAACGTATTTAAAAGTTATAAATTGTATAAGTTATTTCTCACTAAAATAACAGATTTTTCTCTTCTTCTCTAATATTATTTACCTTATTCTATCTATTCTCATTTTTAAATGACTGGGCTCTCTGGTGCTACATTGAATCACAATAATGTTTTCCAGGAGCATTTTCCTCTTCTGAAGTGTAGCATGAACACCAGATAAATTCTTTGTCAGGGCAAAGCAGTCATCTAAGAGAGAGAAAACAAACACGTGAAAAAGAAAACAAAAACAAAAACCATTTCTACCTGGAAGTCAACAGACTTCCCTCTCTTGGCTATTTAGTGCTAGACATGTTTTGACAATGTACCCACTGAGAATTAGTGGATCTCACTCTAGTTCCAGGAATTAATCTTGGTCAAATAGTTTAACCTCTTTAGACTTTCTTCATCTGTATTATGGAGAGCTTGAAAAGTGTTTTTCAGTTTTATAGTCCTATGATTCCAAGGTGCCCTTTACCCAGACGCACTTGACAAAGACCAGAGTGAATTTTCAGTTATCTACTTCTCCATCAACATTGTTATCCACATCATCACTTAGGGAGGAAGATTGCCCCTGAGATAACATCTGAGCCAATTCTCCTCTAATTTTTGCCTGTAGGATGCACCACTCCTCAAGAATGGCTTGAGGAGTGGTGCATTAAGTGTCTGCTGGTGTAGAGGCCTGTGCCGGGAATCCGAACCAGTGAACCTCAGGCCACCAAAGCATAACACGGGAACTTAACCACTACGCCCCTTGGCCAAGCACACAATGTTATTTTTGTCTGAGGAAGAGGATGTATGGAAATACTTATCTATGGTTTGTAAATAGATATTTCATAAGGCAATTTTGTCTGTAAATATGCAAAGAGAGGGTTGCAATATGTCTTTGTACCTAAATATCTAAATGGAAACTTAACATGACTGGGCCAAGAAAGGACATGACAACATGATACATCTACAACTAATACATCTACACATACAAAGAACAAAAAAACCCACTATGTATTCGATTGGGATACATAGCATTAGGCTAGACTTGTTCAAAGACATTGAAACCCTGACCCCAAATTCTCACTTCCTCCACCCTACAAGGGATCCAGCTTTGGGTCATTCCGGAGACCCAAAAGTCCCAGGTCCAGCCGTTGCCCAACCTGGAGGGGCTCCACAAAGTCCCTTGACTTGTCACCATGAGGTTAAGGGTAGGAGTGTGCCAGAGTTCAGACAAGGGGGCTAAGTAGGGTGAACATGGATCTCAAACGTTAGCAGTTGTCCTAGCATCTTTCAGATGCACTAGATGCTGGACTTCCTGCTGGTTCAGAGTCAGGACTTCAATGGAGCACTTGTGGCTGCACCGGAATTGAACCAAGACGTGCACTGGAAGTGGACCAAGATCAGCACCAGAAGGTGAACACAGGCTTGCAAGTGGGAAGTGGAACATGGCTCCCACCAGTGTGAGTTGTGTGGCAAGTGGTACCATCTTAATGTAGAATGTGTGTGTGCCAGCAGTTGGCAGGAAACTGGAGTGATGGGCTTGATGTAAGGACTTTGTGGAGGGGATCTTTAAGGCCTGGGGACCACTAAGCTGTAGTTTGAATGGGTCTGAGTGCCCAATCCTGGTATGGTAAGGTGAGAGGTGAGACTAGCCCTTGTGAATTTTTGTTTGGTTGATTAAGTCAAACTCTGTCCTGAGATGGACTGGTAGGTGGACTTGGGGTTAAAACAGGTTCTTACAGATTGTCAGGGGCCCACACTCACCACTCCAATTCGACATATTACTGGAAGATCTAGCCAGAGTAATCAGGGAAGAAAAAGAAAATAAAAGACATCTGAATATGAAAAGTAAAATTAAAATGGTCTCAATTTGCAGATGATATCATGACGTTTTTTTCCAAAAAAGTAAGAACTAATCAATGAATTCAGTAAAAGATACAAAATCAACATAAAAATCAGTAGCATTTCTGTTCACTATACATGTTTCTGTACATATTTCTACCTTTTGCGGGGACCAACTCAAAAAATTAACAGTAGCCTTGTCTCAAGTCAGAGGAGGTGGGTTTCAGTGTGGGAAGCCATAAGTTTATGTGGTGGTTGTAAAACCTGGAAGCCCTTGCCTCAGCCAGAGTCTCATGTCTGTTAGTATTGCATGCATTTTGCAATTCCCAACTCAGTAGTCATGTAACTTTAATATTTTTATATTAAGAATATATTTTACTTAACCCAGTATGTCAAGAAGTATTGTGATCTCAATATATGATCAGTATAAATGTTATTATTGAGATCTTCTCTATTCACTTTTTTCATACAAAGTTTTTTTTTAAATCCATGCATATTTTACACTCATAACATATCTCAATTTGGACTAACCATACTTTAAATGCTCAATAATGACATATGGCCAGTAGGTACCAGATTGGCTAACAAAATAATTAATAGATATTATGTTTTTGGAGCTGTTTTAGATTTATGGAAAAATTGAGATGAGAGTACAGAGTCCCCATATACTCCCTCCTCCCTGCACACAAGCACAGTTTCCATTATTATTAACATCTTGCATTATCGTGGTATATTAGCTATAATTCAGGTAGGAGATTGATACATTATTAACTGAGAACTATAGTTTACGTTAGGGTTCACTCTTTGTCTTGTACATTCTGTGGGTTTTGGGAAATGTATCCTGTGCCCTACATTACAGTATCAAACAGAAGAATCATTTTCCTGCCATAAAAGTGCACTGTGCTCCAGGGCCAGATAGATGTATAGCTGTGGCCCTTGTCATTGATGTTTGGGGTGATGGGAACATAGGTGTTTTCCAGCTTGTATCCTCCACTTTACGATGAAAAATAAAGGAAATTCCCACATAGTCCCATGTTCTCACAACAGCATAAATAGTGGAGGAAACTAATGCTGAAGGTGTGGAAGTGGATCATCACAACATATTGATCCCTGGGATTAACAAGTTTAAAAGAACTGAGGAAGAGGAAAGAAGGAAGATTTTTAAGAATCAAAAATGTAGCTTTATTTCTGCATTGATCTTGAGCTATGGATTTGGAATTTTCTGAATTCAGCCTGATTGTTGCTTCCCCAGGCAGGGATTCATGTGCTTATGGTGTTTCTGCACTCATGATTGGTGTGCAGCCCTGTATGCGTCCCACATGGAATGTCCTGTGGCTGTCCTGGGCCCTGGGTGTATCAAGCTCTCCCTCCCTATCTTGGACTTTGGAGGGAGAGATGCTGGAATGTTCTTGGCTGAGCCCTGACTGACATGGATACTTTCTGAGTCTTTCACCTTATATTTGATATCACATCCTCTGATGCAGTTATTTTGCAGCATCGCAAATGGCATTCATGTGGATGGCTTGTTGACAAAGGCTTGTGACCCCATCTGCCCAAGAGGAGGTGGTCCCTGGAGCCTTGCTATCCAGAGACGCGGGTGAAATCATAGTGCCTAAGGCTGGAGAGGATGTTCCTCAAACATGTTTTCCAACTGGTGTTTTTCACCTGGACACAGGACCTCAGATGCAGAGACCCGGGGCAGAGAGGGGTCTGGATCTCACCAGGGGAGAGGAAGAGACTGCTGAAAGTCATCGGGGGGCATTAGAATTGCTTTTCTAGTCCACAAAAACAACATATACACATGTGTGCATTTGTGTCTGTGTTACTATAGGTGACATGTGTAGATATCTCCTTAGGCTGCATGTTCCACCTCTGCTTCTGCTGCCTGACACCTCAAGCAGAAGCAGGGCTTTGCAGAGGCTTCTAAGAAGTTCCTTTTGATTTTCTTCTTCCTGTTGCTGCAGTTTCCTCTATTTGTGTGTCCTTTGGCTTATCCTGACTGCTTTTTGAGAATGGAACCCAGTGCATACAAGGATGGAGATGTGGTTATTTGTGGGTTTTCCCCCTTTATACTTATTTCTTACACAGAGGGATCAAGAAGCCTAAAAAGGATGTCACTTTGCAGAGGTAAGTGAACCTTTATTTATATTCTGCTTGATTATTATGATGAATGATGCCTATGGGATCTGTGGACGGATAGACCAGGGCGCTCTGCATCACCTGTCCTGTCTTTCCCCGGCATCCCCACCTTCCCAGAACTGTCCATTATTATCTCTGTCTCTTCCCGCTGACTTTCTTGCTTCCTTCAAAGGAGAGAACAGTGTTTTTATATTTTCCAGTTTTCTTCCTTTCAGTGTTCAATTTTCAGGGCTAGAAGCTTAGTGAGACAGCACTTTCCACCAACATACTCCACCATCTCTGCCCTTCCTCCTGCCTCAGCTGCCGCTGCATAGTGTTCTACCTTCAGATCTGTTGGGGGGAGAATCCCAGCCTGTACAGAGGAGCCCCTGGGTGGGAGTGACCCTGTGTGCCTGTCCCTCACCCATCTGTAGTTGTGACTTATTGTCTTTGTTTTAAGCAAGGGCTCGAGAGCGCTTTTTTTTGGTGTTAGTTATTTTTACAAAAGCATGTTAAGGAAGTGTCCTCCAAAAAGAATGTGTTTTAGAGAAGTGGATCCTAAATTTTATCAAATGCTTTATATACTTCATGAGCATATTGTGTTTTTTTCCTGGCAGAAAGGTGAGGACATTAAAAGTGAAGATATTAAAAAATTATCTAATTTTCTAATAGTCTGTTTAAGATGATTCCTTGCTCACATTTTCTTTTTGGTGCTGGTAACAGGCTCACGTTAACTTCATAATTAATAGAGATATATCTTCTGATTCTATATTCTGGAAGTTTCCCGGTAGAGTAAACATCTATTCTTAAGTTTTAGAAACAATTCATCTGTAAACACATCTAACCCACCATATATTTGGAATTTTCTTTCCTAAAAACTCTCTTGAAACCATAAAGAACATTTGTATAATTTTCTATTTGAGCCAGTTTGAGTAATTCCAGTTTCATTTAAAAAGCAGCTTTATCATTGAGATCCCAAAAGGCATCTCCATGTGCAGATGCACAACATTCTCTCTGACTTCGCTCCTGGTCCCATTTTCTCACCTAATGTTGTTGATGTTTGTCTTCCTCAAACAGTTTTTCTTTATCAGACTTGTCTGAATGATGCGTATTTTATTGAGTTTCCCAAAGAATCAGAGTGACTGATTACTTTTCCTCTGGACTTATTTTATATTTGTTTTATACTCTTATTTCTGCTTCTATCTCTTTTTCTAAATTATTTTTTTATGTTTTCTTTCTCCCTTCTCCTTGTTTTGAGAGTTTAATTCACTCGCTTTCCTTTTTATTTACTATTCAAGATATTTAATGCTCAGATATTTTCTCTCAGAACAGACAGTTTTCTTCTCTTCTTCCTTTCTCTCTCGTCTCTCTCCAGGGTTCCTTGCTATTCCTTTCTAATCATTGTTTTGATTTCCTGTTTGACCAAAGAGTTATTCATGAGAGTGATTAGTGGCTTATAAATTGTCTGATTTGTTTAAGATATGTTGGCAGTTAATGAACATTTTTGCGTGCAAGTTGTTTAAGGAACTGGACTTCAAATCTGCCTGTTCCTCTGATGAGCTACTGAGTCAGAATTTCTGTGGTTGCCCATGTATCTCTCTTCTGGTGGCTTCAGGAATTGATTACTATGTAGAAATTGCTTGCTGGATGAGGATAGGACCTAATGTTATAATAATATGCTATCTTTGCTTTGGAGTAGGAAGTTTGAGATTTATATGCAGGCACATGTGTGTCTGTATATGTGTGTATCCAAAAATATTTAATGATAGATCAAGTTTAAAAATATGTACGATTCCTATAGTGACTGTTTTTGGACGAAGACTTAGAAGTTAGTTGAATACTCTTTCTATGGTTGTAGTTAGGTTCACTTTACTTCATATTTTTAAAATCCTTTTTTTTAAATATATGATTGAACATATACTTTCTGACTGCTACCCACATTTTATTCCCTAAATATTTTGCCTTCAGATATGTGTACCATTATACACCTTCATATATAAATGTTTCATATTAGTTGTTCCTTTAATTTGTGAGCACATGTATGGAATATCAGTGACAATCCCCTTTCTTTCAGCATCTGTGTCAGTGTTATTTTCCTGTGTCTTCGTGGAATGTTGAGTAACATTCAATATTGAAAAAATGATTAAAGTAACTTCAGTATTCTATAATGAATATATGTAGCATTATCTCTGTGGTTCTACTTTTAAATTTCGTACTTTGCTTTTTTCTTTTTTCCTAGTTTTGCTCCATTTAAAGTAATTTTCCTTATTAAACTTTTCTCCACCATGTTGGATATATACATCTTTTTCACATTTTATTTTAGAAATATTTTTTTTGTTGTTGTTGTTGAGGAAAATTGGCCCTGGGTTAACATCCATGCCCATCTTCCTCTACTTTACATAGGACACCACCACAGCATGGCTTGATGAGCAGTGCATAAGTCCGCACCTGGAATCTGAACCCACGAACCCTAGGCCACCAGCAGCGTGTGCAAACTTAACCACTATGCCACCAGGCTGGCCCCTATTTTACAATGTTTTTAATTTGAGAAATAAGAAGAACCCAGAATCTGAAGTCTTGCCTCACTGACTCCTTAATGTTGGATGAAAAATTAATTAGTATTTTACTTCTTTTCTTTTTCCTCAAATTCATTGTCTCTAGGTATAGATTAAGCTCTTGGTTCAAGATGGTTTTAAATTTTATGCACATTCTTTAAAGTAGTTTGTATTTTGCATTTTAAAAAATCACATTAACACAAAGTACTTAGACAATTTTTTTACTTTTTCAGTGTTTACTTCTTGGGTATGGTGCTTTTTTTTGAAACTCGTCATCCTCAAACTTGATTATGGATCTGAATTATCTAGAGGGCTTGTTAAAACACAGAAGGTTTGCTGGACCCCACCCAAGACATTCTGATTCAGTAGGTCTCGAGTGGTGCTGGAGGACTAGCATATCCACATTGTGATTGGAAGTTCCTGTGCCAAACATTTCTTATTTTTTTATTTCAGAGGCAGTAAAATCCGTGTCTCAGTGTGAGGGCTGTCCCTACCCAATCCTTTTATTCTTCACAGGTGTCATGCCACAATAATCTTCTTGTACTCCTAACTCCACCTCAGCATTTGGAGGCCCCAACTGACACACAAACGTTCTTCATTTTTCCTCAGAAAGGAGTGCTTTATTTTCAGAAGTCTCACACAATCTGCAAAAAGTTTAATGTGGATGCTGTTCTCTGCTCTTTAGACATTGCAACTTGTTTCTACAACACCTGCCCCAATCTTCCTTGTTCTCAGTATTTAATGCTCTAACATTGGGAACACATGGGGCTTCTGGACATTCTGGACACTCTCCCTTCTTCAAGTTTAATTGATCATATAACATCTGAACTAAGTTGAACTAAAGTTGGCCATAACATGGCTTGTCACATGACCATCAGGTATATGTGTAGTGTGTGTGCACCTCACGGAAACAGAATGTTCCTGGAGTGTGCCTCTCAATGATTCTCCTAAAATTTGATTAAATATGTTCTAAATAGAGGTTCTCAGTTTCAGTTAAATGTACCTAATCCATACATACATTACTGGTCTATAAAATTTTCTATATCATAAACTTATTTTGTTGAATAGCGTGTAAGTTATTTCTATGCTCCCAAGGTCACATGTTTGATTTTAAAATTTATTTTCCTTTCAACTTAAAGAAAGAATTTGTATTAAAAGAAAGAAATCCAAAGGAGTATCCAAGAGAATGAAATACTAGGAGTATGGAGGACTAGATACCTCTAAGGGGTTTCCCTCCACATAACACTATCTTCCATAAAATATAATGTTATTGCATTCTTGAGTTCACATGAAGTAAGCCAAATCTCAAAGGAAAGAAGAAGGAAATTGAAAGCACCAGACAAATTTGGATTCACCCAGTTGTCTAAGGCCAGTACGATCCTCTAATTAAAGGATTTGTCTTTGAGTCACCAGTGACTTGAGGGAATGAATCTGGGAGTCACAGATTAGTTGAGAGTCAAACAAAAAAGTCACTTAGCTTGGTGTCACCTCACATGACTGTGAGCAGAAACCAGTGACATTCTTCCCTGGAGGAAAGAATCTAAACTAAAGCCTTACATTCTGTACACATTAAAATCAGACAAAAATGAGCTCATGATCAATGTTCATCAAACAAATAAGGAATACATGCCATAGTCGCTAAGAGTCATCAAATCATGAACAAATTAAAAATAGAACAATAGATTTACACACTAAAACCTCCAATATTACATTTACCAACTTCAAGATATAACATAACTGTGTATAAAAAATGGAAAGACATAAAATGGAATAACAAAATCAAACAGGAGACTCTAGAAATGATCTGATATATTTGTCAAAGGGCCTTATAGAACTTTAAGAGATGAAAAATAAATAAATGTTGAGTTTTAAAACTCCATAGATGAGTTATACAACAGAAGAGAGAATAGAAAACTAAATTTGAATTCTGAAGGAAGCAGAATGCAGCATAGAAAGACAAGGAACTAGAAAACATGAAAGATAAGGTAGATATGGAGATGATGAGAGAGAGTAAAGAAAAAAGAGAAATAAAATACTGTACAACAAAAACAAGTGAGTCATGAGGGTAAAACTGAAAGTTAAAGGGTCTATAAATTTCTCAGGAGATAAGAAACTATATCCGCTTCAGGCAATGTGGGCTGGAGGTAAAATAGAAGTAGAGACTATAACTCTCACCCAAATAGAGGAGATACAAGAGAATATGGAAAACAAGTATAAATCAATAAAATTTAATGGGAAATAACGTAACAAAACTTGTGGAAAAAATAGAAGGAAAACATATAGATAGTGGGAGCAAAACAAGGATATAAATAATCACAACAAATGTAAATGGAATAAATTCTCCACTTAAATACAGATAGTTAAATTTGATGCGACAATGACAAATTTAGCTGTATCTTGTTTAGAAGATGTGAAAACTAAAAAACATGGAAAACTAGAAATTCAAAATATAATAGAAGATATAAAGATATGCTAGGAAAATACCAATGAAAAATCAACCCAGGGTAGCTATAATAATATCAGAAAAAACAGATGAGGAAAAAAGCATAATTAGGAATTAAGTGGTTAATCCCCAATGCTATATAAGTTCAACTGATCATGAAGACATAGTCGTTGTTATACTACACACGATGTCATGTGAAGATAATATAGCCTCAACTAGGAAAGGAAGGAGGAGAAGGAAGAGAAGGAGAAGGAGAAGGAGGAGAAGACAAGAAGAAAAAGAAGGTGGAGGAGGAGGAAGTATAGGAGAAGGAGGCAGAGCAAGAGGAGAAATAATATATCATCATAGTGAAGAATTTAAACTTTCCTCTGAGACAAACCATAACATATATCTAATAATAGAGTATTTGAAAAATAAATTAGCAAGTTTGATTTAGTGGATGCACATCGAACCCTATACCCAACAAGTGAAGAACACCTATTCTTCACAAGGACACGGGGAACATTAACAAGCAGTGAGCATGAACTAGGGTACTAATCAATCCTCAAATAATAGAACACTTGAAATAAATACAAGTGACTGCTCTATTTTATTCTTGATGTTATTACAGATCCCAGGCAATAGAAATGCAGAGAATTTTCTTTGGCTTAGGTATTATTTGTGTGTAGAAAGTCTGTAGAAAAGATGAAGACAATATGGGCTATCAGGAATAGGTACCGTTAACGATTAATTTTAATTTTATATTTTTAAAATAAGAAATGGATGAGAAGCTCTTTAAACTTTACAATGCTCTCTCTCTTAGATTCCTAAGTGTTTCTAGTCCTTTCAGTCCTTCTTGATTCTGTCAATTGTTCCTGCCTGTTGATGATTCTTCCTTCATTGGATCTCTGAAGTTCACCTTAGTTTCCTGGTTTTGATGGTGGCAGACACACAGGTTTGAAGGGGCAGAGGCTTAGGCAATTTGATTGACAGCCTTCTGTTGCACCATTCTCAAGGTGCACATGTCATGCATCTATGCTTGTCACGTATCTTTCAGTTGCAATTACTCTTCCTCCCCAGGGCTATGTCCAATCTCATGCTAATATTGTTGCTCTTCTAGGAAGGATTTAATGGTGTGCTCATATAAACAAGCATTTTGGATCCTGAACCACAGAGCCATTTACAAGTCTAATCTGAATGTGATCTGTTTTTCCATTCATTGTACTTTCTTCTATGTATTTAACCAGTTTCTTTCATGAGTGTGGAATTCAGTAAGGACGTTCCACAGCTGGAGTCAAGTGATTTCCTTTAGTTATAAATTCTAAGGCTTCAGGAGAACCATCTGTTGCCACAGACATTCGAGTCAATAGTAAATTCATTTTAATAAAGTCATTGTATTGCATTTGAAGGAAGTCATTTTGAGTATTTTCCCTAAGGATCCCTATCCCTCTATGTAGGTTTCAGTACAAGAACTACTAGTATGTTCTGTCCTTGGTTTTTGCCATTGAGGAAATCAACAGGAACCCTCATATTTTGCCCAACATGTCTCTGGAATTTGATCTCTATAATGCCCTGCCCAGTGAACGGAGGACATTGGAGAGGTCCCTGATTTGGCTTTCAGAGTTGGGCAAGGACATCCCTAATTACAACTGCAGGAGAGACAGCAAGTCTCTAGCGGTCCTTACAGGAACCACCTGGGCAATTTCTGCCCAGATTGGAACACTGCTGGAACTGTACAAA
This sequence comes from Diceros bicornis minor, assembly GCF_020826845.1. Classification (NCBI taxonomy): domain Eukaryota; kingdom Metazoa; phylum Chordata; class Mammalia; order Perissodactyla; family Rhinocerotidae; genus Diceros; species Diceros bicornis. The sequence goes on along the minus strand of NC_080750.1, from coordinate 77,572,971 downwards.
TTTCCACAGGTAAGACTGCGTGGGATGGGGAGAGATGAAACCATGTATCCTTTGGTGCCATTCTCAGGTGCCTAAAAAGGAAGAGAGGAGGACACTGGGTTTGTGCATCTCTCAAAGGATATGATCTCAAAGGGTAGGTGTACAGGACATTGATGGGGTATGACATTTCCTTTCTTTGGAGTAGAGAGCAGGTTGAGGGGGAAGGAGAGAAAGCAGTTTCCTGGAACACTGACTGATCTTATTTTCTAGAAAGCTTTCAGGGAGTGGAAAATGATTAGAAAATGAAATGAGCAATTGTCCCCTTCTACCACTCCAGGTGTTGCTGAACAGCCTTCAGGACTGAGACTCTGATTTTTGCCAATCATCGTCCTCATATTGCTTCCAATTTTCTTTTCCTTTTAGCTTACCTATGGTCCTTTTGATCTTACCCTGAATGATGATGAGCAGTTTCCATCTCTCTATTAGATGGCCCCCAGGCACACATCTCTAGCCATTGGCATGGTCTCTTTGCTGCTTCATTTCAGTTGGAGCTGGGTGGGGCTGGTCATCTTGGAAGACAAGAAAGATGTTGAGTTTCTCTCAGACTTGAGAGGAGAGATTTACAGGAATTGAATCTGTGCAGCCTTTGTGGAAATGATCCCTGTCACTGAAAGGTCATATTACTCAAGGACATGGCCATATGATTTGCAATTATAGGAAACAGAAGGGAATGTGGCTATCATTTATGGTGATGTCAACTCTTTCATAAGCTTGAGCTTTTCTACTTGGGAGTATTTAGTGATATAGAAAGTCTGGGTCACGACATCACAGTGGGATTTTATCCACAGTGAGAGATTTCATCCTTGACTCATTCCATGGGACTCTCATTTTTTCACACCACCATAGTGAGGTCCCTGGCTTTGAAAAATTTATCCAGAGAGTTAACCCTTCCAAATATCCAGAAGACGTTTACCTCACAATGTTGTGGTTCCCCTTTATTCCTTGCACGATTTCTGAGTCTGACTGTAAAACACTGGAGATTTGTCCACCCAATGCCTCCTTGGGATGGTTGCCTTGGCAGATTTTTGACACAACCATTACTGAATGGAGTTACAGTGTGTAAAATGCTGTGTATGCTGTGGCCTGGAGCCTTCACAAGATGCTTCTTCAACATACAGAAAGGCAGCCAATGGGAAGTGGGAAATGTCTGGGGTATTGTCCCTGGCAGGTGAAGTCTCTACCCCTTAACAACATGTACACTCGTAAAAGTGACTTTCTTATGGGGTTCCACAGGTGCTCAAACCAAGCAGTTAGGATTCTTTCTCCAAGAAAAGCACAAGAGTTTCTGTACTTGTTTCACTCTCTAGGAGGTAAATCAAGTCTTGGGTAGTAAGTCATCTACAAGAAGGTTCTAGTAGAAACGAGGAAGTAAGCTATGAGTCAATATCAATGCTTTGTGTCACAAAGGATCCCAACATTCTGCCGGCCTAACCTTTCAATAGGGACTATCCTGCCTTCTCCAATGAAGCTCTTCAATGCCAAGAAGAAGAGAACTTACCCTTTATGTGCCTATCTTGTGCTGAACATCATAGTGAATACTTTACATAAATGATCTCATTTAATTCTGCAACAAATTTAGGTATTGCTAACATCATTTTGCAGATTGATGGTCTGGGAAAATTCAGAGAATGCATGAGGGTGGCTAGATTGTACCTTGTACTCGAGATTTGTCTGAATCCTATCATCACTGATCGTCTTGATATTCTTGTCTTTAGGCTTTTTCTCTTGAAACTAACAGATATTTTAGAAACGTTATGATATTTTAATTCTCCATATGATTTAATTTGCTTTACTTCATTGGATACTTGTAATAAAGTTACATTATGAAGCAAGGATTACAGACAATGAAAGGCTGTCCCCAATTCAGGGTTTTCTCTTTAACACCCGGGCCCACTTTACCACAGGATGATGTGTCTCTTTTAGCTGCACCCCCTTATGAGGAAGATAGAATTTAACAATCCTGCTGGTGACTCAGTGAATTTGGCTGATGAAGGAAAATCAGATTCAGAGTAAACCATTCTCAACTTTTGGAATTTTCCCGAAGGTCTTGGACTTAAGGTGAAAGTAGGAGAATATTCCCAACATGCTCCACGTGGTCAAGAATTGTCTTTATCTGAGGAGGTGATTGAGTGGGACACGGGAATTACTGAGGTGGATTGAACACAATCATAATTACTTACACCACACATGAATAACCAAACTCTTGTTGGGGCTTTGTGCCCCCTCAGAGCTTCATAAAGGGTCACATATGGGAATTTAACAATTCACTTCCAACTGAAGTAATTTTTTCTTTTACCAATAATCCAAGATGGAAGCAAGACCTTCATTAGCAAAAGGCTGCAAGTTGCTGAAGGTTCAGAAGGTGGTTAGTAATTTTTAGGAATAAATTAAAAAAAATTAAGTTATGTACATGTTTTTTAGAGATAATGTTATTGCACACTTATTACACTGCAGTATAGAGTAAACATAACTTCTTAATGCACTAGGAAATCAAAAAATTGGCGTGACTCACTTTATTGCAATATTTGATTTGTTGCAGTCCTCTGGAAACAAATCCACAATATGTCTGAGGTGTACCAGTGTTTTATATCATACAATAAGCATGGCATCCAACCAATGAATTGGATTTAGATATTTCAAGATTACGTTTGTTAAGACTCAATACTCTAAAACACTCTAGTTACTGGAAAATTAGGTAAAAGTCACAGCTGTTATCAAGTGTTATCTGATTTTCTCCAGACTCCACACTCTGTATGCAGTGAGAGTTGCAGTCCGGGATTCAGGAAGAGCACTCAGGAGAGCAAGGCTGCCTGTTGTTTTGATTGCATTCCCTGCCAAGAGATGAGATTTCCAATGAGATAGGTGAGTATATGCCTTGCAGCGACATTCTCCACATCTGTTATTTTTTTGAAGGGAAACATTTGTCCTGAGCTAACTAACATCTGTTGCCAATCTTCCTCTTTTATTATTGTCCCCAAAACCCTAGTACATAGTTGCATATCCTAGTCGTAATCATTCTAGTTCTTCTATGTGAGCCACCACCACAGCATGGCAATTCACAGAGAGACGGTGTGGTTCCATGACCAGGAAACCAACCTGGGCCACTGAAGTGGTGAGCACTGACCTTTCACCACTAGGCCATCAGGGCTGGCTCTCCACCTCTCTTTTGTATGCACTGTTCTCCCAAAGAAACAGAAAAGCTCTGGATGAGGACTGCAGGGTCAAAATGTTTCCTTCCTCCATTAAATAATTTAACTTTTATAGCCAATAATATTTCCTCCGAAAATGATACACTCTCTCTCTACCTTGAACTAGCTTGCTTTACTCATTTTAACATCATTGCAGACATTATCATCTCAAGGAAACCCTTTATGACCACTCCACAGTAACCTAACTTAAATCTCTCTCATGGAATCTAATACATGGTATTGTAAGTCCTTACTTTTCATCTTCTTTAAAGCTACATTTAGATCACATTGAACAAATCCTTATCTTTCCAGTGTCTGGTGCTGTTCTTGGCACAGAGCAGGAGCTCAGAAGGTTGTGTTTGATTTAAGAAGTAAGTATTTCCATGGTGTACAATGAGCTTATGGTACAGCTTGGTCCCTGATCTCCTTGAGTTCACAGGTGAGTAGGGGAGACAACATGTAGTGATGTGAATTCAAGGTGGTGACATAGGGCTGCAATATAGGTACGCAGAGACCCATGGGATGAAATAAGTGATAGGATATATGTTTGTGGGGAGGGAAGTGCCATGGACTTCTTCATAGAGGCAGTAGCATTAGTATTATATCAGACTAATGAAGGCGGATTAAATTCTTGGTGGAATTCTTAGAAATGGCAGAAACTGGCAAATTAGCCCTGCATTTAATATTCCAGGGAACTGAGTAAAGGTTCAACATGACTAGAACACAGACAATGTGGGTTTGGGAGTTGGGTCATGAAGTAGAAGAGGGACAGAAAACCAACACTGAAGATTTTTCATACCATAATTAACATCTTGGAATTACTCAGATTTATGATATTAAATGGTGCAATGCTGGAATAACCTCCATGGTGGCATTATCTAATTTTATTTTTGTGATTGATATGAAGCTTATTTTCACAACATCTTTTGTATAATTTCAATTTTTTTGAAATGTACTGAGATTGATGATATAGTCTGGCATATCGTCAATTTGGATAAAGCTTCCACATGCACATTTGGCACGTGGTAAATTTGGGTATATGTTCCATATGCACATCTAAAGAACACCACGTCCACTAACTTCAATTCCTACATGCTTGGAGATTAATAAATACACTTGAAAACAACCGATGATTAATGAGTAAACTATGATGGATATTAGAATGTATTTCCAATTAAAAATATTATTCATCAAATCTTATGGGGGGGAGTTAGAACTATCATTAGAGAGAAATATATAAGCCTAGATTATATATATTTATATATTATTGTGTATATTTAAATATAGAAAGGTTGAAGTTCTAAATTCTAAGCATTCATCACAAGCTAGAAAAAGAGCAGAAAATTAAACAAAAGGAAAATAGAAAACACAAAATGGTAAATATTAGAGGAAGTGTTAACACAATAAAAGGCAAACATCAAAAGGATAAATAAAACTAAATTAGATTCTAATAAATGACAAATATACTCAATAAAATCCTAGTACTAATGTTCAACAAAAGAGAAAAATTGCAACAAAAAAATACCAAGGCTGAAAAGGGAGTAATCAGTGCAGATCATATGGAAAATTTTTAGCATGAAGAAAACATAAATAACATCATGTTGATACAATGAAAATCTAGAGGAAATTCACAAATTTCCAGGCAAATAAAAGTTACAAAACTGTCTCAAGAAAAAATGAAAAATCTGAATATTTCCATACCTATTAGAGAAATTGAGACCATACTTTAAAACATTTCTAGAAACTTGAATTGTAGGCTATTTATTCGGTACAAAGCTGATGAATCTTCCCAAACATTCAGGAAAGAAATAATATACATCTACTCAATCTCTTCCAGAGAATAGGAAATACAGAAATCTTTTTGACTCACTTTGAGAGACCAGATTAACATTGGTACGAAAATCTAACAAAATCATTGCAGGAAAGGAAATTACAGGCCACTCTCTTTCTTGGATTAAATTCATTTATTCTAAAATAAAAAAAAAAATCACATCAATTCAACGTTCCAAATCTAGCTATATTTTATAAGAAGGACATATCATGACCAAATTTGGTTCATGCAATGTAATTCAGTATACTAATCTCTGAAAAAAGAGAAATAATAATCTCAATAACTGTAAGAAAAACTAGTAAAATTAAACACCTATTCATATTTTAAAACAAACAACAACAACAGAAACAACCCTTACCAAATCAGGAACAGAAGGAAACTCTCTTACTCCCATATATAGTATTCACAGAATGGAACTTTATGGTGCACTGTTGAAAGCAAGGATAAGAGAAGAATGTTTAACATCACTGCCTCTATTAGACGTTTTGCTGGAGGTCTTGCCTGATACAATATTGGCAGGAAAAGAAATAAAAGGAATAATTTACTTCAAAGGAAGAAGTAAAATTGATGTTATCTTCAGATGATATTATGGTATAAATGTAAAATCCATATAAATTAATGCATTAACTGAGTTTAGTGGTGGCTGAATACAAGGTTAATATACAAAGTTTTGCTTCCATCTACCCGTCATAAAACATTCAAAATTTAAATTTTAAAAAATGACATTTACAACATCTTAAAGTATGAAGTACCTAGAAATAACTTTAATGAGACTTTCAAAAGATTTCTCTCCATTAATTTATAGAACAGCATTTAGAAAAATGGAGGAAGATTGAAAGAAGTGGAGAGATAAACGAAATTCGTGACTGAACAGACTTAAAATTCTACAGATATCAAAACTGTCCAAATTAATCTACAGCTTCCACAAAATTGCAGCTAAAATGCTGACCCGTTCTGTGGAAATTACAATTGATACAATTCTTATGGAAATGATAAAGGAAAAACTTAGCTAAGAAAATCTTGAAGACAAAGAATAGAGTGGGAGGACTTACTCTACCTGACATCAAGTATTATAGCATCACAATAGAGGAGGTTCATCAAGATGATAAACAAGAAAATCAACGGAAACAAATGGTAAGTTCAGATACAAACTGCTCATATAGGGACTCACGTATAGACGTCTGATTTACAAGGAAACACTGAGGAGGAGTGGGAAAATGAAAGCCTTTTCAATAAACCATGTTGGGTAAATTGGCTGTCTTCATGAAGAAGACAATCACTCGCCAACCCTAACTCACACCATCCACAGAAAACGTTATCAGGCAGATTGTACTTCTAAACGTGAAAAGTGAGAGAATTTAAGGGGATGTAAAGAGGAAGAAGCAATGCCCCTGTAGAAGGAAAAAGCATGTATTCATACCTGCAGGGATGAGTGGGCACGGAACACTTTCAGAACCACATGAAGATTTGGGAATCTTAAAAATCAGAGCAGAGGTAGTAGAGGTAGGCAAGACCAAGGTTATACAGTCTTTTTGGTCTTCTTAAGAGTTTGTCGGATTTTTTAATGGAGGATAAGTATGATTCCACTTACATGTAGAAGTATCACTTGTGATGCAGGACAAGGGCAGGGAACCAGAGTAAAGAGACCTTATGATAACATAGGAGAGAAGTGACTAAAATCTTAACAGAAGTGGTGGAAGCGAAATCAAGATGAAATGTACTGGAGATCATTTTAGATGGTATAAAGGGTCTTATTTTGAAACTCCCTAGGAGTGAGGTCTATGACTTGGTCATCTCTGTTTCCCTAGAATGTAGCATATTATCTGGCTCATGGAGGTTTTCCAATAACTGCTTGCTCATTGAATGAGTAAATCTAGGCCATAGTTTACAGGGGTACAGCTTAGAGAGACAGGGAGGACTTTTGGTTTTCTGCTGAGAAAAAAGAGCATTCATGAATATGCAAGATAATTACTGAGAAGGATAATAGCTTTGTTTACTTAACCAGAAAGAGGATGGGCAGTATTAACTGGGAATGGTTCTCTGCAGAACATTCTGTTATTTGGTGCCTGGAGCAACAAAGGAAGACAATTGGCTAAACTTACCCAATGTCTTCTTTGGGGGCATGCAAATAAGAGAGAATGACTGAGCCTGGGCTGAGGACACTTTGCATCTCTCCCCAGACATGGATCAGTGTGTGAAGTGTCCAGATCATCAGTATGCCAACAGAGAGCAAGATCGCTGCCTCCAAAAAGCTGTGACCTTTCTGGCTTATGAGGACCTCTTGGGGATGGCCCTGGCCTGCACAGCTCTGTGCTTTTCTCTCCTCACAGCTGTGGTGCTGGGGGTCTTTGTGAAGCACCAAGACACTTCCATAGTCAAGGCCAATAATCGGACTCGCAGCTACATCTTGCTCTTCTCCCTCACCCTCTGCTTCCTCTGCTCCTTACTCTTCATTGGTCGTCTCAACACAGCCACCTGCAGTCTTCAACAAATCACATTTGGAGTTGTATTTACTGTGGCAGTTTTCAGTGTCTTGGCCAAAACTATGACTGTGGCTGTGGCCTTCAAGGTTACTGCACCAAGGAGAAGGATGAGGCAGTGGTTGGTGTCAGAGGAACCTAACTTCATCATTCCCATCTCCTCCTTTATCCAGCTGAGTCTCTGTGGAATCTGGCTGAGAACCTCTCCTCCCTTCATTGACACAGATGCACACTCTGAACACCGCCACATCTTCATCGTGTGCAACAAGGGCTCGGTCACTGCCTTCTACTGTCCTTGGACACCTGTGCTGCTTGGCCCTGGGTAGCTTCACAGTGGCTTTCCTGGCCTTGAACTTGCCTGACACGTTTAATGAAGCCAAGTTCCTGACGTTCAGCATGCTGGTGTTCTGCAGTGTCTGGATCACCTTCCTCCCTGTCTACCACAGCACCAAGGGCAAGGTCATGGTGGCCGTGGTGGTCTTCTCCATCTTGGCCTCCAGTGTGGGGCTATTAGGCTGCATATTTGCTCCCAAGTGCTACGTTATTTTCCTAAGGCCAGAGAGAAACACTTCAACAGTGTTAACGAATAAAACACATTCGGGGAGAAAATAATCAAAATGTAAGTTATTTTCATAGGTCACAAGAACTTGCATACACTTGAAAAATAAACTACCACATTTTTGCAGACCCACTTTAAATACCAACTAAACTTACCTTACATCTCTGCTTAATTTTTTGCTTTACGTTTCTTTTGGCTTTGTACAATTTTCCTCTGTCATTCAAATGAACAAATACATAAACATTCATACTAATTCTCCTCTAAAATTATGTGTGAAAGATTGCAAAAATGGCCACACATTAGTCCTCTCCCTCTGTCTGTTTGGTCATAGCATCCCACGTTGACTCTGGGTAGATTTGGTCTTGTAACTTGCTTTGGCCAATGGGACATTAGCAAATGACATAAGCAAAGGCTTGAAAAACAATTGCTCATTGTTGGTACTTCTCCTTCTCTGGCTGCGCTTGGGAAGCCTGAGGCCATCAATATGAGAATGAGTCTAGATAGACTGCACATCTCCATCACTCCAGGTGACTTCAAGTCAACAATCAGATATGTGAGTAAGGCCGTCCTAGACCATTCAATCCCAGCTGAGCCACCAATAGGTCCAGATCAAAATAACTTCCCAGTTAACCCACAGAACTTTGAGAAAAAATAAACTATTCTTATTAGAAGCTACCAATTTTTAGGATATTTTGTTATACAGCAGAACCTAACTGATACATTATGCTACCATATAAATATGTCCTCTCATTATTTGTGTAATTATCACAGATTTCTATTTCTTTATCCAATATCATACACTGGAATATTCTTCTCTAGATTAAGTCTCTGAAAGACAGAGACCATATCATGTTCCATTTTACTTTTACTCCTTCCTCTTTTGAACCAGACATCTTTAAGCATATATATTAAGAATATCTTCACTAATTTTAAGATTATGGATATTCTTCTATATTGTCATCCATCACTGTTATATGCGGTGGATTTTTACTTTTAATTTTAGCCCTATAATCCATTTGGAATGATTTACTTGTGAATAATGTTAGTTGATGGTCCAGTGTTTTATTTTACAAATGGATATCTTTTAGTCTATAAAACAAATACTGCATCATTTTAAAAGTTGATTTGAAGCATATGGAATCTGAATAATGTTTGGAAAACTGATATCTTTGAAACACTGTTTTCAGTCACAAGTATAGTATATCTCTCCATTTAACCTGAGCTTTTACATGCTTTGTATCTCTTTATAATTTTCTTCATATAATTAATGTGTAGTTCCAATTATTTTAACTACTTATCTTAAATAATTCATTGCTCTTATGAATGGAATAATTATTAACATGTTTAAACTAATTCTTGCTCATGTCACAGTATTTTTGAAGTTTCATATAGGAATCTAGCTTCCTTTCGCATTCCTCCACTTATTTACCAGTTCTAAACTTTATAAGTTATGTCCCACTAAAATAATAGATTTTCTCTTCTTCTCTAATATTATGTACCTATTATTCTTTTGATTCTCATTTTTTCATGACTGTGCTCTCCAGTGCCACACTGAATCACAATAGTGTTTCCCATGAGTATTTTCCTCTTAAGTGTAGCGTAAAGATCAGATAAATTCCTTGTCAGGGCAGAGCAGGCATCTAAGAGAGAGAAAGTAAAAACGTGAAGGGGAATCATTTCTAGCTGGACATCAACAGACTTGCTTCTTGTGGCTGTTTGGAGCTGGAGATGTTATGCAATGTGGCCAGCTGAGAATCAGAGGATTGCTCTCTAGTCCCAGGAATTAGTCTTGGTCAAATCTCTCAACCTCTTTAGACCTCATTTTCTTCACCTGTAACATGAAGAGTTGGATGAGTCTTTTTGAGTTCTCAAATCCAGTGACTCCAAGATACCCTTCACCCACATGCCCTTGACAAAGACCAGAGAGAATTTTTAGTTTTCTTCTGCATCAACATTATTATCCATATCACCACTTAAAGACATATCAAATATCTACTTTTGCATGACACTGATAAAACAGGTTCCATACCAAATCGCAGTTCATTGGGATAACAAATCTATAGTTAATTGTTTAGAGGTAAGTATAGGGATGGGCCTTGCTGGAACCAGCAATCAATGGGCCAAAAAGTCTTGCTTTATTTTACAGCAAGGCTGTGGAAACACTCCCTAATATAACAGAATGCTGAAGTACTTAGAAAGTATGAAATAAATGGGAGCCTTGTATCCATGGTTATGAGCTAATAAGGATATGATTTTTAAAATTTTGTTAATGATGCCATTTGCCTGCTATGGGGCTGTTCTCTGGTGAGTAAAGAGCAGATGTATTCAAGGCCACTTTCATTCCTTTAATAAATATTTACTCAGCGCCTACCACTTGCTGCACGATAGCAGTGATCTATCCTAAGAGCATTTATATTCTAGTAGAGTGACACAGACCAAAAACTAAAAGAGAAACTTGAGGTGATCAATAAAGTTACACATACGTCAAACTTTTTTCATTCTGGACTATTTTTCACCCTTTCCCTACTTTTACTGTTTCCCAGAACTCTAATCATGGACTTGAAAACCCAGAAAGCATTGGTCCCAAGTTTATTCTCGCAACACCCCTGTTTCAAAGACAAAGTGTTTATCATCTGAGAGTATGTCTCTTTAAGACTAAGTTCCTATGAATCAGCATTATTTCCTCACTTTCTTGAGAGGACAGATGTTATTATGAAGGAGAAACAAAATATCATATGGGATTTATACTTGAAATGATGTTTCCACTCTAATTGTGTTATTTAATGTGGTGTGATTTGGGGAAAGTCAGTTACTCCTTTAGAGACAGTGGTAATAATACCCTGAAAAGCATTCTATAGAGATTAAATGAAACAAAGTATGAGAAACTGTTTTGTAAATTGCAAAGCAATCTATTTCAGCTTATTTTTCTAAAAATATTTTCATTTATCCGATCCTTTTTGACTCTACACAACCTGCCTTCACTGAGTTTTATCATTTATTCAACAATAATAATGGGTCAAAATGGTTGAATATTGGAAATTTCATATGGTTCAACTTAATTAATAGGCCATCACAATATTTAATTTGGTTATAATTACAGTTAAATTTTTCATGTTGCCTTACCATGTGCCAGGCACATTCTAGGCATCTGACATGTATTCACTCATTTAATCCTCACAACAATGCTATGGAGACAATACTATTAACCCCTATTGTATGGATGAGGAATATTAGACGTTATATAATTGACCAAAGTCACACAGCTGGTACCCAGGCAGTCTACCTCCAGAATCTCTTTTAGGGATCCATTAGAGGTCGCGGCGCTTACATCGTAAAAGGATCACCCTGGTATCTGGTTGGCGAATGGACAAGAGGGGACTAAGCAAGAAAGCACATGGCTACTGAAATGATCCGGGCAAGCAATTCTGAATACAGGATTTCCTTCCTTTTTAAGGCTGATTAATATTCCATTGTATAGATTCCCCAGATTTTCTTCATCCTTTCACCCACGGATGCACAATTAGGTAGTTTCCATCTCTTGGCTATTGTGAATAATATTGCAGTGCATTTTGTCAAACAATTTCCTGGCACTTAGTGAGTTTGAAAAAATTCTTCTTATACACATTAGTTACTGTAATGACCTACCTTTCTAAATGTCTAAAGTTTAAATATTTGTCATTCTACAGAAATACCTTGCCTAATCATGATTTGTGTTGTTATCAGTTCATGAATGAGCTAAGATTTTCGTGCAAAAATTTGTTATAATGGCTTTTTTTGCATGTATTCAGGAACCTTGCATAATACAGGTATTCCCTGATTCTTGATTTTTAGTAGAGTTTTCTAGTAAGCCTTTAGGATAGGAAATATCTTCGTAGATGTGAGGCAGAGAGCAGAAGAATAATAAAATGATTGTTATATTTAATTACATCAAAAGAAAACTGTCATTTTGCTAAATTGTTTTTACACACCCTTTGCTTATTTGTAAGAATGGCACATATCATTTTATTAATGAAAAGAAAATTCAATAAACAATTTTAACATAAAACAATATCTATTGAGAACTTATATGAAAATTTTAGCAATATGTTGTCACCAATTTCCTCATCTGCAAAATGGAGATAGATAATACCGTCTTCCTTATGGGTTGCTGTGAAAATGCTCAAGAGTAATGTATGTAAAATGCTTATCACCATGTCGGTGGGAAAGTGATGCCTCATTCATTTTTCCACCGGGATGATGACAGCTTTTTTAATGCTTGAAGTCTGTAGTTTTCAAAATACGTTCTACTGTTGTAAAGTGAATCCTTTTTACAAACTCTTTGTAGAGTTAGATCCCTTTGGAATACAAATTCAGGCTCCTGTGTGTGTGCGTGTGTGTGTATGTATACGCACATCTCTCCAATAATACTTCAAGCCTGATAATGAAAAGCTACCTTCCCCACTCTTGACTCTGGTTCCAAAAACAACTTCTTTAATTTTCTGGTTGAAAATCTATATTTCTAAATTAGCTATTCATACAGCTCTTTCATTTTTCCTCTTTTGACTATTTATATTTTCTTTCTTCTCTGAAAAAATCAACATGAAGTGTTCTTACATATGTTAAAAACATAATTCCCCTTGCCCAATATAACTATTTAATGAATTAGGATAAATCAGAATTCAATGTCTACTGTTTTATGACATAAGTGTTTACAATTTTATAGCATACAAATGTTATCGAGAGATGTGTTACATCAGATATTATGAATACATTTTCCTTCTCACTTTTTCCTTTGACCTTTTAAATGGTAAAATTCTCTTGTTTCTTTGTTGTCTTCCTATGGATTCATCACTGGTTCATCTCCTTCCACCAGAAATTTAAATCTCTTTTCAGTAACTTCTGACTCTTGAGACAATTCATGGACTTAATGTTTTGCTTGGGGACATCCCTCTTGGGCTTGAACATATACACCGTCCCACATATACACAGTATGTCTGGAAGGATAGAGGAGGAAAGGACGTTTATATCTGTGCAAAAGGACTGGGAGACAGTGGTAGAGTGAGAATATTTTATTGACTTTGTACCGCTCTTTGAAGTTTTCCTACATGTGCATCTACGATGTAGTGGCCTCCCTCCCCCCAGATTTTTAAAATTAAAATAGCGTTATATCCTTATCTACTGGCTTGGGACAGCAAGTTGTAGAGAAATGTAAATATATGATACAATTTTTTAACGAAATTAAAAAGAGCAAACACGCACAAATATTTAGAATTCTAAATATGGGCCCATCATTCTATTAGGCTGTGTAAACGTGGGGAAAGGATTGAAGAACAGCTGTTCAACATCCAGCTACCTGTACAGTCTAGGGGTCCACGGAGATCCCCGCCTCCAGCCCCGCACCTGGAGCTGATTTCCTCCACCTGTGTAGTCTGTCTGACTTATTCCAGCCACACCCCCGCCTCTTCCTGGCCCTGGAACTGGTCTCCGCCCACAACGTTCGGGCCTGGTTCCGCCCACAGCCTGGTCCCCGCCCACTGCTCACAGAACCGCCCCCCCGGTCCTGGAGTCACTCACACCCTTATCCCCGCCCACAGTCCGCCCCTAGAGCTGGTTCCTGCGCACAGCTCCGCCCCTAGATTTTGTCCCTGTACTTGGTGCTGACGCAGCCCGCTTTCCAGCTTCGCACTCACTCTAGAAATTACACACCTGCCCCGAGGCTGGGGTGTGCGGCCCCGCCCCGCTCGCCGCGTCAACTCACAGCCCCCAAACCTTCGTCCTCCCCGAACGACCGCCCGAGACTGAAAGTGGAAGCGCAGGCGTCGCCGTGGAAGGAGCGGTGGGTCTACGCAATGTGTCCCCTCTTCTACGCGCGGACAGGATACCCTTGGACGTTTGGCCGAAGGGGCGGGGCGCAGTGAGCGGCGGGCGGTCCCGGCTCCAGTCACGGTCCAGGTAGGGGCCTGTGCCGGGGGCAGCCCCGTCAGGGCCCGGCTTCCCTCCGTCCTCCCGGAGCCCCATTTCCCCTGGGCTGTTTGCTCAGGGCTCCCGAGGCTGCTGTTCCTCCTGGCTCCGGGCGCCGCCGTCCCCTCTTCAGAGTCCCCGTCATCGTCCTCCGTGTGATTTTGTCCCCAGGGGGCTTATCCACATCTGCAGATGGTGTTTGGGTTGTTACAAATGGGGCGCTCCTGGCATCTAGAGGGGGAGGCAGGGATGCTGCTCAGCGTCCTCCAGGGCCCAGGACGGCCCGACAGAGAATTATCCGGCCCCAAATGTCAGTGGTGCCGAGGTTGGGAGACCTGCTCCAGGGCCTGAAAATCTCCCGAGCCCTGAATGAAGTGTGGAAATTTTTGACAAGTCAGCCGAGTCACTTACAGGGTCCCTAAATGACAAGCTTGTTTAAAGGGTCCGGAGTCACCAAAAAGTCTCTGTCCAGCCAAGTGAGTTGAGCGAGTCAAGTGCAGACAGCACGAAGCTGGTTTCTCCCATCTTGGGGAGCAGGTGGCTGGATAGGAATCGGGAAAATCCAGTCACAGCCAACAGTTACAGTTAAATCAGTAAATACAAAAAAAGAAGAGTGAATGGGGTGAACTTTCCATCCAACACCCTATAAAAGGCCTCAAAAGCTTGTTTGCGCCTTTTTTCCCCCCTCAGACACGAGAAGCATCCGTGGAGCTCAAGTTTGAGGTGAAACCAGGCTCAGGGTCCACCTGTCCTCGCTGATCCATGGATTTCTGTGTGGCCAGGTGAGTACCCTGTGGACCTGGTACCAAGAGGTTCCGGCAGCCTCTGCTGTGCAGAAGACCTGCTAGTGAGATTTCCTGGGCTCGGGTTGTCACCACATGGAGTCACTGAGAGTGAAGGTATCTTGAGAAAAATTATTGATGTTTGATGGATTATATTCAAGGGAAAGATGGTAAGCTGTGTGTGTTTCTGTGTGGTAAATATTTCAGTAAGTACAGTTATATGCAAATAAGAACACATGAAACAAACGTAAATAACTACAAATGTGTATTATAGTAGAAAATATAGATTTACTTGCATTGCATAATACTCAAAAGTCAGGATTTATATATAATATAAATACAAAAATGTTTTGCGTGTGTATGCAGTATTAAAAGACATCCCATTAAATATTAGGAGGGATACTCAGCAACATTCCTTAGACCCATTCAATTTGAGTTCTAAAGTCCTATAAATCCTCCACAAAAATTTGAAATAAAGGAGCATTCAGGGAAAAAGATGATTTGAACTTAATAACAAATTTAAAATTGAATTTGCCAGTAGCCAGATTTATTTTGAGCATTTTTTTTCTTTATGACATTTCAAATCATTTGGAAGAGTACTGAGCAACAGAGTAGATTGCAGGGAAGGGCACTAGTCTCCAAAAAGACTGTCCTCACCACCTTGCCTTCTAAAGGGAATTAACTTTGTTTCTTGAAACTTTTCTGAAATAACGGTCTGGTGATTCACGTTGCAGAGAATCTTGTTAAGTAATTTTGTATTTAGTTGTTGGCCTCTACTAATTGTGTGTGTATGTGTGTGTGCCTTTTTCATTTTAGCTTTCCTGTGATGTTCTTGAGGGGAATGTGTGCTTGTCATGCAATAGATAGTCTTTGAGTGTATAATTTATGGTGACAAACCATCCTCGCTTATTCAGAAAAGAGGGGATTTCCAGGACACAGGACGGGTAGTGTTCAAACCAGGGCAGTCCTAGACATATCGAGATGGTTCCTCATCTCATGAGCTAGGCCCTGGGACACATGCATGGGGACCTGGAGAACCAGAGAGACCTTGTCCCACCTCCATGGAATTTATATTGTATTTGGGAATTTGGATTTTGAAATGTTAATGATGAGAGTGATGTAGGTGTTTGGCACAAGGGGAATCAACCTGAGGGGGCAGGGAAGCCCTCTTGAGAAGGACTGATATTTAGCTTCAGAGCTAGAGTTGGGACTGGATTTAGCTAATTGGAGGGTTAGACTGGAGTGAGGGTGTGGGAGTGTGTTGAAGAGAGCATTTCAGGCAGAGGGACCCGCATGAGGACACCCCTGAAGCAGAGAGCCTGGTGTGTCCATGAACTGAGAACAGGGATGGTTGAGCTGAGTGAACACAGGGGGAGGGGCGTGAGCCACACTGGCGAGGGGGACAGGCTGGACCAGATCAGGTGTGACTTAGGACTCTGTTCTAAGACCAGTGGGAAGACTCTGGAGAGATGCGAGTAGAAGGATGATGTGATTAGCGTTTGGTCTAAGCACGTGGGTTAAAATGGACTTCATGGTTAAGAATGAAGACTTAAGAGGCAAGATGGGAGGTGCTGGGAATAAGATTAGGAATAAAATGATTGTTCCCTAGGCCTGGGTGATGGCTGTGGAGTAAGAAAGAAGTAGAAAGAACAGACTTTGGAGTGTAGAACCGAGAGAACATAACGGTACTTTCTTGCCTGCATGTGTCAGATGGCACAGGGCACTGACTGTTCTCGCTGCTGTCCGTGCAGACCTGCAGACGCCCCCTCACCCAGGTCTGTGTGTTCACCCCTCTTTGCCACTCACAGGCCCCCCTCCACATCCTAAAGAAAGTCAGGCCTTACTTGTGAGGGGGTTGTCTCAGACGGGAGACACCGAGGAGAGCCCCTCCAGACATCAGAGCAGCCCCTTCAGCCTCTCCCTCAGCCTCCTCCCTTCCACTCTCTCGCTTTCCACACCCAGAATGACCCTGCTCAGTATTCCAGATCCCCATGATCTTCCTCACCCAGGCTTGAGAAGGGTGGGGCAAACACTGGGGTGGACCTCATCTGCACCTTCCACTCTGACCCCCGCACGTCCCAGGCTGGACAGAGAGCGACTAACTGGGAGTTGAGCCATGAGACCCAGCACGTCACCCACCTGGGCTCCTTCACCCTGGACTGGGACAGCCTCTACGTCAGTGGTGAGGGGCTGTGCTACAGCCACACTGTCTCTCCCAGTCGGAGAACTGTGTTGCCTCCATTGCTCTACAGTGAGCTATGATCCATTGCTCTATCCTCCTGGTCTGGGTTCACTCTTCTCATCACTGTGTGATCACTGGGTCCAGCCTCCTTCCATCTCGTTGCCTCCCCCCTGAACACCCCTCCCCACTTACCCTCTGCTGTTCCCACAAAGGTCCCTACATCCTCCCTCTCCCTTAATCCTTTTGTTCACCCCAACTCTTGCTCAGCTCCTCTCGCCTTCTCTCCACAGGTTACACCTATGGAGCCGTGGCCCCGACTACCACCAGTGAGTATTCCTGGTCCTGATCTCCTGTGTCCCATCCGCATTTGCGGTTGGGGAGCACTTGTTCTCCTTCACCTGCTGTCCTTGGTGATGGAAGCACCTGGAAGGGCCCTAGTTCATCCCTTCTCTCCCTCCCGGGTTCTGGTGGAGAGTCCCAACCCAGGGTGAGAAAACCTTAGACACAGACATGTTCTCCACCACATTCTGACCCCACGTGGTTTTCACTTTAATTCTCCTAAAGCCCCGCCCTTGGTCCTCCTTTTCCAGATATTCCATCCGTCTGTCCAGTTTTCTCTCCGTCCATCTGTCTCTCCACCAAATTCAGTCTCTCTTGTTCACCTATCTCTCTCTCTTGGGCTCCTCTCATCCACAGGCTTGCTCATCCCTCTACTCACACAGTCACCCGTCCCCTCACTCTCCTTTATGCTTCACCTGTGAATGGTGGTCCTGGGAAAGCCACTGCTGGAGACCGGATGAGCCTGGGGGATCCTCCCACTCTATCCCTCCCTGATGACAGCCCTCGCCCCAGCTCCCGAGCCGGTGACCACGTCCCTGCATACTTGATCATCACCTGTGCCACCAGAAGCCACCACAGGTATCTGGGTGCCCCTTTTCCTTCTCAAGAGAAGTTCTCCAGCCCTACTCGTCCACCAGCCAGTTGTGATCCAGGAGCTGGGAAGCCAGGGTGTGAAATTCTGGTTTTAGGGCAATCATGCTGATCACAAAGATTATACCAATGATTCAGTATAAGTCCAGCCCTCAGAGAGCCCTAGTCTTGTGAAATTAACACACCATTATAATACAATGTGGGATATTTTGGGGAGAGGCACCTGGCATAATTTGGAGGGGAAGAGCTTGCTAGACAAATTTTCACCAGGATGGAGTCTTTAAGAATGAGTAGGAGGGAACCTGGCAAATAGAGGATGAAGGGTTTTCCTGGCAGAAAGATTCCATGAGCAAAGTCTCCGACCAGAAACAACATGCCCTATGGGGAGAATTTGGGTTGCGTGAAGCTTAATGTTTAAGCCGCAGTAGATGGATAAAATGAGACTGAAAGGTCAGCAGGAGCCAGATTGAGTAGAGCCTTGAGTGCCAGGTCAAGAAGGTTGAACTAAAAACTGAAGGCCATAGGGAGCCATGGGTGGTACTAGAGCAGTGGTGGCCCTAGTGAGGTATTCATTTCAGAAAGATCCTTCTAGTAGTCCACGTAGAACATCCTTTAGACAGAGCATCGAGTGAGTCTGCTGGGGTGTTGGTCCGGGTGAAGGAAGTTAAGACCTGAGCTAGGACAGGGATGGAGAGAGGAGTGTATGTGAGGACCAGTGTGCAAGGTGAATGGGTGTTACTGGGAGGGAGGAGGAGCTGAGCAGATATGCTGGTTCTGACTTGGGTGACCACACGGGTGGGTGGTGGTGCCACTAGGACAGAAGATGACAGATTATAATGAGTGCAGGACTCTGGTGTGGTCTCAGGCCAGCTTTCAGAGATGGCCATCGCTCTCCCTCTCGTCTTGCAGCTTTGGGGCACAACCTGAAGACCCTCATAGTCAACGTCACCATCTCCACCCTCCGGTATTCATCACACATGAGCAACGGCTCAGCCACGTTCAACTCCACTGAGAGGCTCCTGCAGATCCTGGTGAGACCCTGGTCCCAGCAGCTCCTGGTGGGTTAAATCCCACCCAGCCCCTCCCCCAACCCCTGTCCCTGTCTCTGTATTAATTTTCAGGGACTGGGGACATTGGTAGATGTAATTTGAGTGAGTATGTGCAGTAGTTTCTACGCAGGTATTCTATTTTTCAGACACAGATAAAATAGTGTGGCTACTCCATGCACCAAGAAAATGAATAACTTATCAAATTTTTTCATGATGTGAAGTCTTTAGAGAGTAAATGTCGTGGTTAAGAGCACAGAGTATGGAGCTAACTCCTCATGTCCAAATTCCAGCTCAATCCCTTACTAGATATTTGTATTGACTGAGTTATTTACCTGATTGGTGCCTCAGTTTCTTCATCACTCAGTTGGCAATAATGATCAGCATACCTACTTTGTAGGTTTATGGAGAGTATTAAAGAAGTTAGTGTTTGAAAAATGCTTGGAACACCTAGTGTATTGCCAGTGTTGTACCTATATATTAGAAATAAAATTTGGAAATTCTTCTGACACTGCCTGTGAGCCCCAGAGCGTGACACTGTTACCTGGATGTATGTAGAATGCACTCCATGACATACGATGAATAAATGAGTGAACAACATTGGCGAATGCATTACCAATGTCACCTATGTCACCCTACAGGCATTCCCAAGCCGAACCACATGCAGACATTCCTGCTCTGTCCTGCATCACATTCCCTGGAGAAATCACTGGGGCTTCTTAGACCCTGGTAACCGTGCCCACTAAAGGTTCTTTTCTGTCAGCAAACCCCAGTCTTTGTCCAATTGCTGCTGGTCACAGGGTCTGTGCTCTGATCCTTGTCTTCACTCGAGGGAGAAGTGCCATCCCCAGAGCTGGGCACACGCAGAGCCTGAGCCTTGGAGAAAATGATTCCCTGGCCCTGGGGCAGGTAGAAGAGTACAGGGACAGAGTGAGATTTGGGGAAATTCCTCCAAGGGTTGTCAGAAGGGATGGAGGCAGGGGATGTGTCAGCAAGGACTGGTCTGGTTGGTGGGCCTTTGTGGTTAAATAGTAGGGAGGCTGGGAAGTTTCCTAGGTTCTAGCATAATACAATCAATATGACGATCATGAAATCAGAATCAGCCTAATTAAGGCCAAATTAACCCAATGTCAGCTGTTCCCTGACTCTCTAATCCAGTAGTGACTTATAATAAGGGTATTCGTGTTATATCATCTCCTTTTCATTGATTGGCTAGAGTAATTATACTTTACATAGCCTGTATATTTTTACATAGTAAAGAAAAAGTGAGTTTTAAAACAACCCTCCTTGGAAAAGTCTCCTTAACATATTGAATTAATAACAGAAGCCACGACAGGAAATTCACCACATATCTTGAGCTTTAGTCTCTGGTTTTAGATCTTCCTAACTGGTAAATTACCTTGACTTCTGCCTTCTTTCTTGAGATTAGTGCATTTAGGACTAAGTAGGAGTGCAACCTCATGCCATGGGAGAAGTGGTGACTCTAGGAAGAGGTTTGTTTCATTCTGTCAGTGTCTGTGTGTGTGTGTGTGTGTGTGTGTGTATGACAGTTTTTGCTGCATCTGGCAGTGTGGGCCAGTGTAGACTCCTTTTCTAGGGAAAAAATTTCCCTAACCACTTTCTCTGGA
Organism: Diceros bicornis minor; assembly: GCF_020826845.1. Taxonomy (NCBI): domain Eukaryota; kingdom Metazoa; phylum Chordata; class Mammalia; order Perissodactyla; family Rhinocerotidae; genus Diceros; species Diceros bicornis. The sequence goes on along the minus strand of NC_080750.1, from coordinate 77,552,366 downwards.
ATTTATTTTCACTTATGGCTTCATCGGCACTGTCCAATAGTAACATTAAGCACTCTATATTATAGAATTTAATTTTTTTCTTAGTAGCCACATTTTAAAAAATGAAAGCAAACAGGTGAAACTAATTTTAATAGTACATTTTAACCCACTATAACCAAAATATCATCAATGTGGGTCAGTCTATACAAAACTTAATAATGAGAGAGTTTACATTTTTTTCCTGGGTTTCATAAATCCTGTGTGTACTTCTCACTTACAGCACATTCTCCTTTTGTAAGTTGAGTTTTTTCAGACATACATTCTCTGTACTGAGATTTAATGTTCACAGTTGTCAAATAAGATTCACTAGGAGTGGGGTGGATGATAATTTCACTACTGATTTAAGCTCTAATGGAGCTATGAACACCAACTGGTCAATGGGTTAATCAAATGAATAGTCATATAGTACAGAACAATACTATGATTTGGGATTTAGAAAAAGACTGGGGAACGTGAGTCCTGACAGGGAGCACCAGGGATTTTGTTGTTGAGAGTGACAAGGACAAAAAGAGAATAAAGTCATACTCATAAGTGTCTAACAACATGGGGGAGAAGAAATGACCTGCCGTAGTCCTGAATTTTGACCTCGAGCTTTCTGTTCTTGACCCAAATCTCTTTGATGACGTCCCAGGACACAGGTCAGATTAATCCCCACAGGGAGAGAGGGAGGGTAGAAGTACAAGGCATCTGACATAATTGTCCTGGGAAAGCAGGCTTCATTTATCACTCTGATCGACATTCACAATTTATTTTTATAGGGTAAGAGGAAAAGAAGTATGGTGGTCAAATCATCACAGAGGAAGCGACATGATTGTGGAAACCAATCAAACCCAAAGCCTGGTTTGAGCATCTCCATCCCTTTGAGGATGTCCAGTTACATATTCAAGAGGACAGTTACTAGAATCACATCCTATCCTGACAATGAGGTCGGATGCCATCAATGGGAGGAAACGTTGGAGCAGCCCCAACAACTCTGCTGGCAGAAGATACTACAAGGTCTCCAGGCCTGCAGAGTGCAGGTGAACCGTTAAGTCCTTCGGACCTTGCCAAAACCCTGCTGAATCTTGCACCTAGTTGCACAGGTGCATGCCTGCCAGGTGTGCTCGCAGGTGGTCTGAACTCCAGTCCCATGCCCTCCCCTGCCTGGTCTTCAGATTCAGCAGAGACGATCCCAGGAGCTGGTCTGTACATCCCACAGCTCCTTTGCAAACAACTTCTGATGACTCAGGAAGATATCAGGAAACAGGAAGAGAAAGTGAAGACGGCAAGAGAGAGACTGGTGGTAGCACTGATGCAGACAGACTGGCTAGTGAGGCAGGGAGAGTGAGGGGCCAAGAAGGACGTCCCGACAAACACGGTGATAAAAGACAAGACGGGGCAGATGACATGGAGCTCACACTACATCAATGCCTCTGCAGGGGTCATTAGGTTTTCTTGCTTTGAGCTCTTGAAACTTTAATATATACCAATACTTTTCTTTTCTTTGATTCCTTTGCATAACAGAGAAGATACGGACAGTGATCCTTCTGAGGTGGGAGATTGAGTTTCAGGTGAGGAGAGAAAGGAGATCTTTCCTTCCTTTCCTTTCCTGAGTGTTATGTATTTGTATTTTAAGATCAACAAAGAGTTATCGCAGTCAGGGGATTCTTTAGAGTTTTGCCATCACAGTCACAGAGAAAACATACCTAGTCTAAATGGATTGTCCTTTTTGTGTAATATTGCAATAGATTCCAACATAACATTTCACTAAAGAGCTGTTATATCTGTCTTCTCAAAAAAGACACCTACTTCTGGGTCTCTATTTTTCTGGTATTTGTTGCATGTTGAATCACTAGTTGCATACAATGAAATACTGGATTTTCCATTTTTTTAGATTTATATGCATTGGAAATTTGATTCATGAAAATTGATATGCCATTGCGGTATCATGCTGTCAGGAGAACGACTGTTTTCAGCATCACAAGTCTCACAATAAGCCAGTGTGTTGGGATTTATCTATTTGCCTGATCGAGTATGTTGCATTCTTCAAATCCTCTTTATCATTACTTACTTTTGTCCCACAGATTTATCAGTTTCTGAGAGCAATGTGTTAAACAATAATGGAGTATCTTAGTATTTATATCTTCCCTAAAAAATGAGTTATTTTTTAGCTAAATCTTCTCTCCTCTATTCTTCCATGTGGTAATCATCTGGAATTTTGGTTCGAATGTGTTTTTAATGTCTTGTTTTAAAACTAATACTAAATTAGACAGACGGTTTTTTCCTTTCCATGTGACCCCTGTTATGTTTTCCTGGGTTCACATTTCTTCTTCCTGATGTACATTCTTTACCAGTTCTTTCACTGCAGGCCTGTGGGATGTCAACTTTGAGTCTGTTTGTAAGTCAGATAACGTCTTTCTTTCTTTGAAACATAGTGTGAATAGGTGTTTCATTTAGCTTTGTAGTAATTTTTTCCTTCTTTGTCAAGTTATTTAATATTTCTGAGCCTCCACATCTTTACCTTAAAATGGGAATAAAACCCTAAATATTGTGACTGTAACTGGGATAATACACGCAGAGCTTGCCAGTCATGTTGCTTAGGAGAAATTAAATAGTCAATAATGATAACGATTATTAACCATTATAATGATATCATAATAATGTAATATATAATAATAATATATTAATGTATAATAATTATACATTAATTTATAATTATAATGTTCAGTGTATAATGTATAATATATGCAATGTATAATAATATATTAATATTATTAATCATTATAATCCTCAGAGTGTGCATTCTCAGAAAATCACTGCTTAAGATTGAGAATGTGATGCTCACACACAAAAAGTCTGAGAGAGTGGCATGACCGTGACTTTAATTCTCAGCCCTTGGGTATCTTCAGCTGTGGTCGTCTGCACAGTGTGTACAGATAATATAATCTGTACCCACAGCCCCACTGCAGAACAATGCAGCCTGCCTCATGCCTGGGATGCTCTGGGCTGCTTGTTGGGAAGCCTCTGCTGTGAGGCTAGTTGGACTCTGTACAGAGAAAGATGAAAAAAGACTCTTTCTTTTCTCTCAGATCCCCCCCCCCCGTGTTTTATTCACTTTTACATCCAGAGCAGATACTCTCTTCCCAGAGCCTTGGTGTTACTCTGGGATTCAGGCTTCCCAGACACCTAGTCATTTCAGCTCCCAAGGCCCAAGGTGACTGCAGAGTCATGTCTCACCCACTCCTCCCATCTTGGCCTGTTTCCCGTCATGGAGGACCCATGAGTGGGGAGAGGAGACATTGAGGGTGATTGATCTGGAAGTCCTCGTGAATCTGAGCTTGAGAGAATGAAGCAGAAAAGGGGAACCTGAGATTGCCAGGCCTTCAGTGGGGGAGGAATATGGAGGAACCGAGAGGGGTGTGATGGCTGCACAGAGTCAAGGGGAGGGATGTTCCAAAGTTTCCTAAGAAGGGAAACCTTGCACTGAAGTGGGGATACGATTTTACATGATGGCAATGTCTGTGCTGGTTTCACCAATTCTGGTGTCCCTGAGGGATGAATTGGTGTGACACCACAGGACAGAAGTTGTAGTCACTTTCAGGACTTAAGGAAGGTGAAACCTTTCAGCTTAGTCCCCTGTGAGCCAGTCAGGGGCCAAGTCTAGAAAGGCTTGGAGCCTGTGTCCATCCAATGTGGTTTCGTTCTGTTCCAGCTAAGCTCGTCTGGACCTCAGCTGGGAAAAGGGGACCTCAGATCTAGTCAGATCTAGTCGTCGCAGCTTCCGTAATTCACCATGAAGCAGGTAATAGCCCAGGCGTCGTCTCTGGAGCTCATAGTCGCCCTCCTTCTACCGCCGGCAGACAATGACTTGTGAGGTGAGGAGAGCACATCAGAATGGTCCAGTCAGCTGCCCAGTATGGGAGACGCCAGGGGAAGGAGATGCCAAAGCCACAGAGACCTGATGCCTCCTGTGTCTCCCTCTTCCTTTTGTCCACTTAATTTTCACCCTCAGTCCTTCTTTTCCTTTCCTTTTCCCTCTTTCGGCTCTCTCTCCCTCTCTTTCCTCTACATGTTCTAGCTTAATTGAGGTATTAACGACATACAGTAAACTGCATACATTTAAAGTGAACAATTTGATACATTTTGATTATAACTTATTCAACCAACACCACAATCAAGAAAAGGAATGCCCATCCTCCCCAAATTTTCTCATGCTCATTTTAATTCCTCCTTCCTTGCCGTTTGCAAACACATTCTCATTCCCAGGCAACCAGTGATCCGGTATATGTCCCTATAGATTTTCCTGTATTTTCCAAGGATTTTGATAAATGGGATCATATACAATGTACTCATTTTTTACTGGCTTCTTTCACTCAGCATAATTATTTTGAGATTTATGCTTGTCATTGCATGTACTATGAATTCATTCCTATCCCCAACCCTTCCCTGGCAGCACTGTGCACACACCCGAGTGCTTCCCAGGTTGGAGTGAGAGCCAATAGTACTGCTGCACCCCCAAAAGTAGGAATGCGCCTTGGTGCAACTCTGGGAGGTGTTGGCGGCAGCCCTGGACCTGCAAATGAATGCTTTCCTGGATGGTTGGAAAGCCCACCGTGCCACTGCAGTCCCAATGATTGGCCAATGCTTAGAACCCGTGAAGAAGTCCCACATACCAAGTACAGAGACTGGCATGAGCATAAGAAAAGGCAGCAGCAGATATATGCACACATGCAAATGCTTTCCCAGATGGCACAAATAACCATAGTAGTGCTGCGGTCTCACAAGTGGGTAGGTGCCTCCGTGTGACGGCAGCTCTGAGCCCAGTGTGAATGCTTTCCCAGCGGATGGGAACACTCACTGTACCCACACAACTTCCAGCATATGGGGTGGGATCAGAAACACAGCTCATGCTTCCCCCACAGTGGTAGCAGGTGGAATCTGTGACCTGATACTACCACAAATACGCAGGCAAAAGATTAGTTCATCAAATACCATCAGAAACTACACTAACAATTCAGAGCAGAAGGAAATGACAAATCTCCAGAAACGAACCTTGAAGTCACAGAAATTTACAATCTAAATGACAGAGAATTCAAAATAATTGTCATTAAAGAAACTCACCAAGTTACAAGAATGTTAAGACAGTTCGATAAACTCAGGAATAAAATTAATGAGGAAAAGGAATACTTCATCAAAGAGACTGAAACTATTTAAAAAAAAGACAAGCAGAAATTCTGAATATGAAGAACATAATTAATGACATAAAAAAGAATCTAGAATCCTTAAAAAACAGAGGTGATATTATGGATAAAAGAATTAGTGATTTAGAGGATAGAAATATAGAAATGCTTCCAGTGGATGAGGAGAGAAGACTCAGATTTTTAAAAAATGAAGGAATTCTTGGAGAAATATATGACTCAATTATAAAAGCAACCTAAGAATTATATGTATCCTAGAGGGAGAAAAGAGGGAGAAAGGAGCAGAGAGCTTGTTCAAAGAAATAATAGCTGAGAACTTCCTAAACCTGGGGAAGAACCGGACTTACAAATACATGAAGCCAACAGAACGTCTAATTACATCAATGCTAAAAGACCTTCTCCAAGGCATATAATAGTAAAATTGACAAAAGCCAATGACAAAGAAAAAATATTAAGGGAAGCAAGACAGAAGAAAATAACCTACAAAGGAACACCTATCAGGCTTTCAGCATATTTCTTGGCAGAAACTTTACAGGCAAGGAAAGAATGGAATGATATATTAAAAATACTGAAAGACAAAAACTTTCAGCCAAGAATACTCTATCCAGTGAAACGATCCTTATGATACAATGGAGAAATAAAAGTTTTCCCAGATAAACAAAGGCTGAGGGAGTTCATCGCCACTAGATCTCCCATACAAGCAATGATCAAGAACGCCCTCATACCTGAAACAAAAAGAAGGCAAATGTCTACAAAGCTTTGAGCAAAGAGATAAATAGACAGACAAAATCAGAAAGCTACAGCTCTGCTTCACAACAGGGTAGCAAATACTTAATTATAACTTAAAAGAAGAAGGGAAGGAAAGCATCAGAAGTAACTATGAACACTTCAGCTTAGTCACAAATGCACAACACAAAAATGAATAACTTGTGACAACAATAACTCAGAAGGAGAAGAGGAAAGGAATGGAACCTGCTTAGGCTAATAGAGATAAGAGGCTCTCAGAAGATGGACTATGTCATCTATGAGATCTTCATACAAACCTCACAATAACCAGCAAACAAAAAATCAGAGCAGAGCCATAGATCATAAAAAAAGAGAGAACCTCCACAGAAAACCCCCAAAATGAAATGGTAGTCAGAAACACAAAGGAAGAGAAACAGTGGAAATATAGATTAGGTGGGATTAAGCCCTCATGTATCAATAATCACTCTAAATGTAAATCGATTGACTTCTCCAATCAACAGACACAGAGTGGTGGGGTGGATTAGAAAACAAGACCCAACAATACGCTGCCTCCAGGAAACACATCTCAGCACTAAAAACAAACAGGCTCAGAATGAATGGAGGGGAGAAAATACTGCAAGCAAATGGCAAATAAAAGAAAGTAGGTGTTTCCATACTTATATCAGACAAAGCAGACTTCAAGATAAAAAAGACTATGAGAGACAAAGAGGGGCAGTATATAATGATAAAGGGGACTTTCCACCAAGAGGACATAACACTTATAAAGATATATGCACCTAACACAGCAGCACAAAAGAATATAAAGCAACTATCAATAGACCTAAAGGGAGAAATTAACAGCAACACAATAATAGCAGGGGAGCTGAACAACCCACTTACATCCATAGATAGATCATGCATAGAAAGGCAACACGTAAATAGTGGAATTAAATGAAACATATGATCAGATGAACTTAATCGATATATATAGAGCATACCCTCCCAAAAAAGCGGAATACACATTCTTCTTAAGTGCACATGGAAACTTCTCAAAGATATAATATATGTTGTGAAACAAAACAAGCCTGAATAAATTTAAGATTGAAATCATATCAAGCTTCTTTTCTGACCACAATGCTATGGCACTAGAAATCAACTAGAAGACAAAAGATGGGGAAGTTACAAATATGTGGAGACTAAAGAACACAGGACTGAAAAAACATTGGATCAATGAACAAACCAAAGGAGAAATCAAAAAATACCTGAAGACAAATGAAAATGAAAAGACAACAAAACAACTCTTATGGGATGCAGCAAAAGCAGTTCTAAGAAGGAAATTCATAGCAATACAAGTGCACCTCAACAAACAAGAAAAATACCAAATAAGTAACCTTAAACTACACCTAATAGAACCAGAAAATGAAGAACAAATGAAGCCCAAAGTCAGCAGAATAAGGGAAATAATAAAAATTAGAGCAGAAATAAATGAAATAGAGACTAAAAAAACAGTAGAAAGGATCAATGAAACAAAGAGCTGGTTCTTTGTGAAGATTGAAACAAAACTGACAGACCCTTAGCCAGACTCACTAAGAAAAAAAGAGAGAGGCCTCAAAGACATAAAATTAGAAATGAAAGAGGAGAAATTACAACAGATACCACAGAAATCCAAAGGATAATAACAGAATACTTTGAACAACTTACATGCCACCAAATTGGATAACCTAAAAGAAATAGATAAATTATTAGATTCATACAACCTCCCAAAACTGATTCAAGAAGAAATAGAGAAAATAAACAGACAAATCACAAGCAAAGAGATCAAAATGGTCATCAAAAACCTCCCAAAAAACAAAAGTCCAGGACCAGATGCCTTCTCTGGAGAATTCTACCAAATATTCAAACAAGCTTTAATACCTATGCTTCTCAAACTATTCCAAACACTTGAAGAAGATGGAACACTTCCTAATTCATTCTATGAGGCCAACATCACCCTGACAGCAAAAGCAGGCTAGGACAGCACAAAGAAGGAATATTACAGGCCAATATCGCTGATGAACACAGATGCAAAAATCCTCAACTAAATATCAGCAAATCGAACACAGCAATATATTAAAAGGATCATATACCATGATCAAGTGGAATTTATACCAGGGATGCAGAGATGGTTCAACATCCGCAAATCAATCAATGTGATACACCACATTAACAAAATGAGGAATAAAAATCACATGATCCTCTCCACAGATGCAGAGAAAAGATTTGACAAGATCCAACATCCATTTATGATAAAAACTCTCAATAAAATGGGTATAGAAGGAAAGTACCTCAACACAATAAAGGCCATATATCACAAACCCACAGCCAACATCATACTTAATGGTGAAAAACTTAAAGCCATTCCTCTGAGAACAGGAAGAACACAAATGTGCCCACTCTCACCACTCTCATTCAACATAGTACTGGAGGTTTTGGCCAGAGCAATTAGGCTGGAAAAAGAAATAAAAGGAATCCAAATTGGAAAGGAAGAAATGAAACTCTTGCTGTTTGCAGATGAGATGATTGTAAATATAGAAAACCCTAAACAATCCATCAGAAAACTATTAGAAATAATGAACAACTACAGCAAAGTTGCAGCGTACAAAATCAACTTACAAAAATCAGTTGCATTTCTATACTCTTATAATAATGGACTAACAGAAAGAGAACTCAAGAATACAATCCCATTTACAATTGCAACAAAAAGAAAAAAGTGTCTAGGGGTAAATTTAACCAAAGAGGTTAAAGACCTATACAATGAAAACTATAAGACATTGATGGTGCTCAGGGCAAGCTGCCCCAGGAAGCACCACTCTGGTATGCGGATTATTTCGAGCTGAAGACAATAAGGACTCAGAGAGCTCAGGAAAAATATTTGAGTTTCCCCTCCCAAACTGCCTAAAGAATTTAAAACCAAAAAATCTGTTTTAGGAAGGGGTTATTATCATGACTGCTATAAAAGATAATTTAGGATAGAGGTTACAATAGAAAAGGCACCAACAAGCCCATCTTATCGGGAGTCCTGTCTCTCTGGCCACATTCTTTGGATGGCCCTGCGAGGAGTTGTCAGACAATCCTTTACAAGGGAAGTCTCCATTTGCAAAGGTATCTCCCTCTCTGTATTGAGAAAAAGGGGGGGTGAGCTCATTTCTAGTAACTTATCAATGTGGAAGATGAGGCCTTGGGGCTGTATAATAAACCTTACTCTTGTTTACTGTGCTTTAGTGGTAATCTCCTGTAACTGACTCCCCCCACCCCCAAAATCCTCCTTTGTCATTGGCTGAAAATGATATTTAAGACGAGAATTTCTGCTATTGTGTTGAGAAACGCAGTGTCCCTGCTTTCTCCCATGTATACATGTTATTAAACTTGGTATTATTTTCTCCTGCTAACCTGTCTTGTTGATTATTTGGCCAGCCAGAAGAACCTTAAGAGAAAGGGGAGAGGGAGATTCTCCCTCTTCCCCCGACAGTTTTGGCGAGCCAGCCAGGAGAAGCACTGGCTGGTAAGTTGCCTTCTCTGGCTGGAAGACCTGCCTTCTCCCTGGACTACTGCAGATGGTGAGATACGGGAACGCCTGACGAAAGCCGGCAAAAGGTAAGACTTCTTACCACGTCAGCCTCCCGGAATCTCTATCTGCGGAGTCCGGCGGAAGGAAGTGGTGAGAATTTTTTCTCTTTCTAAATTTAGATTGGCAGGAGAAAATATTTGGGAAACTAGTTTCTTGGGCTTTTAGTGACTCTTGGTTTAAATTTGGTAGAGTACTCTTGGTTTTTGATCTTGATCCCTTTTCCTCCCAGAGATAGTCTCTGTTTTTCTCTTTTGTCTGTGTCTTTTGTCATAAGAAGGAAATACCATAGGGTAGGACACAGGCATAGGCCGTATAAGCCTGCTGTCCGGGCAGGCCCCACAGACTGGTGAGTTTGCGGGTCTCACCAGACCGGCGTTTACAAACTTTGCTGTGGGTTATTATGCACATGAAGTGAAGGCCATTGCCAAGGGCATCTTGGAAGCCAAAAAGGCCGCAAATTTGGTGGGCGCAGGTCGAGCAGTTAAGAGCCATTAGGGCTCTCGCCACTTTCAAAAGACTCCCCTGTCAGGATAAGTTGGGTCACGGAACGGGGTAGATGACACAGGTCCCCCGCCAACTGCAAGAAAATGTCCGTGCAATGACGAGGTACTCTGTAAAGCACACAGTCCCCAACCCCGCGGCACCTCCCCCGCTAGGTATTATTCTGGCTCCAAGAGACCTAAGGCGTGGCTAAAGCTGTCATTGTGCACATAAGAAAAAAAAAAAAACCGGATGAGGTTTTTCCTTCTGTCTTGTTCTGTGTCCTGAGAAAACTTGGCTTTGTGACCAGTGAGAATATTCTCCTTGGTCTCCACCATACGGAAGGTGCATTTACCGGGGTGCACCTTGGTGGCCAGTAGAGTAGACTGGGGTTCCGAACTGTCTCTGTCCGGCTGTGCCAAGCTCTCAGGGGAGTCTGAATATCTTTGGGAGTGAATTCTACACTCCCAAAGGGAGTGTAGATGGGGCTACATCATCTGTGCCCTCACCAGGGACACCTCTTGCGTCCATGGGAAAGATTTATTTTAAGCGTGGAAAGTTACCTCCGGGTCTTTCCTTAAAAAGGCTTATTGGTTCGAGTCACTATTGGAATAAATATACAAATGAAGATCCTACTCGTCAATGGCCAGACGACGGATCCTTTGAATTGGAAAAACTTCTATATTGGGGAAAAAAAATGTATTGAAAGCTCTCACATAATTGCTTAATTGGTACCTAAGAATTAAGGCCAGAAAAAGGAAGGAAAAAATTTGACTAGTCTTAAGACCTTGACTCAGGTTACAATTAAATTGAGAACATGTAAAAGTGTAAGTGTTGATAAGATTATAAAGGTTGGAATGTTTGAGCTAATTTTATACGAAGAGGTTACATCAACTTTGCCTGAGTATGTTTTAAAATGTCTGACTGGGAATGCTCCTCTTGTCCAAAATTAGAAGATCAGGACCTATTGATAAAAATCTTAATGATAATTATGTTTAAAGGTATAAGAGGTGACGAAATTTACATGAAATTTTGTAAGAAAAAAACTGTTATTTCTATTACAGAACTGGTTAACAAAAATAGTAGTTTAAATGATGGCTAATTTTATCTGAAGTCTTATGAAGTCTTGTAGGCAATCTAAATAATTATTGGGAATAAGTAACTAAATAGTTGTGAAAAAGATGAATGTTGGATGAACTTTAAACAATAATTATGTGTTATGGTGGTTACAGCTTCCAAACTCTTTTTGGTGACTTAAAACTTGAGAGTTTTGCTAAGTTTTATGATAAAAATTCTCTGAGTATCATCATTTCCAAATAAGATAAGATATTAGACATTGATTGCTAAATGTACATTTGTCTACTTTTGGCTTTTCATTACAGGAAAACTAAAAGGTGTTTTGGGTCTATTGGTAAACATGTGTTTTATTAAAAGATTGTACTATAAAGTAACATGTTTCCAGAAATGATGAAGTAAGTGTTCATAAATTTTCCAAGCCACAAGATACTAATGTAAAAGAAAGTTTATAATTGTTTACTTAGTTTTTACTTACAAATTAAGGTTTCTAAGGGGTAAAATTCCTAATTAGTATATGTGATTGAAGCTACTAAAAATTAAGAAAAATGTGTCTGTGTACAAGGAAAGTAAGATGTATAAAGGTACAAAGAATGGAAATATTTTGTTTTGTTAAGAAAGATAAATTTGTCCTCAAGTACTAGGAGGGAAAAGAAAGACATGGGACAAATTTTGAATGTAAAAAGAAAGTTATAGAAGGTTTGTGGAAGAGGAATTCTGGAAAAGGAGTTTTATGCATGGTCAAGTTGGCTAAGATTGAAATGAATTTAAGTAAATGAGTTTTAATAGCAGAAATAAGCTGGTGCAAAATTAAAATTTGGTCTTCTGTCTCTTAAAAGGATAATTTGCTTAAACTTGATAAAGAGGTTACAAAAGATTTTTCTTTACCTTTGAGTAAGTCTACCTAAAAGACAGAAAAAAAAAAACTGTTAAAATAATTTCCTACGTTCAAAAGACTGAGGTCTCTCTATTAAGACTTTTGGACTGTTAATGCTCTGTTTGCTTTGATTGTTTATATTTTTGACAAGCTCCCCCAAAATTCATATCTTAAAGTCTTTTTTTTAACTTTTATTTCTTTGGGAATTTTCAAAGGGCCCTGGAACTTCTCAAAGAAATTTGGTCTCTTCCTATAAGGGGAAAGATACTAAACTTATTAGGCTTATTCAATATGTTCAATTACATGGAAAGCATTGTCAGAACAGTGATGATAAGCCTGCTTAGGTGCTATTATGTGGGCAAATGTTATTGACATAGGTGTTTTAAAATTATATAACATTACTGAAATTCTGATCTGTCCTGGTTATCAGTCATAATTCTGGTTATTATTATTTTAAAGTGTTGTATGTCACAAAATTAACCAAATTTCCTTGTCAATTGCCATTTTGAGGTCTTGTTGTTTACAGACTTATTTCTTTGCTCTAATGCTTTTGCAAAATGTTTCAACATCAGAAAAATTCATAGAAAGGACTCTGACATTTACACTGGAGTACAGGTTTCTGACAAACTTTCTGATCATAAAACTGAACTTGGTAAAAAAATTACAGAAATCCGATGGAGAAACTGATGACTTCATAAAGCCACTAACAAAAAGAGTGGGATCAAGAATGGATTACACAGGACTGAATAAACTGATAAGGATGCTTATAATTTTTATGATTTTTCATTTGAAGTATTGCTGAATTTTTAATGTTTTGTTTTTTCAGATTTAAGGAAAACTTTTTCTCTTTTCTCCTGAGCTAGCTATGACATAACAATTTGATAAATGATACTTTTGTAAGCAAAATTGAAATATTTACCTTTTTCTCTCTACCTGATCCCTCGAATTTAGAAACTCTTAGTAAGTGAGTATTGTTGTCTTCATGGCAATATAGTTATTTGCATAAGTTCAATAAGAATCTGTTCTCCTTATAACAGGACACAATTGGAAACACTGGTTCTATTACCAAGGTTGTGACTGGAACATCATATTTGCAATATAACCATACAGCCTTTGAGAAATGAAGATTGGACTTTATGGAATAAAGCCACATGGAAATATTAGCCTGGTACCTTATGTTCCAAGCAGCACTTACCAGGATAAGTAAAGAATGTCACTTATCTGGCAGGTACAAGGAAACTTGAAATATTTTGGGGAAACCTCGGAATAGAGGAATTCACCCAAATCTATAGGTATTGCAGGCAAAGTCTGATGACAAAATCCTTGGCTTGGCTTTCCTGGCCTCGAGAGACCTTTAAAGTTCAATGTGAGATTCCTTATAAAAAGTTCCAGCAAAGCAGATTTAAAAGAGCCTATGTGATCAACTGCTATTCTTGCTGTACTTATGTAAATAATTGGGCCAACTCTATTGGAACTAGACTTATTTTGCAAACTAGTTTTAATTTTGCTATCAATAAAAATGAGGGTGATTTTAGAGAAAAAAATTATATTTCAGTAAAAACTATTTCAGTATAAATTTGCGGATATTAGATCCTAGTTTTGTTGTCTTTTGAGGTTTTTGTTTTATATCTGTTGACTAGACTGGATCCTGATTTCTTCTAGTCTCCTGAAATATCTGGCTACAGATGTCCAAACTAACGTTTTCTATTTTTTTCCATCATTTTCATTTAAAATCACTGAGGACTGAACCTGCCCTTTTTCCTGAAGCCTTACAAACTGAAGCTGATGAACTTGATATAAACTTAAGAGATGACCTGACGACACCATCAGAGACATTTTAAACTGCAAAAGATACTTTGACGCTGACATCTAAAATTCTTCTTCACTGGCTGTCCTCTGAACTCAAAAACTGGTTTACAATTTGCTCTAACCATTAATCTTGTTTTTCTTTCATTTACACAAATATGCTTCTGGAGTCTGCCATGCTGTTGGCACAATTTGGAAATCCCGTGGATTCTTAACTTCTGCAGGAACTCCTATTGCTAATGGACACTTAATTGCAGCCTTATTACAAGCTATTCACCTTCCTTCAAAAATTGCCATTGTTCATTGTTCAGCCCATACTAAGGAGATTGATGTCATATCTTTAGGGAATGACAGGGCTGACAGAGCTCCTAAACATGCAGCTCACTATGGACCCCCTTATCCGTTTTCCACCCAATTCTTAAACCTGCCTTTATCCCTGACTGATGTTATTAACTATTAGGCAAATGCCCCACAATCTGAAAAAGACAATTGGATACAAAAGGGTGCCAAACAATTATCAGATGGATTATACATTGGACCAAATGGACTTCCAGTAGCTCCTTTTCTTTTGACTTTTTGGCTTACACTTATCTCCCACCAAATGGGACATATGTGCAAACGGGGGATAGTTAAGGAACTAAAAGACGATTGGTTTTGCCCTGGCATCCATAACATTTCTGACCAAATCCCCTCCCAGTGCACAACTTGCAAATCTTACCAAGTCTCTGGGAGAAATCAGTGTGATCCAGGAAGTCCTCCCAGGCCCACGCTGCCTTTTGCGGCACTCCAAATGGATTTTATAGACATGCCTTCAGCTTTAGCTTACTCTCACTGTTTGGTTACTGTCTGCATGTTTAGTGGATGGACTGAATGCTATCCGACCAGACATGCAGATGCCACAACAGTGGTAAAGAAATTAATAACTGAAGTTATTCCTCGCTTTGGCATTCCTTTATGGATTGAATCAGACCAAGGAACTCATTTTACAGCAGAGATAAACCACTTGCTTGCAAAAACTCTGGGTATTCATTAAAATTTCATACCCCATATCACCCTCAGTCATCAGGGCAAGTGGAACGTAAAAATCTAGATATAAAAAGAACTCTAGGAAAAGTCTGTCAAGAAACTGGACTTAAATGGCCAGAGGCTCTGCCCTTGGCCCTTATGAAGATTCAAAATACTCCAAATAGAAGGCATGGACTGACTCCTTTTGAAATAGTTTTTGGACGTCCGATGCCTACTGGCGTCTCTAAACCTTCAATTCCTGGATTAAATGAATATTATGGGAACTTAAGTGAACAATTTGATGCTATGACTTGTTATATACAAAAATTAACTAGTATACTTGAAGCATATCGTCAACAGGTAAAAGAGGCATGGCCACCACCTTCTGACAAGTCTTACCATCCCTTTCGACCAGGAGACCTGGTGTACATCAAGGTCTTTAGAAAAAAACACGCACTGTCACCTCACTGGGAAGGACCTTATGAAGTTTTACTGACGACCTGCACTGCCATCAAAATAAAAGAAAAATCTTCCTGGATCCATGCGAGCCACGCCAAAATAGACCCAGAACATCGCTCTCAAGACAACTGGGAGATAATCCCCACAGGAGACCTTAAACTAAGGATTTCGAGGGCCAAAACCCAGGCCCCAGAAGCAGCCGACATCACGAAGTAGACAGCTTTTCCCAAGATCACGGATCAAGAAAACCTACTTTGACCCATTTCCTCCCCCTTGCTTCAAAACTCCCTATATATATACACACTCACACACACAAACTATTAGTGGATATATATATATATATATATTTTTTTTTAATCATTTAATAGAAAGCTGACTGGAGAGTGCTGGTCTCTATCTGTCCCTCTTCCCCTCTCTAAGTCTCCGCTATGGGCTCTTTTCCGATCTGTGTCTTGCTTTTACTAACCCTCTCCTTTTCAACAGGTCGGGCACAGACCAAACACCCCCTTATGCCAGTTTACCAAGCCCTAGCCACGCTAACTAATCAATCTGACTGTTGGTTATGTCAACAGCTAGATAGTGCAAAAGAACCTGAACTAGTCTTTGTTCCTGCTGATATGAACACCTGGTAGACTAAGTATGGAAAATGGATGAATAACAGCGTATGGTATCCGCAACAAGGGAAACTTCACTCTGCTTCTTCTCCTGGTGAGTCACTTGGGCCCCAGAAAGATTACTTAGAAGGTCAAGGACTGTCCCTTGCCCAAGCACAAATAATAAGTGAAAGTTTTTCCCTCTGCATTGAAAGTAAACATGGCACTGGACCTTTCCTGGGTGATATACCGAGACAATATTGCCGTCAAACTCTGTGGTTTGATTCCGCAGGTGGCATCTTCAGAACTCTCAAGGGAATTGTAAGTGACTCTATCACTACTCCCTCTGGCACAAACATTTGCCAAATCACCAAGTGCTCTGGATGGCTTACGAGCCACCCGTGTGCAACTTGGGGTATAGCAGCTATCCGCGTGGTTAAGCTGCCCAATGCCACAGACTATATATGGGTGGATCAAAAATCTGGACTCACCTGGTCAGGTGACAAGACCAGGCTTTATAGCTGCCAAAATCAGACTGCAGGCCTCCTGTACCAGCTATTCCACAATCTATTCTGTTCTCGCAGACTGACAGGAGCTCATGGGAAATGGAGATGTTTAGGTAGTAATAGTGCAAGTGGCACAGATCATGAAATAGTCCAGATCCTGGGAACTACAGATTCAATTCTAACCTTGTCTTTAAACTACACTGGTCTTTTCATTTTATGCGGCAACAAAGTGTATAAAGGATTCCCACCTAATTGGTCAGGACGATGCGGACTTGGATACCTGGCTCCTTCTGTCACCAAACACTCCACCTTAAATGCTAGCCAAATTACAAACTCGGGTTCGTTTGTTCATAAGATTGTGCCACATAAACGTGCCAGTCGAGAAATCGTGGAAAATCCACTTGTGTATCACAACTCCAAGTTCTTTTCAGCCTTGAGAGTCCTATTCCCCGGCTTTGGAGATTATGAGTTAGAGAAAGCAATATTAAATCTCTCTATGGTAATGGAACAAGAGTTCAACACCACCATGCAAACCTTAAACATACTCCAGTCAGAGATTAACAGCCTAGCATCTGTGGTGCTCCAAAATCGACGTGCTCTGGACATACTCACTGCTCAGCAAGGAGGAGCATGCGCAATCTTTGGAGAAAAATGTTGCTTTTATGTGAATCAAACAGGTCAAGTAATATCTAACTTAAATCTATTAAAAGAGAAGATTGACATTTTTCATCAGATAAACGAAGCTCACACATTTTATTGGACTGACTTATTTCCAGGATTGGGGGACTGGTTTAATGGAATGTGGGGAAATGTGCTCCGATTTGTTCTTTTCTGCCTGTTCATCCTCATTCTAATCTACGTTCTTTTCTCTCTTTGCAGACTTCTTATCACTCGGATACTAACACGATTTCTCTCTCCACAGTCACCAGCTCGGCTTTTAATATGTGAAACTTCTAGGGAAGTTTCAGAGGAGGGAACTGATGGTGCTCAGGGCAAGCTGCCCCAGGAAGCACCACTCTGGTATGCGGATTATTTCGAGCTGAAGACAATAAGGACTCAGAGAGCTCAGGAAAAATATTTGAGTTTCCCCTCCCAAACTGCCTAAAGAATTTAAAACCAAAAAATCTGTTTTAGGAAGGGGTTATTATCATGACTGCTATAAAAGATAATTTAGGATAGAGGTTACAATAGAAAAGGCACCAACAAGCCCATCTTATCGGGAGTCCTGTCTCTCTGGCCACATTCTTTGGATGGCCCTGCGAGGAGTTGTCAGACAATCCTTTACAAGGGAAGTCTCCATTTGCAAAGGTATCTCCCTCTCTGTATTGAGAAAAAGGGGGGGTGAGCTCATTTCTAGTAACTTATCAATGTGGAAGATGAGGCCTTGGGGCTGTATAATAAACCTTACTCTTGTTTACTGTGCTTTAGTGGTAATCTCCTGTAACTGACTCCCCCCACCCCCAAAATCCTCCTTTGTCATTGGCTGAAAATGATATTTAAGACGAGAATTTCTGCTATTGTGTTGAGAAACGCAGTGTCCCTGCTTTCTCCCATGTATACATGTTATTAAACTTGGTATTATTTTCTCCTGCTAACCTGTCTTGTTGATTATTTGGCCAGCCAGAAGAACCTTAAGGGAAAGGGCAGAGGGAGATTCTCCCTCTTCCCCCGACAACATTATTGAAAGAAATCAATGATGACCTGAAGTAATGGGAAGATATTCCATGCACATGGATTGGAAGAATAAACACAGTTAAAATGCCCATATTACCTAAAGTAATCTACAGATTCAAAGCAATCCCAATCAGAATCCCAATGACATTCTTCATAGAAACAGAACACAGAATCCTAAAATATATATGGAATAACAAAAGACCTCAAATAGCCAAAGAAATACTGAGAAGAAAGAACAAAGCTGGAGGCATCACAATCCTAACTTGAAAATATATTACATAGCTATAGTAATCAAAATGGCATGGTACTGGCACAAAAACAGACTCATAGATCAATGGAGCAGAACTGAAAGCCCAGAAAAAAACCCACACATCTGTGGTCAGTTAATCTCTGACAAAGGAGCCAAGATCATACAATGGAGAAAGGAAAGTCTCTTCAATAAACGCTGTTGGGAAAACTGGACAGCCACATGCAAATTAATGAAAGTAGATCATTATCTTCCACCATACACAAAAATTAACTCAAAATGGATAAAAGACTTGAATCTAACACTTGATATAATAAAACTCCTAGAAGAAAACATACGCAGTACAGTCTTTGACATTGGTCTTAGCTGCACCCTTCCCAATACCATGTCTACTCAGGCAAGGGAAAGAAAAGAAAAAATATACAAATGGGACTACATGAGACTAAAAGACTTCTGCAAGGCAAAGAAAACGATGAACAAAACGAAAAGACAGGGCCAGCCCCGTGGCTTAGTGGTTAACTGCGCAAGCTCCGCTACTGACGGCCCAGGTTCGGATGCCAGACGCACACAGATGCACCGCTTGTCTGGCCATGCTGAGGCCACATCCCACATACAGCAACTAGAAGAATGTGCAACTATGACATACAACTATCAACTGGGACTTTGGGGAAAAAATAAAGGAGGAGGATTAGCAATAGATGTTAGCTCAGAGCTGGTCTTCCTCAGGAAAAAAGAGGAGGATTAGCACGGATGTTAGCTCAGGGTTGATCTTCCTCAAAAAAAAAAAAAAAACGAAAAGACAACCCACGAACTGGGAGAAAATATTTGCAAATCATCTATCTGAGAAGGGGTTAATCTCCAAAATATATAAACAACTCATACACTCAACAACAACAAAAAAGATAATCCAATCTAAAAATGGGCAGAGGATATGAATAGACATTTTTCCAAAGAATATATACAGAAGCCCAACAGGCACATGAAAAGATGTATAACATCATTAATTATTAGGGATATTCAAATCAATACTACAATGAGAGATCACCTTACACCTGTCAGAATGGTTATAACTCCCAAGACAAAAAATAACAAATGTTGGAGAGGATAAGGAGAAAAGAGCACCCTCACACACTGCTGGTGGGAATGCAAACTGGTGCAGCCACCAGGGAAAACAGTATGGAGATTTCTCAAAAAATTAAAAATAGAAATACCATACCTTCCAGCTATCCCACTACTGGGTATTTATCCAAAGAAGTTGAAATCAACAATTCAAAGAGATTTACGCACCCCTGTGTTCACTATGGCATTATTCACTATAGCCAAGACATGGAAGCACCCCAAGTGCCCTGCTACAGATGAATGGATAAAGAACATGTGGTATGTCTTATATACAATGGAATACTACTCAGCCAGAAAAAAAAAACAAGATCATCCTGTTTGCAAAACCTGGATGGACCTTAGGGTGTGATGTTAAATGAAATAAGCCAGACAAAGAAATATGCATAATTTCACTCATATGTAGAAGATAAACATACACAGGGATAAAGAGAACAGATTAGTGCTTACCAGAGGGGAAGGGGGCTGGGGGTTGAGTGAAAAAGTTAAAGGGGTACAGGTGCATGGTATGGATAAAAGTCAGACTACTGGTGGTAAGCACGATGCCGTCTATACAGAAAATCACAAATAATAATGGACACCCGAAATTACACAATGTTAAAACCCTTTATAACTTCAATAAAATAATTAAAAAAGAAAAAAAATCATTCATTCCTTTTTATGGTTGAATAGTACTCCACTGTGGGGATATACCACACTTTGTGTATCCATTCACTAGTAGATGGACGTTTGGGTTGTTTTCCGTTTTTGTCTACTATAAATAGGTTGTTATCAACATGTGTGTACAAGTCTGTGTATAGACATATGTGTTATTTCCCTTAGATGGATTCCTAGGAGAGGAATGGCTGGGTAGACGTATGTAATTATTAAAGACGAATCCAAGCTATTTTTCACCAGCACTGAGAGTTTCAGTGACTTGACATCTTCAACAACATTTGCTATAGTCAGTTTTTTTAATTTTAGCCATTCTCAAGTGTGGTGGAATCTCATGATGACTGTCACTTACATTTCCCCAATGACTCATGTTGTGAAGGAGAAGGCAAGCCACACACAGACTGGGAGAAAACATCTGCAAAACATATCCCTAGAAAAGGATGTGTATTTATAATATATAAATAGCTCTTACAACGCAATAGTAAGAAGACCAGCAACACGTCATGGCTTACCAGGAGACAGCAGATCAGGCCTGTGATGAGCACCAGGAGTCCTGCCAAGCAGATGAGGATGAGGGCCCAGAACGGGAGGTCTGGGGAGACAAGTGGTGGGGTGAGCCACGTCCTTTCATCGCCCCAGGGCTCCTGGTGACCCCACTGTGTCTCAACCCTCCTTGACAAGGGTTGGCCAACATTCTTCATCATCCAAGACACTGTGCGCATGGTTCTCTTCGATGAGACACAGCATCAAGACACTCGTCCCCTACCATGGGCTGGGGCTTCCTGCAGGTTTACCAGGCTTCTCAGTCAAGGTGTCATCTCTATTGGGAGAATATTCTGGAAGTGAATGAAATGGAGAATGCATGTGAGTGTGTTTCACTCTTTTAAATAAAACTTTTTAGACACAGAAAAATAAAGGCAACAGTCTCATAAACATCCATCATCTAGATTTAACAATGTATAGTCCATCCAATTAAAACAATATTTCATCAGTGTATAAACTATTAACACTTGCCACCCTTGATTCATCCCATGTTTTCAATGAAATATTAAAGTCAAGTAGACATCATGATGTTTCACCCCATTTTAGTTTCCATCTCTAAAAAGTGAGCACACTTTGCTACAAAATCCAAGACCATTATCACAGAACAAAAGTGTAATAAATTAAACCAAATTCATACCTCTGGGCACAGAGGACTGAATTTGGGCTGGACTTTCTTATGACGGTCGGGGGGAGAATGGGTCATCACAGTTGGCAAGCCTATGGGATCTCTCTAAATTTGTAAAATCCCACTCAAGTGTTCTTCCATGCCTAGAAACATATCATCCACTTCTCCTTTATCTATTTGCTTAATATTCATTTTCTAGGATTAACCTACAATGTAATATCCTGCAGGAAGTCTTCTCTGATTACCGCCTCCAAATATGAGTTTGCTCACATCGAATAATTGATAAGTTTCAATTCTCTATTCTTGTTATTGCCAGCTACAACATAAACTCCAGGAGGGGAGGACACACAGCACCCAGTGGGCATGGGGGGAGGGGTGCAGGTCCCCCTACTTGTACCTCTATCTAGACAAACTCTTAGAGGTGTGCTGTCTGATATGGATCAGCAACAAGTCTCGTTTTGAATTAAAATTAATTTTAGTTAAATAAAATAAAAAAATCTAGTACCTCAGTAACACTAAAAATCAGTAACAATAAAGAGCAGTCACAATATCATCCTTCGAGTACTCAACAGCCACATATGGCTATGCATTGGAGAGCACAGATATAGAACATTCCACCACTGCAGAAAGTTCTAGCGCATTGGTGCTCATCTAGCGTGGGACTTGGCAAACTATAGCCTGTGGATCAGAAACCACATGACCCCCAAACCTGTAAGTCTGCTTCACACACAGCTGGAGGCCCTCACTGACCATCTGGCCCAGTGGCTTACAGTGCAGAGATAAGGAAACAATAAGTCCAGAGAGGGGAGGTGACTAGCTTGAGGTCACAGAGCTGTCTAGGAGAAGGTGACGGCCTCTTATATCACACTGGTGTCCTTTTCTCTCTCTCAATGGTGGGTAAAGACTGGGGGACTATGCCACCTCCTGCCAGCCTGAGAAAGGTCAATGATCTCTCAGCCCCAGGCATCCAGAGTCCCCAGAAAAGCCTCACTTCCTTTCACAATGACCAGGGAGCCTTACCATCCCCAAGGACACTCTTCCTGTCCAGAGTCAAGTTCTGCAGCTTGGTCCATTCTTGGTCAGCTGCAAGAATTCCTCATAGATGGCAACTCTGTCCAGTCTCTGTGCCAAGGCGACAAGGTACACAGGGAGTCCACTCCAGTGTGGTTACTGTGGGGGACAGAACTGGAAGGCCACAAGGGATGAACAAGAGTGTCTAGAATTCTACCCTGATTCTAGATTCCCTTCTTCTGGGTCCTGTCCAAGATAACTTTCTACAATAATGTAAACATTTGTCTGCACTAACGAATACACTCATTATTAGCCCCATGTTGTTATCGAGCACTTAAAATGTGGCTAGTGTGTGTGAGTGAGGAACTGAATTTCTCATGTAATTTAATTTTAAGTAATTAATTTATAAATAAATAACCACAGGGAGAACATTTTTGAAACATTTGAGAAAGGACTTCTGCAAATGCATAAAAACAATGAGAACACTGGTAAAAATGGTCAAAATCAACTTTTCAGAAGTCTAGAAATTAATCAACGGCTTGTAAGAATCTGAGGAGGGTTTAGTGAAGAAACATGGTGGAATCTTGATAAAGGGAGCAAACTTTGTGGCACTATAACTTGCACTATCCCATCCTGCTCTCACAATATCCTCCATAACTTTGAAAGCCATCAGTCTCAGAACCATGGTAGCTGAGACAACCAGCAGCCCAGCAGCCATAATGGGTTTGGAGCTCTGAAAAGACCCATCCCCATCGAACTCTCACTAGCTGACCTGCCTGGCAGCTCCCCGAAAAAGCCCCATGTTCAGGGTTTGACGTTACTTGACTCAGAGCTTGCCCAGGGTGGAAAGTCTGTCCCCAGGACACTTGATAAAAATATTCAGGGCTAATTGTTTTCTATTGTAGTTGCCTGAGGGAGTGATACCAGCTGAGACAGGCAAGAGGTGAGCCAAAAACTTAGAAGAAAAATTGGGGGAATGAGATGTCCACAGGGGGCTTTGAAAAGCTCCAGTGTATTTGCGGGCATCTAGAAGGCCACAAGTGCTCAGGGCTGTGGCACGCCCAGGAAAGACTTGAGAACATCTTAATCTCTCACCTCTAGTTGAAGGGTTAGCTTAATATCTGAAAACTTGGTTATGTATTACACAATATTAATAGAATACGGGCCAATACCATGCAATCTCCATCACATATACAGAAAAGAATTTCACAAAATACAACGCCCTTCATGTCTAAAAAAGAAAACACTCAACAAATTAGGAATAGAAAAAAACTTTCTCAACCTATAAACAGCATCGATGAAAAACCCACGGCTAACACCATATTCAATGGTGAAAGACTGAAAATTTCCCCCTAAGGCCAGGGACAAGACAATGATTCTTCCCATATCTCGTATGTTAATCACAGGTACTAGAGGTTCTAATGAGGGCAATTAGGCAAGAAAAAGGAATAAAGAAACCCAGATTGGAAGGGAAGAGGTAAAACTATTTGTTTTGCAGATGAGAAGATATTGTATATAGAAAAACCTAAAAAATACACTCCTCCCCACACATAATATGTCAATCGTATCCTAATAGGTGTATAAAAAATTTAAATTGCCCCATGTGTTTAGTGGCTAGACTATTGGAGAGCACAGTTAGACTGCTGATATTTGTTGAAAGTCTCCAGAAGAGGAGGAGGAGGAGGATGCTGGAGGTTGGTGACACTAAACGTTAATGCTTTCCTCATCCCCCCAAAACCTATGGAGGGAGATGTTAGGATTAGCTGACAGGGATGTGGGGCAGAATGGTCACGATGTAAGTGACTTCCAGATCAATGATGTGTCACGGGAGCTCAGAGTCATCAGCCACCAGCTCAGCCAATGCTTCCAATCTCCTCAACCTACATCAAGTCGGTGACCAGGCAGGAATGAAATATGTCTCAAAGCTGGCTGCCTCTGTAGAGCTTGGTGACCTAGAACAAACATGAGGGAGAGTGGGTGAGGTGGAGGTCTCCCGGGGACGCAGGGGACCACTGGAGCCAGTGAAAGATCATAGACCTTGGGGCAAGGGAGACCTGACTTCTAATCCTGGCTCTGCCCCTAACTCACTGTGTGACCTTTGGCACAATACTCCCCTTTCTGAGCTTCAGTTTACCCATGCGAGAAATGGGGAAGGCAGCTAGGACATCACATCTGGACACTGAGAGAACCCAGACATGCAGGGAAAGTGAAGGGTTGAAACAATCACACAACAGATATAAGTCAGACAGAGGAATGACGGTGCCCTCAGGGCAAGGAGAGACGGGAGAGGGAGACCCCACCTGGTCCTGGGTGTCCCTCAGCAGGGCAGTGTACTCCGAGGATGTGGGCTCCGAGTTGTTGAGGTTCCAGCTGATGATGTAGAAATGTAGCTGGTGCTCTTTCTTGATGGATAAACTCCAGGCTGCAGAGCCTGGAGCCACCGAGAGGAAGAGCAGACAGGTGGAGATTCTCAGCTCCCTGCACAGAGGCATGGTGGCCCACGGGGTCAGGGTGGTGGGTGCAGACAGCGTCCACACTGGTGGCTGGCCCATCCTTCTCAGGCCTGGGGAGAGAGGGATGTGGGGACTCTAGAGAGAGGTCCTGAAAGCTCTGGGGGTGGGGGCCAGACCAGGAAGGAAGAAATGGGAGGACAGTGGGGAGACAGAGAGGGGTGGTCACAAAAGTGGTCATTAGGGGCAAATGCTCAGGGGAGGGTCTCACCTGAGGGAGACCAGTCTGCAACTCGAGTAGAAGGGACCCAGGCTGCTCTTCTTAAACAAGGATCCAGCTGGGGAGGAAGGAGGAGGAGGAGGAGCAGGAGGGACAGGGGTTGGGGGAGGGGCTGGGTGGGAATTAACCCACCAGGAGCTGCTGGGACCAGGGTCTCACCAGGATCTGCAGGAGCCTCTCAGTGGAGTTGAACGTGGCTGAGCCGTTGCTCATGTGTGATGAATACCGAAGGGTGGAGATGGTGACATTGACTGTGAGGGTCTTCAGGTTGTGCCCCAAAGCTGCAAGACGAGAGGGAGAGCGATGGCCATCTCTGAAAGCTGGCCTGAGACCACACCAGAGTCCTGTACTCATTATAATCTGTCGTCTTCTGTCCCAGTGGCACCACCACCCACCCGTGTGGTCACCCAAGTCAGAACCAGCATATCTGCTCAGCTCCTCCTCCCTCCCAGTAACACCCATTCACCTTGCACACTGGTCCTCACATACACTCCCTCTCTCCATCCCTGTCCTAGCTCAGGTCTTAACTTCCTTCACCCGGACCAACACCCCAGCAGACTCACTCGATGCTCTGTCTAAATGATGTTCTACGTGGACTACTAGAAGAATCTTTCTGAAATGAATACCTCACTAGGGCCACCACTGCTCTAGTACCACCCATGGCTCCCTATGGCCTTCAGTGTTTAGTTCAACCTTCTTGACCTGGCACTCAAGGCTCTACTCAATCTGGCTCCTGCTGACCTTTCAGTCTCATTTTATTCATCTTCTGCAGGTTAAACATTATGCTTCTTGCAACCCAAATTCGTTTCAATTCTCCCCATAGGGCATGTTGTTTCTGGCCGGAGCCTTTGCTCATGGAATCCTCTCTGCCAGGAAAACCCTTCATCCTCTATTTGCCAGGTACCCTCCTACTCATTCTTAAAGTCTTCATTCTGGTGTAACTTTCTCTAGCAAGCTCTTCCCCTCAAAATTATGCCAGGTGCCTCTCCCCAAAATATCCCACATTGTATTATAATGGTGTGTTAATTTCACAAGACTAGGGGCTCTCTGAGGGCTGGCCTCAGACTGAATCGTTGGTATAATCTTTGTGATCAGCATGATTGCTCTAAAACCAGAATTTCACACCCTGGCTTCCCAGCTCCTGGATCACAACTGGCTCGTGGGGGAGTGGGGCCAGAGAGCTTCTCTTGGGAAGGAAAAGGGGCCCCCAGATACCTGTGGTGGCTTCTGGTGGCACAGGCGATGATCAAGTATGCAGGGACGTGGTGGCCGGCTCGGGAGCTGTGGAGAGGGCTGTCAGCAGGGAGGGACAGAGTGGGAGGAGCCTCCAGGCTCACACGGGCTCCAGCACTGGCTGTCTCAGGACCACCATTCACAGGTGAAGCATAAATGAGAGTGAGGGGACGGGTGACTGTGTGAGCAGAGGGACGAGCAAGCCTGTTGGTGAGAGGAGCCCAAGAGAGAGAGATAGGTGAACAAGAGAGACTGAACTTGGAGGAGAGACAGATAGACAGGCAGAAAAATGGGCAGATGGATAGGATACCTGGAAAAGGAGGACCAAGGGGGGGGCTTTAGGAGAATTAAAGTGAAAACCACGTGGGGTCAGAATGTGGTGGAGAACATGTTTGTGTCTAAGGCTTTCTCACACTGGGCTGGGACTCTCCACCAGAACCTGGGCGGGAGAGAAGGGATGATTTAGGGCCCTTCCAGGTGCTTCCCTCACCAAGGACAGCAGGTGAAGGAGAACAAGTGCTCCCCAACCCCAAATGCAGACGGGACACAGGAGATCAGGGCCAGGAATACTCATTGGTGGTAGTCGGGGCCACGGCTCCAGAGGTGTAACCTGTGGAGAGAAGGCGAGAGGAGCTGAGCAAGAGTTGGGGTGAACATAAAGAATTAAGGGAGAGGAAGGATGTAGGGACCTTTGTGGGAAAAGCAGAGGGGAAAGCAGCGGGGACGAGTGGAGGGGTGTTCAGGGGGAAGGCAACGAGATGGAAGGTGGCTGGACCCAGTGATCACACAGTGATGAGAAGACTGAACCCAGACCAGGAGGATAGAGAGATGGATCATAGCTCACTTTAGAGCAACGGAGGGAACACAGAACTCCGACTGGGAGAGAGAGTGTGGCTGTAGCACAGCCCCTCACCACCGACGTAGAGGCTGTCCCCGTCCAGGGTGAAGGCGCCCAGGTGGGTGACACACTGGGTCTCATGGCTCAGCTTCCAGTAGAGTCCCTCTCTGTCCAGCCCGGGACCTGTGGAGGTCAGAGTGGAAGGTGCAGATCATGTCCACCCCAGTGGCTGCCCCATCCTTCTCAAGCCTGGGTGAGGAAGATCATGGGGATGTGGAATACTGAGCAGGGTCATTCTGGGTGTGGATAGCGAGAGAGGGGAAGGGAGGAGGCTGATGGAGATGCTGAAGGGGCTGCTCTGATGCCTGCAGGGTCTCTCCTAGGTGTCTCCCGTGTGAGACACCCCCCTCACAAGTAAGGCCTGGCTTCTTTTAGGATGTGGAGGGGGGCCTGTGAGTGGCAAAGAGGGGTGAACACAGAGACCTGTGTGAGGGGGTGCCTGCAGGTCTGCACGGACAGCAGCGAGAACAGTCAGTGCCCTGTGCCATCTGACACATGCAGGCAAGAAAGTACCGTTATGTTCTCTCGGTTCTACATTCCAAGGTCTTTTCTTTCTACTTCTTTCCTACTCCACAGCCATCACCCAGGCCTAGGGAACAATCATCTTATTCCTAATCTTATTCCCAGCACCTCCCATCTTGCCTACTAAGTCTTCATTCTTAACCATGAAGTCCATTTTAACCCACGTGCTTAGACCAAACGCTAATCACATCATCCTTCTACTCGCATCTCTCCAGAGTCTTCCCACTGGTCTTAGAACAGAGTCCCAAGTCACCCCTGATCTGGTCCTGCCTGTCCTCCCCTCGCAAGTGTGGCTCACACCGCTCCCCCTGAGTTGACTCGGCTCGGCCATCCCTGTTCTCAGTTCATGGACACACCAGGCT
Source organism: Diceros bicornis minor (assembly GCF_020826845.1). Lineage (NCBI taxonomy): Eukaryota > Metazoa > Chordata > Mammalia > Perissodactyla > Rhinocerotidae > Diceros > Diceros bicornis. The sequence continues at coordinate 77,524,402 of NC_080750.1, read as the reverse complement.
CTCTGCTTCAGGGGTGTCCTCATGCGGGTCCCTCTGCCTGAAACGCTCTCTTGAACACACTCCCACACCCTCACTCCAGTCTAACCCTCCGACCAGCTAAATCCAGTCCCAACTCCAGCTCTCAAGCTAAATATCAGTCCTTCTCAAGAGGGCTTCTCTGCCCGCTCATGTTGATTCCCCTTGTGCCAAACTCCCACATCACTCTTATCATTAACTTTTCAAAATCCAAATTCCCAAATACAATATAAATTCCATGGAGGTGGGACAAGGTCTCTCTGGTTCTCCAGGTCCCCATGCATGTGTCCCAGGGCCTGGCTCATGAGATGAGGAACCATCCCGGTTTGTCTAGGACTGCCCTGGTTTGAACACTAAACGTCCTGTGTCCTGGAAAACCCCACTGTCCTGAATAAACGAGGATGGTTGGTCACCATAAATTATACACTCAAAGACTATCTATTGCATGACAAGCACACATTCCCCTCAAGAACATCACAGGAAAGCTAGAATGAAAAAGGCACACACACATACACACACAATTAGTAGAGGCCAACAACTAAATACAAAATTACTTAACAAGATTCTCTGCAACGTGAATCATCAGACCGTTATTTCAGAAAAGTTTCAAAAACAAAGTTAATTCCCTTTAAAAGGCAAGGTGGTGAGGACAGTCTTTTTGGAGACTAGCGCCCTTCCCTTCAATCTACAGTGTTGTTTAGTACTCCTCCAAATGATTTGAAATGTCATAAAGAAAAAAAATGCTCAAAATAAATCTGGCTACTGGCAAATTCAATTTTAAATTTGTTATTAATACAAAGAAGTTCAAATCATCTTTTTCCCTGAATGCTCCTTTATTTCAAATTTTTGTGGATGATTTATAGGACTTTAGAACTCAAATTGAATGGGTCTAAGGAATGTTGTTGAGTATCCCTGCTAATATTTCATGGGATGTCTTCTAATACTACATACACATGCAAAACATTTCTGTATTTATATTATATATAAATCCTGACTTTTGAGTATTATGCAATGCAAGTAAATCTATATTTTCTTCTATAATACACATTTGCAGTTATTTACGTTTGTTTCATGTGTTTTTACTTGCATATAACTGTACTTACTGAAATATTTACCACACAGAACCACACACAGCTTACCATATTTCCATCCATCCAACATCAATAATATTTCTCAAGATACCCTCACTCTCAATGACTCCCTGTGGTGAGAACCTGAGCCCAGGAAAGCCCACTGGCAGGTCTTCTGCACAACGGAGGCTGCCGGAACCTGTTGGTACCAGGTCCACAGGGTACTCACCTGGTCACACAGAAATCCATGGATCAGCGAGCACAGGTGGACCCTCAGCCTGGTTTCACCTCAAACTTGATCTCCACGGATGCTTCTTGTGTCTGAGGGGGGAAAAAAAAGCACAAACAAGCTTTTGAGGCCTTTTATAGGGTGTTGGATGGAAAGTTCACCCCATTCACTTTTCTTTTTCGTATTTACTGATTTAACTGTAACCGTTGGTTGTGACTGGATTTTCCCGATTCCTATCCAGCGACCTGCTGCTCCCAGAGAGGGGAGAAAGCAGCTTCGTGCTGTGTGCACTTGAGTCGCTCAACTCACTTGGCTGGACAGAGACTTTTTGGTGACTCTGGACCCTTTAAACAAGCTTGTCATTTAGGGACCCTGTAAGTGACTCGCTGACTTGTCAACAATTTCCACACTTCATTCAGGGCTCGGGAGATTTTCAGACCCTGGAGCAGGTTTCCCAACCTCGGCATCACTGACATTTGGGGCTGGATAATTCTCTGTCAGGCTGTCCTGGGCCCTGGAGGACGCTGAGCAGCATCCCTGCCCCCCCCTCTAGATGCCAGGAGCGCCCCATTTGTAACAACACAAACACCGTCTGCAGATGCGGATAAGCCCTCTGGGGACAAAATCACACGGAGGACGATGACGGGGACTCTGAAGAGGGGACGGCGGCGCCTGGAGCCAGGAGGAACAGCAGCCTCGGGCGCCCTGAGCAAACAGCCCAGGGGAAATGGGGCTCCGGGAGGACGGAGGGAAGCCGGGCCCCGGCGGGGCTGCCCCTGGCCCATGCCCCTCCGTGGACCGTGACTGGAGCCGGGACCGCCCACCGCTCACCGCGCTCCGCCCCTTCGGGCGAACATCCACGGGAATGCGGTCCGCTCCGAGAAGACGGAACACACCTTGCAGAACGCCCGCTCCATCCACGGCGCCGCACGCGCTTCCGGTTCCGGTCTCAGGCGGACGTTCGGGGAGGACGAACGTTTGGGGAATGCCGGTTGAGGCGGCGGGCGAGGCGAGGCCACGCACCACAACCTCGGGGTAGGTGTCTAGTTTCTAGAGTGAGTGAGAAGCTGGAAAGCGGTCTGGGTCAGCTCCAGGGACAGGGACAAAATCTAGGGCGGGGCTGTGTGCGGGAACCAGTTCTAGGGGCCGGCTGTGGGCGGGGACAAGGCTGTGAGTGACAGCAGGCTGGGGAGGCGCTTCTGTGGGCGGGAACAAGGCTCCCGGAGGGGCAATGAGCCGGGACCAGGCTGTGGGCGTGGACCAGGCTGTGGGCTGAGCCAGGCCCGAACGTTGTGGGCGGAGACCAGTTCCAGGGGCGGGAAGAGGCGGGCGTGTGGCTGGAATAATTCAGGCAGACTTCACAGGGGGAGGAAATCAGCTCCAGGGGCGGGGCTGGAGGCGAGGCTTTCTGTGGACCCCTAGACTGTACAGGTAGCTGGATGTTGAACAGCTGTTCTTCATTCCTTTCCCCACCTTTACACAGCCTCATAGAATGATGTGCCCATATTTAGAATTCTAAATTTTTTGTGCGTTTGCTGTTCTCAGTTTCGTTAAAAAATTGGATCATATATTCACATTTGTCTACAACTTGATGTTCCAAGCCAGTAGATAAGGATATAACGCTATTTTAATTTTAAAAATCTGGGGGGAGGTAGGCCCACGTCGTAGGTGCACGTATACGAAAACTTCAAAGAGTGGTGCAAAGTCAATAAAATATTCTCACTCTACCACTGTCTCCTGGTACTTTTGCACAGAGATAAACATCCTTTCCTCCTCTATCCTTCCAGACATACTGCGTATATGTGGGACTGTGTATATGTTCAAGCCCAAGAGGGATGTCCCCAAGCAAAACCTGAAGCCCATGAATTGTCTCATGCATCATAAGTTAATGAGAAGAGATTTAATTTTTTGGTGGAAGGAGATGAACCAGTGATGAATCCATAGGAAGACAACAAAGAAACAAGAGAATTTTACCATTTAAAAGGTCAAAGGAAAAAGTGAGAAAGAAAATGTATTCATACTATCTGACGTAGCACATCTCTGGATAAGATTCATCTGCTATAAAATTGTAAACACTTATGTCATAAAACAGAGGACATCGAATTTTGAGTTATCCTAATTCATTAAATAGTTATATTGGGCAAGGGGAATTATGTTTTTAACATATGTAAGAACTCTTCATGCTGATTTTTTTCAGAGAAGAAAGAAACTATAAATAGTCAAAACCTGAAAAATGAAAAAGCTGTATGAGTAGCTAATTTAGAAATATAGATTTTCAACCAGAAAATTAAAGAAGTTGTTTTTGGAACCAGAGTCAAGAGTGGGGAAGGTAGCTTTTCATTATCAGGTTTGAAGTATTATTGGAGAGATGTGCGTATACATACACACATATGCACACACACGGGAGCCTGAATTTGTATTCCAAAGGGATCATCTAACTCTACAAAGAATTTGTAAAAAGGATTCACTTTACAACAGTAGAATGTATTTTGAAAACTACAGACTTCAAGCATTAAAAAAGCTGTCATCATCCCGGTGGAAAAATGAATGGGGCATCACTTTCCAACCCACATGGTGATAAGCATTTTACATACATTACTCTTGACTTTTCTCACAGCAACCCATAAGGAAGATGGTATTATCTATCTCCATTTTGCAGATGAGGAAATTGGTGACAACAGATTGCTAAAATTTTCATATAAGTTCTCAATAGATATTGTTTTATGTTAAAATTGTTTATTGAATTTTCTTTTCATTAATAAAATGATATGTGTCACTCTTACAAATAAGCAAAGGCTGTGTAAAAACAATTTAGCAAAACTACAGTTTTCTTTTGATATAATTAAATATAACAATCACTTTATTATATTTCTGCTCTCTGCCTCACATCTACGAAGATATTTCCTATCCTAAAGGCTTACTAGAAAACTCTACTAAAAATCAAGAATCAGGGAATACCCATATTATGCAAGGTTCCTGAATACATGCAAAAAAAGCCATTATAACAAATTTTTGTACAAAAATCTTAGATCATTCATGAACTGATAACAACACAAATCATGATTAGGCAAGGTATTTCTGTAGAATGACAAATATTTAAACTTTAGACATTTAGAAAGGTAGTTCATTACAGTAACTAATGTGTATAAGAAGAATTTTTTCAAACTCACTAAGTGCCAGGAAATTATTTGACAAAATGCACTGCAATATTATTCACAATAGCCAAGAGATGGAAACTACCTAATTGTGCATCCGTGGGTGAAAGGATGAAGAAAATCTAGGGCATCTATACAATGAAATATTATTCAGCCTTAAAAAGGAAGGAAATCCTGTATTCAGAATTGCTTGCCTGGATCATTTCAGTAGCCATGTGCTTTCTTCCTTAGTACCCTCTGATCCATTCGCCAACCAGGAACCAGGGTGATCCTTTTACAATGTAAGCGCCACAACCTCTAATGGATCCCTAAAACAGATTTTGGAGGTGGACTGCCTGGGTACCGGTTGTGTGACCTTGGTCAATTATATAACCTCTAATATTCCTCATCCATACAATAGAGGTTAATAGTATTGTCTCCATGGCATTGTTGTGAGGATTAAATGAGTGAATACATGTCAGATGCCTAGCATGTGCCTGGCATATGGTAAGGCATCATGAAAAATTTAACTGTAATTATAACCAAATTAAATATTGTGATGGCCTATTAATTAAGTTAAACCATATGAAATTTCTAATATTCAACCATTTTGACCCATTATTATTGTTGAATAAATGATAAAACTCAGTCAAGGCAGGTTGCATAGAGTCAAAAAGGATTGGATAAATGAAAATATTTTTAGAAAAAATAAGCTGAAATAGATTGCTTTGTAATTTACAAAGCAGTTTCTCATACTTTGTTTCATTTAATCTCTATAGAATGCTTTTCAGGGTATTATTACCACTGTCTCTGAAGGAGTAACTGACTTTCCCCAAATCACACCACATTAAATAACACAATTAGAGTGGAAACATCATTTCAAGTATAAATCCCATATGATATTTTATTTCCCCTTCATAATAACATCTGTCCTCTCAGGAAAGTGAGGAAATAATGCTGATTCATAGGAACTTAGTCTTAAAGAGACATACTCTCAGATGATAAACACTATGTCTTTGAAACAAGGGTGTTGAGAGAAGAAACTTGGGACCAATGCTTTCTGGGTTTTCAAGTCCATGATTAGACTTCTGGTAAACAGCCAAAGAAGGGAAAGGGTGAAAAATAGTCCAGAATGAAAAAAGTTTGACGTATATGTAACTTTATTGATCACCTCAAGATTCTCTTTTTGTTTATGGTCTGTGTCACCCTACTAGAATATAAATGCTCTCAGGGTAGATGACTGCTATCATGCAGCAAGTGGTAGGCGCTGAGTAAATATTTATTAAAGGAATGAAAGTGGCCTTGAATACATCTGCTCTTTACTCACCAGAGAACAGCCCCATAGCAGGCAAATGGCATCATTAACAAAATTTTAAAAATCATATCCTTATTAGCTCATAACCATGGATACAAGGCTCCCATTTATTTCATACTTTCTAAGTACTTCAGCATTCTGTTTTATTAGGGAGTGTTTCCACAGCCTTGCTGTAAAATAAAGCAAGACTTTTTGGCCCATTGATTGCTGTTTCCAGCAGAGCCCATCTCTATACTTACCTCTAAACAATTAACTATAGATTTGTTATCCCAATGAACAGCGATTTGTTATGGAACCTGTTTTATCAGTGTCATGCGAAGGTAGACATTTGACATGTCTTTAAGGGGTGATATGGATAATAATGTTGATGCAGAAGAAAACTAAAAATTCTCTCTGGTCTTTGTCAAGTGCATCTGGGTGAAGGGTATCTTGTTGTCACTGGATTTGAGAACTCAAAAAGACTCGCCCAACTCTTCATGTTACAGGTGAAGAAAATGAGGTCTAAAGAGGTTGAGAGATTTGACCAAGACTAATTCCTGGGACTAGAGAAAGATCTTCTGATTCTCAGCTGGCCACATTGTCATAAGATCTCCAGCTCCAAACAGCCAAGAGACGCAAGTCTGTTGATTTCCAGGCAGAAATGATTCCCCTTCACGTTTTTACTTTTTCTCCCTTAGATGCCTGCTCTGCCCTGACAAGGAATTTATCTGATGTTTACGCTACACTTAAGAAGAGGAAAATGCTCCTGGCAAACACTACTGTGATTCAGTGTGGCATTGGAGAGCCCAGTCATGAAAAAACGAGAATCAACAGAATAAGAGGTAAATAAAATTAGAGAAGAAGAGAAAATCTATTATTTTAGTGGGACATAACTTATAAAGTTTAGAACTGGTAAATAAATGCAGTAATGTGTAAGGAAGCTAGATTTCTATATGAAACATCAAAAATACTGTTACATGAGCAAGAATTAGTTTAAACATGTAAATAATTATTCCATTCATAAGAGCAATGAATTATTTAAGATGAGTAGTGAAAATAATTGGAACTACACATTAGTTATATGAAGAAGATTATAAAAAGATACAAAGCGTGTAAAAGCTCTGATTAAATGGAGAGATATACTATACTTGTGATTGAAAACAGTGTTTCAAAGATATAAGTTTAATGTTTGCAAACATTATTCAGATTCCATATGCTTCAAATCAACTTTTAAAATGATGTAGTGTTTGTTTTATAGACTAAAAGATATCCATTTGTAAAATAAAACACTGGACCATCAACTAACATTATTCACAAGTAAATCATTCCAAATGGATTATAAGGGCTAAAATTAAAAGTAAAAATCCCCTGCGTATAACAGTAGTGGATGACAATATAGAAGAATATCCATAATCTTAAAATTAGTGAAGATATTCTTAATATATATGCTTAAAGATGTCTGGTTGAAAAGAGGAAGGAGAAAAAGTAAAATGGAACGTGATATTGTCTCTGATTTTCTTTCAGAGACTTAATCTAGAGAAGAATATTCCAGTCTACGATATTGGATAAAGAAATAGAAATCTGTGATAATTACACAAATAATGAGATGACATATATAAATGGTAGCATAATGTATCAGTTAGCTTTTGCTGTATAACAAACCATCCTAAAATTTGGTGGCTTCAAATAAGAATAGTTTACTTTTTCTCAAGATTCTGTGGGTTAACTGGGCAGTTATTTTGATCTGGACCTATTGGTTGCTCAGCTAGGATTGGCTGGTCTAGGACGGCCTTACTCACATATCTGATTGTTGACTTGAAGTCACCTGGAGTGATGGAGATGTGCAGTCTATCTAGACTCATTCACATATTGATGGCCTCAGGCTTCCCAAGGGCAGCCAGAGAAGGACAAGTACCAACAATGAGCAAGTGTTTTTCAAGCCTTTGCTTATGTCATTTGTTAATGTCCCATTGGCCAAAGCAAGTTACAAGGCCAAGTTTACCCAGAGTCAACGTGGGATGGTACAACCAAAGAGACAGTGGGAGAGGACTAATGTGTGGCCATTTTTGCAATCTTTAACACATAAGTTTAGAGGAGAATTAGTATGAATGTTTTTGTATTTGTTCATTTGAATGCCCGAGGAAAATTGCACAAAGCCAAAAGAAACATAAAGCAAAAAATTAAGTGGAGATGTAAGGTAAGTTTAGTTGGTACTTAAAGTGGGTCTGCACAAATGTCGTAGTTTATTTTTCAAGTGTAGGCAAGTTCTTGTGACCTATGAAAATAACTTACATTTCGATTATTTTCTCGCTGAATGTGTTTTATTCATTAACACATTTGATGTGTTTCTCTCTGGCCTTAGGAAAATAACGTAGCACTTGGGAGCAAAGATGCAGCCTAATAGCCCCACACTGGAGGCCAAGATAGAGCAGACATCCATGGCCACCATGACCTTGCCCTTGGTGCTGTGGTAGATGGGGAGGAAGGTGACCCAGACACTGCAGAACACCAGCATGCTGAACGTCAGGAACTTGGCTTCATTAAAGGTGTCAGGCAGGTTCCGTGCCAGGAAAGCCACAATGAAGCTGCCCAGGGCCAAGGAGCCCAGGTATCCCAGGATACAGTAGAAAGCAGTGACCGAGCCCTTGTTGCACACGATGAAGATGTGGCCGTGTTGAGAGTGTGCATCTGTGTCAATGAAGGGAGGAGAGGTTCCCAGCCAGATTCCACAGAGACTCAGCTGGATAAAGGAGCAGATGGGAAAGATGAAGTTAGGTTCCTCTGACACCAACCACTGCCTCATCCTTCTCCTTGGTGCAGTGACCTTGAAGGACACAGCCACAGTCATAGTTTTGGCCAAGACACTGAAAACTGCCACAGTAAATACAACTCCAAATGTGATTTGTTGAAGACTGCAGGTGGCTGTGTTGGGACGACCAATGAAGAGTAAGGAGCAGAGGAAGCAGAGGGTGAGGGAGATGAGCAAGATGTAGCTGAGAGTCTGATTATTGGCCTTGACTATGGGAGTGTCTTGGTGCTTCACAAAGACCCCCAGCACCACAGCTGTGAGGAGAGAAAAGCACAGAGCTGTGCACCAGGGCCATCCCTAAGGAGTCCTCCTAAGCCAGAAAAGTCACAGCTTTTTTTGAGGCAGCAATCTCACCCTCTGTTGGCATACTGATGATCTGGACACTTCACACACTGATCCATGTCTGGGGAGAGATGCAAAGTGTCCTCAGCCCAGGTTCAGTCATTCTCTCTCATTCGCATGCCCCCAAAGAAGGCATGGGGTAAGCTTAGCCAATTGTCTTCCTTTGTTGCTCCAGGCACCAAATAACAGAATGCTCTGCAGAGAACCATTCCCAGTTAATACTGCCCATCTTATTTATGGTTAAGTAAAGCTATTATCCATCTCAGTATTTATCTTGCATATTCATGAAAGCACATTTTTCTCAGCAGAAAACCAAACGTCCTCCCTGTCTCTCTGAGCTATACCCCTGTAAACTATGGCCTAGATTTACTCATTCAATGAGCAAGCAGTTATTGGAAAACCTCCATGAGGCAGATAATATGCTACATACTAGGGAAACAGAGATGACCAAGTCATAGACCTCACTCCTCGGGAGTTTCAAAATGAGACCATTTCTACCATCTAAAATGATCTACAAAACATTTCATCTTAATTTCACTTCCACCACTTCTGTTAAGATTTTAGTCACTTCTCTCCTACGTTATCATAAGATCCGTTTACTCTGGTTCCCTGCCCTTGTCCTGCATCACAAGTGATACGTCTACATGTAAGTGGGATCATGTTTATCCTCCATTAAAAAATCCGACAAAATCGTAGGAAGACCAAAAAGACTGTATAACCTTGGTCATGCCTACCTCTACTACCTCTGCTCTGATTTTTAAGATTCCCAAATCTTCATGTGGTTCTGAAAGTGTTCCGTGCCCACTCATCCCTGCAGGTATGAATACATGCTTTTTCCTTCTACAGGGGCATTGCTCCTTCCTCTTTACGTCCTCTTAAATTCGCTCACTTTTCACGTTTAGAAGTACAATCTGCCTGATAACGTTTTCTGTGGATGGTGTGAGTTAGGGTTGGTGAGTCATTGCCTTCTCCATGAAGACAGCCAATTTACCCAACATGGTTTATTGAAAAGGCTTTCATTTTCCCACTCCTCTTCAGTGTTTCCTTGTAAATCAGACGTCTATACGTGAGTCCCTATATGAGCAGCTTTTATCTGAACTCACCATTTGGTTCCGTTGATTTTCTTGTTTATCCTCTTGATGAACCTCCTCTATTGTGATGCTATAATACTTGATGTCAGGTAGAGTAAGTCCTCCCACTCTATTCATTGTTTGCAAGATTTTCTTAGCTAAGTTTTTCCTTTATCATTTCCATAAGAATTGTATCAATTGTAATTTCCACAGAACAGGTCAGCATTTTAGCTGCAATTTTGTGGAAGCTGTAGATTAATTTGGAGAGTTTTGATATCTGTAGAATTTTGAGTCTGTTCAGTCACGAATTTGATTTATCCCTCCAGTTCTTTCAGTTTTCCTCCATTTATCTAAATGCTGTTCTATAAATTAATGGACAGAAATCTTTTGAAAGTCTCATTAAAGTTATTTCTAGGTACTTCATACTTTAAGATGTTGTAAATGTCATTTTTTTAAATTTAAATTTTGAATGCTTATGACGGGTAGATGGAAGCAAAACTTTCTATATTAACCTTGTATTCAGCCACCAATAAACTCAGTTAATACCTTAATTTATATGGATTTTACATTTATACCATAATATCATCTGAAGATAACATCAATTTTACTTCTTCCTTTGAAGTAAATTATTCCTTTTATTTCTTTTCCTGCCAATATTTTATCAAGCAAGACCTCCAGCATAACGGCTTATAGAGGCAGTGATGTTGAACATTCTTGTCTTATCCTTGCTTTCATCAGTGTAAGATAAAGTTCCATTCTGTGAATACTGTGTATGGGAGTAAGAGAGTTTCGTTCTGTTCCTGATTTGGTAAGTGTTTTTTCTGTTGTTGTTGTTTGTTTTAAAATATGAATAGGTGTTTAATTTTACTAGTTTTTCTTACAGTTACTGAGATTATTATTTCTCTTTTTTCAGAGATTAGTGTACTGAATTACATTGCATGAACCTAACTTGGTCATGATATGTTCTTCTTATAAAATATAGCTAGATTTGGAACCTTGATTTGATTTGATTTTTTTTTTTTAGGATAAATGAATTTAACCCAACAAAGAATGTGGCCTGTAATTTCCTTTCCTGCAATGATTTTGTTAGATTTTGGTACCAATGTTAATCTAGTCTCTCAAAGTGAGTCAAAAAGTTTTCAGTTTTTCCTATTCTCTGGAAGAGTTTGAGTAGATGTATATTATTTTTTTCTTGAATATTTTGGCAGATTCATCAGCTTTGTACCAAATAAATAGCTTACAATAAAATTTTGTAGAAATGTTTTAAAGGATGGTCTCAATTTCTGTAATAGGTCTGGCAATATTCAGATTTTTCATTTTTTCTTGAGGCAGTTTGGTAACTTTTATTTGCCAGAAATTCGTGAATTTCCTCTAAATTTTCATTGTATCAACATGATGTTATTTATGTTTTCTTCATGTTAAATATTTTCCATGTGATCTGCACAGATTACTCCCTTTTCAACCTTGGTATTATTTTGTTGCAATTTTTCTTTTTTTGAACACTAGTACTAGGATTTTATTGAGCATATTTGTCATTTATTAGAATCTAATTAGTTTTATTTATCCTTTTGATGTTTGTCTTTTATTTTGTTAACACTTCCTCTAATATTTATCACTTTGTGTTTTCTCTTTTCCTTGTGTTTACATTTCTGCTCTTTTTCTAGTTTGTGATGAATGCTTAGAACTTAGAAATTCAACCTTTCTTTATTTAAATATACACAATAATATATAAATATATATAATCTAGGATTATACATTTCTCTTTAAGGATAGATTTAACTCCACCCCATAAGATTTGATGAATAATATTTTTAATTGGAAATACATTCTAATTTCCATCATAGTTTACTCATTAATCATCGGTTGTTTACAAGTGTATTTATTAATATCCAAGCATGTAGGAATTGAAGCTAGTGGACGTAGTGTTCTTTAGATGTGCATATGGAACATATACCCAAACTCACCACATGCCAAATGTGCACGTGGAAGCTTTATCCAAATTGACGATATGCCAGACTATGTCATCAATCTCAGTACATTTCAAATAAATTGAAATTATACAAAAGATGTTGTGAAATTAAGCTTCATATCAATCACAAAAATAAAATTAGATAATGCCACCATTGAGGTTATTTCAACATTGCACCGTTTAATATCATAAATCTGAGTAATTCCAAGATGTTAATTATTGTATGAAAAATCTTCAGTGTTGGTTTTCTGTCCCTCTTCTATTTCATGACCCAACTCCCAAACCCACATTGTCTGTGTTCTAGTCATGTTGAACCTTTTCTCAGCTCCCTAGAATATTAAATGCAGGGCTAATTTGCCAGTTTCTGCCATTTCTAAGAATTCCACCAAGAATTTAATCTGCTTACATTAGTCTGATATAATACTAATGCTACTGCCTCTATGAAAAAGTCCATGACACTTCCCTCCCCACAAACATATATGCTATCACTTATTTCATCCCATGGGTCTCTGCATACCTATATTGCAGCCCTATGTCACCACCTTGAATTTGCATCACTGCATATTGTCTCCCCTACTCACCTGTGAACTCGAGGAGATCAGAAACCAAGCAGTTCCATAAGCTCATTGTACACCATAGAAATATTTACTTCTTAAATCAAACACAACCTTCTGAGCTCCTGTTCTGTGCCAAGAACAGCACCAGACACTGGAAAAATAAGGATTTCTTCAATGTGATCTAAATGTAGCTTTAAAGATGATGAAAAGTAAGGACTTACAATACCATGTGTTAGATTCCATGAGAGAGATTTAAGTTAGTTACTGTGGAGTGGTCATAAAGGGTTTCCTTGAGATCATAATGCCTGCAATGATGCTAAAATGAGACAAGTAAGCTAGTTCAAGGTAGAGAGAGAGGGTATCATTTTGGGAGGAAATATTATTGGCTATAAAAGTTAAATTACTAAATGGAGGAAGGCAACATTTTGACCCTGCAGTCCTCATCAGAGTTTTTCCATTTCTTTGGGAGAACGGTGCATACAAAAGAGAGGTGGAGAGCCAGCCCTGATAGCCTAGTGGTGAAAGTTCAGTGCTCACCACTTCGGTGGCCCATGTTGGTTTCCTGGTCATGGATCCACACTATCTCTCTGTGAATTGCCATGCTCTGGTGGTGGCTCACATAGAAGAACCAGAGTGATTTACAACTAGGATATAAAACTATGTACTACAGTTTTGGGGACAATAATAAAAGAGCAAGATTGGCAACAGATATTAGATAGCTCAGGACAAATATTTCCCTTCAAAAAAAAAATAGAAGTGGAGAATGTCGCTGCAAGGCATATACTCACCTATTTCATTGGAAATCACATTCTCTGGGCTGGGAATGCAAGCAAAACAACAGGCAGCCTTGCTCTCTTGAGGGCTCTTCCTGAATCCCGGACTGCAACTCTCACTGCATACAGAATGTGGAGTCTGGAGAAAATCAGATAACACTTGGTAACAGCTGTGACTTTTACCTAATTTTCAAGTAGCTAGAGTGTTTAGAGTATTGGGCCTTAACAAACTTAATCTTGAAATATCTAAATCCAATTCATTGGTTGGACGCCATGCTTATTGTATGATATAAAACACTGGTACACCTCAGAAATACTGTGGGTTTGTTTCCAGAGCACTGCAATAAATCAAATATTGCAATAAAGTGAGTCACACCAATTTTTTGATTTCCTAGTGTATAAAGAAGTTATGTTTACACTATACTGTAGTGTACTAAGTGTGCAATAACATTATCTCTAAAAATCATGTACATAACTTAATTTTTTTTTAAAAATTATTCCTGAAAATTACTAACCACCTTCTGAACCTTCAGCAACTTGCAATCTTTTGCTTATGAAGGTCTTGCTTCCATCTTGGATTGTTGGTAAATGAAAAAATTACTTCAGTTGGAAGTGAATTGTTAAATTCCCATATGTGGCCCTTTATGAAGCTCTGAGGGGGCACAAAACCCAACAAGATTTTGGTTATTCATGTGTAGTGTAAGTAATTGTGATTGGGTTCAACCCACCTCAGTAATTCCCGTGTCCCACTCAATCACCTCCTCAGATAAAGACAATTCTTGACCACGTGGAGCATGTTGGGAATATTCTCCTACTTTCACCTTAAGTCCAAGACCTTCGGGAAAATTCCAAAAGTTGAGAATGGTTTACTCTGAATCTGATTTTCCTTCATCAGCCAAATTCACTGAGTCACCAGCAGGATTGTTAAATTCTATGTTCCTCAGAAAAGGGTGCAGCTAAAAGAGACACATCATCCTGTGGTGAAGTGGGCCCGGGTGTTAAAGAGAAAAACCCTGAATTGGGGACAGCCTTTCATTGTCTGTAATCTTTGCTTCATAGTGTACCTTTATTACAAGTATCCAATGAAGTAAAGCAAATGAAATCATATGGAGAACTAAAATATCATAATGTTTCTAAAATATCAGTTAGTTTCGAGAGAAAATGACTAAAGACAAGAATATCAAGATGATCAGTGGTGATAGGATTCAGACAAATCTCGAGTACAAGGTACAATCTAGCCACCCTCATGCACTCTCTGAATTTTCCCAGACCATCAATCTGCAAAATGATGTTAGCAATACCTAAAGTTGTTACAGAATTAAATGAGATCATTTATGTAAAGTATTCACTATGATGTTCAGCACCAGATAGGCACATAAAGGACAAGTTCTCTTCTTGTCATTGAGGAGCTTCATGGGAGAAGACAGGATATTCCCTATTGAAACGTTAGGCAGGCAGGATGTTGGGATCCTTTGTAACACAAAGCATTGATATTGACTCATAGCTCACTTCCTCGTTACCACTAGAACCTTCTTGTAGATGACTTACTACTCAGGACTAGATATACCTCCTAGAGAGTGAAACAAGTATAGAAACTCTTGTGCTTTTCTTGGAGAAAGAGTCCTAACTGCTTGGTTTGAGCACCTGTGGAACCATAAGAAAGTCACTTTTGCGAGTATACATTCTGTTAAGTCGAAGAGACTTTACCTGCCAGGGACAAAACACCAGACCTTCCCACTTCGCATTGGCTGCATTTCTGCATGTTGAAGAAGCAGCTTGTGAAGGTTCCAGGCCACAGCATACACAACATTTTACATACTGTAACTCCATTCAGTCGTGCTTGTGTCAAACATCTGCCAAGGCAGCCATCCTAAGGAGGCATTAGGTGGACAATTCTCCAGTGTTTTACAGTAAGACTCAGAAATCGTGCAAGGAATAAAGGGAAACCACAACATAGTGAGGTAAATGTCTTCTGGATATTTGGAAGGGTTAACTATCTGGATAAAATTTTCAAAGCCAGGGACCTCACTATGGTGGTGTGAAAAAATGAGAGTCCCATGGAATGAGTCAAGGATGAAATCTCTCTCACTGTGGATAAAATCCCACTCTGATGTCGTGACCCAGACTTTCCATATCACTAAATACTCCCAAGTAGAAAAGTTCAAGCTTATGAGAGAGTTGGCATCACCAGAAATGATAACCACATTCCCTTCTGTTTCCTCTACTTGCAAATCATATGGCCATGTCCTTGAGTAATATGACCTTTCAGTCACAGGAATCTTTTCCACAAAGGCTGCACAGATTCCATTCCTGTCCATCTCTCCTCTCAAGTCTGAGAGAAACACAACACCTTTCTTGTCTTCTGAGATGACCAGCCCCACCCAGCTCCAACTCAAATGAAGCAGCAAAGAGTCCATGCCAATGGCTAGAGATGTGTCCCTGGGGGCCATCTAATAGAGAGATGGAAACTGCTTATCATCATTCAGGGTAAGATCAAAAGGACCATAGGTAAGCTAAAAGGAAAAGACAACTGGAAGTAATATTAGGAAGGGGATTGGCAAAAATCACACTCTCAGTCCTGAAGGCTGTTCAGCAACACCTGGAGTGGTAGAAGAGGACAATTGCTCATTTCATTTTCTAATCATTTTGCACTCCCTGAAAGCTTTCTATAAAATAAGATCAGCCAGAGTTTCAGGAAACTGCTTTGTCTCCTTCCCCCTCAAACTTCTCTCTACTCCAAAGAAAGGAAATGTCATTCTCCATCGAGGTCCTGTACACGGATCCTTTGAGATCATATCCTTTGAGAGATGCACAAACCCAGTCTCCTCCTCTCTTCCTTTTTAGGCCCCTGAGAATGGCACCAAAGGAGACGTGGTTTCATCTCTCCCCATCCCATGCAGTCTTACCTGTGGAAATTTGTACAGTTCTAGCAGTGTTCCAATCTGGGCAGAAATTGCCCAGGTGGTTCCTGTAAGGACCGCTAGAGACTTACTCTCTCTCCTGCAGTCGTAATTAGGGATGTCCTTGCCCAACCCTGAGAGCCAAATCAGGGAACTCTCCAATGTCCTCCTTTCACTGGGTAGGGCATTATAGAGATCAAATCCCAGAGACATGTTGGGCAATATATGAGGGTCCCTGTTGATTTCCTCAATGGCAAAAACCAAGGACAGAACATACTAGTAGTTCTTGTACTGAAACCTGCATAGAGGGATAAGGATCCTTAGGGAAAATACTCAAAATGATTTCCTTCAAATGCAATACAATGACTTTATTAAAATGAATTTGCTATTGACTCGAATGTCTGTGGCAACAGATGACACTCTTGAAGCCTTAGAATTTATAACTAAAGAAAATAACATGACTCCAGCTGTGGAACGTCCTTACTGAATTCCACACTCATGAAAGAAACTGGTTAAATACACAGAAGAAAGTACAATGAATGGAAAAACAGATCACATTCAGAGTAGACTTGTAAATGGCTCTTTGGTTCAGGATCCAAAATGCTTGTTTATATGAGCACACCATTAAATCCTTCCTAGAAGAGCAACAATATTAGCATGAGATTGGAGAAAGCCCTGGGGAGGAAGAATAATTGCAACTGGAAGATACGTGACAAGCATAGACGCATGACATGTGCACGTTGAGAATGGTGCAACAGAAGGCTGTCAATCAAATTGCCTAAACCTCTGTCCCCTCAAACCTGTGCGTCTGCCACCATCAAAACCAGGAAACTAAGGTGAACTTCAGAGATCCAATGAAGGAGGAATCATCAACAGGCAGGAACAATTGAAAGAATCAAGAAGGACTGAAGGGACTAGAAACACTTAGGAATCTAAGAGAGAGAGCATTGTAAAGTTTAAAAAGCTTCTCATCCATTTCTTATTTTAAAAATATAAAATTAAAATTAATCATTAACATCTTTAACGGTACCTATTCCTGATAGCCCATATTGTCTTCATCTTTCCTACAGACTTTCTGCACACAAATAACACCTAAGCCAAAGAAAATTCTCTGCATTTCTATTGCCTGGGATTTGTAATAGCATCAAGAATAAAATAGAGCAGTCTCTTATACTTATTTCAAGTGTTCTATTATTTGAGGATTGATTAGTACCCTAGTTCATGCTCACTGCTTATTAATGTTCCCCATGTCCCTGTGAAGAATAGGTGTTCTTCACTTGTTGGGTATAGGGTTCGATGTGTATCCATTAAATCAAACTTGCTAATTTGTTTTTCAAATACTCTATTATTAGATATATGTTATTCTTTGTCTCAGAGGAAAGTTGAAATTCTTCACTATGATGATATATTATGTCTACCTCTCCTCTTCCTCTGCCTCCTTCTCTTGTACTTCCTCCTCCTCCTCCTCCGACTTTTTCTTCTTGTCTTCTCCTTCTTCTCCTTCTCCTCCACTTCCTTCTCCTCCTTCCTTTCCTAGTTGAGGCTATATTATCTTCACAGGACATCGTGTGTAGTATAACAACTATATCTTCATGATAAGTTGAACTTATATACCATTGGGGATTAACCACTTAATTCCTAATGATGCTTTGTTCCGCATCTGTTTTATCTCATATTATTATAGCTACCCTGGGTTGATTTTTGATTGATTTTGTCCTAGCATATCTTTATATCTTCTATTCTGTTTTGAATTTCTAGTTTTCCATGTTTTTTAGTTTTCACAAGTCTTGTAAACAAGATATAGCTAAATTTATCATTGTCGCATCAAATTTAACAATCTGTATTTAACTGGAGAATTTATTGCATTTACATTTGTTTTATTTATATCCTTCTTTTGCTCCCACTATCTATATGTTTTCCTTCTATTTTTTCCACAAGTTTTATTATGTTATTTCCCTTTAAAATTTATTGATTTATACTTGTTTTCCATATTCTATTGTATCTCCTCTATTTGGGTGAGAGTTATAGTCTCTACTTCTATTTTACCACCAGCCCACATTGCCTGAAGTGGATATAGTTTCTCATCTCCTGAGAAATTTATAGACCCTTTAACTTTCAGTTTTACCCTCATGACTCACTTGTTTTTGTTGTACAGTACTTTATTTCTCCTTTTTCTTTACTCTCTCTCATCATCTCCATATCTAAATTATCTTTCATGTTTTTTAGTTCCTTGTCTTTCTATGCTGCATTCTATTTCCTTCAGAATTCAAATTTGGTTTTCTATTCTCTCTTCTGTTGTAGAACCCATCTATGAAGTTTTAAAACTCAACAGTTATGTATTTTTCATCTCTTAAAGTTCTATAAGGCCCTTTGCCAAATATGTCATATCATTTCTAGAGTCTCCTGCTTGATTTTGTTATTCCATTTTTTGTCGTTCCATTTTTTATACACAGTTATTTTATATCTTGAAGTTGGTAAGTCTAATAGTGAAGGTTTTGGTGTTTAAATCTATTGTTTTATTTTTAATTTTCTTATGTCTTATGACTCTTATCGACAATGGCATGTATTCCTTATTTGTTTGGAGAACTTTGATTATGAGCTCATATTTGTCTGATTTTAATGTGTACAGAATGTAAGGCTTTAGTTTAGATTCTTTCCTCCAGAGAAGAATGTCACTGGTTTCTGCTCACAGTCATGTGGGATGACACCAAGCTAAGTGCCTTTTTTGTGTGACTCACAACTAATCTGTGAGTCCCAGATTCATTCCCTCAAATCACTGGTGACTCAAAGACAAATCCTTTCATGAGAGGATAATACTGGCCTTTGACCACTGGGTGAATCCAAATTTGTCTAGTGCTTACAATTTCCTTCTTCTGTCCTTTGAGACTTGGCTTACATCTTGTGAACTCAAGAATGCAATAACATTATATTTTATGGAAGATAGCGTTATGTGGAGGGAAACTCCTTTGAGGTATCTAGTCCTCCATACTCCTAGTATTTCATTCTTTTGGATACTTCTTTGCATTTCTTTCTTTTAATAAAAATTCTTTCTTTAACTTGAAAAGAAAATAAATTTTAAAATCAAATGTGTGAGCTTGGGAGTATAGAAATAATTTACACGCTATTCAACAAAATAAGTTTAAGATATAGATAATTTTCCAGTAATGTATGTATGGATTAGGTACATTTAAGTGAAACTAAGAACCTCTATTTAGAACATATTTAATCAAGTTTTAGGAGAAGAATCATTGAGATGCACACTCCAGGAACATTCTGTTTCTGTGAGGTGCACACATACTACACATATACCTGATCGTCATGTGACAAGCCATGATATGGCCAACTTTAGTTCAACTTAGTTCAGGTGTGATGTGATCAATTAAACTTGAAGAAGGGAGAGTGTCCAGAATGTCCAGAAGCCCCATGTGTTTCCAATGTTAGAGCATTAAATACTGAGAACAAGGAAGAATGGTGCAGGTGTTGTATAAATAAATTACAATGTCTAAAGAACAGAGAACAGCATCCACATTAAACGTATTGCTGATTGTGCCACATTTCTGAAAATAAAGCACACCTTTCAGAGGAAAAATGAAGAACGTTTTTGTGTCAGTTAGGGCCTCAAAATGCTGAGGTGGAGTTAGGAGTACAAGAAGATTATTGTGGCATAACACCTGTGAAGAATCAAAGGCTTGGGTAGGAACAGCCCGCACACTCAGATACGGATTTTACTCCCTCTGAAATGAAAAAAAATAAGGAATGTTAGGCAGAGGAGCTTTGAATCACAATGTGGAGATGCTAGTCTCCACCCGAGACCTACTGAATCAGAATGTTTGGGGTGGGGTACAGCAAACCTTCTGTGTTTTAACAAGCCTTCCAGATAATTCAGATCCATAATCAAGTTTGAGGTTGACGAGTTTCAAAAAAAAACACAGTACCAAAGAAGTGAACACTGAAAAATTAAAACAATTGTCTCAGTACTTTGTGTTAATGTGATTTTTAAAAAATGCAAAACACAAACTACTTTAAAGAATGTGCATAAAATTTAAAACCATCCTGAACCAAGAGCTTAATCTATACCTAGAGACACTGGATTTGGAGAAAAAGAAAAGAAGTAGAATACTAATTAATTTTTCACCTAACATTGAGGAGGCAGTGAGGCAAGACTTCAGATTCTGGGTTCTTCTTATTTCTCAAATTAAAAATATTGTGAAATAGGGGCCAGCCTGGTGGCATAGTGGTTAAGTTTGCACGCTCTGCTTTGGTGGTCTAGGGTGCGTGGGTTCGGATCCCGGGTGCGGACCTCTGCACCACTCATCAAGCCATGCTGTGGTGGTGTCGCATATAAAGTAGAGGAAGATGGTCATGGATGTTAGCCCAGGGCCAGTTTTCCTCAGCAGAAAAAATAATTCTAAAATAGAATGTGAAAAAGATGTATATATCCAACATGGTGAAGAAAAGTTTAATAAGGAAAATTACTTTAAATGGTGCAAAACAAGGAAAAAAGAAAAAAAGCAAAGTACAAAATTTAAAAATAAAACCACAGAGATAATGTTACATATAGCAGTTATACTATACTGAAGTTACTTAAATCACTTTTTCAATATTGAATGTTACTCTACATTCCACAAAGACATAGGAAACTAACATTGAACATAGATGCTGAAAGAAAGGGGATTGTCAGTGATATTCCATACACGTGCTCACAAAAGTAAAGCCACAACTAATATGAAACTTTTATATATGAATGTGTATAATGGTACACATATCTGAAGGCAAAATATTTAGGGGCTAAAAGGTGGTTAGCAGTCAAAATGTATATGTTCAATTATAGTATCATATATTTAAAAAAGGATTTAATAATAGGAAGTAAAGTGAACCTAACTACAACCAAAGTAAGAGTATTCAATTAACTTCTCAGTATTTGTCCAAAAAAAGTCAATATAGGAATCATATATATTGTTAATCTTGATTTATCATTAAATATGTTTGGAGCATACACACACACGTGCCTGCATATAAATATCAAACATCCTACTTCAAAACAAAGAAAGCATATTATTATAAAATTAGGTCTATCCTTGTCCAGCAAGCAATTTCGACATAGCAATCAATTCCTGAAGCCGCCAGAAGAGAGATACATGGCCAACCATAGATATTCTGACTCAGTAGCTCATCAGAGGAACGGGCAGAATTGAAATCCAGTTCCTTAACCAACTTGCACGCAAAAATGCTCATTAACTGCCAACATATCTTAAACAAATCAGACAATTTATAAGCCAATAAACACTCTCATGCATAACCGTTTGGTCAAACAGGAAATCAAACCAATGATTAGAAAGGAGTGGTGATGGTTTGTAATTGGTATTTGAGTGGTGAACACGATGTAATCTATGCAGAAATAGAAGCATAATGATATAAACCTAAAATTTATACAGTGTTATAAACCAATGTTACTGCAATAAACAAAAATTAAAAATAAATAAATAAATAAATGAAGGAGTAGCAAGGAGCCCTGGAGAGAGAGGAGAGAGAAAGGAAGAAGAAAAGAAAACTGTCTGTTCTGAGAGAAAATATCTCAGCAAGGGAGGGGGAGAGGGGAATCACCTCCCCCAAACCTGGAGGAGGAGAGAGAGGGGGAGGAAAGGGGGAGAGAGAATCCCCCTCTGACCGTTCCCTGCAGGATCTTAGGGCTGGCCAAATCCTTAACAAGACAGGTTGGCTGGAGAAAATCAGACCCAGCTGAAGAACATGTGTCCATGGGAGAAACCTGGGAAACTGAGTTTCTCCACACAGGGCAGAGATTCTCATCTTGCATCCTCTCCTGAGCTAATGACAAAGGTGTATGTCTTGGGTGGGCCTGGGGGATGGGAGAGGGGGAGAAGGCCATTGTCATGCAGAGGGACATGGAAAGGCTTATCTGAACCCTTTCCCCTGCACTGGGGTCAGGTCCAGAAGGGCCAGCACGGAGGTGACCAGGAACAGGCCTGTCTGTGGTGTGGCTGGCCCCGGGGCAGGCATGGGGGTGGTGGGTGGAAGTGGGATGGCGTGTGAGTTGGCACCAGCCAGCGGTGGAGGCAGCGACTCAGAGGTCAGGGGTCTCTCTCTCTCTCTCTCCCTCTCTCTCTCTCTCCCCGCCTCGGGGACCTGAGGAGAGTAAGGTGCTGCGCCCTGCCCACCTCGCCTACCTCTCCCATGGGCCCTTCTTTCTCTGACCGCTCCAGGAGCCCTGCGGGCTTGGGTTCAACCCTCCACACCCCCGTACAGGCCAAGGGCGTGTGCGCGATCGGCGGGGCCTAGGGCTGGCCTCGGGGGTCCGCAGTGAAGGCCCCGCCCACCCGCCAGGCTCTGACCGGCTGGCGCCACCCAGCTGCAGCGGTTTCATCGCCGCCCTTCTGGACTTGGCTTCAGCTGCTGTCTCCCTCCCCTCCCCCACTCCCACTCAGCTTGAAGGCCGCTTCCCTGCCTTGAAAGCATTGCTCTGGCTCTGATGGCCAGAGGCGTACCGGGCTTCAAGCTGAAGGCTCTGCCTGGCCAGCTGCTTCGTCCCCTGGCTCATTTCTTCCTGGAAAGACAAAGCTATTGCTTCACCCCACACCTCCACTTTGCGACTGCAGCCAGGCCAGGTGTAGGAAAGGCTCTTGAAGTCAGAAGTGCCGAGACAGGCGTATGGCACTGCAGGGCTAGGGAGCCAGGGCCCTACTGGCCCTACTGGCCCTACTGGGCAATCCCTTCCCACAACAGCTCCCAGCCTCCTCTCTGGAGTCGGGAAGGTCTGGCCTTCCTAGTCCTTGGCCATGGCTCTAGGGAGAAATCCTCGCCAGAGTGTGGCATGAGGCCCTCTGACTAAGGGTGCATGTGCCACACCCAGGGCGACATGAAGGCTGGCGCAGATCGCGTGCTCTTTCCAAAGGAGGCTTGCCTATTGGCTCATCCACCTGCGCCGGGCCCCTTTCCTTGTGGGATCATGTCCGGTGGAAAGAGCCTTGGTGCCTGCTGCCAATTTTTTGGGGTGTGTTCTTGCCCCCTTCTGCGAAGGGAACCACTTGACAACTGCTGTGCCACACCTCGGGTCTTTTAGCCTCCCTCAGCTGTGTCCCCGCCATGCCCATTCCTACCTCCATGGAGGGACTACTAAGGTCTTGGCACTTGCCAAGTGGAAATAGTCATTAGAGACTTAACTTGGAGTTGTAGTAAAAGAGCATAACATAACAGCATTGAGCTTGGGCTCTGCCATTTATGAGCTGTGTAACCTGGATGAGTTTTCTAGCCCCTGCACCCAGTCTCTTCATCTATATAATTGTGAAAAGACCAACATCTACTACGTCGGGATATTTTGAGGATTATGTGTGTTAATGTATCTTCAAGCACAGAATTAACATTCAGAGTGTAGTGCCTGGCTCAGTAGAAGTGTTTGCTGCTGTTATTATAATTATCATTATTTCATGTCCTTCACTTCCTCGTGAGTTCCCTGTCAAACCAACCATGGTCCATGGTGTCAACAGTTTTATTCCAGGCTCCTGCTTAATGGCCTGCAGAGGGATCCTCCCGCTCATAACCTCTTATTTTTATCCCAGTCTCTGGAACTCTTTCTTCTTGGCACTGAGGCACTGAATGGGGTCCCACACCCAACCCTGCATGTACTCCTTTTAATATCCCATGCTTTTGAAATACTGTTTAGTGTTTACTTGGTGGAATATACTCCCTGACATGAACAACACACGGGAGATAGGATTTAGGAAACATTGTTCCATGTAGGGCTCTGATTTTATCATAACACAGAGTACAGATGATCAAGGGCCAAGGTAGAGTTCCTTATTGCAAAAATCTTCAGAGATGAGGGTGTTCTAATGTGACACCACCTGAAAATAAAGCCAGCACATAAAAGCAGTTGTAGTTTTAAAAGGAAAAGCACACAACTGAAAGAATTGATCCCATTAAATACACTATTCTATTTGTTTATGTATCAAATTACTGATAGGTAATAAGCAGGTGTACAGATAGTAGAATTATCAATTTCACAGAGAATTCTTTTAACAGTTGTTCATATCTTGTGTTTTACATCATTTATTAAGGTAATATTTTCATCTTTACTTTTCCTTGTGTCTCTATCTTTCTCAACTTTTCCAAGAGATATATTTATAATATCTTCTCAAATTTTAGGGAAAGTTAAAAAAAGTTATGAAACATTTGAAGTTGTTGATTTTGTATATTGGAGGAGGACTAGATTGCAAGTGAATTAGTGATAATTAGAGTTTTAGTTTGGTAAAAGATGGTAGCTGGAATTGATACCAGGATGTTTGTAAGCTAATTTTTACTTCATTATTTGATATAGTTTCTAAAATGCCAGAACCGGTAATTTTAAATTTAACAACTTGTCTCATTTTAAAATATGTGTTCTTGGAGAGGGTGACTGAGGTAAGTAGACAATAATTTACTGTAGTGACTTGTTTTTCTCCTATTAATCTGTTATAAACCCAACAGGCATATAGCATTCTTTTGTCCAAATGACCTGATGGCACTTTCTTAACTTTTCTTGCTGTGATTCTAGCAATCTAGGGTCACACCACCTTCTCTCTCCTAGTCATGATTTCAGTTGTAAGAGTCACATTGTCAATAATATGGTGACAAATTTGCACACAGTCTACAATTTACTAAAATATATATATCAATTGCAAGCTTTGATAACATGATTGTTAAGGAATGAACAATTTGCAGTGCACTTAACAGCTGATTGCTACACATTATTGTGTAAGGACATCATGGTTAAAACCATTATTTGCAACATGGGGCCCCTTTCAATTTTATTTTAATGGAAAGTGTTCAATGACATTTTTCTTTTGAAGAAGAAAGACTTGCATTTCCATCTTAGAAAATTATGAACTTGTTTTTAGCCCTTTTTCTTGTCTTCAGCTCTTCTTTATATTGATTACTAATTCACATGTCCAGTTACTTCAGATTCATGGTGCTATCTCCTCTGCCTTTTTCATGGCTCTCACATTAATTTTTCCATAATCCATTCTGTGAAAGAGGCTTATCTCCACCTTCATATATTGAGGAAGGAACCGACCCTCCTTTATGTGAACTTGGAAAGAAAGGCCAAGGTGATGCCACGGTGTCCTTCCCCACCATTGAGCTGCAGAATGGCTGCAGAGTCCTGTGAATCTTTTGCTCACCTCCTGGCTCCCTACATACTTGGCATTGTCTGCGCGGAGAACCCCAGCTTGTTACAAGTGAATTTTTGAAGTCTTTAGAAGCCGGCTGAAGGATAAGACTGGCTAGAAAGGACATCAGCAAGCAGTGTA
Organism: Diceros bicornis minor; assembly: GCF_020826845.1. Lineage (NCBI taxonomy): Eukaryota > Metazoa > Chordata > Mammalia > Perissodactyla > Rhinocerotidae > Diceros > Diceros bicornis. The sequence goes on along the minus strand of NC_080750.1, from coordinate 77,498,938 downwards.
CTCCAAAAGTTGGTGGCAGAAACATTAAGAAGAAGAAAACCTTTCCGTTTATCTTGTTTTCTCTTTATCTTCTCTCTTTTCATTTTCCTTTAGTTATATGGTATAAACCCTATCCACCACCCATGGTGCTTTTTTTTTTTTCCCTCAAAACCCCAGTACATTGCTATATATCTTAGTTGTAGGTCAACCCATGGAGGTTCTTTTTCTTGGAGTCCCATGGCATTTTATTCATATCTCTTTCTATCAAATTATTTCCATAGCATAATTTATCTGTTTATACATATCTGTCTTCCTTGCAGACCCCCAACATTTCAAGACCTTTGGGCACATAATATATACATAAGTATTTGAGTGAATCAATGAAGATCTTTTGTTGAATAAGATCTAAATAAATACAATACCTACTCAGCACATGAATGCAAGCATTTGAGAGAGAGTTTTGTGTCTGCTGAAGCAAGCTGTGGACCAGTTTAGGGGCTCAGTGCCAAGGTTACTCAATAGATTGAGACAAAATGAAATAGATAATTAACTTTAGTTTTAAAATTCATGGAGAACAGGAGCAGGATATCTAGGTGTGAATCAGCACTTGATCATTCATGTTGCATGTTTGGAAAATCCAGTCCTTTATTTTTCTATGAAAATGTGACAGGCTAAGAGAGTGAACAGAGGACTGGTTTTTAGAAAGGCAATTTTGTTGCAGGAAATCGTGGAGGAAAATATATGGAAGGAGAGCTGGTAGAAACATGGCAGAAACTTTTTGTGTAGAAATCCTAAAAATTGAGTTTACATGCTGGCTGAAAGATTTGTAACTCAACATTTCTCCAATATAGGTTAGAGCAAATTTTAAATATCTAGGTATACAAAAGGAATACAAAGGAACATAGATCAAACTGAAAGGAGTTTAGGATAGAACAAAGAAATGAAGCTAAGGTAAACCAGCACACTAAAATGTGTTTCAGAAGGACCTGCAGTTTTTAAAGGTAGTTGGAAATTTATCACTCAGGTTTAAAGTAGAAAGGGAAATGGGAACAATTCTCTATCATTTCATGTCCATGAGATTAAAAGCTACATTCTGTCAGAGAAGCAAAACTTGTATGCCCTCTAATGTCCAAAAAAATGTTTTGAATCATACCTAATGAAAGATAGTCTGTGTGATGTAATGCAAATACAGTATCATCAACTCATTTCCAAGTTTATTACAAACACTTTAGCATAAGTTTAATTGAGGTAATGCAGAATTCTATAAGGGGCCAAGGAAGAGGCTGATAGCATTCTCTCTTTCAGCTTCTCACTTGACCAAGGGAGAAAATGTTCTTGAACAGATTGACTACGTCTCCTAAAGACAGTGCTCATTTTCAATTTTTCTTTTTATAAACTCATCCTGCATTTCCCCTTACATATGCAAGCTAAAGCATGTGTGTAGACATCCTTCATTGGCAATGAGGAGCAGATCCATACTATTAAATAATCAAATAAGCAGAACATACGGTTGGTGCCTTTTAGGAAAACTACAAGTTTAAGCCCACCCTCATTGGTGGAAGAACATGGTATACCCGAATTAAAATATCTACCATTTATTATGCAGCTAATCATGTCATGCTATTTAAATGAAACTTAATGAATTCTTCTTCTATAAAATTAATTTTATTTTAGTCAAACTGATGTATAATTTTATATAAGTGCATTTTTACTTAAAATGTAAAACTCTTTAGAGTCTGCTTCTTTCAGTTTTAGAGGCATATTTTGTATATATTTTTTTTAAAGATTTTATTTATTTCTTTTTTCCCCCAAAGCCCCAGCAGATAGTTGTATGTCATAGCTGCACATCCTTCTAGTTGCTGTATGTGGGACGCAGCCTCAGCATGGCTGGAGAAGCGGTGCGTTGGTGCACGCCCGGGATCTGAACCCGGGCCGCCAGCAGCGGAACGCGTGCACTTAACCGCTAAGCCACAGGGCCGGCCCATATTTTGTATATTTTGGTGTGATTTTATTTATTATCCTTCATAGCAGAGAGGCACATCCTACTCTTTTTCTTGCTGTCCTCTCTCTACAAGTTAAAACTCATCCAAGTTTATTTTGCTTTATAAGGCATAGGCTTACTTTGTGAATGAAAAAGAGATCATTTCTGAAACATGTTTGGAACTGTAGGGAGCCCAGAATTTTAGACTATGCTCAGAATTTTGTGAGGTAACTTCAAAAAAGATGGAACATTTAACGTTTGCCAGGAAAGTTTTCTGCTACTTTGCTTAACAGTAGGGTTTTTTTTTTTTTTTTTGGTTTCTTAATTCTTTGAAAGGATGAGTGAAGGAGTTGGCAGGTTTAAATTTACCCTTGATAGAGCTCCCTCTGGGTTACTCTTTCAAAACAACCATCCCAGTTGATGAATATTTAATGGGGACTCTGTCAGTCCCAGAGCTGAGAGAGGCAGTTCTCAAAGCTCCAGCAGGTCCTGGGAGAGGAGAGCGCTGGTAGCCAGTGTTGTTTGAGTTTGGATGAGGCATGGTCTTTCTCAGGATGTTAGAACTGAGTGGAGTTCTCAGATGCAGCCCAGTGACTCTAGAACTGAGCCCTGCTCAGAAACCAGTTGACTTTTCATTCGCTCTGAGCCTGGTGTCTGCCCTCTGCTCGTGCCCCTTTCTGCCATTTCTCATGCTTCTCCTGACTCTCTCTCTTTCCTACACCTTCTTTCTTCTTTTTTCTCTTTTTCTTACTTTTACTCTCTATTATATTCCTTCTCCTTATCATTTTTCTCAGTCTCTTATTGTTCTCATTCATTTTCTTTTTATTTTGTAGTACAGTTACTCTGTACATCACATTCACCTTAAAATCTTGATCCTCTACAACTCCTATACTTCAGTTAGCTATGTTTTTTAAAGATTTTATCTATTTTTTATTTTTCCCCCCCAAAGCCCCAGTAGATAGTTGTATGTCACAGCTGCACATCCTTCCAGTTGCTGCACGTGGGACGCGGCCCCAGCATGACCAGTGAAGCAGTGCGTTGGTGCGTGCCCGGGATCCGAACCCGGGCCAACAGCAGCGGAGCACGCGCACTTAACCGCTAAGCCACGGGGCCGGCCCTCAGCTCGCTATTTTGAAGAGAGTATTTTGATAAATTTCTCTTAGATGTTATAACATGCTGATTCAAGGAAATAAAAACTATCACAAATGGGATGGGGATGAAGAGTGAATTCAGTTCAGGTAGCCATGGAATTAGACAGAGGGAAACTGAGAGCTTAAGTGTAGGTGTTCAAAATATTTCCTGATACATCTTCGTAGTTCATTGTTGTGGTAAACTGCACAGAGTCTTATTTACTGCTGGAGCCCAGATGTTTGCTCCTTGGGGCAGCTCATCAGACCTTGGCCTATAGAAAAGAAGCTAGGAAACATTACATGCATTTCTAATGTGAAGAACTGTTAGTGTTCCACCAGGAGACACCTTGGGATCTTCCCTGCACTATCTGAATAGAAAAAGAGGAAGAGAAGCTTTTCTCCATCTGCACAAAACCAAGACCTTATCTTGAGTTTGAGAGGATTGGAGGTGACTGAAAACAAAAGTTTTCCCGAGTTTGGATTTGCTTTAACAAGAACTATTTGCTGGCTTTGATGTTAAAGGTCTTTATTCAAAATTGACTACCTCTAATGCTAAGTTCAGAGTGGAGATGTGTCAGTATAAGAGAGAAGAATCCCTTTTTGATTATATCACTGAAATACAGTATTTGGGAGAATGGTTATATTTGAAGGTCACTTGTTCATATTCTGTTGCCACAGTGACATCTGTTGGTAAGTGACTACTTCATGCTATTCTCGATGATTTCTGTTTGAAAGACATACTGAGCTTGATAAATAAATGGCAAGCAATAGGATATAATGGAACACATGAGGAAGCCATTTGGGGTAAAGCTAATTCAGTCTGAATTTGTTTTTCCAAAAGGGTCTGTCGCCTGCACTGTGTATCTGCTTTGCCATGTCCCAAAGAGAAGAGTAAATGCCCTTAAGATAAGAATGTAACTTCCCCCTCATTGGCATTTCCTTAAGGATAAGCATTTCTCCCTAGGCTAGGATTTGATTGTTGCAGTCATCCTGTGATCACCCAGCTCCAGACAACAGACGTGACACCAGCCATGCCCATTGAGACAACAGATCTGCTCCCCGCTGTGTCCATCAATAGCTGTTCTGGCAGGGCAATCTGGCAGGGCTGATCTCGTGGCTATTGTAAAAGGGACATTGCAATCACTTGCAATACATGCTCTTTGATGGTATATAACCGCTCTGTACACCCCACTTCTTCGGTGACCTTCCTTCCTTAGGGAAGGAAGGCCATAGGTCATGGTCCTCAAAAGTTGGCTCATAATAAACTCACCCCAATTTTGATTTATAGATTGATTATGGATTATTTACGTCGACAAGCTGAGGTGTAGGAAGCAGTAAAGGCACAGTGGTACTCGTGTTGCCCGATATAAAATCTTTCCTCCCTCTTTCCCTTCCCAGGATACCCACTCTTCATGGTGGCACTGACTTCCATGGTGTGATCATTCTTCTGATCACTACTTTCATTCCCTCTTACAATTACTCAACAAATATTTAAACACCTACTGTATGCCAGGCTTGGGATACACTAAGGAAAAATTTTTCTACAAAATCTCTGTCTTCACAGAACTTGTTTTTGTTGGCTAAGTGAGATAATGGATAAGTAGACAGACAAGAGAATTACATAGTCTATCGTGTGATGATCTGTGTCAAGAAGAAGGTAAGCGACAAGCAATGGGGAGAGCTAGAGAGTGAGTGGGTTGCTACTTTAATTAGAGAGCACAGGGAGGCTGGAGCAAGGCCCAGAGGGAAGGGACAGAGCAGGAGGACATGCAGATATCCCAGGGCTGCAGAGATGCTGTGGAGGAATTATGACTCGGATGTTGTTGGGCAGCAAGAAGCCAGTGTGGCTGGAGCACAGTGAGCAAGAGGAGAAAGGCAGAGAAGGTTTGAGATGCCAGGGAGGGTGAGCAGATGAAAGAAGGCCCCTGGGCCCATCAAAACTCTGCTGTAAGTGAAATGAAAACTTTCAATGTCATTTAACTATACGTTATACAATTTAAGTAGTAAATACCTTTTGTTTTTCTATAGTCTTGTTAAGCACATCAACTAAAATGCTGCTAAATTGGGAATGTCTAAATTATCCCCAGGAGTGACTGCTGTATCTTGTCAGGCGTCTGGTCTGCACAGCAGTCGGGGGTGGGAGTGATGTGACAGTCAGGAGAGGAGCTCTAGTCTTCAGGTTGTCACAAACAGTTTGTGTTATGTTTCATCTGTAACATGCGAAGGACGGAAAAGATGAGTGGTTTTCAGACTCCGATCCATGGAGCGCTGGATATTCCTGAAGGCTCTTGGTTTTTGTTTGTTTGTTTGTTTGTTTTTGTGAGGAAGATCGGTCCTGAGCTAACATCTATCACTCCTCCTCTTTTTGCTGAGAAAGACTGGCCCTGGGCTAACATCCATGCACATCTTCCTCCACTTTATATGGGATATCACCACACCATGGCCTGACAAGCGGTGCGTCGGTGCGCGCCCAGGATCCGAACCGGTGAACCCTGGGCCGCTGCAGCAGAGCGCACGCACTTAACCGCTTCCCCACCCAGCTGGCCCTGAAGGCTCTTTGTTTTTTTTCTTATGTTTATAAACTTCGATGCAAGCTTCACATAGAAGAGAGTGTCCCTTAGCTTTAAAAAGATTCCTGGACTTGGTCCTCACTTAGGTTTTCCAGTACGAAGAGTTTGCAGTCTCACAGACTCCCAAAGGACAGACAAAAGGAGCAAGATCCCTTTTTTCCGAGTGTCTCTTGTGACAGTGCTCATTGTCGCTCATTTAAACCAGAAGGTGATTTGTCAATAGTGAGATATAGCATTTGAGACCCCATCCTTCAAGATGGCTGAGTTGTCGTCCATCATTTTACAGACTTATTCTAAGTGAATAATATAAAAAGTGAATGTCTCAGCAGGTACTCTCTGACACAAAATAGAAACTAGGAATTGAGAAAAGTAATTATGATTGATGTCTGTCAATAAGGGCATAGGGCTAGTCTAATTCAAAAGTAATTAAAGGCATGAGTGTTAGTCACTGTACATATTAAATATATTGAAAAGTATTCATGTTCTCATAACACAGAATTATAACTGGAAGATAGACTGGATGTTTTTGGTACTTATGGTTAAAGATATATTTTATTTAGTTTTGTTTTCCGATTGAGGAAATGAGAAAATTTATTTTTTAATATATTGACTATCTTCTTCCTTTCCAACCTAGAATCTCAATCTGCTATTTTGGAAACTCTGAAAAATATGTTCAGATGCTGTTCAACAGGTAAGAAAATCTTGTTAGGATGTCAAATACTTTTCTCTCTTATTTATCATAAAATTGTGACAGACTCTCATTTATCTTCCTGTCTGCCCATCTGACTAGGCCATCTTGTTTCTCTAAGCCTGCAGGGGAATCCAGTCAGGTGGAAAGGGATGTTTTCTTCCACTTAGACTTTGCAGAGAAAATCAGCCTTGAAGTGGAACTGAGCACATGCTTTTCAGAAGCTGCATCATTCTCTACCCAGCCAGAGAATTGGGCCTGACAACAGCTGGATCCAGTAGAAAACTGGACACTCTAGGAGATGTCATGTGCAGATGTGCCTGGCTGGACTAATAGTCACATGGATATGAGTTTTAAAAAAATCTCTCAGAGCTTTTCCAAAATCCAATAATATTCTTAAGTTGCTGTAGTAGATGAAACATTAGTTAGTGTCTTTTTAATTTCAACAGAAGCTTTTTTTTTTGTTACTAAAGAAGCCAAATTTCATGTCTTTTTTCTTGTTACCAAAATGGGCTTACTATTAAAAAAAAGAAAACTTCAAGAAAGGAAACACTCATATGGAATAGAAATTGTGAGTAGCAATTGCTACTTTTTTATATAAAATTATCTGTTTTATTTATTTACACTTTCTATCAACGGCGCTTTTGAAAATAACTTAGTATTAGAAATTACCAGTAAGAAGAGGGTGTGCGCCCTTGAGTGTGGTCCAGTAGAAGTCAGGTGACTCAGACCTGAGTTCTAGGCCCAGGTCTGTTTCTGGTTAGTGTGTGACAACGTACTTAGGCTCTCTGGAACGTAGTATTCCTTTCTGTAAAATTAAAGAATTGATGATTTTTGAGAACTTTCCCAAATATTAAATGACTTCTCTTATAAAAAGTAGAAAGATCCTTCTCAAACTTATAAATTATCAAAAATTTTTTGTGACCTTTCACGTACCAAGAACAACTGATGTCCCTTCAATTATATTGATTGAAAATAAAGATCGTAAAAGTATATATTTGGTAATCTAATAAATGAATTAGCATAAAAATGAGCCAGGAAAAATTTTATGATCAATCAAGATATTACATTATGAAAGTATTACTGTTTGTTACAGTATATAAAATTATGACTCTAAAATAGTATCTTTTTGCTGTCTGTAAGTTTATATTGTTACTCATATATCACTATTAACCCTATTATGTTTTACAAGAAATAAAATGTCTTGAAAGGAAAAAACAATAAAGCAGCAGCCCTGCATTACACATGAAAGTTGTGCTCCCCCTGGAGGGAAAATGAGGATACAACATTGGTCGAGTACTTCATTTTGTAACCCACTGGTGCCTTTCAAAAATATAGCTATTATTGTCATAGTAAAGATATTCTTAAGAATAGTGCCACAAAACTGGTTTTCCAGCTTCTTTTTGTCAGAGCTGAGACCTACATCAGGCTGGGGCACTTGAAGAGGCATGGGGGACTCAGCTGAGGGTGGTTTAATTACTGTAAGATGATTAGCCAATAGCAAATAAGACAGAGAACGATTAAAAAGAGGTAAAGGGAAATAAAGTTGGAAATAATTAAGAAAAATAGTGCCTTCAAAATATCCTCTCATTATTTTTATAGCTTTTTATTTATTTTATTTTATTTTTTTTGAGGCATGACGAGGATAGTATGTTAGATTTTTCTAAACCCTTATCTCCAGGGCATATATTACTGAGTTTTTCATTATAAATGATAATGCCAAAGAAAACCTGGACAAAAGTATTCTGTACTATCCACAAGGACAAAACATGTACAACATTGCTCTATATATTAAGAGTCCAGCTGTAATAGTCAAGATATATACTCATGTGTGTAAAATTATAATGATTTTCTAATTTTCTCGGGCTGTGAACCATGGTAAAATATACAGGAATAAGCAGGAAACCTGAAAAACTAGGTGATTTAAAAAACCTGATGTTACAGCTAGACCATTCATGGGTGAAATCAATTTCAATTTCACACTTCTCCTTTCCTTGTAGCCAGTGAAGTGTCTGGAAGACAGAAAACACATAAAATTAATTGAGAGTTAACAGTATTTGGAGGCAGTTGAGGTTAAGCATTCAACAATGATGTCCCTTACTTCAGGAGCCATTGAATTTTTGTCATAAGTTTACTTTATACACGGGTTCTCTTCTTAGATTATTTCTGTATGTTTCTTAGAAGAGAAACAGGGAAGGAGAATTAACTATCAATCTACTGTGCGCCAGTTCCTTTACTGTATTCCCTTATGCAATTCTTACAATAATCCTTTAAAGTAACTGTTATAATTCATATTTGATAAAGAAAACCATGTTTACAAAATTGATCAAGGGTAAGAGGGAAGATCTGAACATCAGTCCATTGGGTTCTGCCTCATATTCTCCCCACTGTGATAAAAATGGTGCTTCAACATGGGTTCTCACCATCTGGCTATTTATTACTGGCTCCTGCCAACAGCGTTGGATGAGATGAGATGAGAAGTTATTTCCAAAGATATTCTATTATATTTAAACTGTACTATTTATGAGTCAGATGTCAAGACATGTTTTAGAGACATAGAGAGCAACTGATTAGTTCACCCACACATTATTAATGTTTACTATAACTTTCGTGTGCCACATCGTGTCAACTTTACCAACTTTAGTGCTTCACTGTTCTTTTTGAAAAAACTCAGAATGTCACTTTTCGTGTCAAACACCTTGCTGTTTTATTCTTATTCACTAGATGACAGTTCTGTATCTCTGTAAATTACCACTGCAGCAGGAAACGAGAGGTCTTAAGCCAGTTTGCTCTGCACAAATGATGGACATAGGAGGACTTCTGCTCCATCAAGGCTGCCTGTGTCATTCCGTGGCTGTAACGGGGATGTCCAGGACTGCTTAGTCAGAGGCACGAAGCAGAGTCAGAAAGCATCCTCTAAATTCTTCAGATGTGAGTTCAGGCACCTGTCCTCTCACCTGAGCACACTGGAGTTTATTGAATGTGTTCTGACTCTTACTCTCTCCCTGTAGTTAATAAGTCTGGGAGCTCCATAACTCTAGAAAAAACACAGGACTCATAAAGCCTTTTCTCAACTAAACAGAGTTGAGGGCTATGGTGTTGCCCGAGAGTCTCATGCTTAAAGAAATTACAGCTGGTGCTCAGGCGGAAGGCAAGTGTCAGCTACTCCTGGAGGGGTTTTATTGATGCTCCCATGGAATGAGCAAGTTTAAAAGAAAACCACATTGCTTAAACCTCACTAACTGATTGTTTTATTTTCAAGTAATATGCTCTGAAATCTGCTATGTCTAAAAAACCATTTCAGGCCGGCCCCATGGCTTAGTGGTTAAGTGCGTGCGGTCCGCTACTGACGGCCCGGGTTCGGATCCCGGGCGCACACGGATGCACTGCTTCTCCGGCCATGCTGTTGCCACGTCCCACATACAGCAACTAGAAGGATGTGCAAATATGACATACAACTATCTATTGGGGCTTTGAGGAAAAAAAGGAGGAAGATTGGCAATAGATCTTAGCTCAGAGCCAGTCTTCCTCAGCAAAAAGAGGAGGATTAGCACAGATGTTAGCTCAGGGCTGATCTTCCTGACACACACACACACAAAAAAAAATTCAGTCTTTTTTCTTTGCTGTCTGTTTATTATCATTTTTACGAATGCTTTGATTTCACCATCTTCTTGGCACCACAACAGTAGCCATTGAGATGTTATTATAGATTCAGTTTTGAAATTTTATCATCTTATCTCTATTTCCTCTGCCATTTCTTAGTTTTAGTTCTTACTGCATCTTATGCTTGAAAATATTTGAAGCTTATAGTGTTTCTTATTTCCTCAACTTTTTATTATCTAAGGGCCCTCAACTATCACTTTTTTAAAAAAGGAAGTGAAATACATAACAGAACAATACACTGTAATAAATTGACCAATTATAAAATTAAGTTCAACCTGAAATCCCTCCCCACTTAACAGAGACCATCTTTCATAATTCACCATACTTTAGTTTGGGCAGGGTCAGTTTATCAATGATTTTTGGATGTTTTAAACCACACGAGATGAATACAATATGGTAAAATTGTTAATCTTGCAGAAGTTGTAGAATTTCCTGATGGTTAGAGAAGTTGATGGTGGAGAACCTGAATCATATGAAAAGTAGTTGATTAATTAACACCTGACAGAGTTTGTTAATTTGTTAAAGATGATGATAAGATATACATGCTGAAAAGATAACTTTGCATATCAGAGTATTGTGAGAGGCCACTGGGAAAATTCATAATGTTTTCAAATACTACAAAAAATGGCCATTTTTTCATAAAAAATGTCATACATGATGGCATCAAATACTTATGTCAGAAAATTTACAATGAAGAAAATTAACACTTGAGTCATTTTAATTCTAATAATTTGTTCATGCTTACTATTAGGTTGCAAACAATTTTTAGAAATAAAGTGATAAATGATGTACTTGCTTAATTTTTAATTTTTTTAGGAAAAGACTTTTTCACATTTTAAAAAATATTTATTTGTATTTATTTTATGCTGAATTTATTCCTAGGCTCAAAGACTTTTTTTTAATTAACTAACACCAATTCTTTTCAAACTCTTTCAAAAAGTTGAAGAGGAGAGAATACTTCTAAAGTCATCCTATGGGGTTAATACTACACTGATATCAAAGCCAAAGACACTAAGAGAAAAGAAAACTATAGGTCAATATCTTTCATGAATATTGATACAAAAATTCTCAATAAAATAGTAACAAAGCAAATTCAGCAGCATATTGAAAGGATTATACATCATTTTTAAGTGGGATTTATTCCTGGAATACAAGGATGTTTCAATATATGAAAATGAATCAATGTAATTAACCACATTAACAGAATGAAGGAAAAAAAGTGATCACCTCAATGGATGCAGAAAAGGCGTTTGACAAAACTAAACATGCTTTCATGTTAAAAACACTAAAAAACCCTCAGAGTAAAAGGAAGCTACTTCAACATAATAAAAGCCATATACAGAAATCCACAGAGAACATCGAATTCAAGGGTGAAAGACTGAAATGTTTTTATCTAAGATCAGGAGAAAGGCAAGAAGGCCCACTTTCACCCTTCTATTCAACATGGTATTAGAAGTTCTAGCCAAAGCAATTAGATAAGAAAAAGAAAGAAATAGCATTCAAATTGGAAAGGAAGAAGTGATATTATATTTGTTTACACATAATATCTTATATGTTGAAACCCCTAAAAATTTCACAAAAAATTTTAGAACTAATAAATTATGCAGAGTAGTGGGACAGAAAATTAACTTGCAAAAATTAGTTGTTCTTCTATACATTAATAACAAGTAATCTGAAAAAGAAATTTAAAAACTTTACATTTTTATTTACAATAGCATCAAAAAGAGTAAAATACTTAAGAATCAACTTACTCATGGAGGTAAAAATCCCAATGATTTTTTTGCAAAAATAGAAAAATCTATCCTAAAATTCATATGGACTCTCAAGGGACCCTGAATAGCCATAACAATCTAGAAAAAGAACAAAGTTAGAGAACACACACTTCCTGATTTCAAAACTTACTACAAAGTAATCAAAACAGTGCAGTACTGGCATAAATACACACAATATACTAATGAAATATTAGAGAGAGCCCTGAAATAAACCTTTGCATATATGGTCAAATGATTTTTGACAAGGGTGCAAAGATCATTCACTGGAGAAAGGATAAGTTTTTCAACAAATGGTGCTGGAAAACTGGATACCCACATGCAATAGAATGATGTTGGACACTTACCTTACACCATATACAAAAATTAACTCAAAATGGATCCAAGATATAAATGTTGGAGTTGAAGATATAAAATCCTTAGACGAAAACACAGGGTAAAAGCTGCATGTCATTGGGTCCAAATGCCATTGCCAACAATGATTTCTTTACTATGACACCAAAGACATAAGCAACAAAAAAAATAACAAATTGCACTTCATCAAAATGAAACGTTTTCTGTATCACAAGATACTAGTAACAGAGTAAAAAGGTAATGCACAGAATGGTTGAAAAGATTTGCAAATCACATATCTGATAAGGGATTAATATCTAGCATATATAAAGAACTCCTACAACTCAACAATAAAAAAAAACCCAATTTAAAAATGCACAAAGGACTTGAATAGACATTTCTCCAAACAAGATATAAAATGGCCAGTAAACACATGAAAAGTTGTTCAACATCACTAAGTATCAGGAAAATGAAAAATAAAACCACAATGAGATACATGTTCACACCCATTAGCATAGTTACTATCACAAAATCAGAAAATAACAAGTGTTGGCAAGGATGTTGAGAAATTAGACCACTTGTGCAATGAAGGTGAGAACGTAAAACTGGAAAACAGTATGGCAGTTCCTTCAAAAATTAAAAATAGAATTCACCATATGACCTAGCAATTCCACTTATGGGTTCTGAAATAATAGAAAATATATTTATCAGTCTCTGCCTCCAGTTCCTGGCACAGAGCTCCTAAAACTTTGTAATTTCCTAAATGATAAGAACACTAGGAGCAACTCTTATTCTAATATTTGTCTTTGACACCATTCCTGACACAGAGACCCTAAAACCCTTGTAATTTCCATTTTTTTTTTTAGGAAAATCAGCCCTGAGCTTACATCTGTGATAATCCTCCTCTTTTTGCTGAGGAAGACCGGCTCTGAGCTAACATCTATTGCCAATCTTCCTCCTTTATTCTCCCCAAAGCCACAGTAGATAGTTGTATGTCATTCTTGCATATCCTTCTAGTTGCTGTATGTGAGATATGGCCTAAGCATGGCCGGAGAAATGGTGCATCGGTGCGTGCCCGGGATCTGAACCTGGGCCGCCAGTAGTGGAACGTGTGCACTTAACTGCTAAGCCACGGGGCCTACCTCCTTGTAATTTCCTAATTGATAAGAACACTAGGAGAAGCTTTTGTTCTATTGAGGCAACTCTGGGTGGGCTTCTGGATGGCTCCTTGATGGGGGCTGGTCACCAGGAAGACCAAGCCCTGATTAGAAGGTTCGAAATTTTGGCCCTACCCCTTATCTTGCAGAGAGGGGAGGGGGGCTGGAAACTGAGTTAATAATTAATCATGCTTATGTGACAGAGACTCCATTAAAATCCCAATAGAAGGAGGTTCAGAGAGCTTCCAGGTTGGCAATGACAAGGAGTGCTTGGAGAGTGGTGCACTTGGATATGGCATGAAAACTTTGTGCCCCTTCTCACATACCTTTCCCTATGCACCACTTCCATCGGCTGTTCTTGAGTCATATCCTCTTATAATAAACTGGTGATCTAGTAAATGTTTCTCTGAGTTTTGTGAGCCACTCTAGTAAATTAATCACACCCAATGAGGAGGTTGTGGGAACCTCTGGTTTATAGCCAGTCAGTCAGAAGTACAGGTAACAGCCTGGGCTTGTAACCGGCATCTGAAGTTGAGGTGAGGTAGGGTGGGTGTGCAGTCTTATAGGACTAAGCCCTCAACCTGTGGAATCTGATGTATCTCTGGGTTGACAGTATCAAATTGAGTTGAATTATCTGACGACTAGCTGGCATTCCAAGAATTGCTTGTTGGAGGTGTGGGGAACCCTCCCACGTGTGAAAAAATGAATCTCAGAACACCATTTATGAGCATACACCCAAAATGATTGAATGCAGAGGTATAAAGACATAAATGTACACCCATGTTCTTAACAGCATTATTCAAAATAGCCAGAAGCTGGAAGCAAACCAGGTGTCCATCAACAGATGAAATGACAAAAAACATGTGGTGTATACACACAGTGAAATATCATTCACCCTTAAAAAGGAAGAAATCCTGACACATGTTATGACAAGGAAGAACCTTGAGGACTTTATGCTAAGTGAAATAAAGCCATCCACAAAAGGAAAAATACTGTATGATTCCACTCATATAAGGTACTTAGAGAACTTAAATTCATAGGAATAGAAAGGAGAATGGTGTTTCCCAAAGGCAAGAGGAAGGGATAACAGGGAGTTGTTGCTTAATGAGCACAGAGTTTCAGTGCAAGGTGAAAATAGTTCTGTGGATCGTTCGAGGTTATGGCTACACAATAATGTGAATGTACTGCATGTCACTGAACTGTACACTTAAAATTGGTTAAAATGGTCAATTTTAGGTTATGTATATTTTATGACCATTTAAAAAAATTAATTATTTTCAACAAATGAACAAACACTAGCTACATGCAATAGATGAATATCACAACCAAAATGCTGCATAAAAGAAATTATATTCAAAAGGCTATAGATTTTTTAATTCCATATATATAAAATCTAAAAAAGAAACAAAACCGAGGTCTGGCTTCCAGTAATGGTGGAGTGGCTTGTTGAACTAACACTCTCACAGATAACAATGATAAAATCTGCATAAAATATTATATGTATTTATATAGAATCATGTATTTATATGTAATACACATATAATAAATGCATATATGTGTGTATGTATAAATGTCTTCCGAAAGCAAGCAGAACTGAGAGGGAGCCTTCCCTTAAATGATGGGAATTGCACCAGGAGATATTTGCAAGCTTGAGTCTTTTGCCTCAAAGCATTCCAAAATCTGTACATGGCCGAGACAGGGGAAAAACTACAGTCTTACTTGTAAAGTTAGAGGATGTATTTTGGGGCTGACAGAGTAGCTGGAAAGTTAAGGGAGAAATTCTGGAAGGGAGGGAGACACACAGAGGAAAATCTCAAAATATGTACGTAAGTCTCCCCCCCACACACACACCAAATTGGCAGATCTTTGAACAACACACATGCAGGGTAGACACCAGAGGGCTTAGTGTAAAAACAGCAATTGGTAGATGAAAGAACTGAATGAGGATTTCAGCTATGCTCACGGTAAAGGAGAGAAGATTGGAGTTTCAGTCCAGCCAAGTTAACTCCCTGCTAGAAAAATAACAACACTCTTCAAAGGAATACAATAGAATCCAGAGTCTCTATAACTATCATTCATGGTTTCCAGTACACAGTTTAATTTTTTTTATTTATTTTTCCCCCAAAGCCCCAGTAGATAGTTGTGTGTTATAGCTGCACATCCTTCTAGTTGCTGTATGTGGGACGTGGCCTCAGCATGGCCGGAGAAGCAGTGACTCGGTGCGCGCCCGGGATCTGAACCCAGGCCGCCAGTAGCAGAGCATGCACACTTAACTGCTAAGCCATGGGGCCGGCCCTCCTGTACACAGTTTAAAAAATCATGAGATTTGAAGAGATGGGAAAATGTAATCCATATATGACCAAAAGCAGGGAGGAGAAACTCTCCCCAAGGTGTTGCAATTAACTGACAAGGATAAGACAGCAGCTATTATAAAGAGGATCAAGGTGGTATGAAAAATATTCTCATAATGAATGAACATATCTGGAAACTCAGCAGAGAAGTGGAAATTACAAAAAAGAACCAAATAGGAAGATTAAATAAAAAAAATACTTTTGAGTTTACATGTACATTAGAAACAGTAGAAGAGGGCCGGCCTTGGGGTTTAGCAGTTAAGTGTGCGGGCTCCACTGCTGGCGGCCCCGGGTTCGGATCTTGGGCTCGCACGGATGCACTGCTTCTCTGGCCATACTGAGGCTGCATTCCACATACAGCAACTAGAAGGATGTGCAGCTATGACATAGAACTATCTACTGGGGCTTTGGGGCAAAAAATAAATAAGTAAATAAAATTAAAAATAAAAAGGAACAGTAGAAGAAACATGATGATAGAGCAATAGAAATTATCCAGTCTGAACAAAAGAATGTAAAAATTTTGAAGAAAAATGAAGAAAGCCTTACCTGTGAGATGATTGAGTCCCCAGCAGAGAGGGGAGAGACAGAAAAATTAAATGAGGCAGAAAGACAAATCAATAAGTAATAGCATAAAACTTCCAAAATTTGGTGGAAAATCTAAAATTTTAGATCCAAGGAAGTCAGCAAACCCAGAAAATAAAATACAAAATAAAACCATACCTGGGCACATGATAGTCAAGCTGCTAAAATCCAAAGATAAAAACAAAATCTTGAAAGCAGTCAGGGAAATACATATATACAGGGGAAGACATTACATACAGGGAGAAATAATGTCATTGATGGATGATATATTATCAAAAACAAAAGAGACAAATCAACAACAAAATGACATCTTTCAAGTGCAGAAACAAAACCCAAAAGTCAACACGAGATTCTATATTTAGCAGATCTCACTTTCAAAAAGGAGGCAGAAGCCACAATAATATTCCGCACACCCATTAGGTGGCTGAAATAAAAAATAAAATTGCAAATATCAAGTCCTGGTGAGGACAAGGAGCAACTAGAACTGGGAATGCAACATGATAGTTGCATTCGGATAATGGTTTAGCAGGTTCTTATAAAGTTAAACATACACTTATTATATGACTCAGATATCCCACTCCTAGGGATTTACTCAAGCAAATTGAAAACTAATGTTTAAACAAAATCTTTGGGTGAATATTCATAACCATGTTATTCATAATTACCACAAGCTGAAAATAAACTAAATGTCCTTCGTCAGGTGAATGGAGAAAGAAATTGTGGTGAATTGTGACATTAGAATACTACTTGGCAATAAAAAGGATAAACTCTTGATTCACACAACAACATGGATGAATCTTGGCTGCATTTCTCTAAGTGAAGGAAGCCCGATTCAAAAGGCTGTACAGTATGTGGTTTCATTTGTATGACTTTCTAGAAAAGTCAGCATTACAGAGATGAAAAATGATCAGTGGTTGCCAAGGGATGGAATGGGGGAAGGGGTTGATTACAGAGGGACAGTATGAGAGAATTTTGGGGAGTGAAAAAAACAGCTCTGTATGCTACTGTGGAGGTGGATACATGACCATAAAGTTGTCAAAACCCACAGAACTGTACACTACAAAGAGTGAATTTTACTCTGCAAATTTTAAAAATCAATCAGGATGCTGGGGAACTCAGATGAAATGCAGTGACAAATGAATCTCACTGTATTACAAGCATGTGACATAGCCACACATAATGGGTGGGGATGAAAGGTCCTGACCTAAGTTACAGTGGAAGACAGTGTTTTGATGGGATACTGTAAAACTAAAGTAATGTACACAAACACTCTACTCTAGGTGGTAAGTTTGTTTTTCATAAGGGTATGGATTAGCAATTCTGAAACTAGTTGACACATTAGGAAATATATTGTAGCTAACTGGAGTTAAATTTCTCACTGTTGGTCAAAGAAGTTAAAAATAAACAAAAGGAGAATGCTAGAATAAACTCTGTGGTGCTGGATAGGAGTTGGAAGTATCAGTATGAATCCATGTCACTTCTAATATATCTATCCAGATAGATGGATAGATTGATAGATGAATAGATAGATGTGTATACCTGTGTTTATATTCATACATACATTTCCAGGCTCTGCTGAGAGGGTCCAGAAGCACTGACACCCTAGTATCAATGAGCACACTTAGCTCCCAGATCTTGGTTTCCAAATATCATTCTCCAATAAAAAGAACCAGGTTTTCTTGGAGAAATGGCTAATTCTAGGGTGGAGATGGAAAATACAATATGAACCTGGACCATCTTGTAGTGTCAGAAGTAGGAAAGTGCTTTAAATAAAACACAGCAAATGATGAGATGTGTCAAAAGGAATCAATCTGAAAGACTTCTCAATGGCTCAAGCTGGAAAACTGTGAGCAACATAATAAATAATGGTAGCATTGGATTATTATACAGAGAATAAAATAAATATCCATGAGTCTATACTGACATAAAATAGATTAAATAAGAAAGGAAGAAAGAAAGAGGAATAAAAAAGAATAAGAGAAAGAAAGGAAGAAGGACGGGAGAAGGAGGGAGGGAATCTTCCTCACAGAATTCCAAATAATAAATGTGGCTGGATAGCATGAAATAGAGAATCGCCACTAGAACACCACAGTAATAATTATTGTGGGTAAGGCTGACTGATGAATGCAAAAACTGTGGGTGAAATTAAAAAAAAAGAATACATTTGCAGAGCCTCAAATCATCTGCCTCAAAATATATAACTTTTTTATGTTAATTACTTTAAAAGACCTATGACTATTGAAAGCAAAAATTATAACACTGTATTGTGGGATTTATAACATGAGAAGATGTAAAATTTATGATAACAATAGCACAAAGGACAGACAGAGGTAAATGGAACTGTTCTGTAGCAAGTCTTCCATATTTTACATTGATTAAACTGGTGCACTATTAAGTCTAGGTAGGCTGTGATATGTTAAAGATGCATATTGTAATCTGGACCAACCACTAAAAAATGCAAAGGTGTGTCACTTAAATGCTAATAAAGGAATTAAACAGCATACCAAAAAACGTTTGTACAAGACTGTTCACAGGAGATGACCTGCACGTCCCCAGGACGAAGAAGAGCCCACTGCGACGCATCCACAGAGCAGAACGCCCTCAGCTGTGCCGAGGAGCAAACGCTGACACACACATGCTGGGAGAGACTCATCAACCTCGTGCCGAGGGAAGCAAGCTGGACAGAAAACAATACACGTGTGATGATTTCAGCCGAGATGAACCTATGCTGAAAAAACCAGAACAGTGGTTGCCTCGGGGGAAGGAAGAAATTGCCTAGGAAGGAACAGGAAGGGGTTTTCTGGGGGTGATGGAAATATCCTGTTCTTAAAGGGGTGAAGGTTATATGGGCATGTTTATTTGCCAAAAATGTAAGGTTGAGATTTGTGCCTTTCAGTGTGCGTACTTCTTACCCCCCCACACACACAAAGGACTAAAAGAATAATAAAGTGATGTGGTAATGGGATGGAGTGTGGAAGAAACAAAAATGGCAGATAATTAGTAGTTGTTGAAGCTGGGTGACGAGCCTACTATGCTGTTTTGTTTATTTTGTATATTGTTTAAATTGTTCTGTAATAAAACACTTGTATAAGAAGACAAACTCGATATATAGTGTTCGCTGGTAAGGTGTCAGCTACCTTTGGGGAGGAAGGAGGGAGAAAGGGATTGTCGGGGCCTGAGTGAAGCTGGTGCTAGTTCTTGGTCACACAAGTGTGTTCACTTTGTAATAATTCTTTGAGGTTTACATGGATGACTTCTGCGTATATTTCTATACGCATGTTATACATCAATAAACATTTTAAATCCGGTATATTTGCAAAAAGATCCTAACTCAATATCTCAGAATAACAGCAGTGTTTTGTTTTAAAGTGGAACACGTTCACTCATGATATCATCAGATGGATTTTAATACTCCCAAGTATCTAGTAATGCCCTCACCCTTGAGTGGCCCCCCGGGTGGTTCCATTTTTGCCTCAATTTGGCAAGTGGCATGGCTTTGAGTTTTTATGATGGGTATGGGCCCTTAAGGTGGGTGGGTTCCAAGGGGAGGATCTCTGCAGCGACCCTGATCACGAGGTCCAGAGGGAGGAACATGGCAGGCTGGATGGATGGAGGGGATGGTAGGACAGATGGCCTTGAAAAGGCAAATTCCAGGATCCCATGCACCTGGTATTTCTATTTTAGATATTGAATTTACATTTCAAATACTGGCCAGGGAGCTTCCACCAGGGCTGCAAGCAACCTCAGCAATAGCCAGGCTGGTGAGCCCCACCCCTACCTGAGTACTGGCCCCAAAGGATGCAGCCCAACCACACTGCACAACTCTGGGGGATTGGCAAGGCATGGAGAGATGACATTGTATAGAGAAGAGGCGGAGTAGAAGGTGGGGTGTAGAAGCAGAGGGGCGTGGGCCAGGGGTGGAGGGACAGGTGGGAGTGGGGTCCCCTAGCTGTGTATGCTTGGTGCTTTTGTCTCTTAACCATTCCCTGCTGGGAGCTTGCAGGACAGCAGGACTACAACTCCCAAGATGCTCTGGGCACGGGGCGGTGTCTAGCCCTGGGGGGAGGAGCAGGGCTGTGAAGGCTTGCCTCAGGGCAAAACCGCCGTTGACTCAGGACTCTGGTCCTGCACCCGCTCCAACTGGACTGAGTCCCGGAGGGATGTGACGGGACGAGAGGGACCAGGGAGTTAGGAGGGTGTGGCAGCTGCATGGGCAGCTGCGGGCCTGCAGCGTGCAACTGCTTTTGTCCAAAATTGAAGCTGAACTCATGCCTCTTCCCCACCGCCTCCCTCCGTTGCTTGATTCCTCCTCCCCCCTGTGTGCCTGTGGGTCTTTCCACAGCCTCCTACCTAGTCCAAGGCCAGGTGCTTCTCTAAAGTGCTTATGGGAACTGGTTTGACATCCCAGAAACTTTCCACTTTGCCTGCTGCCCTCTGCCTTCTCCAGCCAAAGTGCCATCATTTCATCAGCTTTTGGGAGACATTCGCCCTTGTGGCCCCTCTTGCAAGCCCAACTGAAGAGTTTGCAGGGTGGTAACATTGGCTGTTGCTTGCCTTTTTCGCAGATGTGGAAGTTGAGGCATGTGTGAGGTTACTCACTGGTTTCCCCACAATCCACTAAGAGCAGAGGAGAACAAATCAATTCCCAGGCAAGTATCTAGTAGGCCGTTTTCACCAACCCATTCCAGTGCAGAGGCCTCCAAAACAGCATCCTTAAGATGAGAATAGCTTAAGTATTTTGCCCTTTAGATTGATCACCTAATCTCAGCTCAGGCCTGAGTGGCCAGTCTCTCAGGGACATGGGTGGTGATTCTGATCCCTCAGGAAGAGACCAGTGGTCCAGCTTTGCGAGAGGGATATTCGTGGTAGACAGCACCTGGGCAGCATTTGAAACCCGTCAGCTTTAACATCTCTGTTTTGGATTCAGGCAAGTTTCCCAGATAAACACACCTTGGGATAGTCAGATGTACCGTATTCTTTAAAAATTGATTACATCAGTGAAAAGAACAGAACATAAAATATCCTGCTCATTTGCAAAAGATAAAATGCAAGCAAGACTTTCTTGTTAATTTTTTTCTGCTCATTCTCTTGGCTGTACTGTACGCTTGAATGCAGAAACAAAAAACTTGAATTGCCGTATTCTCTTTTCCTGAGATTAGTAAATTAACTTAAAAGTCTTATTGAAACCTGTGGAGGAATGATTAGCAGTTTTTCTGATTTATGTCATCCTTAAAAGTCTGGGCGTTGATTTAAATGAAAACAAGTCCTTGTTTATATCAAACACCCCAATAGGTTACATTTCCGATTCCTGAATGTGTAATATTATCAAAACAACTGGAAAACCTGGTCATCGAAACTAGACCCTGTCACTTTGTCAAGAATTTGCCTCTTTATGAATTAATGACACATGAATTCTTCAACATTTTTGTAAAGAAAGGATGAGAATCTCTGCAGTGTCTCTAAATGTGGCAAGACAGGGAATTCTCGTTAGACCGCAACCTCGGGTTCTTCTCTCGTGTTCAACAGGCCCGGGTGGTAGTCCGTGTGGTCAGGTGCAGCACCGCTCCCCAGCCCCCAGTGTTCCATCCTACTCTGGCCTGTGACCTCTTCAGGGGGTTCTGATGACACTCGTCCACAAGTGTTGGAAGGAGACATTGTAACGTGAGGATATTCCTCATCTTGAAACAAGAATTAATTGAGAGGAAAGTCTCTGGGTCTGTGTGCTCCGATGCACTGCTGTTGGGGTGTGGCTGCAGTGACCACTGTGCTCCCAGCAGTCCCCACAATGGCTGCCTCATACATTTGATCTTCTGGTGCAACCACAGCAGCTGTTGACAGAGCTGGGCGCTCACCATGGTTAAGTGTCTTCCATCAATTTTGTGGCTCTGACCCTCCTCTGATCAGCCCCTTCTCATTCCTAACTGCTGCATTGATTGCTTTGTAGTTGTTTCCTAGGAGCCACTGTGTGTAACTGGATTTCACAGTGTCTTTAGGGACCCACCTTCACTACACGAGTCACTGTACAACAGCCACTTATCCTGGTGTAGCCCATGTTCGTCCTCTAAAGTGGAGCTGTGAAGAACCCTGCTTACTCGGAGCTCCTCTCATTCTCATGCTGCTGGGGCTGCTTATGAAGCTGGGCATCTCGTCTTTGGTCTCATCACATTATTCTTTTCATCGATTATTCTGAAGTCGGATACGACTTTGTTAATAATGTGACACTGGCTGTCACAGGCACTTCTATGTATCTTCCTCAACAGCTCTGTGAAGTATGCCTGTGATCCCCATTTTACAGGGGGGACACTGAGGCTCAGAGAGGTCGAGTAGCTTCCTTCACACAGTTTCTTGGTGCATTTTGAGTCTCCACCTGGAACTCCGCCTCTCAGGTGTGTGCACTTAGCTGGTGTTCCACTTTGTCCCTCTCTGCCAGCCTCACCAAAGGCACACGGCCCATCCTGAGTCCATTGTCTGCTAGTTGGCAGTCACCCTGCACAAACAGGCCCTGGGTGGGGAGTGGACTAGCAGGGCGTGGTCGTCCGGCCTACCCTGGGCAGATTCTAGGTTTATTGCAAGAGCTGGAGTAGTGGAAGATACTGACCGTCACTCACCTGCAAGGTTTCTTATGTAGAAATACTCCACTGACTTTTTACAGGTGTCATGTCTTTTTGTCTTCATTTCTCCTCTGGGCTTTCTCCTACAGTCCGTGTTGTGCAGTAACATACAGTACAGAGACTGGTGAACATAATATTGTTGCCCTGCACCAAACGGTCACATCATTCATTTTTCTAATTATGAAAGAATTACATACTTCGTAAAAAAAGGCAAATTACACAGATCTATGTAGAGTAAAGTGAAACCTTCCCCTTCCATCCCCTTCCCTGCACACTCACTCCCCTACTCAGAAGGAACTATTGTTAAGAGGTGGCAGCTTATTCTTCTGGACATTTCCTATGAATTTATAAATACACATAAAGATTTTTTTAACATAAATAAATTACATAACTACATCGTTTTGCAGCTTGCTGTTTCCCAAAACATATATCATAGACGTCTCTCCTTATCAGTGCACGTCCCTCTAACTTAGCTTTTTAGAAGTTTTAGAGCTACTCCAAAGAACAGGAATACCATGATCTGTATATTTCTTCTTTGATAGAGATGGGGTTATTTCCAGTTTCACTATTATACATAATGCTGCAGTAAGATCCTTGTATGGAATTTATTACACTGCTATTCAACTGCTCAATTTGCTTTGTTCCCTTTTAGTCAGAGACTATGATATATTTTTAACAATTTTATGGGAATTGTTTTATAGGGAAATTAATTTTATCTCTGAATCAAGACATTTATGGGGAAACTGGAGTTCAAGGTCATCTATCTCAGTATTCTGGAGAAAAATCATGAAACTTAGAAGATATTATGCTAGCTGCATCACATTCTAACAAGTCACGTTAACAATTTAAAGTTGAATGTTTGGGCTGGCCCGGTGGCGCAAGCGGTTAAGTGCGCGTGCTCCGCTGCGGCGGCCCGGGGTTCGCGGCGGCCCGGGGTTCGCGGGTTCGGATCCCGGGCACTCACCGACGCACTGCTTGTCAAGCCATGCTGTGGCGACGTCCCATATAAATTGGAGGAAGATGGGCATGGATGTTAGCCCACGGCCAGTCTTCCTCGGCAAAAAGAGGAGGATTGGCAGATGTTAGCTCAGGGCCGATCTTCCTCACAAAGCAAAAATAAAAAACAAAATAAATAAAATTGAATGTTAGTATAGCCTTACAGTCTTTGTTCAGAAGAAGGATGACATTTTCTTGTCTTGAAAACTTCTGACTCCAGGGGCTCTCAGTTGGGCTTCAGAGAGGATAAGATGTTGGTGTTGTATCTGTTTCTCTTCAGCTGTAGGCTGCATCTTCTAAAGATCATAGAATTGAACATGGTCCAATCTATATATATGATTTGGGTCAAAAATTCAAAGTAATGAACCCAAGATAGGAATCTATAACTTTGGTTCATTTTTAAAGTTTTTTATTTATTTATTTTTTCCCCCAAATCCCCAGTAGATAGTTGTATGTTATAGCTGCACATCCTTCTAGTTGCTGTATGTGGGACGCGACCTCAGCACGGCCGGAGAAGCGGTGCGTCGGTGCGCACCCGGGATCCGAATCCGGGCTGCCAGCAGTGGAGTGCGCGCACTTAACTGCTAAGCCACCGGGCCGGCCCTATAACTTTGGTTCTTAATGAAGAATTTCCTTTGATATCCTCAAGTCTCTGTGATTACTAGTAAAAACTCACCTGTGGATGAAGAGATGTGGTTCTGCTGGCAATGTCTGGCTTGAACATCTATAGTTAAGGCTGCCACATCCCTAGGTAGATTAGACTTGACCTCTCCATGACCTCTGCCCTTGTTCTTTGACGTGGGAAAAATAAGAATTTAAAAAAACTGTTGTTACTAGCACTGAATGCTAGAAATGCCCATTAAAGAGTGAGTTTGATTTGGTAAACCAAAGGGAGTATAAGCAGAAGAAAATCTTTAATATCTATGAAATTTCAAGAAGTTCTAAATTTTTTAAATGTAACTCTATTTTTGCAACAATGCAAAATGTATATATATGAATGAAATATCCCTCTGTCTATTTCTTAACTTGTTTCCATTGATTTGATGGATTTATCCTCTAATCAGGATTCCAAGTGTGAAAGAACATCTTGGTATTTCAAAGAAAAGAAGCCATTGATATTTGATTTGCTTTTAGCTCGGCATCCTACAGGTTTGAGGAATAAATTATCATGTAATGATACAATGATTCTGAAATCTAATTGTTAATTAGAGGAGTGTAAGGGATGATTGAATAGTGGTTCATCTCCATGGTCAGGGGTATTGTACACATGGACATGTAAACACGAATCAGGAAGCTGCTTCAGCCCCGTGACATCGCTGAGAACCACAGTGCAGGAGGATCTAGGGGCACAGCCCTTTGCCTCGATCTCCTGGGTTACATGTAGATCCAGAGGTCTTGACAGTGGCTTCAGAGCAGCTAACTTTTGTCTATTTCTCCCCTTCCTTCTCTCCAGCTTATCTCAAACAGTCCTGACTACCATGTTTTAAAGTAAGGCCAATTATAGTTATTTACATGAGCTTCTTGTTCATTATTGAAGAGTAATAATCAGGCATAACATTAAATATCATTTAATCTACCTAAATAAATTTGTTGTACCTTTTAATTGATTAGAACACTAAAGTTGGTTCAGAGTTTGATATTCACCAAGTGCGTTAATCTGCTTACAACTGCCATGTGCCTCACTCCTCTTAGAAGTGTATCATTGGCCCATCACAAGATTTTAATGACTCAAATCATCATAAATTAAGATAATGCACTCTCTTTTTGATGACCGGGAAGCACATGGGTCCATTTTGGAAATATGCCCATCTGTCTTTTCTCCCCATGGGAAGTTTCTTGTCACTAGGTCTCCAGTGGCTTGCACAAGCCCTAGGTCTGTAATAGCTTGGTGCCTCTCCTTCTACTTGGGGTAGAAATAAAAGAGGTCAGAGAGACTTATTAAAGTTTTGGTTGCATGAAGTCTTCTATGAAGACCATCCATACATATTGTTCTGGATAGCTCTCTGTTCCTAAGACTACTAGTTATTTTAAGGGCTTGTCAGAAACCGTGAAAGATCTGATGTTTTACCTTACCTGCAAACCAATAAGTTAGCCTACAATGGTCTTACAGATGCTGGCAAAAGTCAAGAGACCCATGCGTCAGAGACAAAGGACTTAATGACACAACAATAGCGGTGGCTAGAGTATCAGCATTTGCACCAGTTCAATAAATCTCACTTCCTACAGGGTGATACACAGTGGGCCAGGTGACATGCAGAGAGATGCAAGATCTCAGAGCCTAAGGAACTCAAATCTTTGATAACGGGCAGGATGTCTGCTAACCTTTGCCCTGGGGGCGGGGGGTGTTATTTTTATTATACTGGGCAGTAAGCCAGGCTGCCCTTTGCTCCAGAGGAGGCCACTATTTCTATCTTCCAAGGCTGACAGCTCTACACACATCCTTGAAAAGACAGCCTGGTTTTACTGGCTTTCAAAGATAAGCTTGAGTGAGACTTGATCATCATTCAGTTCTTCTGTGTCCTGTTTTGAGATTGTGCAAATATGTTCTTTTCTCTGTAAAGTTCACTAACTTTATTCATACATAAGAGATGCTTTTTGTTTTATTTATTAAGTTGAAATTTTCTTATTAGAGAAAATGATGAAACTATTATGGGTTGGATGTGAAAGTATGTTTTTTCAGGAAAAATGTGAAAGTAGATCGGTGCTCGCAGAACTTTGCCACAAGGAGCTGATAGCAACTTAAATGATTTTAATTTGAATACTGTTTTGTACAACTTTCTTCCATCTTACATCATCCTCTCTGCTTCCTGTAATTCCCATATGGGAATGGGGCAGTTTCAGGGATTCACTGAACTCATATACAGTATTCAAATGGTTTTGTCTGTTGTGGTTTTTTAATTGAGATAAAGTTGACATACAACATTAAATTAGTTTCAGCGGTACGACATAATGATTCAATGTTTGTATATATGTTGAAATGATCACCACAATAAGTCCAGTTAACATCCGTCACCATATAGAGTTACAAATTTTTTCTCTTGTGATGAGGACATGGCATATTTCAAGGTGCAGAAGAATCAACGATGATGTCATACATTTCCATAGACAGCTTGATGAATTTGGACTTAAGCATACACCCTTGAGACTGTCACCACCATCAAGGCCACAAACATATCCATCATCTCCCAAAGTTTTCTCTCACCTCCTTTATTACTATCATTCTGTTGTAAGAACTCTTAATATCTACTCTATTAGCAAATGTAACGTATGCAATACAGTCTTGTTAGCTGTAGGCACTATGTCGTATCCTAGATTTCCAGAACTTATTTATCTTGATAACTGAAACTTTGTATCTTTGAACATCAGCTCCCCATTTCTCCATCTCCCCAGCCCCTGGCAACCACCATTCTAACCTCTGCTTGTGTGAGTTTGACTATTTTAACTTCCACAAATAAGGGAATATTTGCCTTTCTCTGTCTGCCTTATTTCACTTAGCACAATGTCTTTTAGGTGCATTCATGTTATCAAATATAGCAACAATTCCTTCTTTTTTCAATGTTGAAGAATATGCCATTTCTTTATCCCTTCATCCATCAGTGACGTTTAGGTTACTTCCATATCTTGGCTATTGTGAATTTGCTGCAATGAACATTAGAGGGCAGATATCTCTTTGAGACCCTGATTTCAATTCCTGTGGGTGTCTACCAGAAGTGGGATTGCTGGATCATAAGCTAGTTTTCACTTTTGGAGGAAATTCCATACTGTTTTCCATAATGGCTGTACTAGTTTACATTCCGACGAGGTTTCCTTTTCTCCACATCCTCACCAACATTTGTCATCTTTAGTTTTTTTGATAATCGCCATCATAACAGGTGTGAAATGATAGCTCATTGTGGTTTTGATTTGCATTCCCTGATTTGTGATGCTGAACAACTTTTCATACACCTTCTGGCCACCTGTATGTCTTCACTGGAAAAATTTTACTCTGGTCCCTTGCCCATTTTTAAATTGATTTGTCTTTTTGTTTTTGAGCCAAACAAAAAAAGAGAACAAAATTTCCAGGCATTATGGGTGCTTCCCAGTTGATGCAGATGGCTTTGTATTTACAGTGGTACAAAAAGATCGTGTTTCGTGCTTTTTCTTCAGCTTGTCATAAGACCAGCAGTAGCTGTGGCACGGCAGATAATCGGGATGTTCTGGGTTTGGAGGTTTACAAAATAAATGAGTGGTAAGGAATTTTTTATTTTTCCAAGGAAATTATTGTGATCATAGTCCATGGAATCCAGGATTGATAGGTGTAGGAGGAAATTAAGGTGAGAATCGTTGATCTGGCATTACTACTGATCTTGAGGGACAGGTATCTACTGTATGAATGTTTGAATAAAAATATTAG
The DNA here is from genome assembly GCF_020826845.1 of Diceros bicornis minor. Lineage (NCBI taxonomy): Eukaryota > Metazoa > Chordata > Mammalia > Perissodactyla > Rhinocerotidae > Diceros > Diceros bicornis. The sequence goes on along the minus strand of NC_080750.1, from coordinate 77,470,735 downwards.
AGATCAGGCATCTGTGATGGGTGAATATGTTTTCTGAGTTGTTTACTTTTGAACATAACCATTTGGATTATGTGAACATCTGGGATATGGGAGTAAGTTGCTAACAGGGGGTGGTTGATAACGTCACTATTGATTTAACCTCTATGAACCCAAAGTGGTCAATGGATTAAGCAAATGAGTAGACAGAAAACACAGAAATGGTAAGATTTGGGATTTAGTAAAGGACTGGGGGCCGACTGTCCTGAGAGGGAGTGCCAGGACTTGTGCGGTTGAGAGTGACAAGGAAAAGAAGAGAATAGACTAACACTCAAACAAGGAGGGCGTGTTAACAGGATGGAGGGGGAAATGATCTGGAGGAGCCTTGAGTTTTGACCTTGAGCTTTCTGTTCTTGATGCAAATCTGCCTGATGACATCCCAGGACACAGGTCAGATATATCCCGAGTGCGTAGAGGGAGGGTGGAAGTACAAAACAGCCAGGATAATTGTCCTAAAAAGGCAGGCCTCTTTTATCATTTGACCCAGTTTCATGGTTTGTTTTTATAGGGTAAGAGGAAAAGAAGGATGATAAGTCACGTCTTCACAGAAGAAGCAGCGTAACTGTGGGAACCAGTCCAAACCAAAGCCTGGTTTAAGCATTTCCATTCTTTTGAGGTTGTCCAGTGACATATTCAAGAGGCCAGTTACTAGAATCCCATCCCATCCTGGCAATTTCTGGTCTCTGAGAGGACAACTTGGACCAGCCCCACCAGATCTGCTGGCCCGAGAGACCGCAAGGACTCCAGGCCTGCAGCAGTGCATGACAACACGTAAGTCCTTTCAATCTTGCCAAAACGTTGTAAAAACTTGCACCTAGTCACACAGGTGAATCCCTGCCAGGTGTGCTCGCAGGTGGTCTGCATTCCAGGTCCCATTCCCACTCCTGCTGGTCTTCAGATTTGGCAGAGATGATTCCAGGAACTGATCTGTGCATTCCACAGCTCCACTGTGGAGGTATCAGGAAGGAGGAAAGGGCAGTGAAGAGCACAGGAGCGAGACTGGTGATAGCACTGATGGCGGACACACTTGCTAGCAAGGCAGAGAAAGTGAGGGTCTAAGAAGGCCGTCCTGACAGCAGATTAAATGGAGCAGGCACCTCAGTGAGGTCTCTTGGCAGCGTCCCTAATGTTTCCTTGCTTTGAGCTCTTGAAACTTTAAAATATATTGATACTTTTCTTTTATTAAACTCTGCTTCGAGACATAGAAAATATAGACAACAGGTTCTTTCTGAGGTGAGAGGTTGAGTTTCAGGTGAGGAGAGAAAGATCTTCCTTTTTCATGCTGTTCTCTCATTTTCCTTTACTATGTATATTATTTATTTGTACTTTAAAGTCAGCAGCGAGTTATCAATGTCACGGGATGATTCAGTTTTTCCCCTCACAGTCACAGTAAAACCTACTAAAAATGGATTATTCTTTTTGTATAATATTCCAATAGATTCCAAAATATTATTTCAAACGCACTTTTGTGTCTATGTTCTCAAATTAGATATTTACTTCTTGGTCTCCATTTTTCTGTTCTCTGTTGCATGCTAATTCAGAGTTGCATCTAAGGAAATACCAGATTTCCCTTAGTTTTTTAGATCCATATGTGTTGGAAATTTGATTCATGGAGATGAACATGGCAGTTGGGGGATCGTGCGATTATCAAAAGAGATCTTTTCAGCATCAATAATGCGGAAAGAACCCACTGCTTGTTGGGATTTAATTGTCTATTTGAGGGATCAAGCTTTCACTGTTGGCTCTTCTCTTTCTCTTTGGAGAGAAAGTACAGCCTTCCCAGTCTTTCCGTTACCAAATCACTTTCCTGGGTGGCTGTGCCATGTCAGGAAGGGCTTGGGATGCTGGGAACCAGGATTCATTTTCAGCTTCTGGTTGTCCTGAGAAGGCTTCCCTGGCAGAGTGCAGCCTGTGTGTCTGGGTGACACTTGCAGCCATCAGAAATGAGGGGATAACTCACAAATGCCAAGCGATTCATCTGGTCCTTGTCTTACAGGGTGTTCCCAAGGGATGAGGTTCAAAATGCCACTTGGTAACCATTTGAAAGCTCCTAGTCATGGGGTGGGTTCTCGGTGCGAGCTCAGAGCAGTGTCTGTTCACCACCAGATGGGAAGCATTTCAGTATTTTAATTGGTAAGGCTGTGTTCATGCACGTCCATGGACCATCGGTTCAGTGGCATTCCCTGCTGTAGCCCCCCACACCTCTGTCGTGCGTCATCTTTGAAAGCTCCAAACAGTGTTCACACTCCAGCAGGTGGTGGTAATGTAACCACAGCACAGGACTGGGGACAAAAACACAAAAACCCAGGGGCAACACAGTTTATGGGCTCAGGCCCAATTGCCCCATTTGGACGAGTTGGTAACACCAACACTTAGTGTGTAAACTGGAGGATTGTCCAAGACCATGGACCTCAGAATGACACGGGCTCAGAAGTCACCTTGGACAGCAAGGGACAGTGTGAGGTCACTCACTGACCAGGATTATGGTCCCTTATACTGGCCAAGTAGAGCTCACCCGGGACCCATCGAGGGAGGAGGCTTGGGGCCTTCTGGGGAATTTCTGCCCTAAAGGGAATTGCATAAGGAAGGCAGGGGTGCTGAAAATCCTAGTTCACAGGGAGCAGTCATGTTTATGGAACGAGACCCAGCAGTAGCCTTAAAAGCTGCGTCACAAATCTTTCCGCCTGGATACAAAACAAGCAGGAGAAGGAATTCAGAGTCCTGGACAAGGATCCCAGCAGGATTCAAATCCACGTCAGGGGTGAACAGGGAGCTCCTAGAGGGGCCTCAGGAGCGAGGTCCTGCCTGCCTTTAGTCCATTTGCAAATGAGCTTCCTTGGGCCTTGTCCTCTCAACGTGAAAGTTTTGATCTTTTTACATTGTTTTCATCACTTAGAGCTGATGCAATTCCAGAGATTCAACTAGAAAACTACAAGTTCCTAAAATTTAGTCAAAAGAAATCTCAAAAAGAGGAGCAGAAAAAGTTCCCTGTTCCTCAAGAATGGAGAAAGGCAGCCCCTGCCTGTGGCACGACGTTGTCCTGGGTAGTGCTATTTTAAAGACACCCACATTTCAGTGGTTGTTGCTCTGCCTGTGAAAGTACCTTCAACCTTAAAATCCCAAGAGAAAGGGTGGGGGCCATGTCTGCTCCTGGAGGAGCTGAATGATACTGAAATGAACTGATCTTCGGAATTATGGGGACTTGGGAGTGTCCCCACTAAGCAGGGAAGGGGCTGGCCCTTCTCCCTTCGCCCACAGACAATAAGCTGATGAACCCAGAAGAGTTCGTGATTCAAGGAGAAATGTGAGATTCAGTGTCTCACTTACATGCCTACAGAAAGCGACAGAACCACACCACAACTCCCAGCTCTAAAGGGAACAGGACTTTAATATAATATTCAAATAGGGCATTTATTATTTACAACAAATAACTACTGTCCCTCCCCAATGGGTGAATAGGTGCTGGGGTAGAGACATCAGGGAGCTGGGGTGGGGTCGTCCCCTCTCTCTTGGGTTTCAGGGGACCTCAGAGATCAGCTTACAATGCTCCCCTTCCCGTCAGGTGGGAGGAGCTGGCCCAGTGCATCGAAAGCCTCCCAGCTGTGTCCCCGCTGCTGAGGATGGGGCTGTGATCGGCCACTGGTACAGGGCTCGGTGTTGGGGCCTGGGGACTGAGTAGAAGAGTCGGGTTACCCTGGGGGGCCTCCCTCAGAATCATGGCCCCCACCCTGTCCCCACTGCACTGAGTGCTCCAGACTCTGTGCTCAGTGCTGTCAGCCACCAGTACCCCATTTGTCCCTGCCACGCAAGAGATCATTTGGTATCACCTATTTCACAGAGGAGGAAACGGAGTCTCAGGAAGCTGAAGAGAGTCACCCCAGTCACAGGACTGCTCAGTAGTGGAGCTGGGATCCCAGTGCCAGCTGTCCAACTCCCCAAGGGCACGTTTAGCCCGAAGCTTTACTGAACCCCTGGGAGTCAGTCACCACGGCCCAGACACTCACTCACCCCTGACCTTAATGATGGCGGGTTCTTCTTATCCTTGAGTATTCTTCTGGCCAACTAGGTCTGGGGGGTCCAACTGGCAGGACAGGCTGTAGCTCCAGGACAGAAAGGCACCTGTGAGCCTACCAGGAGACACACCTCAGGTGTCCCCCCACTGCCTGCCCAGCAGCTGGAGTCTAGGAGTCCCAGAGGTCGCCATGCAATAAGACCTGGGGCTGAGTGGGGGGCCACGGAGACAGGCTCTCTGGACTGGCCAACAGGGAGCGTCCACCCCTGCCCTCACCCAACTCCTGCCCGGCCTCACCTATCATTCTCGTTGAGCAGCTCCATGTCCTAGAACCAGGCCCCAAATCGCTCCTCGGGCTCTAGGTTGTAATTCTTTGCGGCCACCTGGAGCAGAAGGATCGCCCTCATGACTGGGTATTCCTGGGACCAGAGGGAAGGAGAGGATGCAGATAGGGCCTGGGTGGGGGATGCTTCATGGACCTTGTGGGTGGTGAGGAGTGGGGCAGGGGACCATCCTGGGAACCCTCCTTCCCTCCAGTTCCATCCAGGCTCTACCTGTTCTCAGAATGGGAATAATCAGCCCCTCCTCCAGGATGTTATCCTTGATGTCATCTTCCCCTCAACCCACCCGCCAATTGGTTGGGTCTCCCACTTCTCTGTTATCAAACTCTTCCACTAAATGTAAGATACAGGGGGTGGAGCCAGGGACTGTTCTGCCCAGAGGGTCTCTGATTTCCTCCTCCTTCCCCTCCCCTGCAGGCAGTGCGGCAGCTGTTCACTTCAGTCCTCTTCTCAGGTTGATCTCATTCCCCTGGAAGGCAGAGAGCCAGAGTCCATCAGACAGGGCCCTCTAGCCTGACTAGACCCCTAGGCCCACCCCTTCTCATGTTGCACTACTGCCAGGTCCCCAGAGGGGGCCGGGCATGCACAGAAAACAGGACTTGGACCTAGGCTGGGATCTGGGCTCCAGAGAAGCAGGACATGGGGGAGAGGCTGAGGGACCTGGCAGCACAACCCTCTCTGATGACAGACTTGGAGGCTGAGGCCTCAGGCAGAGGGGACTGCTCAGCCACTTATGTGCTGCCTGACTTGGAGGGGTCTGACATCTCTCTCCCTCCATGGGCAGCGTGGGAGGGAGAGGCTGCGTCCAGCTCAGATAAAACCTCAAGCAGCTGTGCCGTCAGGCAGATCTGAGCTTCCCCAGCCTGAGGAACCAGAATGAGTGTCTCAGGTGGAGCCTCTGTTCACTCATCCCTAAGATGGGCCTGATGCCCCAGCTCCCAGGGGTGGCTGAGAGGCTCTTATGACAGGAGATGTGCCAAGTGCTGAGAGCTCAGAGCTCAGTTCGGGGGCTCCCCATCCCAAGGCTCAGGATCCTGGTCCTCCCTGCCTGGTCCTCAGGTGCACCCATCTCGAGATTATCACCCATCAGCAGGTGCAGCATGAGCAGGTGACCAAGGAAAGTGCCAAGATAGGGGACGACACTTTGTGATATCGGGGTGTGGGTGGGATGAGTCCTTGCTCTCAAGTCAGCCCCCTGCAGAGCCTCCCCTGAAAAGTCCTCACCCTCAGCCTCCTGGCCCACCCCAGGGTTCCCACGGGGAGCAGCCAAGACCCTTAGCAGCCTCCCCTCAACTCCTCCTCCTTTCACAGCCCAAGAAAACCACACTCCTCCTCCTCACCTCCCAGGGCCGGCTTCTGGCAAATCACAGGGTGTGCAGTCCCTGGCCCTCCCCACAACAAACCCATCCTGCACCAGCTCTTCCAGGCCCTCACCCCGGTCACTTCTACTGGGGGATTCAGGCACTGTGGCAGCAAGAGGAAGGGGCCTCCTCTCTTGATTTGAGGGCCTCCAGCTGGGAGGGCAGAACCCCTCCCCCACAGGCACACTCACCTGCTGCTGCTGCTGCTTCTCCTGCACTCTCTGGGGGCTGATCTGTGGGGGGGCAAACGTGGAGGGCCTCTGCTGCCAGGGTCGAGGTGAGTGTCAGTAAGACCATAGTCCCCTCACTCCATTTCTCTCCAGCACCGCTGGCCTCTGACCGTGGACATCTGACTCCAGGCATCTGGTACCAATAGCACTCCATCCTCCAAGGTGTTGTGATCCTAGAACAAGCCAAGCTCCAACTCTCACTCTGGGTGTGAGCTTGGGCTTTGGGCCAGGCCTCCCCGAGGCTGTTTCCTCATCTGGAAGGTGTGAGAATTCCAGCTACCTCACAGGTTCTCCTGAGGACTCAGTGTCACATGACACTGTTCTCGCCCTCACTCTTCCAGGTGGATCAGGCAGAAAGCTCCCACAGTCCTTTCTTCCCTCTTACCTCATCACCCCCTTGTGTGGCCTGCAACTGAGGCTCAACTTGGGGAGGACTGGCCCCCAAGTTCACTCTCAGCTTTCAGGGTTCAGTTTGGACTGAGAGCCTGAGTTTCTTTCTGTCTGTTGGCCTGGGCAATCTCGTGCTTCTCTCCTCTCTAGGCGTCCACATTGGGCAGCCCAAAAACACTGGTATTTGATTCCTCAGTTACAGGGATTCGACAGAGTGAGAGAGAGAGAGAGAGAGATGGGACATGAAAGAGGGAGTAAGAGGAAGTGAGAGACTTTTTTAGTTAAAATTTAGACAAGACATCCCATCACTTTGGCTGTTATTATGTTAAGAAGCCAGTTACTAACTACTTAGTGGTTCCACTGGGATGGCTATACCATGGGTGGCGCTTACTAGGTACCACTGTGGAGATTGCCCACCTCGTATGCGAAGATGAGGCACTTGGGTCACATTCTCCATTAAACAGGAAACAATTGAATGGTTTTATGCCACAGGATGGCAGTATCTAAATTTCCATTAGTTTCAACCCCCTCATGATGCTGACCTGAAAATGAGGCCAAGTTGGAAGCGACTGTTCCAATATCACATTGCTAGAACCCAGGCCTGTTTTGAGTGGTGTGCTGTGCTACCTGTCACCCCTTCTTGTTATTCTTCCATCTCTAAGTTTGTGCCTTATGTACATGTGACACCAGCCCACAGGGGTAATAGATATTATGTCATATACACCGGGTGACATCCCTAGGAAGTAGATTCTAGCCTGATCCCCATGGTGCAGGTTTAGAGACTGAGGAGGACCTGAGAGGTACAGGGACTTTCTCAGGATGAAGAACTGGTAAGAAAAAGGAGGTCTGCATTCGTCTCTGTCTCCTCAAAGCTAAGACCCGACTTAGGTTTCCAGGGAGCTGTGGCTAGGGCTGTGTAGGCTCCTTGTGTACAGTTCAAGAGATGACATGGGGGAGGAGGGTTAGCAGCCAGGGCACAGGCGGCAGCTCTGGACAAGTCTGATTGAGGGAAGGGGCCCAGGTAAAGGAATCTTGAAAAATGACCTCACTTCCTTGGTCATAAACCTCAACAGATCTTAGAACTCTGGTAACCAGGCACCCACAGCCCCCAATTCAGCTCACTTGACTGGAGACAGTCAACAGGCAAAAATATTTTGTTGTTGTATCCCAAATTTTGGAGGATCTAGGCTCAAAAAAAACCAGAAAGAGAAACTTTTTGGTCGTTGCCGACGTTGGCTCAGCCCTCATCCCCGACGCCTCTGGACATCTGGCAGGAGGCAGTGAAGGGTAACACGGGGCAGCCCAGGAAAGGCTAGTGCAGGCCAGGACACAACTGTGATCCCACCTGATCAGCCCCACACCCCTTACACTTCATCGTGTGTGTGTGTGTCTGTGTGTGTTTGTGCAGAGGGGAGAAGGCAGGGTATGAGGGGTAGGCCATTCTTGGGCAGGAGCTGGTTGTTAGGTGTCGGAAGCATGGTGGGCCTGTCATGTTCATAGCCCAGGTCATGGCTGGCAGCATGAGAAGGTGAGCTCCTCTACTCTTATGTTACTGAGCCATAGAGGTTTCATCTCTTTTCCTGCCTGACCACAGTTCTTTGCAGGGATGTCCCTCTGTGCCTGAATTGAGGAGCAGACTTTCTCTTGGGGGTTGACCCCAGTGGCAGTGTGCAGGCAGCCCCTGATTCCTTCTGGCCCAGCTCCAGAGCAGTCTTTGCAGAACTCCAATCAGAAGGTCATCGAGGAGCTGCCCAATGGTTTCAATTTCACCAACTCACTAGGCAAGGGGAAGGTGCCTGAGGCCACAAACACCATCCAGTGCTGCTCTGAGATAAGAGCAGGAGCAGAGGGTCTCCACACTCAGGACCTTGAGATAACCAGGTTGGAGCAGAACTAGGGCATGACCAGACTGGGGCTGTCCCTTTTTCAAGCTAAAGGGGATGTACACGCAGGTAACCTTGCCTGGTTCGGAGCTGAGCTGCCATGACCCTCTTACCCTTGCCCGGTTTGAGCTTCTGGAGGCCACTGAGACAGAGGCAGAGGGTAAGGGGGACTGCAGGCTGCATATTCCTGGAAGGGAAGTGGGATCTTTCCTGTGTTTAGAGGGACACATGGACAGTCAGCTATGTGGGTGAATCTTTCTCTTTATCCCACTGTAGCGCCAGCTGCAGAGCTCCAGCCAGTGGCAGAAGCAGAGCAGTGGGCAGTGGTGGAGGTAGAGCTGGCTACAGCTCCGTTGACATCACCCCTTCTAGCGTTGGAGCCAGCGTCCCCTCCATCAGCAGTGTTGGAGCTGGAGCAAGGGCCAACATCGGCTCCAGCAGGAGTGGGAGCTGCTGAGCTGGAGTCACCTGGACCATCATTTCTAGTGGGAAGTCTGTCTCCACCTGTGGCTGTTAAGGAGCGTGAGAAGAAGCCCAACCTCACGGCCTTCTCTCCTAAGCAGGTGGTAGAGCGGTTGACCGTGATGGATGCGGTGAGCAGCTGGGCTCTCAGGGCAGGGTGGAACAGGCCTTCCCTCTGCCATCGTTGTCCCAGACCTGATCCAGACTCCCATGATCTGGGCCCAAATCCCAGCTCCACCCCTTACCAACCGTATGACCTGGGCAACTTCTGGAACCCCCAAGCCTTTGCTGTCCACCTGCAGATCGTAGAGGTGGACACTAACAGGACCTGCTGCACAGAGTGGCTGTGCTGGCTCCATGAGGTAGAAGAGATGGAAAGCTGGACAGGGCCTGGCCCATCAGCGGTGGAGGGGAACTCACTGTGTGCAGCCAGGTCTACGGTGGCCCTGCCGTCTCCTCAGGAGGCTCAACAGCCTCAGGACTTGACACCTGATGTGTGCTTCACTACAAGGGAGACAGACAAGGCCAGTGGTTGTAGCTGCCACGGGGGAATGTGCATCAGAATGGGGAGTGGGATCAGAGCGGAGATCAAGGTGGTGGAAGATGCCTCCTTGACATGAGCAGAGTTGAGCCACCATCTGGAGCTTGGAGTTAGCCAGGACGGGCTGGGTGCAAATGCCCCTCTCCCTTCCCTGCCGGGATTGGGTCCTGGGTCATCCTGTGCTGGGCACCCTCGGTGGACAGAGAAGAAAACCCAGGGACTCTCACAAGGCTCAGGACACATCCTGAGCTTCCTGAGCTCCAGCTCTAAACTGTGACACCTGTGTCGGACTTTAGGGGCTGTGGACACAGAGGTGACCTGTGGCAGGGCTGGATGACATTCCCCCTGTTCCCCAGGAGCTCTTCTGGAAGGTGGTGCCCTCTCAGTGCCTGGGATCCACCTGGCACAAGAAGAACAAGCCTGGCAGTGAGCACTAGACACCCACCATCCAGGCCACCATCGACCAGTTCAGAAGGGTGGCCAGCCTCGTCATCACCACCTGCCTCAGGGACGCGAGCATGACAGCCCAGGACAGGGCGAGGGTGGTAGAGCACTGGGTCCAGGTGGCCCAGGCGTGCCGTGGGAGGCCCAGTGGAGCCCCTCTCTGGAGACTTGGGAACTGCCTCTCCACCTTTATCAGCTCCCAGGATTGCAGTGTGTGGTCTAAGCTCCTGCAAGTCCCTAGGCGCTTCCTGCCAGGGGCCCACTGACCTTGACTCCAGGTCCTAGTGGGAGGATGCTCACTTCCTACCTGTCTAATTCCCTGGGTTGAGCTAAACTCCTCCTCCTTGTGAGTGTTACTCTCTGAGTCCTAAATGTCCTTCTGGGGCTCCCTGAGCATCTGTCTCATCCAGGAGGGGAGATTTAAATAGAAGGGGACTGAAGCTAGAGCAAGCGGGGCTCCAGTGCCCAACCTCACACCTCATTCTTTTCCCTTCCCCAGGAGTGCGAGATCTGGAAGAACTTCTCCTCGCCCTGCACTGTCATCTCTGCTCTGCAGAAAACTTCCACAAGCCACCTGAAGAACACATCGAGGGAAGTTTCCCCGTGGGTAAGCCTCTCTCCATAGGAGGACCAGGATGGATGGGGGATCTCCTGTATGACTGCCATTGGCGCCTCAGTCAGCTGGGAACTCCTGGGAGGCAGCAAATGCTGGGGACAGGGCCTGGGCGTCGGCAGTTGGTCTCTAAGTCTCCTGGTGTCCTTAGTGAACCAGTTCTGCTTCAGGACTCAGTTTCCCTAAATGTCAGGTACTGGGTTGAGCCACATTGGAGATTTTCAAGTGTTTATAGCAACAGAACTCTATGGTCAGTTGAAACTCATAGTGGTCAAAACAGAGCTGCTCTGTAGAGCTGGGGAGTGGAGACCCCAGTGACCAACAGGAGAGTCCCCTCCCAGTCCCATGAGACCTTAGCGCTCAGAGGAGCCCAGTGAGAACACTCCTCCAGGCAGGTTGAATCTCTTGGGTTGTCAAAGAAAAGGGATTTGCACTCAGACCCCTCACATTATCCCTAAATTTATCCTTCCCTCTTTCCCCTCCCCTCGGGTAAAGCTCTGAAAAACTTAAGGAGCTCTATAGCCAAGACAAGTCCTTGAGCAGAGAACTGATGACCAAGACAGAGTGGAGGCTGTGGGTCTGGAAAGAGAGGAGGGGAGTGTGGGGCAGGGGACTGAGTGGGCTGTGGTTTTGATTGTTTCTCACTTGAGCATTCTCTGAAACATTCCCATCTATCTTGTCCAGGTTAACAAGCAGAGGGATCTGTTCAGCCCATGGGCAGCAGGGTGCCATTTTTGGGCAGGAGGCCCTGGTCATGGGACACAGTGGTGTTGGCTGGGCTGTTCCAGGAGGAGTTGCCGAGCTGGTGCCATCAGCAGGTCTCTGGCTTCCGTGCTCGTCTATCCTGCTGGATGTAGCTTCTTCCAGGCTGTTGCGGTGGGTTTAGCCCTCAGCCTAAACCTGTCCTCAGGAAGCCAGGCCCCTGCTGCTCCTTCTGTGTTCACCAAGTCTGCGAAGACGTGACTATCATCCTTCTTATCATCTTTCTTTTCCTCTTACCCTAGATAAACCAATCATGAAAGTGGGTCAAATGATAAAGGAAGCCTGCCTTTTTAGGACAATTATCCTGGCTGTTTTGTACTTCCACCCTCCCTCGATCCCCTGGGGATAGATCTGACCTGTGTCCCAGGATGTCATCAGGCAGATTTGCATCAAGAACAGAAAGCTCAAGGTCAAAACTCAAAGCTACTCCAGATAATTTCTCCCCCTCCATCCTGTTAACACCCCCTCCTTGTTTGAGTGTGATTCTATTCTCTTCTTGTCCTTGTCACTCTCAACCGCACAAGTCCTGGCACTCCCACTCAGGACAGTCAGTCCCCAGTCCTTTACTAAATCCCAATTTTTACCATTTCTGTGTTTTCTGTCTACTCATTTGCTTAATCCATTGACCACTTGGTGTTCATAGAGGTTAAATCAATAGTGATATTATCAACCACCCCCTGCTAACGACTTACTCCCATATCCCAGATGTTCACATAATCCAAGTGGTTGTGTTCAAAAGTAAATAATTCAGAAAACATATTCACCCACCACAAATTCCTGATCTCTAATATTTTTATTCAAACACTCATGCAGTAAATACCTGTCCCTCAAGATCAGAAGTAATGCCAGATCACCATTCCTGACCTTAATTTTCTCCTCCACCTATCTAATCCTGGATTCCATGGACAATGATCACAATAACTTCCTTGGAAAAATAAAAAATCCTTACCACTCATTTATTTTGTAAACCTCCAAACCCAGAAGATCCCGATTATCTGCCATGCTGCAGCTACTGCGGGTCTTATAACAAGCCGAAGAAAAAACACGAAACATGATCTTTTGGTACCACTGTAAACACAAAACCATCTGCATCAACTGGGAAGCATCCATAATGCCTGGAAATTTTGTTCTCCTTTTTTTGTGTTGGCTCAATAACAAAAAGACAAATCAATTTATAAAATGGGCAAGGGACCACAATAGACTTTTTCCAATGAAGATATACAAGTGGCCAATAGGTCTATGAAAAGGTGTTTGGCATCGCTAATCATCAGGGAATACGAATCAAAACCACAATGAGCTATCACTTCACACCTGTTAAGATGGCGATTATCAGAAAAACTAAAAATGACGAATATTGGTGAAGATGTAAATAAAAGGAACCCTTATGGGAATGTAAACTAGTACAGCCATTATGAAAAACAGTATGGAGGTTCCTCCAAAAAAGAAAACTAGCATATGATCCAGCAATCCCACTTCTGGTATATACACACAGGAATTGAAATCAGGGTCTCAAAAAGATACCTGTACTCTAATGTTCCTTGCAGCTAATTCACAATAGCAAAGATATGGAAGTAACCTAAACGTCACTGATGATGAATGGATAAAGAAATGGAATATTCTTCAACCTTGAAAAAAGAAGGAATTCCTGCCATTTTTGACAACATGAGGGACCTAGAAGATATTATGCTAAGTGAAATAAGGCAGACAGAGAAAGACAAATACTTATATGTGGAATCTAAAATTGTGAAATTCATACAAGCAGAGGTTAGAATGGTGGTTGGCAGGGGCTGGGGAGATGGAGAAATGGGGAGCTGATTGTCAAAGGATACAAAGTTTCAGTTATCAAGATAAATAAGTTCTGGAGATGTAGGATACGGCGTAGTGCCTTCAGCTAACAAAACTCTATTGCATACGTCACATTTGCTACTAGAGTAGATACTAAGAGTTCTTACCACAGAATGATAGTAATAAAGGAGGTGAGAGAAAACTTTGGAAGGTGATGGAAATGTTTGTGGCCTTGATGGTGGTGACAGTCTCAAGGGTGTATACTTATGTCCAAATTCATCAAGCTGTATATAGAAAAGTATGACACCATCGTTGAGTCTTCTGCACCTTGAAATATGCCATGTCCTCATCACAAGACAAAAACATTTGTAACTATGTATGGGGACGGATGTTAACTGGACTCATTGTGGTGATCATTTCAATATATACTCAAACATTGAATCATTACGTTGTACCCCTGAAACTGATATAATATTGTATGTCAACTTTACCTCAATAAAAAAAAACACAACAAACAAAACCATTTGAATATTGTAAATGAGTTCAGTGAATCCCTGAAAGTGCCCCATTCCCATATGAGAGTTACAGGAAGCAGAGAGGATGAAGTAAATGGAAGAAAGATGTACAAAACACTATTCAAATTAAAATAATTTAAGTTGCTATCAGCTCCTTGTGGCAAAGTTCTGTGAGCACTGATCTTCTTTCACATTTTTCCTGGAAAAGCATACTTTCAGATCCAACCCATAACAGTTTCATCATTTCCTCTAATAAGACAATTTCAACTTAACAAATAAAACCAAAAGCATCCCTTATGTATGAATAAAGTTAATGAACTTTACAGAGAAAAGAGCATATTTGCACAATCTCAATAAAGGAAACAGAAGAACTGAATGATGATCAAGTCTCATTCAAGCTTATCTTTGAAAGCCAGTAAGACCAGCTTATCTTTTCAAGGATGTGTGTAGAGCTGGGAGGCTTGGAAGATAGAAATAGTGGCCTCCTTTGGAGCAAAGGGTAGCCTTGCTTACTGCCCAGTATAATAAAAATAACACCCCCCCAGGGCAAAGGTTAGCAGACATCCTGCCCGTTATCAAAGATTTGAATTCCTTAGGCTCTGAGATCTTGTAACCCTCTGCATGTCACCTGGCCCACTGTGTATCAGCCTGTAGGAAGTGGGATTTAGTGAACCAGTGCCAATGCTGATACTCTGGCCACTGCTATTGCTGTGTCATTAAGTCCTTTGTCTCTGACCCATGGGTCTCCTGTCTTTTGCCAGCATCTGTAAAACCATTGTAGGCTGACTTATTAGCTTGCAGGAAAGGTAAAATATCAGACCTTTCACAGTTCCCGACAAGCCCTTTAAGTAACTAGTAGTCTTAGGAACAGAGAGCTATCCAGAACACTATGCATGGATGGTCTTCATAGAAGACTTCATGCAACCAAAACTTTAATAAGTCTCTCTGATCTCTTTTATTTCTACCCCAATTAGAAGGAGAGACACCAAGCTATTACAGACCTAGGGCTTGTGCAAGCCACCTGGAGACCTAGTAACCAGCAACTTCCCATGGGCAGCAAAGACAGATGGGCATACTTCCAAAATGGACCCATATGTCTCCCTATCATCCAAAAGACAGTACATTATCTTAATTTATGATGATTTGAGTCATTAAAATCTTGTGATGGGCCAAAGATACACTTCTACGAGGAGTCAGGCACATAGCAGTTGTAAGCAGATTAACACACTTGGTGAATATCAAACGCTCAACTAAATGTAGTGTTCTAATCAATTATAAGGTACAACAAATTTAATTAGGTCAATTAAATGATATTTGATGGTATCCTTGACTATCACTCTCTAATAATAAACAAGAATCTCACATAGATAACTATAATTGGTCTTACTTTAAAATATGGTAGTCAGGAGTGTTTGAGGTAAACTGGAGATAAGGAAGGGGAGAAATAGATAAAAGTTAGCTTCTCTGAAGCCACTGTCAAGACACCTGGATCTACATGTAACCCAGGAGATCGAGGCAGACGGCTTTGTGCCTAGATCCCCCTGCACTGTGGTTCTCAGTGATGTCACGGTGCTGAAGCAGCTTCCTGAATCGTGTTTACATGTCCATGTGTACAATACCCTTGACCATGGTGATGAACCACCATTCGGTCATCTCTTACACCCCTCTAATTAACAATTAGATTTCAAAATCATTGTATCATTACATGATCATTTATTCCTCAAACCTTTGGGATGCCGAGCTAAAGGAAAATTAAATCTCAATGGTTTCTTTTTTTTGAAGGACCAAGATGTCCTTTCACACTTGGAATCCAGGTTTGAAGATAAATCCATCAAATCAATGGAAATAACTTAAGAAATGGACAGAGGGATGCGTCATTCATATATACACAGTTTGCACTGTGGCAAAAACAGAGTTATATTTTTAAAAATTAGAATTTTTTGAAATTTTATAGATATTAATGACTTTGTTCTGCTTATACTCCCTTTGGTTTACCAAACCAAACTCACTCTTTAATGGGCGTTTCTAGCATTGAGTGCTAATAACAGCAGCTTTTTTAAATTCTTATTTTTCCCAGGTCAAAGACCAAGGGCAGAGGTCATCAAGAGGTCAAGTGTAACCTACCTACAGATGTGGCAGGCTTAACTATGGATGTTCAAGCCAGACATTGTCAGCAGAACCACATCTCTTCACCCATAGGTGAGTTTTTACTAGTAATCACAGAGACTTAAGGATATCAAAGGAAATTCTTTATTAAGAACAAAAGATATAGATTCCTATGTTGAGTTCATTACTTTGAATTTTTGAACCAAATCACATATATCGATTGGACCATGATCAATTCTATGATCTTTAGAAGACGCAGCCTACAGCTGAAGAGAAATAGATACAACACCAATATCTTACCCTCTCTGAAACCCAACTGAGAGCTCTTGGAGTCAGAAGTTTTCAAGACAAGAAAAAGTCATCGTTCATCTGAACAGAGAAAGTAGAGGCTATTCAAAGATTCAACTCACATTGTTAACATGACTTGTTAGAATGTGATGGAGCAAGCATAATACCTTCTAAGTTTCATTATTTTTCTCCAGAATACTGACATGGATGACCTTGAAGTCCAGCTTCCGCATAAATGTCGTTATTCAGTGATAAAATTAATTTCCCTATAAAATAATTCCCGTAAAAGTGTTAAAAATATATCATAGTCTCTGACTAAAAGGAAACAAAGCATATTGAGCAGTTGAAAGCAGTGTAATAAATTCCATACAAGGATCTTATAGCAGCATTATGTATAATAGTGAAACTGGATGTAATCCCTTTGCTATCAAAGAAGATATAAACAGATCATGGTATACCTATTCTTTGGAATACCTCTAAAACTTCTAAAAAGGTAAGTTAGAGTGATGTGCACTGATAAGGAGAGAGGTCTATGATATATGGTTTAGGAAACAGCAAATTGCAAACGATGTAGTTATGTAATTTATGTTTAAAAAAAATTTTGTGTATTTATAAATTCATAAGAAATTTCCAGAAGAATAAGTCACAACCTCTTAACAATAGTTTCTTCTGAGTAGGAGAGTGAGTTTGCAGGGAAGGGGATGAAAGGGGAATGTTTCACTTTACTCTACATAGATCAGTGCAATTTGACTTTTTTACAGTGTGTATTTGTTTCATAATTAGAAAAATGAGTGATGTGACCATTTGGTGCATGGCAACAGTATTATGTTCACCAGTCTCTGTACTCTATGTTACTGCACAGCCTGGACTGTAGGAGAATGCCCAGAGGAGCAATGAAGACAAAGAAGACATGACACCTGCAAAAAGTCAGTGGAGTATTTCTACATAACAAACCTTCCAGGTGAGTGACGGTCAGTATCTTCCACTGCTCCAGCTCTCGCCATGAACCTAGTACCTGCCCAGAGTAAGCCGGAGGACCACTCCCCGCTAGTCCAATCCCTGCCCGGAGACTGTTTGTGCAGGGTGACTGCCATCAAGCAGACAATGGACTCAGGATGGGGCGTGTGCCTTTGGGGAGACTGGCAGAGAGGCATAAAGTGGAACACCACCTAAGTGCACTCACCTGAGAAGCGGAGCTCCAGGTGGAGACACAAAATATACCGAGAAATTGTGTGACGTGAAGGAAGCTACTCCATCTCTCTGAGCTTCAGTGTCCCCCCCTGTAAAATGGGGATCACAGGACTACTTCACAGAGCTGTTGGGGAAGTTACATAAAAGTTCCTGTGACAGCAAGTGTCCACATTATTAACAAAGTCATATCCGACTTCAAAATAATCGATGAAAAGAATAATGGCAATGAGACCAAAGACGGGATGCTCAACTTCATAAGCAGCCCCAGCAGCATGAGAATGAGACAGGGTACTAGTAAGCAGGGTTCTTCACAGCTCCACTGGAGATGATGAACACGGGCTACACCAGGATAAGTCACTGTTGTACAGTGACTCGTGTAGTGAAGATGGGTCTCTAAAGACACTGTGAAATCCAGTTACACACAGTGGCTCCTAGGAAACAACTACAAAGCAATCAACTCAGCAGATAGGAATGGGAAGGGGGTGAGCATAGGAGGGTCAGAGCCACAAAATCTGACGGAAGACATTGAACCACGAGCGCTCAGCTCTGTCAACAGCTGCTGTGGTTGCACCAGGAGATCAAATGTCTGAGACAGCCATTGTGGGGACTGCTGGGAGCACAGTGGTCACTGAAGCCACACCCCAACAGCAGTTGCATCGGAGCACACAGAACCCGAGACTTTCCTCTCCATTAATCGTTGTTTTAAGATGATGAATATCCTCATGTTACAATGTCTCCTTCCAACCCTTGTGGAGGAGTGTCATCAGAACCCCCTGAAGAGGTCACAGGCCAGAGTAGGATGGAACACTGGGGGCTGGGGGAGCGGCGCTGCACCTGACCACACGGACTATCACCCGGGTCTATTGAACACGAGAGAAGAACTCGAGGATGTGGTCTAAGGAGAATTCCCCGTCTTGTCACATTCAGAGACACTGCAGAGTTTCTCGTCCGTTCTTTACAAAAATGTGAAAGAATTCGAGTCATTAATTCATAAAGAGGTAAATTCTTCACATAGTGACAGGGTCCAGTTTCCATGACCAGCTTTTTCAGTTGTTTTGATGATATCCCACATTCAGGAATCGGAAATGTAACCTATTGGGATGTGTAATATAAACAAGGACTTTTTTTCATGTAGATCAACACCCAGGTTTTTAGGGAGGACATGAATCATGAAAGCTGCTAACCATTCCTCCACAGGTTTCAATAAGACTTTTAAGTTAATTTACCAATCTCAGGAAAAGATAACTTGGCAATGCAAATTTTTTCTTTCTGCATTCAAGCGTATAGTACAGCCAAGAGAATGAGGAGAAAAAAATTAACAAGAAGGTCTTGCTTGCATTTCATCTTTTGCAAATAATCAGGATATTTTATGCTCTGTTCCTTTCACTACTCTAATCAATTTTTAAAGAATACGGTACATTTGACTATCCCTGGGCATGTTTATCCTGGAAACTTGCCAGAATCCAAAGCAGAGATGTTAAAGCTGACGGGTTTCAAATGCTGCCCAGGTGCTGTCTACCATGAACATGCCTCTCCCAAAGCTGGACCACCGGTCTCTTCCTGAAGGATCAGAGTCATCACTCATGTCCCTGAGAGACTGGCCACTCAGGCCTGAGCTGAGATTAGGTGAGCAATCTAAAGGGCAAAATGCTTAAGCTATTCTCATCTTAAGGATGCTGTTTTGGAGGCCTCTGCACTGGAATGGGTTAGTGAAAACGGCTTACTAGATACTTGCCTGGGAATTTTGTTGTTCCCCTCTGCTCTTAGCAGATCCTGGGGAAACCAATGATTAACACCGAGGATGCCTCAACTTCCACACCTGTGAAAAAGGCAAGCAACAGCCAATGCTACCACCCTGCAAACTCTTAAGTTGTGCTTGCAAGAGGGGCCACAAGGGCGAATGTCTCCCAAAAGCTGATGAAATGATGGCACTTTGGCTGGAGATGGCAGAGGGCAGCAGGCAAACTGGAAAGTTTCTGGGATGTCAAACCAGTTCCCATAAGCACTTTAGAGAAACACCTGGCCTTGGACTAGGTAGGAGGCTGTGGAAAGACCCACAGGCATGCAGGTGGGAGGAGGAATCAAGCAACGGAGGGAGGTGGTGGGGAAGAGGCGCCAGTCCAGCTTCAATTTTGGACAAAAGCAGTTGCATGTGGCAGGCCCGCGGCTGCCACTGCAGCCGCCACACCCTCCTAACTCCCTGGTCCCTCTCATTCCCTCCGGGACTCAGTCCAGTTGGAGCGGGTGCAGGGCCAGAGTCCTGATTCAATGGGGGTTTGGCCCTCGGCCAAGCTCACATTGCCCTGTTCCTCCCCCCAGAGCTAGGCACGGCCTCGTGCCCAGAGCCTCCTGGGAGTTCTAGTCCTGCAGCCCTACGGGTTGCCAGCTGGGAGCGGTTAAGAGAGAAAAGCTCCCAGCATGCACAGCTCGTGGCCCCAACTCGTGCCTTGTCTCTCGGGCCCTGGGCTCCACGCCTCTGATTCTCCATCCAACCCTCTTCTCTATACCACGCCCATTCTCCATGCCCTGCCCACCTCCCAGAGTATGCGCAGTGTGGTTGGGCTGCATCCCTTGAGGCCGGGACTCAGGTAGGGGTGGGGCTCACCAGCCTGGCTGTTGCTGAGGTTGCTTGCAGCCCTGGTGGAAGCTCCCTGGCCAGTATTTGAAATGTGAATTCAATATCTAAAATGGAACTACCAGGTGCCTGGGATCCTGGAATTTGCCTTTTCAAGGCCACTGTCCTACCATCCCCCCATCCCTCCAGGCTGCCATGATCCTCGCTCTGGACCCGTGGTCAGGGTCGCTGCAGAGATCCTCCCTTTGGACCCAATCTGCCTGAAGGGCCCATACCTTGGTCAGGAGTCTTAGAAGGACTGCCCTGAGCCATGTCATAAAAAGGAGAAAACATCACATTGGACAGCCCCAATTCCTGCATTATACAGACAGGAAACTCAGGCGCACTGGTAAGTGACCCCTAAGCCACTTCAGGGGACCACACACATGTCCCTTTTCCCACGCTGCACACAGGCTGGTTCACTGGACTTCCTTATCCCAGTGTGGACCTCTTGGCCTCGTTAACATAGGCAACAACACCGAAACGTCCCTTTGGTCCTTCCCACAATGTTAGGCAAGTTTGTGCAGGAAGGTAATATGCAATTTCTGCTCTACTATAGGGCTGGCTCCTTGGGAACTAGTTTTAATATCCTTGTTTGAATATACCCTCAGAATCACAAAATAATTTGTTGCTGTGGGGGGTTATGGTGATAATTCTCTGAAGTCGTTTTTCCATTTAGCTTTTCTGATTGACTCCAAATACTACAGCACCACACACTTCTTAGACTGGTGGATGCACAGCTCCACTTCTTTGCAGGGAGGATGCACAACAGCAGAATATCTGTGGCCTGACTTTCTGGAGCATCGGTATTACTACAAGATTTGGAAGAAGAAATGTTAGGTCATTTCCAAGGTAAGGAATTAAAAACTTAACACTAAGATGAGGTGGGAAAGTCATATGCCATTAATAATTGTCAGTAATCTGTGCCTGAAATGTCAGACTTTCTCTGAGAAAGAACTCTGAGACCCTATTTCCCATTGTTTTAAATAGGAAAAATTAGAAGGCATAGCAAAGCTATCGAAAAACTCTACCAATTTCCTAAGTCACAGTATGGCACCTAGACATAAGTTACGAACATCATGAGCTCCTCATTTTGTTCCTCATCCAACCCAGTCTCACAGGTCTTCAGTGCATGCTGTGAACACGGCACTGTGCTAGGTGTCGAGGCCTTGGTGAGCATCGTGGTGGGGGTGGACCTTGCTGGAGAAAGATGGCATCATAAAAACTCAAATCCATGCCACTTACAAAACTGAGGCAAAAATGGAAAGACCCAGGAGCCACGCAGGGATGAGGGCATTAATAGATACTTGGGAGTATTAAAATCCATCTAATGGTGTCATGAGTGAATGTGTTCCACTTTAAAACAAAACACTGCTGTTATTCTAAGATATTGACTTAGTATCTTTGTGCAAATATGCAGGATTTAAAATGTTTATTGATGTATAACATGCGTACAGAAATATATGCAGAAGTCATCCACGTAAATCTCAAAGAATTATTACAAAGCGAACACACTTGTGTGACCAAGAACTAACACCAGCTTTACTCAGGCCCCGACAATCCCTTTCTCCCTATTTCCTCCCCAAAGGTAACTGATATCTTACCAGTGAACACTGTATATCGAGTTTGTCTTCTTATACAAGTGTTTTATTACAGAACAATTTAAACAATATACAAAATAAGCAAAATAGCATAGTAGCCCCATCACCCAGCTTCAACAACTACTAATCATCTGCTATTTTTGTTTCATCCACACTCCATCCCATTCTCACCTCACTTTATTATTCTTTTAAGCCTTTGTGCGTGTGTGGTGAGTAAGATGTATGCACACTGAAAGGCACAAATCTCAACCGTACAGTTTTGGCAAATAAACATGCCCATATAACTTTCATCCCTTTAAGAATAGGATAGTTCCATCACCCCCAGAAAACTCCTTCCTGTTCCTTCCCAGACAATTTTTTCCTTCCCCCGATGCAACCCCTGTTCTGGTTTTTTCAGCATAGGTTCATCTTGGCTGAAATCATCCCATGTGTGTTGGTTTCTGTCCAGCTTGCCTCCCTCAGCACGAGGTTGATGAGTCTCTCTCAGCATATGTGTGTCAGCGTTTTCTCCTTGGCACGGCTGAGGACGTTCTGCTCTGTGGATGCCCCAAAGTGCGCTCATCTTGCTCCTGGGGACGTGCAGGTCATCTCCTGTGAACAGTCTTGTACAAACGTTTTTTGGTATGCTGTTTAATTCCTTTATTAGCATTTAAGTGACACACCTTTGGATTTTTACTGGTTGGTCCAGATTACAATATGCATCTTTAACATATCACAGCCTACCTAGACTTAATAGTTCACCAGTTTAATCAATGTAAAATATGGAAGACTTGCTACAGAACGGTTCCATCTACCTCTGTCTGTCCTTTGTGCTATTGTTGTCATAAATTTTACATCTACCCATGTTATAAATCCCACAATACAGTGTTATAATTTTTGCTTTAAATAGTCATAGGTATTTTAAAGAAATAAGAGAAATAAGTTAAGTGTTTGGAAGGAAATGCTTTGAGACTCTGCAATTGTACTGTTTCTTCTTTAAGTTTCCTCCACAGTTTTTGCATTCATCAGTCAATCTTTCCAACAGTAATTATTACTGTAGCGTTCTAGTGGCGATTTTCAATTTCATGCTATCTAGCGCATTTATTATTTGGAACTCTGTGAGGAAGATTCCCCACCCTCCCTCTCCTTTCCTTCTTCCTTTCTTTCTCTCTTTCTCTCATTCTTTTTTTTCCCTTTTTTCTTTCTTCCTTCCCTTCCTTTCTTATTTAATCTTTTTTATATCAGTATAGCCTCGTGGATATTTATTTTAGTCTCTGGGTAATAATCCAATGCTACCATTATTTATTTTGTTGCTCACAGTTTTCCAGCTTGAGTCATTGGGAAGTCTTTTAGACTGATTCATTTTGACACGTCCCATCATTTTCTGTGTGTGTGCGTGTGTGTGTGTGTGTGTGTGTTTTAAAGCACTTTCCTACTTTCTGGCACTACAAGATGATCCAGGCTCATTTTGTATTTTCTATCTCCAGCCCTAGAATTAGCCATTTCTCCAAGAAAACCTGGTTCTTTTTATTGGAGAATGATATTTAGAAAACAAGATCTGGGAGCTAGATGTGCTCATTAATATTAGAGTGTCACTGCTTCTAGTCCCTCTCAGCAGAGCTTGGAAATGTATGTATGAATATAAACTCAAGTATACGCATCTGTCTATCGATCTATCAATCTATCTATCTTTTTTGATAGATATATTAAAAGAGACATGGATTCATACTGATACTTCCAACTCCAAGCCAGCACCACTGGGTTTATTCTAGCATTCTCCTTTTGTTTATTTGTAACTTCTTTCACCAACAGTGAGAAACCTAACTCCAGTTAGCTACAATATGTTTACTGTGTCAACTAGTTTCAGAATTGCTAATCCATACCCTTATGAAAAACAAATTGACCACCTAGAGTACAGTGTTTATGTCCAGTACTTTAGTTTTACAGTATCCCGTCAAAACACTGTCTTCCACTGTAACTTAGGTCAGGACCTTTCATCCCCACTCCTTCTGTATGGTTATGTCACATGCTTGTAATACAGTGAGATTCATTTGTCACTGCATTCCATCTGGGTTCCCCAGCATCCTGATTGATTTTTAAAATTTGCAGAGTAAAATTCACTCTTTGCTGTGTACAGTTCTATGGGTTTTGACTTTATGGTCATGCATACATGTCCACAGTACCATACAGAGCTGTGTTTTTCACTCCCAAAGTTCTCTCATGCTATCCCTTTGTATTCAACCCCTTCCCCTACTCCATCCCTTGGCAACCACTGATCATTTTCCATCCCTGTAATTCTGCCTTTTCTAGAAAGTCATATAAATGGAATCATATTCTATACAGCCTTTTGAATCTGGCTTCCTTCACTTAGAGAAATGCAGCCAAGATTCATCCATGTTGTTGTGTGAATCAAGAGTTTATCCTGGGACCGACCCATGGCTTAGCGGTTGAGTGCGTGTGCTCCCCTACTGGCGGCCCAGGTTCAGATCCATGGTGCGCACTGACACATCGCTTCTCAGGCCATGCTGAGGTCGTGTTCCACATACATCAACTAGAAGGGTGTGTAAATATGACATACAACTATCTACTGGGGCTTTGGGGGGAAAAAGGAGGAGGATTGGCACTGGATGTTAGCTCAGGGCTTATCTTCCTCACACACAAAAAAAAGAGTTTATCCTTTTTATTGCCAAGTACTATTCTAATGTACCAATGCAACACAGTTTCTTTCTCCATTCACCTGATGAAGGACATTTAGTTTATTTCCAGCTTTTGGCAAGTATGAATAAAATGGCTATAAAGATTCCCACAAAGATTTTTGTTTAAACATTAGTTTTCAATTTTCTTCAGTAAATACCTAGGAGTGGGATATCTGAGTCATATAATAAGTGTATGTTTAGCTTTATAAGAACCTGCTCAACTGTTTTCTGAATGCAACTATCATGTTGCATTCCCAGTTCTAATTGCTCCTAGTCCTCACCAGCACGTCGTATTTGCAATTTTATTTTTTATTTCAGCCATTTAATAGGCGTGCAGTATCTTATTATGGCTTCTACTTCCTTTTTGAAAGTGAGTTCTGCTAAATGTAGAATTTTGTGTTGACTTTTGGGTTTTCTTTCTGCACTTGAATGATGTCATTTTGTTGTTGAGTTGTCTCTTTTGTTTTTGATAGTACATCATCCATCATTCACAGTATTTCTCCCTGTATGTAATGTCTTCCACTGTATGTGTGTATTTCCCTGATGCTTTTAAGAATTTCTTTTTATCTTTGGATTTTAGTAGCTTGACTATCGTGTACCTAAGTATGCTTTTCTTTTATATTTTATTTTGTGGGTTTGCTGAATTTCTGGGATCTAAAATTTTAGATTTTCCAACAAATTTTGGAAGTTTTATGCTATTACTTATTGATTTGCCTTTCTGCCTCATTTAATTTTTCTGTCTCTCCCCTCTCTGCTTGGGACTCAATCATCTCACAGGTCATAAGGCTCTCTTCATTTTTCTTCAAAATTTTTACATTCTTTTCTTCAGACTGGATAATTTCTATTGCTGTATCTTCATGTTTTTTCTACTATTTCTAATCTACCGGTAAACTCAAAAGTATTTTTTTTATTTCATCTTCCTATTTGGTTCTTTTGTGTAATTTCCACTTCTCTGCTGAGTTCCCACATCTGTTCATTCACTATGGGAATATTTTTCTTTACCACCATGATCACCTTTATAATAACTGCTTTCGTATTCTTGACTGCTAATTAGAACACATTGGGGAGAGTTTCTACTGCCTGCTTTTGGTCACATATGGATTACATTTTCCTATTTTGTCAAATCTCGTGCTTCTTTTAAATTGTGTACTGGAAATCATGAAAGATAGGTATAGAGGCTCCGGATTCTATTGTATTCCTTGGAAGAGTTTTGTTATTTTTCTAGCAGGGAATCAACTTGGCTAGACTGAAATTCCAATCCTATCTCATTTACAGTGGGCATAACTGAAATCCTAGTTTAGTTCTTTCATCTTCCAACTGCTATTTTTACACTAGGCCTTCTGGGGCCTACCCTGCGTGTGTGTTGTTCAAAGATCTGCCAATTTGGAGTGTGTGGGGGAGAGACTTACATATATATTTTGCGATTTTCCTCTTTGTGGCTCCCTCCCTTCCAGAATTTCTCCCCTAACTTTCCAGCTACTCTGCCA
The DNA here is from genome assembly GCF_020826845.1 of Diceros bicornis minor. Lineage (NCBI taxonomy): Eukaryota > Metazoa > Chordata > Mammalia > Perissodactyla > Rhinocerotidae > Diceros > Diceros bicornis. The sequence goes on along the minus strand of NC_080750.1, from coordinate 77,445,398 downwards.
GCCCAAAAATACATCCTCTAACATGACAAGTAAGACTGTAGTTTTTCCCCTGTCTAGGCCATGTGCAGATTTTGGAATGCTTTGAGGCAAAATACTCAAGCTTGCAAATATCTCCTGGTGCAATTCCCATCATTTAAAGGAAGATTCCCTCTCAGTTCTGCTTGCTTTTGGAAGTGATTTATACATACACACAAGTACACATTTATTTTATGTGTATTACATATAGCCACACGAGTCTGTATAAATATATATAATATTTTGTGCAGATTTTATCATTGTTATCTGTGAGAGTGTTAGTTCAACAGGCTACTCCACCATTACTAGAAGCCAGACCTCGGTTTTGTTTCTTTCTTGGATTTTATATAAATGGAATTATAAAATATATAGTCTTTTGAATATAATTTCTTTTATGCAGCCTTATGGTTGTGATATTCATCCATGCTATCGCATGTAGCTAGTGTTTGTTCATTTGTTGATAATAATTAATTTTTTAATGGTCATAAAATATGCATAACATAAAATTTTAACCATTTTTAAGTGTACAGTTCAGTGTCATTCAATACATTCACATAGTTGTGTAGCCATAACCTCCAACCTTCCACAGAACTGTTTTCACCTTGCACTGAAACTTTGTGCCCATTAAGCAACAACTCCCTGTTATCCCTCCCTCTTGCCCCTGGGAACCACCATTCTCCTTTCTATTCCTATAAATTTGACTACTCTAAGTACCTTATATGAGTGGAATCATACAGTATTTTTCCTTTTGTGACTGGCTTTATTTCACTTAGCATAAAGTCCTCAAGGTTCATCCATGTCATAGCATGTGTCAGAATTCCTTCCTTTTTAAGGGTGAAGAGTATTCCACTATGTGTATACACCACATTTTTTTGTCAGTTCGTCCATTGATGGACACCTGGCTTGATTCCAGCTTCCGGCTATTTTGAATAATGCTGTTAAGAACACGGGTGTACATATATGTCTTTATACCTCTGCGTTCAGTTCTTTTGCGTGTATACCCATAAATGGTGTTCTCAGATTCACTTTTTCACATGTAGGAGGGTTCCCCACGCCTCCAACAAGCAATTCTTGGAATGCCAGCTGGTCGCCAGATAATTCAACTCAATTTGATGCTGACAACCCAGAGATACATCAGATTCCACAGGTTGATGGCTCCGTCCTATAAGTCTGCACACCCACCCAACCTCGCCTCAACTTCAGATGCCAGTTACAAGCCCAGGCTGTTACCTATACTTCTGACTTACTGGCTAAAAACCAGAGGTTCCCACAACCTTCTCCTTGGGTTTGATTAATTTGGTAGAGTGGCTCACAAAACTCAGAGAAACATTTACTAGGTCACCAGTTTATTATAAGAGGATATAATTCAAGAACAGCCTGTTGGAAGTGGTGCATAGGGAAAGGTATGGAGACGGTACACAGAGCTTTCATGCCATCTCCAGGTACACCAGTCTCCAAGCAGTCCTTGTCATTGCCAACCTGGAAGCTCTCTGAACCGCCTTCTCTTGGGATTTTTATGGAGGCTCTCTCACATAGGCATGATCAATTATTAACTCAATTTCCAGCTCCTCTCCTCTCTCTGGAGGATAAGGGGTAGGGCTAAAAATTCCAAGCTTCTAATCAGGGCTTGGTCTTTCTGGTGACCAGCCCCCATTCAGGAGGCATCCAGGAGCCCACCCAGAGTAGCCTCAATAGAACAAAAGATTCTCCTAGTGTTCTTATCACTGGGGAAATTACAAAGGTTTTAGGAGCTCTGTGCCAAGAACTGGACACAGAGGCTGATAAATATGATTTTTATTATTTCAGAACCCATAAGTGGAATTTCTAGATCATATAGTAATTCTATTTTTAATTTTTGAAGGAACTGCCACACAGTTTTCCACAGTTTTATATTCTCACACTCAGAGCACAAGGGTTCCAATTTCTCAACATCCTTGCCAACACTTGTTATGTTCTGATTTTGTGATAGTAACTATCCTAATGGGTGTGAAAAGGTATCTCATTGTGGTTTTATTTCACATTTTCCTGATACTTAGTGATGTTGAGCATCTTTTCATGTGTTTCCTGTTCATTTTATATCTTCTTTGGAGAAATGTCTATTCAAGTATTTTGTGCATTTTTAAATTGAGTTGTTTTTTTATTGTTGAGTTGTAGATGTTCTTTATTTATTCTAGATATTAATCCCTTATCAGATTTGTGATTTGCAAATATTTTCAATCTTTCTATGGTTTGCCTTTTTACTCTGTTGATAGTATCTTGTGATACAGAAATCTTTTTCATTTTGATGAAGTAAAATTTGTTATTTTTTTTGTTACTTATGTCTTTGGTGTCATAAAGAAATCATTGTTACAATGGCATTTGGACCCAATGACACACAGCTTTTACCATGTGTTTTCTTCTAAGGACTTTATAGCTTCAACTCTAACATTTATATCTTTGATCCATTTTGAGTTAATTTTTGTATATGGTGTAAAGTAAGGGTCCAACCTCGTTCTTTTGCATGTGGGTATCCAGTTTTCCCAACAACATTTGTTGAAAAACTGATCTTTTCTCCTTTGAATGATCTTTGTACCTTTGTCAAAAATCATTGGACCATATACGCAAAGTTTTATTTCTGGGGTCTCTGTGCTATTTCATTAGCATAGTGTGTGTATTTACGCCAATACCACACTGTTTTGATTACTTTATAGTAAGTTTTGAAATCAGGAAGTGTGAGTTCTCTAACTTTGTTCTTCTTTTTCTAGATTGTTTTGGTTATTCAGGGTCCCTTGAGAGTCCATATGAATTTTAGGATAGATTTTTCTAATTTTGCAAAACCATCACTGGAATTTTTACCTCTTTGAGTAAGTTGATTCTTAAGTATTTTACTCTTTTTGATGCTATTGTAAATAAAAATGTAAAGTTTTTAAATTTCTTTTTCAGATTACTTATTATTAATGTATAGAAGAACAACTAGTTTTTGCATGTTGATTTTGTGTCCCACTACTCTGCAGAATTTTCTAGTTCTAACAAATTTTTGGTGGAATTTTTAGGGGTTTCAGCATATAAGATACTATTTGTAAACAAATATAATATTACTTCTTCCTTTCCAATTTGGATGCTATTTCTTTCTTTTTCTTGCCTACTTACCTTGGCTAGAACTTCTAATACCATGTTGAATAGAAGTGGTGAAAATGGGCCTTCTTGCCTTGTTCCTGATCTTAGAGAAAAAGCTTTCATTCCTTCACCCTTGAATATGATGTTCTCTGTGGATTTCTATATATGGCTTTTATTATGTTGAAGTAGTTTCCTTTTACTCTGAGGGGTTTTTTAGTGGTTTTAGCATGAAAGCATGTTTAGTTTTGTCAAACGCCTTTTCTGCATCCATTGAGATGATCATGTGTTTTTTTCCTTCATTCTGCTAATGTGGTTTATTACATTGATTCATTTTCATATATTGAAACATCCTTTATTCCAGGAGTAAATCCCACTGAAAAATGCTGTATAATCCTTTTAATATGTTGATTGATTTAGTTTATTACTGTTTTATGGAGGATTTTTATATCAATATTCATCAAAGATATTGACCTATAGTTTTCTTTTCTCTTAGTGTCTTTGGCTTTGATATCAGGGTAGTGTTAATCCCATAGGATGACTTTAGGGGTATTCTCTCCTCTTCAACTTTTTGAAAGAGTTTGAAAAGAATGGGTGTTAGTTAATTAAAAAAAAAAATCTTTGGCCCAGGAATAAATTCAGCATAAAATAAATACAAATAAATATTTTTTAAAAATATGAAAAAGTTTTCTTACTAAAAGAAATTAAAAATTAAGCAAGTACATCACTTATCACTTTCTTTCTTTTTTTTTTGATTTATTTATTTATTTATTTATTTTTCCCCCAAAACCCCAGTAGATAGTTGTATGTCGTAGTTGCACATCCTTCTAGTTGCTGCATGTGGGACGCGGCCCCAGCGTGGCCAGAGAAGCGGTGCGTCGGTGCACGCCCGGGATCCGAACCCGGGCCACCAGCATCGGAGCGCGCGCACTTAACCGCTAAGCCACCGGGCCAGCCCTCACTTTATTTCTAAAAAGTTTTTTAACCTACTAGTAAGCATGAACAAATTGTTAGAATTAAAATGACTGAAGTGTTAATTTTCTTCATTGCAAATTTTCTGACAGAAGTATATGATGCCGTCATGTATCACATCTTTTATGAAAAAATGATCATTTTTTTGTAGTATTTGAAAATATTATGAATTTTCCCAGTGGCCTCTGACAATACTCTGATATGCAAAGTTATCTTTTCAACATGTATGTCTCATCATCATCTTTACCAAATTAACAAACTCAGGTGCTAATTAATCAACTACTTTTCATATGATTCAGGTTCTCCACCACCAACTCCCCTAAGCATCAGGAAATTCTACAACTTCTGCAAGATTAACAATTTTACCTTATATTGTATTCATCTCATGTGGTTTAAAACATCCAAAAATCATTGATAAACTGACCCTGCCCAGACAAAAGCATTGTGAATTATAAAAGATGGTCTCTGTTAAGTGAGGAGGGATTTCAGGTTGAACTTAATATTATGAGTGGTCAATTTATTACAGTGTATTGTTCTGTTATGTATTTCACTTCTTTTCTAAAAAAAAAGTGATAGTTGAGGGCACTTAGATAAAAATTTGAGAAAATAAGGAACTGTTACACACTGTAAGCTTCAAATGTTTTCAAGCATAAGATAAAATAAGAACTAAAACTATGAAATGACAGACGAAATAGAGATAAGGGGATGAAATTGCAAAACTGAATCTATAATAATATCTCAATGGCTAATGTTGTGGTGCCAGAAAGGTGGTGAAGTCAAAGAATTCGTGAAGATGATAATAAACACACTACAAAGAAAAAAGATTGAAATTTTCATAGAGAGAATTTTTACAGTGATATGACAGAGAACAGGGAAGAGAAGTTGGAGTGAGAGACTATCTGCTTCTTAAATTATTTCCACTGTTGAGAACAAAAATCCAATTTGCTGAAATCTTTATTCCCCTCTATGACCCTATCTTTACCTGCAAAGTCTCAGCATTGAATCGATGTCACAGTCCAGCTTTTCCATCCCTAGGGAACAAAGCAATTTATCTCATCTGAAACCTCAATTGCTCAGGCTGTGAAACAAGGCCGGCCATCCATTCTCACAGAGGAGCCAACTGGAGGTAGGATTTTTGGTTCTGAATTCAGCTAAACATCTTCAAAGAATTGTATCTGGCCTTCCTTATCCAGGGCTATCAGTGAAATGCTGGCTGGCTTTCAGAGAAGAACAATTCACAGTCAGCGGAGATATTTTCTGTTGAGCTCTCTAGAGAAGGCTGTGGGGCTTGTCAGTCAGAGTTAATTTATATGCGGGTTATAAATTTTTATTTTATTCAAAGATTTATAAAGAAATTTACATGGTAAGTATTATTATCAACATAAAACGTTGTCTATTCTCTGGTCATTTAAGCAAAATTTTCCTCTCAGGGTCCACCCATGGACAAAGCCCAGATTTAATCTCCAAGAGTCAGCCAGGCACTCTGTGGTCCATGGGAAGCCCTCAAGTTTGCAGCCTGTTTCCTTGTGTGCTGTGCTGGTGTTTAATCTTCCATCTCTTCTGGGTACAACTAGACAGATGCTTATCAAATCATCAAGGGACTTGACATTCGAAAAATGTACTTTTCATTATCTTTAGACTTCTGCACTTTTCAAAAAGACTCTCAGCATTTCCAGTAATTGTGCAGCAGTTTACCCAACACTAAGGTTCTCACTATTAAAAGTTAAAACAAATAAATGTTGAAAAGGAAAAAGTGATCTTTGCAATTTTGTACAGAATCTATATAATGGGTGCATCCTTATAAATGGAGGTGATGGTGCTCAGGGCAAGCTACCCCAGGAGGCACCACTCTGGTATGCAGATTATTTCGAGCTGAAGACAATAAGGACTCAGAGAACTCACGAAGAATATTTGAGTTTCCCTTCCCAAACTGCCTAAAGAATTTAAAACAAAAGATCTGTTTCAGGAAGGAGTTATTATCATGATGGCTGTAAAGATAATGTAGGATAGAGGTTACAACAGGAAAGGCACCAAGCCCCTTTTATCAAAAACTCTCTCTCTCCCTGACCACATTATCTATAGATGACCCTGAGAGGAGTTGTCAGGCAAACATTTGCATTTCTATCTCCATGTGAGTTGTCTTCTTGCCTTCTGAGGTCCCAGACCACTACCCATCCCCAACACCTTCCTCGTCTTTAGCTACAATACTTAAGCGGGCAGCTGAGACAGAGGGACGAGTTGCTCATTTCTGAGTTTCTCCCATGTATACATGTTATTAAACTTGGTTTTATTTTCTCCTGCTAACCTGTCTTGTTAATTATTTGGCCAGCCATAAGAACCTTAAGAAAAGGACAGAGGAAGATTCTCTCTCTCCCCCAACAGTTTTTGTGCCCAACGTGGGGCTACACTGGCTGGCAAGTTGCGTTCTCTGGCTGGAAGAACTGCCTTCTCCCTGGATTACTTCAGATGATGAGATACGGGAACGCCTGACGAAAGTCGGCAAAATATAAGACTTCTTACCACGTCAGCCTCCCAGAATCTCTACCTGTGGAGTCCGGTGGAAGGAAGTGGTGAGAATTTTTTTCTCTTTCTAAATTTAGATTGGCAGGAGAAAATATTTGGGAAACGAGTTTCTTGTGCTTTTAGTGACGCTGGTACATTTGGTAGAGTACTCTTGGTTTTGATCTTGATCCCTTTTCCTCCCAGAGATAGTCTCTGTTTTTCTCTTTTGTCTTTGTCTTTTGTATCGTGTGTCATAAGAAGGAAATACCATAGTGTAGGACGCAGGCATAGACCCTATAAGCCTAATGTCTGGGCCGGCCCCACAGACTGGTGAGTTTGTGGGTCTCACCAGACTGGCGTCTATTTAGACAAACTTTGCTGTGGGTTAATATGCACATGAAGTGAAGGCCATTGCCAAGGGCATCTTGGAAGCCAAAAAGGCCACAAATTTGGTGGGCACGGGTCGAGCGGTTAAGAGCCATTAGGGCGCTCGCCACTTTCAGGAAACTCCCGTGACAGGATAAGTTGGGTCACGGAACGGGGTAGATGACACAGGTCCCCCGTCAACTGCAAGAAAATGTCCATGCAATGACGAGGTACTCTGTAAAGCACACAGTCCCCAACCCCGTGACACCTCCCCTCCTAGGTATTATTCTGGCTCCAACAGACCTAAGGCGTGGCTAAAGCTGTCATTGTGCACATAAGAAAAAAACCGGATGAGGTTTTTCCTTCTGTCTTGTTCTGTGTCCTGAGACAACTTGGCTTTGTGCCAAGTGAGAATATCCTCCTTGGTCTCCACCATATGGAAGGTGCATTTACTGGGGTGCCCCTTGGTGGCCAGTCGAATAGACTGGGGTTCTGAACTGTCTCTTTGTCTGGCTGTGCCAAGCTCTCAGGGGAGTTTGTCATAAAGGGCCCAGTCCATAAGGGCTTTTGTCGTCTTAACCTTCGTTGCTTGTTAGTGCTGGAAAAATCCCATACCAGTATCACCTGCCCGATGTCACAGATTAGCGTAGCGGGTCTGTGACTGGAGGCGTCCCACACTATTGTGGGAGACCGGAGACACCGTTTTCACTACACCATCCTTACCGCCTGTGCAACGAAGGTCTTTACTTTCTCTGAATATCTTTGGGAGTGAATTCTGTGGATCATGGGGGCTACATCATCTGCGCCCTCACCAGGGACGCCTCTTGCGTCCACGGTAAAGATTTATTCTAAGCGTGGAAAGTTACCTCTGGGTCTTTCTTAAAAAGTCTTATTGGATCGAGTCACTATTGGAATAAATATACAAATGAAGATCCTACTCGTCAATGGCCAGATGACGGATTCTTTGAATTGGGAAAACTTCTAAATTGGGGGAAAAAAATATGTTTTGAGAGCTCTCACACAATTGTTTAATTGGTACCTAAAAAAGGGCCAGAAAAAGGAGGGGAAAAATTTAAATAGCCTTAAGAGCTTGACTCAGGTTACAATTGAATTGAGAACATGTAAAAGTGTAAGTGTTGATAAGATTATAAAGGTTGGAATGTTTGAGCTAATTTTATATAAAGAGGTTACATCAACTTTGCCTGAGTATATTTTAAAATGTCTGACTGGGAATTCTTCCCTTGTCCAAAATCAGAAGACCCAGATCTATTAATAAAAATCTTAATGATAACTATGGTTAAAGGTATAAGAGGTGATGAAATTTACATGAAGTTTTGTACAAAAAACTGATGTTATTTCTATTACAGAACTGGTTAACAAAAATAGTAATTTAAATGATGGCTAATTTTATCTAATGTCTTATGAAGTCTTATAGACAATCTAAATAATTATTGGGAACAAGTAACTAAATAGTTGTGAAAAAGATGAATGTTGGGTGAACTTTAAACAATAATTATGTGTTATGGTGGTTACAGCTTCCAAACTCTTTTTGGTGACATAAAACTTTAGAGTTTTGCTAAATTTTGTGATAAAAATTCACTGAGTATTATCATTTCCAAATAAGATAAGATATTAGACATTGATTGCTAAACTTACGTTTGTCTACTTTTGGCTTTTCATTACAGGAAAACTAAAAGGTGTTTTGGGTCTATTGGTAAACGTGTGTTTTATTAAAAGATTGTACTATAAAGGAACATATTTCTAGAAGTTATGAAGTCTTTATAAATTTTCCAAGCTACAAGATCCTAATGTAAAAGAAAGTTTATAATTGTTTACTTAGTTTTTACTTACAAATTGGGGTTTCTAAGAGTTAAAATTTCTAATTAGTATATGTGATTGAAGCTACTAAATATTAAGAAAATTATGTCTGTGTACAAGGAAAGTAAGATGCATAAAGAAGGAACAAAGAATGGAGATATTTTATTTGATTGATTAAGAAAGATAAATTTGTCTTCAAGAACTAGGAGGGAAAAGAAAGACATGGGACAAATTCTGAATGTAAAAAGAAAGTTATAGGTTTGTGGAAGAGGAATTCTGGAAAAGCAGTTTTTGTATGGTCAAGTTGGCTCAGATTGAAATGAATTTAATTAAGTAAATGAGTTTTAATATCAGAAGGAAGCTGGTACAAAATTATAATTTGGTCTTCTTTCTCTTAAAAGGATAATTTTCTTGAACTTGATAAAGAGGTTATAAAAGATTTTTCTTTACCTTTGGGTAAGTCTACCTAAAAGACGGAAAAAAAAAAATCTGTTAAAATGATTTCCTGCGTTCAAAAGACTGAGGTCTCTCTATTAAAATGTTTGGACTGTCAATGCTCTCTTTGCTTTAACGTTTTCTATTTTTGACAAGCTCCCCAAAATTCATATAAATAAAGTCTTTTTTTTTACTTTTTTTCTTTGAGAATTTTCAAAGGGCCCTGGAACTTCTCAAAGAAATTTGCTCTCTTCCTACAAAGGGAAAGATACTAAATTTATTAGGCTTATTCCGTATGTTAAATTACATGGAAAGCATTGTCAGACAAGTGATGGTAAGTCTGCTTAGGCGCTGTTATGTGGGCAAATGTTATTGACATAGGTGTTTTAAAATTGTATAACATTACTGAAATTCTGATCTGTCCTGATTATCAGTCATAATTCTGGTTATTATTATTTTAAAGTGTTGTATGTCACAAAATTAACCAAATTCCTCTGTCAATTGCCATTTTGAGGTCTTGTTTACAGACTTATTTCTTTGCTCTAATGCCCTTGCAAAATGTTTCAACTTCAGAAAAATTCATGGAAAGGACTCTGACATTTACACTGGAGTACAGGTTTCTGACAAACTTTCTGATAATAAAACTGAACTTGGTAAGAAATTACAGAAAGCTGATGGAAAGACTGATAACTTCATGAAACTGCTCACAAAAAGATTGGGATCAAGAATGGATTACACAGGACTGAATGAACTGATAAGGATGATTATAATTTTTATTATTTTTCATTTGAAGTATTGCTGAATTTTTAATATTTTGTTTTTTTAGATTTAAGGAAAACTTTTTCTCTTTTCTCCTGAGCTAGCTATGACTTATAACAATTTGGTAAATAATATTTTTGTAAGTAAAATTGAAATATTTATCTTTCTCTCTATCTGATCCCTCGAATTTGGAAACTCTTAGTGAGTATTGTTGTTTTCATGGCAATATAGTTATTTGCATAAGTTCAATAAGAATCTCTTCTCCTTATAACAGGACACAATTGGAAACACTGGTTCTATTACCAAGGCTGTGACTGGAACATCATATTTGCGATATAACCATACAGCTTTTGAGGAATGAAGATTGGACTTTATGGAATAAAGCCACGTGGAAACATTGCCCTGGTACCTTATGTTCCAAGCAGCGCTTACCAGGATAAGTAAAGAATGTCACTTATCTGGCAAGCACAAGGAACCTCGAAATATTTTGGGGGAACCTCGGAAGAGAGGAGTTCACCCAAATCTGTAGGTATTACAGGCAAAGTCTGATAACAAAATTTTGGCTTGGCTTTCCTGGCCTGGAGAGGCCTTTAAAGTTCAATCTGAGATTCCTTATAAAAAGTTCCAGCAAAGCAGATTTAAAAGAGCCTATGTGATCAATTGCCATTCTTGCTGTACTTATGTAAATAATTGGGCCAACTCTATTGGAACTAGACTTATTTTGCAAACTACTTAGTTTTAATTTGTCCATCTTTGATAAAAATGAGGGTGATTTTAGAAAGAAAAATTATATTTCTGTAAAAACTATAGTGTAGATTTGCGGATATTAGATCCTGGTTTTGTTAATTGTCTTTTAAGGTTTTTGTTTTATATTGTTGACTTGACTGGATCCTGATTTCTTCTAGTCTCCTAAAATATCTGGCTACAGATGTCCAAACTAACGTTTTTTATTTTTTCCATCATTTTCATTTGGAATCGCTGAAAACTGAACCTGCCCTTTTTCCTGAAGCCTTTCAAACTGAAGCTGATGGACTTGCTATAAACTTAAGAGATTACCCGATGACATCATCAGAGACATTTTAAACTGCAAAAGCTGCTTTGACGCTGACATCTAAAAATCTTATCTGGCTGTCCTCTAAACTCAGAAACTGCTTTACAACTTGCTCCAACCATTAACCTTGTTTTTCTTTCATTTACATAGAAATGCTTCCATTAAATACTTGATTGCTTGCTTCCACGATATAGGTGTAACCTTGAGAGCCCACCTGCATCACCACCTTCTAAAATGTACTTAATTGAACTATCTATTATCAGGACTAAGAAATGTGCTCAGTGAGATGAAACAATCTACCAACTCAGCTTTTGGACTATGAAACGTCTTTAATTTTCAAAAGGACTGTGAAACTTCTAGGAAAGTTTCAGAGGAGGGAACTGATGGTGCTCAGGGCAAGTTACCCCAGGAGGCACCACTCTGGTATGCAGATTATTTCGAGCTGAAGACAATAAGGACTCAGAGAGCTCAGGAAGAATATTTGAGTTTCCCCTCCCAGACTACCTAAAGAATTTAAAACAAAAGATCTGTTTCAGGAAGGAGTTATTATCATGATGGCTGTAAAGATAATGTAGGATAGCGGTTACAAAAGGAAAGACACCAAGCCCCTTATATCAAAAACTTTATCTCTCCCTCCACATTATCTATAGATGACCCTGAGAGGAGTTGTCAGGCAAACATTTGCATTTCTATCTCCATGTGAGTTGCCTCTTGCCCTCTGAGGTCCCAGACCACTACCCACCCCCAACACGTTCCTCGCCTTTAACTGCAATACTTAAGCAGGCAGCTTAGACAGAGGGATGCGTTGCTCATTTCTGAGTTTCTCCCATGTATACATGTTATTAAACTTGTTATTATTTTCTCCTGCTAACTTGGCTTGTTAATTATTTGGCCAGCCATAAGAACCTTAAGGGAAAGGGCAGAGGGAGATTCTCCCTCTTCCCCCAACAACAAGATTATCTGATTCCCAGAAAAAGAAAACAGTACTATAATATTAAGGCTACAACTGTCAAAATGAAGCCAATATACACTCAAGTCAAGCTTTTGCTCAAAAGTTAATTGGCTCCTCTTTGAAACTTTATCATGTTTATTATGTAAGCATAATATAGAGCCTAGAATATAGAAAGTGCTTATTGGTAAGTTAACATTGTGATCATTTATTTTGTAAATGTTAGTATGAGAGATGTAATTCGTTTTCTAGTATATTCAGATTTTCAAGTTCTGCTAAACCTAAAGCCACATTACTGGCGAGTTGGGATACCTCTAGACATCTGAAAAATATGAATCCTAAACAGAAGCATATAAATTCTCTATTCATCAGGTTCTAAGTTCTAAAACATTCTAAGGTGTTGGAACAAATCAATGGCATTCCAAATTTACAGTAAGGCTACATGTGCCACACAGGATCCTACAGGAAGAGAAATCCAGATTTTAAATAGAGGAGATTATGCACAAAAATAAAGTACGTTTTCAAGTCTGAAAGGGGATTTCAAGAAAGAAGAGACTCTCAGAACATGTGGGAAGTGGTAAATAACTTATCAAGGGCTCTCTAAAGGAGAACATATTGTGGACAAAAGAGCTTCACACCAGAGAGCTAAAATGGCATCTCTGGAATCCTTACGATGAAATAGATGCTGAACTACTATTTTCTGAAACTTAAAATGCACCTTGGGCCGGCCCCGTGGCTTATCAGTTAAGTGCACACGCTCCGCTACCTGCGGCCCGGGTTCGGATCCCGGGCGCGCACCGACGCACGGCTTCTCCGAGCACGCTGAGGCCGCATCCCACATACAGCAACTAGAAGGATGTGCAACTATGACATACAACTATCTACTGGGGCTTTGGGGGAAAATAAAAGGAGGAGGATTGGCAGCGGATGTTAGCTCAGAGCTGGTCTTCCACAGCAAAATGAGGGGGATTAGCATGGATGTTAGCTCAGGGCTGATCGTCCTCACACAAAAAAATAAAAATAAAATGCATCTTATCCTCCAAACAAATACCACCTCCTGCCTTGCAGCTTACCTGGACATAGTGATGTGTTGGAATCGTTTTTCTAATTCATTGGTTCTTTTTTTTTTGAAGATTTTATGTATTTATTTTTCCCCCCAAAGCCCCAGTAGATAGTTGTGTGTCGTAGCTGCACATCCTTCTAGTTGCTGTATGTGGGACTTGGCCACAGCATGGCAGGAGAAGTGGTGCCTTGGTGCGCGCCCAGGAACCGAACCTGATCCACCAGCAGCAGAGCGTGCGCACTTAACCGCCAAGCCACGGGGCCGGCCCCTAATTCATTAGTTCTTAAACTTGATGGGCACCAGAAGCACCTGGAGGCCTTGTTGAAACCCAGATTGCCAGGCCCCACCCCAGACTTGCCAGTTCAGCAGGTCTGCAGCAGCACCTGACAATTTGCATTTCAGCCCAGTTCCCAGGTGATGCTGATGCTGCTGGTCCAAGGACTCCACTTTGAGAACCACAGCCTGATTTGCACCCTATATATGGTTACCAAATCCATTATTTTATCCTTTGGCTGCTACTTTTCCTTTATCACATCAGCACCTTAGCTCCGAATCTCCTCACCTAGCAATGGGAATACGTGGAGAGTTTAACAGCTGGTTCTCCTTTCCAGATCAGTTCTCCCTCTTCCTCTCAATACTACATTCTCTTGCCAGGTAACTGTTCCTTAAACATCAGTGCATCATAGATCTTCCTCGCTCAAAAACTCATGACTCTTATGCTGAACACAAGACATTTTAAATTCTCCACTTGGTTCACAATGTCTTTAATAGCCTTACTTTAATAGTAAAATGTGGACACCCTGTTCCATACCCTGCCTGCTATAAAGGAGTATGTGAGGATTACATAAGATACAGTCAGTTCTCTTTCTGCACAGTGTGACATTCTATAAGGTCATTGTGTACACTGAATCGGTGAATATGACCCACTGCTCCTACGGGAAATGCAGTGTTAGGTTTCTGTAAGCCTTAGTCACATTTTCTTCAACTCATCAGTACATTACCTTGTTCTCTGTGTGTTCTCTTTAAAGTCACCTTATTTAATATATATTGTTGATATATTAACATTGAACTCACACCAACAGCACTGTAACTCGTGTCTGATAGTAGCTTGTCGAACACACATACTTTCTCAGTAAAGGCACGTCACAGCCTCTTGTCCTGAGGAACACCAGGCAGCATTGCAGCACTACACATGGGGGACATATTAAATGGCAAGGTCACCAACATAATGCACAAAAAGATAAGAAATGAGGCACTAAATAGACTGCAAGAAGGACACTTGTTTACAATGTGGGCTGAAACAAGAGGGCAGAGCAGCACCTTGTTCCCCCTCAGCTGGGAACGTGCACGTCGAGTGAATCAAATTTCTCACCACTTTGTGCATATCTGCAAATGGACATGAAAGCCCTGAGAGTGTTCATTTGGGGGCTGCCAGTACATTTTAGCTAGTGGGCAAGTGTGCAAACACGGAATCCACAAATAATGAGGAGCAACTATATTATGAAAGCATCTTTTCAAAACCAGAATATTGCTTATATATAAGAGCAATAATGATAACATAACAGCTAACATTTAATTGCCTACTGTGTGCCAGGAGCTCTTCTAAGTACTTTACATAAGTTAATGCATGTAAATCTCACTAAAACGCTACAAGACAGGAGTTTTCAGTAGCCCCTTTTGATAGATGAGGAAACTAAGGTTCAGAGAGTAAATATTTCCACAGGTTCTCCAGTTAAAAGTGGAATAACTGGGATTGATGCCCAGACAAACTAGTCCAAAGCCCACAGCCTCAACCACTATGGTAGGAATGTGAGCGAATTTTCTACCACTCCCTAAAAAGCCCCTTCTGATCCAGCCTGTGTGGTCTCACACATACTTATTCACTCATCAAACATTTTCTGAGTGCACCAAAGGTGTCAGGTACGGTGTTTAGATACTGGAGGGACAAATAGAATATCGTCACAAATAATCCATAACCAACCAATAAATCAAAATTGGGGTGAGTTTATTATGAGCCAAGCTTTGAGGATCATATAGCCCAGGAGAGTCTTTTCACAAAGAAATGGAGCACTGCAAAGAAGTGGGGTGTATAGTGTGGTTATATACCATCAAAGAGCATGTACCACATGTGATTGCAATGTCCCTTTTACAATAGCCACGACATTGACCTGTTGGCACGTGGATTGATGGACACTATGGGTATCAGGTGTGCTGTCTCCATGGGCGTGGCTGTTGTCTCAAGTTTGGTGGTCACGGAATGATCGCAGCAATCAAATCCTAGTCTATGGAGAAATGCTTATCCTTAAGGAAATGCTAATGTGGGGGAAGTTGCATTTACACCTTAAGGGCATTGCTTTTGTCTTTGGGACACGTTAATTGCTTAAAGCGGATATACAATGGATGAACAGAGGCTACAGGCCCCTTTTGGGGAAAAGAAAAAAAAAACAAGGTCAGGCCCAATTAGTTTTACACCAAATGGCTTCCTCATATGCTCCAATGTATCCTGTTGCTGGCCATTTATTCATCAAGAAGAAGGATCGTCTCAGATTTAAGGAGCTCACTGTCTATGAGACAAGAATAAAACAACAGTTATGGAAAAGGAAATAAGTACAGGGTCCCAGAGTGGGGACATCAAAATGGGTCTCTAGATGGAGACCTCTCAGGAAATGTCTCCAAGAGGAAGGAACATTTGATATGAGTTTAGATCAAGAAATAGGAATTAAGTTGATTAATAAAGGAGGTAGGAGTGCAGAAGAAACACATATAAAAAGACAGATATAAAGGATGCTAAAGCTTTCAGAAAATGGGGGTATTTTTAAGGCTGGAACAAAGCGAACATGTAGGACACAGTGGGTGATGAGGCTAAAGATGACGACAGCAAGAGAAAGCCTGCGTGTCCAGCTCAGGAGTCTGAATGTTCTCTCGGATGCTCTGAGCAGTCATTGAAAGAGTCTAAGCAGATATCAGATTTAAGCAAATTTGGATTCTAGAAGGTAACTCTGGAGCCATTGTGAAGGAAAGATTAGAAGAAATTAAGACTGAAGGAAAGGGACCTGTTGGAAGACTAGGCAGCGATCCAGATAAGATAGGTCTTGGCCGGCCCGGTGGCGCAAGCTGTTAAGCATGCGTGGTCCAATGCGGTGGCCCGGGCCTCGCCGGTTAGGATCTCGGGTGCGCACCAACGTAGCGCTTGGCAGGCCATTCTGTGGCAGCATCCCATACAAAGTGGAGGAAAGTGGGCATGGATGTTAGCCCAGGGCCAGTCTCCCTCAGCAAAAAAAGAGGAGGATTGGCAGATGTTAGCACAGGGCTGATCTCCTCACACACACAAAAAAGATAGGCCTTGGCTCAACCACGGAGTCTGCAGGTGGAGGAGGCCAGGAGGTGGGAAGCAGTGCTGGGTTCCTGCAGGAGGAAACTGAGCTGCCTCTCAGTCACGGGAAGACTGTGCCTGTCATGGCCTCCCCACTCCCATGCCCAAATGCCATGTTCCTTTCTGCTTCAGTACCTTTCCTCTCTTCTCCCATCTGAAATCCTCACTCTTTCTTCCCTCCACCTGCTCAAAAGTGGTCCCTTTGAGGACTTGATCTAGTCTACCTCTCCTAAGAAGCTGTCCTTAATTACAATTTCTCGATAACATTCTCATTTTTTTTAAGGTTCTGTAATACAACATACACTAAATACCTTGGCAGAATCAAATTATATCTTGCAAACAATTTCATGTATGTGGAGGAGCTTGGAACCGTATAATTCTTTATATTTCCTTCGATACCTACCACAAATACCTTGCACATAGAGGTCAATGGATGTCCAGTAAAGTTAAATAGAGTGGAAGCACACTTTATAAGCTAAAAACTTTTATGAGTTCAGTTATTCCTTTAGATCAGCTGCTTGAACCATTTGTTTTTCTCCACAGGTCAACAGTGTTGCCCAGCACAAATGAATTTTACACCTTCTCAAACTCAATAGAGCAAAGATGGAACTTCATTCCCCTTGCAAGTCTTACTGCCCCAGAGGAAAGCAACAACATGTGACGTCTAATTCTTTCTTCACATTCTCGTCTCAAATTGTAACTGTTTCCCAGTTGCTAATTGGTTTTCATTATTAAAACTGACAAAAAAGTTTCTCATAATTTCTTTCTTTCTTTTTTTTGTGTTATGAGAAAGATCAAACCTGAGCTAACTTACAATGCCAATCCTCCTCTTTTTGCCGAGGAAGATTGGTCCTGGGCTAACAATTGTGCCCATCTTCCTCCACATTATATGGGATGCCGCCACAACATGGCTCGACAAGCGGTGCATTGGTGTGCGCCCGGGATCCAAACCTCTGAACCCGGGGCTGCCGTAGCGGAGCGTGCTCACTTAACTGCTGCACCACCGGGCTGGCCCCTCTCTTTATTTCTAAAGCTAAAATGTCTAAATCTTTCTCTGGGCTAGTTGGAGTTTCCATAAAATGAAAATGTACATTCCAGAAAAATCCTTAACTTTCCAGAATAATCTTGAATATGGTAAACACCTTGGCAAAAATGTCACTGATTTTCAATGTCAGTGCCTCCACAAGGGTATCCTTGCATTGTCTCCCCTCCCAACCACCTCTCACTTTGGCCCTCCCCAGGCTCATGGGGTCAAACTCTTTACTGAGCGCTAGGAATGATCAGAGTCTGAGGGAGACTTCAAGGATGACTAAGCCATGGTTTCTGACCCCAACCATCTCTCTCCATCTCTGCTTTAACCTCTATTTTTCTTACTCTGGTTTCTACTTTAGTTGTTTACTTGTCTTGTGAATTGTTGTTTTGTGGTTTATAATTATCATGTAAATTCATATTACTTGTTGCCTTAGAGTTTAGAAAGAACTTACATTAAACAATGTTTTTTCCCAGCCCTTTGATGTGTCTAACACCTTTCAACGAAATTCAAGTGGCTTCTTGTTTTTACGTCTCCATCATTATTTAGAATTATGTTCACCCCACACTTTTGAACTGACTAATGCTGCTTTATTCTTTAAACTATTCTATGACAAGACTCACGTGAGGAATCCCTGAAGCACCATCAGCTAGGCATCCCCACATTCCTCACATCTGTTTCCTTGATTTGTTCCTAACTAAAGATGTTTCTGAAACTAATACTGAATTGTACCAAGTGGTCATTGCATAAAAAGCACTATCACAGATACCTTAAAGAGAAGAAATGGAAAAGAATATTCAATTCCTCAGATAAGTTTGCAATCCAATGAGGCATTGAGGGGACCAGGGGGCACTGATCAGAGCAGGAATCTAAGAGAAGAGTTTTAAGTCAATTTCAAATGAGGTTAAAACTGGAATGAGATAGTATTTTACCGGTTATCTGAAATCATAGGCATTTTTCTGACCTATGAAAATTTATTTGCATATAAACTGTACGTGTGGGGTAAGAGAGTGCTGATATTTTTTGATTTCTTTTTATTATTCACCACTTTGTAATAGATGTGGCTATTCACAATTAATAAATATCATAACGTGGAGAGACCCAATTGCCTCTTGTTATCAATTCTTACACAAAGCTAAAGTTTTAAAGGTCAAACTTCATTCTAGTTACCTTGCAACTAGTCTATTTATATCAGAAAGATGCTGAGTTTTAGGAAAATACTTCAAAACACAAATTTTATATGTAATTTCAAAAGCAAAAAATGAGTTAAAAATTGGGTGGTAACCAGTTTTGCTGCTATATATTAAACTTTAACATGGGAGCAGACATTTTTAGAGAATATAATTGATATTTGCCTATTTGTATATTGTAGAATGTTAAAGGATTTACAGTTTTAATAGTATTTCAAATACCAGAGAATAAAAAACAGAACTGTTTCAGTTTTACGAAATAGCTTTTTAGACATAGCAGATTTTCAGAGCATATTACTTGAAAATAAAATAATCAGTTAGTGAGGTTTAAGCCATGTGGTTTTATTTTGAAATTGCTCATTCCATAGGAGCATCAGTAAAAGCCCTCCAGGAGTAGCTGATGCTCTTTCCTTCCGCCTGAGCACCGGCTGTATTTTCTTTAAGCCTCAGACTCTCGGGCAACACCATAGCCCTCAACTCTGTTTAGTTGAGAAAAGGCTTTATGAGTCATATGTTTTTTCTAGGGGTATGGAGCTCCCAGACTTATTAAGTACAGGGAGAGAGTAAGAGTCTGAACACATTCAATAAACTCCAATGTGCTCAGGTGAGAAGACAGGTGCCTGAACTCACATGTGAAGAAGAACTTAAGAGGATGCTTTCTGACTCTGGTTCGTGCCTCTGACTAAGCAGTCCTGGACATCCCCGTTACAGCCACGGAATAACACAGGCAGTCTTGATGGAGCAGAAGTCCTCCTATGTCCATCATTTGTGCAGAGCAAACTGGCTTAAGATCTCTCATTTCCTGCTGCAGTGGTAATTTACAGAGATACAGAACTGCCATCTAGTGACTAAGAGAGCAGCAAAGTGCTTTACATGAAAAGTGAAATTCTGAGTTTTATAAAACAGAACAGTGAAGCACTAAAGTTGGTAAAGTTGATACAATGTGGCACACGAAAGTTATAGTAAACCTGAAAAATGTGTAGGTGAACTAATCAGTTGCTCTCTATGCCTCTAAAACATGTCTTGACATCCTACTCATAAATAGTAGAGTTTAAATATAATAGAATAACTTTGGAAACAAACTTCTCATCTCATCTCATCCACTGCTGTTGGCAGGAGCCGGTATTAAATAACCAGATGGTGAGAACCCATGTTGAAGCACCATTTTTATCACAATGGAGAGAATATGAGGCATAACCCAACGGACTGATGTTCACATCTTCCCTCTTACCCTTGATCAGTTTTGTAAACATGGTTTTCTTTATCAGTTAAATATGAATTATAACAGTTACTTTAAAGGATTACTGTAAGAATTGCATAAGGGAATACAGTAAAGGAACTGGCGCACAGTAGATTGATAGTTAATTCTCCTGCCCTGTCTCTCTTCTAAGAAACATACAGAAATAATCTAAGAATAGAACCCATGTATAAAGTAAACTTATGACAAACAGTCAATGGCTCCTGAAGTAAGGGACATCATTGTTGAGTGCTTAACCTCAACTGCCTCCAAATACTGTTAACTCTCAATTAATTTTATGTGTTTTCTGTCTTCCAGACACTTCACTGGCTACAAGGAAAGGAGAAGTGTGAAATTGAAATTAATTTCACCCTTGAATGGCCTAGCTGTAACAACAGGTGTTTTAAATCACCTAGTTCTTCAGGTTTTCTGCTTATTACTATATATTTTAACATGGTTCACAGCCAGAGAAAATAAGAAAATCATTATAATTTTACACACGTGAATATATGTCTTGACTATTACAGCTGGACTCTTAATATATAGAGCAATGTTGTACATGTTTTGTGCTTGTTGATAGTACAGAATACTTTTGTCCAGGCTTTCTTTGGCATTATCATAAATAATGAAGATCTCAGTAATATAAGCCCAGGAGAAAAGGGTTTATAAAAATCTAACATACTATCCTAGTCATGCCTCAAAAAAAAAAAAGCTATAAAAATAATGAGAGGATATTTTGAAGGCACTATTTTTCTTAATTATTTCCAACTTTATTTCCCTTTACCTCTTTTTAATCTTTCTCCGTCTTATTCGCTATTGGCTAATCATCTCACAGTAATTAAATCACCCTCAGCTGAGTCCACCATGCCTCTTCAAGTGCCCCAGCCTAATGTCTGTCTCAGCTCTGACAAAAAGTAGCTGGGAAAACCTGTTTTGTGGCACTATTCTTAAGAATATCTTTACTCTTGGGCTGGCCCCGTGGCTTAGTGGTAAGTGTGCACACTCTGCTGCTGGCGGCCCGGGTTTGGATCCCAGGCATGCACTGACATGCCAGTTCTCTGGCCATGCTGACACCGCGTCCCAAATACAGCAACTAGAAGGATGTGCAACTATGACATACAACTATCTACTGGGGCTTTGCGGGGAAAATAAATAAATAAATAAAATTATTAAAAAAAAAAGAACATCTTTACTCTTACAATAATAGCTATATGTTTGAAAGGCACCAGTGGATTACAAAATGAAGTACTTGACCAATGTTGTATCCTCATTTTCCCTCCAGGGAGAACACAACATTCGTGTGTAATGCAGGGCTGCTGCTTTATTGTTCTCTCCTTTCAAGACATTTTATTACTTGTAAAACATAATAGGATTAATGGTGATATATGAGTAACAATATAAACTTACAGACAGCAAAAAGATACTATTTCAGTGTCATCATTTTATGTACTGTAACAAACAGTAATATTTTCATAGTGTAATATCTTGATTGATCATAAATTTTTTCCTGGCTCATTTTTATGCTAATTCATTTATTAGATTACCAAATTTATACTTTTATGATCTTTATTTTCAATCAATATAATTGAAGGGACATCAGTTGTTCTTGGTAAGTGAAAGTTCAGAAAAAATTTTTGATAATGTATAAGTTTGAGAAGGATCTTTTTGTTTTTTAAAAGAGAAGTCAGGCCTGGCCCTGTGGCTTAGTGGTTAACTGCGCGCGCTCCGCTGCTGGAGGCCCGGGTTCGGATCCCGGGCACGCACCGACGCACCACTTCTCCGGCCATGCTGAGGCAGTGTCCCACATACATCAAGGATGTGCAGCTATGACATACAGCTATCTACTGGAGCTTTGGGGGAAAAATAAATAAATAAAATTATAAAAAATATAAAAGAGAAGTCATTTAATATTTAGAAAAGTTCTCAAAAATCATCAAACTCTTTAATTTTACAGAAAGGAATACTACGTTCCAGAGAGCCTAAGTACGTTGTCACACACTAACCAGAAACAGACCTGGGCCTAGAACTCAGGTCTGAGTCACCTGACTTCTACTGGACCACACTCAAGGGAGCACACCCTCTTCTTACTGGTAATTTCTAATACTAAGTTATTTTCAAAAGCACAGTTGAGAGAAATTGTAAATAAATAAAACATGATTTTATATAAAAAAGTAGCAATTGCGACCCACAATTTCTATTCCATATGAGTGTTTCCTTTCTTGTAGGTTTCTTGTTTTTAATACCAAGTCCATTTTGGTAACAAGAAAAAAGACATAATGTTTAGTTTCTTTAGTAACATACAAAAAGCTTCTGTGGAAATTAAAAAGACACTAACTAATGTCTCGTCTACTAAAGCAACTTAAGAATATTATTTGATTTTGGGAAAGCTCTGAGAGATTTTTTTAAAAATCATATCCACGTGACTATTAGTCCAGCCAGGCACATCTCCACATGACATCTCCTAGAGTGCCCAGTTTTCTGCTGGATCCAGCTATTGTCAGGCCCAATGCTCTGGCTGAGTAGAGAATGATGCCGCTTCTGAAAAGCATGTACTCAGTTCCACTTCAAGGCTGATTGATGGAGACACTAGGAAAGGAAAAGATGAAAATATTACCCTAATCAATGATGTAAAACACAAGCTATGAGCAACCGTTAAAAGAATTCTCTATGAAATTGATCAAATCTACTATCACTACACCGGGCTATTTCCTATCAGTAATTTGACACATAAACAAATAGAATAGTGTATTTAATGATATCAATTCTTTTAGTTGTGTGCTTTTCCTTTTAAAACTACATATGCTTATATGTGTTTGCTTTATTTTCAGGTGGTGTCACCGTGTCAAGGCCTCGCGGGCAGGTGGGGCTTTCACTGAGGACCCCCAAGGCCCCCCCTAGGCCCGCTGGCTGTGCACGTGCCCTTGGCCTCATGGGTTAAACCCAAGGCCGCAGGGCTTCCATAGCGAGCGGCCAGAGAAAGAAGGGCCCATGAGAGAGGTAGGCGAGGGGCGCGGGCTCTGCCAACTTCCTCTTCTCAGGTCCCTGAGAGAGAGAGACACAGAGAGAGAGAGAGAGAGTGAGAGAGCGAGAGAGATCCCTGACCTCTGCATTGCTGCCTCCACCGCTGGTGCCATGTCACACACCATCCCCCTTCCCCCAGCATCCCCATGCTACCCCTGGGAAGGCACCACCACTGGGAGGCCTGTTCCTGGTCACCTCCCTGTCGTCCCTTCAGGACCAGAGCCCAGTGCAGGGGAGTTGGTTCAGACAAACATTTACATGTCCCTCTCCATGAGAATTGTCTTCTCCAGTCTCACATCCCAAACCCCACCCCCAACATCCTCCTTTGTCTTATCTGAAGATAGTATTTAAGAGGAGCATCTCTGCCATTCTTTTGAGAGACTCCATTTCTCATGTGTCTCCCATGTATACATGTTATGAGCCCAATTTAATCAAGCATGGATTCTTTTACTTGCCTATTTGCATCAGGAACATAATTACTAGCTAGAGAATTAATTAGAGAATATTCATGGTGAATGAAAGATGTCATTTCTAATAACATAATGGAATTCCTTGAGGCTTTATTCTGGGGATATGTGTAGGATTAAGTCAGGACACACTGTGAGAGTGATAGATAAGTTCTATATATTTTTCTTCTTCAAGACCATGAATTTCAGCCACAGTTCATACCCATCTACTTTGCAACAATGAAAAACAAACAATGACCTTGAATATTTTGCCCTCAGATTCATTAGTCTTTAAAGTATTAATTGAACAATTTAAATCTAGATGAGTGAAAGACTATGGAGACTTCTAGAATGTCACGTTAGGTCCTTTAGAAGTGAAGAATTGTTTTTATAAAACATTTCTATTCCTTCTTATACCTTGACAATAATGTTACTCTGAATCTGTTTTAAAGAGGATAATGGCAGATTTACTTTAATTTGCACCCTTTTTTAAGTACATTTACCTAATATTTCTCAGTCTCTTGAAAACTTTTATCTTTAGCTCAACATTCATTTAAATCACCAGACCTATTTGATGAAGCCGACATGAACATTTACTCGAAAACTCCTCAGAAAATTACTAATTTAACCTGTACTCTGGACGATCCATTGTAAAACGCAAACTGGATTTGCCAGGCCCCTCAAAATGGCTCATAACTCTGTTTGTACATTTATCTGGGCAGATACTATCTGAAGGTAATTGTTCTTCCCAAATGCTTTCTTTAATTCAATCAGCAATACTTCCAAAGTCTTAATGAAAATGTGGCCAATTTTGTGAAATCCAAGTGACTTTTTTGTTTTTGCATGCCAATGAGATTAAGAAAATAAGTGTTTTAATTATTGTTATTGACTTTAAAAATCAGAGACGAAGAAAACAAACTTCTTTGTCCAAAGACATTTCTGCAAATGAAATCGTCTGAAAAACTGACAGCTAGCCCCCTGTTTTAACCACTAAACCATAAGAAATGTAATACCCTGGGCAAACACTTGAGAGTTGTCACCTGCAGGAGTCCCCAGCACTGTTGCCCCATCAGGGCCATGGATCAGGGGAAGGAGCCAGTGGAGGGGAGTCAGCTGGGCCCTCAGCATCCTTCCTTCCTTGGTCAGAACCCGGTCCCAGCTGCTCCCTGTATCATCTTCTGGGGAAGCAGAGAATTCTTCTGGAGACACAACACATTGGGTGTTAAGGATGTCATTGTTCTTTTATAAACAGATGTTAGATCGTGTAACGGGCTTCTCAGCACAGGAGAAGCCACCTCAAGGGAAGGCAGAACTTCTCCAGGAGCTGAAGGTCATCCAGGGAGAGCAGAGTCAAGGGCTGCACAGCGTCAGCCGGCTCCTGCTCTCCATCTCATGGACACCTCGGTCCCCAATCCCCGACACCCCTCCCAGTGCCCCCCCCAAGGGTTCCCATTGTATCCTCAGAGTCCCGAGCAAGCGCAGGACCGGTGCTCAGAGTGGCAGAGGGGCCGCCGAGCTGGAGAGCCCCGGGGCGCAAGCACTGGGGGCGGAGTCCCTGATGCGGAAGTGGCGGCCACTGGAGTTTGTGTGGGGGGCTCAGGCAGTTTCTGGATCCTTCCTCCAGGATTTTCAGCGCGGGGAGCTCTCCTTTCTGCAGTGTGGAGGAGCGCTGGGCAGGAGCGGCGCTGAGGTAGGCGGTGGGCAGCGGGCTCCGCGTGGAGATCGCCGCCGCGTATGGCGGGAGCGCGGCGTCCGGGGCGGCGGATGGGACCGGGGGCCGGGGCTGCTGGCGGGCTGCTCCAGGCGGGGGAGCCCAACCTCTGTCCCTTGGAGGAGCAGAAGAGCGCCGCTTGGCCAGCCTGTCCCTGTGCCTTGGCGGGGCCCCACCTCAGCGGGGTCACACCCATCCGTGGTGCAGGGGGCGGCAGGGAGTCGCCTGCCCTGTGCGCCCGCCCTTGAGTTCGCGCCCCCCGGGACCCCGTCTAGGCCAGGTCGCGACATCTCTGGGTGAACGCTTTCCTTCGGAAGAGGGCCTGTGGTCAGCGCTCCTCTGCCTGACTCCGCTCAGGCTATTGGGCTCCTCATTGCCTTCATTAAACAAATGAACGGTTCCTACATCCTTGGGACCACCTTTATTGAAAAGCCTGATCGCATTCATGGTTTCTGATAATTGACTCTATATTTGCAAGGTGAACTTTGAAGCCTGTGAATTGTTGTAAACTGCATTTAATGAAAGGAGCTTTAAACAATCTTTGGTGCAAATTGTGTAGCTTCCTAATACTAACTCACCTTCTGTTAACATAGACTGATGACTGATCAATTGATGATTGACATAATGTGTATGGAATTTTGGTTTCAGTTGAAAAGATTTTCTTGGCAGTCGGTGCTAAAATTAAAATCGGATAAAGAGGAGGATTTTGGAAGCTGTATGTAGTGTCTGTTTTGTCTCCGTACTCATTTAGAATTGTAAGAATTTAGATTTGGAAAGCCCATAGAACAAGAAGTTTGAAATTTTGATTTGACTGACAAGGGGAAAGGTCAAAAGGTCAAATACGGTAAGATGTCATTTATATAATATTCTAGAAAAGATAAACCATAGGGAAAGACAACAGATCGTTAGTTGTCATTAGTTTTCATATTTAGTTAATCATTTAGTTCAATAGTTTAATCATTAGTTTTAATATTTCTTATTAAAAAATACATTTTAATGATAGCATCCTAATTATGCTTTTGGGTGATACCAGAAGTTGATAACCTATTAAATTCTGCAGTAGGAAGAAATGACATGTTGGTTATTGGCGTCTTTGAAGTGTAAGTATTGGCGGTAATGAAACTTTTAAATGAGCTTTTTTGGATTCTGAACTACTGATTATTTTACTAGATCCTGTTGGACGTGGCATGTTACAAGTTTCAAAAGGCTCTTTAAATTATTGTAGCAGGCTGAAGCTATTAAATTATAATGTAAGCTCTTTATAGATGAAACAGGCAAAAATACAAAAAGCCATTCATCAATTTATTTTTGTTAAAAAATCAAGTGAATCTTACCATACACATGAATGACTTTTGGCTAGACAGACCTGAACTTGACAAGATGGACTCATTGGTATGGGGAACTTCTTTTGGAATGTTAAAATGGGAGAGGATATATAAATTTTACCTGAGGGTGACCCAAGTCGATATGGCAGGTTTAGTTGCTTTTACACTCTTTCTGAGTTATGATCTTGATTAAAAACCTGGTCATAGACATTCCAAGACATTTGGACCATTTTATGTATCAATATAATAAGATGTTTTATTTCTCTGATACTTTCTGATTTCAGGGTGTCTGGGAAAAACAGTTTCTCAACATAGGTACTTTGGAATATAATTTTTGATTGTTGACTTATTGAATCATAGAATTGTTGAGTTGGAAATAATTTTAGTGGTTTAGAGCCTAACCTCTTCAATTTCCAGGAAATGGAACGTGAGGTTTCTTGAGTTAAGTCGTCCACAGTCAGACTGCTACTTTAGTGGCAGAGTTGGAACTAAATGCTCAGATGCTTGTCTCCAGATTCCTAGTACAGTGCTCTCTGTGCTGCGTACTATTAAGTAGACAAATCAATGAGTTACCTTCTCATATCATATACATAGCCAGCAGGGTCGATTATTTCCCATATGCATTTCTTTCCTTTCTTTTTTAAGTAACTACTAACCACAATTAATTTATTCCCCTGCCATGTTTAATGACCATCCTTGTGTGTGTCTCCTCGAGCACACGTGTGAACTCCCTAGAATGGACACCTGCCTGTGATTGGATTGTTGGGCCAGAGGCTGATGTGCATCAGCCTCTTGATGAGCTGCAGCCAAATCATCCTCTGAAGTTTTAACAATTTCCATTCCCTCCAACAGTGTTTGAGTCATCCTTGCCCTGGGAATGGTCAGATTGGCATTGTCAGATTTTTAAATTTTTGCCAATCTGATGGGTGAGGAATGAAGTATTTGTTTTCCTCTTTTGACAAACGCATGGAGCTGTGCAACTACCAAAATTGAGATACAGAACAGTTCCAGCACCCAGAACTCCCTTGAGCTGCTCTTTTCTAGTCAACTCTTCCCCCAACCTTAACCCCTGGTGGTTAATGATCTGTTGTCTTTCTCTATGGTTTGTCTTTTCTGGAATATCATATAAATGGAATCCTACAGTATTTGGCCTTTTGAGTCTGGTTTCTTTCATTTAGCATGATACATTTATTTGAGTGTTCATCCATGTTGTTGACTGTATCAGCAGTTCCTTCTGTTTTATTGCTGAATGTAGTATCCATTGTATGAATTTACCACAGTTTATCCATCCACCAGTTGAAGGACATTTGAGTTATTTTCAGTTTTGTCTTTTTTGACTATGAATAAAGCTGCTATAAATCTTTATGATTTGAGAAGGCAAACAAGTTTTTGCATGAACATGTCTTCTTCTCCTGGGTAAGCACATAGAAGTGGAATTGCTGGGTCATATGGTATGTGCATGTTTAACTTTATTTTAAAAACTCTTTGTGGTAGCAAAGTCATGGCCCACAAAGATGTCCTAATCCCTGAACCTGGGAATACATTGGTTTACTTGGCAAAGGTGAATTAAATTTGCAGACAGAATTAAGGTTACTGATCAACTGACTTTAAAATAGGGAGAGGATCCTGGATTATCCAGGTGGGCCCAGTGCATCACAAAGGCCCTTAAAAGGGAAAGAGAAGCAGTAGAGTAGAAAAAGATCCAAGGGAAGCAGGGCCAGAGAGATGCCGAGTTCTTGGTTTTGAGGGTGGAGGAGGGGGGCATAGGCTAAGGAATGTGGTGGTCTCTAGAAGCTTGAAAAGGCTAGGAAATGGATTAAGCTTTAAAGTCCCCCCAAAAGAACCTAGCTCTGCCAACACCTTGATTATAGCCCAAAGAGACCCGTGTCAGACTGCTAACCTACAGTACTGTAAAACAATAAATCTGAGTTGATTTAAGCCATGAAATTTGTGCTAATTTGTTACAGCAGCATAATAAACTCCACTTTAAAACTGTTTTCCAAAGAGGCTGAACCACTTTGTGTTCCCACCAGCAATGTAAGGGTGTTCCAGTTACTTTCCATCCTCATTAACACTTGGTATGCTCAACCTCTTTAATTCTAGTCATTCCAGTATGTACATAGCAGGATCTCAATGTGGTTTTTATGTGCCTTTTTCTCATGATTAACGACCTTGAGCATCTTTTCATGTGCTTATTTGCCATCTGCGTATCTTCTTTGGTGAAGTGTCCAAATCTGTGACCATTTTAAACTTGAATTTTCTTATTGCCGAGTTTTGAGAGTTCTTTATAGTCCTGTCAGATATGTGATTTGCAAAGGTCTTCTCCCAGTCTGTGGTTTGCCTTCTCCAGCCTCCCACGAGTGTCTTTGTAACGTCCGTGTAACATAACTCGAGAGGTTTCACATGACCTTATCTTCCTTCATTGGGAAACAGAGTGAAGTTGGAGCACTTGAGTCCAATCAGACCTTGATCAGAGTTGGGTCTGGGTCTCAGTTTTAGTAAACCCAGGCCTTCCACTTTCCCCCTGTTCCTGTTTGCGGTGCTCCCCTCCCCCGCACAGGGGTCTGGTCCTAAGTCTGGTAGATCTGTCTCCTCAGGTTTGGGAGCCCACAGAAAACTTAGCTACGCCCGTCAGACATCTCAGCGTAGCTCTCCAGCCTCCTACCTTACATTGTTCACAATATGGCAAATTCCCAAAAGGTCACACTAGCAGTATGTTTGACTTAGGCCACTTCCACCACTTCTGGAGGTTTCGCTTTGCTTTGTGGAAGCTTTTGGCCTATTTCCCCAGATTCCTGTGTGGCACCAAAACTTAACACAGGTGCTGTGAGGAAGAGCAGTTGTGTGTCTGAGAGCCTTCAGGTTTCCTCTGCCACACCAAACTAGAAGTTTGGCTAGTTTCTCTTTTCCCTAGCCGAGGCTCTGACTGAGCAAGCCAGAGTCTCGGCAAGCACCTAGAATCAGAAAATGCCTGCAGGGGAAAGAAAGATAAAAATCCCTGCTCACATAAAAGAGTTTTCTTCTTTCTGGAATTTTAGTTGGTTGGTTCTGAAGTTCTCTGATGCTCTAAAAATATATTTATAATTTATCTGGCTTTGTCCAGTTTTGCAGCAAGAGTGTTTTCCTGTCCTAGTCTCCTCTAAACCAGAAGTTCCCTTGTCATTAGTTTTTAACTCCATCAGTTATACCCTGCCAATATTATTATTGTTTGGTAAAGTCATGCTTTCAATGATTTATTCAGACGTTTACCCTTTTTTATCCTCACGATCCATTTTTACATCTTAGCATTTCTTCTTCTATCAATTTCTTCTTAAAGTACATTCTTTTTCACTTTTTAAATTTTTTCTTTGAGGAAGATTAGCCCTGGGCTAACATCTTTTCCTATCTTCTGCTATTTTGCATGTGGGTCACCACCACGGCATGGCTGATGAGTGCTGTAGGTCCACACCTGAGATCCAAACCCATGAACCCAGGCAACCAAAGTGGTGCGTGGTGAACTTAAACCAATACACCAGGTGGCTGGCTCCCTTAAAGTACATTCCTTCGATGTTCCTTAATGAGCATTTGTTGGTGGTAATACTCTTAGTAAATGTTTGCATAAAAATATCTTTAATTCACCCCAGTTCTTGAGATATGGTTTGATTGGGTATACACTGAAAGTGATCGTCTCTCTGTACCCTGAAGAATTAATCCAACTCTCTCTTGCCTTCCGTTGTTAAGACACGTATCATGGGTCTAAATGTAAGTCTCCATAAGTGTTCTGTCCCTCTGCGGGGCTTTGAATATCTTCTTTTGTATTTGGTGTTCTTTGGTTTCCCTGGATGGATCTGACTCTAGATTTATTTTTTTAATTCTGCTTGAGATGTATTCAGCTGCCTGAAGCTAGAGTAGAAGAATTTTATCAATTCTGGAAATTTCTGTTATTATGTCTGAATATTCCTTTAAATCATATATATATTTATATTTTTTAATTCAAATATATATGCACATACTTATTTATACACATTCAATATATATTCATTAAATATATATTTATATTATTTAACTCAATGTATTATATTATTCAATATAATGATTTATGTTATTCAAAAAATACATATATTATTCATATATATAGTTTCCTTTACTTGACCAAACTCAAGCCAGGCTCCTTTGAGCCCTCTTCTTCACTAGGCCTTGATCTTGGCCTATAATAACTACAGCCTCTCAGCACAAATGGTTTCACCCCACACACACACATTAAAGAATTAAACACTGACATAGTTTCTAACAGCTCAAATCCACATCCCTACGATGACCCCTGCCCCCTTATAGTGCCTGCCTGAGAAAGCTCAAGGCAGCCAAAAGAATTGACTGTTTGTTCTGGCCAACACTCGATCATTGGCCCCTGACATCCCTTTCTTAGAGCATTTACCCAAAAGTGCTTACAACTGTGAATCTTTCCTCTGTCTTTTTGAGTTGTGTATGTGTCTCCTATAACTGCATTTCTCAAGGTTCTGAGAGCCATTCCTTGAGAGGAGGACAGGGTGTCTGTCTCCCAGACTCTGTGAGAGGAGAGAAGTTAAACTTTGATCATTTCCAACTAGCAGACACAACTGGCCAGATCACACTGCACTGACCAACACTCTGTAGCTGTTCCCTCCCTGACTCTACTGAGCCCCTGCTCACCCCTCTGCCTGCTCCCTCATTCTCCCTTTCAAATGCCCCGTCACCTCTGTACAAATCAAATTGAATTCAGCCCTGTTCCCTCTTCCCTACTGCAGTGGTATATTACTGATTAAAATCTGTTTTGATCTTTTTAACTAGATTCTGGCTTTGTGTATACTCTACATTTAACACACATCCTGATAATCTCATGCATATGCATATATATGCATATACCAACACAACCATGGGCCCTCCAGGACCAGTTCAGCTGACCCCATCTTATCAACAGAGTAGTTCCGCATTTTCTTTCAGGAACTGACACCCCTCGTCCAGTTCAGGCCAGTTGAGACCACCAACCCATCAACCGGGCCTGCGCAAATGCTTGATAAGTGACCTTTTTGACATCGAGCTAAAAGCTCCATCCTCAGATCATGGTAACACTGCCAATTTGTGAACACACATCTGATGAAGAGCCATGAAGCTTGACTTTGCTTGCGCAGATCATCAATTACCTCACTTCTCCTTACTTCCAATCATCTACCTCCACACATCAGACCACCCTACCCTTCATCCCATAAATTGTAACCCAAGCCCTGGATCAGGGAGACAGATCTGAGACAGACACGTGCCCCATCTCCTTGCAGATCAATCTCACAAAATAAAGCTACAATTCTTTCCCCAAAAGCTAATGCCAGAATAATTACCTTTTTTAATGTAGATTGGGCAAGAGAACCTCAATATTGTGCGGTAACATCAATACATATATATATACTTAATGGATGTTTTATCTTCTTTTTCTTTTTCTTTGCTGAGGAGGATTCACCCTGAGCTAATATCTGTTGCCAATCTTCTTCTTTTTCAAAGGAAGATTCGCCCTGAGCTAACCTCTGTGCCAACCTTCCTCTATTTTGTATGTGGGTTGCCACCACAGCCTGGACCACTGATGAGTGGTGTAGGTCCATGCCCAGGAACTGAACCTGGGCCGTTGAAGTGGAGTTCTCTGAATTTAACCACTAGGCCATGGGTCTGGCCCATCTCTAACTGTTTTGAAGATGTTACTAGAGATGTAATTGAAGTTTCACTATGATCTCTGGATTTCCTTGCTGCTCCTTTAGTCCCTCACTTCAGTGTATGTGTTTCTTGCTCCATCTTTCATGCTAGAGGAATTCCTCAAATATCTAGTGGTCCTTGGCTACCCATTCGTATTTCTGTGATGAGGAGGAAACAGCTGAGTATGATCTCTGTGGGCCTGATGGGGCCTGTGTCTGTCTGGACTCAGTGTTTCTTCAGGGGTGTAGAGTGTTGACATAAACAAGCAAACAATGTTGGTACCCACACTGATCTCTAACAACATACTTATTCCACACATTCCCACAATGACAGACATCCTCTGAACACTTGGAAATGCTGACAACACACACACACACACACACACACACACACACACACACACACACTATTTGCAAATGACCAGCAGCATTCAGCCTGTAAACTGCACCTGATAATGCACACTGATAATCAGAACATACACACAAACTCACACACATACAGACCACTCACTGTCTCAGAGCCCACAGTGACTTGAACTCTAAACACACACAGACATCAACAAAACACACATTCACATAGATGCTATAATAGCCATGCACCCTGTGACCATACAGAATTGCTGAACACACACACATCCACACAACCAGGAACGTGACCGTGCACGTGTGGGCTTGATCAGGGGTTTTTTCACACCTCAGCATCAACATGGACACCCCGGGGCGAGAGGGAGAGGCAGAGGGCACAGGGAGAACATGGGGGGAGCAGACAGGAGGCACTTGCATAAAGCAAATATGATACCTGCAAAGCTGGTTGCTAAATGACATATGACTCAAGGGTATGAGGAGCCAAGAGGGTCTGAAATGGTACAAAGGAGGTGACTGATACAAACCCATCACAAGATATTGAAATGTAAGGGACAGTGATATTTTAAAAGGCACTGAGGAGAGTTCATCAAAGCTTAGGTATAATTCCAGACAATGAGTGACATGGAATTCTGGCCAAAGAACAGCCATTATTGCTGTTAAAATTCCTATTTAAATGTTTCTTATAAAATTATACTCATTGAAAAATGACAAATATTCATTGGTTTAAAACATTTAAAACATTTCAGGATAAAATTACTGCAGGTTCCACTTTTATTGAGTAGCTTTCCTTGGGCAGCTATAAAAGCTGGATAAAGCACACAGAACAGCTGCTTGAAGGGTCAGAGAACATGCCGTGCAGGCAGGACTTGGGGGTCTATAATCTCTGAGATGAGGGAAGCACAAGATTGTGAGCACCAGCTCCATGCAGCTTCTCCCCTAAGGCATTTGCTATTTCAACAGTGAGAGAAGAGAGTCTGAGTAGAAAGAGGAGGAAAAATGAAATGAAATTTGGTTCCAGCAAAGTCCAGTAACTTCTGCTTCCAGTCAGATGTGGTAAAGGCAGAGCAACAATTAAACATTGATTTAATAAATACAGTGTGTTTGAAAACACCAAAGGGATGTGGAAGAAACAGGACTAGATGAAATAAAATTTCAAAAAGTTAAGAGCCTTTTTAGGTGAGATTGCCCGACATACCCTCACCCGGGGGAATTTGCGTAATCTGGACTGTGGTAATCAGACTTGTGTTAGCAGAAGACAATAGTAAGTATAATCTGTCATATTGATCTATGTTAGCTTTTTAATATCACAAGTTTTGTTTCCCTGTTAAATTTTATTGCCTCCACTAGAAGACTCTGTGAAGGGAAGGACATTGTATCATTTGCCACGTGATCTCCAGAACATTCTTCAGTTGGGGCTGCATGACTACTATAGATATTTGTTAATTGTTGGTTTCATGAATGCTATGGACTGAATGTCTATGTAACCCAATTTCATACGTTAAAATCCTAACCCCTGACGCGATGGTATTTGAAAGTGGAGCCTTTGGGAGTTAATTAGGTTAGGTGAGGCCATGAGTGTGAAGCCCCCATGATGGGATTAGTGCCCTTATAAGGAGATGGAGGGCCAGAACTCTCTCTGCCAGATGAGGGTAGAGCAACAAGCTGTCCTTCTGCAAAACAGGAAGACAGGTCTCACCAAAAACAAATCAGCTGGAACCTAGATCTTGAACATCCCAGTCTTGAGAACTCTAAGGAATGCATTTCTGTTGTTAAAAGTGCCCAGTCTAGGGACAGCCCAGTTGCGCAGTGGCTAAGTGTGTGTGCTCCACTTCGGCGGCCTGAGGGTTTGCAGGATCGGATCCCGGGTGCACACTGACGCACCGCTTGTCAAGCCGTGCTGTGGCAGCGTCCCATATAAAAAGTAGAGGAAGATGGGCACAGATGTTAACCCAGGGCCAATCTTCCTCAGCAAAGATGAGGAGGATTGGCATCAGATCTTAGCTCAGGGCTGATCTTCCTCACACACACACACACAAAAACCCAAAAGTGCCCAGTCTAGGGGCCTGCCCCACCACCTAGTGGTTAAGTTTAGTGAGCTCCTCTCTGGTAGTCTGGGTTCGGTTCCTGGACACAGACCTACGCCACTCATCAGCAGCCATGCTGTGGGGGTGACCCACATACAAAATAGAGGAAGACTGGCATGGATGTTAGCTCATGATGACTCTTCCTCAGCAAAAATATAAATAAAGAACCCAGTCTATGGTATTTTTGTTACAGCATCCCATACTGACTAGGACACTGAGTGTGTGAATAACTTCATCTAGATCCATGATCCTTCTTCCACGTGACACATTATTGCCAATGATTCCTAATTTGGTGTGAGTCAAATGTCCCTTAAGGATCATAAAGACGTTAGGGACCTTCTCCGTAGTTATGTACATATTGATACGCATGAAAACGTTGCATCAAGTGCTTTATCGACGCCTTAGTCTCACACCTCATCCCATTAGCCTTCAACGAACCTCAGTGTTACAGCCAGTGCTTTGGGAAATAGAGGAAAGTCCCTGGACGGAAGAGGGACTGGTGTCCATCGTGCAGCTCCTGTCCTCTGCCCAGCCAGCTCCAGCGCAGGGTCAATTTATAAGATGGGCTTTCCTCCAGGCAGCTCTGTCTTTCTCCCAGCCTGTTCTCATATAGGATGATCTCACCAAGAGCAATGAGTGGAAATTGGAAGGGAAGAGCTACAGAAGGCATCTGCCAGGGGAAATTCTTTGTGGTTACATGATCTAGAATATGGACACCCGGCTGCTCTAAAGGGTCCTGAAAATGGAACCCTTCCCATGTCTGCAATATCCCTCTATGTCCTCTTTCCCCACCATCTCTCTGTTCTTGGTGGCAAAATTCCCTTGGCAACGACAATATAAAAATGCAAATAGGGAATGGTCCATTTCCAGTCTCAGAATTCTGTGAAATTTTACTGCCTATCCCCAGTCTCCCAGGACTAAGGCCCTTTTTACTCTTTTAAGATTAGATCACATTTTAATCTCCTTGAATCAGAGTTTTCTCTCATCCTTGTTATGTATATACATTTTCTAACACAGAATATTGAAAACATTATTTTTGGCCCTACAATTTCCAGATTAATTCATAGCTATTTTCTGATGGATGCATGCCTTTTTAATTATGTTTATAACTCCATTAACTATAGAAATTGACTACATGCTGAGTAGTAATGTACTAATACAGGAAAATGGCCCATTTTTATTCATCATAAAGTTTCATGTTTTCATCAAGACAAATACACGAATACTTAATTATTCAGCAAAAACTCTTACTGTGTACATGTAAGCAATAATAAATCTATTGGAGTTGGTTTACCTTGTCGATTATTCCTTGTTTCTGAATTGTCCCTTCAGCATTTCCATGAACATTTTAGAATCCTGCATCCTTATCCTACCATTTTAAATACTAGGTCATTGACAAAAGTCCACATGAAGAAATACGGAATAGATAGAAAATGACTGGCTTACTCTGGTCCTAACTCAGATCACGTAGGGCTTGAATCGTTGAACAAATGAGCCATTAACGGCGGCTACACCACTGGGATTTCCTGATCTAACATCGGTTATACAGCCTATTGTGGATATGGACTCTAGAATAGGATTGTGCTGTTATCCTCAGGGTAACTTGTTCTGCTGATCAATATTTTGGATCAATAAGTGATAAAATATTTTGACTAGCTGGTCTAGATTTTAATCACTCGGTGGTTATTTTCTTCCCTGAGGTCACCCCAACCAAAATTCTTAGTCCATTTAAGTTTTGTTATCCCTTGATTTGGCTTACCTTTGTTTTTTTTTAATTAATTGAAGCTCCATAGGGTCTTCTCGCCTTATTTTGTCATTCCCACCTCTTCAGGGAAAGGTCCATTTCACTGTTTAAATGTAAGAGAGAGTAAAACTCTCGAGTGGCCCTTCATACAAGTTCTCATTTAGACAACAAATGATGATGTTGCCTTTGCAAGGTCTGGTCACCGCGGCTTTTACACCGTGTCACTGAGCAAGCAGTGCCTGTAACACCAGAAATGCCAGAGGAGATGCTTTTTCTAAACAGGTGTGGGCTGTGTTTGCCGATTTTCTTTTAATTTTTAAAGCTTTCCTTGAATGCCTACCTGTGTTGGGTTAACAATTAATATAATAAATAATTATTGGGTTGAATTTATTTTATTGTTAACTTTTGGTGATTATGTGTTCTGATATCAGATTATGCAAGGAGAAACAACTCTTATTCCTCATAGTAACAGTACTACTTCTATGAATTAATAGATTAATGCAGTATTAGATTAGGAGTTAGTTTCTGTGACTGAAATTAAGTATATTGTCGAACCCGAAAGCTTTCTTAATTGGTGGCTGAATTTAGGCCAACGAGGGTATTGTTTGTACTCCCTCTCTAAGGAAGGTTGTATCCTGTATCTAAAAGGCTGTACCTCTTTAGGGCTGGGTCTGGAGGAGGCAGGAGGCTGGACAAGTGTGGAGCTGGCTCTGGCCCAGAGGGATGAGCAAGAGACACAGGGCACCTGCTGCCACACACAGCCGCAGCAGACATCACTCATCAGTCACGACATGCTTGGCTGCAGAGCCAAGAGAGCCCCCAGTCCAACAAGGTGCACTCCGAAGCCACTCCCGGGCAGAGCAGGGGACTGTGATGAACCCATTTGCAGTCCCTGCTCCCCTAAGACGTGCTGCAGGCCTCCTCTCCCCACTTACCTCAGCAGCTCCTCACTGTCCTCGGGACTCAGGCCTTCAAGGCCCGCCAGCAGGCTGCTCCAGCACTTCTCCTTCCTTATCATCGTCTCCCCTCTCTGCTCCCACTCTAGTTCCAGGGCAAGTTACTTGTGGCTCCTGAGTGCTGCTCCTTGGCCTGGAAGGCCCTTCCTTCACCCCATCCACCCTGTGCACTCCTACTTACGCTTCAAGACTCGACTCCAGTGATGCCTCCTCAGGAAGCCCTCCCTGATGCTCCATCTTCCCAGGCATGCTCTGGGCCACCACTCTGCCTCCTGCCCACGTCCATCACTGCCGGGAACCTTGCTGGGCCCTTGTCTGGTCTCCACGTCCAGCCTAGCCCCTAAGGGGGGGAGGAAATGCTTAGGCTCAGGCAGTGGAGCAGACTCCTGGACCGTGGTGACACTCTCCACCCAAGGAGAGGTCATTCATTGACCCACTTCCAGCTTGGGCCCAATGCAGCTCAGGGGGAGCCAGGACACAGGGAGGCTGGCTCTGGGCTCCACAGGTCACAGGGTCAGCCTAGAGAAAGGGCACAAGGGGCCACACAAAGGGCCTCAGGACAGAACTCCAAGTCAACAATACCCTTGCCAAGGGCAGCAGGGGCCAAAGGCAGCTGCACAGGCCGCAGGAGGTTCTGGTGAGCTTTTCATCTGCTCAGAGAGGCCCAGGGCTGGATAGAAGGAACTCAGGAGGCCCGTCTGAGGTGGAGGCCACCTCGGGGGCATGTAAGCAGAAGCTGAGCTTCCCACAGTAAGTGGAATCTGAAGAGGTGACCCTCAGACCCCTGGCAGCTCTAACGTCTCCGAGTTGGAAGTCAGTCCCCTCAGTCACAGCCTCTAGCTGCCCCCTCATAGGGCTGTGCCTCTCAAACACAGCTCCCAAGGTGAGTGGAGGCTGAAGGTGAATCAAACTTCCTACCCGTGAGAACCTCTGTGATCCCGGCCTCCCACAAGGGGCCAAGGATGATGAGCAAGGAACAGAGGGACTGACCCACACGACTTCCCCACGGATTCTGAACATGCTTGTGATTCACGGGGCCAATTAGTATCTGTCCTCATCTCCACTCCTCTCTCCCCAAAAGGACATGTCAGTGTTTACTATGACATCCACAGACACATCAAGGGCATCTGGGAAGAGTCATGTGTACATCTGGAGAGAAAGGAACTGTGAAAACCAGTAATATCTGCATCCATGTGTGCAGATACTGACATCCACATACAGCTGTCACATTCCTCCAGCAGCCCTGGAATACTCCGCAATCACGCTGACAGGTTTTGGCACATGGGAGCCAAACCAACTGGTGCTGTCCCCGAATGCCACCACTGCTGGGGCCTACCTTGAGATTGGGGGGAGCCTGGGTGCCATGCCCCATCTCACAAAATTCTGGCTGTTGTCCAGGAGGGTCTCACAGCCTTTGAGGATCATGCACTCCATGGCTATGTTTTCCTGGATGCTCTCTGTCTCATTTACTTCATTGTTCATTATCCTGTGGGGACAGAAAATAAGCCAGAGACAGGCTGTCCCCACCTCTCAGGGAGAAGGGAATGCCGGGCCTCTGGCCAGACGTAGGAAGAAGGCCTGGCACCCAGGATGCTCAGGTGGAGCCTGTGGTCATGAAGGGGGAGAGAGCATGCATATTGAATACCTGCTGTGCTGGGCACTCTATGGGCATGATCTCACATCATCCTTCTGACAGCCCAAGGAGACAGGCTTCAGGAAAGGGGATCAGGGTCTTGGGACAAAGGGCTTGGCACTCATGTGCCTTCCTCACTCCTGCCCGACCGGGAACAGGGCAACCCACAGTGACGAGGAGCCTAGCAGGAGACCCAGGTATCATCCTTGGGGAAGTGTGCAGGATTTGGCTCCTTGGGGCATGAGAAGACTGGGGTCCCCACCCCACAATGGTTTTTGTTAGTCTGCAATCACGCTCTGATTACATTTGCTCCCTGAGTGAACCTCCACTCCGGAGCCTGTGCCCTGCCCTGGTCCAGCCTTGTCCTCCCTCTACCCAGCTGGGATCCGTGGCCCTACTGGCTGCCTTTTGCTGGATTCGGGAAGCCATTTAGGGCACTGAGTGTTTGGCAGGGCTGGGTACTGGACCTCACATACTGCACACCGACAATCCTTTGCAGTTTGTGGCAGCTCAACACTGACTACGAGGCTGCTCATCATCTCTTGGCCTTCATAAGGTGGAGAACCCAGGGTTCAGCTCTTGGTGCGCATCTCGTTCCTGCCTAAACTCACTCCCCTGGTGATCTCACTAGTCTTGTGACTTTAAATACCATCTCCGAGCTGATGGTTCCTGAATGGCTCCCATCCTGAAACCCCAGACTCAAACACCCTCCTCCCTTCTTGTCCTCTCCACCACTGTTGTCCATCTCAAGTTCAACATGCCCCCAGTAAAGCTCCAGTGAAGCAAGAAAGACTGCCCCTCCACACCTGCCCTTCCTGCACCTTTCTCCATCCCGGTTAGCAGCAACTCCAACCTTCTGCTTGCTCAGCCAAAAACGCTGGACTCACCCTTGACTCCCGTCTTCTCTCTCCTCACATCTAATGCATCAGAAACTCCTGTTGGTTCCATCTTCAAAACACACCCAGAATCTGAACCTCCTTCTCGCCTCCACTGCCACCACCTGGTACAGGCCACCGTCAACTGCTGCCTGGGTTGTTGTAGGCGCCTTGTTCCTGGCCCCTCTGCTTCTGCCCCGGCAGAGGAAGGTTGCCCCGTACTTTGGTGACTGAAAGAGGGGCAGGGGAGGGGCCTTGACCAGAGGGCTGGGGCCTCTGACACTGGACTAGTCATGGGCTTCTCCACCCATGACACTGCCTGCTGTTGACTGCAGCCTTGAGCACATGAAGGCCCATCACCCAGGACCCCCTCTGGGGCTCCTAAACCACAGATTGTGACACACTGACACTGGAGAACAGAGGAAGTTGGCAGAGTGCCTGTGAGTCCCTGGGCGGTTCCCCATTTTGGCAGGTGGGCTCACGTGAGTACCCAAGGCCCTTCCTCGAACCCCATCTGTGCCAAGGACAGCACAGCACCCACACCATCCCACCAAGTGCCCACTGGGCTTCAGCTGTGAACTCCTCAGATTGTTCCGGGGGCCCTGCTTGCAGGTGGGGCAAGCTGGGGGTCCCCCAACCCTCACCACTTGGGATCCTAACCTGAACATGAGCTTTTACCATCTGGGGGTCAGCAAACTCCCACTGGGGAGCCTCCTCAGCCCTGGCTTGTCCACTGGCGGGGGCACCCGGAAGCCGGGCTCACCCAGACAGCTCCTCCATTTTAGCCCTGGCGTCGTCCAGGCTATTGGCTCGATGTGCTCATGAAAAGTGGGCCAGGAGCTCATGCAGTGTCAGAATGTGCCTGGGAATCTGCAGCAGGGAGAGGCAGGGGGAGAAGAACAGAGGCAAAGATGGGGAAGGAGAGAGACAGTGATGAAGCAAGTCAGAGAGAGAGCAGCAACGTAGAGAGGGGGAGAGAGAGAGACAAAGCAAATGGAGAATGGCTCTCTCAGCTCCCAGCACTCCCACGAGCAGGGCTGAGGATGGACACCCACAGCACTTCTGATCTCAGACTCTAAGGTGGAGCCTCTTCCAAGGTCTTGTCTGGGGCAAGAGCCCAACGTTTGAGGCTCTAAGCCGACAGGAGGAAGGGCCTGGAGGTGGGCTTAGGACCCAGAGCTCCCCCTCACCTTCCCACACTGCCTGCTCTGCGGAGCTGGACAGCCTGTGTGGTCCGCTGGGTCAGGGGCTGGCTCTAACCGCATTCTCCACGCAGCCCAGAGCTGGGGCCTGTTAGGGCCTGGGCCCTCCCGGCCATGGGCCCCTGGTGTTCCCAGAGGTGGCTTCCTCCCAGCTGGGGCCCTCACTGCCATGGCCCCCGAGTGGTCTCCCCAGGCATGTGCCCTCAAGGACATGGTTCAGACTTTTAGATCAGACCTGCTTTCTAGCTATTAATCTCCATTTCCGTCTCTCTGAAATAAGGCCATCTGTCTCCTTGGGCTGTCAGAAGGATGATGTGAGATCATGCCCATAGAGTGCCCAGCACAGCAGGTATTCAATATGCATGCTCTCTCCCCCTTCATGACCACAGGCTCCACCTGAGCATCCTGGGTGCCAGGCCTTCTTCCTACGTCTGGCCAGAGGCCCGGCATTCCCTTCTCCCTGAGAGGTGGGGACAGCCTGTCTCTGGCTTATTTTCTGTCCCCACAGGATAATGAACAATGAAGTAAATGAGACAGAGAGCATCCAGGAAAACATAGCCATGGAGTGCATGATCCTCAAAGGCTGTGAGACCCTCCTGGACAACAGCCAGAATTTTGTGAGATGGGGCATGGCACCCAGGCTCCCCCCAATCTCAAGGTAGGCCCCAGCAGTGGTGGCATTCGGGGACAGCACCAGTTGGTTTGGCTCCCATGTGCCAAAACCTGTCAGCGTGATTGCGGAGTATTCCAGGGCTGCTGGAGGAATGTGACAGCTGTATGTGGATGTCAGTATCTGCACACATGGATGCAGATATTACTGGTTTTCACAGTTCCTTTCTCTCCAGATGTACACATGACTCTTCCCAGATGCCCTTGATGTGTCTGTGGATGTCATAGTAAACACTGACATGTCCTTTTGGGGAGAGAGGAGTGGAGATGAGGACAGATACTAATTGGCCCCGTGAATCACAAGCATGTTCAGAATCCGTGGGGAAGTCGTGTGGGTCAGTCCCTCTGTCCCTTGCTCATCATCCTTGGCCCCTTGTGGGAGGCCGGGATCACAGAGGTTCTCACGGGTAGGAAGTTTGATTCACCTTCAGCCTCCACTCACCTTGGGAGCTGTGTTTGAGAGGCACAGCCCTATGAGGGGGCAGCTAGAGGCTGTGACTGAGGGGACTGACTTCCAACTCGGAGACGTTAGAGCTGCCAGGGGTCTGAGGGTCACCTCTTCAGATTCCACTTACTGTGGGAAGCTCAGCTTCTGCTTACATGCCCCCGAGGTGGCCTCCACCTCAGACGGGCCTCCTGAGTTCCTTCTATCCAGCCCTGGGCCTCTCTGAGCAGATGAAAAGCTCACCAGAACCTCCTGCGGCCTGTGCAGCTGCCTTTGGCCCCTGCTGCCCTTGGCAAGGGTATTGTTGACTTGGAGTTCTGTCCTGAGGCCCTTTGTGTGGCCCCTTGTGCCCTTTCTCTAGGCTGACCCTGTGACCTGTGGAGCCCAGAGCCAGCCTCCCTGTGTCCTGGCTCCCCCTGAGCTGCATTGGGCCCAAGCTGGAAGTGGGTCAATGAATGACCTCTCCTTGGGTGGAGAGTGTCACCACGGTCCAGGAGTCTGCTCCACTGCCTGAGCC
This sequence comes from Diceros bicornis minor, assembly GCF_020826845.1. Lineage (NCBI taxonomy): Eukaryota > Metazoa > Chordata > Mammalia > Perissodactyla > Rhinocerotidae > Diceros > Diceros bicornis. The sequence goes on along the minus strand of NC_080750.1, from coordinate 77,402,855 downwards.
TAAGCATTTCCTCCCCCCCTTAGGGGCTAGGCTGGACGTGGAGACCAGACAAGGGCCCAGCAAGGTTCCCGGCAGTGATGGACGTGGGCAGGAGGCAGAGTGGTGGCCCAGAGCATGCCTGGGAAGATGGAGCATCAGGGGGGGCTTCCTGAGGAGGCATCACTGGAGTCGAGTCTTGAAGCGTAAGTAGGAGTGCACAGGGTGGATGGGGTGAAGGAAGGGCCTTCCAGGCCAAGGAGCAGCACTCAGGAGCCACAAGTAACTTGCCCTGGAACTAGAGTGGGAGCAGAGAGGGGAGACGATGATAAGGAAGGAGAAGTGCTGGAGCAGCCTGCTGGCGGGCCTTGAAGGCCTGAGTCCCGAGGACAGTGAGGAGCTGCTGAGGTAAGTGGGGAGAGGAGGCCTGCAGCACGTCTTAGGGGAGCAGGGACTGCAAATGGGTTCATCACAGTCCCCTGCTCTGCCCGGGAGTGGCTTCGGAGTGCACCTTGTTGGACTGGGGGCTCTCTTGGCTCTGCAGCCAAGCATGTCGTGACTGATGAGTGATGTCTGCTGCGGCTGTGTGTGGCAGCAGGTGCCCTGTGTCTCTTGCTCATCCCTCTGGGCCAGAGCCAGCTCCACACTTGTCCAGCCTCCTGCCTCCTCCAGACCCAGCCCTAAAGAGGTACAGCCTTTTAGATACAGGATACAACCTTCCTTAGAGAGGGAGTACAAACAATACCCTCGTTGGCCTAAATTCAGCCACCAATTAAGAAAGCTTTCGGGTTCGACAATATACTTAATTTCAGTCACAGAAACTAACTCCTAATCTAATACTGCATTAATCTATTAATTCATAGAAGTAGTACTGTTACTATGAGGAATAAGAGTTGTTTCTCCTTGCATAATCTGATATCAGAACACATAATCACCAAAAGTTAACAATAAAATAAATTCAACCCAATAATTATTTATTATATTAATTGTTAACCCAACACAGGTAGGCATTCAAGGAAAGCTTTAAAAATTAAAAGAAAATCGGCAAACACAGCCCACACCTGTTTAGAAAAAGCATCTCCTCTGGCATTTCTGGTGTTACAGGCACTGCTTGCTCAGTGACACGGTGTAAAAGCCGCGGTGACCAGACCTTGCAAAGGCAACATCATCATTTGTTGTCTAAATGAGAACTTGTATGAAGGGCCACTCGAGAGTTTTACTCTCTCTTACATTTAAACAGTGAAATGGACCTATCCCTGAAGAGGTGGGAATGACAAAATAAGGCGAGAAGACCCTATGGAGCTTCAATTAATTAAAAAAAAACAAAGGTAAGCCAAATCAAGGGATAACAAAACTTAAATGGACTAAGAATTTTGGTTGGGGTGACCTCAGGGAAGAAAATAACCACCGAGTGATTAAAATCTAGACCAGCTAGTCAAAATATTTTATCACTTATTGATCCAAAATATTGATCAGCAGAACAAGTTACCCTGAGGATAACAGCACAATCCTATTCTAGAGTCCATATCCACAATAGGCTGTATAACCGATGTTAGATCAGGAAATCCCAGTGGTGTAGCCGCCGTTAATGGCTCATTTGTTCAACGATTCAAGCCCTACGTGATCTGAGTTAGGACCAGAGTAAGCCAGTCATTTTCTATCTATTCCGTATTTCTTCATGTGGACTTTTGTCAATGACCTAGTATTTAAAATGGTAGGATAAGGATGCAGGATTCTAAAATGTTCATGGAAATGCTGAAGGGACAATTCAGAAACAAGGAATAATCGACAAGGTAAACCAACTCCAATAGATTTATTATTGCTTACATGTACACAGTAAGAGTTTTTGCTGAATAATTAAGTATTCGTGTATTTGTCTTGATGAAAACATGAAACTTTATGATGAATAAAAATGGGCCATTTTCCTGTATTAGTACATTACTACTCAGCATGTAGTCAATTTCTATAGTTAATGGAGTTATAAACATAATTAAAAAGGCATGCATCCATCAGAAAATAGCTATGAATTAATCTGGAAATTGTAGGGCCAAAAATAATGTTTTCAATATTCTGTGTTAGAAAATGTATATACATAACAAGGATGAGAGAAAACTCTGATTCAAGGAGATTAAAATGTGATCTAATCTTAAAAGAGTAAAAAGGGCCTTAGTCCTGGGAGACTGGGGATAGGCAGTAAAATTTCACAGAATTCTGAGACTGGAAATGGACCATTCCCTATTTGCATTTTTATATTGTCGTTGCCAAGGGAATTTTGCCACCAAGAACAGAGAGATGGTGGGGAAAGAGGACATAGAGGGATATTGCAGACATGGGAAGGGTTCCATTTTCAGGACCCTTTAGAGCAGCCGGGTGTCCATATTCTAGATCATGTAACCACAAAGAATTTCCCCTGGCAGATGCCTTCTGTAGCTCTTCCCTTCCAATTTCCACTCATTGCTCTTGGTGAGATCATCCTATATGAGAACAGGCTGGGAGAAAGACAGAGCTGCCTGGAGGAAAGCCCATCTTATAAATTGACCCTGCGCTGGAGCTGGCTGGGCAGAGGACAGGAGCTGCACGATGGACACCAGTCCCTCTTCCGTCCAGGGACTTTCCTCTATTTCCCAAAGCACTGGCTGTAACACTGAGGTTCGTTGAAGGCTAATGGGATGAGGTGTGAGACTAAGGCGTCGATAAAGCACTTGATGCAACGTTTTCATGCGTATCAATATGTACATAACTACGGAGAAGGTCCCTAACGTCTTTATGATCCTTAAGGGACATTTGACTCACACCAAATTAGGAATCATTGGCAATAATGTGTCACGTGGAAGAAGGATCATGGATCTAGATGAAGTTATTCACACACTCAGTGTCCTAGTCAGTATGGGATGCTGTAACAAAAATACCATAGACTGGGTTCTTTATTTATATTTTTGCTGAGGAAGAGTCATCATGAGCTAACATCCATGCCAGTCTTCCTCTATTTTGTATGTGGGTCACCCCCACAGCATGGCTGCTGATGAGTGGCGTAGGTCTGTGTCCAGGAACCGAACCCAGACTACCAGAGAGGAGCTCACTAAACTTAACCACTAGGTGGTGGGGCAGGCCCCTAGACTGGGCACTTTTGGGTTTTTGTGTGTGTGTGTGTGAGGAAGATCAGCCCTGAGCTAAGATCTGATGCCAATCCTCCTCATCTTTGCTGAGGAAGATTGGCCCTGGGTTAACATCTGTGCCCATCTTCCTCTACTTTTTATATGGGACGCTGCCACAGCACGGCTTGACAAGCGGTGCGTCAGTGTGCACCCGGGATCCGATCCTGCAAACCCTCAGGCCGCCGAAGTGGAGCACACACACTTAGCCACTGCGCAACTGGGCTGTCCCTAGACTGGGCACTTTTAACAACAGAAATGCATTCCTTAGAGTTCTCAAGACTGGGATGTTCAAGATCTAGGTTCCAGCTGATTTGTTTTTGGTGAGACCTGTCTTCCTGTTTTGCAGAAGGACAGCTTGTTGCTCTACCCTCATCTGGCAGAGAGAGTTCTGGCCCTCCATCTCCTTATAAGGGCACTAATCCCATCATGGGGGCTTCACACTCATGGCCTCACCTAACCTAATTAACTCCCAAAGGCTCCACTTTCAAATACCATCGCGTCAGGGGTTAGGATTTTAACGTATGAAATTGGGTTACATAGACATTCAGTCCATAGCATTCATGAAACCAACAATTAACAAATATCTATAGTAGTCATGCAGCCCCAACTGAAGAATGTTCTGGAGATCACGTGGCAAATGATACAATGTCCTTCCCTTCACAGAGTCTTCTAGTGGAGGCAATAAAATTTAACAGGGAAACAAAACTTGTGATATTAAAAAGCTAACATAGATCAATATGACAGATTATACTTACTATTGTCTTCTGCTAACACAAGTCTGATTACCACAGTCCAGATTACGCAAATTCCCCCGGGTGAGGGTATGTCGGGCAATCTCACCTAAAAAGGCTCTTAACTTTTTGAAATTTTATTTCATCTAGTCCTGTTTCTTCCACATCCCTTTGGTGTTTTCAAACACACTGTATTTATTAAATCAATGTTTAATTGTTGCTCTGCCTTTACCACATCTGACTGGAAGCAGAAGTTACTGGACTTTGCTGGAACCAAATTTCATTTCATTTTTCCTCCTCTTTCTACTCAGACTCTCTTCTCTCACTGTTGAAATAGCAAATGCCTTAGGGGAGAAGCTGCATGGAGCTGGTGCTCACAATCTTGTGCTTCCCTCATCTCAGAGATTATAGACCCCCAAGTCCTGCCTGCACGGCATGTTCTCTGACCCTTCAAGCAGCTGTTCTGTGTGCTTTATCCAGCTTTTATAGCTGCCCAAGGAAAGCTACTCAATAAAAGTGGAACCTGCAGTAATTTTATCCTGAAATGTTTTAAATGTTTTAAACCAATGAATATTTGTCATTTTTCAATGAGTATAATTTTATAAGAAACATTTAAATAGGAATTTTAACAGCAATAATGGCTGTTCTTTGGCCAGAATTCCATGTCACTCATTGTCTGGAATTATACCTAAGCTTTGATGAACTCTCCTCAGTGCCTTTTAAAATATCACTGTCCCTTACATTTCAATATCTTGTGATGGGTTTGTATCAGTCACCTCCTTTGTACCATTTCAGACCCTCTTGGCTCCTCATACCCTTGAGTCATATGTCATTTAGCAACCAGCTTTGCAGGTATCATATTTGCTTTATGCAAGTGCCTCCTGTCTGCTCCCCCCATGTTCTCCCTGTGCCCTCTGCCTCTCCCTCTCGCCCCGGGGTGTCCATGTTGATGCTGAGGTGTGAAAAAACCCCTGATCAAGCCCACACGTGCACGGTCACGTTCCTGGTTGTGTGGATGTGTGTGTGTTCAGCAATTCTGTATGGTCACAGGGTGCATGGCTATTATAGCATCTATGTGAATGTGTGTTTTGTTGATGTCTGTGTGTGTTTAGAGTTCAAGTCACTGTGGGCTCTGAGACAGTGAGTGGTCTGTATGTGTGTGAGTTTGTGTGTATGTTCTGATTATCAGTGTGCATTATCAGGTGCAGTTTACAGGCTGAATGCTGCTGGTCATTTGCAAATAGTGTGTGTGTGTGTGTGTGTGTGTGTGTGTGTGTGTGTGTTGTCAGCATTTCCAAGTGTTCAGAGGATGTCTGTCATTGTGGGAATGTGTGGAATAAGTATGTTGTTAGAGATCAGTGTGGGTACCAACATTGTTTGCTTGTTTATGTCAACACTCTACACCCCTGAAGAAACACTGAGTCCAGACAGACACAGGCCCCATCAGGCCCACAGAGATCATACTCAGCTGTTTCCTCCTCATCACAGAAATACGAATGGGTAGCCAAGGACCACTAGATATTTGAGGAATTCCTCTAGCATGAAAGATGGAGCAAGAAACACATACACTGAAGTGAGGGACTAAAGGAGCAGCAAGGAAATCCAGAGATCATAGTGAAACTTCAATTACATCTCTAGTAACATCTTCAAAACAGTTAGAGATGGGCCAGACCCATGGCCTAGTGGTTAAATTCAGAGAACTCCACTTCAACGGCCCAGGTTCAGTTCCTGGGCATGGACCTACACCACTCATCAGTGGTCCAGGCTGTGGTGGCAACCCACATACAAAATAGAGGAAGGTTGGCACAGAGGTTAGCTCAGGGCGAATCTTCCTTTGAAAAAGAAGAAGATTGGCAACAGATATTAGCTCAGGGTGAATCCTCCTCAGCAAAGAAAAAGAAAAAGAAGATAAAACATCCATTAAGTATATATATATGTATTGATGTTACCGCACAATATTGAGGTTCTCTTGCCCAATCTACATTAAAAAAGGTAATTATTCTGGCATTAGCTTTTGGGGAAAGAATTGTAGCTTTATTTTGTGAGATTGATCTGCAAGGAGATGGGGCACGTGTCTGTCTCAGATCTGTCTCCCTGATCCAGGGCTTGGGTTACAATTTATGGGATGAAGGGTAGGGTGGTCTGATGTGTGGAGGTAGATGATTGGAAGTAAGGAGAAGTGAGGTAATTGATGATCTGCGCAAGCAAAGTCAAGCTTCATGGCTCTTCATCAGATGTGTGTTCACAAATTGGCAGTGTTACCATGATCTGAGGATGGAGCTTTTAGCTCGATGTCAAAAAGGTCACTTATCAAGCATTTGCGCAGGCCCGGTTGATGGGTTGGTGGTCTCAACTGGCCTGAACTGGACGAGGGGTGTCAGTTCCTGAAAGAAAATGCGGAACTACTCTGTTGATAAGATGGGGTCAGCTGAACTGGTCCTGGAGGGCCCATGGTTGTGTTGGTATATGCATATATATGCATATGCATGAGATTATCAGGATGTGTGTTAAATGTAGAGTATACACAAAGCCAGAATCTAGTTAAAAAGATCAAAACAGATTTTAATCAGTAATATACCACTGCAGTAGGGAAGAGGGAACAGGGCTGAATTCAATTTGATTTGTACAGAGGTGACGGGGCATTTGAAAGGGAGAATGAGGGAGCAGGCAGAGGGGTGAGCAGGGGCTCAGTAGAGTCAGGGAGGGAACAGCTACAGAGTGTTGGTCAGTGCAGTGTGATCTGGCCAGTTGTGTCTGCTAGTTGGAAATGATCAAAGTTTAACTTCTCTCCTCTCACAGAGTCTGGGAGACAGACACCCTGTCCTCCTCTCAAGGAATGGCTCTCAGAACCTTGAGAAATGCAGTTATAGGAGACACATACACAACTCAAAAAGACAGAGGAAAGATTCACAGTTGTAAGCACTTTTGGGTAAATGCTCTAAGAAAGGGATGTCAGGGGCCAATGATCGAGTGTTGGCCAGAACAAACAGTCAATTCTTTTGGCTGCCTTGAGCTTTCTCAGGCAGGCACTATAAGGGGGCAGGGGTCATCGTAGGGATGTGGATTTGAGCTGTTAGAAACTATGTCAGTGTTTAATTCTTTAATGTGTGTGTGTGGGGTGAAACCATTTGTGCTGAGAGGCTGTAGTTATTATAGGCCAAGATCAAGGCCTAGTGAAGAAGAGGGCTCAAAGGAGCCTGGCTTGAGTTTGGTCAAGTAAAGGAAACTATATATATGAATAATATATGTATTTTTTGAATAACATAAATCATTATATTGAATAATATAATACATTGAGTTAAATAATATAAATATATATTTAATGAATATATATTGAATGTGTATAAATAAGTATGTGCATATATATTTGAATTAAAAAATATAAATATATATATGATTTAAAGGAATATTCAGACATAATAACAGAAATTTCCAGAATTGATAAAATTCTTCTACTCTAGCTTCAGGCAGCTGAATACATCTCAAGCAGAATTAAAAAAATAAATCTAGAGTCAGATCCATCCAGGGAAACCAAAGAACACCAAATACAAAAGAAGATATTCAAAGCCCCGCAGAGGGACAGAACACTTATGGAGACTTACATTTAGACCCATGATACGTGTCTTAACAACGGAAGGCAAGAGAGAGTTGGATTAATTCTTCAGGGTACAGAGAGACGATCACTTTCAGTGTATACCCAATCAAACCATATCTCAAGAACTGGGGTGAATTAAAGATATTTTTATGCAAACATTTACTAAGAGTATTACCACCAACAAATGCTCATTAAGGAACATCGAAGGAATGTACTTTAAGGGAGCCAGCCACCTGGTGTATTGGTTTAAGTTCACCACGCACCACTTTGGTTGCCTGGGTTCATGGGTTTGGATCTCAGGTGTGGACCTACAGCACTCATCAGCCATGCCGTGGTGGTGACCCACATGCAAAATAGCAGAAGATAGGAAAAGATGTTAGCCCAGGGCTAATCTTCCTCAAAGAAAAAATTTAAAAAGTGAAAAAGAATGTACTTTAAGAAGAAATTGATAGAAGAAGAAATGCTAAGATGTAAAAATGGATCGTGAGGATAAAAAAGGGTAAACGTCTGAATAAATCATTGAAAGCATGACTTTACCAAACAATAATAATATTGGCAGGGTATAACTGATGGAGTTAAAAACTAATGACAAGGGAACTTCTGGTTTAGAGGAGACTAGGACAGGAAAACACTCTTGCTGCAAAACTGGACAAAGCCAGATAAATTATAAATATATTTTTAGAGCATCAGAGAACTTCAGAACCAACCAACTAAAATTCCAGAAAGAAGAAAACTCTTTTATGTGAGCAGGGATTTTTATCTTTCTTTCCCCTGCAGGCATTTTCTGATTCTAGGTGCTTGCCGAGACTCTGGCTTGCTCAGTCAGAGCCTCGGCTAGGGAAAAGAGAAACTAGCCAAACTTCTAGTTTGGTGTGGCAGAGGAAACCTGAAGGCTCTCAGACACACAACTGCTCTTCCTCACAGCACCTGTGTTAAGTTTTGGTGCCACACAGGAATCTGGGGAAATAGGCCAAAAGCTTCCACAAAGCAAAGCGAAACCTCCAGAAGTGGTGGAAGTGGCCTAAGTCAAACATACTGCTAGTGTGACCTTTTGGGAATTTGCCATATTGTGAACAATGTAAGGTAGGAGGCTGGAGAGCTACGCTGAGATGTCTGACGGGCGTAGCTAAGTTTTCTGTGGGCTCCCAAACCTGAGGAGACAGATCTACCAGACTTAGGACCAGACCCCTGTGCGGGGGAGGGGAGCACCGCAAACAGGAACAGGGGGAAAGTGGAAGGCCTGGGTTTACTAAAACTGAGACCCAGACCCAACTCTGATCAAGGTCTGATTGGACTCAAGTGCTCCAACTTCACTCTGTTTCCCAATGAAGGAAGATAAGGTCATGTGAAACCTCTCGAGTTATGTTACACGGACGTTACAAAGACACTCGTGGGAGGCTGGAGAAGGCAAACCACAGACTGGGAGAAGACCTTTGCAAATCACATATCTGACAGGACTATAAAGAACTCTCAAAACTCGGCAATAAGAAAATTCAAGTTTAAAATGGTCACAGATTTGGACACTTCACCAAAGAAGATACGCAGATGGCAAATAAGCACATGAAAAGATGCTCAAGGTCGTTAATCATGAGAAAAAGGCACATAAAAACCACATTGAGATCCTGCTATGTACATACTGGAATGACTAGAATTAAAGAGGTTGAGCATACCAAGTGTTAATGAGGATGGAAAGTAACTGGAACACCCTTACATTGCTGGTGGGAACACAAAGTGGTTCAGCCTCTTTGGAAAACAGTTTTAAAGTGGAGTTTATTATGCTGCTGTAACAAATTAGCACAAATTTCATGGCTTAAATCAACTCAGATTTATTGTTTTACAGTACTGTAGGTTAGCAGTCTGACACGGGTCTCTTTGGGCTATAATCAAGGTGTTGGCAGAGCTAGGTTCTTTTGGGGGGACTTTAAAGCTTAATCCATTTCCTAGCCTTTTCAAGCTTCTAGAGACCACCACATTCCTTAGCCTATGCCCCCCTCCTCCACCCTCAAAACCAAGAACTCGGCATCTCTCTGGCCCTGCTTCCCTTGGATCTTTTTCTACTCTACTGCTTCTCTTTCCCTTTTAAGGGCCTTTGTGATGCACTGGGCCCACCTGGATAATCCAGGATCCTCTCCCTATTTTAAAGTCAGTTGATCAGTAACCTTAATTCTGTCTGCAAATTTAATTCACCTTTGCCAAGTAAACCAATGTATTCCCAGGTTCAGGGATTAGGACATCTTTGTGGGCCATGACTTTGCTACCACAAAGAGTTTTTAAAATAAAGTTAAACATGCACATACCATATGACCCAGCAATTCCACTTCTATGTGCTTACCCAGGAGAAGAAGACATGTTCATGCAAAAACTTGTTTGCCTTCTCAAATCATAAAGATTTATAGCAGCTTTATTCATAGTCAAAAAAGACAAAACTGAAAATAACTCAAATGTCCTTCAACTGGTGGATGGATAAACTGTGGTAAATTCATACAATGGATACTACATTCAGCAATAAAACAGAAGGAACTGCTGATACAGTCAACAACATGGATGAACACTCAAATAAATGTATCATGCTAAATGAAAGAAACCAGACTCAAAAGGCCAAATACTGTAGGATTCCATTTATATGATATTCCAGAAAAGACAAACCATAGAGAAAGACAACAGATCATTAACCACCAGGGGTTAAGGTTGGGGGAAGAGTTGACTAGAAAAGAGCAGCTCAAGGGAGTTCTGGGTGCTGGAACTGTTCTGTATCTCAATTTTGGTAGTTGCACAGCTCCATGCGTTTGTCAAAAGAGGAAAACAAATACTTCATTCCTCACCCATCAGATTGGCAAAAATTTAAAAATCTGACAATGCCAATCTGACCATTCCCAGGGCAAGGATGACTCAAACACTGTTGGAGGGAATGGAAATTGTTAAAACTTCAGAGGATGATTTGGCTGCAGCTCATCAAGAGGCTGATGCACATCAGCCTCTGGCCCAACAATCCAATCACAGGCAGGTGTCCATTCTAGGGAGTTCACACGTGTGCTCGAGGAGACACACACAAGGATGGTCATTAAACATGGCAGGGGAATAAATTAATTGTGGTTAGTAGTTACTTAAAAAAGAAAGGAAAGAAATGCATATGGAAAATAATCGACCCTGCTGGCTATGTATATGATATGAGAAGGTAACTCATTGATTTGTCTACTTAATAGTACGCAGCACAGAGAGCACTGTACTAGGAATCTGGAGACAAGCATCTGAGCATTTAGTTCCAACTCTGCCACTAAAGTAGCAGTCTGACTGTGGACGACTTAACTCAAGAAACCTCACGTTCCATTTCCTGGAAATTGAAGAGGTTAGGCTCTAAACCACTAAAATTATTTCCAACACAACAATTCTATGATTCAATAAGTCAACAATCAAAAATTATATTCCAAAGTACCTATGTTGAGAAACTGTTTTTCCCAGACACCCTGAAATCAGAAAGTATCAGAGAAATAAAACATCTTATTATATTGATACATAAAATGGTCCAAATGTCTTGGAATGTCTATGACCAGGTTTTTAATCAAGATCATAACTCAGAAAGAGTGTAAAAGCAACTAAACCTGCCATATCGACTTGGGTCACCCTCAGGTAAAATTTATATATCCTCTCCCATTTTAACATTCCAAAAGAAGTTCCCCATACCAATGAGTCCATCTTGTCAAGTTCAGGTCTGTCTAGCCAAAAGTCATTCATGTGTATGGTAAGATTCACTTGATTTTTTAACAAAAATAAATTGATGAATGGCTTTTTGTATTTTTGCCTGTTTCATCTATAAAGAGCTTACATTATAATTTAATAGCTTCAGCCTGCTACAATAATTTAAAGAGCCTTTTGAAACTTGTAACATGCCACGTCCAACAGGATCTAGTAAAATAATCAGTAGTTCAGAATCCAAAAAAGCTCATTTAAAAGTTTCATTACCGCCAATACTTACACTTCAAAGACGCCAATAACCAACATGTCATTTCTTCCTACTGCAGAATTTAATAGGTTATCAACTTCTGGTATCACCCAAAAGCATAATTAGGATGCTATCATTAAAATGTATTTTTTAATAAGAAATATTAAAACTAATGATTAAACTATTGAACTAAATGATTAACTAAATATGAAAACTAATGACAACTAACGATCTGTTGTCTTTCCCTATGGTTTATCTTTTCTAGAATATTATATAAATGACATCTTACCGTATTTGACCTTTTGACCTTTCCCCTTGTCAGTCAAATCAAAATTTCAAACTTCTTGTTCTATGGGCTTTCCAAATCTAAATTCTTACAATTCTAAATGAGTACGGAGACAAAACAGACACTACATACAGCTTCCAAAATCCTCCTCTTTATCCGATTTTAATTTTAGCACCGACTGCCAAGAAAATCTTTTCAACTGAAACCAAAATTCCATACACATTATGTCAATCATCAATTGATCAGTCATCAGTCTATGTTAACAGAAGGTGAGTTAGTATTAGGAAGCTACACAATTTGCACCAAAGATTGTTTAAAGCTCCTTTCATTAAATGCAGTTTACAACAATTCACAGGCTTCAAAGTTCACCTTGCAAATATAGAGTCAATTATCAGAAACCATGAATGCGATCAGGCTTTTCAATAAAGGTGGTCCCAAGGATGTAGGAACCGTTCATTTGTTTAATGAAGGCAATGAGGAGCCCAATAGCCTGAGCGGAGTCAGGCAGAGGAGCGCTGACCACAGGCCCTCTTCCGAAGGAAAGCGTTCACCCAGAGATGTCGCGACCTGGCCTAGACGGGGTCCCGGGGGGCGCGAACTCAAGGGCGGGCGCACAGGGCAGGCGACTCCCTGCCGCCCCCTGCACCACGGATGGGTGTGACCCCGCTGAGGTGGGGCCCCGCCAAGGCACAGGGACAGGCTGGCCAAGCGGCGCTCTTCTGCTCCTCCAAGGGACAGAGGTTGGGCTCCCCCGCCTGGAGCAGCCCGCCAGCAGCCCCGGCCCCCGGTCCCATCCGCCGCCCCGGACGCCGCGCTCCCGCCATACGCGGCGGCGATCTCCACGCGGAGCCCGCTGCCCACCGCCTACCTCAGCGCCGCTCCTGCCCAGCGCTCCTCCACACTGCAGAAAGGAGAGCTCCCCGCGCTGAAAATCCTGGAGGAAGGATCCAGAAACTGCCTGAGCCCCCCACACAAACTCCAGTGGCCGCCACTTCCGCATCAGGGACTCCGCCCCCAGTGCTTGCGCCCCGGGGCTCTCCAGCTCGGCGGCCCCTCTGCCACTCTGAGCACCGGTCCTGCGCTTGCTCGGGACTCTGAGGATACAATGGGAACCCTTGGGGGGGGCACTGGGAGGGGTGTCGGGGATTGGGGACCGAGGTGTCCATGAGATGGAGAGCAGGAGCCGGCTGACGCTGTGCAGCCCTTGACTCTGCTCTCCCTGGATGACCTTCAGCTCCTGGAGAAGTTCTGCCTTCCCTTGAGGTGGCTTCTCCTGTGCTGAGAAGCCCGTTACACGATCTAACATCTGTTTATAAAAGAACAATGACATCCTTAACACCCAATGTGTTGTGTCTCCAGAAGAATTCTCTGCTTCCCCAGAAGATGATACAGGGAGCAGCTGGGACCGGGTTCTGACCAAGGAAGGAAGGATGCTGAGGGCCCAGCTGACTCCCCTCCACTGGCTCCTTCCCCTGATCCATGGCCCTGATGGGGCAACAGTGCTGGGGACTCCTGCAGGTGACAACTCTCAAGTGTTTGCCCAGGGTATTACATTTCTTATGGTTTAGTGGTTAAAACAGGGGGCTAGCTGTCAGTTTTTCAGACGATTTCATTTGCAGAAATGTCTTTGGACAAAGAAGTTTGTTTTCTTCGTCTCTGATTTTTAAAGTCAATAACAATAATTAAAACACTTATTTTCTTAATCTCATTGGCATGCAAAAACAAAAAAGTCACTTGGATTTCACAAAATTGGCCACATTTTCATTAAGACTTTGGAAGTATTGCTGATTGAATTAAAGAAAGCATTTGGGAAGAACAATTACCTTCAGATAGTATCTGCCCAGATAAATGTACAAACAGAGTTATGAGCCATTTTGAGGGGCCTGGCAAATCCAGTTTGCGTTTTACAATGGATCGTCCAGAGTACAGGTTAAATTAGTAATTTTCTGAGGAGTTTTCGAGTAAATGTTCATGTCGGCTTCATCAAATAGGTCTGGTGATTTAAATGAATGTTGAGCTAAAGATAAAAGTTTTCAAGAGACTGAGAAATATTAGGTAAATGTACTTAAAAAAGGGTGCAAATTAAAGTAAATCTGCCATTATCCTCTTTAAAACAGATTCAGAGTAACATTATTGTCAAGGTATAAGAAGGAATAGAAATGTTTTATAAAAACAATTCTTCACTTCTAAAGGACCTAACGTGACATTCTAGAAGTCTCCATAGTCTTTCACTCATCTAGATTTAAATTGTTCAATTAATACTTTAAAGACTAATGAATCTGAGGGCAAAATATTCAAGGTCATTGTTTGTTTTTCATTGTTGCAAAGTAGATGGGTATGAACTGTGGCTGAAATTCATGGTCTTGAAGAAGAAAAATATATAGAACTTATCTATCACTCTCACAGTGTGTCCTGACTTAATCCTACACATATCCCCAGAATAAAGCCTCAAGGAATTCCATTATGTTATTAGAAATGACATCTTTCATTCACCATGAATATTCTCTAATTAATTCTCTAGCTAGTAATTATGTTCCTGATGCAAATAGGCAAGTAAAAGAATCCATGCTTGATTAAATTGGGCTCATAACATGTATACATGGGAGACACATGAGAAATGGAGTCTCTCAAAAGAATGGCAGAGATGCTCCTCTTAAATACTATCTTCAGATAAGACAAAGGAGGATGTTGGGGGTGGGGTTTGGGATGTGAGACTGGAGAAGACAATTCTCATGGAGAGGGACATGTAAATGTTTGTCTGAACCAACTCCCCTGCACTGGGCTCTGGTCCTGAAGGGACGACAGGGAGGTGACCAGGAACAGGCCTCCCAGTGGTGGTGCCTTCCCAGGGGTAGCATGGGGATGCTGGGGGAAGGGGGATGGTGTGTGACATGGCACCAGCGGTGGAGGCAGCAATGCAGAGGTCAGGGATCTCTCTCGCTCTCTCACTCTCTCTCTCTCTCTCTGTGTCTCTCTCTCTCAGGGACCTGAGAAGAGGAAGTTGGCAGAGCCCGCGCCCCTCGCCTACCTCTCTCATGGGCCCTTCTTTCTCTGGCCGCTCGCTATGGAAGCCCTGCGGCCTTGGGTTTAACCCATGAGGCCAAGGGCACGTGCACAGCCAGCGGGCCTAGGGGGGGCCTTGGGGGTCCTCAGTGAAAGCCCCACCTGCCCGCGAGGCCTTGACACGGTGACACCACCTGAAAATAAAGCAAACACATATAAGCATATGTAGTTTTAAAAGGAAAAGCACACAACTAAAAGAATTGATATCATTAAATACACTATTCTATTTGTTTATGTGTCAAATTACTGATAGGAAATAGCCCGGTGTAGTGATAGTAGATTTGATCAATTTCATAGAGAATTCTTTTAACGGTTGCTCATAGCTTGTGTTTTACATCATTGATTAGGGTAATATTTTCATCTTTTCCTTTCCTAGTGTCTCCATCAATCAGCCTTGAAGTGGAACTGAGTACATGCTTTTCAGAAGCGGCATCATTCTCTACTCAGCCAGAGCATTGGGCCTGACAATAGCTGGATCCAGCAGAAAACTGGGCACTCTAGGAGATGTCATGTGGAGATGTGCCTGGCTGGACTAATAGTCACGTGGATATGATTTTTAAAAAAATCTCTCAGAGCTTTCCCAAAATCAAATAATATTCTTAAGTTGCTTTAGTAGACGAGACATTAGTTAGTGTCTTTTTAATTTCCACAGAAGCTTTTTGTATGTTACTAAAGAAACTAAACATTATGTCTTTTTTCTTGTTACCAAAATGGACTTGGTATTAAAAACAAGAAACCTACAAGAAAGGAAACACTCATATGGAATAGAAATTGTGGGTCGCAATTGCTACTTTTTTATATAAAATCATGTTTTATTTATTTACAATTTCTCTCAACTGTGCTTTTGAAAATAACTTAGTATTAGAAATTACCAGTAAGAAGAGGGTGTGCTCCCTTGAGTGTGGTCCAGTAGAAGTCAGGTGACTCAGACCTGAGTTCTAGGCCCAGGTCTGTTTCTGGTTAGTGTGTGACAACGTACTTAGGCTCTCTGGAACGTAGTATTCCTTTCTGTAAAATTAAAGAGTTTGATGATTTTTGAGAACTTTTCTAAATATTAAATGACTTCTCTTTTATATTTTTTATAATTTTATTTATTTATTTTTCCCCCAAAGCTCCAGTAGATAGCTGTATGTCATAGCTGCACATCCTTGATGTATGTGGGACACTGCCTCAGCATGGCCGGAGAAGTGGTGCGTCGGTGCGTGCCCGGGATCCGAACCCGGGCCTCCAGCAGCGGAGCGCGCGCAGTTAACCACTAAGCCACAGGGCCAGGCCTGACTTCTCTTTTAAAAAACAAAAAGATCCTTCTCAAACTTATACATTATCAAAAATTTTTTCTGAACTTTCACTTACCAAGAACAACTGATGTCCCTTCAATTATATTGATTGAAAATAAAGATCATAAAAGTATAAATTTGGTAATCTAATAAATGAATTAGCATAAAAATGAGCCAGGAAAAAATTTATGATCAATCAAGATATTACACTATGAAAATATTACTGTTTGTTACAGTACATAAAATGATGACACTGAAATAGTATCTTTTTGCTGTCTGTAAGTTTATATTGTTACTCATATATCACCATTAATCCTATTATGTTTTACAAGTAATAAAATGTCTTGAAAGGAGAGAACAATAAAGCAGCAGCCCTGCATTACACACGAATGTTGTGTTCTCCCTGGAGGGAAAATGAGGATACAACATTGGTCAAGTACTTCATTTTGTAATCCACTGGTGCCTTTCAAACATATAGCTATTATTGTAAGAGTAAAGATGTTCTTTTTTTTTTAATAATTTTATTTATTTATTTATTTTCCCCGCAAAGCCCCAGTAGATAGTTGTATGTCATAGTTGCACATCCTTCTAGTTGCTGTATTTGGGACGCGGTGTCAGCATGGCCAGAGAACTGGCATGTCAGTGCATGCCTGGGATCCAAACCCGGGCCGCCAGCAGCAGAGTGTGCACACTTACCACTAAGCCACGGGGCCAGCCCAAGAGTAAAGATATTCTTAAGAATAGTGCCACAAAACAGGTTTTCCCAGCTACTTTTTGTCAGAGCTGAGACAGACATTAGGCTGGGGCACTTGAAGAGGCATGGTGGACTCAGCTGAGGGTGATTTAATTACTGTGAGATGATTAGCCAATAGCGAATAAGACGGAGAAAGATTAAAAAGAGGTAAAGGGAAATAAAGTTGGAAATAATTAAGAAAAATAGTGCCTTCAAAATATCCTCTCATTATTTTTATAGCTTTTTTTTTTTTGAGGCATGACTAGGATAGTATGTTAGATTTTTATAAACCCTTTTCTCCTGGGCTTATATTACTGAGATCTTCATTATTTATGATAATGCCAAAGAAAGCCTGGACAAAAGTATTCTGTACTATCAACAAGCACAAAACATGTACAACATTGCTCTATATATTAAGAGTCCAGCTGTAATAGTCAAGACATATATTCACGTGTGTAAAATTATAATGATTTTCTTATTTTCTCTGGCTGTGAACCATGTTAAAATATATAGTAATAAGCAGAAAACCTGAAGAACTAGGTGATTTAAAACACCTGTTGTTACAGCTAGGCCATTCAAGGGTGAAATTAATTTCAATTTCACACTTCTCCTTTCCTTGTAGCCAGTGAAGTGTCTGGAAGACAGAAAACACATAAAATTAATTGAGAGTTAACAGTATTTGGAGGCAGTTGAGGTTAAGCACTCAACAATGATGTCCCTTACTTCAGGAGCCATTGACTGTTTGTCATAAGTTTACTTTATACATGGGTTCTATTCTTAGATTATTTCTGTATGTTTCTTAGAAGAGAGACAGGGCAGGAGAATTAACTATCAATCTACTGTGCGCCAGTTCCTTTACTGTATTCCCTTATGCAATTCTTACAGTAATCCTTTAAAGTAACTGTTATAATTCATATTTAACTGATAAAGAAAACCATGTTTACAAAGCTGATCAAGGGTAAGAGGGAAGATGTGAACATCAGTCCGTTGGGTTATGCCTCATATTCTCTCCATTGTGATAAAAATGGTGCTTCAACATGGGTTCTCACCATCTGGTTATTTAATACCGGCTCCTGCCAACAGCAGTGGATGAGATGAGATGAGAAGTTTGTTTCCAAAGTTATTCTATTATATTTAAACTCTACTATTTATGAGTAGGATGTCAAGACATGTTTTAGAGGCATAGAGAGCAACTGATTAGTTCACCTACACATTTTTCAGGTTTACTATAACTTTCGTGTGCCACATTGTATCAACTTTACCAACTTTAGTGCTTCACTGTTCTGTTTTATAAAACTCAGAATTTCACTTTTCATGTAAAGCACTTTGCTGCTCTCTTAGTCACTAGATGGCAGTTCTGTATCTCTGTAAATTACCACTGCAGCAGGAAATGAGAGATCTTAAGCCAGTTTGCTCTGCACAAATGATGGACATAGGAGGACTTCTGCTCCATCAAGACTGCCTGTGTTATTCCGTGGCTGTAACGGGGATGTCCAGGACTGCTTAGTCAGAGGCACGAACCAGAGTCAGAAAGCATCCTCTTAAGTTCTTCTTCACATGTGAGTTCAGGCACCTGTCTTCTCACCTGAGCACATTGGAGTTTATTGAATGTGTTCAGACTCTTACTCTCTCCCTGTACTTAATAAGTCTGGGAGCTCCATACCCCTAGAAAAAACATATGACTCATAAAGCCTTTTCTCAACTAAACAGAGTTGAGGGCTATGGTGTTGCCCGAGAGTCTGAGGCTTAAAGAAAATACAGCCGGTGCTCAGGCGGAAGGAAAGAGCATCAGCTACTCCTGGAGGGCTTTTACTGATGCTCCTATGGAATGAGCAATTTCAAAATAAAACCACATGGCTTAAACCTCACTAACTGATTATTTTATTTTCAAGTAATATGCTCTGAAAATCTGCTATGTCTAAAAAGCTATTTCGTAAAACTGAAACAGTTCTGTTTTTTATTCTCTGGTATTTGAAATACTATTAAAACTGTAAATCCTTTAACATTCTACAATATACAAATAGGCAAATATCAATTATATTCTCTAAAAATGTCTGCTCCCATGTTAAAGTTTAATATATAGCAGCAAAACTGGTTACCACCCAATTTTTAACTCATTTTTTGCTTTTGAAATTACATATAAAATTTGTGTTTTGAAGTATTTTCCTAAAACTCAGCATCTTTCTGATATAAATAGACTAGTTGCAAGGTAACTAGAATGAAGTTTGACCTTTAAAACTTTAGCTTTGTGTAAGAATTGATAACAAGAGGCAATTGGGTCTCTCCACGTTATGATATTTATTAATTGTGAATAGCCACATCTATTACAAAGTGGTGAATAATAAAAAGAAATCAAAAAATATCAGCACTCTCTTACCCCACACGTACAGTTTATATGCAAATAAATTTTCATAGGTCAGAAAAATGCCTATGATTTCAGATAACCGGTAAAATACTATCTCATTCCAGTTTTAACCTCATTTGAAATTGACTTAAAACTCTTCTCTTAGATTCCTGCTCTGATCAGTGCCCCCTGGTCCCCTCAATGCCTCATTGGATTGCAAACTTATCTGAGGAATTGAATATTCTTTTCCATTTCTTCTCTTTAAGGTATCTGTGATAGTGCTTTTTATGCAATGACCACTTGGTACAATTCAGTATTAGTTTCAGAAACATCTTTAGTTAGGAACAAATCAAGGAAACAGATGTGAGGAATGTGGGGATGCCTAGCTGATGGTGCTTCAGGGATTCCTCACGTGAGTCTTGTCATAGAATAGTTTAAAGAATAAAGCAGCATTAGTCAGTTCAAAAGTGTGGGGTGAACATAATTCTAAATAATGATGGAGACGTAAAAACAAGAAGCCACTTGAATTTCGTTGAAAGGTGTTAGACACATCAAAGGGCTGGGAAAAAACATTGTTTAATGTAAGTTCTTTCTAAACTCTAAGGCAACAAGTAATATGAATTTACATGATAATTATAAACCACAAAACAACAATTCACAAGACAAGTAAACAACTAAAGTAGAAACCAGAGTAAGAAAAATAGAGGTTAAAGCAGAGATGGAGAGAGATGGTTGGGGTCAGAAACCATGGCTTAGTCATCCTTGAAGTCTCCCTCAGACTCTGATCATTCCTAGCGCTCAGTAAAGAGTTTGACCCCATGAGCCTGGGGAGGGCCAAAGTGAGAGGTGGTTGGGAGGGGAGACAATGCAAGGATACCCTTGTGGAGGCACTGACATTGAAAATCAGTGACATTTTTGCCAAGGTGTTTACCATATTCAAGATTATTCTGGAAAGTTAAGGATTTTTCTGGAATGTACATTTTCATTTTATGGAAACTCCAACTAGCCCAGAGAAAGATTTAGACATTTTAGCTTTAGAAATAAAGAGAGGGGCCAGCCCGGTGGTGCAGCAGTTAAGTGAGCACGCTCCGCTACGGCAGCCCCGGGTTCAGAGGTTTGGATCCCGGGCGCACACCAATGCACCGCTTGTCGAGCCATGTTGTGGCGGCATCCCATATAATGTGGAGGAAGATGGGCACAATTGTTAGCCCAGGACCAATCTTCCTCGGCAAAAAGAGGAGGATTGGCATTGTAAGTTAGCTCAGGTTTGATCTTTCTCATAACACAAAAAAAAGAAAGAAAGAAATTATGAGAAACTTTTTTGTCAGTTTTAATAATGAAAACCAATTAGCAACTGGGAAACAGTTACAATTTGAGACGAGAATGTGAAGAAAGAATTAGACGTCACATGTTGTTGCTTTCCTCTGGGGCAGTAAGACTTGCAAGGGGAATGAAGTTCCATCTTTGCTCTATTGAGTTTGAGAAGGTGTAAAATTCATTTGTGCTGGGCAACACTGTTGACCTGTGGAGAAAAACAAATGGTTCAAGCAGCTGATCTAAAGGAATAACTGAACTCATAAAAGTTTTTAGCTTATAAAGTGTGCTTCCACTCTATTTAACTTTACTGGACATCCATTGACCTCTATGTGCAAGGTATTTGTGGTAGGTATCGAAGGAAATATAAAGAATTATACGGTTCCAAGCTCCTCCACATACATGAAATTGTTTGCAAGATATAATTTGATTCTGCCAAGGTATTTAGTGTATGTTGTATTACAGAACCTTAAAAAAAATGAGAATGTTATCGAGAAATTGTAATTAAGGACAGCTTCTTAGGAGAGGTAGACTAGATCAAGTCCTCAAAGGGACCACTTTTGAGCAGGTGGAGGGAAGAAAGAGTGAGGATTTCAGATGGGAGAAGAGAGGAAAGGTACTGAAGCAGAAAGGAACATGGCATTTGGGCATGGGAGTGGGGAGGCCATGACAGGCACAGTCTTCCCGTGACTGAGAGGCAGCTCAGTTTCCTCCTGCAGGAACCCAGCACTGCTTCCCACCTCCTGGCCTCCTCCACCTGCAGACTCCGTGGTTGAGCCAAGGCCTATCTTTTTTGTGTGTGTGAGGAGATCAGCCCTGTGCTAACATCTGCCAATCCTCCTCTTTTTTTGCTGAGGGAGACTGGCCCTGGGCTAACATCCATGCCCACTTTCCTCCACTTTGTATGGGATGCTGCCACAGAATGGCCTGCCAAGCGCTACGTTGGTGCGCACCCGAGATCCTAACCGGCGAGGCCCGGGCCACCGCATTGGACCACGCATGCTTAACAGCTTGCGCCACCGGGCCGGCCAAGACCTATCTTATCTGGATCGCTGCCTAGTCTTCCAACAGGTCCCTTTCCTTCAGTCTTAATTTCTTCTAATCTTTCCTTCACAATGGCTCCAGAGTTACCTTCTAGAATCCAAATTTGCTTAAATCTGATATCTGCTTAGACTCTTTCAATGACTGCTCAGAGCATCCGAGAGAACATTCAGACTCCTGAGCTGGACACGCAGGCTTTCTCTTGCTGTCGTCATCTTTAGCCTCATCACCCACTGTGTCCTACATGTTCGCTTTGTTCCAGCCTTAAAAATACCCCCATTTTCTGAAAGCTTTAGCATCCTTTATATCTGTCTTTTTATATGTGTTTCTTCTGCACTCCTACCTCCTTTATTAATCAACTTAATTCCTATTTCTTGATCTAAACTCATATCAAATGTTCCTTCCTCTTGGAGACATTTCCTGAGAGGTCTCCATCTAGAGACCCATTTTGATGTCCCCACTCTGGGACCCTGTACTTATTTCCTTTTCCATAACTGTTGTTTTATTCTTGTCTCATAGACAGTGAGCTCCTTAAATCTGAGACGATCCTTCTTCTTGATGAATAAATGGCCAGCAACAGGATACATTGGAGCATATGAGGAAGCCATTTGGTGTAAAACTAATTGGGCCTGACCTTGTTTTTTTTTTCTTTTCCCCAAAAGGGGCCTGTAGCCTCTGTTCATCCATTGTATATCCGCTTTAAGCAATTAACGTGTCCCAAAGACAAAAGCAATGCCCTTAAGGTGTAAATGCAACTTCCCCCACATTAGCATTTCCTTAAGGATAAGCATTTCTCCATAGACTAGGATTTGATTGCTGCGATCATTCCGTGACCACCAAACTTGAGACAACAGCCACGCCCATGGAGACAGCACACCTGATACCCATAGTGTCCATCAATCCACGTGCCAACAGGTCAATGTCGTGGCTATTGTAAAAGGGACATTGCAATCACATGTGGTACATGCTCTTTGATGGTATATAACCACACTATACACCCCACTTCTTTGCAGTGCTCCATTTCTTTGTGAAAAGACTCTCCTGGGCTATATGATCCTCAAAGCTTGGCTCATAATAAACTCACCCCAATTTTGATTTATTGGTTGGTTATGGATTATTTGTGACGATATTCTATTTGTCCCTCCAGTATCTAAACACCGTACCTGACACCTTTGGTGCACTCAGAAAATGTTTGATGAGTGAATAAGTATGTGTGAGACCACACAGGCTGGATCAGAAGGGGCTTTTTAGGGAGTGGTAGAAAATTCGCTCACATTCCTACCATAGTGGTTGAGGCTGTGGGCTTTGGACTAGTTTGTCTGGGCATCAATCCCAGTTATTCCACTTTTAACTGGAGAACCTGTGGAAATATTTACTCTCTGAACCTTAGTTTCCTCATCTATCAAAAGGGGCTACTGAAAACTCCTGTCTTGTAGCGTTTTAGTGAGATTTACATGCATTAACTTATGTAAAGTACTTAGAAGAGCTCCTGGCACACAGTAGGCAATTAAATGTTAGCTGTTATGTTATCATTATTGCTCTTATATATAAGCAATATTCTGGTTTTGAAAAGATGCTTTCATAATATAGTTGCTCCTCATTATTTGTGGATTCCGTGTTTGCACACTTGCCCACTAGCTAAAATGTACTGGCAGCCCCCAAATGAACACTCTCAGGGCTTTCATGTCCATTTGCAGATATGCACAAAGTGGTGAGAAATTTGATTCACTCGACGTGCACGTTCCCAGCTGAGGGGGAACAAGGTGCTGCTCTGCCCTCTTGTTTCAGCCCACATTGTAAACAAGTGTCCTTCTTGCAGTCTATTTAGTGCCTCATTTCTTATCTTTTTGTGCATTATGTTGGTGACCTTGCCATTTAATATGTCCCCCATGTGTAGTGCTGCAATGCTGCCTGGTGTTCCTCAGGACAAGAGGCTGTGACGTGCCTTTACTGAGAAAGTATGTGTGTTCGACAAGCTACTATCAGACACGAGTTACAGTGCTGTTGGTGTGAGTTCAATGTTAATATATCAACAATATATATTAAATAAGGTGACTTTAAAGAGAACACACAGAGAACAAGGTAATGTACTGATGAGTTGAAGAAAATGTGACTAAGGCTTACAGAAACCTAACACTGCATTTCCCGTAGGAGCAGTGGGTCATATTCACCGATTCAGTGTACACAATGACCTTATAGAATGTCACACTGTGCAGAAAGAGAACTGACTGTATCTTATGTAATCCTCACATACTCCTTTATAGCAGGCAGGGTATGGAACAGGGTGTCCACATTTTACTATTAAAGTAAGGCTATTAAAGACATTGTGAACCAAGTGGAGAATTTAAAATGTCTTGTGTTCAGCATAAGAGTCATGAGTTTTTGAGCGAGGAAGATCTATGATGCACTGATGTTTAAGGAACAGTTACCTGGCAAGAGAATGTAGTATTGAGAGGAAGAGGGAGAACTGATCTGGAAAGGAGAACCAGCTGTTAAACTCTCCACGTATTCCCATTGCTAGGTGAGGAGATTCGGAGCTAAGGTGCTGATGTGATAAAGGAAAAGTAGCAGCCAAAGGATAAAATAATGGATTTGGTAACCATATATAGGGTGCAAATCAGGCTGTGGTTCTCAAAGTGGAGTCCTTGGACCAGCAGCATCAGCATCACCTGGGAACTGGGCTGAAATGCAAATTGTCAGGTGCTGCTGCAGACCTGCTGAACTGGCAAGTCTGGGGTGGGGCCTGGCAATCTGGGTTTCAACAAGGCCTCCAGGTGCTTCTGGTGCCCATCAAGTTTAAGAACTAATGAATTAGGGGCCGGCCCCGTGGCTTGGCGGTTAAGTGCGCACGCTCTGCTGCTGGTGGATCAGGTTCGGTTCCTGGGCGCGCACCAAGGCACCACTTCTCCTGCCATGCTGTGGCCAAGTCCCACATACAGCAACTAGAAGGATGTGCAGCTACGACACACAACTATCTACTGGGGCTTTGGGGGGAAAAATAAATACATAAAATCTTCAAAAAAAAAAGAACCAATGAATTAGAAAAACGATTCCAACACATCACTATGTCCAGGTAAGCTGCAAGGCAGGAGGTGGTATTTGTTTGGAGGATAAGATGCATTTTATTTTTATTTTTTTGTGTGAGGACGATCAGCCCTGAGCTAACATCCATGCTAATCCCCCTCATTTTGCTGTGGAAGACCAGCTCTGAGCTAACATCCGCTGCCAATCCTCCTCCTTTTATTTTCCCCCAAAGCCCCAGTAGATAGTTGTATGTCATAGTTGCACATCCTTCTAGTTGCTGTATGTGGGATGCGGCCTCAGCGTGCTCGGAGAAGCCGTGCGTCGGTGCGCGCCCGGGATCCGAACCCGGGCCGCAGGTAGCGGAGCGTGTGCACTTAACTGATAAGCCACGGGGCCGGCCCAAGGTGCATTTTAAGTTTCAGAAAATAGTAGTTCAGCATCTATTTCATCGTAAGGATTCCAGAGATGCCATTTTAGCTCTCTGGTGTGAAGCTCTTTTGTCCACAATATGTTCTCCTTTAGAGAGCCCTTGATAAGTTATTTACCACTTCCCACATGTTCTGAGAGTCTCTTCTTTCTTGAAATCCCCTTTCAGACTTGAAAACGTACTTTATTTTTGTGCATAATCTCCTCTATTTAAAATCTGGATTTCTCTTCCTGTAGGATCCTGTGTGGCACATGTAGCCTTACTGTAAATTTGGAATGCCATTGATTTGTTCCAACACCTTAGAATGTTTTAGAACTTAGAACCTGATGAATAGAGAATTTATATGCTTCTGTTTAGGATTCATATTTTTCAGATGTCTAGAGGTATCCCAACTCGCCAGTAATGTGGCTTTAGGTTTAGCAGAACTTGAAAATCTGAATATACTAGAAAACGAATTACATCTCTCATACTAACATTTACAAAATAAATGATCACAATGTTAACTTACCAATAAGCACTTTCTATATTCTAGGCTCTATATTATGCTTACATAATAAACATGATAAAGTTTCAAAGAGGAGCCAATTAACTTTTGAGCAAAAGCTTGACTTGAGTGTATATTGGCTTCATTTTGACAGTTGTAGCCTTAATATTATAGTACTGTTTTCTTTTTCTGGGAATCAGATAATCTTGTTGTTGGGGGAAGAGGGAGAATCTCCCTCTGCCCTTTCCCTTAAGGTTCTTATGGCTGGCCAAATAATTAACAAGCCAAGTTAGCAGGAGAAAATAATAACAAGTTTAATAACATGTATACATGGGAGAAACTCAGAAATGAGCAACGCATCCCTCTGTCTAAGCTGCCTGCTTAAGTATTGCAGTTAAAGGCGAGGAACGTGTTGGGGGTGGGTAGTGGTCTGGGACCTCAGAGGGCAAGAGGCAACTCACATGGAGATAGAAATGCAAATGTTTGCCTGACAACTCCTCTCAGGGTCATCTATAGATAATGTGGAGGGAGAGATAAAGTTTTTGATATAAGGGGCTTGGTGTCTTTCCTTTTGTAACCGCTATCCTACATTATCTTTACAGCCATCATGATAATAACTCCTTCCTGAAACAGATCTTTTGTTTTAAATTCTTTAGGTAGTCTGGGAGGGGAAACTCAAATATTCTTCCTGAGCTCTCTGAGTCCTTATTGTCTTCAGCTCGAAATAATCTGCATACCAGAGTGGTGCCTCCTGGGGTAACTTGCCCTGAGCACCATCAGTTCCCTCCTCTGAAACTTTCCTAGAAGTTTCACAGTCCTTTTGAAAATTAAAGACGTTTCATAGTCCAAAAGCTGAGTTGGTAGATTGTTTCATCTCACTGAGCACATTTCTTAGTCCTGATAATAGATAGTTCAATTAAGTACATTTTAGAAGGTGGTGATGCAGGTGGGCTCTCAAGGTTACACCTATATCGTGGAAGCAAGAAATCAAGTATTTAATGGAAGCATTTCTATGTAAACGAAAGAAAAACAAGGTTAATGGTTGGAGCAAGTTGTAAAGCAGTTTCTGAGTTTAGAGGACAGCCAGATAAGATTTTTAGATGTCAGCGTCAAAGCAGCTTTTGCAGTTTAAAATGTCTCTGATGATGTCATCGGGTAATCTCTTAAGTTTATAGCAAGTCCATCAGCTTCAGTTTGAAAGGCTTCAGGAAAAAGGGCAGGTTCAGTTTTCAGCGATTCCAAATGAAAATGATGGAAAAAATAAAAAACGTTAGTTTGGACATCTGTAGCCAGATATTTTAGGAGACTAGAAGAAATCAGGATCCAGTCAAGTCAACAATATAAAACAAAAACCTTAAAAGACAATTAACAAAACCAGGATCTAATATCCGCAAATCTACACTATAGTTTTTACAGAAATATAATTTTTCTTTCTAAAATCACCCTCATTTTTATCAAAGATGGACAAATTAAAACTAAGTAGTTTGCAAAATAAGTCTAGTTCCAATAGAGTTGGCCCAATTATTTACATAAGTACAGCAAGAATGGCAATTGATCACATAGGCTCTTTTAAATCTGCTTTGCTGGAACTTTTTATAAGGAATCTCAGATTGAACTTTAAAGGCCCCTCCAGGCCAGGAAAGCCAAGCCAAAATTTTGTTATCAGACTTTGCCTGTAATACCTACAGATTTGGGTGAACTCCTCTCTTCCGAGGTTCCCCCAAAATATTTCGAGGTTCCTTGTGCTTGCCAGATAAGTGACATTCTTTACTTATCCTGGTAAGCGCTGCTTGGAACATAAGGTACCAGGGCAATGTTTCCACGTGGCTTTATTCCATAAAGTCCAATCTTCATTCCTCAAAAGCTGTATGGTTATATCGCAAATATGATGTTCCAGTCACAGCCTTGGTAATAGAACCAGTGTTTCCAATTGTGTCCTGTTATAAGGAGAAGAGATTCTTATTGAACTTATGCAAATAACTATATTGCCATGAAAACAACAATACTCACTAAGAGTTTCCAAATTCGAGGGATCAGATAGAGAGAAAGATAAATATTTCAATTTTACTTACAAAAATATTATTTACCAAATTGTTATAAGTCATAGCTAGCTCAGGAGAAAAGAGAAAAAGTTTTCCTTAAATCTAAAAAAACAAAATATTAAAAATTCAGCAATACTTCAAATGAAAAATAATAAAAATTATAATCATCCTTATCAGTTCATTCAGTCCTGTGTAATCCATTCTTGATCCCAATCTTTTTGTGAGCAGTTTCATGAAGTTATCAGTCTTTCCATCAGCTTTCTGTAATTTCTTACCAAGTTCAGTTTTATTATCAGAAAGTTTGTCAGAAACCTGTACTCCAGTGTAAATGTCAGAGTCCTTTCCATGAATTTTTCTGAAGTTGAAACATTTTGCAAGGGCATTAGAGCAAAGAAATAAGTCTGTAAACAAGACCTCAAAATGGCAATTGACAGAGGAATTTGGTTAATTTTGTGACATACAACACTTTAAAATAATAATAACCAGAATTATGACTGATAATCAGGACAGATCAGAATTTCAGTAATGTTATACAATTTTAAAACACCTATGTCAATAACATTTGCCCACATAACAGCGCCTAAGCAGACTTACCATCACTTGTCTGACAATGCTTTCCATGTAATTTAACATACGGAATAAGCCTAATAAATTTAGTATCTTTCCCTTTGTAGGAAGAGAGCAAATTTCTTTGAGAAGTTCCAGGGCCCTTTGAAAATTCTCAAAGAAAAAAAGTAAAAAAAAAGACTTTATTTATATGAATTTTGGGGAGCTTGTCAAAAATAGAAAACGTTAAAGCAAAGAGAGCATTGACAGTCCAAACATTTTAATAGAGAGACCTCAGTCTTTTGAACGCAGGAAATCATTTTAACAGATTTTTTTTTTCCGTCTTTTAGGTAGACTTACCCAAAGGTAAAGAAAAATCTTTTATAACCTCTTTATCAAGTTCAAGAAAATTATCCTTTTAAGAGAAAGAAGACCAAATTATAATTTTGTACCAGCTTCCTTCTGATATTAAAACTCATTTACTTAATTAAATTCATTTCAATCTGAGCCAACTTGACCATACAAAAACTGCTTTTCCAGAATTCCTCTTCCACAAACCTATAACTTTCTTTTTACATTCAGAATTTGTCCCATGTCTTTCTTTTCCCTCCTAGTTCTTGAAGACAAATTTATCTTTCTTAATCAATCAAATAAAATATCTCCATTCTTTGTTCCTTCTTTATACATCTTACTTTCCTTGTACACAGACATAATTTTCTTAATATTTAGTAGCTTCAATCACATATACTAATTAGAAATTTTAACTCTTAGAAACCCCAATTTGTAAGTAAAAACTAAGTAAACAATTATAAACTTTCTTTTACATTAGGATCTTGTAGCTTGGAAAATTTATAAAGACTTCATAACTTCTAGAAATATGTTCCTTTATAGTACAATCTTTTAATAAAACACACGTTTACCAATAGACCCAAAACACCTTTTAGTTTTCCTGTAATGAAAAGCCAAAAGTAGACAAACGTAAGTTTAGCAATCAATGTCTAATATCTTATCTTATTTGGAAATGATAATACTCAGTGAATTTTTATCACAAAATTTAGCAAAACTCTAAAGTTTTATGTCACCAAAAAGAGTTTGGAAGCTGTAACCACCATAACACATAATTATTGTTTAAAGTTCACCCAACATTCATCTTTTTCACAACTATTTAGTTACTTGTTCCCAATAATTATTTAGATTGTCTATAAGACTTCATAAGACATTAGATAAAATTAGCCATCATTTAAATTACTATTTTTGTTAACCAGTTCTGTAATAGAAATAACATCAGTTTTTTGTACAAAACTTCATGTAAATTTCATCACCTCTTATACCTTTAACCATAGTTATCATTAAGATTTTTATTAATAGATCTGGGTCTTCTGATTTTGGACAAGGGAAGAATTCCCAGTCAGACATTTTAAAATATACTCAGGCAAAGTTGATGTAACCTCTTTATATAAAATTAGCTCAAACATTCCAACCTTTATAATCTTATCAACACTTACACTTTTACATGTTCTCAATTCAATTGTAACCTGAGTCAAGCTCTTAAGGCTATTTAAATTTTTCCCCTCCTTTTTCTGGCCCTTTTTTAGGTACCAATTAAACAATTGTGTGAGAGCTCTCAAAACATATTTTTTTCCCCCAATTTAGAAGTTTTCCCAATTCAAAGAATCCGTCATCTGGCCATTGACGAGTAGGATCTTCATTTGTATATTTATTCCAATAGTGACTCGATCCAATAAGACTTTTTAAGAAAGACCCAGAGGTAACTTTCCACGCTTAGAATAAATCTTTACCGTGGACGCAAGAGGCGTCCCTGGTGAGGGCGCAGATGATGTAGCCCCCATGATCCACAGAATTCACTCCCAAAGATATTCAGAGAAAGTAAAGACCTTCGTTGCACAGGCGGTAAGGATGGTGTAGTGAAAACGGTGTCTCCGGTCTCCCACAATAGTGTGGGACGCCTCCAGTCACAGACCCGCTACGCTAATCTGTGACATCGGGCAGGTGATACTGGTATGGGATTTTTCCAGCACTAACAAGCAACGAAGGTTAAGATGACAAAAGCCCTTATGGACTGGGCCCTTTATGACAAACTCCCCTGAGAGCTTGGCACAGCCAGACAAAGAGACAGTTCAGAACCCCAGTCTATTCGACTGGCCACCAAGGGGCACCCCAGTAAATGCACCTTCCATATGGTGGAGACCAAGGAGGATATTCTCACTTGGCACAAAGCCAAGTTGTCTCAGGACACAGAACAAGACAGAAGGAAAAACCTCATCCGGTTTTTTTCTTATGTGCACAATGACAGCTTTAGCCACGCCTTAGGTCTGTTGGAGCCAGAATAATACCTAGGAGGGGAGGTGTCACGGGGTTGGGGACTGTGTGCTTTACAGAGTACCTCGTCATTGCATGGACATTTTCTTGCAGTTGACGGGGGACCTGTGTCATCTACCCCGTTCCGTGACCCAACTTATCCTGTCACGGGAGTTTCCTGAAAGTGGCGAGCGCCCTAATGGCTCTTAACCGCTCGACCCGTGCCCACCAAATTTGTGGCCTTTTTGGCTTCCAAGATGCCCTTGGCAATGGCCTTCACTTCATGTGCATATTAACCCACAGCAAAGTTTGTCTAAATAGACGCCAGTCTGGTGAGACCCACAAACTCACCAGTCTGTGGGGCCGGCCCAGACATTAGGCTTATAGGGTCTATGCCTGCGTCCTACACTATGGTATTTCCTTCTTATGACACACGATACAAAAGACAAAGACAAAAGAGAAAAACAGAGACTATCTCTGGGAGGAAAAGGGATCAAGATCAAAACCAAGAGTACTCTACCAAATGTACCAGCGTCACTAAAAGCACAAGAAACTCGTTTCCCAAATATTTTCTCCTGCCAATCTAAATTTAGAAAGAGAAAAAAATTCTCACCACTTCCTTCCACCGGACTCCACAGGTAGAGATTCTGGGAGGCTGACGTGGTAAGAAGTCTTATATTTTGCCGACTTTCGTCAGGCGTTCCCGTATCTCATCATCTGAAGTAATCCAGGGAGAAGGCAGTTCTTCCAGCCAGAGAACGCAACTTGCCAGCCAGTGTAGCCCCACGTTGGGCACAAAAACTGTTGGGGGAGAGAGAGAATCTTCCTCTGTCCTTTTCTTAAGGTTCTTATGGCTGGCCAAATAATTAACAAGACAGGTTAGCAGGAGAAAATAAAACCAAGTTTAATAACATGTATACATGGGAGAAACTCAGAAATGAGCAACTCGTCCCTCTGTCTCAGCTGCCCGCTTAAGTATTGTAGCTAAAGACGAGGAAGGTGTTGGGGATGGGTAGTGGTCTGGGACCTCAGAAGGCAAGAAGACAACTCACATGGAGATAGAAATGCAAATGTTTGCCTGACAACTCCTCTCAGGGTCATCTATAGATAATGTGGTCAGGGAGAGAGAGAGTTTTTGATAAAAGGGGCTTGGTGCCTTTCCTGTTGTAACCTCTATCCTACATTATCTTTACAGCCATCATGATAATAACTCCTTCCTGAAACAGATCTTTTGTTTTAAATTCTTTAGGCAGTTTGGGAAGGGAAACTCAAATATTCTTCGTGAGTTCTCTGAGTCCTTATTGTCTTCAGCTCGAAATAATCTGCATACCAGAGTGGTGCCTCCTGGGGTAGCTTGCCCTGAGCACCATCACCTCCATTTATAAGGATGCACCCATTATATAGATTCTGTACAAAATTGCAAAGATCACTTTTTCCTTTTCAACATTTATTTGTTTTAACTTTTAATAGTGAGAACCTTAGTGTTGGGTAAACTGCTGCACAATTACTGGAAATGCTGAGAGTCTTTTTGAAAAGTGCAGAAGTCTAAAGATAATGAAAAGTACATTTTTCGAATGTCAAGTCCCTTGATGATTTGATAAGCATCTGTCTAGTTGTACCCAGAAGAGATGGAAGATTAAACACCAGCACAGCACACAAGGAAACAGGCTGCAAACTTGAGGGCTTCCCATGGACCACAGAGTGCCTGGCTGACTCTTGGAGATTAAATCTGGGCTTTGTCCATGGGTGGACCCTGAGAGGAAAATTTTGCTTAAATGACCAGAGAATAGACAACGTTTTATGTTGATAATAATACTTACCATGTAAATTTCTTTATAAATCTTTGAATAAAATAAAAATTTATAACCCGCATATAAATTAACTCTTACTGACAAGCCCCACAGCCTTCTCTAGAGAGCTCAACAGAAAATATCTCCGCTGACTGTGAATTGTTCTTCTCTGAAAGCCAGCCAGCACTTCACTGATAGCCCTGGATAAGGAAGGCCAGATACAATTCTTTGAAGATGTTTAGCTGAATTCAGAACCAAAAATCCTACCTCCAGTTGGCTCCTCTGTGAGAATGGATGGCCGGCCTTGTTTCACAGCCTGAGCAATTGAGGTTTCAGATGAGATAAATTGCTTTGTTCCCTAGGGATGGAAAAGCTGGACTGTGACATCGATTCAATGCTGAGACTTTGCAGGTAAAGATAGGGTCATAGAGGGGAATAAAGATTTCAGCAAATTGGATTTTTGTTCTCAACAGTGGAAATAATTTAAGAAGCAGATAGTCTCTCACTCCAACTTCTCTTCCCTGTTCTCTGTCATATCACTGTAAAAATTCTCTCTATGAAAATTTCAATCTTTTTTCTTTGTAGTGTGTTTATTATCATCTTCACGAATTCTTTGACTTCACCACCTTTCTGGCACCACAACATTAGCCATTGAGATATTATTATAGATTCAGTTTTGCAATTTCATCCCCTTATCTCTATTTCGTCTGTCATTTCATAGTTTTAGTTCTTATTTTATCTTATGCTTGAAAACATTTGAAGCTTACAGTGTGTAACAGTTCCTTATTTTCTCAAATTTTTATCTAAGTGCCCTCAACTATCACTTTTTTTTAGAAAAGAAGTGAAATACATAACAGAACAATACACTGTAATAAATTGACCACTCATAATATTAAGTTCAACCTGAAATCCCTCCTCACTTAACAGAGACCATCTTTTATAATTCACAATGCTTTTGTCTGGGCAGGGTCAGTTTATCAATGATTTTTGGATGTTTTAAACCACATGAGATGAATACAATATAAGGTAAAATTGTTAATCTTGCAGAAGTTGTAGAATTTCCTGATGCTTAGGGGAGTTGGTGGTGGAGAACCTGAATCATATGAAAAGTAGTTGATTAATTAGCACCTGAGTTTGTTAATTTGGTAAAGATGATGATGAGACATACATGTTGAAAAGATAACTTTGCATATCAGAGTATTGTCAGAGGCCACTGGGAAAATTCATAATATTTTCAAATACTACAAAAAAATGATCATTTTTTCATAAAAGATGTGATACATGACGGCATCATATACTTCTGTCAGAAAATTTGCAATGAAGAAAATTAACACTTCAGTCATTTTAATTCTAACAATTTGTTCATGCTTACTAGTAGGTTAAAAAACTTTTTAGAAATAAAGTGAGGGCTGGCCCGGTGGCTTAGCGGTTAAGTGCGCGCGCTCCGATGCTGGTGGCCCGGGTTCGGATCCCGGGCGTGCACCGACGCACCGCTTCTCTGGCCACGCTGGGGCCGCGTCCCACATGCAGCAACTAGAAGGATGTGCAACTACGACATACAACTATCTACTGGGGTTTTGGGGGAAAAATAAATAAATAAATAAATAAATCAAAAAAAAAAGAAAGAAAGTGATAAGTGATGTACTTGCTTAATTTTTAATTTCTTTTAGTAAGAAAACTTTTTCATATTTTTAAAAAATATTTATTTGTATTTATTTTATGCTGAATTTATTCCTGGGCCAAAGATTTTTTTTTTTAATTAACTAACACCCATTCTTTTCAAACTCTTTCAAAAAGTTGAAGAGGAGAGAATACCCCTAAAGTCATCCTATGGGATTAACACTACCCTGATATCAAAGCCAAAGACACTAAGAGAAAAGAAAACTATAGGTCAATATCTTTGATGAATATTGATATAAAAATCCTCCATAAAACAGTAATAAACTAAATCAATCAACATATTAAAAGGATTATACAGCATTTTTCAGTGGGATTTACTCCTGGAATAAAGGATGTTTCAATATATGAAAATGAATCAATGTAATAAACCACATTAGCAGAATGAAGGAAAAAAACACATGATCATCTCAATGGATGCAGAAAAGGCGTTTGACAAAACTAAACATGCTTTCATGCTAAAACCACTAAAAAACCCCTCAGAGTAAAAGGAAACTACTTCAACATAATAAAAGCCATATATAGAAATCCACAGAGAACATCATATTCAAGGGTGAAGGAATGAAAGCTTTTTCTCTAAGATCAGGAACAAGGCAAGAAGGCCCATTTTCACCACTTCTATTCAACATGGTATTAGAAGTTCTAGCCAAGGTAAGTAGGCAAGAAAAAGAAAGAAATAGCATCCAAATTGGAAAGGAAGAAGTAATATTATATTTGTTTACAAATAGTATCTTATATGCTGAAACCCCTAAAAATTCCACCAAAAATTTGTTAGAACTAGAAAATTCTGCAGAGTAGTGGGACACAAAATCAACATGCAAAAACTAGTTGTTCTTCTATACATTAATAATAAGTAATCTGAAAAAGAAATTTAAAAACTTTACATTTTTATTTACAATAGCATCAAAAAGAGTAAAATACTTAAGAATCAACTTACTCAAAGAGGTAAAAATTCCAGTGATGGTTTTGCAAAATTAGAAAAATCTATCCTAAAATTCATATGGACTCTCAAGGGACCCTGAATAACCAAAACAATCTAGAAAAAGAAGAACAAAGTTAGAGAACTCACACTTCCTGATTTCAAAACTTACTATAAAGTAATCAAAACAGTGTGGTATTGGCGTAAATACACACACTATGCTAATGAAATAGCACAGAGACCCCAGAAATAAAACTTTGCGTATATGGTCCAATGATTTTTGACAAAGGTACAAAGATCATTCAAAGGAGAAAGATCAGTTTTTCAACAAATGTTGTTGGGAAAACTGGATACCCACATGCAAAAGAACGAGGTTGGACCCTTACTTTACACCATATACAAAAATTAACTCAAAATGGATCAAAGATATAAATGTTAGAGTTGAAGCTATAAAGTCCTTAGAAGAAAACACATGGTAAAAGCTGTGTGTCATTGGGTCCAAATGCCATTGTAACAATGATTTCTTTATGACACCAAAGACATAAGTAACAAAAAAAATAACAAATTTTACTTCATCAAAATGAAAAAGATTTCTGTATCACAAGATACTATCAACAGAGTAAAAAGGCAAACCATAGAAAGATTGAAAATATTTGCAAATCACAAATCTGATAAGGGATTAATATCTAGAATAAATAAAGAACATCTACAACTCAACAATAAAAAAACAACTCAATTTAAAAATGCACAAAATACTTGAATAGACATTTCTCCAAAGAAGATATAAAATGAACAGGAAACACATGAAAAGATGCTCAACATCACTAAGTATCAGGAAAATGTGAAATAAAACCACAATGAGATACCTTTTCACACCCATTAGGATAGTTACTATCACAAAATCAGAACATAACAAGTGTTGGCAAGGATGTTGAGAAATTGGAACCCTTGTGCTCTGAGTGTGAGAATATAAAACTGTGGAAAACTGTGTGGCAGTTCCTTCAAAAATTAAAAATAGAATTACTATATGATCTAGAAATTCCACTTATGGGTTCTGAAATAATAAAAATCATATTTATCAGCCTCTGTGTCCAGTTCTTGGCACAGAGCTCCTAAAACCTTTGTAATTTCCCCAGTGATAAGAACACTAGGAGAATCTTTTGTTCTATTGAGGCTACTCTGGGTGGGCTCCTGGATGCCTCCTGAATGGGGGCTGGTCACCAGAAAGACCAAGCCCTGATTAGAAGCTTGGAATTTTTAGCCCTACCCCTTATCCTCCAGAGAGAGGAGAGGAGCTGGAAATTGAGTTAATAATTGATCATGCCTATGTGAGAGAGCCTCCATAAAAATCCCAAGAGAAGGCGGTTCAGAGAGCTTCCAGGTTGGCAATGACAAGGACTGCTTGGAGACTGGTGTACCTGGAGATGGCATGAAAGCTCTGTGTACCGTCTCCATACCTTTCCCTATGCACCACTTCCAACAGGCTGTTCTTGAATTATATCCTCTTATAATAAACTGGTGACCTAGTAAATGTTTCTCTGAGTTTTGTGAGCCACTCTACCAAATTAATCAAACCCAAGGAGAAGGTTGTGGGAACCTCTGGTTTTTAGCCAGTAAGTCAGAAGTATAGGTAACAGCCTGGGCTTGTAACTGGCATCTGAAGTTGAGGCGAGGTTGGGTGGGTGTGCAGACTTATAGGACGGAGCCATCAACCTGTGGAATCTGATGTATCTCTGGGTTGTCAGCATCAAATTGAGTTGAATTATCTGGCGACCAGCTGGCATTCCAAGAATTGCTTGTTGGAGGCGTGGGGAACCCTCCTACATGTGAAAAAGTGAATCTGAGAACACCATTTATGGGTATACACGCAAAAGAACTGAACGCAGAGGTATAAAGACATATATGTACACCCGTGTTCTTAACAGCATTATTCAAAATAGCCGGAAGCTGGAATCAAGCCAGGTGTCCATCAATGGACGAACTGACAAAAAAATGTGGTGTATACACATAGTGGAATACTCTTCACCCTTAAAAAGGAAGGAATTCTGACACATGCTATGACATGGATGAACCTTGAGGACTTTATGCTAAGTGAAATAAAGCCAGTCACAAAAGGAAAAATACTGTATGATTCCACTCATATAAGGTACTTAGAGTAGTCAAATTTATAGGAATAGAAAGGAGAATGGTGGTTCCCAGGGGCAAGAGGGAGGGATAACAGGGAGTTGTTGCTTAATGGGCACAAAGTTTCAGTGCAAGGTGAAAACAGTTCTGTGGAAGGTTGGAGGTTATGGCTACACAACTATGTGAATGTATTGAATGACACTGAACTGTACACTTAAAAATGGTTAAAATTTTATGTTATGCATATTTTATGACCATTAAAAAATTAATTATTATCAACAAATGAACAAACACTAGCTACATGCGATAGCATGGATGAATATCACAACCATAAGGCTGCATAAAAGAAATTATATTCAAAAGACTATATATTTTATAATTCCATTTATATAAAATCCAAGAAAGAAACAAAACCGAGGTCTGGCTTCTAGTAATGGTGGAGTAGCCTGTTGAACTAACACTCTCACAGATAACAATGATAAAATCTGCACAAAATATTATATATATTTATACAGACTCGTGTGGCTATATGTAATACACATAAAATAAATGTGTACTTGTGTGTATGTATAAATCACTTCCAAAAGCAAGCAGAACTGAGAGGGAATCTTCCTTTAAATGATGGGAATTGCACCAGGAGATATTTGCAAGCTTGAGTATTTTGCCTCAAAGCATTCCAAAATCTGCACATGGCCTAGACAGGGGAAAAACTACAGTCTTACTTGTCATGTTAGAGGATGTATTTTTGGGCTGGCAGAGTAGCTGGAAAGTTAGGGGAGAAATTCTGGAAGGGAGGGAGCCACAAAGAGGAAAATCGCAAAATATATATGTAAGTCTCTCCCCCACACACTCCAAATTGGCA
This sequence comes from Diceros bicornis minor, assembly GCF_020826845.1. Classification (NCBI taxonomy): domain Eukaryota; kingdom Metazoa; phylum Chordata; class Mammalia; order Perissodactyla; family Rhinocerotidae; genus Diceros; species Diceros bicornis. The sequence continues at coordinate 77,365,186 of NC_080750.1, read as the reverse complement.
GATCTTTGAACAACACACACGCAGGGTAGGCCCCAGAAGGCCTAGTGTAAAAATAGCAGTTGGAAGATGAAAGAACTAAACTAGGATTTCAGTTATGCCCACTGTAAATGAGATAGGATTGGAATTTCAGTCTAGCCAAGTTGATTCCCTGCTAGAAAAATAACAAAACTCTTCCAAGGAATACAATAGAATCCGGAGCCTCTATACCTATCTTTCATGATTTCCAGTACACAATTTAAAAGAAGCACGAGATTTGACAAAATAGGAAAATGTAATCCATATGTGACCAAAAGCAGGCAGTAGAAACTCTCCCCAATGTGTTCTAATTAGCAGTCAAGAATACGAAAGCAGTTATTATAAAGGTGATCATGGTGGTAAAGAAAAATATTCCCATAGTGAATGAACAGATGTGGGAACTCAGCAGAGAAGTGGAAATTACACAAAAGAACCAAATAGGAAGATGAAATAAAAAAAATACTTTTGAGTTTACCGGTAGATTAGAAATAGTAGAAAAAACATGAAGATACAGCAATAGAAATTATCCAGTCTGAAGAAAAGAATGTAAAAATTTTGAAGAAAAATGAAGAGAGCCTTATGACCTGTGAGATGATTGAGTCCCAAGCAGAGAGGGGAGAGACAGAAAAATTAAATGAGGCAGAAAGGCAAATCAATAAGTAATAGCATAAAACTTCCAAAATTTGTTGGAAAATCTAAAATTTTAGATCCCAGAAATTCAGCAAACCCACAAAATAAAATATAAAAGAAAAGCATACTTAGGTACACGATAGTCAAGCTACTAAAATCCAAAGATAAAAAGAAATTCTTAAAAGCATCAGGGAAATACACACATACAGTGGAAGACATTACATACAGGGAGAAATACTGTGAATGATGGATGATGTACTATCAAAAACAAAAGAGACAACTCAACAACAAAATGACATCATTCAAGTGCAGAAAGAAAACCCAAAAGTCAACACAAAATTCTACATTTAGCAGAACTCACTTTCAAAAAGGAAGTAGAAGCCATAATAAGATACTGCACGCCTATTAAATGGCTGAAATAAAAAATAAAATTGCAAATACGACGTGCTGGTGAGGACTAGGAGCAATTAGAACTGGGAATGCAACATGATAGTTGCATTCAGAAAACAGTTGAGCAGGTTCTTATAAAGCTAAACATACACTTATTATATGACTCAGATATCCCACTCCTAGGTATTTACTGAAGAAAATTGAAAACTAATGTTTAAACAAAAATCTTTGTGGGAATCTTTATAGCCATTTTATTCATACTTGCCAAAAGCTGGAAATAAACTAAATGTCCTTCATCAGGTGAATGGAGAAAGAAACTGTGTTGCATTGGTACATTAGAATAGTACTTGGCAATAAAAAGGATAAACTCTTTTTTTTGTGTGTGAGGAAGATAAGCCCTGAGCTAACATCCAGTGCCAATCCTCCTCCTTTTTCCCCCCAAAGCCCCAGTAGATAGTTGTATGTCATATTTGCACACCCTTCTAGTTGATGTATGTGGAACACGACCTCAGCATGGCCTGAGAAGCGATGTGTCAGTGCGCACCATGGATCTGAACCTGGGCCGCCAGTAGGGGAGCACACGCACTCAACCGCTAAGCCATGGGTCGGTCCCAGGATAAACTCTTGATTCACACAACAACATGGATGAATCTTGGCTGCATTTCTCTAAGTGAAGGAAGCCAGATTCAAAAGGCTGTATAGAATATGATTCCATTTATATGACTTTCTAGAAAAGGCAGAATTACAGGGATGGAAAATGATCAGTGGTTGCCAAGGGATGGAGTAGGGGAAGGGGTTGAATACAAAGGGATAGCATGAGAGAACTTTGGGAGTGAAAAACACAGCTCTGTATGGTACTGTGGACATGTATGCATGACCATAAAGTCAAAACCCATAGAACTGTACACAGCAAAGAGTGAATTTTACTCTGCAAATTTTAAAAATCAATCAGGATGCTGGGGAACCCAGATGGAATGCAGTGACAAATGAATCTCACTGTATTACAAGCATGTGACATAACCATACAGAAGGAGTGGGGATGAAAGGTCCTGACCTAAGTTACAGTGGAAGACAGTGTTTTGACGGGATACTGTAAAACTAAAGTACTGGACATAAACACTGTACTCTAGGTGGTCAATTTGTTTTTCATAAGGGTATGGATTAGCAATTCTGAAACTAGTTGACACAGTAAACATATTGTAGCTAACTGGAGTTAGGTTTCTCACTGTTGGTGAAAGAAGTTACAAATAAACAAAAGGAGAATGCTAGAATAAACCCAGTGGTGCTGGCTTGGAGTTGGAAGTATCAGTATGAATCCATGTCTCTTTTAATATATCTATCAAAAAAGATAGATAGATTGATAGATCGATAGACAGATGCGTATACTTGAGTTTATATTCATACATACATTTCCAAGCTCTGCTGAGAGGGACTAGAAGCAGTGACACTCTAATATTAATGAGCACATCTAGCTCCCAGATCTTGTTTTCTAAATATCATTCTCCAATAAAAAGAACCAGGTTTTCTTGGAGAAATGGCTAATTCTAGGGCTGGAGATAGAAAATACAAAATGAGCCTGGATCATCTTGTAGTGCCAGAAAGTAGGAAAGTGCTTTAAAACACACACACACACACACACACGCACACACACAGAAAATGATGGGACGTGTCAAAATGAATCAGTCTAAAAGACTTCCCAATGACTCAAGCTGGAAAACTGTGAGCAACAAAATAAATAATGGTAGCATTGGATTATTACCCAGAGACTAAAATAAATATCCACGAGGCTATACTGATATAAAAAAGATTAAATAAGAAAGGAAGGGAAGGAAGAAAGAAAAAAGGGAAAAAAAAGAATGAGAGAAAGAGAGAAAGAAAGGAAGAAGGAAAGGAGAGGGAGGGTGGGGAATCTTCCTCACAGAGTTCCAAATAATAAATGCGCTAGATAGCATGAAATTGAAAATCGCCACTAGAACGCTACAGTAATAATTACTGTTGGAAAGATTGACTGATGAATGCAAAAACTGTGGAGGAAACTTAAAGAAGAAACAGTACAATTGCAGAGTCTCAAAGCATTTCCTTCCAAACACTTAACTTATTTCTCTTATTTCTTTAAAATACCTATGACTATTTAAAGCAAAAATTATAACACTGTATTGTGGGATTTATAACATGGGTAGATGTAAAATTTATGACAACAATAGCACAAAGGACAGACAGAGGTAGATGGAACCGTTCTGTAGCAAGTCTTCCATATTTTACATTGATTAAACTGGTGAACTATTAAGTCTAGGTAGGCTGTGATATGTTAAAGATGCATATTGTAATCTGGACCAACCAGTAAAAATCCAAAGGTGTGTCACTTAAATGCTAATAAAGGAATTAAACACCATACCAAAAAACGTTTGTACAAGACTGTTCACAGGAGATGACCTGCACGTCCCCAGGAGCAAGATGAGCGCACTTTGGGGCATCCACAGAGCAGAACGTCCTCAGCCGTGCCAAGGAGAAAACGCTGACACACATATGCTGAGAGAGACTCATCAACCTCGTGCTGAGGGAGGCAAGCTGGACAGAAACCAACACACATGGGATGATTTCAGCCAAGATGAACCTATGCTGAAAAAACCAGAACAGGGGTTGCATCGGGGGAAGGAAAAAATTGTCTGGGAAGGAACAGGAAGGAGTTTTCTGGGGGTGATGGAACTATCCTATTCTTAAAGGGATGAAAGTTATATGGGCATGTTTATTTGCCAAAACTGTACGGTTGAGATTTGTGCCTTTCAGTGTGCATACATCTTACTCACCACACACGCACAAAGGCTTAAAAGAATAATAAAGTGAGGTGAGAATGGGATGGAGTGTGGATGAAACAAAAATAGCAGATGATTAGTAGTTGTTGAAGCTGGGTGATGGGGCTACTATGCTATTTTGCTTATTTTGTATATTGTTTAAATTGTTCTGTAATAAAACACTTGTATAAGAAGACAAACTCGATATACAGTGTTCACTGGTAAGATATCAGTTACCTTTGGGGAGGAAATAGGGAGAAAGGGATTGTCGGGGCCTGAGTAAAGCTGGTGTTAGTTCTTGGTCACACAAGTGTGTTCGCTTTGTAATAATTCTTTGAGATTTACGTGGATGACTTCTGCATATATTTCTGTACGCATGTTATACATCAATAAACATTTTAAATCCTGCATATTTGCACAAAGATACTAAGTCAATATCTTAGAATAACAGCAGTGTTTTGTTTTAAAGTGGAACACATTCACTCATGACACCATTAGATGGATTTTAATACTCCCAAGTATCTATTAATGCCCTCATCCCTGCGTGGCTCCTGGGTCTTTCCATTTTTGCCTCAGTTTTGTAAGTGGCATGGATTTGAGTTTTTATGATGCCATCTTTCTCCAGCAAGGTCCACCCCCACCACGATGCTCACCAAGGCCTCGACACCTAGCACAGTGCCGTGTTCACAGCATGCACTGAAGACCTGTGAGACTGGGTTGGATGAGGAACAAAATGAGGAGCTCATGATGTTCGTAACTTATGTCTAGGTGCCATACTGTGACTTAGGAAATTGGTAGAGTTTTTCGATAGCTTTGCTATGCCTTCTAATTTTTCCTATTTAAAACAATGGGAAATAGGGTCTCAGAGTTCTTTCTCAGAGAAAGTCTGACATTTCAGGCACAGATTACTGACAATTATTAATGGCATATGACTTTCCCACCTCATCTTAGTGTTAAGTTTTTAATTCCTTACCTTGGAAATGACCTAACATTTCTTCTTCCAAATCTTGTAGTAATACCGATGCTCCAGAAAGTCAGGCCACAGATATTCTGCTGTTGTGCATCCTCCCTGCAAAGAAGTGGAGCTGTGCATCCACCAGTCTAAGAAGTGTGTGGTGCTGTAGTATTTGGAGTCAATCAGAAAAGCTAAATGGAAAAACGACTTCAGAGAATTATCACCATAACCCCCCACAGCAACAAATTATTTTGTGATTCTGAGGGTATATTCAAACAAGGATATTAAAACTAGTTCCCAAGGAGCCAGCCCTATAGTAGAGCAGAAATTGCATATTACCTTCCTGCACAAACTTGCCTAACATTGTGGGAAGGACCAAAGGGACGTTTCGGTGTTGTTGCCTATGTTAACGAGGCCAAGAGGTCCACACTGGGATAAGGAAGTCCAGTGAACCAGCCTGTGTGCAGCGTGGGAAAAGGGACATGTGTGTGGTCCCCTGAAGTGGCTTAGGGGTCACTTACCAGTGCGCCTGAGTTTCCTGTCTGTATAATGCAGGAATTGGGGCTGTCCAATGTGATGTTTTCTCCTTTTTATGACATGGCTCAGGGCAGTCCTTCTAAGACTCCTGACCAAGGTATGGGCCCTTCAGGCAGATTGGGTCCAAAGGGAGGATCTCTGCAGCGACCCTGACCACGGGTCCAGAGCGAGGATCATGGCAGCCTGGAGGGATGGGGGGATGGTAGGACAGTGGCCTTGAAAAGGCAAATTCCAGGATCCCAGGCACCTGGTAGTTCCATTTTAGATATTGAATTCACATTTCAAATACTGGCCAGGGAGCTTCCACCAGGGCTGCAAGCAACCTCAGCAACAGCCAGGCTGGTGAGCCCCACCCCTACCTGAGTCCCGGCCTCAAGGGATGCAGCCCAACCACACTGCGCATACTCTGGGAGGTGGGCAGGGCATGGAGAATGGGCGTGGTATAGAGAAGAGGGTTGGATGGAGAATCAGAGGCGTGGAGCCCAGGGCCCGAGAGACAAGGCACGAGTTGGGGCCACGAGCTGTGCATGCTGGGAGCTTTTCTCTCTTAACCGCTCCCAGCTGGCAACCCGTAGGGCTGCAGGACTAGAACTCCCAGGAGGCTCTGGGCACGAGGCCGTGCCTAGCTCTGGGGGGAGGAACAGGGCAATGTGAGCTTGGCCGAGGGCCAAACCCCCATTGAATCAGGACTCTGGCCCTGCACCCGCTCCAACTGGACTGAGTCCCGGAGGGAATGAGAGGGACCAGGGAGTTAGGAGGGTGTGGCGGCTGCAGTGGCAGCCGCGGGCCTGCCACATGCAACTGCTTTTGTCCAAAATTGAAGCTGGACTGGCGCCTCTTCCCCACCACCTCCCTCCGTTGCTTGATTCCTCCTCCCACCTGCATGCCTGTGGGTCTTTCCACAGCCTCCTACCTAGTCCAAGGCCAGGTGTTTCTCTAAAGTGCTTATGGGAACTGGTTTGACATCCCAGAAACTTTCCAGTTTGCCTGCTGCCCTCTGCCATCTCCAGCCAAAGTGCCATCATTTCATCAGCTTTTGGGAGACATTCGCCCTTGTGGCCCCTCTTGCAAGCACAACTTAAGAGTTTGCAGGGTGGTAGCATTGGCTGCTGCTTGCCTTTTTCACAGGTGTGGAAGTTGAGGCATCCTCGGGGTTAATCATTGGTTTCCCCAGGATCTGCTAAGAGCAGAGGGGAACAACAAAATTCCCAGGCAAGTATCTAGTAAGCCGTTTTCACTAACCCATTCCAGTGCAGAGGCCTCCAAAACAGCATCCTTAAGATGAGAATAGCTTAAGCATTTTGCCCTTTAGATTGCTCACCTAATCTCAGCTCAGGCCTGAGTGGCCAGTCTCTCAGGGACATGAGTGATGACTCTGATCCTTCAGGAAGAGACCGGTGGTCCAGCTTTGGGAGAGGCATGTTCATGGTAGACAGCACCTGGGCAGCATTTGAAACCCGTCAGCTTTAACATCTCTGCTTTGGATTCTGGCAAGTTTCCAGGATAAACATGCCCAGGGATAGTCAAATGTACCGTATTCTTTAAAAATTGATTAGAGTAGTGAAAGGAACAGAGCATAAAATATCCTGATTATTTGCAAAAGATGAAATGCAAGCAAGACCTTCTTGTTAATTTTTTTCTCCTCATTCTCTTGGCTGTACTATACGCTTGAATGCAGAAAGAAAAAATTTGCATTGCCAAGTTATCTTTTCCTGAGATTGGTAAATTAACTTAAAAGTCTTATTGAAACCTGTGGAGGAATGGTTAGCAGCTTTCATGATTCATGTCCTCCCTAAAAACCTGGGTGTTGATCTACATGAAAAAAAGTCCTTGTTTATATTACACATCCCAATAGGTTACATTTCCGATTCCTGAATGTGGGATATCATCAAAACAACTGAAAAAGCTGGTCATGGAAACTGGACCCTGTCACTATGTGAAGAATTTACCTCTTTATGAATTAATGACTCGAATTCTTTCACATTTTTGTAAAGAACGGACGAGAAACTCTGCAGTGTCTCTGAATGTGACAAGACGGGGAATTCTCCTTAGACCACATCCTCGAGTTCTTCTCTCGTGTTCAATAGACCCGGGTGATAGTCCGTGTGGTCAGGTGCAGCGCCGCTCCCCCAGCCCCCAGTGTTCCATCCTACTCTGGCCTGTGACCTCTTCAGGGGGTTCTGATGACACTCCTCCACAAGGGTTGGAAGGAGACATTGTAACATGAGGATATTCATCATCTTAAAACAACGATTAATGGAGAGGAAAGTCTCGGGTTCTGTGTGCTCCGATGCAACTGCTGTTGGGGTGTGGCTTCAGTGACCACTGTGCTCCCAGCAGTCCCCACAATGGCTGTCTCAGACATTTGATCTCCTGGTGCAACCACAGCAGCTGTTGACAGAGCTGAGCGCTCGTGGTTCAATGTCTTCCGTCAGATTTTGTGGCTCTGACCCTCCTATGCTCACCCCCTTCCCATTCCTATCTGCTGAGTTGATTGCTTTGTAGTTGTTTCCTAGGAGCCACTGTGTGTAACTGGATTTCACAGTGTCTTTAGAGACCCATCTTCACTACACGAGTCACTGTACAACAGTGACTTATCCTGGTGTAGCCCGTGTTCATCATCTCCAGTGGAGCTGTGAAGAACCCTGCTTACTAGTACCCTGTCTCATTCTCATGCTGCTGGGGCTGCTTATGAAGTTGAGCATCCCGTCTTTGGTCTCATTGCCATTATTCTTTTCATCGATTATTTTGAAGTCGGATATGACTTTGTTAATAATGTGGACACTTGCTGTCACAGGAACTTTTATGTAACTTCCCCAACAGCTCTGTGAAGTAGTCCTGTGATCCCCATTTTACAGGGGGGGACACTGAAGCTCAGAGAGATGGAGTAGCTTCCTTCACGTCACACAATTTCTCGGTATATTTTGTGTCTCCACCTGGAGCTCCGCTTCTCAGGTGAGTGCACTTAGGTGGTGTTCCACTTTATGCCTCTCTGCCAGTCTCCCCAAAGGCACACGCCCCATCCTGAGTCCATTGTCTGCTTGATGGCAGTCACCCTGCACAAACAGTCTCCGGGCAGGGATTGGACTAGCGGGGAGTGGTCCTCCGGCTTACTCTGGGCAGGTACTAGGTTCATGGCGAGAGCTGGAGCAGTGGAAGATACTGACCGTCACTCACCTGGAAGGTTTGTTATGTAGAAATACTCCACTGACTTTTTGCAGGTGTCATGTCTTCTTTGTCTTCATTGCTCCTCTGGGCATTCTCCTACAGTCCAGGCTGTGCAGTAACATAGAGTACAGAGACTGGTGAACATAATACTGTTGCCATGCACCAAATGGTCACATCACTCATTTTTCTAATTATGAAACAAATACACACTGTAAAAAAGTCAAATTGCACTGATCTATGTAGAGTAAAGTGAAACATTCCCCTTTCATCCCCTTCCCTGCAAACTCACTCTCCTACTCAGAAGAAACTATTGTTAAGAGGTTGTGACTTATTCTTCTGGAAATTTCTTATGAATTTATAAATACACAAAATTTTTTTTAAACATAAATTACATAACTACATCGTTTGCAATTTGCTGTTTCCTAAACCATATATCATAGACCTCTCTCCTTATCAGTGCACATCACTCTAACTTACCGTTTTAGAAGTTTTAGAGGTATTCCAAAGAATAGGTATACCATGATCTGTTTATATCTTCTTTGATAGCAAAGGGATTACATCCAGTTTCACTATTATACATAATGCTGCTATAAGATCCTTGTATGGAATTTATTACACTGCTTTCAACTGCTCAATATGCTTTGTTTCCTTTTAGTCAGAGACTATGATATATTTTTAACACTTTTACGGGAATTATTTTATAGGGAAATTAATTTTATCACTGAATAACGACATTTATGCGGAAGCTGGACTTCAAGGTCATCCATGTCAGTATTCTGGAGAAAAATAATGAAACTTAGAAGGTATTATGCTTGCTCCATCACATTCTAACAAGTCATGTTAACAATGTGAGTTGAATCTTTGAATAGCCTCTACTTTCTCTGTTCAGATGAACGATGACTTTTTCTTGTCTTGAAAACTTCTGACTCCAAGAGCTCTCAGTTGGGTTTCAGAGAGGGTAAGATATTGGTGTTGTATCTATTTCTCTTCAGCTGTAGGCTGCGTCTTCTAAAGATCATAGAATTGATCATGGTCCAATCGATATATGTGATTTGGTTCAAAAATTCAAAGTAATGAACTCAACATAGGAATCTATATCTTTTGTTCTTAATAAAGAATTTCCTTTGATATCCTTAAGTCTCTGTGATTACTAGTAAAAACTCACCTATGGGTGAAGAGATGTGGTTCTGCTGACAATGTCTGGCTTGAACATCCATAGTTAAGCCTGCCACATCTGTAGGTAGGTTACACTTGACCTCTTGATGACCTCTGCCCTTGGTCTTTGACCTGGGAAAAATAAGAATTTAAAAAAGCTGCTGTTATTAGCACTCAATGCTAGAAACGCCCATTAAAGAGTGAGTTTGGTTTGGTAAACCAAAGGGAGTATAAGCAGAACAAAGTCATTAATATCTATAAAATTTCAAAAAATTCTAATTTTTAAAAATATAACTCTGTTTTTGCCACAGTGCAAACTGTGTATATATGAATGACGCATCCCTCTGTCCATTTCTTAAGTTATTTCCATTGATTTGATGGATTTATCTTCAAACCTGGATTCCAAGTGTGAAAGGACATCTTGGTCCTTCAAAAAAAAGAAACCATTGAGATTTAATTTTCCTTTAGCTCGGCATCCCAAAGGTTTGAGGAATAAATGATCATGTAATGATACAATGATTTTGAAATCTAATTGTTAATTAGAGGGGTGTAAGAGATGACCGAATGGTGGTTCATCACCATGGTCAAGGGTATTGTACACATGGACATGTAAACACGATTCAGGAAGCTGCTTCAGCACCGTGACATCACTGAGAACCACAGTGCAGGGGGATCTAGGCACAAAGCCGTCTGCCTCGATCTCCTGGGTTACATGTAGATCCAGGTGTCTTGACAGTGGCTTCAGAGAAGCTAACTTTTATCTATTTCTCCCCTTCCTTATCTCCAGTTTACCTCAAACACTCCTGACTACCATATTTTAAAGTAAGACCAATTATAGTTATCTATGTGAGATTCTTGTTTATTATTAGAGAGTGATAGTCAAGGATACCATCAAATATCATTTAATTGACCTAATTAAATTTGTTGTACCTTATAATTGATTAGAACACTACATTTAGTTGAGCGTTTGATATTCACCAAGTGTGTTAATCTGCTTACAACTGCTATGTGCCTGACTCCTCGTAGAAGTGTATCTTTGGCCCATCACAAGATTTTAATGACTCAAATCATCATAAATTAAGATAATGTACTGTCTTTTGGATGATAGGGAGACATATGGGTCCATTTTGGAAGTATGCCCATCTGTCTTTGCTGCCCATGGGAAGTTGCTGGTTACTAGGTCTCCAGGTGGCTTGCACAAGCCCTAGGTCTGTAATAGCTTGGTGCCTCTCCTTCTAATTGGGGTAGAAATAAAAGAGATCAGAGAGACTTATTAAAGTTTTGGTTGCATGAAGTCTTCTATGAAGACCATCCATGCATAGTGTTCTGGATAGCTCTCTGTTCCTAAGACTACTAGTTACTTAAAGGGCTTGTCGGGAACTGTGAAAGGTCTGATATTTTACCTTTCCTGCAAGCTAATAAGTCAGCCTACAATGGTTTTACAGATGCTGGCAAAAGACAGGAGACCCATGGGTCAGAGACAAAGGACTTAATGACACAGCAATAGCAGTGGCCAGAGTATCAGCATTGGCACTGGTTCACTAAATCCCACTTCCTACAGGCTGATACACAGTGGGCCAGGTGACATGCAGAGGGTTACAAGATCTCAGAGCCTAAGGAATTCAAATCTTTGATAACGGGCAGGATGTCTGCTAACCTTTGCCCTGGGGGGGTGTTATTTTTATTATACTGGGCAGTAAGCAAGGCTACCCTTTGCTCCAAAGGAGGCCACTATTTCTATCTTCCAAGCCTCCCAGCTCTACACACATCCTTGAAAAGATAAGCTGGTCTTACTGGCTTTCAAAGATAAGCTTGAATGAGACTTGATCATCATTCAGTTCTTCTGTTTCCTTTATTGAGATTGTGCAAATATGCTCTTTTCTCTGTAAAGTTCATTAACTTTATTCATACATAAGGGATGCTTTTGGTTTTATTTGTTAAGTTGAAATTGTCTTATTAGAGGAAATGATGAAACTGTTATGGGTTGGATCTGAAAGTATGCTTTTCCAGGAAAAATGTGAAAGAAGATCAGTGCTCACAGAACTTTGCCACAAGGAGCTGATAGCAACTTAAATTATTTTAATTTGAATAGTGTTTTGTACATCTTTCTTCCATTTACTTCATCCTCTCTGCTTCCTGTAACTCTCATATGGGAATGGGGCACTTTCAGGGATTCACTGAACTCATTTACAATATTCAAATGGTTTTGTTTGTTGTGTTTTTTTTTATTGAGGTAAAGTTGACATACAATATTATATCAGTTTCAGGGGTACAACGTAATGATTCAATGTTTGAGTATATATTGAAATGATCACCACAATGAGTCCAGTTAACATCCGTCCCCATACATAGTTACAAATGTTTTTGTCTTGTGATGAGGACATGGCATATTTCAAGGTGCAGAAGACTCAACGATGGTGTCATACTTTTCTATATACAGCTTGATGAATTTGGACATAAGTATACACCCTTGAGACTGTCACCACCATCAAGGCCACAAACATTTCCATCACCTTCCAAAGTTTTCTCTCACCTCCTTTATTACTATCATTCTGTGGTAAGAACTCTTAGTATCTACTCTAGTAGCAAATGTGACGTATGCAATAGAGTTTTGTTAGCTGAAGGCACTACGCCGTATCCTACATCTCCAGAACTTATTTATCTTGATAACTGAAACTTTGTATCCTTTGACAATCAGCTCCCCATTTCTCCATCTCCCCAGCCCCTGCCAACCACCATTCTAACCTCTGCTTGTATGAATTTCACAATTTTAGATTCCACATATAAGTATTTGTCTTTCTCTGTCTGCCTTATTTCACTTAGCATAATATCTTCTAGGTCCCTCATGTTGTCAAAAATGGCAGGAATTCCTTCTTTTTTCAAGGTTGAAGAATATTCCATTTCTTTATCCATTCATCATCAGTGACGTTTAGGTTACTTCCATATCTTTGCTATTGTGAATTAGCTGCAAGGAACATTAGAGTACAGGTATCTTTTTGAGACCCTGATTTCAATTCCTGTGTGTATATACCAGAAGTGGGATTGCTGGATCATATGCTAGTTTTCTTTTTTGGAGGAACCTCCATACTGTTTTTCATAATGGCTGTACTAGTTTACATTCCCATAAGGGTTCCTTTTATTTACATCTTCACCAATATTCGTCATTTTTAGTTTTTCTGATAATCGCCATCTTAACAGGTGTGAAGTGATAGCTCATTGTGGTTTTGATTCGTATTCCCTGATGATTAGCGATGCCAAACACCTTTTCATAGACCTATTGGCCACTTGTATATCTTCATTGGAAAAAGTCTATTGTGGTCCCTTGCCCATTTTATAAATTGATTTGTCTTTTTGTTATTGAGCCAACACAAAAAAAGGAGAACAAAATTTCCAGGCATTATGGATGCTTCCCAGTTGATGCAGATGGTTTTGTGTTTACAGTGGTACCAAAAGATCATGTTTCGTGTTTTTTCTTCGGCTTGTTATAAGACCCGCAGTAGCTGCAGCATGGCAGATAATCGGGATCTTCTGGGTTTGGAGGTTTACAAAATAAATGAGTGGTAAGGATTTTTTATTTTTCCAAGGAAGTTATTGTGATCATTGTCCATGGAATCCAGGATTAGATAGGTGGAGGAGAAAATTAAGGTCAGGAATGGTGATCTGGCATTACTTCTGATCTTGAGGGACAGGTATTTACTGCATGAGTGTTTGAATAAAAATATTAGAGATCAGGAATTTGTGGTGGGTGAATATGTTTTCTGAATTATTTACTTTTGAACACAACCACTTGGATTATGTGAACATCTGGGATATGGGAGTAAGTCGTTAGCAGGGGGTGGTTGATAATATCACTATTGATTTAACCTCTATGAACACCAAGTGGTCAATGGATTAAGCAAATGAGTAGACAGAAAACACAGAAATGGTAAAAATTGGGATTTAGTAAAGGACTGGGGACTGACTGTCCTGAGTGGGAGTGCCAGGACTTGTGCGGTTGAGAGTGACAAGGACAAGAAGAGAATAGAATCACACTCAAACAAGGAGGGGGTGTTAACAGGATGGAGGGGGAGAAATTATCTGGAGTAGCTTTGAGTTTTGACCTTGAGCTTTCTGTTCTTGATGCAAATCTGCCTGATGACATCCTGGGACACAGGTCAGATCTATCCCCAGGGGATCGAGGGAGGGTGGAAGTACAAAACAGCCAGGATAATTGTCCTAAAAAGGCAGGCTTCCTTTATCATTTGACCCACTTTCATGATTGGTTTATCTAGGGTAAGAGGAAAAGAAAGATGATAAGAAGGATGATAGTCACGTCTTCGCAGACTTGGTGAACACAGAAGGAGCAGCAGGGGCCTGGCTTCCTGAGGACAGGTTTAGGCTGAGGGCTAAACCCACCGCAACAGCCTGGAAGAAGCTACATCCAGCAGGATAGACGAGCACGGAAGCCAGAGACCTGCTGATGGCACCAGCTCGGCAACTCCTCCTAGAACAGCCCAGCCAACACCACTGTGTCCCATGACCAGGGCCTCCTGCCCAAAAATGGCACCCTGCTGCCCATGGGCTGAACAGATCCCTCTGCTTGTTAACCTGGACAAGATAGATGGGAATGTTTCAGAGAATGCTCAAGTGAGAAACAATCAAAACCACAGCCCACTCAGTCCCCTGCCCCACACTCCCCTCCTCTCTTTCCAGACCCACAGCCTCCACTCTGTCTTGGTCATCAGTTCTCTGCTCAAGGACTCGTCTTGGCTATAGAGCTCCTTAAGTTTTTCAGAGCTTTACCCGAGGGGAGGGGAAAGAGGGAAGGATAAATTTAGGGATAATGTGAGGGGTCTGAGTGCAAATCCCTTTTCTTTGACAACCCAAGAGATTCAACCTGCCTGGAGGAGTGTTCTCACTGGGCTCCTCTGAGCGCTAAGGTCTCATGGGACTGGGAGGGGACTCTCCTGTTGGTCACTGGGGTCTCCACTCCCCAGCTCTACAGAGCAGCTCTGTTTTGACCACTATGAGTCTCAACTGACCATAGAGTTCTGTTGCTATAAACACTTGAAAATCTCCAATGTGGCTCAACCCAGTACCTGACATTTAGGGAAACTGAGTCCTGAAGCAGAACTGGTTCACTAAGGACACCAGGAGACTTAGAGACCAACTGCCGATGCCCAGGCCCTGTCCCCAGCATTTGCTGCCTCCCAGGAGTTCCCAGCTGACTGAGGCGCCAATGGCAGTCATACAGGAGATCCCCCATCCATCCTGGTCCTCCTATGGAGAGAGGCTTACCCACGGGGAAACTTCCCTCGATGTGTTCTTCAGGTGGCTTGTGGAAGTTTTCTGCAGAGCAGAGATGATAGTGCAGGGCGAGGAGAAGTTCTTCCAGATCTCGCACTCCTGGGGAAGGGAAAAGAATGAGGTGTGAGGTTGGGCACTGGAGCCCCGCTTGCTCTAGCTTCAGTCCCCTTCTATTTAAATCTCCCCTCCTGGATGAGACAGATGCTCAGGGAGCCCCAGAAGGACATTTAGGACTCAGAGAGTAACACTCACAAGGAGGAGGAGTTTAGCTCAACCCAGGGAATTAGACAGGTAGGAAGTGAGCATCCTCCCACTAGGACCTGGAGTCAAGGTCAGTGGGCCCCTGGCAGGAAGCGCCTAGGGACTTGCAGGAGCTTAGACCACACACTGCAATCCTGGGAGCTGATAAAGGTGGAGAGGCAGTTCCCAAGTCTCCAGAGAGGGGCTCCACTGGGCCTCCCACGGCACGCCTGGGCCACCTGGACCCAGTGCTCTACCACCCTCGCCCTGTCCTGGGCTGTCATGCTCGCGTCCCTGAGGCAGGTGGTGATGACGAGGCTGGCCACCCTTCTGAACTGGTCGATGGTGGCCTGGATGGTGGGTGTCTAGTGCTCACTGCCAGGCTTGTTCTTCTTGTGCCAGGTGGATCCCAGGCACTGAGAGGGCACCACCTTCCAGAAGAGCTCCTGGGGAACAGGGGGAATGTCATCCAGCCCTGCCACAGGTCACCTCTGTGTCCACAGCCCCTAAAGTCCGACACAGGTGTCACAGTTTAGAGCTGGAGCTCAGGAAGCTCAGGATGTGTCCTGAGCCTTGTGAGAGTCCCTGGGTTTTCTTCTCTGTCCACCGAGGGTGCCCAGCACAGGATGACCCAGGACCCAATCCCGGCAGGGAAGGGAGAGGGGCATTTGCACCCAGCCCGTCCTGGCTAACTCCAAGCTCCAGATGGTGGCTCAACTCTGCTCATGTCAAGGAGGCATCTTCCACCACCTTGATCTCCGCTCTGATCCCACTCCCCATTCTGATGCACATTCCCCCGTGGCAGCTACAACCACTGGCCTTGTCTGTCTCCCTTGTAGTGAAGCACACATCAGGTGTCAAGTCCTGAGGCTGTTGAGCCTCCTGAGGAGACGGCAGGGCCACCGTAGACCTGGCTGCACACAGTGAGTTCCCCTCCACCGCTGATGGGCCAGGCCCTGTCCAGCTTTCCATCTCTTCTACCTCATGGAGCCGGCACAGCCACTCTGTGCAGCAGGTCCTGTTAGTGTCCACCTCTACGATCTGCAGGTGGACAGCAAAGGCTTGGGGGTTCCAGAAGTTGCCCAGGTCATACGGTTGGTAAGGGGTGGAGCTGGGATTTGGGCCCAGATCATGGGAGTCTGGATCAGGTCTGGGACAACGATGGCAGAGGGAAGGCCTGTTCCACCCTGCCCTGAGAGCCCAGCTGCTCACCGCATCCATCACGGTCAACCGCTCTACCACCTGCTTAGGAGAGAAGGCCGTGAGGTTGGGCTTCTTCTCACGCTCCTTAACAGCCACAGGTGGAGACAGACTTCCCACTAGAAATGATGGTCCAGGTGACTCCAGCTCAGCAGCTCCCACTCCTGCTGGAGCCGATGTTGGCCCTTGCTCCAGCTCCAACACTGCTGATGGAGGGGACGCTGGCTCCAACGCTAGAAGGGGTGATGTCAACGGAGCTGTAGCCAGCTCTACCTCCACCACTGCCCACTGCTCTGCTTCTGCCACTGGCTGGAGCTCTGCAGCTGGCGCTACAGTGGGATAAAGAGAAAGATTCACCCACATAGCTGACTGTCCATGTGTCCCTCTAAACACAGGAAAGATCCCACTTCCCTTCCAGGAATATGCAGCCTGCAGTCCCCCTTACCCTCTGCCTCTGTCTCAGTGGCCTCCAGAAGCTCAAACCGGGCAAGGGTAAGAGGGTCATGGCAGCTCAGCTCCGAACCAGGCAAGGTTACCTGCGTGTACATCCCCTTTAGCTTGAAAAAGGGACAGCCCCAGTCTGGTCATGCCCTAGTTCTGCTCCAACCTGGTTATCTCAAGGTCCTGAGTGTGGAGACCCTCTGCTCCTGCTCTTATCTCAGAGCAGCACTGGATGGTGTTTGTGGCCTCAGGCACCTTCCCCTTGCCTAGTGAGTTGGTGAAATTGAAACCATTGGGCAGCTCCTCGATGACCTTCTGATTGGAGTTCTGCAAAGACTGCTCTGGAGCTGGGCCAGAAGGAATCAGGGGCTGCCTGCACACTGCCACTGGGGTCAACCCCCAAGAGAAAGTCTGCTCCTCAATTCAGGCACAGAGGGACATCCCTGCAAAGAACTGTGGTCAGGCAGGAAAAGAGATGAAACCTCTATGGCTCAGTAACATAAGAGTAGAGGAGCTCACCTTCTCATGCTGCCAGCCATGACCTGGGCTATGAACATGACAGGCCCACCATGCTTCCGACACCTAACAACCAGCTCCTGCCCAAGAATGGCCTACCCCTCATACCCTGCCTTCTCCCCTCTGCACAAACACACACAGACACACACACACACGATGAAGTGTAAGGGGTGTGGGGCTGATCAGGTGGGATCACAGTTGTGTCCTGGCCTGCACTAGCCTTTCCTGGGCTGCCCCGTGTTACCCTTCACTGCCTCCTGCCAGATGTCCAGAGGCGTCGGGGATGAGGGCTGAGCCAACGTCGGCAACGACCAAAAAGTTTCTCTTTCTGGTTTTTTTTGAGCCTAGATCCTCCAAAATTTGGGATACAACAACAAAATATTTTTGCCTGTTGACTGTCTCCAGTCAAGTGAGCTGAATTGGGGGCTGTGGGTGCCTGGTTACCAGAGTTCTAAGATCTGTTGAGGTTTATGACCAAGGAAGTGAGGTCATTTTTCAAGATTCCTTTACCTGGGCCCCTTCCCTCAATCAGACTTGTCCAGAGCTGCCGCCTGTGCCCTGGCTGCTAACCCTCCTCCCCCATGTCATCTCTTGAACTGTACACAAGGAGCCTACACAGCCCTAGCCACAGCTCCCTGGAAACCTAAGTCGGGTCTTAGCTTTGAGGAGACAGAGACGAATGCAGACCTCCTTTTTCTTACCAGTTCTTCATCCTGAGAAAGTCCCTGTACCTCTCAGGTCCTCCTCAGTCTCTAAACCTGCACCATGGGGATCAGGCTAGAATCTACTTCCTAGGGATGTCACCCGGTGTATATGACATAATATCTATTACCCCTGTGGGCTGGTGTCACATGTACATAAGGCACAAACTTAGAGATGGAAGAATAACAAGAAGGGGTGACAGGTAGCACAGCACACCACTCAAAACAGGCCTGGGTTCTAGCAATGTGATATTGGAACAGTCGCTTCCAACTTGGCCTCATTTTCAGGTCAGCATCATGAGGGGGTTGAAACTAATGGAAATTTAGATACTGCCATCCTGTGGCATAAAACCATTCAATTGTTTCCTGTTTAATGGAGAATGTGACCCAAGTGCCTCATCTTCGCATACGAGGTGGGCAATCTCCACAGTGGTACCTAGTAAGCGCCACCCATGGTATAGCCATCCCAGTGGAACCACTAAGTAGTTAGTAACTGGCTTCTTAACATAATAACAGCCAAAGTGATGGGATGTCTTGTCTAAATTTTAACTAAAAAAGTCTCTCACTTCCTCTTACTCCCTCTTTCATGTCCCATCTCTCTCTCTCTCTCTCTCACTCTGTCGAATCCCTGTAACTGAGGAATCAAATACCAGTGTTTTTGGGCTGCCCAATGTGGACGCCTAGAGAGGAGAGAAGCACGAGATTGCCCAGGCCAACAGACAGAAAGAAACTCAGGCTCTCAGTCCAAACTGAACCCTGAAAGCTGAGAGTGAACTTGGGGGCCAGTCCTCCCCAAGTTGAGCCTCAGTTGCAGGCCACACAAGGGGGTGATGAGGTAAGAGGGAAGAAAGGACTGTGGGAGCTTTCTGCCTGATCCACCTGGAAGAGTGAGGGCGAGAACAGTGTCATGTGACACTGAGTCCTCAGGAGAACCTGTGAGGTAGCTGGAATTCTCACACCTTCCAGATGAGGAAACAGCCTCGGGGAGGCCTGGCCCAAAGCCCAAGCTCACACCCAGAGTGAGAGTTGGAGCTTGGCTTGTTCTAGGATCACAACACCTTGGAGGATGGAGTGCTATTGGTACCAGATGCCTGGAGTCAGATGTCCACGGTCAGAGGCCAGCGGTGCTGGAGAGAAATGGAGTGAGGGGACTATGGTCTTACTGACACTCACCTCGACCCTGGCAGCAGAGGCCCTCCACGTTTGCCCCCCCACAGATCAGCCCCCAGAGAGTGCAGGAGAAGCAGCAGCAGCAGCAGGTGAGTGTGCCTGTGGGGGAGGGGTTCTGCCCTCCCAGCTGGAGGCCCTCAAATCAAGAGAGGAGGCCCCTTCCTCTTGCTGCCACAGTGCCTGAATCCCCCAGTAGAAGTGACCGGGGTGAGGGCCTGGAAGAGCTGGTGCAGGATGGGTTTGTTGTGGGGAGGGCCAGGGACTGCACACCCTGTGATTTGCCAGAAGCCGGCCCTGGGAGGTGAGGAGGAGGAGTGTGGTTTTCTTGGGCTGTGAAAGGAGGAGGAGTTGAGGGGAGGCTGCTAAGGGTCTTGGCTGCTCCCCGTGGGAACCCTGGGGTGGGCCAGGAGGCTGAGGGTGAGGACTTTTCAGGGGAGGCTCTGCAGGGGGCTGACTTGAGAGCAAGGACTCATCCCACCCACACCCCGATATCACAAAGTGTCGTCCCCTATCTTAGCACTTTCCTTGGTCACCTGCTGATGCTGCACCTGCTGATGGGTGATAATCTCGAGATGGGTGCACCTGAGGACCAGGCAGGGAGGACCAGGATCCTGAGCCTTGGGATGGGGAGCCCCCGAACTGAGCTCTGAGCTCTCAGCACTTGGCACATCTCCTGTCATAAGAGCCTCTCAGCCACCCCTGGGAGCTGGGGCATCAGGCCCATCTTAGGGATAAGTGAACAGAGGCTCCACCTGAGACACCCATTCTGGTTCCTCAGGCTGGGGAAGCTCAGATCTGCCTGACGGCACAGCTGCTTGAGGTTTTATCTGAGCTGGACGCAGCCTCTCCCTCCCACGCTGCCCATGGAGGGAGAGAGATGTCAGACCCCTCCAAGTCAGGCAGCACATAAGTGGCTGAGCAGTCCCCTCTGCCTGAGGCCTCAGCCTCCAAGTCTGTCATCAGAGAGGGTTGTGCTGCCAGGTCCCTCAGCCTCTCCCCCATGTCCTGCTTCTCTGGAGCCCAGATCCCAGCCTAGGTCCAAGTCCTGTTTTCTGTGCATGCCCGGCCCCCTCTGGGGACCTGGCAGTAGTGCAACATGAGAAGGGGTGGGCCTAGGGGTCTAGTCAGGCTAGAGGGCCCTGTCTGATGGACTCTGGCTCTCTGCCTTCCAGGGGAATGAGATCAACCTGAGAAGAGGACTGAAGTGAACAGCTGCCGCACTGCCTGCAGGGGAGGGGAAGGAGGAGGAAATCAGAGACCCTCTGGGCAGAACAGTCCCTGGCTCCACCCCCTGTATCTTACATTTAGTGGAAGAGTTTGATAACAGAGAAGTGGGAGACCCAACCAATTGGCGGGTGGGTTGAGGGGAAGATGACATCAAGGAAAACATCCTGGAGGAGGGGCTGATTATTCCCATTCTGAGAACAGGTAGAGCCTGGATGGAACTGGAGGGAAGGAGAGTTCCCAGGATGGTCCCCTGCCCCACT
This sequence comes from Diceros bicornis minor, assembly GCF_020826845.1. Taxonomy (NCBI): domain Eukaryota; kingdom Metazoa; phylum Chordata; class Mammalia; order Perissodactyla; family Rhinocerotidae; genus Diceros; species Diceros bicornis. The sequence goes on along the minus strand of NC_080750.1, from coordinate 77,344,503 downwards.
CCTCACCACCCACAAGGTCCATGAAGCATCCCCCACCCAGGCCCTATCTGCATCCTCTCCTTCCCTCTGGTCCCAGGAATACCCAGTCATGAGGGCGATCCTTCTGCTCCAGGTGGCCGCAAAGAATTACAACCTAGAGCCCGAGGAGCGATTTGGGGCCTGGTTCTAGGACATGGAGCTGCTCAACGAGAATGATAGGTGAGGCCGGGCAGGAGTTGGGTGAGGGCAGGGGTGGACGCTCCCTGTTGGCCAGTCCAGAGAGCCTGTCTCCGTGGCCCCCCACTCAGCCCCAGGTCTTATTGCATGGCGACCTCTGGGACTCCTAGACTCCAGCTGCTGGGCAGGCAGTGGGGGGACACCTGAGGTGTGTCTCCTGGTAGGCTCACAGGTGCCTTTCTGTCCTGGAGCTACAGCCTGTCCTGCCAGTTGGACCCCCCAGACCTAGTTGGCCAGAAGAATACTCAAGGATAAGAAGAACCCGCCATCATTAAGGTCAGGGGTGAGTGAGTGTCTGGGCCGTGGTGACTGACTCCCAGGGGTTCAGTAAAGCTTCGGGCTAAACGTGCCCTTGGGGAGTTGGACAGCTGGCACTGGGATCCCAGCTCCACTACTGAGCAGTCCTGTGACTGGGGTGACTCTCTTCAGCTTCCTGAGACTCCGTTTCCTCCTCTGTGAAATAGGTGATACCAAATGATCTCTTGCGTGGCAGGGACAAATGGGGTACTGGTGGCTGACAGCACTGAGCACAGAGTCTGGAGCACTCAGTGCAGTGGGGACAGGGTGGGGGCCATGATTCTGAGGGAGGCCCCCCAGGGTAACCCGACTCTTCTACTCAGTCCCCAGGCCCCAACACCGAGCCCTGTACCAGTGGCCGATCACAGCCCCATCCTCAGCAGCGGGGACACAGCTGGGAGGCTTTCGATGCACTGGGCCAGCTCCTCCCACCTGACGGGAAGGGGAGCATTGTAAGCTGATCTCTGAGGTCCCCTGAAACCCAAGAGAGAGGGGACGACCCCACCCCAGCTCCCTGATGTCTCTACCCCAGCACCTATTCACCCATTGGGGAGGGACAGTAGTTATTTGTTGTAAATAATAAATGCCCTATTTGAATATTATATTAAAGTCCTGTTCCCTTTAGAGCTGGGAGTTGTGGTGTGGTTCTGTCGCTTTCTGTAGGCATGTAAGTGAGACACTGAATCTCACATTTCTCCTTGAATCACGAACTCTTCTGGGTTCATCAGCTTATTGTCTGTGGGCGAAGGGAGAAGGGCCAGCCCCTTCCCTGCTTAGTGGGGACACTCCCAAGTCCCCATAATTCCGAAGATCAGTTCATTTCAGTATCATTCAGCTCCTCCAGGAGCAGACATGGCCCCCACCCTTTCTCTTGGGATTTTAAGGTTGAAGGTACTTTCACAGGCAGAGCAACAACCACTGAAATGTGGGTGTCTTTAAAATAGCACTACCCAGGACAACGTCGTGCCACAGGCAGGGGCTGCCTTTCTCCATTCTTGAGGAACAGGGAACTTTTTCTGCTCCTCTTTTTGAGATTTCTTTTGACTAAATTTTAGGAACTTGTAGTTTTCTAGTTGAATCTCTGGAATTGCATCAGCTCTAAGTGATGAAAACAATGTAAAAAGATCAAAACTTTCACGTTGAGAGGACAAGGCCCAAGGAAGCTCATTTGCAAATGGACTAAAGGCAGGCAGGACCTCGCTCCTGAGGCCCCTCTAGGAGCTCCCTGTTCACCCCTGACGTGGATTTGAATCCTGCTGGGATCCTTGTCCAGGACTCTGAATTCCTTCTCCTGCTTGTTTTGTATCCAGGCGGAAAGATTTGTGACGCAGCTTTTAAGGCTACTGCTGGGTCTCGTTCCATAAACATGACTGCTCCCTGTGAACTAGGATTTTCAGCACCCCTGCCTTCCTTATGCAATTCCCTTTAGGGCAGAAATTCCCCAGAAGGCCCCAAGCCTCCTCCCTCGATGGATCCCGGGTGAGCTCTACTTGGCCAGTATAAGGGACCATAATCCTGGTCAGTGAGTGACCTCACACTGTCCCTTGCTGTCCAAGGTGACTTCTGAGCCCGTGTCATTCTGAGGTCCATGGTCTTGGACAATCCTCCAGTTTACACACTAAGTGTTGGTGTTACCAACTCGTCCAAATGGGGCAATTGGGCCTGAGCCCATAAACTGTGTTGCCCCTGGGTTTTTGTGTTTTTGTCCCCAGTCCTGTGCTGTGGTTACATTACCACCACCTGCTGGAGTGTGAACACTGTTTGGAGCTTTCAAAGATGACGCACGACAGAGGTGTGGGGGGCTACAGCAGGGAATGCCACTGAACCGATGGTCCATGGACGTGCATGAACACAGCCTTACCAATTAAAATACTGAAATGCTTCCCATCTGGTGGTGAACAGACACTGCTCTGAGCTCGCACCGAGAACCCACCCCATGACTAGGAGCTTTCAAATGGTTACCAAGTGGCATTTTGAACCTCATCCCTTGGGAACACCCTGTAAGACAAGGACCAGATGAATCGCTTGGCATTTGTGAGTTATCCCCTCATTTCTGATGGCTGCAAGTGTCACCCAGACACACAGGCTGCACTCTGCCAGGGAAGCCTTCTCAGGACAACCAGAAGCTGAAAATGAATCCTGGTTCCCAGCATCCCAAGCCCTTCCTGACATGGCACAGCCACCCAGGAAAGTGATTTGGTAACGGAAAGACTGGGAAGGCTGTACTTTCTCTCCAAAGAGAAAGAGAAGAGCCAACAGTGAAAGCTTGATCCCTCAAATAGACAATTAAATCCCAACAAGCAGTGGGTTCTTTCCGCATTATTGATGCTGAAAAGATCTCTTTTGATAATCGCACGATCCCCCAACTGCCATGTTCATCTCCATGAATCAAATTTCCAACACATATGGATCTAAAAAACTAAGGGAAATCTGGTATTTCCTTAGATGCAACTCTGAATTAGCATGCAACAGAGAACAGAAAAATGGAGACCAAGAAGTAAATATCTAATTTGAGAACATAGACACAAAAGTGCGTTTGAAATAATATTTTGGAATCTATTGGAATATTATACAAAAAGAATAATCCATTTTTAGTAGGTTTTACTGTGACTGTGAGGGGAAAAACTGAATCATCCCGTGACATTGATAACTCGCTGCTGACTTTAAAGTACAAATAAATAATATACATAGTAAAGGAAAATGAGAGAACAGCATGAAAAAGGAAGATCTTTCTCTCCTCACCTGAAACTCAACCTCTCACCTCAGAAAGAAACTGTTGTCTATATTTTCTATGTCTCGAAGCAGAGTTTAATAAAAGAAAAGTATCAATATATTTTAAAGTTTCAAGAGCTCAAAGCAAGGAAACATTAGGGACGCTGCCAAGAGACCTCACTGAGGTGCCTGCTCCATTTAATCTGCTGTCAGGACGGCCTTCTTAGACCCTCACTTTCTCTGCCTTGCTAGCAAGTGTGTCCGCCATCAGTGCTATCACCAGTCTCGCTCCTGTGCTCTTCACTGCCCTTTCCTCCTTCCTGATACCTCCACAGTGGAGCTGTGGAATGCACAGATCAGTTCCTGGAATCATCTCTGCCAAATCTGAAGACCAGCAGGAGTGGGAATGGGACCTGGAATGCAGACCACCTGCGAGCACACCTGGCAGGGATTCACCTGTGTGACTAGGTGCAAGTTTTTACAACGTTTTGGCAAGATTGAAAGGACTTACGTGTTGTCATGCACTGCTGCAGGCCTGGAGTCCTTGCGGTCTCTCGGGCCAGCAGATCTGGTGGGGCTGGTCCAAGTTGTCCTCTCAGAGACCAGAAATTGCCAGGATGGGATGGGATTCTAGTAACTGGCCTCTTGAATATGTCACTGGACAACCTCAAAAGAATGGAAATGCTTAAACCAGGCTTTGGTTTGGACTGGTTCCCACAGTTACGCTGCTTCTTCTGTGAAGACGTGACTTATCATCCTTCTTTTCCTCTTACCCTATAAAAACAAACCATGAAACTGGGTCAAATGATAAAAGAGGCCTGCCTTTTTAGGACAATTATCCTGGCTGTTTTGTACTTCCACCCTCCCTCTACGCACTCGGGATATATCTGACCTGTGTCCTGGGATGTCATCAGGCAGATTTGCATCAAGAACAGAAAGCTCAAGGTCAAAACTCAAGGCTCCTCCAGATCATTTCCCCCTCCATCCTGTTAACACGCCCTCCTTGTTTGAGTGTTAGTCTATTCTCTTCTTTTCCTTGTCACTCTCAACCGCACAAGTCCTGGCACTCCCTCTCAGGACAGTCGGCCCCCAGTCCTTTACTAAATCCCAAATCTTACCATTTCTGTGTTTTCTGTCTACTCATTTGCTTAATCCATTGACCACTTTGTGTTCATAGAGGTTAAATCAATAGTGACGTTATCAACCACCCCCTGTTAGCAACTTACTCCCATATCCCAGATGTTCACATAATCCAAATGGTTATGTTCAAAAGTAAACAACTCAGAAAACATATTCACCCATCACAGATGCCTGATCTCTAATATTTTTATTCAAACATTCATACAGTAGATACCTGTCCCTCAAGATCAGTAGTAATGCCAGATCAACGATTCTCACCTTAATTTCCTCCTACACCTATCAATCCTGGATTCCATGGACTATGATCACAATAATTTCCTTGGAAAAATAAAAAATTCCTTACCACTCATTTATTTTGTAAACCTCCAAACCCAGAACATCCCGATTATCTGCCGTGCCACAGCTACTGCTGGTCTTATGACAAGCTGAAGAAAAAGCACGAAACACGATCTTTTTGTACCACTGTAAATACAAAGCCATCTGCATCAACTGGGAAGCACCCATAATGCCTGGAAATTTTGTTCTCTTTTTTTGTTTGGCTCAAAAACAAAAAGACAAATCAATTTAAAAATGGGCAAGGGACCAGAGTAAAATTTTTCCAGTGAAGACATACAGGTGGCCAGAAGGTGTATGAAAAGTTGTTCAGCATCACAAATCAGGGAATGCAAATCAAAACCACAATGAGCTATCATTTCACACCTGTTATGATGGCGATTATCAAAAAAACTAAAGATGACAAATGTTGGTGAGGATGTGGAGAAAAGGAAACCTCGTCGGAATGTAAACTAGTACAGCCATTATGGAAAACAGTATGGAATTTCCTCCAAAAGTGAAAACTAGCTTATGATCCAGCAATCCCACTTCTGGTAGACACCCACAGGAATTGAAATCAGGGTCTCAAAGAGATATCTGCCCTCTAATGTTCATTGCAGCAAATTCACAATAGCCAAGATATGGAAGTAACCTAAACGTCACTGATGGATGAAGGGATAAAGAAATGGCATATTCTTCAACATTGAAAAAAGAAGCAATTGTTGCTATATTTGATAACATGAATGCACCTAAAAGACATTGTGCTAAGTGAAATAAGGCAGACAGAGAAAGGCAAATATTCCCTTATTTGTGGAAGTTAAAATAGTCAAACTCACACAAGCAGAGGTTAGAATGGTGGTTGCCAGGGGCTGGGGAGATGGAGAAATGGGGAGCTGATGTTCAAAGATACAAAGTTTCAGTTATCAAGATAAATAAGTTCTGGAAATCTAGGATACGACATAGTGCCTACAGCTAACAAGACTGTATTGCATACGTTACATTTGCTAATAGAGTAGATATTAAGAGTTCTTACAACAGAATGATAGTAATAAAGGAGGTGAGAGAAAACTTTGGGAGATGATGGATATGTTTGTGGCCTTGATGGTGGTGACAGTCTCAAGGGTGTATGCTTAAGTCCAAATTCATCAAGCTGTCTATGGAAATGTATGACATCATCGTTGATTCTTCTGCACCTTGAAATATGCCATGTCCTCATCACAAGAGAAAAAATTTGTAACTCTATATGGTGACGGATGTTAACTGGACTTATTGTGGTGATCATTTCAACATATATACAAACATTGAATCATTATGTCGTACCGCTGAAACTAATTTAATGTTGTATGTCAACTTTATCTCAATTAAAAAACCACAACAGACAAAACCATTTGAATACTGTATATGAGTTCAGTGAATCCCTGAAACTGCCCCATTCCCATATGGGAATTACAGGAAGCAGAGAGGATGATGTAAGATGGAAGAAAGTTGTACAAAACAGTATTCAAATTAAAATCATTTAAGTTGCTATCAGCTCCTTGTGGCAAAGTTCTGCGAGCACCGATCTACTTTCACATTTTTCCTGAAAAAACATACTTTCACATCCAACCCATAATAGTTTCATCATTTTCTCTAATAAGAAAATTTCAACTTAATAAATAAAACAAAAAGCATCTCTTATGTATGAATAAAGTTAGTGAACTTTACAGAGAAAAGAACATATTTGCACAATCTCAAAACAGGACACAGAAGAACTGAATGATGATCAAGTCTCACTCAAGCTTATCTTTGAAAGCCAGTAAAACCAGGCTGTCTTTTCAAGGATGTGTGTAGAGCTGTCAGCCTTGGAAGATAGAAATAGTGGCCTCCTCTGGAGCAAAGGGCAGCCTGGCTTACTGCCCAGTATAATAAAAATAACACCCCCCGCCCCCAGGGCAAAGGTTAGCAGACATCCTGCCCGTTATCAAAGATTTGAGTTCCTTAGGCTCTGAGATCTTGCATCTCTCTGCATGTCACCTGGCCCACTGTGTATCACCCTGTAGGAAGTGAGATTTATTGAACTGGTGCAAATGCTGATACTCTAGCCACCGCTATTGTTGTGTCATTAAGTCCTTTGTCTCTGACGCATGGGTCTCTTGACTTTTGCCAGCATCTGTAAGACCATTGTAGGCTAACTTATTGGTTTGCAGGTAAGGTAAAACATCAGATCTTTCACGGTTTCTGACAAGCCCTTAAAATAACTAGTAGTCTTAGGAACAGAGAGCTATCCAGAACAATATGTATGGATGGTCTTCATAGAAGACTTCATGCAACCAAAACTTTAATAAGTCTCTCTGACCTCTTTTATTTCTACCCCAAGTAGAAGGAGAGGCACCAAGCTATTACAGACCTAGGGCTTGTGCAAGCCACTGGAGACCTAGTGACAAGAAACTTCCCATGGGGAGAAAAGACAGATGGGCATATTTCCAAAATGGACCCATGTGCTTCCCGGTCATCAAAAAGAGAGTGCATTATCTTAATTTATGATGATTTGAGTCATTAAAATCTTGTGATGGGCCAATGATACACTTCTAAGAGGAGTGAGGCACATGGCAGTTGTAAGCAGATTAACGCACTTGGTGAATATCAAACTCTGAACCAACTTTAGTGTTCTAATCAATTAAAAGGTACAACAAATTTATTTAGGTAGATTAAATGATATTTAATGTTATGCCTGATTATTACTCTTCAATAATGAACAAGAAGCTCATGTAAATAACTATAATTGGCCTTACTTTAAAACATGGTAGTCAGGACTGTTTGAGATAAGCTGGAGAGAAGGAAGGGGAGAAATAGACAAAAGTTAGCTGCTCTGAAGCCACTGTCAAGACCTCTGGATCTACATGTAACCCAGGAGATCGAGGCAAAGGGCTGTGCCCCTAGATCCTCCTGCACTGTGGTTCTCAGCGATGTCACGGGGCTGAAGCAGCTTCCTGATTCGTGTTTACATGTCCATGTGTACAATACCCCTGACCATGGAGATGAACCACTATTCAATCATCCCTTACACTCCTCTAATTAACAATTAGATTTCAGAATCATTGTATCATTACATGATAATTTATTCCTCAAACCTGTAGGATGCCGAGCTAAAAGCAAATCAAATATCAATGGCTTCTTTTCTTTGAAATACCAAGATGTTCTTTCACACTTGGAATCCTGATTAGAGGATAAATCCATCAAATCAATGGAAACAAGTTAAGAAATAGACAGAGGGATATTTCATTCATATATATACATTTTGCATTGTTGCAAAAATAGAGTTACATTTAAAAAATTTAGAACTTCTTGAAATTTCATAGATATTAAAGATTTTCTTCTGCTTATACTCCCTTTGGTTTACCAAATCAAACTCACTCTTTAATGGGCATTTCTAGCATTCAGTGCTAGTAACAACAGTTTTTTTAAATTCTTATTTTTCCCACGTCAAAGAACAAGGGCAGAGGTCATGGAGAGGTCAAGTCTAATCTACCTAGGGATGTGGCAGCCTTAACTATAGATGTTCAAGCCAGACATTGCCAGCAGAACCACATCTCTTCATCCACAGGTGAGTTTTTACTAGTAATCACAGAGACTTGAGGATATCAAAGGAAATTCTTCATTAAGAACCAAAGTTATAGGGCCGGCCCGGTGGCTTAGCAGTTAAGTGCGCGCACTCCACTGCTGGCAGCCCGGATTCGGATCCCGGGTGCGCACCGACGCACCGCTTCTCCGGCCGTGCTGAGGTCGCGTCCCACATACAGCAACTAGAAGGATGTGCAGCTATAACATACAACTATCTACTGGGGATTTGGGGGAAAAAATAAATAAATAAAAAACTTTAAAAATGAACCAAAGTTATAGATTCCTATCTTGGGTTCATTACTTTGAATTTTTGACCCAAATCATATATATAGATTGGACCATGTTCAATTCTATGATCTTTAGAAGATGCAGCCTACAGCTGAAGAGAAACAGATACAACACCAACATCTTATCCTCTCTGAAGCCCAACTGAGAGCCCCTGGAGTCAGAAGTTTTCAAGACAAGAAAATGTCATCCTTCTTCTGAACAAAGACTGTAAGGCTATACTAACATTCAATTTTATTTATTTTGTTTTTTATTTTTGCTTTGTGAGGAAGATCGGCCCTGAGCTAACATCTGCCAATCCTCCTCTTTTTGCCGAGGAAGACTGGCCGTGGGCTAACATCCATGCCCATCTTCCTCCAATTTATATGGGACGTCGCCACAGCATGGCTTGACAAGCAGTGCGTCGGTGAGTGCCCGGGATCCGAACCCGCGAACCCCGGGCCGCCGCGAACCCCGGGCCGCCGCAGCGGAGCACGCGCACTTAACCGCTTGCGCCACCGGGCCAGCCCAAACATTCAACTTTAAATTGTTAACGTGACTTGTTAGAATGTGATGCAGCTAGCATAATATCTTCTAAGTTTCATGATTTTTCTCCAGAATACTGAGATAGATGACCTTGAACTCCAGTTTCCCCATAAATGTCTTGATTCAGAGATAAAATTAATTTCCCTATAAAACAATTCCCATAAAATTGTTAAAAATATATCATAGTCTCTGACTAAAAGGGAACAAAGCAAATTGAGCAGTTGAATAGCAGTGTAATAAATTCCATACAAGGATCTTACTGCAGCATTATGTATAATAGTGAAACTGGAAATAACCCCATCTCTATCAAAGAAGAAATATACAGATCATGGTATTCCTGTTCTTTGGAGTAGCTCTAAAACTTCTAAAAAGCTAAGTTAGAGGGACGTGCACTGATAAGGAGAGACGTCTATGATATATGTTTTGGGAAACAGCAAGCTGCAAAACGATGTAGTTATGTAATTTATTTATGTTAAAAAAATCTTTATGTGTATTTATAAATTCATAGGAAATGTCCAGAAGAATAAGCTGCCACCTCTTAACAATAGTTCCTTCTGAGTAGGGGAGTGAGTGTGCAGGGAAGGGGATGGAAGGGGAAGGTTTCACTTTACTCTACATAGATCTGTGTAATTTGCCTTTTTTTACGAAGTATGTAATTCTTTCATAATTAGAAAAATGAATGATGTGACCGTTTGGTGCAGGGCAACAATATTATGTTCACCAGTCTCTGTACTGTATGTTACTGCACAACACGGACTGTAGGAGAAAGCCCAGAGGAGCAATGAAGACAAAAAGACATGACACCTGTAAAAAGTCAGTGGAGTATTTCTACATAAGAAACCTTGCAGGTGAGTGACGGTCAGTATCTTCCACTACTCCAGCTCTTGCAATAAACCTAGAATCTGCCCAGGGTAGGCCGGACGACCACGCCCTGCTAGTCCACTCCCCACCCAGGGCCTGTTTGTGCAGGGTGACTGCCAACTAGCAGACAATGGACTCAGGATGTGCCGTGTGCCTTTGGTGAGGCTGGCAGAGAGGGACAAAGTGGAACACCAGCTAAGTGCACACACCTGAGAGGCGGAGTTCCAGGTGGAGACTCAAAATGCACCAAGAAACTGTGTGAAGGAAGCTACTCGACCTCTCTGAGCCTCAGTGTCCCCCCTGTAAAATGGGGATCACAGGCATACTTCACAGAGCTGTTGAGGAAGATACATAGAAGTGCCTGTGACAGCCAGTGTCACATTATTAACAAAGTCGTATCCGACTTCAGAATAATCGATGAAAAGAATAATGTGATGAGACCAAAGACGAGATGCCCAGCTTCATAAGCAGCCCCAGCAGCATGAGAATGAGAGGAGCTCCGAGTAAGCAGGGTTCTTCACAGCTCCACTTTAGAGGACGAACATGGGCTACACCAGGATAAGTGGCTGTTGTACAGTGACTCGTGTAGTGAAGGTGGGTCCCTAAAGACACTGTGAAATCCAGTTACACACAGTGGCTCCTAGGAAACAACTACAAAGCAATCAATGCAGCAGTTAGGAATGAGAAGGGGCTGATCAGAGGAGGGTCAGAGCCACAAAATTGATGGAAGACACTTAACCATGGTGAGCGCCCAGCTCTGTCAACAGCTGCTGTGGTTGCACCAGAAGATCAAATGTATGAGGCAGCCATTGTGGGGACTGCTGGGAGCACAGTGGTCACTGCAGCCACACCCCAACAGCAGTGCATCGGAGCACACAGACCCAGAGACTTTCCTCTCAATTAATTCTTGTTTCAAGATGAGGAATATCCTCACGTTACAATGTCTCCTTCCAACACTTGTGGACGAGTGTCATCAGAACCCCCTGAAGAGGTCACAGGCCAGAGTAGGATGGAACACTGGGGGCTGGGGAGCGGTGCTGCACCTGACCACACGGACTACCACCCGGGCCTGTTGAACACGAGAGAAGAACCCGAGGTTGCGGTCTAACGAGAATTCCCCGTCTTGCCACATTCAGAGACACTGCAGAGATTCTCATCCTTTCTTTACAAAAATGTTGAAGAATTCATGTGTCATTAATTCATAAAGAGGCAAATTCTTGACAAAGTGACAGGGTCTAGTTTCGATGACCAGGTTTTCCAGTTGTTTTGATAATATTACACATTCAGGAATCGGAAATGTAACCTATTGGGGTGTTTGATATAAACAAGGACTTGTTTTCATTTAAATCAACGCCCAGACTTTTAAGGATGACATAAATCAGAAAAACTGCTAATCATTCCTCCACAGGTTTCAATAAGACTTTTAAGTTAATTTACTAATCTCAGGAAAAGAGAATACGGCAATTCAAGTTTTTTGTTTCTGCATTCAAGCGTACAGTACAGCCAAGAGAATGAGCAGAAAAAAATTAACAAGAAAGTCTTGCTTGCATTTTATCTTTTGCAAATGAGCAGGATATTTTATGTTCTGTTCTTTTCACTGATGTAATCAATTTTTAAAGAATACGGTACATCTGACTATCCCAAGGTGTGTTTATCTGGGAAACTTGCCTGAATCCAAAACAGAGATGTTAAAGCTGACGGGTTTCAAATGCTGCCCAGGTGCTGTCTACCACGAATATCCCTCTCGCAAAGCTGGACCACTGGTCTCTTCCTGAGGGATCAGAATCACCACCCATGTCCCTGAGAGACTGGCCACTCAGGCCTGAGCTGAGATTAGGTGATCAATCTAAAGGGCAAAATACTTAAGCTATTCTCATCTTAAGGATGCTGTTTTGGAGGCCTCTGCACTGGAATGGGTTGGTGAAAACGGCCTACTAGATACTTGCCTGGGAATTGATTTGTTCTCCTCTGCTCTTAGTGGATTGTGGGGAAACCAGTGAGTAACCTCACACATGCCTCAACTTCCACATCTGCGAAAAAGGCAAGCAACAGCCAATGTTACCACCCTGCACACTCTTCAGTTGGGCTTGCAAGAGGGGCCACAAGGGCGAATGTCTCCCAAAAGCTGATGAAATGATGGCACTTTGGCTGGAGAAGGCAGAGGGCAGCAGGCAAAGTGGAAAGTTTCTGGGATGTCAAACCAGTTCCCATAAGCACTTTAGAGAAGCACCTGGCCTTGGACTAGGTAGGAGGCTGTGGAAAGACCCACAGGCACACAGGGGGGAGGAGGAATCAAGCAACGGAGGGAGGCGGTGGGGAAGAGGCATGAGTTCAGCTTCAATTTTGGACAAAAGCAGTTGCACGCTGCAGGCCCGCAGCTGCCCATGCAGCTGCCACACCCTCCTAACTCCCTGGTCCCTCTCGTCCCGTCACATCCCTCCGGGACTCAGTCCAGTTGGAGCGGGTGCAGGACCAGAGTCCTGAGTCAACGGCGGTTTTGCCCTGAGGCAAGCCTTCACAGCCCTGCTCCTCCCCCCAGGGCTAGACACCGCCCCGTGCCCAGAGCATCTTGGGAGTTGTAGTCCTGCTGTCCTGCAAGCTCCCAGCAGGGAATGGTTAAGAGACAAAAGCACCAAGCATACACAGCTAGGGGACCCCACTCCCACCTGTCCCTCCACCCCTGGCCCACGCCCCTCTGCTTCTACACCCCACCTTCTACTCCGCCTCTTCTCTATACAATGTCATCTCTCCATGCCTTGCCAATCCCCCAGAGTTGTGCAGTGTGGTTGGGCTGCATCCTTTGGGGCCAGTACTCAGGTAGGGGTGGGGCTCACCAGCCTGGCTATTGCTGAGGTTGCTTGCAGCCCTGGTGGAAGCTCCCTGGCCAGTATTTGAAATGTAAATTCAATATCTAAAATAGAAATACCAGGTGCATGGGATCCTGGAATTTGCCTTTTCAAGGCCATCTGTCCTACCATCCCCTCCATCCATCCAGCCTGCCATGTTCCTCCCTCTGGACCTCGTGATCAGGGTCGCTGCAGAGATCCTCCCCTTGGAACCCACCCACCTTAAGGGCCCATACCCATCATAAAAACTCAAAGCCATGCCACTTGCCAAATTGAGGCAAAAATGGAACCACCCAGGGGGGCCACTCAAGGGTGAGGGCATTACTAGATACTTGGGAGTATTAAAATCCATCTGATGATATCATGAGTGAACGTGTTCCACTTTAAAACAAAACACTGCTGTTATTCTGAGATATTGAGTTAGGATCTTTTTGCAAATATACCGGATTTAAAATGTTTATTGATGTATAACATGCGTATAGAAATATACGCAGAAGTCATCCATGTAAACCTCAAAGAATTATTACAAAGTGAACACACTTGTGTGACCAAGAACTAGCACCAGCTTCACTCAGGCCCCGACAATCCCTTTCTCCCTCCTTCCTCCCCAAAGGTAGCTGACACCTTACCAGCGAACACTATATATCGAGTTTGTCTTCTTATACAAGTGTTTTATTACAGAACAATTTAAACAATATACAAAATAAACAAAACAGCATAGTAGGCTCGTCACCCAGCTTCAACAACTACTAATCATCTGCCATTTTTGTTTCTTCCACACTCCATCCCATTCCCACATCACTTTATTATTCTTTTAGTCCTTTGTGTGTGTAGGGGGGTAAGAAGTACGCACACTGAAAGGCACAAATCTCAACCTTACATTTTTGGCAAATAAACATGCCCATATAACCTTCACCCCTTTAAGAACAGGATATTTCCATCACCCCCAGAAAACCCCTTCCTGTTCCTTCCTAGGCAATTTCTTCCTTCCCCCGAGGCAACCACTGTTCTGGTTTTTTCAGCATAGGTTCATCTCGGCTGAAATCATCACACGTGTATTGTTTTCTGTCCAGCTTGCTTCCCTCGGCACGAGGTTGATGAGTCTCTCCCAGCATGTGTGTGTCAGCGTTTGCTCCTCGGCACAGCTGAGGGCGTTCTGCTCTGTGGATGCGTCGCAGTGGGCTCTTCTTCGTCCTGGGGACGTGCAGGTCATCTCCTGTGAACAGTCTTGTACAAACGTTTTTTGGTATGCTGTTTAATTCCTTTATTAGCATTTAAGTGACACACCTTTGCATTTTTTAGTGGTTGGTCCAGATTACAATATGCATCTTTAACATATCACAGCCTACCTAGACTTAATAGTGCACCAGTTTAATCAATGTAAAATATGGAAGACTTGCTACAGAACAGTTCCATTTACCTCTGTCTGTCCTTTGTGCTATTGTTATCATAAATTTTACATCTTCTCATGTTATAAATCCCACAATACAGTGTTATAATTTTTGCTTTCAATAGTCATAGGTCTTTTAAAATAATTAACATAAAAAAGTTATATATTTTGAGGCAGATGATTTGAGGCTCTGCAAATGTATTCTTTTTTTTTAATTTCACCCACAGTTTTTGCATTCATCAGTCAGCCTTACCCACAATAATTATTACTGTGGTGTTCTAGTGGCGATTCTCTATTTCATGCTATCCAGCCACATTTATTATTTGGAATTCTGTGAGGAAGATTCCCTCCCTCCTTCTCCCGTCCTTCTTCCTTTCTTTCTCTTATTCTTTTTTATTCCTCTTTCTTTCTTCCTTTCTTATTTAATCTATTTTATGTCAGTATAGACTCATGGATATTTATTTTATTCTCTGTATAATAATCCAATGCTACCATTATTTATTATGTTGCTCACAGTTTTCCAGCTTGAGCCATTGAGAAGTCTTTCAGATTGATTCCTTTTGACACATCTCATCATTTGCTGTGTTTTATTTAAAGCACTTTCCTACTTCTGACACTACAAGATGGTCCAGGTTCATATTGTATTTTCCATCTCCACCCTAGAATTAGCCATTTCTCCAAGAAAACCTGGTTCTTTTTATTGGAGAATGATATTTGGAAACCAAGATCTGGGAGCTAAGTGTGCTCATTGATACTAGGGTGTCAGTGCTTCTGGACCCTCTCAGCAGAGCCTGGAAATGTATGTATGAATATAAACACAGGTATACACATCTATCTATTCATCTATCAATCTATCCATCTATCTGGATAGATATATTAGAAGTGACATGGATTCATACTGATACTTCCAACTCCTATCCAGCACCACAGAGTTTATTCTAGCATTCTCCTTTTGTTTATTTTTAACTTCTTTGACCAACAGTGAGAAATTTAACTCCAGTTAGCTACAATATATTTCCTAATGTGTCAACTAGTTTCAGAATTGCTAATCCATACCCTTATGAAAAACAAACTTACCACCTAGAGTAGAGTGTTTGTGTACATTACTTTAGTTTTACAGTATCCCATCAAAACACTGTCTTCCACTGTAACTTAGGTCAGGACCTTTCATCCCCACCCATTATGTGTGGCTATGTCACATGCTTGTAATACAGTGAGATTCATTTGTCACTGCATTTCATCTGAGTTCCCCAGCATCCTGATTGATTTTTAAAATTTGCAGAGTAAAATTCACTCTTTGTAGTGTACAGTTCTGTGGGTTTTGACAACTTTATGGTCATGTATCCACCTCCACAGTAGCATACAGAGCTGTTTTTTTCACTCCCCAAAATTCTCTCATACTGTCCCTCTGTAATCAACCCCTTCCCCCATTCCATCCCTTGGCAACCACTGATCATTTTTCATCTCTGTAATGCTGACTTTTCTAGAAAGTCATACAAATGAAACCACATACTGTACAGCCTTTTGAATCGGGCTTCCTTCACTTAGAGAAATGCAGCCAAGATTCATCCATGTTGTTGTGTGAATCAAGAGTTTATCCTTTTTATTGCCAAGTAGTATTCTAATGTCACAATTCACCACAATTTCTTTCTCCATTCACCTGACGAAGGACATTTAGTTTATTTTCAGCTTGTGGCAATTATGAATAACATGGTTATGAATATTCACCCAAAGATTTTGTTTAAACATTAGTTTTCAATTTGCTTGAGTAAATCCCTAGGAGTGGGATATCTGAGTCATATAATAAGTGTATGTTTAACTTTATAAGAACCTGCTAAACCATTATCCGAATGCAACTATCATGTTGCATTCCCAGTTCTAGTTGCTCCTTGTCCTCACCAGGACTTGATATTTGCAATTTTATTTTTTATTTCAGCCACCTAATGGGTGTGCGGAATATTATTGTGGCTTCTGCCTCCTTTTTGAAAGTGAGATCTGCTAAATATAGAATCTCGTGTTGACTTTTGGGTTTTGTTTCTGCACTTGAAAGATGTCATTTTGTTGTTGATTTGTCTCTTTTGTTTTTGATAATATATCATCCATCAATGACATTATTTCTCCCTGTATGTAATGTCTTCCCCTGTATATATGTATTTCCCTGACTGCTTTCAAGATTTTGTTTTTATCTTTGGATTTTAGCAGCTTGACTATCATGTGCCCAGGTATGGTTTTATTTTGTATTTTATTTTCTGGGTTTGCTGACTTCCTTGGATCTAAAATTTTAGATTTTCCACCAAATTTTGGAAGTTTTATGCTATTACTTATTGATTTGTCTTTCTGCCTCATTTAATTTTTCTGTCTCTCCCCTCTCTGCTGGGGACTCAATCATCTCACAGGTAAGGCTTTCTTCATTTTTCTTCAAAATTTTTACATTCTTTTGTTCAGACTGGATAATTTCTATTGCTCTATCATCATGTTTCTTCTACTGTTCCTTTTTATTTTTAATTTTATTTACTTATTTATTTTTTGCCCCAAAGCCCCAGTAGATAGTTCTATGTCATAGCTGCACATCCTTCTAGTTGCTGTATGTGGAATGCAGCCTCAGTATGGCCAGAGAAGCAGTGCATCCGTGCGAGCCCAAGATCCGAACCCGGGGCCGCCAGCAGTGGAGCCCGCACACTTAACTGCTAAACCCCAAGGCCGGCCCTCTTCTACTGTTTCTAATGTACATGTAAACTCAAAAGTATTTTTTTTATTTAATCTTCCTATTTGGTTCTTTTTTGTAATTTCCACTTCTCTGCTGAGTTTCCAGATATGTTCATTCATTATGAGAATATTTTTCATACCACCTTGATCCTCTTTATAATAGCTGCTGTCTTATCCTTGTCAGTTAATTGCAACACCTTGGGGAGAGTTTCTCCTCCCTGCTTTTGGTCATATATGGATTACATTTTCCCATCTCTTCAAATCTCATGATTTTTTAAACTGTGTACAGGAGGGCCGGCCCCATGGCTTAGCAGTTAAGTGTGCATGCTCTGCTACTGGCGGCCTGGGTTCAGATCCCGGGCGCGCACCGAGTCACTGCTTCTCCGGCCATGCTGAGGCCACGTCCCACATACAGCAACTAGAAGGATGTGCAGCTATAACACACAACTATCTACTGGGGCTTTGGGGGAAAAATAAATAAAAAAAAAATTAAACTGTGTACTGGAAACCATGAATGATAGTTATAGAGACTCTGGATTCTATTGTATTCCTTTGAAGAGTGTTGTTATTTTTCTAGCAGGGAGTTAACTTGGCTGGACTGAAACTCCAATCTTCTCTCCTTTACCGTGAGCATAGCTGAAATCCTCATTCAGTTCTTTCATCTACCAATTGCTGTTTTTACACTAAGCCCTCTGGTGTCTACCCTGCATGTGTGTTGTTCAAAGATCTGCCAATTTGGTGTGTGTGGGGGGGGGAGACTTACGTACATATTTTGAGATTTTCCTCTGTGTGTCTCCCTCCCTTCCAGAATTTCTCCCTTAACTTTCCAGCTACTCTGTCAGCCCCAAAATACATCCTCTAACTTTACAAGTAAGACTGTAGTTTTTCCCCTGTCTCGGCCATGTACAGATTTTGGAATGCTTTGAGGCAAAAGACTCAAGCTTGCAAATATCTCCTGGTGCAATTCCCATCATTTAAGGGAAGGCTCCCTCTCAGTTCTGCTTGCTTTCGGAAGACATTTATACATACACACATATATGCATTTATTATATGTGTATTACATATAAATACATGATTCTATATAAATACATATAATATTTTATGCAGATTTTATCATTGTTATCTGTGAGAGTGTTAGTTCAACAAGCCACTCCACCATTACTGGAAGCCAGACCTCGGTTTTGTTTCTTTTTTAGATTTTATATATATGGAATTAAAAAATCTATAGCCTTTTGAATATAATTTCTTTTATGCAGCATTTTGGTTGTGATATTCATCTATTGCATGTAGCTAGTGTTTGTTCATTTGTTGAAAATAATTAATTTTTTTAAATGGTCATAAAATATACATAACCTAAAATTGACCATTTTAACCAATTTTAAGTGTACAGTTCAGTGACATGCAGTACATTCACATTATTGTGTAGCCATAACCTCGAACGATCCACAGAACTATTTTCACCTTGCACTGAAACTCTGTGCTCATTAAGCAACAACTCCCTGTTATCCCTTCCTCTTGCCTTTGGGAAACACCATTCTCCTTTCTATTCCTATGAATTTAAGTTCTCTAAGTACCTTATATGAGTGGAATCATACAGTATTTTTCCTTTTGTGGATGGCTTTATTTCACTTAGCATAAAGTCCTCAAGGTTCTTCCTTGTCATAACATGTGTCAGGATTTCTTCCTTTTTAAGGGTGAATGATATTTCACTGTGTGTATACACCACATGTTTTTTGTCATTTCATCTGTTGATGGACACCTGGTTTGCTTCCAGCTTCTGGCTATTTTGAATAATGCTGTTAAGAACATGGGTGTACATTTATGTCTTTATACCTCTGCATTCAATCATTTTGGGTGTATGCTCATAAATGGTGTTCTGAGATTCATTTTTTCACACGTGGGAGGGTTCCCCACACCTCCAACAAGCAATTCTTGGAATGCCAGCTAGTCGTCAGATAATTCAACTCAATTTGATACTGTCAACCCAGAGATACATCAGATTCCACAGGTTGAGGGCTTAGTCCTATAAGACTGCACACCCACCCTACCTCACCTCAACTTCAGATGCCGGTTACAAGCCCAGGCTGTTACCTGTACTTCTGACTGACTGGCTATAAACCAGAGGTTCCCACAACCTCCTCATTGGGTGTGATTAATTTACTAGAGTGGCTCACAAAACTCAGAGAAACATTTACTAGATCACCAGTTTATTATAAGAGGATATGACTCAAGAACAGCCGATGGAAGTGGTGCATAGGGAAAGGTATGTGAGAAGGGGCACAAAGTTTTCATGCCATATCCAAGTGCACCACTCTCCAAGCACTCCTTGTCATTGCCAACCTGGAAGCTCTCTGAACCTCCTTCTATTGGGATTTTAATGGAGTCTCTGTCACATAAGCATGATTAATTATTAACTCAGTTTCCAGCCCCCCTCCCCTCTCTGCAAGATAAGGGGTAGGGCCAAAATTTCGAACCTTCTAATCAGGGCTTGGTCTTCCTGGTGACCAGCCCCCATCAAGGAGCCATCCAGAAGCCCACCCAGAGTTGCCTCAATAGAACAAAAGCTTCTCCTAGTGTTCTTATCAATTAGGAAATTACAAGGAGGTAGGCCCCGTGGCTTAGCAGTTAAGTGCACACGTTCCACTACTGGCGGCCCAGGTTCAGATCCCGGGCACGCACCGATGCACCATTTCTCCGGCCATGCTTAGGCCATATCTCACATACAGCAACTAGAAGGATATGCAAGAATGACATACAACTATCTACTGTGGCTTTGGGGAGAATAAAGGAGGAAGATTGGCAATAGATGTTAGCTCAGAGCCGGTCTTCCTCAGCAAAAAGAGGAGGATTATCACAGATGTAAGCTCAGGGCTGATTTTCCTAAAAAAAAAAAATGGAAATTACAAGGGTTTTAGGGTCTCTGTGTCAGGAATGGTGTCAAAGACAAATATTAGAATAAGAGTTGCTCCTAGTGTTCTTATCATTTAGGAAATTACAAAGTTTTAGGAGCTCTGTGCCAGGAACTGGAGGCAGAGACTGATAAATATATTTTCTATTATTTCAGAACCCATAAGTGGAATTGCTAGGTCATATGGTGAATTCTATTTTTAATTTTTGAAGGAACTGCCATACTGTTTTCCAGTTTTACGTTCTCACCTTCATTGCACAAGTGGTCTAATTTCTCAACATCCTTGCCAACACTTGTTATTTTCTGATTTTGTGATAGTAACTATGCTAATGGGTGTGAACATGTATCTCATTGTGGTTTTATTTTTCATTTTCCTGATACTTAGTGATGTTGAACAACTTTTCATGTGTTTACTGGCCATTTTATATCTTGTTTGGAGAAATGTCTATTCAAGTCCTTTGTGCATTTTTAAATTGGGTTTTTTTTTATTGTTGAGTTGTAGGAGTTCTTTATATATGCTAGATATTAATCCCTTATCAGATATGTGATTTGCAAATCTTTTCAACCATTCTGTGCATTACCTTTTTACTCTGTTACTAGTATCTTGTGATACAGAAAACGTTTCATTTTGATGAAGTGCAATTTGTTATTTTTTTTGTTGCTTATGTCTTTGGTGTCATAGTAAAGAAATCATTGTTGGCAATGGCATTTGGACCCAATGACATGCAGCTTTTACCCTGTGTTTTCGTCTAAGGATTTTATATCTTCAACTCCAACATTTATATCTTGGATCCATTTTGAGTTAATTTTTGTATATGGTGTAAGGTAAGTGTCCAACATCATTCTATTGCATGTGGGTATCCAGTTTTCCAGCACCATTTGTTGAAAAACTTATCCTTTCTCCAGTGAATGATCTTTGCACCCTTGTCAAAAATCATTTGACCATATATGCAAAGGTTTATTTCAGGGCTCTCTCTAATATTTCATTAGTATATTGTGTGTATTTATGCCAGTACTGCACTGTTTTGATTACTTTGTAGTAAGTTTTGAAATCAGGAAGTGTGTGTTCTCTAACTTTGTTCTTTTTCTAGATTGTTATGGCTATTCAGGGTCCCTTGAGAGTCCATATGAATTTTAGGATAGATTTTTCTATTTTTGCAAAAAAATCATTGGGATTTTTACCTCCATGAGTAAGTTGATTCTTAAGTATTTTACTCTTTTTGATGCTATTGTAAATAAAAATGTAAAGTTTTTAAATTTCTTTTTCAGATTACTTGTTATTAATGTATAGAAGAACAACTAATTTTTGCAAGTTAATTTTCTGTCCCACTACTCTGCATAATTTATTAGTTCTAAAATTTTTTGTGAAATTTTTAGGGGTTTCAACATATAAGATATTATGTGTAAACAAATATAATATCACTTCTTCCTTTCCAATTTGAATGCTATTTCTTTCTTTTTCTTATCTAATTGCTTTGGCTAGAACTTCTAATACCATGTTGAATAGAAGGGTGAAAGTGGGCCTTCTTGCCTTTCTCCTGATCTTAGATAAAAACATTTCAGTCTTTCACCCTTGAATTCGATGTTCTCTGTGGATTTCTGTATATGGCTTTTATTATGTTGAAGTAGCTTCCTTTTACTCTGAGGGTTTTTTAGTGTTTTTAACATGAAAGCATGTTTAGTTTTGTCAAACGCCTTTTCTGCATCCATTGAGGTGATCACTTTTTTTCCTTCATTCTGTTAATGTGGTTAATTACATTGATTCATTTTCATATATTGAAACATCCTTGTATTCCAGGAATAAATCCCACTTAAAAATGATGTATAATCCTTTCAATATGCTGCTGAATTTGCTTTGTTACTATTTTATTGAGAATTTTTGTATCAATATTCATGAAAGATATTGACCTATAGTTTTCTTTTCTCTTAGTGTCTTTGGCTTTGATATCAGTGTAGTATTAACCCCATAGGATGACTTTAGAAGTATTCTCTCCTCTTCAACTTTTTGAAAGAGTTTGAAAAGAATTGGTGTTAGTTAATTAAAAAAAAGTCTTTGAGCCTAGGAATAAATTCAGCATAAAATAAATACAAATAAATATTTTTTAAAATGTGAAAAAGTCTTTTCCTAAAAAAATTAAAAATTAAGCAAGTACATCATTTATCACTTTATTTCTAAAAATTGTTTGCAACATAATAGTAAGCATGAACAAATTATTAGAATTAAAATGACTCAAGTGTTAATTTTCTTCATTGTAAATTTTCTGACATAAGTATTTGATGCCATCATGTATGACATTTTTTATGAAAAAATGGCCATTTTTTGTAGTATTTGAAAACATTATGAATTTTCCCAGTGGCCTCTCACAATACTCTGATATGCAAAGTTATCTTTTCAGCATGTATATCTTATCATCATCTTTAACAAATTAACAAACTCTGTCAGGTGTTAATTAATCAACTACTTTTCATATGATTCAGGTTCTCCACCATCAACTTCTCTAACCATCAGGAAATTCTACAACTTCTGCAAGATTAACAATTTTACCATATTGTATTCATCTCGTGTGGTTTAAAACATCCAAAAATCATTGATAAACTGACCCTGCCCAAACTAAAGTATGGTGAATTATGAAAGATGGTCTCTGTTAAGTGGGGAGGGATTTCAGGTTGAACTTAATTTTATAATTGGTCAATTTATTACAGTGTATTGTTCTGTTATGTATTTCACTTCCTTTTTTAAAAAAGTGATAGTTGAGGGCCCTTAGATAATAAAAAGTTGAGGAAATAAGAAACACTATAAGCTTCAAATATTTTCAAGCATAAGATGCAGTAAGAACTAAAACTAAGAAATGGCAGAGGAAATAGAGATAAGATGATAAAATTTCAAAACTGAATCTATAATAACATCTCAATGGCTACTGTTGTGGTGCCAAGAAGATGGTGAAATCAAAGCATTCGTAAAAATGATAATAAACAGACAGCAAAGAAAAAAGACTGAATTTTTTTTTGTGTGTGTGTGTGTCAGGAAGATCAGCCCTGAGCTAACATCTGTGCTAATCCTCCTCTTTTTGCTGAGGAAGACTGGCTCTGAGCTAAGATCTATTGCCAATCTTCCTCCTTTTTTTCCTCAAAGCCCCAATAGATAGTTGTATGTCATATTTGCACATCCTTCTAGTTGCTGTATGTGGGACGTGGCAACAGCATGGCCGGAGAAGCAGTGCATCCGTGTGCGCCCGGGATCCGAACCCGGGCCGTCAGTAGCGGACCGCACGCACTTAACCACTAAGCCATGGGGCCGGCCTGAAATGGTTTTTTAGACATAGCAGATTTCAGAGCATATTACTTGAAAATAAAACAATCAGTTAGTGAGGTTTAAGCAATGTGGTTTTCTTTTAAACTTGCTCATTCCATGGGAGCATCAATAAAACCCCTCCAGGAGTAGCTGACACTTGCCTTCCGCCTGAGCACCAGCTGTAATTTCTTTAAGCATGAGACTCTCGGGCAACACCATAGCCCTCAACTCTGTTTAGTTGAGAAAAGGCTTTATGAGTCCTGTGTTTTTTCTAGAGTTATGGAGCTCCCAGACTTATTAACTACAGGGAGAGAGTAAGAGTCAGAACACATTCAATAAACTCCAGTGTGCTCAGGTGAGAGGACAGGTGCCTGAACTCACATCTGAAGAATTTAGAGGATGCTTTCTGACTCTGCTTCGTGCCTCTGACTAAGCAGTCCTGGACATCCCCGTTACAGCCACGGAATGACACAGGCAGCCTTGATGGAGCAGAAGTCCTCCTATGTCCATCATTTGTGCAGAGCAAACTGGCTTAAGACCTCTCGTTTCCTGCTGCAGTGGTAATTTACAGAGATACAGAACTGTCATCTAGTGAATAAGAATAAAACAGCAAGGTGTTTGACACGAAAAGTGACATTCTGAGTTTTTTCAAAAAGAACAGTGAAGCACTAAAGTTGGTAAAGTTGACACGATGTGGCACACGAAAGTTATAGTAAACATTAATAATGTGTGGGTGAACTAATCAGTTGCTCTCTATGTCTCTAAAACATGTCTTGACATCTGACTCATAAATAGTACAGTTTAAATATAATAGAATATCTTTGGAAATAACTTCTCATCTCATCTCATCCAACGCTGTTGGCAGGAGCCAGTAATAAATAGCCAGATGGTGAGAACCCATGTTGAAGCACCATTTTTATCACAGTGGGGAGAATATGAGGCAGAACCCAATGGACTGATGTTCAGATCTTCCCTCTTACCCTTGATCAATTTTGTAAACATGGTTTTCTTTATCAAATATGAATTATAACAGTTACTTTAAAGGATTATTGTAAGAATTGCATAAGGGAATACAGTAAAGGAACTGGCGCACAGTAGATTGATAGTTAATTCTCCTTCCCTGTTTCTCTTCTAAGAAACATACAGAAATAATCTAAGAAGAGAACCCGTGTATAAAGTAAACTTATGACAAAAATTCAATGGCTCCTGAAGTAAGGGACATCATTGTTGAATGCTTAACCTCAACTGCCTCCAAATACTGTTAACTCTCAATTAATTTTATGTGTTTTCTGTCTTCCAGACACTTCACTGGCTACAAGGAAAGGAGAAGTGTGAAATTGAAATTGATTTCACCCATGAATGGTCTAGCTGTAACATCAGGTTTTTTAAATCACCTAGTTTTTCAGGTTTCCTGCTTATTCCTGTATATTTTACCATGGTTCACAGCCCGAGAAAATTAGAAAATCATTATAATTTTACACACATGAGTATATATCTTGACTATTACAGCTCGACTCTTAATATATAGAGCAATGTTGTACATGTTTTGTCCTTGTGGATAGTACAGAATACTTTTGTCCAGGTTTTCTTTGGCATTATCATTTATAATGAAAAACTCAGTAATATATGCCCTGGAGATAAGGGTTTAGAAAAATCTAACATACTATCCTCGTCATGCCTCAAAAAAAATAAAATAAAATAAATAAAAAGCTATAAAAATAATGAGAGGATATTTTGAAGGCACTATTTTTCTTAATTATTTCCAACTTTATTTCCCTTTACCTCTTTTTAATCGTTCTCTGTCTTATTTGCTATTGGCTAATCATCTTACAGTAATTAAACCACCCTCAGCTGAGTCCCCCATGCCTCTTCAAGTGCCCCAGCCTGATGTAGGTCTCAGCTCTGACAAAAAGAAGCTGGAAAACCAGTTTTGTGGCACTATTCTTAAGAATATCTTTACTATGACAATAATAGCTATATTTTTGAAAGACACCAGTGGGTTACAAAATGAAGTACTCGACCAATGTTGTATCCTCATTTTCCCTCCAGGGGGAGCACAACTTTCATGTGTAATGCAGGGCTGCTGCTTTATTGTTTTTTCCTTTCAAGACATTTTATTTCTTGTAAAACATAATAGGGTTAATAGTGATATATGAGTAACAATATAAACTTACAGACAGCAAAAAGATACTATTTTAGAGTCATAATTTTATATACTGTAACAAACAGTAATACTTTCATAATGTAATATCTTGATTGATCATAAAATTTTTCCTGGCTCATTTTTATGCTAATTCATTTATTAGATTACCAAATATATACTTTTACGATCTTTATTTTCAATCAATATAATTAAGGGGACATCAGTTGTTCTTGGTACATGAAAGGTCACAAAAAATTTTTGATAATTTATAAGTTTGAGAAGGATCTTTCTACTTTTTATAAGAGAAGTCATTTAATATTTGGGAAAGTTCTCAAAAATCATCAATTCTTTAATTTTACAGAAAGGAATACTACGTTCCAGAGAGCCTAAGTACGTTGTCACACACTAACCAGAAACAGACCTGGGCCTAGAACTCAGGTCTGAGTCACCTGACTTCTACTGGACCACACTCAAGGGCGCACACCCTCTTCTTACTGGTAATTTCTAATACTAAGTTATTTTCAAAAGCGCCGTTGATAGAAAGTGTAAATAAATAAAACAGATGATTTTATATAAAAAAGTAGCAATTGTTACTCACAATTTCTATTCCATATGAGTGTTTCCTTTCTTGAAGTTTTCTTTTTTTTAATAGTAAGCCCATTTTGGTAACAAGAAAAAAGACATGAAATTTGGCTTCTTTAGTAACAAAAAAAAAAGCTTCTGTTGAAATTAAAAAGACACTAACTAATGTTTCATCTACTACAGCAACTTAAGAATATTATTGGATTTTGGAAAAGTTCTGAGAGATTTTTTTAAAACTCATATCCATGTGACTATTAGTCCAGCCAGGCACATCTGCACATGACATCTCCTAGAGTGTCCAGTTTTCTACTGGATCCAGCTGTTGTCAGGCCCAATGCTCTGGCTGGGTAGAGAATGATGCAGCTTCTGAAAAGCATGTGCTCAGTTCCACTTCAAGGCTGATTTTCTCTGCAAAGTCTAAGTGGAAGAAAACATCCCTTTCCACCTGACTGGATTCCCCTGCAGGCTTAGAGAAACAAGGTGGCCTAGTCAGATGGGCAGACAGGAAGATAAATGAGAGTCTGTCACAATTTTATGATAAATAAGAGAGAAAAGTATTTGACATCCTAACAAGATTTTCTTACCTGTTGAACAGCATCTGAACATATTTTTCAGAGTTTCCAAAATAGCAGATTGAGATTCTAGGTTGGAAAGGAAGAAGATAGTCAATATATTAAAAAATAAATTTTCTCATTTCCTCAATCGGAAAACAAAACTAAATAAAATATATCTTTAACCATAAGTACCAAAAACATCCAGTCTATCTTCCAGTTATAATTCTGTGTTATGAGAACATGAATACTTTTCAATATATTTAATATGTACAGTGACTAACACTCATGCCTTTAATTACTTTTGAATTAGACTAGCCCTATGCCCTTATTGACAGACATCAATCATAATTACTTTTCTCAATTCCTAGTTTCTATTTTGTGTCAGAGAGTACCTGCTGAGACATTCACTTTTTATATTATTCACTTAGAATAAGTCTGTAAAATGATGGACGACAACTCAGCCATCTTGAAGGATGGGGTCTCAAATGTTATATCTCACTATTGACAAATCACCTTCTGGTTTAAATGAGCGACAATGAGCACTGTCACAAGAGACACTCGGAAAAAAGGGATCTTGCTCCTTTTGTCTGTCCTTTGGGAGTCTGTGAGACTGCAAACTCTTCGTACTGGAAAACCTAAGTGAGGACCAAGTCCAGGAATCTTTTTAAAGCTAAGGGACACTCTCTTCTATGTGAAGCTTGCATCGAAGTTTATAAACATAAGAAAAAAAACAAAGAGCCTTCAGGGCCAGCTGGGTGGGGAAGCGGTTAAGTGCGCGCGCTCTGCTGCAGCGGCCCAGGGTTCACCGGTTCGGATCCTGGGCGCGCACCGACGCACCGCTTGTCAGGCCATGGTGTGGTGACATCCCATATAAAGTGGAGGAAGATGTGCATGGATGTTAGCCCAGGGCCAGTCTTTCTCAGCAAAAAGAGGAGGAGTGATAGATGTTAGCTCAGGACCGATCTTCCTCACAAAAACAAACAAACAAACAAACAAAAACCAAGAGCCTTCAGGAATATCCAGCGCTCCATGGATCGGAGTCTGAAAACCACTCATCTTTTCCGTCCTTCGCATGTTACAGATGAAACATAACACAAACTGTTTGTGACAACCTGAAGACTAGAGCTCCTCTCCTGACTGTCACATCACTCCCACCCCCGACTGCTGTGCAGACCAGACGCCTGACAAGATACAGCAGTCACTCCTGGGGATAATTTAGACATTCCCAATTTAGCAGCATTTTAGTTGATGTGCTTAACAAGACTATAGAAAAACAAAAGGTATTTACTACTTAAATTGTATAACGTATAGTTAAATGACATTGAAAGTTTTCATTTCACTTACAGCAGAGTTTTGATGGGCCCAGGGGCCTTCTTTCATCTGCTCACCCTCCCTGGCATCTCAAACCTTCTCTGCCTTTCTCCTCTTGCTCACTGTGCTCCAGCCACACTGGCTTCTTGCTGCCCAACAACATCCGAGTCATAATTCCTCCACAGCATCTCTGCAGCCCTGGGATATCTGCATGTCCTCCTGCTCTGTCCCTTCCCTCTGGGCCTTGCTCCAGCCTCCCTGTGCTCTCTAATTAAAGTAGCAACCCACTCACTCTCTAGCTCTCCCCATTGCCTGTCGCTTACCTTCTTCTTGACACAGATCATCACACGATAGACTATGTAATTCACTTGTCTGCCTACTTATCCATTATCTCACTTAGCCAACAAAAACAAGTTCTGTGAAGACAGAGATTTTGTAGAAAAATTTTTCCTTAGTGTATCCCAAGCCTGGCATACAGTAGGTGTTTAAATATTTGTTGAGTAATTGTAAGAGGGAATGAAAGTAGTGATCAGAAGAATGATCACACCATGGAAGTCGGTGCCACCATGAAGAGTGGGTATCCTGGGAAGGGAAAGAGGGAGGAAAGATTTTATATCGGGCAACACGAGTACCACTGTGCCTTTACTGCTTCCTACACCTCAGCTTGTCGACGTAAATAATCCATAATCAATCTATAAATCAAAATTGGGGTGAGTTTATTATGAGCCAACTTTTGAGGACCATGACCTGTGGCCTTCCTTCCCTAAGGAAGGAAGGTCACCGAAGAAGTGGGGTGTACAGAGCGGTTATATACCATCAAAGAGCATGTATTGCAAGTGATTGCAATGTCCCTTTTACAATAGCCACGAGATCAGCCCTGCCAGATTGCCCTGCCAGAACAGCTATTGATGGACACAGCGGGGAGCAGATCTGTTGTCTCAATGGGCATGGCTGGTGTCACGTCTGTTGTCTGGAGCTGGGTGATCACAGGATGACTGCAACAATCAAATCCTAGCCTAGGGAGAAATGCTTATCCTTAAGGAAATGCCAATGAGGGGGAAGTTACATTCTTATCTTAAGGGCATTTACTCTTCTCTTTGGGACATGGCAAAGCAGATACACAGTGCAGGCGACAGACCCTTTTGGAAAAACAAATTCAGACTGAATTAGCTTTACCCCAAATGGCTTCCTCATGTGTTCCATTATATCCTATTGCTTGCCATTTATTTATCAAGCTCAGTATGTCTTTCAAACAGAAATCATCGAGAATAGCATGAAGTAGTCACTTACCAACAGATGTCACTGTGGCAACAGAATATGAACAAGTGACCTTCAAATATAACCATTCTCCCAAATACTGTATTTCAGTGATATAATCAAAAAGGGATTCTTCTCTCTTATACTGACACATCTCCACTCTGAACTTAGCATTAGAGGTAGTCAATTTTGAATAAAGACCTTTAACATCAAAGCCAGCAAATAGTTCTTGTTAAAGCAAATCCAAACTCGGGAAAACTTTTGTTTTCAGTCACCTCCAATCCTCTCAAACTCAAGATAAGGTCTTGGTTTTGTGCAGATGGAGAAAAGCTTCTCTTCCTCTTTTTCTATTCAGATAGTGCAGGGAAGATCCCAAGGTGTCTCCTGGTGGAACACTAACAGTTCTTCACATTAGAAATGCATGTAATGTTTCCTAGCTTCTTTTCTATAGGCCAAGGTCTGATGAGCTGCCCCAAGGAGCAAACATCTGGGCTCCAGCAGTAAATAAGACTCTGTGCAGTTTACCACAACAATGAACTACGAAGATGTATCAGGAAATATTTTGAACACCTACACTTAAGCTCTCAGTTTCCCTCTGTCTAATTCCATGGCTACCTGAACTGAATTCACTCTTCATCCCCATCCCATTTGTGATAGTTTTTATTTCCTTGAATCAGCATGTTATAACATCTAAGAGAAATTTATCAAAATACTCTCTTCAAAATAGCGAGCTGAGGGCCGGCCCCGTGGCTTAGCGGTTAAGTGCGCGTGCTCCGCTGCTGTTGGCCCGGGTTCGGATCCCGGGCACGCACCAACGCACTGCTTCACTGGTCATGCTGGGGCTGCGTCCCACGTGCAGCAACTGGAAGGATGTGCAGCTGTGACATACAACTATCTACTGGGGCTTTGGGGGGGAAAAATAAAAAATAGATAAAATCTTTAAAAAACATAGCTAGCTGAAGTATAGGAGTTGTAGAGGATCAAGATTTTAAGGTGAATGTGATGTACAGAGTAACTGTACTACAAAATAAAAAGAAAATGAATGAGAACAATAAGAGACTGAGAAAAATGATAAGGAGAAGGAATATAATAGAGAGTAAAAGTAAGAAAAAGAGAAAAAAGAAGAAAGAAGGTGTAGGAAAGAGAGAGAGTCAGGAGAAGCATGAGAAATGGCAGAAAGGGGCACGAGCAGAGGGCAGACACCAGGCTCAGAGCGAATGAAAAGTCAACTGGTTTCTGAGCAGGGCTCAGTTCTAGAGTCACTGGGCTGCATCTGAGAACTCCACTCAGTTCTAACATCCTGAGAAAGACCATGCCTCATCCAAACTCAAACAACACTGGCTACCAGCGCTCTCCTCTCCCAGGACCTGCTGGAGCTTTGAGAACTGCCTCTCTCAGCTCTGGGACTGACAGAGTCCCCATTAAATATTCATCAACTGGGATGGTTGTTTTGAAAGAGTAACCCAGAGGGAGCTCTATCAAGGGTAAATTTAAACCTGCCAACTCCTTCACTCATCCTTTCAAAGAATTAAGAAACCAAAAAAAAAAAAAAAAAACCCTACTGTTAAGCAAAGTAGCAGAAAACTTTCCTGGCAAACGTTAAATGTTCCATCTTTTTTGAAGTTACCTCACAAAATTCTGAGCATAGTCTAAAATTCTGGGCTCCCTACAGTTCCAAACATGTTTCAGAAATGATCTCTTTTTCATTCACAAAGTAAGCCTATGCCTTATAAAGCAAAATAAACTTGGATGAGTTTTAACTTGTAGAGAGAGGACAGCAAGAAAAAGAGTAGGATGTGCCTCTCTGCTACGAAGGATAATAAATAAAATCACACCAAAATATACAAAATATGGGCCGGCCCTGTGGCTTAGCGGTTAAGTGCACGCGTTCCGCTGCTGGCGGCCCGGGTTCAGATCCCGGGCGTGCACCGACGCACCACTTCTCCGGCCATGCTGAGGCTGCGTCCCACATACAGCAACTAGAAGGATGTGCAGCTATGACATACAACTATCTTCTGGGGCTTTGGGGGAAAAAATAAATAAATAAAATCTTTAAAAAAAATATATACAAAATATGCCTCTAAAACTGAAAGAAGCAGACTCTAAAGAGTTTTACATTTTAAGTAAAAATGCACTTATATAAAATTATACATCAGTTTGACTAAAATAAAATTAATTTTATAGAAGAAGAATTCATTAAGTTTCATTTAAATAGCATGACATGATTAGCTGCATAATAAATGGTAGATATTTTAATTCGGGTATACCATGTTCTTCCACCAATGAGGGTGGGCTTAAACTTGTAGTTTTCCTAAAAGGCACCAACCGTATGTTCTGCTTATTTGATTATTTAATAGTATGGATCTGCTCCTCATTGCCAATGAAGGATGTCTACACACACGCTTTAGCTTGCATATGTAAGGGGAAATGCAGGATGAGTTTATAAAAAGAAAAATTGAAAATGAGCACTGTCTTTAGGAGACGTAGTCAATCTGTTCAAGAACATTTTCTCCCTTGGTCAAGTGAGAAGCTGAAAGAGAGAATGCTATCAGCCTCTTCCTTGGCCCCTTATAGAATTCTGCATTACCTCAATTAAACTTATGCTAAAGTGTTTGTAATAAACTTGGAAATGAGTTGATGATACTGTATTTGCATTACATCACACAGACTATCTTTCATTAGGTATGATTCAAAACACTTTTTTGGACATTAGAGGGCATACAAGTTTTGCTTCTCTGACAGAATGTAGCTTTTAATCTCATGGACATGAAATGATAGAGAATTGTTCCCATTTCCCTTTCTACTTTAAACCTGAGTGATAAATTTCCAACTACCTTTAAAAACTGCAGGTCCTTCTGAAACACATTTTAGTGTGCTGGTTTACCTTAGCTTCATTTCTTTGTTCTATCCTAAACTCCTTTCAGTTTGATCTATGTTCCTTTGTATTCCTTTTGTATACCTAGATATTTAAAATTTGCTCTAACCTATATTGGAGAAATGTTGAGTTACAAATCTTTCAGCCAGCATGTAAACTCAATTTTTAGGATTTCTACACAAAAAGTTTCTGCCATGTTTCTACCAGCTCTCCTTCCATATATTTTCCTCCACGATTTCCTGCAACAAAATTGCCTTTCTAAAAACCAGTCCTCTGTTCACTCTCTTAGCCTGTCACATTTTCATAGAAAAATAAAGGACTGGATTTTCCAAACATGCAACATGAATGATCAAGTGCTGATTCACACCTAGATATCCTGCTCCTGTTCTCCATGAATTTTAAAACTAAAGTTAATTATCTATTTCATTTTGTCTCAATCTATTGAGTAACCTTGGCACTGAGCCCCTAAACTGGTCCACAGCTTGCTTCAGCAGACACAAAACTCTCTCTCAAATGCTTGCATTCATGTGCTGAGTAGGTATTGTATTTATTTAGATCTTATTCAACAAAAGATCTTCATTGATTCACTCAAATACTTATGTATATATTATGTGCCCAAAGGTCTTGAAATGTTGGGGGTCTGCAAGGAAGACAGATATGTATAAACAGATAAATTATGCTATGGAAATAATTTGATAGAAAGAGATATGAATAAAATGCCATGGGACTCCAAGAAAAAGAACCTCCATGGGTTGACCTACAACTAAGATATATAGCAATGTACTGGGGTTTTGAGGGAAAAAAAAAAAAGCACCATGGGTGGTGGATAGGGTTTATACCATATAACTAAAGGAAAATGAAAAGAGAGAAGATAAAGAGAAAACAAGATAAACGGAAAGGTTTTCTTCTTCTTAATGTTTCTGCCACCAACTTTTGGAGTACACTGCTTGCTGATGTCCTTTCTAGCCAGTCTTATCCTTCAGCCGGCTTCTAAAGACTTCAAAAATTCACTTGTAACAAGCTGGGGTTCTCCGCGCAGACAATGCCAAGTATGTAGGGAGCCAGGAGGTGAGCAAAAGATTCACAGGACTCTGCAGCCATTCTGCAGCTCAATGGTGGGGAAGGACACCGTGGCATCACCTTGGCCTTTCTTTCCAAGTTCACATAAAGGAGGGTCGGTTCCTTCCTCAATATATGAAGGTGGAGATAAACCTCTTTCACAGAATGGATTATGGAAAAATTAATGTGAGAGCCATGAAAAAGGCAGAGGAGATAGCACCATGAATCTGAAGTAACTGGACATGTGAATTAGTAATCAATATAAAGAAGAGCTGAAGACAAGAAAAAGGGCTAAAAACAAGTTCATAATTTTCTAAGATGGAAATGCAAGTCTTTCTTCTTCAAAAGAAAAATGTCATTGAACACTTTCCATTAAAATAAAATTGAAAGGGGCCCCATGTTGCAAATAATGGTTTTAACCATGATGTCCTTACACAATAATGTGTAGCAATCAGCTGTTAAGTGCACTGCAAATTGTTCATTCCTTAACAATCATGTTATCAAAGCTTGCAATTGATATATATATTTTAGTAAATTGTAGACTGTGTGCAAATTTGTCACCATATTATTGACAATGTGACTCTTACAACTGAAATCATGACTAGGAGAGAGAAGGTGGTGTGACCCTAGATTGCTAGAATCACAGCAAGAAAAGTTAAGAAAGTGCCATCAGGTCATTTGGACAAAAGAATGCTATATGCCTGTTGGGTTTATAACAGATTAATTGGAGAAAAACAAGTCACTACAGTAAATTATTGTCTACTTACCTCAGTCACCCTCTCCAAGAACACATATTTTAAAATGAGACAAGTTGTTAAATTTAAAATTACCGGTTCTGGCATTTTAGAAACTATATCAAATAATGAAGTAAAAATTAGCTTACAAACATCCTGGTATCAATTCCAGCTACCATCTTTTACCAAACTAAAACTCTAATTATCACTAATTCACTTGCAATCTAGTCCTCCTCCAATATACAAAATCAACAACTTCAAATGTTTCATAACTTTTTTTAACTTTCCCTAAAATTTGAGAAGATAATATAAATATATCTCTTGGAAAAGTTGAGAAAGATAGAGACACAAGGAAAAGTAAAGATGAAAATATTACCTTAATAAATGATGTAAAACACAAGATATGAACAACTGTTAAAAGAATTCTCTGTGAAATTGATAATTCTACTATCTGTACACCTGCTTATTACCTATCAGTAATTTGATACATAAACAAATAGAATAGTGTATTTAATGGGATCAATTCTTTCAGTTGTGTGCTTTTCCTTTTAAAACTACAACTGCTTTTATGTGCTGGCTTTATTTTCAGGTGGTGTCACATTAGAACACCCTCATCTCTGAAGATTTTTGCAATAAGGAACTCTACCTTGGCCCTTGATCATCTGTACTCTGTGTTATGATAAAATCAGAGCCCTACATGGAACAATGTTTCCTAAATCCTATCTCCCGTGTGTTGTTCATGTCAGGGAGTATATTCCACCAAGTAAACACTAAACAGTATTTCAAAAGCATGGGATATTAAAAGGAGTACATGCAGGGTTGGGTGTGGGACCCCATTCAGTGCCTCAGTGCCAAGAAGAAAGAGTTCCAGAGACTGGGATAAAAATAAGAGGTTATGAGCGGGAGGATCCCTCTGCAGGCCATTAAGCAGGAGCCTGGAATAAAACTGTTGACACCATGGACCATGGTTGGTTTGACAGGGAACTCACGAGGAAGTGAAGGACATGAAATAATGATAATTATAATAACAGCAGCAAACACTTCTACTGAGCCAGGCACTACACTCTGAATGTTAATTCTGTGCTTGAAGATACATTAACACACATAATCCTCAAAATATCCCGACGTAGTAGATGTTGGTCTTTTCACAATTATATAGATGAAGAGACTGGGTGCAGGGGCTAGAAAACTCATCCAGGTTACACAGCTCATAAATGGCAGAGCCCAAGCTCAATGCTGTTATGTTATGCTCTTTTACTACAACTCCAAGTTAAGTCTCTAATGACTATTTCCACTTGGCAAGTGCCAAGACCTTAGTAGTCCCTCCATGGAGGTAGGAATGGGCATGGCGGGGACACAGCTGAGGGAGGCTAAAAGACCCGAGGTGTGGCACAGCAGTTGTCAAGTGGTTCCCTTCGCAGAAGGGGGCAAGAACACACCCCAAAAAATTGGCAGCAGGCACCAAGGCTCTTTCCACCGGACATGATCCCACAAGGAAAGGGGCCCGGCGCAGGTGGATGAGCCAATAGGCAAGCCTCCTTTGGAAAGAGCACGCGATCTGCGCCAGCCTTCATGTCGCCCTGGGTGTGGCACATGCACCCTTAGTCAGAGGGCCTCATGCCACACTCTGGCGAGGATTTCTCCCTAGAGCCATGGCCAAGGACTAGGAAGGCCAGACCTTCCCGACTCCAGAGAGGAGGCTGGGAGCTGTTGTGGGAAGGGATTGCCCAGTAGGGCCAGTAGGGCCAGTAGGGCCCTGGCTCCCTAGCCCTGCAGTGCCATACGCCTGTCTCGGCACTTCTGACTTCAAGAGCCTTTCCTACACCTGGCCTGGCTGCAGTCGCAAAGTGGAGGTGTGGGGTGAAGCAATAGCTTTGTCTTTCCAGGAAGAAATGAGCCAGGGGACGAAGCAGCTGGCCAGGCAGAGCCTTCAGCTTGAAGCCCGGTACGCCTCTGGCCATCAGAGCCAGAGCAATGCTTTCAAGGCAGGGAAGCGGCCTTCAAGCTGAGTGGGAGTGGGGGAGGGGAGGGAGACAGCAGCTGAAGCCAAGTCCAGAAGGGCGGCGATGAAACCGCTGCAGCTGGGTGGCGCCAGCCGGTCAGAGCCTGGCGGGTGGGCGGGGCCTTCACTGCGGACCCCCGAGGCCAGCCCTAGGCCCCGCCGATCGCGCACACGCCCTTGGCCTGTACGGGGGTGTGGAGGGTTGAACCCAAGCCCGCAGGGCTCCTGGAGCGGTCAGAGAAAGAAGGGCCCATGGGAGAGGTAGGCGAGGTGGGCAGGGCGCAGCACCTTACTCTCCTCAGGTCCCCGAGGCGGGGAGAGAGAGAGAGAGGGAGAGAGAGAGAGAGAGACCCCTGACCTCTGAGTCGCTGCCTCCACCGCTGGCTGGTGCCAACTCACACGCCATCCCACTTCCACCCACCACCCCCATGCCTGCCCCGGGGCCAGCCACACCACAGACAGGCCTGTTCCTGGTCACCTCCGTGCTGGCCCTTCTGGACCTGACCCCAGTGCAGGGGAAAGGGTTCAGATAAGCCTTTCCATGTCCCTCTGCATGACAATGGCCTTCTCCCCCTCTCCCATCCCCCAGGCCCACCCAAGACATACACCTTTGTCATTAGCTCAGGAGAGGATGCAAGATGAGAATCTCTGCCCTGTGTGGAGAAACTCAGTTTCCCAGGTTTCTCCCATGGACACATGTTCTTCAGCTGGGTCTGATTTTCTCCAGCCAACCTGTCTTGTTAAGGATTTGGCCAGCCCTAAGATCCTGCAGGGAACGGTCAGAGGGGGATTCTCTCTCCCCCTTTCCTCCCCCTCTCTCTCCTCCTCCAGGTTTGGGGGAGGTGATTCCCCTCTCCCCCTCCCTTGCTGAGATATTTTCTCTCAGAACAGACAGTTTTCTTTTCTTCTTCCTTTCTCTCTCCTCTCTCTCCAGGGCTCCTTGCTACTCCTTCATTTATTTATTTATTTATTTTTAATTTTTGTTTATTGCAGTAACATTGGTTTATAACACTGTATAAATTTTAGGTTTATATCATTATGCTTCTATTTCTGCATAGATTACATCGTGTTCACCACTCAAATACCAATTACAAACCATCACCACTCCTTTCTAATCATTGGTTTGATTTCCTGTTTGACCAAACGGTTATGCATGAGAGTGTTTATTGGCTTATAAATTGTCTGATTTGTTTAAGATATGTTGGCAGTTAATGAGCATTTTTGCGTGCAAGTTGGTTAAGGAACTGGATTTCAATTCTGCCCGTTCCTCTGATGAGCTACTGAGTCAGAATATCTATGGTTGGCCATGTATCTCTCTTCTGGCGGCTTCAGGAATTGATTGCTATGTCGAAATTGCTTGCTGGACAAGGATAGACCTAATTTTATAATAATATGCTTTCTTTGTTTTGAAGTAGGATGTTTGATATTTATATGCAGGCACGTGTGTGTGTATGCTCCAAACATATTTAATGATAAATCAAGATTAACAATATATATGATTCCTATATTGACTTTTTTTGGACAAATACTGAGAAGTTAATTGAATACTCTTACTTTGGTTGTAGTTAGGTTCACTTTACTTCCTATTATTAAATCCTTTTTTAAATATATGATACTATAATTGAACATATACATTTTGACTGCTAACCACCTTTTAGCCCCTAAATATTTTGCCTTCAGATATGTGTACCATTATACACATTCATATATAAAAGTTTCATATTAGTTGTGGCTTTACTTTTGTGAGCACGTGTATGGAATATCACTGACAATCCCCTTTCTTTCAGCATCTATGTTCAATGTTAGTTTCCTATGTCTTTGTGGAATGTAGAGTAACATTCAATATTGAAAAAGTGATTTAAGTAACTTCAGTATAGTATAACTGCTATATGTAACATTATCTCTGTGGTTTTATTTTTAAATTTTGTACTTTGCTTTTTTTCTTTTTTCCTTGTTTTGCACCATTTAAAGTAATTTTCCTTATTAAACTTTTCTTCACCATGTTGGATATATACATCTTTTTCACATTCTATTTTAGAATTATTTTTTCTGCTGAGGAAAACTGGCCCTGGGCTAACATCCATGACCATCTTCCTCTACTTTATATGCGACACCACCACAGCATGGCTTGATGAGTGGTGCAGAGGTCCGCACCCGGGATCCGAACCCACGCACCCTAGACCACCAAAGCAGAGCGTGCAAACTTAACCACTATGCCACCAGGCTGGCCCCTATTTCACAATATTTTTAATTTGAGAAATAAGAAGAACCCAGAATCTGAAGTCTTGCCTCACTGCCTCCTCAATGTTAGGTGAAAAATTAATTAGTATTCTACTTCTTTTCTTTTTCTCCAAATCCAGTGTCTCTAGGTATAGATTAAGCTCTTGGTTCAGGATGGTTTTAAATTTTATGCACATTCTTTAAAGTAGTTTGTGTTTTACATTTTTTAAAAATCACATTAACACAAAGTACTGAGACAATTGTTTTAATTTTTCAGTGTTCACTTCTTTGGTACTGTGTTTTTTTTTGAAACTCGTCAACCTCAAACTTGATTATGGATCTGAATTATCTGGAAGGCTTGTTAAAACACAGAAGGTTTGCTGTACCCCACCCCAAACATTCTGATTCAGTAGGTCTCGGGTGGAGACTAGCATCTCCACATTGTGATTCAAAGCTCCTCTGCCTAACATTCCTTATTTTTTTTCATTTCAGAGGGAGTAAAATCCGTATCTGAGTGTGCGGGCTGTTCCTACCCAAGCCTTTGATTCTTCACAGGTGTTATGCCACAATAATCTTCTTGTACTCCTAACTCCACCTCAGCATTTTGAGGCCCTAACTGACACAAAAACGTTCTTCATTTTTCCTCTGAAAGGTGTGCTTTATTTTCAGAAATGTGGCACAATCAGCAATACGTTTAATGTGGATGCTGTTCTCTGTTCTTTAGACATTGTAATTTATTTATACAACACCTGCACCATTCTTCCTTGTTCTCAGTATTTAATGCTCTAACATTGGAAACACATGGGGCTTCTGGACATTCTGGACACTCTCCCTTCTTCAAGTTTAATTGATCACATCACACCTGAACTAAGTTGAACTAAAGTTGGCCATATCATGGCTTGTCACATGACGATCAGGTATATGTGTAGTATGTGTGCACCTCACAGAAACAGAATGTTCCTGGAGTGTGCATCTCAATGATTCTTCTCCTAAAACTTGATTAAATATGTTCTAAATAGAGGTTCTTAGTTTCACTTAAATGTACCTAATCCATACATACATTACTGGAAAATTATCTATATCTTAAACTTATTTTGTTGAATAGCGTGTAAATTATTTCTATACTCCCAAGCTCACACATTTGATTTTAAAATTTATTTTCTTTTCAAGTTAAAGAAAGAATTTTTATTAAAAGAAAGAAATGCAAAGAAGTATCCAAAAGAATGAAATACTAGGAGTATGGAGGACTAGATACCTCAAAGGAGTTTCCCTCCACATAACGCTATCTTCCATAAAATATAATGTTATTGCATTCTTGAGTTCACAAGATGTAAGCCAAGTCTCAAAGGACAGAAGAAGGAAATTGTAAGCACTAGACAAATTTGGATTCACCCAGTGGTCAAAGGCCAGTATTATCCTCTCATGAAAGGATTTGTCTTTGAGTCACCAGTGATTTGAGGGAATGAATCTGGGACTCACAGATTAGTTGTGAGTCACACAAAAAAGGCACTTAGCTTGGTGTCATCCCACATGACTGTGAGCAGAAACCAGTGACATTCTTCTCTGGAGGAAAGAATCTAAACTAAAGCCTTACATTCTGTACACATTAAAATCAGACAAATATGAGCTCATAATCAAAGTTCTCCAAACAAATAAGGAATACATGCCATTGTCGATAAGAGTCATAAGACATAAGAAAATTAAAAATAAAACAATAGATTTAAACACCAAAACCTTCACTATTAGACTTACCAACTTCAAGATATAAAATAACTGTGTATAAAAAATGGAACGACAAAAAATGGAATAACAAAATCAAGCAGGAGACTCTAGAAATGATATGACATATTTGGCAAAGGGCCTTATAGAACTTTAAGAGATGAAAAATACATAACTGTTGAGTTTTAAAACTTCATAGATGGGTTCTACAACAGAAGAGAGAATAGAAAACCAAATTTGAATTCTGAAGGAAATAGAATGCAGCATAGAAAGACAAGGAACTAAAAAACATGAAAGATAATTTAGATATGGAGATGATGAGAGAGAGTAAAGAAAAAGGAGAAATAAAGTACTGTACAACAAAAACAAGTGAGTCATGAGGGTAAAACTGAAAGTTAAAGGGTCTATAAATTTCTCAGGAGATGAGAAACTATATCCACTTCAGGCAATGTGGGCTGGTGGTAAAATAGAAGTAGAGACTATAACTCTCACCCAAATAGAGGAGATACAATAGAATATGGAAAACAAGTATAAATCAATAAATTTTAAAGGGAAATAACATAATAAAACTTGTGGAAAAAATAGAAGGAAAACATATAGATAGTGGGAGCAAAAGAAGGATATAAATAAAACAAATGTAAATGCAATAAATTCTCCAGTTAAATACAGATTGTTAAATTTGATGCGACAATGATAAATTTAGCTATATCTTGTTTACAAGACTTGTGAAAACTAAAAAACATGGAAAACTAGAAATTCAAAACAGAATAGAAGATATAAAGATATGCTAGGACAAAATCAATCAAAAATCAACCCAGGGTAGCTATAATAATATGAGATAAAACAGATGCGGAACAAAGCATCATTAGGAATTAAGTGGTTAATCCCCAATGGTATATAAGTTCAACTTATCATGAAGATATAGTTGTTATACTACACACGATGTCCTGTGAAGATAATATAGCCTCAACTAGGAAAGGAAGGAGGAGAAGGAAGTGGAGGAGAAGGAGAAGAAGGAGAAGACAAGAAGAAAAAGTCGGAGGAGGAGGAGGAGGAAGTACAAGAGAAGGAGGCAGAGGAAGAGGAGAGGTAGACATAATATATCATCATAGTGAAGAATTTCAACTTTCCTCTGAGACAAAGAATAACATATATCTAATAATAGAGTATTTGAAAAACAAATTAGCAAGTTTGATTTAATGGATACACATCGAACCCTATACCCAACAAGTGAAGAACACTTATTCTTCACAGGGACATGGGGAACATTAATAAGCAGTGAGCATGAACTAGGGTACTAATCAATCCTCAAATAATAGAACACTTGAAATAAGTATAAGAGACTGCTCTATTTTATTCTTGATGCTATTACAAATCCCAGGCAATAGAAATGCAGAGAATTTTCTTTGGCTTAGGTGTTATTTGTGTGCAGAAAGTCTGTAGGAAAGATGAAGACAATATGGGCTATCAGGAATAGGTACCGTTAAAGATGTTAATGATTAATTTTAATTTTATATTTTTAAAATAAGAAATGGATGAGAAGCTTTTTAAACTTTACAATGCTCTCTCTCTTAGATTCCTAAGTGTTTCTAGTCCCTTCAGTCCTTCTTGATTCTTTCAATTGTTCCTGCCTGTTGATGATTCCTCCTTCATTGGATCTCTGAAGTTCACTTTAGTTTCCTGGTTTTGATGGTGGCAGACGCACAGGTTTGAGGGGACAGAGGTTTAGGCAATTTGATTGACAGCCTTCTGTTGCACCATTCTCAACGTGCACATGTCATGCGTCTATGCTTGTCACGTATCTTCCAGTTGCAATTATTCTTCCTCCCCAGGGCTTTCTCCAATCTCATGCTAATATTGTTGCTCTTCTAGGAAGGATTTAATGGTGTGCTCATATAAACAAGCATTTTGGATCCTGAACCAAAGAGCCATTTACAAGTCTACTCTGAATGTGATCTGTTTTTCCATTCATTGTACTTTCTTCTGTGTATTTAACCAGTTTCTTTCATGAGTGTGGAATTCAGTAAGGACGTTCCACAGCTGGAGTCATGTTATTTTCTTTAGTTATAAATTCTAAGGCTTCAAGAGTGTCATCTGTTGCCACAGACATTCGAGTCAATAGCAAATTCATTTTAATAAAGTCATTGTATTGCATTTGAAGGAAATCATTTTGAGTATTTTCCCTAAGGATCCTTATCCCTCTATGCAGGTTTCAGTACAAGAACTACTAGTATGTTCTGTCCTTGGTTTTTGCCATTGAGGAAATCAACAGGGACCCTCATATATTGCCCAACATGTCTCTGGGATTTGATCTCTATAATGCCCTACCCAGTGAAAGGAGGACATTGGAGAGTTCCCTGATTTGGCTCTCAGGGTTGGGCAAGGACATCCCTAATTACGACTGCAGGAGAGAGAGTAAGTCTCTAGCGGTCCTTACAGGAACCACCTGGGCAATTTCTGCCCAGATTGGAACACTGCTAGAACTGTACAAATTTCCACAGGTAAGACTGCATGGGATGGGGAGAGATGAAACCACGTCTCCTTTGGTGCCATTCTCAGGGGCCTAAAAAGGAAGAGAGGAGGAGACTGGGTTTGTGCATCTCTCAAAGGATATGATCTCAAAGGATCCGTGTACAGGACCTCGATGGAGAATGACATTTCCTTTCTTTGGAGTAGAGAGAAGTTTGAGGGGGAAGGAGACAAAGCAGTTTCCTGAAACTCTGGCTGATCTTATTTTATAGAAAGCTTTCAGGGAGTGCAAAATGATTAGAAAATGAAATGAGCAATTGTCCTCTTCTACCACTCCAGGTGTTGCTGAACAGCCTTCAGGACTGAGAGTGTGATTTTTGCCAATCCCCTTCCTAATATTACTTCCAGTTGTCTTTTCCTTTTAGCTTACCTATGGTCCTTTTGATCTTACCCTGAATGATGATAAGCAGTTTCCATCTCTCTATTAGATGGCCCCCAGGGACACATCTCTAGCCATTGGCATGGACTCTTTGCTGCTTCATTTGAGTTGGAGCTGGGTGGGGCTGGTCATCTCAGAAGACAAGAAAGGTGTTGTGTTTCTCTCAGACTTGAGAGGAGAGATGGACAGGAATGGAATCTGTGCAGCCTTTGTGGAAAAGATTCCTGTGACTGAAAGGTCATATTACTCAAGGACATGGCCATATGATTTGCAAGTAGAGGAAACAGAAGGGAATGTGGTTATCATTTCTGGTGATGCCAACTCTCTCATAAGCTTGAGCATTTCTACTTGGGAGTACTTAGTGATATGGAAAGTCTGGGTCACGACATCAGAGTGGGATTTTATCCACAGTGAGAGAGATTTCATCCTTGACTCATTCCATGGGACTCTCATTTTTTCACACCACCATAGTGAGGTCCCTGGCTTTGAAAATTTTATCCAGATAGTTAACCCTTCCAAATATCCAGAAGACATTTACCTCACTATGTTGTGGTTTCCCTTTATTCCTTGCACGATTTCTGAGTCTTACTGTAAAACACTGGAGAATTGTCCACCTAATGCCTCCTTAGGATGGCTGCCTTGGCAGATGTTTGACACAAGCACGACTGAATGGAGTTACAGTATGTAAAATGTTGTGTATGCTGCGGCCTGGAACCTTCACAAGCTGCTTCTTCAACATGCAGAAATGCAGCCAATGCGAAGTGGGAAGGTCTGGTGTTTTGTCCCTGGCAGGTAAAGTCTCTTCGACTTAACAGAATGTATACTCGCAAAAGTGACTTTCTTATGGTTCCACAGGTGCTCAAACCAAGCAGTTAGGACTCTTTCTCCAAGAAAAGCACAAGAGTTTCTATACTTGTTTCACTCTCTAGGAGGTATATCTAGTCCTGAGTAGTAAGTCATCTACAAGAAGGTTCTAGTGGCAACGAGGAAGTGAGCTATGAGTCAATATCAATGCTTTGTGTTACAAAGGATCCCAACATCCTGCCTGCCTAACGTTTCAATAGGGAATATCCTGTCTTCTCCCATGAAGCTCCTCAATGACAAGAAGAGAACTTGTCCTTTATGTGCCTATCTGGTGCTGAACATCATAGTGAATACTTTACATAAATGATCTCATTTAATTCTGTAACAACTTTAGGTATTGCTAACATCATTTTGCAGATTGATGGTCTGGGAAAATTCAGAGAGTGCATGAGGGTGGCTAGATTGTACCTTGTACTCGAGATTTGTCTGAATCCTATCACCACTGATCATCTTGATATTCTTGTCTTTAGTCATTTTCTCTCGAAACTAACTGATATTTTAGAAACATTATGATATTTTAGTTCTCCATATGATTTCATTTGCTTTACTTCATTGGATACTTGTAATAAAGGTACACTATGAAGCAAAGATTACAGACAATGAAAGGCTGTCCCCAATTCAGGGTTTTTCTCTTTAACACCCGAGCCCACTTCACCACAGGATGATGTGTCTCTTTTAGCTGCACCCTTTTCTGAGGAACATAGAATTTAACAATCCTGCTGGTGACTCAGTGAATTTGGCTGATGAAGGAAAATCAGATTCAGAGTAAACCATTCTCAACTTTTGGAATTTTCCCGAAGGTCTTGGACTTAAGGTGAAAGTAGGAGAATATTCCCAACATGCTCCACGTGGTCAAGAATTGTCTTTATCTGAGGAGGTGATTGAGTGGGACACGGGAATTACTGAGGTGGGTTGAACCCAATCACAATTACTTACACTACACATGAATAACCAAAATCTTGTTGGGTTTTGTGCCCCCTCAGAGCTTCATAAAGGGCCACATATGGGAATTTAACAATTCACTTCCAACTGAAGTAATTTTTTCATTTACCAACAATCCAAGATGGAAGCAAGACCTTCATAAGCAAAAGATTGCAAGTTGCTGAAGGTTCAGAAGGTGGTTAGTAATTTTCAGGAATAATTTTTAAAAAAAAATTAAGTTATGTACATGATTTTTAGAGATAATGTTATTGCACACTTAGTACACTACAGTATAGTGTAAACATAACTTCTTTATACACTAGGAAATCAAAAAATTGGTGTGACTCACTTTATTGCAATATTTGATTTATTGCAGTGCTCTGGAAACAAACCCACAGTATTTCTGAGGTGTACCAGTGTTTTATATCATACAATAAGCATGGCGTCCAACCAATGAATTGGATTTAGATATTTCAAGATTAAGTTTGTTAAGGCCCAATACTCTAAACACTCTAGCTACTTGAAAATTAGGTAAAAGTCACAGCTGTTACCAAGTGTTATCTGATTTTCTCCAGACTCCACATTCTGTATGCAGTGAGAGTTGCAGTCCGGGATTCAGGAAGAGCCCTCAAGAGAGCAAGGCTGCCTGTTGTTTTGCTTGCATTCCCAGCCCAGAGAATGTGATTTCCAATGAAATAGGTAAGTATATGCCTTGCAGCGACATTCTCCACTTCTAT
Source organism: Diceros bicornis minor (assembly GCF_020826845.1). Classification (NCBI taxonomy): domain Eukaryota; kingdom Metazoa; phylum Chordata; class Mammalia; order Perissodactyla; family Rhinocerotidae; genus Diceros; species Diceros bicornis. Next base: position 77,299,527 of record NC_080750.1, on the reverse strand, counting down.
TTTTTTTTTGAAGGGAAATATTTGTCCTGAGCTATCTAATATCTGTTGCCAATCTTGCTCTTTTATTATTGTCCCCAAAACTGTAGTACATAGTTTTATATCCTAGTTGTAAATCACTCTGGTTCTTCTATGTGAGCCACCACCACAGCATGGCAATTCACAGAGAGATGGTGTGGATCCATGACCAGGAAACCAACATGGGCCACCGAAGTGGTGAGCACTGAACTTTCACCACTAGGCTATCAGGGCTGGCTCTCCACCTCTCTTTTGTATGCACCGTTCTCCCAAAGAAATGGAAAAACTCTGATGAGGACTGCAGGGTCAAAATGTTGCCTTCCTCCATTTAGTAATTTAACTTTTATAGCCAATAATATTTCCTCCCAAAATGATACCCTCTCTCTCTACCTTGAACTAGCTTACTTGTCTCATTTTAGCATCATTGCAGGCATTATGATCTCAAGGAAACCCTTTATGACCACTCCACAGTAACTAACTTAAATCTCTCTCATGGAATCTAACACATGGTATTGTAAGTCCTTACTTTTCATCATCTTTAAAGCTACATTTAGATCACATTGAAGAAATCCTTATTTTTCCAGTGTCTGGTGCTGTTCTTGGCACAGAACAGGAGCTCAGAAGGTTGTGTTTGATTTAAGAAGTAAATATTTCTATGGTGTACAATGAGCTTATGGAACTGCTTGGTTTCTGATCTCCTCGAGTTCACAGGTGAGTAGGGGAGACAATATGCAGTGATGCAAATTCAAGGTGGTGACATAGGGCTGCAATATAGGTATGCAGAGACCCATGGGATGAAATAAGTGATAGCATATATGTTTGTGGGGAGGGAAGTGTCATGGACTTTTTCATAGAGGCAGTAGCATTAGTATTATATCAGACTAATGTAAGCAGATTAAATTCTTGGTGGAATTCTTAGAAATGGCAGAAACTGGCAAATTAGCCCTGCATTTAATATTCTAGGGAGCTGAGAAAAGGTTCAACGTGACTAGAACACAGACAATGTGGGTTTGGGAGTTGGGTCATGAAATAGAAGAGGGACAGAAAACCAACACTGAAGATTTTTCATACAATAATTAACATCTTGGAATTACTCAGATTTATGATATTAAATGGTGCAATGTTGAAATAACCTCAATGGTGGCATTATCTAATTTTATTTTTGTGATTGATATGAAGCTTAATTTCACAACATCTTTTGTATAATTTCAATTTATTTGAAATGTACTGAGATTGATGACATAGTCTGGCATATCGTCAATTTGGATAAAGCTTCCACGTGCACATTTGGCATGTGGTGAGTTTGGGTATATGTTCCATATGCACATCTAAAGAACACTACGTCCACTAGCTTCAATTCCTACATGCTTGGATATTAATAAATACACTTGTAAACAACCGATGATTAATGAGTAAACTATGATGGAAATTAGAATGTATTTCCAATTAAAAATATTATTCATCAAATCTTATGGGGTGGAGTTAAATCTATCCTTAAAGAGAAATGTATAATCCTAGATTATATATATTTATATATTATTGTGTATATTTAAATAAACAAAGGTTGAATTTCTAAGTTCTAAGCATTCATCACAAACTAGAAAAAGAGCAGAAATGTAAACACAAGGAAAAGAGAAAACACAAAGTGATAAATATTAGAGGAAGTGTTAACAAAATAAAAGACAAACATCAAAAGGATAAATAAAACTAATTAGATTCTAATAAATGACAAATATGCTCAATAAAATCCTAGTACTAGTGTTCAAAAAAAGAAAAATTGCAACAAAATAATACCAAGGTTGAAAAGGGAGTAATCTGTGCAGATCACATGGAAAATATTTAACATGAAGAAAACATAAATAACATCATGTTGATACAATGAAAATTTAGAGGAAATTCACGAATTTCTGGCAAATAAAAGTTACCAAACTGCCTCAAGAAAAAATGAAAAATCTGAATATTGCCAGACCTATTACAGAAATTGAGACCATCCTTTAAAACATTTCTACAAAATTTTATTGTAAGCTATTTATTTGGTACAAAGCTGATGAATCTGCCAAAATATTCAAGAAAAAAATAATATACATCTACTCAAACTCTTCCAGAGAATAGGAAAAACTGAAAACTTTTTGACTCACTTTGAGAGACTAGATTAACATTGGTACCAAAATCTAACAAAATCATTGCAGGAAAGGAAATTACAGGCCACATTCTTTGTTGGGTTAAATTCATTTATCCTAAAAAAAAAAAATCAAATCAAATCAAGGTTCCAAATCTAGCTATATTTTATAAGAAGAACATATCATGACCAAGTTAGGTTCATGCAATGTAATTCAGTACACTAATCTCTGAAAAAAGAGAAATAATAATCTCAGTAACTGTAAGAAAAACTAGTAAAATTAAACACCTATTCATATTTTAAAACAAACAACAACAACAGAAAAAACACTTACCAAATCAGGAACAGAACGAAACTCTCTTACTCCCATACACAGTATTCACAGAATGGAACTTTATCTTACACTGATGAAAGCAAGGATAAGAGAAGAATGTTCAACATCACTGCCTCTATAAGCCGTTATGCTGGAGGTCTTGCTTGATAAAATATTGGCAGGAAAAGAAATAAAAGGAATAATTTACTTCAAAGGAAGAAGTAAAATTGATGTTATCTTCAGATGATATTATGGTATAAATGTAAAATCCATATAAATTAAGGTATTAACTGAGTTTATTGGTGGCTGAATACAAGGTTAATATAGAAAGTTTTGCTTCCATCTACCCGTCATAAGCATTCAAAATTTAAATTTAAAAAAATGACATTTACAACATCTTAAAGTATGAAGTACCTAGAAATAACTTTAATGAGACTTTCAAAAGATTTCTGTCCATTAATTTATAGAACAGCATTTAGATAAATGGAGGAAAACTGAAAGAACTGGAGGGATAAATCAAATTCGTGACTGAACAGACTCAAAATTCTACAGATATCAAAACTCTCCAAATTAATCTACAGCTTCCACAAAATTGCAGCTAAAATGCTGACCTGTTCTGTGGAAATTACAATTGATACAATTCTTATGGAAATGATAAAGGAAAAACTTAGCTAAGAAAATCTTGCAAACAATGAATAGAGTGGGAGGACTTACTCTACCTGACATCAAGTATTATAGCATCACAATAGAGGAGGTTCATCAAGAGGATAAACAAGAAAATCAACGGAACCAAATGGTGAGTTCAGATAAAAGCTGCTCATATAGGGACTCACGTATAGACGTCTGATTTACAAGGAAACACTGAAGAGGAGTGGGAAAATGAAAGCCTTTTCAATAAACCATGTTGGGTAAATTGGCTGTCTTCATGGAGAAGGCAATGACTCACCAACCCTAACTCACACCATCCACAGAAAACGTTATCAGGCAGATTGTACTTCTAAACGTGAAAAGTGAGAGAATTTAAGAGGACGTAAAGAGGAAGGAGCAATGCCCCTGTAGAAGGAAAAAGCATGTATTCATACCTGCAGGGATGAGTGGGCACGGAACACTTTCAGAACCACATGAAGATTTGGGAATCTTAAAAATCAGAGCAGAGGTAGTAGAGGTAGGCATGACCAAGGTTATACAGTCTTTTTGGTCTTCCTACGATTTTGTCGGATTTTTTAATGGAGGATAAACATGATCCTACTTACATGTAGACGTATCACTTGTGATGCAGGACAAGGGCAGGGAACCAGAGTAAAAGGATCTTATGATAACGTAGGAGAGAAGTGACTAAAATCTTAACAGAAGTGGTGGAAGTGAAATTAAGATGAAATGTTTTGTAGATCATTTTAGATGGTAGAAATGGTCTCATTTTGAAACTCCCGAGGAGTGAGGTCTATGACTTGGTCATCTCTGTTTCCCTAGTATGTAGCATATTATCTGCCTCATGGAGGTTTTCCAATAACTGCTTGCTCATTGAATGAGTAAATCTAGGCCATAGTTTACAGGGGTATAGCTCAGAGAGACAGGGAGGACGTTTGGTTTTCTGCTGAGAAAAATGTGCTTTCATGAATATGCAAGATAAATACTGAGATGGATAATAGCTTTACTTAACCATAAATAAGATGGGCAGTATTAACTGGGAATGGTTCTCTGCAGAGCATTCTGTTATTTGGTGCCTGGAGCAACAAAGGAAGACAATTGGCTAAGCTTACCCCATGCCTTCTTTGGGGGCATGCGAATGAGAGAGAATGACTGAACCTGGGCTGAGGACACTTTGCATCTCTCCCCAGACATGGATCAGTGTGTGAAGTGTCCAGATCATCAGTATGCCAACAGAGGGTGAGATTGCTGCCTCAAAAAAAGCTGTGACTTTTCTGGCTTAGGAGGACTCCTTAGGGATGGCCCTGGTGCACAGCTCTGTGCTTTTCTCTCCTCACAGCTGTGGTGCTGGGGGTCTTTGTGAAGCACCAAGACACTCCCATAGTCAAGGCCAATAATCAGACTCTCAGCTACATCTTGCTCATCTCCCTCACCCTCTGCTTCCTCTGCTCCTTACTCTTCATTGGTCGTCCCAACACAGCCACCTGCAGTCTTCAACAAATCACATTTGGAGTTGTATTTACTGTGGCAGTTTTCAGTGTCTTGGCCAAAACTATGACTGTGGCTGTATCCTTCAAGGTCACTGCACCAAGGAGAAGGATGAGGCAGTGGTTGGTGTCAGAGGAACCTAACTTCATCTTTCCCATCTGCTCCTTTATCCAGCTGAGTCTCTGTGGAATCTGGCTGGGAACCTCTCCTCCCTTCATTGACACAGATGCACACTCTCAACACGGCCACATCTTCATCGTGTGCAACAAGGGCTCGGTCACTGCTTTCTACTGTGTCCTGGGATACCTGGGCTCCTTGGCCCTGGGCAGCTTCATTGTGGCTTTCCTGGCACGGAACCTGCCTGACACCTTTAATGAAGCCAAGTTCCTGACGTTCAGCATGCTGGTGTTCTGCAGTGTCTGGGTCACCTTCCTCCCCATCTACCACAGCACCAAGGGCAAGGTCATGGTGGCCATGGATGTCTGCTCTATCTTGGCCTCCAGTGTGGGGCTATTAGGCTGCATCTTTGCTCCCAAGTGCTACGTTATTTTCCTAAGGCCAGAGAGAAACACATCAAATGTGTTAATGAATAAAACACATTCAGCGAGAAAATAATCGAAATGTAAGTTATTTTCATAGGTCACAAGAACTTGCCTACACTTGAAAAATAAACTACGACATTTGTGCAGACCCACTTTAAGTACCAACTAAACTTACCTTACATCTCCACTTAATTTTTTGCTTTATGTTTCTTTTGGCTTTGTGCAATTTTCCTCGGGCATTCAAATGAACAAATACAAAAACATTCATACTAATTCTCCTCTAAACTTATGTGTTAAAGATTGCAAAAATGGCCACACATTAGTCCTCTCCCACTGTCTCTTTGGTTGTACCATCCCACGTTGACTCTGGGTAAACTTGGCCTTGTAACTTGCTTTGGCCAATGGGACATTAACAAATGACATAAGCAAAGGCTTGAAAAACACTTGCTCATTGTTGGTACTTGTCCTTCTCTGGCTGCCCTTGGGAAGCCTGAGGCCATCAATATGTGAATGAGTCTAGATAGACTGCACATCTCCATCACTCCAGGTGACTTCAAGTCAACAATCAGATATGTGAGTAAGGCCGTCCTAGACCAGCCAATCCTAGCTGAGCAACCAATAGGTCCAGATCAAAATAACTGCCCAGTTAACCCACAGAATCTTGAGAAAAAGTAAACTATTCTTATTTGAAGCCACCAAATTTTAGGATGGTTTGTTATACAGCAAAAGCTAACTGATACATTATGCTACCATTTATATATGTCATCTCATTATTTGTGTAATTATCACAGATTTCTATTTCTTTATCCAATATCGTAGACTGGAATATTCTTCTCTAGATTAAGTCTCTGAAAGAAAATCAGAGACAATATCACGTTCCATTTTACTTTTTCTCCTTCCTCTTTTCAACCAGACATCTTTAAGCATATATATTAAGAATATCTTCACTAATTTTAAGATTATGGATATTCTTCTATATTGTCATCCACTACTGTTATACGCAGGGGATTTTTACTTTTAATTTTAGCCCTTATAATCCATTTGGAATGATTTACTTGTGAATAATGTTAGTTGATGGTCCAGTGTTTTATTTTACAAATGGATATCTTTTAGTCTATAAAACAAACACTACATCATTTTAAAAGTTAATTTGAAGCATATGGAATCTGAATAATGTTTGGAAACATTAAACTTATATCTTTGAAACACTGTTTTCAATCACAAGTATAGTATATCTCTCCATTTAATCAGAGCTTTTACACGCTTTGTATCTTTTTATAATCTTCTTCATATAACTAATGTGTAGTTCCAATTATTTTCACTACTCATCTTAAATAATTCATTGCTCTTATGAATGGAATAATTATTTACATGTTTAAACTAATTCTTGCTCATGTAACAGTATTTTTGATGTTTCATATAGAAATCTAGCTTCCTTACACATTACTGCATTTATTTACCAGTTCTAAACTTTATAAGTTATGTCCCACTAAAATAATAGATTTTCTCTTCTTCTCTAATTTTATTTACCTCTTATTCTGTTGATTCTCGTTTTTTCATGACTGGGCTCTCCAATGCCACACTGAATCACAGTAGTGTTTGCCAGGAGCATTTTCCTCTTCTTAAGTGTAGCGTAAACATCAGATAAATTCCTTGTCAGGGCAGAGCAGGCATCTAAGGGAGAAAAAGTAAAAACGTGAAGGGGAATCATTTCTGCCTGGAAATCAACAGACTTGCGTCTCTTGGCTGTTTGGAGCTGGAGATCTTATGACAATGTGGCCAGCTGAGAATCAGAAGATCTTTCTCTAGTCCCAGGAATTAGTCTTGGTCAAATCTCTCAACCTCTTTAGACCTCATTTTCTTCACCTGTAACATGAAGAGTTGGGCGAGTCTTTTTGAGTTCTCAAATCCAGCGACAACAAGATACCCTTCACCCAGATGCACTTGACAAAGACCAGAGAGAATTTTTAGTTTTCTTCTGCATCAACATTATTATCCATATCACCCCTTAAAGACATGTCAAATGTCTACCTTCGCATGACACTGATAAAACAGGTTCCATAACAAATCGCTGTTCATTGGGATAACAAATCTATAGTTAATTGTTTAGAGGTAAGTATAGAGATGGGCTCTGCTGGAAACAGCAATCAATGGGCCAAAAAGTCTTGCTTTATTTTACAGCAAGGCTGTGGAAACACTCCCTAATAAAACAGAATGCTGAAGTACTTAGAAAGTATGAAATAAATGGGAGCCTTGTATCCATGGTTATGAGCTAATAAGGATATGATTTTTAAAATTTTGTTAATGATGCCATTTGCCTGCTATGGGGCTGTTCTCTGGTGAGTAAAGAGCAGATGTATTCAAGGCCACTTTCATTCCTTTAATAAATATTTACTCAGCGCCTACCACTTGCTGCACGATAGCAGTCATCTACCCTGAGAGCATTTATATTCTAGTAGGGTGACACAGACCATAAACAAAAAGAGAATCTTGAGGTGATCAATAAAGTTACATATACGTCAAACTTTTTTCATTCTGGACTATTTTTCACCCTTTCCCTTCTTTGGCTGTTTACCAGAAGTCTAATCATGGACTTGAAAACCCAGAAAGCATTGGTCCCAAGTTTCTTCTCTCAACACCCTTGTTTCAAAGACATAGTGTTTATCATCTGAGAGTATGTCTCTTTAAGACTAAGTTCCTATGAATCAGCATTATTTCCTCACTTTCCTGAGAGGACAGATGTTATTATGAAGGGGAAATAAAATATCATATGGGATTTATACTTGAAATGATGTTTCCACTCTAATTGTGTTATTTAATGTGGTGTGATTTGGGGAAAGTCAGTTACTCCTTCAGAGACAGTGGTAATAATACCCTGAAAAGCATTCTATAGAGATTAAATGAAACAAAGTATGAGAAACTGCTTTGTAAATTACAAAGCAATCTATTTCAGCTTATTTTTTCTAAAAATATTTTCATTTATCCAATCCTTTTTGACTCTATGCAACCTGCCTTGACTGAGTTTTATCATTTATTCAACAATAATAATGGGTCAAAATGGTTGAATATTAGAAATTTCATATGGTTTAACTTAATTAATAGGCCATCACAATATTTAATTTGGTTATAATTACAGTTAAATTTTTCATGATGCCTTACCATATGCCAGGCACATGCTAGGCATCTGACATGTATTCACTCATTTAATCCTCACAACAATGCCATGGAGACAATACTATTAACCTCTATTGTATGGATGAGGAATATTAGAGGTTATATAATTGACCAAGGTCACACAACCGGTACCCAGGCAGTCCACCTCCAAAATCTGTTTTAGGGATCCATTAGAGGTTGTGGCGCTTACATTGTAAAAGGATCACCCTGGTTCCTGGTTGGCGAATGGATCAGAGGGTACTAAGGAAGAAAGCACATGGCTACTGAAATGATCCAGGCAAGCAATTCTGAATACAGGATTTCCTTCCTTTTTAAGGCTGAATAATATTTCATTGTATAGATGCCCTAGATTTTCTTCATCCTTTCACCCACGGATGCACAATTAGGTAGTTTCCATCTCTTGGCTATTGTGAATAATATTGCAGTGCATTTTGTCAAATAATTTCCTGGCACTTAGTGAGTTTGAAAAAATTCTTCTTATACACATTAGTTACTGTAATGAACTACCTTTCTAAATGTCTAAAGTTTAAATATTTGTCATTCTACAGAAATACCTTGCCTAATCATGATTTGTGTTGTTATCGGTTCATGAATGATCTAAGATTTTTGTACAAAAATTTGTTATAATGGCTTTTTTTGCATGTATTCAGGAACCTTGCATAATATGGGTATTCCCTGATTCTTGATTTTTAGTAGAGTTTTCTAGTAAGCCTTTAGGATAGGAAATATCTTCGTAGATGTGAGGCAGAGAGCAGAAATATAATAAAGTGATTGTTATATTTAATTATATCAAAAGAAAACTGTAGTTTTGCTAAATTGTTTTTACACAGCCTTTGCTTATTTGTAAGAGTGACACATATCATTTTATTAATGAAAAGAAAATTCAATAAACAATTTTAACATAAAACAATATCTATTGAGAACTTATATGAAAATTTTAGCAATCTGTTGTCACCAATTTCCTCATCTGCAAAATGGAGATAGATAATACCATCTTCCTTATGGGTTGCTGTGAGAAAAGTCAAGAGTAATGTATGTAAAATGCTTATCACCATGTGGGTTGGAAAGTGATGCCCCATTCATTTTTCCACCGGGATGATGACAGCTTTTTTAATGCTTGAAGTCTGTAGTTTTCAAAATACATTCTACTGTTGTAAAGTGAATCCTTTTTACAAATTCTTTGTAGAGTTAGATGATCCCTTTGGAATACAAATTCAGGCTCCCGTGTGTGTGCATATGTGTGTATGTATACGCACATCTCTCCAATAATACTTCAAACCTGATAATGAAAAGCTACCTTCCCCACTCTTGACTCTGGTTCCAAAAACAACTTCTTTAATTTTCTGGTTGAAAATCTATATTTCTAAATTAGCTACTCATACAGCTTTTTCATTTTTCAGGTTTTGACTATTTATAGTTTCTTTCTTCTCTGAAAAAAATCAGCATGAAGAGTTCTTACATATGTTAAAAACATAATTCCCCTTGCCCAATATAACTATTTAATGAATTAGGATAACTCAAAATTCGATGTCCTCTGTTTTATGACATAAGTGTTTACAATTTTATAGCAGATGAATCTTATCCAGAGATGTGCTACGTCAGATAGTATGAATACATTTTCTTTCTCACTTTTTCCTTTGACCTTTTAAATGGTAAAATTCTCTTGTTTCTTTGTTGTCTTCCTATGGATTCATCACTGGTTCATCTCCTTCCACCAAAAAATTAAATCTCTTCTCATTAACTTATGATGCATGAGACAATTCATGGGCTTCAGGTTTTGCTTGGGGACATCCCTCTTGGGCTTGAACATATACACAGTCCCACATATACGCAGTATGTCTGGAAGGATAGAGGAGGAAAGGATGTTTATCTCTGTGCAAAAGTACCGGGAGACAGTGGTAGAGTGAGAATATTTTATTGACTTTGCACCACTCTTTGAAGTTTTCGTATACGTGCACCTACGACGTGGGCCTACCTCCCCCCAGATTTTTAAAATTAAAATAGCGTTATATCCTTATCTACTGGCTTGGAACATCAAGTTGTAGACAAATGTGAATATATGATCCAATTTTTTAACGAAACTGAGAACAGCAAACGCACAAAAAATTTAGAATTCTAAATATGGGCACATCATTCTATGAGGCTGTGTAAAGGTGGGGAAAGGAATGAAGAACAGCTGTTCAACATCCAGCTACCTGTACAGTCTAGGGGTCCACAGAAAGCCTCGCCTCCAGCCCCGCCCCTGGAGCTGATTTCCTCCCCCTGTGAAGTCTGCCTGAATTATTCCAGCCACACGCCCGCCTCTTCCCGCCCCTGGAACTGGTCTCCGCCCACAACGTTCGGGCCTGGCTCAGCCCACAGCCTGGTCCACGCCCACAGCCTGGTCCCGGCTCATTGCCCCTCCGGGAGCCTTGTTCCCGCCCACAGAAGCGCCTCCCCAGCCTGCTGTCACTCACAGCCTTGTCCCCGCCCACAGCCGGCCCCTAGAACTGGTTCCCGCACACAGCCCCGCCCTAGATTTTGTCCCTGTCCCTGGAGCTGACCCAGACCGCTTTCCAGCTTCTCACTCACTCTAGAAACTAGACACCTACCCCGAGGTTGTGGTGCGTGGCCTCGCCTCGCCCGCCGCCTCAACCGGCATTCCCCAAACGTTCGTCCTCCCCGAACGTCCGCCTGAGACCGGAACCGGAAGCGCGTGCGGCGCCGTGGATGGAGCGGGCGTTCTGCAAGGTGTGTTCCGTCTTCTCGGAGCGGACCGCATTCCCGTGGATGTTCGCCCGAAGGGGCGGAGCGCGGTGAGCGGTGGGCGGTCCCGGCTCCAGTCACGGTCCACGGAGGGGCATGGGCCAGGGGCAGCCCCGCCGGGGCCCGGCTTCCCTCCGTCCTCCCGGAGCCCCATTTCCCCTGGGCTGTTTGCTCAGGGCGCCCGAGGCTGCTGTTCCTCCTGGCTCCAGGCGCCGCCGTCCCCTCTTCAGAGTCCCCGTCATCGTCCTCCGTGTGATTTTGTCCCCAGAGGGCTTATCCGCATCTGCAGACGGTGTTTGTGTTGTTACAAATGGGGCGCTCCTGGCATCTAGAGGGGGGGGCAGGGATGCTGCTCAGCGTCCTCCAGGGCCCAGGACAGCCTGACAGAGAATTATCCAGCCCCAAATGTCAGTGATGCCGAGGTTGGGAAACCTGCTCCAGGGTCTGAAAATCTCCCGAGCCCTGAATGAAGTGTGGAAATTGTTGACAAGTCAGCGAGTCACTTACAGGGTCCCTAAATGACAAGCTTGTTTAAAGGGTCCAGAGTCACCAAAAAGTCTCTGTCCAGCCAAGTGAGTTGAGCGACTCAAGTGCACACAGCACGAAGCTGCTTTCTCCCCTCTCTGGGAGCAGCAGGTCGCTGGATAGGAATCGGGAAAATCCAGTCACAACCAACGGTTACAGTTAAATCAGTAAATACGAAAAAGAAAAGTGAATGGGGTGAACTTTCCATCCAACACCCTATAAAAGGCCTCAAAAGCTTGTTTGTGCTTTTTTTTCCCCCCTCAGACACAAGAAGCATCCGTGGAGATCAAGTTTGAGGTGAAACCAGGCTGAGGGTCCACCTGTGCTCGCTGATCCATGGATTTCTGTGTGACCAGGTGAGTACCCTGTGGACCTGGTACCAACAGGTTCCGGCAGCCTCCGTTGTGCAGAAGACCTGCCAGTGGGCTTTCCTGGGCTCAGGTTCTCACCACAGGGAGTCATTGAGAGTGAGGGTATCTTGAGAAATATTATTGATGTTGGATGGATGGAAATATGGTAAGCTGTGTGTGGTTCTGTGTGGTAAATATTTCAGTAAGTACAGTTATATGCAAGTAAAAACACATGAAACAAACGTAAATAACTGCAAATGTGTATTATAGAAGAAAATATAGATTTACTTGCATTGCATAATACTCAAAAGTCAGGATTTATATATAATATAAATACAGAAATGTTTTGCATGTGTATGTAGTATTAGAAGACATCCCATGAAATATTAGCAGGGATACTCAACAACATTCCTTAGACCCATTCAATTTGAGTTCTAAAGTCCTATAAATCATCCACAAAAATTTGAAATAAAGGAGCATTCAGGGAAAAAGATGATTTGAACTTCTTTGTATTAATAACAAATTTAAAATTGAATTTGCCAGTAGCCAGATTTATTTTGAGCATTTTTTTTCTTTATGACATTTCAAATCATTTGGAGGAGTACTAAACAACACTGTAGATTGAAGGGAAGGGCGCTAGTCTCCAAAAAGACTGTCCTCACCACCTTGCCTTTTAAAGGGAATTAACTTTGTTTTTGAAACTTTTCTGAAATAACGGTCTGATGATTCACGTTGCAGAGAATCTTGTTAAGTAATTTTGTATTTAGTTGTTGGCCTCTACTAATTGTGTGTGTATGTGTGTGTGCCTTTTTCATTCTAGCTTTCCTGTGATGTTCTTGAGGGGAATGTGTGCTTGTCATGCAATAGATAGTCTTTGAGTGTATAATTTATGGTGACCAACCATCCTCGTTTATTCAGGACAGTGGGGTTTTCCAGGACACAGGACGTTTAGTGTTCAAACCAGGGCAGTCCTAGACAAACCGGGATGGTTCCTCATCTCATGAGCCAGGCCCTGGGACACATGCATGGGGACCTGGAGAACCAGAGAGACCTTGTCCCACCTCCATGGAATTTATATTGTATTTGGGAATTTGGATTTTGAAAAGTTAATGATAAGAGTGATGTGGGAGTTTGGCACAAGGGGAATCAACATGAGCGGGCAGAGAAGCCCTCTTGAGAAGGACTGATATTTAGCTTGAGAGCTGGAGTTGGGACTGGATTTAGCTGGTCGGAGGGTTAGACTGGAGTGAGGGTGTGGGAGTGTGTTCAAGAGAGCGTTTCAGGCAGAGGGACCCGCATGAGGACACCCCTGAAGCAGAGAGCCTGGTGTGTCCATGAACTGAGAACAGGGATGGCCGAGCCGAGTCAACTCAGGGGGAGCGGTGTGAGCCACACTTGCGAGGGGAGGACAGGCAGGACCAGATCAGGGGTGACTTGGGACTCTGTTCTAAGACCAGTGGGAAGACTCTGGAGAGATGCGAGTAGAAGGATGATGTGATTAGCGTTTGGTCTAAGCACGTGGGTTAAAATGGACTTCATGGTTAAGAATGAAGACTTAGTAGGCAAGATGGGAGGTGCTGGGAATAAGATTAGGAATAAGATGATTGTTCCCTAGGCCTGGGTGATGGCTGTGGAGTAGGAAAGAAGTAGAAAGAAAAGACCTTGGAATGTAGAACCGAGAGAACATAACGGTACTTTCTTGCCTGCATGTGTCAGATGGCACAGGGCACTGACTGTTCTCGCTGCTGTCCGTGCAGACCTGCAGGCACCCCCTCACACAGGTCTGTGTGTTCACCCCTCTTTGCCACTCACAGGCCCCCCTCCACATCCTAAAAGAAGCCAGGCCTTACTTGTGAGGGGGGTGTCTCACACGGGAGACACCTAGGAGAGACCCTGCAGGCATCAGAGCAGCCCCTTCAGCATCTCCATCAGCCTCCTCCCTTCCCCTCTCTCGCTATCCACACCCAGAATGACCCTGCTCAGTATTCCACATCCCCATGATCTTCCTCACCCAGGCTTGAGAAGGATGGGGCAGCCACTGGGGTGGACATGATCTGCACCTTCCACTCTGACCTCCACAGGTCCCGGGCTGGACAGAGAGGGACTCTACTGGAAGCTGAGCCATGAGACCCAGTGTGTCACCCACCTGGGCGCCTTCACCCTGGACGGGGACAGCCTCTACGTCGGTGGTGAGGGGCTGTGCTACAGCCACACTCTCTCTCCCAGTCGGAGTTCTGTGTTCCCTCCGTTGCTCTAAAGTGAGCTATGATCCATCTCTCTATCCTCCTGGTCTGGGTTCAGTCTTCTCATCACTGTGTGATCACTGGGTCCAGCCACCTTCCATCTCGTTGCCTTCCCCCTGAACACCCCTCCACTCGTCCCCGCTGCTTTCCCCTCTGCTTTTCCCACAAAGGTCCCTACATCCTTCCTCTCCCTTAATTCTTTATGTTCACCCCAACTCTTGCTCAGCTCCTCTCGCCTTCTCTCCACAGGTTACACCTCTGGAGCCGTGGCCCCGACTACCACCAATGAGTATTCCTGGCCCTGATCTCCTGTGTCCCGTCTGCATTTGGGGTTGGGGAGCACTTGTTCTCCTTCACCTGCTGTCCTTGGTGAGGGAAGCACCTGGAAGGGCCCTAAATCATCCCTTCTCTCCCGCCCAGGTTCTGGTGGAGAGTCCCAGCCCAGTGTGAGAAAGCCTTAGACACAAACATGTTCTCCACCACATTCTGACCCCACGTGGTTTTCACTTTAATTCTCCTAAAGCCCCCCCCTTGGTCCTCCTTTTCCAGGTATCATATCCATCTGCCCATTTTTCTGCCTGTCTATCTGTCTCTCCTCCAAGTTCAGTCTCTCTTGTTCACCTATCTCTCTCTCTTGGGCTCCTCTCACCAACAGGCTTGCTCGTCCCTCTGCTCACACAGTCACCCGTCCCCTCACTCTCATTTATGCTTCACCTGTGAATGGTGGTCCTGAGACAGCCAGTGCTGGAGCCCGTGTGAGCCTGGAGGCTCCTCCCACTCTGTCCCTCCCTGCTGACAGCCCTCTCCACAGCTCCCGAGCCGGCCACCACGTCCCTGCATACTTGATCATCGCCTGTGCCACCAGAAGCCACCACAGGTATCTGGGGGCCCCTTTTCCTTCCCAAGAGAAGCTCTCTGGCCCCACTCCCCCACGAGCCAGTTGTGATCCAGGAGCTGGGAAGCCAGGGTGTGAAATTCTGGTTTTAGAGCAATCATGCTGATCACAAAGATTATACCAACGATTCAGTCTGAGGCCAGCCCTCAGAGAGCCCCTAGTCTTGTGAAATTAACACACCATTATAATACAATGTGGGATATTTTGGGGAGAGGCACCTGGCATAATTTTGAGGGGAAGAGCTTGCTAGAGAAAGTTACACCAGAATGAAGACTTTAAGAATGAGTAGGAGGGTACCTGGCAAATAGAGGATGAAGGGTTTTCCTGGCAGAGAGGATTCCATGAGCAAAGGCTCCGGCCAGAAACAACATGCCCTATGGGGAGAATTGAAACGAATTTGGGTTGCAAGAAGCATAATGTTTAACCTGCAGAAGATGAATAAAATGAGACTGAAAGGTCAGCAGGAGCCAGATTGAGTAGAGCCTTGAGTGCCAGGTCAAGAAGGTTGAACTAAACACTGAAGGCCATAGGGAGCCATGGGTGGTACTAGAGCAGTGGTGGCCCTAGTGAGGTATTCATTTCAGAAAGATTCTTCTAGTAGTCCACGTAGAACATCATTTAGACAGAGCATCGAGTGAGTCTGCTGGGGTGTTGGTCCGGGTGAAGGAAGTTAAGACCTGAGCTAGGACAGGGATGGAGAGAGGGAGTGTATGTGAGGACCAGTGTGCAAGGTGAATGGGTGTTACTGGGAGGGAGGAGGAGCTGAGCAGATATGCTGGTTCTGACTTGGGTGACCACACGGGTGGGTGGTGGTGCCACTGGGACAGAAGACGACAGATTATAATGAGTACAGGACTCTGGTGTGGTCTCAGGCCAGCTTTCAGAGATGGCCATCGCTCTCCCTCTCGTCTTGCAGCTTTGGGGCACAACCTGAAGACCCTCACAGTCAATGTCACCATCTCCACCCTTCGGTATTCATCACACATGAGCAACGGCTCAGCCACGTTCAACTCCACTGAGAGGCTCCTGCAGATCCTGGTGAGACCCTGGTCCCAGCAGCTCCTGGTGGGTTAATTCCCACCCAGCCCCTCCCCCAACCCCTGTCCCTCCTGCTCCTCCTCCTCCTCCTTCCTCCCCAGCTGGATCCTTGTTTAAGAAGAGCAGCCTGGGTCCCTTCTACTCGAGTTGCAGACTGGTCTCCCTCAGGTGAGACCCTCCCCTGAGCATTTGCCCCTAATGACCACTTTTGTGACCACCCCTCTCTGTCTCCCCACTGTCCTCCCATTTCTTCCTTCCTGGTCTGGCCCCCACCCCCAGAGCTTTCAGGACCTCTCTCTAGAGTCCCCACATCCCTCTCTCCCCAGGCCTGAGAAGGATGGGCCAGCCAC
Source organism: Diceros bicornis minor (assembly GCF_020826845.1). Lineage (NCBI taxonomy): Eukaryota > Metazoa > Chordata > Mammalia > Perissodactyla > Rhinocerotidae > Diceros > Diceros bicornis. The sequence goes on along the minus strand of NC_080750.1, from coordinate 77,283,082 downwards.
CAGTGTGGACGCTGTCTGCACCCACCACCCTGACCCCGTGGGCCACCATGCCTCTGTGCAGGGAGCTGAGAATCTCCACCTGTCTGCTCTTCCTCTCGGTGGCTCCAGGCTCTGCAGCCTGGAGTTTATCCATCAAGAAAGAGCACCAGCTACATTTCTACATCATCAGCTGGAACCTCAACAACTCGGAGCCCACATCCTCGGAGTACACTGCCCTGCTGAGGGACACCCAGGACCAGGTGGGGTCTCCCTCTCCCGTCTCTCCTTGCCCTGAGGGCACCGTCATTCCTCTGTCTGACTTATATCTGTTGTGTGATTGTTTCAACCCTTCACTTTCCCTGCATGTCTGGGTTCTCTCAGTGTCCAGATGTGATGTCCTAGCTGCCTTCCCCATTTCTCGCATGGGTAAACTGAAGCTCAGAAAGGGGAGTATTGTGCCAAAGGTCACACAGTGAGTTAGGGGCAGAGCCAGGATTAGAAGTCAGGTCTCCCTTGCCCCAAGGTCTATGATCTTTCACTGGCTCCAGTGGCCCCCTGCGTCCCCGGGAGACCTCCACCTCACCCACTCTCCCTCATGTTTGTTCTAGGTCACCAAGCTCTACAGAGGCAGCCAGCTTTGAGACATATTTCATTCCTGCCTGGTCACCGACTTGATGTAGGTTGAGGAGATTGGAAGCATTGGCTGAGCTGGTGGCTGATGACTCTGAGCTCCCGTGACACATCATTGATCTGGAAGTCACTTACATCGTGACCATTCTGCCCCACATCCCTGTCAGCTAATCCTAACATCTCCTTCCATAGGTTTTGGGGGGATGAGGAAAGCATTAACGTTTAGTGTCACCAACCTCCAGCATCCTCCTCCTCCTCCTCTTCTGGAGACTTTCAACAAATATCAGCAGTCTAACTGTGCTCTCCAATAGTCTAGCCACTAAACACATGGGGCAATTTAAATTTTTTATACACCTATTAGGATACGATTGACATATTATGTGTGGGGAGGAGTGTATTTTTTAGGTTTTTCTATATACAATATCTTCTCATCTGCAAAACAAATAGTTTTACCTCTTCCCTTCCAATCTGGGTTTCTTTATTCCTTTTTCTTGCCTAATTGCCCTCATTAGAACCTCTAGTACCTGTGATTAACATACGAGATATGGGAAGAATCATTGTCTTGTCCCTGGCCTTAGGGGGAAATTTTCAGTCTTTCACCATTGAATATGGTGTTAGCCGTGGGTTTTTCATCGATGCTGTTTATAGGTTGAGAAAGTTTTTTTCTATTCCTAATTTGTTGAGTGTTTTCTTTTTTAGACATGAAGGGCGTTGTATTTTGTGAAATTCTTTTCTGTATATGTGATGGAGATTGCATGGTATTGGCCCGTATTCTATTAATATTGTGTAATACATAACCAAGTTTTCAGATATTAAGCTAACCCTTCAACTAGAAGTGAGAGATTAAGATGTTCTCAAGTCTTTCCTGGGCGTGCCACAGCCCTGAGCACTTGTGGCCTTCTAGATGCCCGCAAATACACTGGAGCTTTTCAAAGCCCCCTGTGGACATCTCATTCCCCCAATTTTTCTTCTAAGTTTTTGGCTCACCTCTTGCCTGTCTCCCTCAGGCAACTACAATAGAAAACAATTAGCCCTGAATATTTTTATCAAGTGTCCTGGGGACAGACTTTCCACCCTGGGCAAGCTCTGAGTCAAGTAACGTCAAACCCTGAACATGGGGCTTTTTCGGGGAGCTGCCAGGCAGGTCAGCTAGTGAGAGTTCGATGGGGATGGGTCTTTTCAGAGCTCCAAACCCATTATGGCTGCTGGGCTGCTGGTTGTCTCAGCTACCATGGTTCTGAGACTGATGGCTTTCAAAGTTATGGAGGATATTGTGAGAGCAGGATGGGAATAGTGAAAGTTGTAGTGCCACAAAGTTTGCTCCCTTTATCAAGATTCCACCGTGTGTCTTCACTAAACCCTCAGATTCTTACAAGCCTTTGATTAATTTCTAGACTTCTGAAAAGATGATTTCGACCATTTTTACCAGTGTTCTCATTGTTTTTATGCATTTGCAGAAGTCCTTACTCCAAAGTTTCAAAAATATTCTCCCTGTAGTTATTTATTTATAAATTAATTACTTGAAATGAAATTACATGAGAAATTCAGTTCCTCACTCACACACACTAGCCACATTTTAAGTGCTCGATAACAACATGGGGCTAATAATGAGTGTATTTGGTAGTGCAGACAAGTGTTTACATTATTGCAAAAAGTCCTCTTGGACAGGACCCAGAAGCAGGGAATCTAGAATCAGGGTAGAATTCCAGGCACCCTTGTTCATCCTTTGTGCCCTTCCAGGTCTGTCCCCCACAGTAACCACACTGGAGTGGACTCCCTGTGTACCTTGCCGCCTTGGTACAGAGACTGGACAGAGTTGCCATCTATGAGGAATTCCTGCGGCTGACCCAGAATGGTACCCAGCTGCAGAACTTGACTCTGGACAGGAAGAGTGTCCTTGGGGATGGTAAGGCTCCCTGGTCATTGTAAAAGGAAGTGAGGCCTTTCTGGGGACTCTGGATGCCTGGGGCTGAGAGATCATTGAACTTTCTCAGGCTGGCAGGAGGTGGCATAGTCCCCCAGTCTTTACCCACCATTGAGAGAGAGAAAAGGACACCAGTGTAGTATAGGAGGCCCTCACCTTCTCCTAGACAGCTCTGTGACCTCAAACTAATCACCTCCCCTCTCTGGACTTTTGTTTCCTTATCTCTGCACTGAGAGCCACTGGGCCAGATGGTCAGTGAGGGACTCCAGCTGTGTGTGAAGCAGACTTACTGGTTTGGTGGTCATGTGGTTCCTGATCCACAGGATATAGTTTGCCAAGTCCCACTCTAGATGTGCACCAATGCGCTGGAACTTTCTGTAGTGGTGGAATGTTCTATCTGTGCTGTCCAGTGCATAGCTGCATGTGGCTGTTGAGTCCTCAAAGGATGGTATTGTGACTGGTCTTTATTGTTACTGATATTTAATGTTACTGAGGTACTAGAATTTGTATTTTATGTAACTAAAATTAATGTTAATTTAAAAAGAAACTTGTTGCTGCTGCATATCAGACAGCACACCTCTAAGAGGTTGTCTGGATAGAGGTACAAGTAGGGGGACCTGCACCCCTCCCCCCATGCCCACTGGGTGCTGTGTGTCCTACCCTCCTGGAGTTTATGTTGTAGCTGGCAATAACAAGAATAGAGAATTGAAATTTATCAATTATTTGATGTGAACAAACTCATACTTGCAGGTGGAAATCAGAGAAGACTTCCTGCAGGATATTACATTGTAGCTTAATCCTAGAAAATTAATATTAAGCAAATAGATAAAGGAGAAGGGGATGAATGTGTTTCTAGGCACGGAAGAACACTTTTGAGTGGGAATTTACAAATTTAGAGAGATCCCATAAGCTTGCCAACTGTGATGACCCATTCTCCCCCCGGCCGTCATAAGAAAGTCCAGCCCAAATTCAGTCCTCTGTGCCCAGAGGTATGAATTTGGTTTAATTTATTACATTTTTGTTCTGTGATAATGGTCTTGGATTTTGTAGCAAAATGTGCTCACTTTTTAGAGATGGAAACTAAAATGGGGTGAAACATCATGATGTCTACTTGACTTTAATATTTCATTGAAAACATGGGATGAATCAAGGGTGGCAAGTGTTAATAATTTATAAATTGATGAAATATTGTTTTAATTAGATGGAATATACATGGTTAAATTAGATGATGGATGTTTATGAGACTGTTCCGTTTATTTTTCTGCGTCTAAAAAGTTTAATTAAAAAGAGTGAAACACATTCATATGCCTTCTCCATTTCATTCATTTCCAGAATATTCTCCCAATAGAGATGACACCTTGACTGATAAGCCTGGTAAACCTGCAGGAAGCCCCAGCCCACGGTAGGGGGCGAGTATCTTGATGCTGTGCCTCATCTAAGAGAACCATGCTCACAGCGTCTTGGATGATGAGGAGAGTTGGCCAACCCTTGTCAAGGATGGTTGAGGCACAGTGGGGTCAGCAGGAGCCTTGGGGCGATGACAGGAGGTGGCTCACCCCAGCACATGTCTCCCCAGACCACCCTGTCTGGGCCTTCATCCTCAGCTGTTTGGTGGGAATCCTGGTGCTCATCACAGGCCTGATCTGCTGTCTGCTGGTAAGCCATGACGTGTTGCTTGTCTTCTTACTATTGGGTTGTAAGACCTCTTTATATATTAAAAATACACATCCTTTTCTAGGGATATGTTTTGCAGATGTTTTCTCCCAGTCTGTGTGTGGCTTGCCTTCTCCTTCACTACATGAGTCATTGGGGAAATGTAAGTGACAGTCATCATGAGATTCCACCATACTTGAGAATGGCTATAATTAAAAAAACTGACTATAGCAAGTGTTGTTGAAGATGTCAAGTCACTGAAACTCTCATCGAGTGCTGGTGAAAAATAGCTTGGATGCATCTTTAATAATTATATACATCTACCCAGCCATTCCTCCCCTAGGAATCCATCCAAGGGAAATAAACCCGTATGTCTATACACAGACTTGTACACACATGTTGATAACAACCAATTTATAGTAGACAAAAACGGAAAACAACCCAAATGTCCATCTACTGGTGAACGGATACACAAAGTGTGGTATATCCCCACAGTGGAATACTATTCAACCATAAAAAAGAATGAATTATTTTTTTTCTTTTTTAATTATTTTATTGAAATTATAAAGGGTTTTAACATTGTGTAATTTCGGGTGTTCATTATTATCTGTGAATTTCTGTATAGACTGCATCCTACTCACCACCAGTAGTCTAACTTTTATCCATCACCATGCATATGTGCCCCTTTAACACTTTCACACAACCCCCAGCCCCAGCCCCCAGCCCCTCTGGTAAGCACTAATCTGTTCTCTTTATCCCTGTGTATGTTTATCTTCTACATATGAGTGAAATCAGGCATATTTGTCTTTGTCTGGCTTATTTCATTTAACTTCATACCCTCAAGGTCCATCCAGGTTGTTGCATACAGGATGATCTTGTCTTTTTTTTCTGGCTTAGTAGTATTCCATTGTATATATACCACATCTTCTTTATCTATTCATCTGTAGCAGGGCACTTGGGTTGCTTCCATGTCTTGGCTATTGTAAATAATGCCGCAGTGAACACAGGGGTGCATAAATCTCTTTGAATTGTTGATTTCAATTTCTTTGGATAAATACCCAGTAGTGGGATAGCTGAAAGGTATGCTATTTCTATTTTTAAGTTTTTGAGAAATCTCCATACTGTTTTCCCTGGTGGCTGCACCAGTTTGCATTCCCACCAGCAGTGTGTGAGGGTGCCCTTTTCTCCTTCTCCTCTCCAACATTTGTTATTTTTTGTCTTGGGAATTATAGCCATTCTGACAGGTGTAAGGTGATCTCTCATTGTAGTTTTGATTTGAATATCCCTAACAATTAGTGATGTTATACATCTTTTCATGTGTCTGTTGACCTTTTGTATATCTTCTTTGGAAAAATGTCTGTTCATACCCTCTGCCCATTTTTAGATTGGATTATCTGTTTTTTTGTTGTTGGGTAGTATGAGTTGTTTATATATTTTGGAGATTAACCCCTTGTCAGATATATGATTTGCAAATATTTTATCCCAGTTTGTGGGTTGTCTTTTCCTTTTTTTTTTTTTTTTGTGAGGAAGATCAGCCCTGAGCTAACATCCGTGCTAATCCTCCACTTTTTTTCTGAGGAAGACCGGCTCTGAGCTAACATCTATTGCCAATCCTCCTCCTTTTTTTTTCCCCCAAAGTCCCGGTTGATGGTTGTATGTCATAGTTGCAGATCCTTGTAGTTGATGTATGTGGGACGCGGCCTCAGCATGGCCGGACAGGAGGTGCGTCTATTCGCATCCGGGAACCGAACCTGGGCCGCCAGTAGCGGAGCACGCGCACTTAACCACTAAGCCACGGGGCCGGCCCTGTCTTGTCGTTTTGTTCATCATTTCCTTTGCCTTGCAGAAGGCTTTTAGTCTCATGTAGTCCCATTTGTATATTTTTTCTTTTCTTTCCCTTGCCTGAGTAGACATGGTATTGGAAAAGATGCTGCTAAGACCGATGTCAAAGACTGTACTGCGTATATTTGCTTCTAGGAGTTTTATGGTTTCAAGTGTTAGATTCAAGTCTTTTATCCATTTCGAGTTAATTTTTGTGTATGGTGGAAGATAATGATCTACTTTCATTCATTTGCATGTGGCTGTCCAGTTTTCTCAACAGCATTTATTGAAGAGACTTTCCTTTCTCCATTGTATGATCTTGGCTCCTTTGTCAGAGATTAACTGACCACAGATGTGTGGTTTTTTTCCTGGGCTTTCAGTTCTGCTCCATTGATCTATGAGTCTGTTTTTGTGCCAGTACTGTGCCATTTTGATTACTATAGCTATGTAATATATTTTCAAGTTAGGATTGTGATGCCTCCAGCTTTGTTCTTTCTTCTCAGGATTTCTTTGTCTATTTGAGGTCTTTTGTTATTCCATATATATTTTAGGATTCTGTGTTCTGTTTCTATGAAGAATGTCATTGGGATTTTGATTGGGATTGCTTTGAATCTGTAGATTACTTTAGGTAATATGGACATTTTAACTGTGTTTATTCTTCCAATCCATGTGCATGGAATATCTTCCCATTACTTCAGGTCATCATTGATTTCTTTCAATAATGTCTTATAGTTTTCATTGTATAGGTCTTTAACCTCTTTGGTTAAATTTATCCCTAGACACTTTTTTCTTTTTGTTGCAATTGTAAATGGGATTGTATTCTTGAGTTCTCTTTCTGTTAGTTCATTGTTAGGGTATAGAAATGCAACTGCTTTTTGTAAGTTGATTTTGTACGCTGCAACTTTGCTGTAGTTGTTGATTATTTCTAATAGTTTTCTGATGGATTTTTAGGGTTTTCTATATTTACAATCATGTCATCTGCAAACAGCAAGAGTTTCATTTTTTCTTTTCCAATTGGGATTCCTTTTATTTCTTTTTCCAGCCTAATTGCTCTGGCCAAAACCTCCAGTACTATGTTGAATGCGAGTGGCGAGAGTGGGCACCTTTGTCTTCTTCCTGTTCTCAGAGGAATGGCTTTAAGTTTTTCGCCATTAAGTATGATGTTGGCTGTGGGTTTGTGATATATGGTCTTTATGGTGTTGCAGTACGTTCCTTCTATACCTATTTTATTGAGAGTTTTTATCATAAATGGATGTTGGATCTTGTCAAATCCTTTCTCTGCATCTGTGGAGAGGATCATGTGATTTTTATTCCTCATTTTCTTAATATGGTGTATCACATTGATTGATTTGCGGATGTTGAACCATCCCTGCATCTCTGGTATAAATTCCACTTGATCATGGTATATGATCCTTTTAATATATTGCTGTGTTCGATTTGCTGATATTTAGTTGAGGATTTTTGCATCTGTATTCATCAGTGATATTGGCCTGTAATATTCCTTCTTTGTGCTGTCCTTGCCTGCTTTTGCTGTCAGAGTGATGTTGACCTCATAGAATGAATTAGGAAGTGTTCCATCTTCTTCAACTGTTTGGAATAGTTTGAGAAGCATAGGTATTAAATCTTGTTTGAATATTTGGTAGAATTCTCCAGAGAAGCCATCCGGTCCTGGACTTCTGTTTTTTTAGGAGGGTTTTGATGACCATTTTGATCTCTTTACTTGTGATTGGTCTGTTCATTTTCTCTATTTCTTCTTGATTCAGTTTTGGGAGGTGGTAAGAATCTAAGAATTTATCTATTTCTTTTAGGTTATCGAAATTGGTGGCATGTAAATTGTCCAGTGTATTCTCTTATTGTCCTTTTTATTTTATTATTTTTTTTAATAAAGATTTTATTTATTTATTTTTCCCCCCAAAGCCCCAGTAGATAGTTGTATGTCATAACTGCACATCCATCTAGTTGCTGTATGTGGGACTCAGCCTCAGGATGGATAGAGAAGTGGTGCCTCGGTGCGTGCCCGGGATCCGAACCCTGGCCGCCAGCAGCGGAGCGCACGCACTTAACCGCTAAGCCACGGGGCCGGCCCAAACAATTTTTTTTTTTTAAAGATTTTATTTATTTATTTTTTCCCCCAAAGCCCCAGTAGATAGTCGTATGTCATAGCTGCACATCCTTCTAGTTGCTGTATGCGGGACTCAGCCTCAGGATGGATGGAGAAGTGGTGCCTCGGTGCGTGCCCGGGATCCAAACCCGGGCCGCCAGCATCGGAGCGCGCGCACTTAACCACCAAGCCATGGGGCCGGCCCATCTCTTATTGTCCTTTTGATTTCTGTGGTATCTGTTGTAATTTCTCCCCTTTAATTTCTAATTTTAGGTCTTTGAGGCTTCTCTCTTTTTTTCTTAGTGAGTCTGGCTAAGGGTCTGTCAATTTTGTTTCAGTCTTCTCAAAGAACCAGCTCTTTGTTTCATTGATCCTTTCTACTGTTTTTTTAGTCTCTAATTCATTTATTTCTGCTCTAATTTTTATTATTTCCTTCATTCTGCTGACTTTGGGCTTCATTTGTTCTTCATTTTCTGGTTCTATTAGGTGTAGTTTAAGGTTACTTATTTGGTATTTTTCTTGTTTGTTGAGGTGCGCTTGCATTGCTATGAATTTCCGTCTTAGAACTGCTTTTGCTGCATCCCATAAGAGTTGTTTGGTTGTCTTTTCATTTTCCTTTGTCTTCAGGTATTTTTTGATTTCTCCTTTGATTTGTTCATTGATCCAATGGTTCTTCAGTCGTGTGTTCTTTAGTCTCCACATATTTGTGACTTCCCCATCTTTTTTCTTGTAGTTGATTTCTAGTGCCATAGCATTGTGGTCAGAAAAGAAGCTTGATATGATTTCAATCTTAAATTTATTCAGGCTTGCCTTGTTTCACAGCATATGGTATATCTTTGAGAAGGTTCCATGTGCACTTAAGAAGAATGTGTATTCTGCTGTTTTGGGAGGGTATGCTCTCTATATATCAATTAAGTTCATCTGATCATATGTTTCATTTAATTCCACTATTTACTTGTTGCCTTTCTCTGCATGATCTATCCGTAGATGTAAGTGGGTTGTTCAGGTCCCCTGCTATTATTGTGTTGCTGTTAATTTCTCCCTTTAGGTCTATTGATAGTTGCTTTATATTCTTTTGTGCTGCTGTGTTAGGTGCATATATCTTTATAAGTGTTATGTCCTCTTGGTGGAAAGTCCCCTTTATCATTATATACTGCCCCTCTTTGTCTCTCATAGTCTTTTTTTATCTTGAAGTCTGCTTTGTCTGATATAAGTATGGAAACACCTACTTTCTTTTATTTGCCATTTGCTTGCAGTATTGTCTCCCATCCATTCATTCTGAGCCTGTTTGTTTTTTGTGCTCAGATGTGTTTCCTGGAGGCAGCGTATTTTTGGGTCTTGTTTTCTAATCCACCCCACCACTCTGTGTCTGTTGATTGGAGAATTCAATCGATTTACATTTAGAGTGATTATTGATACATGAGGGCTTAATCCCACCTAATCTATATTTCCATTGTTTCTCTTCCTTTGTCTTTCTGACTACCATTTCATTTTGGGGGTTTTCTGTGGAGGTTTTATCTTTTTTTATGATCTATGGCTCTGCTCTGACTTTTTGTTTGCTGGTTACTGTGAGGTTTGTATGAAGATCTCACAGATGACATAGTCCATCTTCTGAGAGACTCTTATCTCCATTAGTCTAAGCAGGTTCCGTTCCTTTCCTCTTCTCCTTCTGAGTTATTGTTGTCACAAGTTATTTATTTTTGTGTTGTGCATTTGTGACTAAGCTGAAGTGTTTATAGTTACTTTTGATGCTTTCCTTCCCTTCTTCTTTTAAGTTATAATTAAGTATTTGCTACCCTGTTGTGAAGCAGAGCTGTAGCTTTCTGATTTTGTCTGTCTATTTATCTCTTTGCTCAAAGCTTTGTAGACATTTACCTTCTTTTTGTTTCAGGTATGAGGGCGTTCTTGATCATTGCTTGTATGGGAGATCTAGTGGCGATGAACTCCCTCAGCCTTTGTTTATCTGGGAAAACTTTTATTTCTCCATTGTATCATAAGGATCGTTTCACTGGATAGAGTATTCTTGGCTGAAAGTTTTTGTCTTTCAGTATTTTTAATATATCATTCCATTCTTTCCTTGCCTGTAAAGTTTCTACCAAGAAATATGCTGAAAGCCTGATAGGGGTTCATTTTTAGGTTATTTTCTTCTGTCTCGCTTCCCTTAATATTTTTTCTTTGCCATTGGCTTTTGCCAATTTTACTATTATATGCCTTGGAGAAAGTCTTTTAGCATTGATGTAATTAGGCATTCTGTTGTCTTCATGTATTTGTAAGTCCGGTTCTTCCCCAGATTTGGGAAGTTCTCAGCTATTATTCTTTGAACAAGCTCTCTGCTCCTTTCTCCCTCTTTTCTCCCTCTGGAATACGTATAATTCTTAGGCTGCTTTTATAATTGAGTCATATATTTCTCCAAGAATTCCTTCATTTTTTAAAAATCTGAGTCCTCTCTCTTCGTCCACTGGAAGCATTTCTATATTTCTATCCTCTAAATCACTAATTCTTTCATCCATAACATCAGATCTATTTTTTAAGGATTCTAGATTCTTTTTTATCTCATTAATTATGTTCTTCATATCCAGAATTTCTGCTTTTTTTTTAATAGTTTCATTCTCTTTGCTGAAGTATTCCTTTTCCTCATTAATTTTATTTTGAGTTCATCGAACTGTCTGAACATTCTTGTAACTTGGTGAGTTTCTTTATGACAGTTATTTTGAATTCTCTGTCATTTAGATTGTAAATTTCTGTGACTTCAAGGTTGGTTTCTGGAGACTTGTCATTTCCTTCTGCTCTGAATTTTTACTGTAGTTTCTTATGGTGTTTGATGAACTAATCTTTTGCCTGCATATTTGTGCTAGTATCAGGTCACAGATTCCACCTGCTAGCACTGTGGGGGAAGCATGAGCTGTGTTTCTGATCCCACCCCATAGGCTGGAAGTTGCATGGGTACTGTGGGTGTTCCCACCCGCTGAGAAAGCATTCACACTGGGCTCAGAGTTGCCGCCACACGGAGGCACGTACCCAGTTGTGTGACCATAGCACTACTACGGGTATTTGTGCCATCTGGGAAAGCACTTGCATGTGCACAGATATCTGATGCTGCCTTTTCTTATGCTCATGCCAGCCTCTGTGCTTGGTGGGTGGGTCTTCTTCAAGGGTTCTGAGCATTGGCCAATCATTGGGACTCCAGTGGCACGGTGGGCTTTCCAACCATCCAGGAAAGCATTCATGCGTGGGTCCAGGGCTGCTGCCAACCCCTCCCAGAGTTGCACCAAGGCGCCTTCCTACTTTTGGGGATGCAGCAGTACTATTGGCTCTCATGCCAACCTGGGAAGTGCTCGGGTGTGTGCACAGTGCTGCCAGGGAAGGGATGGGGATAGGAATGAATTCATAGTACATGCAGTGACAAGCATAAATCTCAGAATAATTATGCTGAGTGAAAGAAGCCAGTAAAAAATGAGTACATAGTATATGATCTCATTTATAAAAATTCTTGGAAAATACAGGAAAATCTGTAGGGACATATACCAGATCACTGGTTGCCTGGGAATGAGAATGTGTTTGCAAATGGCAGGAAAGGAGGAATTAAAATGAGCATGAGGAAATTTGGGGAGGATGGGCATTCCTTTTCTTGATTGTGGTGTTGGTTGAATAAGTTATAATCAAAATGTATCAAATTGTTCACTTTAAATGTATGCAGTTAATTGTATGTCGTTAATACCTCAATTAAGTTAGAACATGTAGGGGAAAGAGAGGAAGAGAGAGCCAAGAGAGGGAAAAGGGAAGGAAAAGAAGGACTGAGGGTGAAAATTAAGTGGACAAAAGGAAGAGGGAGACACAGGAGGCATCGGGTCTCTGTGACTTTGACATCTCCTTCCCCTGGAGTCTCCCATACTGGGCAACTGACTGGAACATTCTGATGTGCTCTCCTCACCTCACAAGTCACTGTCTGCCAGCGGAGGAAGGAGGGCGACTATGAGGTCCAGTGACGGCGCCTGGGCTATTACCTGCCTCATGGCGACCTATGGAAGCTGCGATGACTAGATCTGACTAGATCTGAGGTCCCCTTTTCCCAGCTTGGGTCCAGAGGAGCTTGGCTGAAACAGAACGAAACCACATTGGATGGACTCAGGCTCCAAGCCTTTCTAGACTTGGCCCCTGACTGGCTCACAGGGGACTAAGCTGAAAGATTTCACCTTCTTTAAGTCCTGAAAGTGACTGCAACTTCTGTCCTGTGGTGTCACACCAGTTCATCCCTCAGGGACACCAGAATTGGTGAAACCAGCACAGACATTGCCATCATGTAAAATCGAATCTCCACATCAGTGCAAGGTTTCCCTTCTCTTAGGAAACTTTGGAACATCCCTCCCCTTGACTCTGTGCAGCCATCACACCCCTCTCGGTTCCTCCATATTCCTCCCCCACTGAAGGCCTGGCAGTCTTAAGTTCCCCTTTTCTGCTTCATTCTCTGAAGCTCAGATTCACCAGGACTTCCAGATCAATCTCCCTCGATGGCTCCTCTCCCCACTCATGGGTCCTCCATGACGGGAAACAGGCCAAGATGGGAGGAGTGGGTGAGACATGACTCTGCAGTCACCTTGGGCCTTGGGAGCTGAAATGACGAGGTGTCTGGGAAGCCTGAATCCCAGAGTAACACCAAGGCTCTGGGAAGAGAGTATCTGCTCTGGATGTAAAACTGAATAAAACTCGGGGGGAGAAATCTGAGGGAAAAGAAAGAGTCTTTTTTCATCTTTCTCTGTACAGAGTCCAACTAGCCTCACAGCAGAGGCTCCCCAAAAAGCAGCCCAGAGCATCCCAAGCATGAGGCAGGCTGCGCTGTTCTGCTGTGGGTCTGTGGGAACAGATTACATTATCTGCACACACTGTGCAGATGACCACAGCTGAAGATACGCAAGGGCTGAGAATTAAAGTCATGGTCATGCCACTCTCTCAGACTTTTTGTGTGTGAGCTTCATATTCTCAATCTTAGGCAGTGATTTTCTGAGAATGCACACTCTGAGGATTATAATGATTAATAATATTAATATATTATTATTATACATTGCATACATTATACACTGTACATTATAATTATAAATTAACGTATAATTATTATTATACATTAATATATTATTATATATTACATTATTATAATAATATCATTATAATGATTAATAATAATCATTATTGATTATTTAATTTCTGCTAAGCAACATGACTGGCATGCTCTGCGTGTATTATCTCAGTTACAGTCACCATTTTTAGGGTTTTATTCCCATTTTAATCTAAAGATATGGAGGCTCAGATATATTAAATAACTTGACAAAGAAGGAAAAAAATTACTCCAAAGCTAAATTAAATACCTATTCAAACTATGTGTCAAAGAAAGAAAGACGTTATCTGACCTACAAACAGACTCAAAGTTGACCTCCCACAGGCCTGCAGTGAAAGAACCGCTAAAGAATGTACATCAGGAAGAAGAAATGTGAACCCAGGAAAACATAACAGGAGTCACGAGGAAAGGAAAAAACAGTCTGTCTAATTTAGTATTAGTTTTAAAACAAGACATTAAAAACACATTCGAACCAAAATTCCAGATGATTACCACATGGAAGAATAGAGGAGAGAAGATTTAGCTAAAAAATAACTCATTTTTTAGGGAAGATATAAGTACTAAGATACTCTATTATTGTTTAACACATTGCTCTCAGAAACTGATAAATCTGTGGGACAAAAGTAAGTAATGATAAAGAGGATTTGAAGAGTGCAACGTACTCGATCAGACAAATAGACAAATCCCAACACACTGGCTTATTGTGAGACTTGTGATGCTGAAAACAGTCATTCTCCTGAGAGCATGATACCACAATGGCATATCAATTTTCATGAATCAAATTTCCAACACATATAAATCTAAAAAAAGGGACAATCCAGTATTTCATTATATGCAACTGTGATTCAACATGCAACAAATACCAGAAAAATAGAGACCCAGAAGTAGGTGTCTTTTTTGAGAAGACAGATATAACAGCTCTTTAGTGAAATATGTTGGAATCTATTGGAATATTACACAAAAAGGACAATCCATTTGGACTAGGTATGTTTTCTCTGTGACTGTGAGGGCAAAACTCTAAAGAATCCCCTGACTGTAATAACTCTCTGTTGATCTTAAAATACAAATGCGTAACACTCAGGAAAGGAAAATGAGAGAACAAAATGAGAAGAAAAGCTCTCCTTTCTCTCCTCACCTGAAACCCAATCTCTCACCTCAGAAGGATCACTGTCTGTATCTTCTCTGTTATGCAAAGGAATCAAAGAAAAGAAAACTATTGGTATATACTAAAGTCTCAAGAGCTCAAAGCAAGAAGACATCAGGAGCCCTGCAGAGGCATTAATGTAGTGTGAGCTCCATGTCATCTGCACCGTCTTGTCTTTTCTTCATCGTGTTTGTCGGGACGTCCTTCTTGGCCCCTCACTCTCCCTGCCTCGCTAGCGAGTCTCTCTGCCTCAGTGCTACCGCCAGTCTCTCTCTTGCCGTCTTCACTTTTTTTTCCTGTTTCCTGATATCCTCCTCAGTCACCAGAAGTTGTTTGCAAAGGAGCTGTGGGATGTACAGACCAGCTCCTGGGATCGTCTCTGCTGAATCTGAAGACCAGGCAGGGGTGGGCATGGGGCTGGAGTTCAGACCACCTGTGAACACACCTGGCAGGGATGCATCTGTGCAACTAGGTGCAAGACTCAGCAGGGCTTTGGCAAGGTCCAAAGGTCTTAACAGTTCTCCTGCACTCTGCAGGCCTGGAGACCTTGCAGTCTCTTCTGCCAGCAGAGTTGTTGGGGCTGCTCCAACGTTTCCTCCCATTGATGGCATCTGACTTCATTGCCAGGATAGGATGTGATTTTAGTAACTGGCCTCTTGAATATGTAACTGGACATCCTCAAAGGGATGGAGATGCTCAAACCAGGCTTTGGGTTGGATTGGTTTCCACAATCATGTCGCTTCCTCTGTGATGATTTGACCCTCATACTTCTTTTCCTCTTACCCTATAAAAATAAATTGTGAATGTGGATCAGAGTGATAAATGAAGCCTGCTTTCCCAGGACAATTATGTCAGATGCCTTGTACTTCTACCCTCCCTCTTTCCCTGTGGGGATTAATCTGACCTGTGTCCTGGGACATCATCAAAGAGATTTGTGTAAAGAACAGAAAGCTCGAGGTCAAAACTCAGGACTACGGCAGGTCATTTCTTCTCCCCCATGTTGTTAGACACTTATGAGTATGACTTTATTCTCTTTTTGTCCTTGTCACTCTCAACAAGAAAAGCCCTGGTGCTCCCTGTCAGGACACACGGTCCCCAGTCTTTTTCTAAATCCCAAATCGTACCATTCTTCTGTACTATATGACTATTCATTTGATTAACCCATTGACCAGTTGGTGTTCATAGCTCCATTAGAGCTTAAATCAGTAGTGAAATTATCATCCACCCCACTCCTAGTGACTCTTATTTGACGACTGTGAACATTAAATCTCAGTACAGAGAATGTATGAAAAAACTCAACTTCCAAATGGAGATTGTGCTGAGAGTGGGAAGTACACACTGGATTTATGAAACCCAGGAAAAAAAGGTAAACTTTCTCATTATTAATTTTTGTATAGATTGCACCCACATTGATAATATCTTGGTTCTAGTGGGTTAAAATATACTATTAAAATTAGTTTCACCTGTTTGCTTTCATTTTTTAAAATGTGGCTACTAAGAAAAAAATTAAATTCTATAATATAGAGTGCTTAATGTTACTATTGGACAGTGCCGAGGAAGCCACCAGTGAAAAGAAAGTCCGGAGAAAGTGGTTAGGGAAATTTTTTCCCTAGAAAAGGAGTCTACACTGGCCCACACTGCAAGATGCAGCAAAAACTGTCATACACACACACACACACACACACACACACACACACACACTGACAGAAAGAAACAAACCTCTTCCTAGAGTCACCACTTCTCACATGGCATGAGGTTGCACTCCTACTTAGTCCTAAATGCACTAATCTCAAGAAAGAAGGCAGAAGTCAAGGTAATTTACCAGTTAGGAAGATCTAAAACCAGAGACTAAAGCTCAAGATATGTGGTGAATTTCCTGTCGTGGCTTCTGTTATTAATTCAATATGTTAGGGAGACTTTTCCAAGGAGAGTTGTTTTAAAACTCACTTTTTCTTTACTATGTAAAAACAGACAGGCTATGTAAAGAATAATTACTCTAGCCAATCAATGAAAAGGAGATAATAGAACACTAATACCTTTATTATAAGTCACTACTGGATTAGAGAGTCAGGGAACAGCTGACATTGGGTTAACTTGGCCTTAATTAGGCTGATTCTGATTTCATGACCATTATATTGATTGTATTATGCTAGAACCTAGGAAATTTCCCAGCCCCCCTACTATTTAACCACCAAGGCCCACCAACCAGACCAGTCCTTGCTGACACATCCCCTGCCTCCATCCCTTCTGAAAACACCTGGAGGATTTTCCCCAAATCCCACTCTGTCCCTGCGCTCTTCTACCTGCCCCAGGGCCAGGGAATCATTTTCTCCAAGGCTCAGCCTCTGCGTGTGCCCAGCTCTGGGGATGGCACTTCTCCCTCGAGTGAAGACAAGGATCAGAGTGCAGACCCTGTGAGCTGCAGCAATTGGACAAAGACTGGGGTTTGCTGACAGAAAAGAACCTTTAGTGGGCACGGTTAACAGGGTCTAAGAAGCCCCAGTGATTCCTCCAGGAAATGTGATGCAGGACAGAGCAGGAATGTCTGCATGTGGTTCAGCTTGGGGATGCCTGTAGGGTGACATAGGTGACATTGGTAATGCATTCGCCAATGTTGTTCACTCATTTATTCATCGTATGTCATGGAGTGCTTTCTACATACATCCATCAACAGTCTCACACTCTGGGGCACACAGGCAGTGTCAGAAGAATTTCTAAATTTTATTTCTAATATATAGGTACAGCACTGGCAATACACTAGGTGTTCCAAACATTTTTCAAACATTAACTCCTTTAATACTCTCCATAAACCTACAAAGTAGGTATGCTGATCATTATTGCCAACTGAGAGATGAAGAAACTGAGGCACCAATCAGGTAAATAACTCTGCCAATACAAATACCTAGTAAGGGATGCAGCTGGAATTTGGACATGAGGAGTTAGCTCCATAGTCTGCGCTCTTAACCGTGACATTTATTCTCTAAAGACTTCACATCATGAAAAAATTTGATCAGTTATCCATTTTCTTGGTGCATTGAGTAGCCACACTATTTTATATGTGTCTGAAAAACAGGATACCTGCGTAGAAACTACTGCACATACACACTCAAATTACATCTACCAATATCCCCAGTCCCTGAAAATTAATACAGAGAACATTTCAGAATGTTTCTTGCCCAGGTTGGGAGAACTCTGAGGATATTTCGGTGTTACTGTAAGAAGCTAAGGACAGGTTGGGAGTGGGTCTCAGGGGAAAGGTGTCCTCAGGAGTCACCATTGAATGACAAAATTGATGGGAAGGTCTCAGCAGTGCCTGAATTCAGGATATGGTGGTGATTTAAACTTGTGCATATCTTCTGGCTGTGGGATTATGGTGATGCAGCACAGGGAGAGGGGATGGTTCACTGTGTTCTTGGGGGAAACCAGACCCATGAAAGAGAGGGAATGACAGTTTCCTTAAACAGTGGACTCGTGGTGGGAAAAATTTGGCCTGGAAGAGACAGTCATGTGCCTGGTATTACCAGCAGGTATTACCTGCTTCAGACAAAGCAGACAGCTCTTCCTCATGCACTCATTTTATCTCTATGGGAGGAAGGATGCGGAAATCATGTAATGCTCTTCTGATGTGAGATCGGTGATGGTAGAGACTGTGCTAGGTGCTTTTGAAAGGCCTCCCTGAGGCATTTCAGAACTTTGCTGTGACCAGAATGACAAGTGTTAGCACTCCTGCCTAGGTCTGGGAACAGTTAGTGTGACAAGGAGAAGGCACCCTGGTGCAGAGACTCACAGGAAGAAGTGAGTTTGACTAAGGAAGGTCAGAAATGTGGCCAGTGTGACAATGGCCAAACTGGGCAAGCCCCTCCTCTAGGGAGTCGGGAAGGCATGGCCTTCCTAGTGCTCAGGCCAAGGCCCCAGGGAGAAATCCGCCATGGAGGGCACACGTGAGACCCTGAGCCTGGGGTCACAGGTGGCCCACCCTGCCGACCTCGCCTACCTCTCCATGGGCCCTTCTTTCTCTGGCCGCTCCGGGAGCCCTGCGGGCTTGGCTTCAACCCACCACACACTGCCCAGGCCAAGGGTGCATGCGCGACATCCGGGGGCCTAGGGCTGGCCTCGGGGGGTCCTCAGTGAAGGCCCCGCCCTCCCTCCAGGCTCTGACCCAGCTGCAGCTGTCCCATCGCCGCTCTTCTGGACTCGGCATCAGCTGTTGTCTCCCTCCCCTCCCCCACTCCCACTCAGCTTGGAGGCCGCTTCCCAGCCTTGGAAGCATTACTCTGGCCCTGATGGCCACAGACGTACTGGGCTGCAAACTCAAGTCTCTGCCTGGGCCAGCTGCTTCGGCCAGGGGCTCATTTTTTCCTGGAAAGACAAAGCCATGGCCTCACCCCACGCCTGCACTTTGCCACTGCAGCCAGCCCAGGTGTAGGAAAGGCTCTGTGGAGTCAGAAGTGCCGAGACAGGCAGACGGCACCGCAGGGTTTGGGGGCCAGGGCGCAACTGGGCTAGCCCCTCCTCCCGGGAGTCGGGGAGGCCCGGCCTTCCTAGTGCCCAGGCCACGGCTCCGGGGAGAAATCCGCCATGGAGGGCACGCGGGAGGCCCTCTGCCTGAGGTGGCAGGTGTCACGCCAGGGCCACTGCAAGCCTGGCTCGGCTTGCCTGCTTTCTCCAAAGGAGGCTGGCCGACCCGCCGAACCTGGCACCTGGGCCAGGCCCCTTCCAAGGGGACGAGTTCCAGAGGATAGAGCCCTGGGGGCGGCTGCCAAGTCTCCTGGGGTGTGTGCTGGGCCCCCGTCAGAGGAGGAAGCAGCCTGGTAAACGGTGTGCCAGGCCTGAGATCTGGAGGCCTCCCACAGCCGGGTCCCTGTCCTGCCCAGGCCCCCCTAGGGAGGACGATGGTCGGGCAGTGGCGAGCGGGGTGGGGCTGGCGCCGAGCCTGCCCTTGGATGCCTCGGGGAAGGGCGCCAGGGGATGGGCTGCCCCTGGCCAGGTCTGAGGGACCGACCCAGCTCGGGGCTGTCGGGGGCAGAGAGAGAACCCCCCTCCGCCCTTTCCCTTCAGGTGCTTAGGGCTGGCCAAATCCTTAACAAGACAGGCTGTCTGGAGAAAATCAGACCCAGCTGAAGAACATGTGTCCGTGGGGGAAACCCGGGAAACTGAGTCTCCCCACACAATAGCAGAGATTCTCATCTTGCATCCTCTCCTGAGCTAATGACTAAGGTGGATGTTCCGGATGGGCCTGTGGAATGGGAGAGGGGAGGAAGTCTATTGTCATGCAGAGGGACATGGAAAGACTTGTCTGAACCTTCTCCCCTGCACTGGGGTCAGGTCGGGAAGGGACGGCACAGAGGTGACCAGGAACCGGCCGCTCTGTGGTGGGGCTGGCCCCGGGGCAGGCATGGGGGTGATGGGCGGAAGTGGGATGGCGTGTGAGTTGGCACCAGCCAGCGGTGGAGGCAGAGACTCAGAGGTCAGGGATCTCTCTCTCTCTCTCCTTCTCTCCCTCTCTGTCTCTCTTCTCTGTCTCTGTCTCTGTCTCTCTCTCTCTCTCTCTCTCCCTCTCCCTAGGGCACCTGTTGCATGGGCCCCCTGTGACATCCTGCTCTGAGCCTCCCAGACCATCCTCCTAATAGCCTGGTGATGTCTCCTTGCCCCTCTGAACAGGCCCTGTTCCAGGCCGCTGCCCCGCACATATGTCTCACCGTGGTCCTTGTGGGTGCCGTCCAAAGTAGTCTGTATTTTCTCAGTAGAGCTAGGGAGGGGGCCCTGGACATGCTGTGGATACCCCAAATCCTCTGTAGAAAGTGACTTGGGCAAGACCTCAGAGTACCCAAGAGGGCCCCAGCTTCTTCCTCAGAGATGGGGCGCTCTTCTCCTTGTCACCTCCTGGAACAGGCAGTTTCTCCTCTCCTGGTTCTGTCCTCTTCTCTCTCCTTGTCTCAGCTCACGCCCTCTAGCTGCATGTCCTCGGTGACAGAGACCTGGACACATGCCGTGGCTGGGCTGGTGTTCCCTGGGAAACACTTTCAGTGAAAGTGAGCTGTGAGTGTGCGTGCGTGTGTGTGTGTGTGCATGTGCGCACATGTATGTCACTTATAAGCATGCCTAAGCCAGCAGTGGCACACAACACACACACGTGCTCATTCTGAGGGTGGGCCCAGTCCCCCTCACGATACCCAGCGTTTCCCACCGTCTTGACTGTGTCCGCCAGCTTCAGACAAGTGCAGTCAACCTTCAAGAAGGAGAGAGCACTTGGTTCCCATAGCTGCTCTCGAGGGGACCAGGATGCAGACAGTTGGAGCAGAGGCTCCGCACGCATGTTCCAGGAGCTCCCGAGTCTGGCCAGTCTGGCTGCTCCCCACTCAGGAACCACATGGCTGGACCAAGTTCTTGAGCGGCTCCAGTCACGGCATTGCATCTGTATGGAGGGCAAGCACCCCCACGAAGCTCGTGTCCTGGCCCTGAGTCCCGGCTGTGGCGTGGCTAGCAGAGCCAGCAGCATCCCCCTCATCTCCTCCCACCGTGTCACCCTGTCAGCTCACCAGGACCATCAGACAACCCCATGGGGTCTACAGGGTCACAGTACTGTCAACCCTTTGTTGGAGACGGGGAAGCTGACCCTCTAAGGCCGGGGATGGCGGAGGTGGCTCTGCATCTAGGCTTCCCGTGGGCCTCATGTGTTCATCTCAAGCTGGACCCTGATGGCTGCCCCGCATCAAAAACGGAGAGGAATCCCCACTTCCGGGAGGTGGTCAGAAGGGGAGGTGGTGCAGGTGAAGCACGGCAGGAGCATGCGCTCGATGCACGGTGGCTGCTGTTACAAGATTTACTGTCTTAACAACAGTGTGTCCGGGTTCTGGGGCCCTGCCGCCCCATCCACAGGAACTGAGTGTGCAGGTGAGACCTCCAGCCCTTAGACCATCACCTGAACACCGAGGCCCCCAGGACCATGACCTGCACCCGCTTTCCTGTCCTGGTAATGTCCCTGGCTGGGCTCCCCATCAAATCCCTGCTTACCCCCGCCCTCCCATGCTGGATCTCTCCACCTCCTCTCAGCTCCAAACCCAGGACCACAGCCCTTCCCCCAGCACTCGGTGGGGAAATACTGCTGCCGGGATCCTTCTGGCTTGCGTCTACCCCTTTCTGGAGACGCACTGGGCGTGTCAGGGGCTGAGGCTGGATGGGAACTTGTTAATGTTGAGTGAAATGCAGTCGGATCACAACGCTCCTGGCACAACACTCCTCGGTGCCCCAGCTCCTGCTGCCTGCAGAGTGAGGACCACCCTCCTTCCGTGGCACAAGGGGGCCCCCCAACTTCCCTCAGGTGTAACCTCCTCTGGCTTGACCCTCACCCATCTCCCTCTCACCTGGCGTCTGTTAGCATGACTATCTCTGCTGAGCTGTGAGGCAGAAACCAGACTGCTCAGTGGTTTGTCCTTGGATCCTGGGCCCACTCTGACCAGTGGGCATGGTGTCAGGGTGACACTGAATGACTGGCGGGTTGGTGGGGATGGGGGGGAAGGAGGTTGGCTTTATTTTTCTCTAAGGACATAGAAAGAAGGAGGGGAGGTGGCTTCTGGGCAGGAGCAGACAGCTGTGCTGAGATGGGGACTCTGAAAACAGAATAGGCTCCAGCTGTCCTCTCCTCTTCCCTCCTGTGGTAGCCGGCCCCAACCCCCGTCTAGTGCACCCGTGGCTATTCAGGGGTTCCGTTCACTATGCTGCACTCATGTCCTCTGGAAGATGGTAATCTGTTCCTCAAGTCCCCTGCAGTGAAGCTATCTCGACCTTTGAAACAGATGAAACGTACGCTTTTTCCAACTGGGACTCAAAGGATGTGAGGTTCGTGCACAAGGCAGTTCTAAAAGTGGACAGGTAATTGCTGGTTCTGCGTCCTGAAATGATTTTGTAAGATCATGCCACACTGCCTCCCCCGCAGAGAACAACTAGAAAATCTGTACATAATGCAACCAGGAGCCGCTTGATGGCATTGGGGAATGAACAGCAGCAGACAGATTCCTGGGGAGTAGTTTGAAGTGAATTTCTGTGGCTTCCAGTCTGGGGCCATGTGCAGTCAGAGCAGGGCATGGGAGGCAGTGGCTATGGGAAAACCACAGTCTTCACAGCCCAAGAACGAGAAAAATGAAACTGGGGGGCTGTGGTTGTTACCGAACCAAGTGGGCTTGTTACCAAACCAAGTGGGCTCACCTCCTGGTGAGTTAAACAAGACTATACCAGTGGAAGTTGTCTCACAAAGTAAACTGTATTTGCAGCAAATAGGAGGCCATGAGGAATCATTTCCAAAGTCATGGCGTCCCAGAACGAAGGGAAGCAGGAAATTTTATTTCAGTTGGGGAATAATATTCAAAAGGGAGAGGTGGGTATTCACTTCCACAAGCTCAGTTCGAGAACATGCTTCCACATAATGAGGCCTAAGCTCCTCCTGGAGAGATCTTTGCATTAAAAATAAAGCAAAGGTCATGGGCATAGCTCTTGTGGTGTGGCTTGTTCAGTTTCAGGATGGCTGGTGGTTACATCTCCCTTGAGTGCCTCATTTGGTCAGTTTCAGGATGGCTGGTGGTTACATCTCCTTAACCTACAAAAGGAAAAGAAACAGCTTGGAAAAACAGTTAATTGCTTCCAAACCCACCTTTGAGTTTCTCCAGGCACCTAGTCCCGGACATGGTCACTGAAGAGGGAGGGGGATTGCAGGAGGGGAAGAAATGTGCAGGGGAAACTTCAGACTCTGCCCCCACCTTTCTGACGGACTGAACCACACATGCACAAGCCACCCGCTAACAACAGAAGATCTGAACTGAGGCTGGAGCTGCAGCTAGGAGCCAGTTTGCAGTTGAAGACCAGCTGAGATCACTACCTGCTGAACCAAGAGACACAGTTATTGGTGGAAAATAACAGAATCCAAAATTTCCACCACACCACATTCATAATGTCCAGGACACAGTGCAAAATCACCCAACATCCAAAAATCAAGTAAATGGGACACATTATTAAGAGAAAAGAGGACCAACTGAGGTAGATCCCAAGATGACCCAGGTGTTGGAACTGGCAGATAAGGATTTTTCTTCATGTGCCATGAAGCTCAGTTATTAGGTGCATAAACAGTCTATATTATGTCTTCTTGATAATGGATCCTTTTGGATTTCACAATGACCTCCTTTATTCCTGGTCATATTCACTGCGCCTGAAATCTGCTTTATCTAGTATTAGTATAGCTTCTCCAGCTTTCTTTCAACTAGTGTTAGCATGGCATGTTTTTTCAATCTCTTTATTTTTAATTTATTTGTGTTTTTATATTTAAAGTGGGTTTGGGGTAGGCAGCATATAGTTGAGTTTGCTTTCTTATTCAATCTGACAAATTATGCCTTTTAAATGGGGTTTTTAGACCACTGTCATCTAATGTTACTGCTGATAATAGTTAGATTTGAATCTATCCTGCGATTTGTTTCTTATTTGACCAATCTGTTTTTTGTTTCCTTTTTCCTCTTAGACTGCTTTTTTTTTGGATAATTTAAGTATTTTTTATGATTCCATTTAATCATCTTTTTTGGCTTATTCTGGATAAGTCTTTGCTCTATGTGTGCGTGTGTGTGCATGCCTTAGTGTTTACAGTACACATCTTTAACTTATCACAGTTTATCTTCAAATAATATCAGACCACTTCATGACGTCTGAACAACGTCACAACAGTGCTCTCCCACCCCCACTGCAGCCTCCGTGTCCACGTTTTCACACGTTTTATTCGACGTGTTACATACCCCACAGAAAGTGCTCTCTATCCCTTTCTTCACATAAGGTTTCCATATTGTGTCATTTTCCTTCAGCATCTCTCAGCGCTGATCTGCTGGTGACCATGAATTATCTCAGCTCTTGTGTGTCTGAGAAAGTTGATATTTTATCTTATTTGTACCCTTTGCTGCCAGGCATAGAATCATAAATTAGCAGCTTTTTCTCTCAATTCTCTGAAGACCTTGCTCTACTCTGCTCTGGCCTCAGTTCCAGTAAGAGATCTGCCTTCATCCTAACCTTTGTTTCTCTGCACTCAGCAGGTCTTTTTATCTCCTGTCTGATTTCATGATTATCTTGTTATCACCCTATTTAAGCAATTTAATTATGATGTGCCGTCTTCATACTTCTTAGACTTGGGGTTCATTAAGTGTCTTGGATAAGTGGGTTTATAGTTTTTTTTTAATAAAATATGGAAAATTTTCAGTCATTATTTCCTCAAATTGTTTTTTCTGTTTTCTTCTCTTTCTCTTTCTGATTACACATATTTTAGGTCATTTGAATTTGTCCTACAGTTAACTTTCTGCTCATTTTCTTTGGTCTATTTTCTCTCTGTATTTTATTTTGAATGGTTTCTATTATATGTCTTCAATTTCATTAATCTTTTGACTAATTTGCTCTTAATCTCATCTAGTAAGTTTTTCATTACAGATGTTTAGTTACAGACATTTCATCTCTAAAAGTTTTTGGGTCTTTTTCATATCTTCCATATTTCTACTTAACATCATCAGCCTTTTCTTTTTTTTACTGAAGTATTGACATACAATATTATGATAGTTTCAGGGGCACAACATAGTGATTTGACATTTATATACATTATAAAGTGATCACCGTGATAAATCTAGTTCCATCTGTCACCATACAAAGTTATGACAATATTATTGTCTATGTTCCCCATGATGTAATTCCATCCCCATGACTTATTCATTTTATGACTGGAAGTTTGTACCTCTTATCCCCTCACCTATTTCACCCACTCCCAACCCCCCACATTGTCAATCTTGTCTCTAACTTCTTGAACATGTGGAATATGATGACAGTAATAACATCTCATCTTTGTCTATGAATTACGTCATCTGTGCTATTTGTGGTCAGTATCAGTTGACTGATTTGTCTCCTCATTACATGATGTGTTTTCCTGCGTACCAGGTAATTTTTGGTTGGCTGGTAGACATTGTGTATTTTTCCTTGTTGGAACCTGGATAGTTTGTACTCCTAAAAATATTCTTGAGCTGTTTCCTGGGACAGAGTTGTGTTACTTTGAAACAATTTGAAACATTCAGGCTGATTCTAAGCTTTGTTAGGTGGGATCTGAGTAAACTTTAGTCCAAGGCTGACTGTGTTCCACCACTGAGGCCACTCTGAATACTGGACACAATCTCCTGTGAGTTATGGGGCTTTCCTAAGCCATGTGTGGACTAGTTGAACCCAAACCATTTCTGTCTGTGTGAGCTCCAAGAATTATTTCCTCTAATTTTTTGGTGTTTGATTCTGTAGTGTTGGGTAGTTTCCTCACATGAGTGCACTGGTCAGTACTCAGTGGAAGATGCAGTGGGCCCACTGAGAATCTGTGACGTTCTCTCTTGCTGCAGTTCTCTCTTCTTGGGTGGTCTTCTCTATGTGCTCTAGTCACCTCAGCCTCCCAGGACACCCAGTGCCATCTCTTCAACTCAGGGAGAGTTCAGGGGTCCACCTGGGTTCTCCTTCCTTGTGCTGGAGCCTGGAATTCTCTCTCCAGGCAGCAGGGCCACCACAGGGCCCACCTTGTCGGTTCCAGATCTCTCAGGGATCACTGAACTCTGCTGCCTGAGACCCAATGTGTGAAAACTACTGTTTGATATATGTTCCCCAAGATTTTCAGTTGTTGTGGGAAGAAGGGTAAATGTGTTCCTTGTTATTTCATCTTGGCTGAAAGCATAAGTATTAAACAAAGATTTTAAAGTGATTGTCATAACTATCCTCCGTGAAGGTAAACAAATATGCTTGCAGCAAATGAAAGAGTAGGAAAACTCAGCAGAAAAATTTAAAAAAGAAAATTTTGGAATTGGAAAATACAATATTAGAAATAACAAATTCTTTACATGGAATTTAAGTAGAGCAATAGAAATTAACATGGAAAATAGAATGAAAAAAGGGTGGAAAAATAACAGAGCCCCAGTCACTCTTAGGTAAGATCAAACTTTAATATACATATGGTCGGCTTCAAAGAAGGAATGGAGAGAGAGAATGTGCAGACAAAAATACTTGAAGAAATAGTGGCTGGAATTATCCAAGTGATGGAAGATAGACATTTGCAAATATGATGCTCAACTAACACCAAGCAGAATGAAGACAGTCCCACATAAAGACACATCAGATCAAGCAGCTGGATACCAAGGCCGAAAAGCAAACGTTGGAAGCAACAGAGAAAAATGACACTTCACACAGAGTGGAGTAATGATTTGATTAATAGCTGACTTCTCATCAGAAACTATGGGGACCAGAAGAGAATGAGAAAAGAGATTTAAAGTGTTGAGAGAGAGAAAAAAAAGACCTGTCAATCCAGAATCGTATATCCAGCAAAGATATCTTTTGAAAATCACTGTTGAGAGACAACATTTTCAGATTTAGAAAAACTAAGAGAAATTATTACTAGCAAATCTCTACAATAGAAGATGCTAAAGGAAATTCTTTAGGAGAAGGGAAATTATACCAGAAAAGGAATCTCAGATCCTCAGAATGGAATAAGTAGCTTCAGAAATGGTAAATATCTAAGTAAATGTCAAAGGCTACTCATTTTTTCTGCTTTTTCCTTCTAACTTTTGTATAATACACACAACTTACAGTAAAAACTGTAATATTATGGGGAGGGTAGAAGGATGAATAGGTGAGCATAGAGGGATTTTAGGGCAGTGAAACTATTCTGTATGACACAATAATGGTGGATACATGTCATTAGACATCTGTCCAAACCCACAGAATGCACAACAGCGAGAGTGAACCTGGTGTAAACTGTGATTTTGGGTGATGATGACATGTCAGTGCAGGTTCGTCATCTGTAACAAATACACCATCCGATGGGCAATGTTGATAGTGGGGGGGCTGTGCATATGGGAGCAGGGCATATATGTGCCAAACACTCAATTTTTTTGTGAAACAAAAACTGCTCTAAAAAAATAAAGTCTTTAAAAAATGATAATATTTTCTTCTGAGGTTCATAAGATATGTAGATGCAGTACATACAGTTACTACAGCATAAAGGATGGGCAGGGTGGCCCAATATGGCTGCAATATTTCCATATTTTACCTGAAGTACTAAAATGTTCATTGTAAGTGGAACAGGAAAAGTTAGAGATGGAGATTGTGAACCCTGGAGAAATGACTGGAAAAAAAAATAGACAATAGGACAAAAAATAAAACAATGTAATCCACCACACCACCAGATTAAAGAGGAAAATCATGTGACATGCAGAAAATGCATTTGAAGAAATTCTACATCCATTTATAAAAGTCCAGGAAAGTAGAAGTAGAGGGAACTTTATCTTGATACAAGGCATCCATGAGAACCTGCAGTTATCACAGACAGTAAGACTAAAGGCTTCCCCTGTAAGTCAGGATCAAGGCATAGACATCCACTCTCATTGTCTCCAGTCAACACCACACTGGATTCTTAGTTGGTGTGAAATAGCAAGAAAATCAAATAAAAGGCATACAGATTGGAAAGGAAGAAGTAAAACTGTCTTTTTTCACAGATGACATGACTGTCTGCGTAAAAAATCCTTAAGAATATAACAAAAAAAAAAGGCTACTGGAATTCATAAATGAGTGTAACAAGGTCATAGGATACAAAGTCAGCATACGAAAATCATTTGTATTTCTATACGGTGGCAATAAATGATTGGAAATTGACATGTTTTTTCTTTTGCTTGAGGAAGATGGTCCCTGAGCTCACATCTGTGCCAATATTCTTCTACTTTGTATGGGATGCTCCCACAGCATGGCTCGATGAGCAGTGTGTAGATCTATGCCCAGGATCCGAACTGGAGGACCAAGGGCCGTGGAAGTGAAGTATGCGAACTTAACAACTGTGCCACCAGGCCAGCCCCCAGAAATTGACATTTTTAAAGTGCAACTTACAATAGCAACAAAAATCATAACATATTTAGGAATAAGTCCTATAATATGCCTGTAGAATCTCTATGCTGAAAACTACAAAACACTGATGGAAGAAGTAAAAGAAAACTTCAATAAGCAGGGAAATGGTCTTAGTCTATTCGGGCTGCTATAACAAAACCCACAGTCTGGATAGCTTATAAACAACAGACATTTATTTCCCACAGTTCTGGAGGCTGAGAGTCCAAGATCAAGGCGCCAGCATGGTCACATTCTGGTGACAGCCCACTTCCTGGTTCATAGCCGGTGACTCCTTGCTGTGTCCTCACACGGTGGAGGGGACAAGGGCTCTCTCTGGAGCCTCTTTTGTTTTAAAGGCACTAATCTTGTTCATGAGGGCTCGACCCACATGACACAAGCACCTCCCAGAGGCCCCATCTTCAAACACTCTCAACCTTGGTGGTTAGGATTTCAACATGGGAATTTTGGGAGGACATAAGCATTCAAACCCCAGCAGAAATATGCTGTGTTCGTGGATTGGAAGACTCGGTATTTTAAATATTAATTCTCCTTAAGTTGATCTATACCAATTACAATTCCAGCATATTTTTGATAGAAACTATGAAGTTGATTCTACAATTTTTTTGAGTAGGCAAAGTAATTAGAATATCCAAAACAATTTTGAAAAGAAGAACAAAGTTGGAGGCCTTAAACTACCTGCTTTCCAGGCATATTATAACATTACGATAATCAATAGTGTGCTGGTGAATGAATAAACACACAGATCAGTGGAACAGAAGAGAGAATCCAGAAACAGAATCACACGTGTATGAGCAATTGATATTTGACAAAGTTGCAAAAATAACTTAATGGAGAAAGAATGGTATTTTCAAAAAGTGGCACTGGAAAAATTGAATATTCATATGCAAAAATATCCACCATAATATATAACTCAAAGCAAAACAAAACCCCAAAATCCTTGGACCCATGTCTCACACCACATACAAAAATTAACTCAAAGTGAATCATAGCAGTAAGTGTAAAATCTAAAACTATAAATCTTCTAGGAGAAAATATTCATGACCTTGGATTAGGCAAAGATTTCTCAGGTGTGAAACCAAAAGCACACCCATAACCAATTGTGTTTAGTTAAACTTTATCAAAACTAAGAACTCCTTCTCTTCAAAAGACACTGTTGAGAGAAGGAAAACAAGTCAAAAACTGGGAGAAACCATTTCTGCAACACATATCTGTGAAGGCTTTTTATTCGGTGTATATGAAGAACCCTTAAATTTGAATAACAAAACAAACAACCTCGTAAAAAATTGACAAAAGATTTGAAGAGGCACTTCAGCAAAAATGATACACAAATGGAATGAAAGTACAGGAAAATATGCTCAACATCATCAGTCATCAGAGAAATTCAAGTTAAAACCACAATGAGATACATGTGTGCACCTTTCAGAATGGCTTAAAAAATTAGCAACAATATCAAGTACTGGCAAGGATGCAGAGCAACCAGAATGCTCGTACACTCCTGCTGGGAAAGCAGAATGTTTCAGCCATATTGGAAAACCTTTTGAGAGTTGCTTGTAAAGTTAAAGAAATGTTGACCATGTAATCTTTCTGATCCAGTAATCTTATTCTTGGATATATGTCAAAGAGAATCAAAAAGTTACGTTCACACAAAAATCTGTATGTTGATGTTTATAGCAGACTTATTCACAATTTCCAAAAACTCGAAACAACCCAAACAGACAAACTGTAGATATAAACGGTCTTCAGCTAGTAAATAAGTGGCACATCCATCCAATGGAATATTATTCAGTAATGAAAAGGAATAAGCATTTTATATGTGAGACGAAATGGATGAATGTCAAATACAATCTGCTAAGTAAAGAAGGTAAATCTCAAGAAGTTGTTACACAGTGTGTGATCCCACCCCTGTGAGATTCAGGAAGAAGCAGAACTACTGATAGGGAGCAGATCAGTGTTGGCTAGTGGGGAGGAGGGGCTGCCACAAGGGGCAGACGGGGAATTTTGGGAGCAGCAGAGCTGTTTTCTGTCTCGATTTCTGTGGTGGTTTATGAATGTATGTGTTCATAACAAATAGTACTGTAAAATAAAAAAACTTGACTTTTATGGCATGTGAATCATGCCTCCATTACTTCTTTTGAAAAAACTAATAGGAAAGTTTTAAAAAGACAAATAAAGCGGAAAAAACTGGAGGAAACGAATAGAAAAAAGAAATAAAATTACAGACCCAAAACTATGTCAATAGCTATTTATTTTTAATTTTACATACTTTTAATAAAAATTATATATTTTAAAGTATCCAATGCTGATTTTATGTACATGTACTTAGTGAAATAATTACTGCAGTCAAGCTAATTGACACCTCATCTCCTCACACAGTTACCATTTTTTTGTGATGAGAGCACCCAGCTACTCTTTTAGCGGATCTCAAGTATTCAGCACAGTAGTATTAACTGTGGTCATCGTGCTGTAAGTGAGATCTCTGGACTTATTCAACCCATGTCACTGCATCTTTGTACCCCTGACCACCATCTCCTCCCCCAACCCCAGCCCCTGGTAACCATTCTAATCTCTGCTTCTATGAGTTCCATGTGTTTTTTTGTTTTTTTAGATTTCACGTATAAGTGAGATTATACCATATTTGTCTTTCTCTGTCTGGCTTGTTTCGTTTAGCATAATGTCCTCCAGGATCGTCCGTGTTGTCACAAATGGCAGGATTTCCTTCTTTCTCATGATTGAATAATATTCTGTTGTGTATATGTACCACATCTTCCTTATCCATTCATCTGTCAACGGACACTTGGGTTGTTTCCATATCTCTGCTACTGTGATTAATGCTTCAGTGAACATGGGGGTGCAGATATCTCTTTGAAATACTGATTGCATTTCCTTTGGATATATCCCAGGAGTGGGATTGTTGGATCACGTGGTAGTTCTACTGTTAATTTTTTCCCTTATGTTCTTTTATTTATCATATATGTGTAGATCTGTTTTATGTACAATGATTGATTCTATCAATCATACCAAGGTGTTCTATTGATACTATTGCTAATTTTTTGAGGAACCTGCATACTGGTTTCCACAGTGGCCACACCAATTTACATTTCCACCAATGGTGCACAAGTGTTCCCTTTTCTCCACATCCTCAGCAAGACATGTTATTTTTTGTGTTTTTTTGATCATGGCCATTCTAACAGGTGTGAGGTGATATCTGATTGTGGTTTTGATTTACATTTCCCTGATGACTAGTGATGTTGAGCACCTTTTCATGTATCTGTTGGCCATTCATATGTCTTCTTTTGAGAAATGTTTATTCATATCCTTTGCTCATTTTTCAGCTGAGTTACTTGTT
This sequence comes from Diceros bicornis minor, assembly GCF_020826845.1. Lineage (NCBI taxonomy): Eukaryota > Metazoa > Chordata > Mammalia > Perissodactyla > Rhinocerotidae > Diceros > Diceros bicornis. Next base: position 77,251,439 of record NC_080750.1, on the reverse strand, counting down.
TCTTGCTATTGAGTTGTATGAGTTCTTTATATATTTTGGATATTAACCCCTCATCAGATTACAGTTTGCAAATATTTTCTCCCATTCTGTAGGTTGTCTCTTCACTCTGTTGATGATTTCCTTTGCTGTGCAGAAGCTTTTTAGTTTGAATGCATCCCATTATCTACTTTTACTTTTTTTTGCCACTGCTTTTGGGGTCATGTCCAAAAAAGCATTGCCCAGACCAATCTCAAGTTTTTCTCCTATATTTTCTTCTAATAGTTTTATGGTCTCAGGTCTTAAATTTAAGTCTTTACTCCATTTTGAGTTAATTTTTACATACGGAGTGAGGTAAGGGTTCAGTTCTTCCATGTGTGGAAAACCAGTTTTCCCAACACTATTTGTTGAAGAGACTATCCTTTCCCCATTGTTTATTCTTGACAACTTTGTCAAAGATCAATTTACCATAAATGCATGGTGTTATTTCTGGGCTCTCTCTTCTGTTTCATTGGTCTGTGTGTCTGTTTTAATGCCAGTGCCATGCTGTTTTGATTACTATGGCTTTGTAGTATATATATATATATAGTATATATATATATATATATACTATATATATATTGGTGAGGAAGATTAGCCCTAAGCTAACATCTGTTCCCATGTTCCTCTATTTTTGGTATGTCGGGCACCACCACAGCATGGCTTGATGAGCAGTGTGTAGGTCTGCGCCCAGGATCTGAACCTGTGTACCCTGGGCCTTTGAAGTGGAGCAGGTGAACTTAACCACTATGCTACTGGGCCGGCCCCCATAGCTTTGTAGTATATTTTGAAGTCAGGAAGTGTGATGCCTCCAACTTTGTTCTTTTTGTTCAAGGCTGTTGCTGAACAACCTGTGCTGGAAACTCCTATCCCACCATCTTGTTTGCTCATCATTTTACACATTAGTGGACCGAAGAGTTCAGTTAAAGGCCGAGATTCTTGGGATGGATATAAAAATAAGACCCAAATGTATACTATTTACAAAAATTGCACTTTAAATATAAAGGCACAGACAGTTTGAAATAAAATAAAAATAATAATCACAACAATTGGAAATGCAATAGAGTTGCCTCTTTATGAATCTTTATGCAGATAGAATCATACATGAGGAAAAATCCGAAAAACCCACAGTTAGTACAGGTGCTGGAACAACTGGACACCCACATGCAAAAGGGTGAAGCTGGACCCTTACCTCACACCATCCACAAAATGAGTTCAAAATGGATCCAAGGCCTACATAAAAGAGCCAAAATTATAAAACTCATAGAAGAAAACATAGGAGTAAATCTTTGTGACTTGAATTTGACAATGATTTCTTAGATATAACACCAAAAGCAAAAGCAACAAAAGAAAAATTAGACAAATTGGACTTCTTCAAAATGAAAAACTTTTGTGCATAAAAGGAGAATATTAAGAAGGAAAAAAAGATAATCCACAATCCAAAATGGCAGAAAATATTTGCAAATCCCACATCTGGTAAAGGTCTAGTGGCCACCAGGCTAGCCCCCTCTGCCTGGCAGGATGCTCTGAGTGATAGAGGTCTCGACTCCACAGCACCTGGACGCTGGTCATCTTCCGCATTGTCAAGGAGTGAGTGCTGGACTGTTCTGACTTATTCAGAAACAGTGATGGAGCCCAGATTCCTTTCACAATCACCCTAGAGGTCAACGGCTTCAGTCTGCTCCTGAAGAACACATAGTGTTTGCAAGTCTGAGAACCAAAAGAATTGTCTTCACTTTTCTGAAAAGTGTGTCTTATTATTTCACATTAGTGACCATTTTCAAACTGGCTCCCAGTGGTGCCCTCCCACTTTGTTTATTTCTCTGAAAGTGGCCGTGGCACCTTGGCTGTTCCCTGTTCCCAACTCCCACGGTGTGACAAGGCTGATGACATCCGATTCCTGGGATCCTGACCTAGGTGGAGATTAACTCAGCCTCAGCCTGTGATGGGAAGTGATGGTCCCATCTCTTCCTCCTCTCCCTCCCCTGTTCTCATCCTCCTGCTCTGCACAGTCTCAGAGTCGCCTGACATCACGACTGACAAGCCCTGCAGAGCCCAGAGATGTCTCTTTGAAGAAAAGAAAAACTCTGGAGAAATCAGAGGGATAAATAAGGAATGCAGCCAATTCCTGCCTTGTCCTCCTCCCAGACTAATCCTGCTGATGGCCAAGAGGATGAACAATGAGAGAGAGTGGTTTCTCTCATTAGAATTTTAAAATCCTCCAAGTAATGGATCGTTTTGGAGTATCCTGTGTTTTCCTGCTTGTCCCAATAATATGTTATTATTAAACTTGAATAATTTTAATAGGGGAAATTCTTTATCTCATAAAAATGCTGAGCAGGGGATCCATTTAAAAAAATGTTATCAAGGTAACTCCAAGGGTTTACAAGGAACAAGGAGCCTGCATCCCTGTGTTCCAGACATCAGCTGAGACCTTCTTGCAAGGAGCCAGGGCCCTCGGAGGGAGGGGTGGCCATGACCCTCCTCCAGCAGGGCGGGCCTTCTCAGGTGCGTCCCCCCGCATAGGCGCACACACCACAGGATCCTAGGTTGGCCAGTGGCAGGCAGCCAGCTAGGGATATGGGGACAAGCGAAAACTGCTCACTCAGACTGGGACACCCCTGGGCTAAACTCAGGAGCAAGGTGTGATCCAGGCCTGTAGACCCACAAACCTCACCATGAGTTCTTTCCATCTGGATACGGCAGTGGAAAGGAGAAGGTGCTGGGCGGGGAAAAGCATTACGCTGAAAAGAGCTCCTGCCTCTGCCACCCGCCTGGAGTTTGGTCTCCAACAAGCGTGGGTTTTCTCACCTTTAGAGAAACGAGGGGTGGAAGCCATCGAGTTTCCTCGAGTGCTTGAGGGACCTCATTTTCAGATCTGCTCAGCTCCCTTCCCTGCCCTCAGTGCATCCACGGGAGCCCAGCCCACGGCCCCTCCCTTCCGATCTTTCCCTTTGGAAGCTTCAGATGTGCCCACTCAGGCACCCAGTGGTTTGGGGTCCTGAGCTGACGCAATTTTAATGAGTTTCCATCATTTCCAAAGGGAAAAATGGGAGGGAGGTGGCTTGTTACTGAGACAGATAGCAGCGCACCTGGAAGGACAGGACACTCATTTCCATTTACCTCGTCTGATGACCCTCCAGTTCCATCAGTGGTTGAGTGAACGCGGCCTGTTCTTCCCAATCACGGTGCAAGTGTGTAATTTCTCCCAGTGGAATTTGATTTTAATGAGAAGCTAGCTCATAGGAGAGAGTCTTTATTTAGATAGCATGCACGTGTCAGGTTAATTTTAAATCAGCTTTTAGGTCAATCTGTCTTAATTATTCCATTAACTGTTTTCGACTAGCAATTTCAATAATTGTTTTAGCATAATACTTGGCAGTGTAATTGCTTTTTGGATTCTGTTCATTGTGATGTCAGAGTCAGATCCTGGGCTCCCTCCCTATGCCTGAGTTGTGTGTGTGTGTGTGTGTGTGTGTGTGTGTGTGCATGTACAAGCATGTGGGGGGTGCTTCCTCTGATTATTAATGAATGCATTTTCACGAGGCTTATTGATATCAGGGAGCCCTGTCTTTATTTTTAAAAAATTGTTAAATAAAATTTTAATGTTAGAATAGTTTTAGATTTACAGAAAATTGTGATGATAATACAGAGTTCCCATGTACTTCATGCCCAATTTTCCCTGTGATTAGCACCTTACATTAGTATGGCCCCTTTGTCACCATTAAAAAACAGTAGAAAATATCAATGAAACAAAGAGCTGGTTCTTTGAGAAGATAAACAAAATTGTCAAACCTTTAGCCAGACTTACTAAGGAAAAAGGAGACAAGGCTCAAATAAATAAAATTAGAAATGAAAGAGGAGAAATTACAATGGACACCACAAAAATACAAAGGATTATAAGAATACTATGAAAAACCATATGCCAACAAATTGGACATCTAGAACAAATGGATAAATTCTTAGACTCATACAACCTTCCAAAACTGAATCAAGAAGCAATAGAGGATCTGAACAGACCAATCACATGTGAAGAGATTGAAACAGTAATCAAAAACCTCCCAAAAAATAAAAGTCCAGGACCAGATGGCTTCTCTGTAGAATTTTACCAAACATTCAAAGAAGATTTAAAACCTATCCTTCTCAAACTATTCCAAAAAATAGAGGAAGATGGAATACTTCCTTACTCATTCTATGAGGCCAACATCACTCTGATACCAAAGCCAGGCAAGGACAATACAAAGAAGGAAAATTACAGGCCAATATCATTGAGGAACACAGATGCAAAAATCCTCAACAAAACATTGGCAAACAGAATCCAGCAATACATTAAAAAGATCATACACCATGATCAAATGGGATTTATCCCAGGGACACAGGGATGGTTCAACATCTGCAAATCAATCAACGTGATACACCACGTTAACAAAATGAGGAATAAAAACTATATGATCATCTCAATAGATGCAGAGAAGGCTTTTGACAAGATCCAACATCCCTTTATGATAAAAAGTCTCAACGAAATGGGTATAGAAGGAAAGTATCTCAACATAATAAAGGCCATATATGACAAACCCACAGCCAACATCATACTCAATGGGGAAAAACTGAAACCCATCCTTCTGAGAACAGGAACAAGACAAGGGTGCCCACTATCACCACTCTTATTCAACACAGTACTGGAGGTTCTGGCCAGAGCAATTAGGCAAGAAAAAGGAATAAAAGGAATCCAAATAAGCAATGAAGAAGTGAAACTCTCGCTGTTTGCAGATGACATGATTTTACATATAGAAAACCCTAAAGAATCCATCAGAAAACTATTAGAAATAATCAACAACGACACCAAAGTTGCAGGGTACAAAATCAGCTTACAAAAATCAGTTGCATTATCTATACTCTAATAACGAACTGTCAGAAAGAGAACTCAAGAATACAATCTCATTTACAATCGCAACAAAAAGAATAAAATATCTAGGAATAAAATTAACCAAGGAGGTGAAAGACCTATACAATGAAAACTATAAGACATTGTTGATAGAAATCGATGATGACATAAAGAAATGGAAAGACAGCCCATACACATGGATTGAAAGAATAAACATGGTTAAAATGTCCATACTAGCTAAAGCCATCTACAGATTCAATGTAATTCCAATCAGAATTCCAATGACATTCTTCACAGAAATAGAACAAGGAATACTAAAATTCATTGGGGCAACAAAAGACCCCAAATAGCTAAAGCAATCCTGAGAAAAAAGAACAAAACAGGAGGCATCACAGTCCCTCACTTCAAAATATACAGCAAAGGTATAATAATCAAAACAACATGGTACTGGTACAAAAACAGACGTACAGATCAGTGGAACAGAATTGAATGTCCAGAAATAAAACCACACATATATGGACAGCTAATCTTCAACAAAGGAGCTAAGAACATAGAATGGAGAAAGGAAAGTCTCTGCAACAAATGGTGCTGGGAAAATTGGACAGCCACATGCAAAAGAATGAAAGTAGACCATTATCTTTTTCCATACACAAAAATTAACTCAAAATGGATCAAACACTTAAAAGTAAGACCTGAAACTATAAAACTCCTAGAAGAAAATATAGGCAGAACACTCTTTGAGATCAGTTTTGGAGGGATCTTTTCAAATTCCATGTCTACTGAGACAAGGGAAACAAAAGAAAAAATAAACAAGTGGGACTTCATCAGACTAAAGGGCTTCTGCAAGGCAAAGGAAATGAGGATCAAAATGAAAAGACAACTGAGTGATGTCAGCATCATAGTGGAGTGAGCTTCCCCCATTGAACACTCCCCCTCTAAGACACAACAAAAATGGCATTCATATTCCAACAGAAGCTATTCACACAACACAGGCGACATCTGAGGCACTCAGGCAGCCATACACCCGAGGATGGAGGTGCTGGAATCCCCAGAGGAATTGGAAGGGGGTTAGAGGAGCTCCTTTCCTTCCCCAAGGACTGCGTCCCAGAGACTGAGACCACGCAGCTCTCAGAGGAGGGGGAGGGGCGGGTCACCGCGTGAAAACCTGGAGCTCTCCAAGACCCCTTACGGCCTGAAGGGATCCCCCTACGGAGGGAGCTGAACTGTTGCGAGGGTAGTTTCAACCAGCTAGCCCCTCAGGAGAGCAGAGAGTGACAGCAAGGTGAGAAACCTCTGAGATAGGGGAGGAGAAAGAAAGCACCCCTCCCCCACCCGGCCCACCCGACTGGCGCTTCAGCACAGTGGTGCTTCAGCTCAACCCCATCCCCAGAATCAGCAGCCCCCAGGAGCCCAGGCCCCACCAACAGGGGCAGCATGACCATGCCCCACCCCCACAGGCAGTGGTCCCCAGGTGCCCGGGCCCAACCACCAGCAAGGCGAACCTGTGTCCCCGCACCAGAGGCAATGGCAGCTCAGGCCCCACCAGGCCACAGCCCCAGCTGCTCTGGCTGGACCAAGCCACGGCCCCAGCTTTCCTGGCTTCCCCATGTCACGGCCCCAGCTCCTTTGGCTGGACTGCCCCCCATTCCCTGGCTCCAGTGGCTTTGGCTTGGCCTGTGCTTAGGCTCCAGCTAACTTGGCACAAGCAACTTCGGCCCACAGCACTCCAGTTCCAGCTTCTTTGGCCCAGTGGCACCCCAGCTCCTCCTTCTTCAGCTCAGTGCACTCCAGGTCCAGCTTCTTCGGCCCAGTGGCACTCCAGCCCCTGCTTCTTTGGCCGAGCGGCACTTCAGCTGCAGCTGCTTCAACCCACATGCACCCAAGCCCCAGCTGCTTCAGCCTACCTGCACTCCAGTCTCAGCTGTTCCCACACTCCAGCTCCAGCTGTTCCCACACTTACCCCCCCAGCAACCTCCACTCAGCCTCAGATCAGCCAGGGGTGACAAGAGTGCCTGCAGATTGAGGCAGGCCAGAATATACGCCCCTTGACTCCCAACCAGCAGCAGCAAAATATATTAAATCTCCAGACCAAAAGGAAAAATGACAAGCACCCAGAAGTCAACCCAGAAAGCACAGAAATGTATCATCTTTGTTTTTATAATTTTATTTATTTATTTTTCCCCCAAAGCCCCAGTAGCTAGTTGTATGTTATAGCTGCACATCCTTCTAGTTACTGTATGTGGGACCCAGCCTCAGCATGGCCAGAGAAGCGGTGCATTGGTGCACGCCTGGGATCCGAACCCAGGCCGCCAGCAGCAGAGCGCATGCACTTAACTGCCAAGCCACGGGGCCGGCCCCAGAAATGTATAATCTTAATGGCAGAGAATTCAAAATAGCCATCATAAAAAAGCTTAATGAAATACAAGAAAACACAGACAGACAATTCAATGAAATCAGGAGTTTCTTCACAAAGGAGATTGAAACCGTAAAAAAAAATCCAATCAGAAATCTTAGAGATGAAACTACAATAGAGGAGATAAAGACACATCTGGAAACCTTAAGCATCAGAGCCGACAATATAGAGGAAAGAATTAGTAATATTGAGGACAGCAATGCAGAAATGTTCCAGATGGAGGAGGAAAGAGCACTAAGACTAAAAAGAAATGAAGAAACTCTCTGAGAAATATCCAACTCTAGGAAATCCAACATAAGGATTATAGATATTCCAAGGGAGAAGAGAGGGAAAAAGGAGCAGAGAACTTGTTCAAAGAAATAATATCTGAGAACTTCCCAAACCTGGGGAAGGAGCTGTAAATACCAGTGAATGAAATCAATAGATCTCCTAAATATATCAACACAAAAATACCCTCTCCAAGGCATATAGTAGTAAAGGTGGCAAAAGTCAATGACAAAGAAAAAATATTAAGGGCAGCCTGACAAAAATAAATAAATAAATAACATACAAAGGATTTCCTATCAGGATCTCAGCTGATTTCTTGACAGAAACTTTACAAGCTAGGAGAGAGTGGAACGATATATTCAAAATTGTGAGGGACAAAAACTTTCAGCCAAGAATACTCTATCCATCAAAAATATCCTTCAGATATGATGGAGAAATAATAACTATCCCAGATAAACAAAAGCTAAGGGAGTTCATTGCCACAAGACCCCCACTACAAGAAGTGTTCAAGAAGGCCCGCATACCTGAGGAAAAAAAGAGAAAGGGGATTCAAAGTTTTGAACAAGGAGGAAAATAGGTCAACAAAACCAGAAAAAATGCAGTCCTCTATCAAAATAGATTATAATTTTATTTATTTATTGTTCCCCCAAAGCCCCAGTAGATAGTTGTATGTCATAGTTGCACATCCTTCTAGTTGCTGTATGTGGGACGCGGCCTCAGCATGGCCGGAGAAGCGGTGCGTCAGTGTGCGCCCAGGATCCAAACCCAGGCCGCCAGCATCGGAGCGCGAGCACTCAACCGCTAAGCCACAGGGCCGGCCCTATCAAAATAGATTAGCAAACACTTCAATATAAAACCAAAGATCAGGGGCTGGTCCAGTGGCGCAAGTGGTTAAATGCACGTGCTCCAGTGCAGTGACTCGGGGCTTGCCAGTTTGGATCCCAGGCGCACACCCACGCACCGCTTGTCAGGTCATGTGGCCTGTGGCAGGCGTCCCACATAAAGTGGAGGAAGATGGGCATGGATGTTAACCCAGGGCCAGTCTTCCTCAACAAAAAAAGAAAAAAAAAGAAGATTGGCAGATGCTAGCTCAGGGCCTATCTTCCTCACACACACAAGAAAAAGATCAAGGGAAGGTAAGCACCAAGCATGAATAAAACCTCATCATGTTAAACACAAACTCACAACACAGGAAGGAATAAGATATGACAGCAATAACTTAGAAAGGGAAGAGGAAAGGGATCGAATCAACTTAGTCTAAGAGAATAAGAGTCCATCAAAAAATGGACTATCACATACAAGATATTTTTTATACGAACCTCATGGTAACCACTGATCAAATAACCAGAACAGAATCACACATGATAAAGAAAGAGAAAACTAAGGGAACTCCCTTACAGAACTACCAAACTAAATTGGTAGTCTGAAACACATGGGACAAGAAACAAAAGAAATGCAAAAGAACCAGAAAAAGAGCGATAAAATAACAATAAGCCCCCATATATCAATAAGTACCCTAAATGTAAATGGACTGAACTCTCCAATCAAAAGACACAGAGTGGTGGGATGTATTAAAAAACAAGACCCAATAATATGCTGCCTCCAGGAAACACATCTCAGCTCTAAAGACAAACACAGGCTCAGAGTGAAAGGATGGAAGACAATACTCCAAGCTAATGGCAAACAAAAGAAAGCAGGTGTTGCCATACTCATATCAGACGAAGTTGACTTCAAGATAAAACAGGTAATGAGAGACAAAGAGGGGCAATATATAATGATAAAAGGGACACTCCACCAAGAAGATGTATCACTTTTAAATATATATGCACCCAATACAGGAACACCAAGGTACATAAAGCAACTATTGACAAACCTAAAAGGAGATATTAACAACAACACAATAGTAGCAGGGGATCTTAACACCCCACTCTCATCAATGGACAGATAACCCAGACAGAAAATAAATAAGGAAATAATGGACCCAAACAAAATCTAAATGAGATTGATTTAATAGACATATACAGAGCACTCCATCCAAACACAGCAGATTACACATTCTTCTCAAGTGTGCATGGAACAGTCTCAAGAATAGACTATATGTTGGGAAACAAGGCATGCTTATATAAATTTAAGAAGATTGAAATCATAACAAGCATCTTTTCAGACTATAATGCCATGAAGTTAGAAATCAACTACAAGGAAAAAACTGGGAAAGTGACAAAGCTGTGGAGACTCAACAATATGCTACTAAACCACCAATGGATGATTGATGAAATTAAAGGAGAAATCAAAGCATAGCTGGAGACAAATGAAAATGAAAATACACCGTACCAACTCATATGGGATGCAGCAAAAGCAGTCCTGAGAGGGAAACTCAAAGCAATACAGGCCCACCTTAACAAACAAGGAAAAGCCCAAATAAGCAACCTCAAACTATGCCTAACAGAATTAGAAAAATAAGAAGAAACAAAGCCTAAAGTCAGCAGAAGGGGGGAAATAATAAAAATCAGAACATAAATAAATGAAAATGAAATTTAAAAAACAGTAGAAAGGATCAATGAAACAATGAGCTGGTTCTTTGAGAAGATAAACAAAATTGACAAACCCTTATCCAGACTCACCAAGAAATAAAGAGAGAAGGCTCAAATAAATAAAATTAGAAATGAAAAAGGAGAAATTACAACAGATACCACAGAAATACAAAAGATTATAACAGAATACTATGAAAAACTATATGCCAACAAATTGGAGAATCTAGAAGAAATGGATAAATTGCTAGACTCATACAACCTTCCAAAACTGAATCAAGAAGAAATAGAGAACCTGAATAGACCAATCACAAGTAAAGAGATTGAAACAGTAATCAAAAACCTCCCAAAAAATAAAAGTCCAGGACCAGATGGCTTCTCTAGAGAATTTGACCAAACATTCAAAGAAGACTTGATACTTATCCTTCTCAAACTATTCCAAAAAATAGAGGAAGATGGAATACTTCCCAACACATTCTACGAGGCCAACATCACTCTGATACCAAAGCCAGGCAAGGACAATACAAAGAAGGAAAATTACAGGCCAACATCGCTGATGAACACAAACAAACATTGGCAAAACATTGGCAATCAGAATCCAGCAATACATTAAAAAGATCATACACCATGATCAAGTGGGATTTATACCAGGGACACAGGGATGGTTCAACATCCACAAATCAATCAATGTGATACACCACATTAACAAAACGAGGAATAAAAACTATATGATCATCTCAATAGATACAGAGAAGGCTTTTGACATGATCCAACATGCACTTATGATAAAAACTCTCAACAAAATGGGTATAGAAGGAAAGTACCTTAACATAATAAAGGCCATATATGACAAACCCACAGCCAACATCATACTCAATGGGGAAAAACTGAAACCCATCCCTCTGAAAACAGGGACAAGCCAAGGGAGCCCACTCTTACCACTCTTATTCAACACAGTACTGGAGGTTCTGGCCAGAGCAATTAGGCAAGAAAAAGGAATAAAAGGAATCCAAATAGGCAATGAAGAAGTGAAACTCTCACTGTTTGCAGATGACGCGATCTTATATACAGAAAACCCTAAAGAATCCATTGGAAAACTATTAGAAATAATCAACAACTACAGCCAAGTGGCAGGGTATAAAATCAACTTACAGAACTCGGTTGCATTTCTATATACCAACAATGAACTAACAGAAAGAGAACTCAGGAAGACAATTCCATTTACAAATGCAACAAAAAGAATAAAATATCTACGAGTAAATTTAACCAAGGAAGTGAAAGACCTATACAAGGAAAACTATAAGACATTACTGAGTGAAATCAATGATGACATAAAGAAATGGAAAAAGATTCCATGCACTTGGATTGGAAGAATAAACATTGTTAAAATGTCCATACTACCTAAAGTCATCTACAGATTCAATGCAATCCCAAATCAGAATCCCAAGGACATTCTTCACAGAAATAAAACAAAGAATAGTAGCATTCATATGGGGCAACAAAAGATCTCGTATAGCTAAAGCAATCCTGAAAAAGAAGAACAAGGCTGGAGGCATCACAATCCCTGACTTCAAAACATACTACAAAGTGATAGTAATTAAAACAGCATGGTACTGGTACAAAAACAGACACACAGATCAATGGAACAGAATTGAAAATCCCGAAATAAAACCTCATATCTACAGGCAGCTAATCTTTGACAAAGGAGCTAAGGACATACAGTGGAGAAAGGAAACTCTTTTCAATAAATGGTGCTGGGAAAACTGGACAGCCACATGAAAAGAATGAAAGTAGACTATCTTCTTTTGCCATACAAAAAAATTAACTCAAAATGGATCAAAGACCTGAAGGTGAGACCTGAAACTATAAAACTCCTGGAGGAAAATATAGGTAGTACACTACTCATCATCAGCCATAAAGGGATGTTTTTGAATTTCATGTCTACTCAGACAAGAGAAACAAAAGAAAAAATAAAAAAGTGGGACTTCATCAGATTAAAGAGCTTCTACAAGGCAAATGAAACCAGGATCAAAATGAATAGGGAAACCACCAGCTGGGAAAAAATACTTGCAAACCATAAATCTGACAAGGGATTAATCTCCATAATATATAAAGAACACTCACAACTGAATAACAAAAAAACAAACAACCCAATCAAAAAATGGGCACAGGAAATGAACAGACACTTCACCAAAGAAGATATACAGATGACCAACAGGCACATGAAAGGATGCTCAACATCACTAATCATCAGGGAAATTTAAATTAAAACCACAACAAGGTATCATCTTACACTCGTTAGAACGGCTATAATCACCAAGACAAAAAGCAACAAATGTTGGAGGAGCTGTGGAGAAATGGGAACCCTAATCCACTACTGGTGGGAATGCAAATTGGTGCAGCCTCTATGGAAAACAGTATGGAGATTCCTCAAAAAATTATAAACAGGGCTGGCCCCATGGTGTAGCAGTTAAGTGCACTTACTCTGTCGCTGGCGGCCCAGGTCTGGGTCCCGGGCGTGCACTGACACACTGTTTGTCAGGCCATGCTGTAGCGGCGTCCCACATAAAGTGGAGGAAGATAGTCATGGATGTTAGCTCAGGGCTGATCTTCCTCACACACACAAAAAATTAAAAACAGGAATACCTTATGATCCAGCTATCCCACTACTGAGTATCTACCCAACAAACCTCAAATCAACAATCCAAAGAGGCTTATGCACCCCTATGTTCATCGCAGCATTATTCACTATAGCTAAGATGTGGAAGCAACCCAAGTGTCCGTCGACAGATGACTGGATAAAGAAGATGTGGTATATATATAAAATGGAATACTACTCAGCCATAAAAAAAGACAAAATCGTCCCATTTGCAACAACATGGATGGGCCTGGAGGGTATTATGTTACGTGAACTAAGCCAGACAGAGAAAGACAAACACTGTATGACTTCACTCATATGTGGAATATCAACTAATACATGGACAGAGAGAACAGTTTGGTGGTTACCAGGGGGAAGGGAGTTGGGGGGTGGGCACAAGGGGTGAAGGGGCACATTTATATGGTGACCGACAAATAATAATGTACAACTGGAATCTCACAATGTTATAAACCATTATGACCTCAATAAAAATTTTTTTTTAAATGATAGAGTAACTAATCAATATATTATTGCAAAAGACTGTCATAAAAAAGACCTTTTTCTGGAGATTCAAAGCATTATAAAAAGAAACAAATTACAATGGAACAACTTTTAGAGTTTATATATATAGAAAACAATTTTAGGACAAAAGTTAAAAAATTCAGCAAACTAATAGTAAATTATATAACAGTAAATTATATGCTACTATATTATAGGAATTATGTAAATTGCATAGCAGTAATTCTTAAATTTCGATGTTATCGGATGCCTTACCAAAAGTATTATGTTATTGGAAGTGATATTTAGATTAATACTTTACATACATTACTTTCCTCTAAAAGATATTAAAAGTTGGAGGTACTTCATGAGGTAACATTTTAAAGAACTGCTTATCTTTCCAGATACACCTCACTACTTACGAGATCCGGGTACCATATTGGTGTTATTTACTTGGTTGGAATTCCAAAGTGTCTGGACATGAGTGTGCACTAGTGTTGGTAAGATGGCACCCCTACAACATCTCCTGGCTCTGGAGTGTTCTGGTTAAGGGACAGGTGCCTTAAGGCCCCATGCTGACCAGAGGCAGCTATGGCAGCGTGGCGATGGCAGGGGTGGTGGCAGTCATGGTGGGGGTGTGTTACATGAATGAGAGAGGGAGATGCAGAAACCTCCAGGGGTCTGAAGTCTGTCAGGGGAATTGGTTGTTCAAATATGAAGAGGTCCAAAGAAATCAGTTAGATAAACCAGAAAGAAAAGACAGTCTAGAAGTAGAAAGTGGGAAGAATGAGAATTGGCCCGTTAGTATCTTCCTTGTTCTGTTGCTTAGAAGCTGAGCACTGAACCTGGGGTCTTTTGCCGACCCAAGTGGCTGCAGGCAAGGAAGGCTGGGAGGCCTTGCCACAGATCGTCCCTGATTCTCCCGGGGCAGAGTGGAGCCAGGAGCCAGTTTGCAGGTTCCCTTCACAGGTAAACACCTGTGGGGAACAGTCAGCCCGCTGAGGCTGTTCTGAGAAGTGTTCATGCTGTCACACAGGCTGCCCTTGCACTATGGGGCTGGGGCAAAGTGCAAATAGAGACCACGTACCATATAGCTAAATGTTCAAATATATATACATATAAATCAAGCAACAAATGGTTGAATAACATATGTCACTCCTTTTTCTCTGGATAAACTAACCCTTCACACTGACCAGGAAGGCCAGATGCGAATGTAATTCTTAGGCTCCTTGGAGTCTTGCACCAGACATGGTGAGAGGAGGGGAGCCGACCCGGCTAGCTCTTTGCCCCTTCTCTTCTCACTCTCAGCTCTTTCTGACACTGTGAAGGCCCCACCTCTGCGTTCAAATCTGTCCACATTCCTCAAAACTGTCATCTCCTGGGCACACGCAAGCCTAGAGAAACGCACTCCTTAGTGGCAAGATGCCACGTCTCACTATGGCAGACCCGGGGAAGAGAGGCCCTCACAGGCCTACTCTGGGAACGGGGCTGAGGCTGTTTGGGCGTGGAATTCTGGACTTCTTGGTAGCTGGGGCATGGATTAGAAGAGGGGTCAAGCAAACTGACTCATGGGCCAAATATGCGCCGTCCACCTGTTTTTATAAATAAAATTTTATTTGAATATAGCCATGCTCATTCATTTACACATTATCTACGGCAGCTTTCTTGCTACAGTAGCAGAGCTGAGTAGTTGTGACAGAGATCATATAGCCTGCAAAGCCTAAAATATTTACTCTCTGGACCAAGTGGGAGTGGGCAGGCTCCAATGGGCTTGCCTCCTTGGCTCCAGGCTTGAGAGATGTGGCTAGAGGGAGGCCAGAGTGGAGTTCCCTAAAGGGTGGAGACCCCAACCTGAATCTGACCGTGAGGAAACTTCAGACAAACCCAAACTGAAGGAAATTCTGCTAAAACAATAGGCCTGTGCTCTTCAAAATGCCCATGTCATGAAAGACAAAAAAGGATTAAGGAACTATTCTCGATTAAGGAAGAGTAAAGGGACATGACAACTAAAAGCAGTGAGATGACTACAAGACTGGATCTGGGAGCAGGGAAAAAATATGCTATAAAAAAAACAATATTGGGACAACTGGAAAAATTTTCACAGGTCTGTTAATTAGGTAATAGCACTGTATTCATTTTAATTCCCAATTTGAGAATTATGCTGTGATAATGTAAGTAGATGCCTTGTTTTTTAGGAAATACACAATAAAATAATAAGGATAAAGGGATATGATGGCTGCAACTTACTCTCAAATAATGATAATAAAAATGCATACATGTAGAGAGAGAAAATAAAAACAAAACAAATGTGGAAAAATGTTAACAGTGAATCTCTGTGAAGTCTTTCTAGGATGTCTTTGTATTCTTGCAACTTTTCTATAAGTTTGAAATTATTTCCAAATAAAAAGTGGAAAAATAAAATATAGGGACAAGGCATTCTGTCTCCCCTCCTCACCCACTGCACCCCTCCTCCCACCATTGTGCTCACTATCATTCAACAAACTATAACAAATAACAAATGAAAAGGACATGAGTATAGTTATGGAAAGGAAAAAGAAAACAAAAGTCATTTTTGGCAGTGGATGTAATGACCACTGCAAGGCCCGCAGCGGTCTTCTTAGGCTTTGCTGACTCCCAAGACGACCCAGGCCTCCTCGGCGCAGCTAGAAGGCTACAGGGCAGGACCTGCAGCAATCACAGAGCAGCCTCAGGTGTTCTTTGCAGCGAGGTCCTTGCTGCACTTCATTCAGTAGGTGCAAGGAGTCGAGATCCACACTGGGGCCTTTACGAGAACTGCTTTGATGTAAAGCCCCATGCCTCACAGAGACGATCTCACAGTTCCACAGGCGTAGCTTCCAGGGTCTCTGCACGAGTCGTGCCCAGTTACAAGAGTTTCACACGCAGGAAGCTCAAAACAATCGTTTCCCCATCGGGTAGTTAGAGGTTCGCCAGTCCAGGTGCAATTTACTAATGATCATTTTTACTGTAAGCAATGTTGCCTAGTTAAATAGTTGACACATACTTTCAGGGAGATAACCTAAGGTTAGATTCTCATGCGGAAGTGTTCGTTAACCCTTTGCCCATAGTCCACCTCCACGACTTTGGCTGACATTTTCAACATAGAAAAGGACAAGTTAGCACATTTTGTGATCACGAGGATTTGTATTAACCAGTGGGGTAAGGATGTCCCCTCCATGTCCTGTGCAACTGGAATAGTCTTTGGCCATCTGTCTTTATAATGCCTAAAATACCCCCTTTATTCTGGGAATTCTAGGCATTTTATATCAAATGATATTACACCATAGTTTTCAGCAAATCAAATATACTACAATGAAATTTATTTAACCTTTTTAGAAAAAGTGTAGTTTTTCCCTATACACTAAGCGCAAATCAAGAGTTTTATCCAGTCTAATAGTAGAGCTTAGGCATTTACAATAACCAATGATTGCTTTAAAAATCTGCGTCGCTTTTGAAAATGTTTGCATTCCCATAAATTTTCACTAGATGGCAGCAGAGGACACTGCTCAGGCTCCAGCGCAGCCTTAAAATGACTCAAGCATTCTGGGTCCAAACCTGTTGTCAGACTCCAGGATGCTGTTTAGGTGGCCTGGGGTTACCCTTTGCCACACATGGAGAGCTTTCTTTAACCTTGTATTGGTGACCCCAAACCATATTAAACTGCTGTCATTGTAGCTCTGCCTGGAGCTGCTGGCCACCGCACAGCCCTTTGTCTGCTTGGGTGCTCTCAAACCTCTCTCCATGTAGATTCAAGTTTGAGTGGAATTGCAGTCAACTTGGCAGTTCCGCTTGCTTTATCAGGTGGCGGCCCATCACAAGCATGGGGTCTTCAGGTTCATTCTTTTGTCTTCGCAGTCCCCCTCCAAACCTCCCAGCGAGACATTAACCTATCCCGGTAGCTCAGCTGCAGTGGGTTTCGGCCCAGGTCCCCTTCATAAACAGTGAGCAGTGTCTGCTCTTGGTATGAATCTGGTTTTACTCCAGCCCGCTTCTGCCCTAATCTCTTGTCATATGCCGCAGAGTTTTCAACTTCAGAGAACAGGCAGATGGACTCTCCCTCTCAGACATCTAATGCCTTGTCAGCTTTCCTTCCCCACCCCTCTATCTCACAGTCCATTGGTCAAACTGCATCGAGGGTCTGAAAGTCTAGCCCACTGCTCCACCACTCTGCAATGCCCAGGGGGTGGGTCTTCTTAGATTCAACTAATTCAGATTCACAAGACCACTGTGGGCCACATAGCATCCTGGCCTATTCAAGGCCATAGGGCAGGAACCACACATGCTAGCAAGGCAGTGTAGATATTCCTAGCAGTGGGAATCTTTACTGCAGTCCACTCAGCAGACGGCTCAGGTGCAGGAAGACAAGAGCTACACCAGGCAGTCACTCTGATTTAAAAACCTCATGCCCCCGACCCCCGCGAAAATATCTTTGGTGACAACTCCATAGGCATGGTTTCCAGGGTCCCCACAAGGGACTGGTGGGTTAGAAAAGGAACCTAAGGCCATGGTGACTCCCAGTCCAGACAAAAGTTACAAACCAGGAGGCATTTTTATTATAAGCAAAGTTGCCTAGTCACATAGTCTACAGATACCATCTTTCTGTTTTCAGGAAAACATAGTTAGGAAACTAATCAGAAGTCAGATTCTCATATAAAGGAGAAAATATTTTAATACATTACTTACAACCTAGAAATTAAAAGAATCGAATGGAAAACTCCTAAAATGAATGAAGGAGTTCAGCAAGGTGGCCAGATAGGGGGAAAAAGAGCCTTTTTATATACCAGCAATGATTAGAGAAGTAATGGGACAAATATTTCTCCTATAATAGGAACAGAAACCATAATGACTTAATATACATCATATACATAATATACCAAAACATGTTCTAGCCCTAAATAAAGAATAATTTAAATCTTGATTGAAAATTCCTGAATAAACGAACCATGTTGATTGGATGGAAAGAGTCAATACTGGAGAGATGTAAGTGCTCTTCAAATAAACTACAAATATCGCATAATACCAATAAAAATCCCAGTAGAATTTTTCTAAGGAATTTGAAAAACTGATCCTAAAGTTTAGCTTGGAAGCATACAGGTGCAAGAAAATTTTGGAAGAAAAGACTTGAACTTATTTTGTAGATATCAAACCTACTAGAAAGTTATAGTGATCAAAAGTGCAGCTTTGGCTCAGAAATATGTGTACGTATCAGCAGAGCTGAATAATTATGTTCAGAAAAAACACTTCAGTTTTCTTTTATGTTGATATAACATCTATACATAAAACACATAAATCTTAGGTGCAGAGCAGTGAATTTTTACATGTGTATACATCTGCTTAGCCACCACACAGATCAAGGTATAGATCATTTCTGGTACCCCAATAGGTTTGCTTGTGCTCTCTCTCAGTCATTATCACTCCCCCATCAAAAGTAACCATGGGTTGGTTTTGCCTGTTTATGAACTTTATACAAATAAAATCATACAGATGTAACCTTTTGTGGTTGGCTTATTTTGATCAACACTGTATTTGTGATATTCATCCAAGTGCGAGCAAGTAGCAGTAGTTTTTCTTTTTCCTTGTTGTAGTATTCCATTCTATACAATAGTATTCTATTATATGAATATAACATAATATAGTTATCCATTCTAATGCTGGTGGACATTGGAGTTGTTTCCAGTTTTTGATCATTATGAATAAAACTGCTATGAACATTCTCATTCGTGTCTTTTGGTGGACATAAGCACTCATTTACATTGGGTATATACCCAGAAATGGCACTGCTATGTCGTAGGATGAACATGTAAGTATAGCTGTAGCAAATACTGCCAGTTTTCCAAAGTGGTTGCACCACAGTGGGGGTTGAGAGTCTTGGTTTGTAGTGGTATCTCAATTGTGGTTTTACTTTGCATGTCCTTGATGACTAATGATACTGAATGACTTCTCATCATGCCTTGCCCTTTGGCTATCCTCTTTTGTAAAGGTCAATGCAAGCCTTCTGCCCCTCCTCTCCTCTAAAAAATTGATTCAGATGTTTTCTTATCAATTTATAGGAGTCCTTCGTCAGATACATTTCACAAATATCTTCTCCTGGCCTGTCATTTACCTTTTACTTTCTTAACGGTGTCTTGATGAATACAAGTTCTACTAATTTAATTAATGTATAAGTTAATCCTATTTAATTTATAAATTAAATTGAATTAATTTGTTAACCTTTTATAGCTACTGTTATTTGTGTCTCATTTAAGAAATCTTTGCCTGCCCTTACAATTAACATTGTCTTATGTTTTCTTTGATAGTATTATTGTCTCATTTTCCACATTCAGGTCCATGAAGGTTCTGAAATTAATTTTTGTGTATTGTGTGAGATGGGGGTCAAGGTTCATGCTTTCTCGTATGACTATCCAATTGACCCAGCCTCATTTATTGGAAAGACCATCCATTCCCCCACTGAATTGTACTGGAGGTTCTAGCTAGTACAATTAAGGTAAGAAAAAGAAATAAAAGGTCCAGATCGAAAAGGAAGAAGATAATGGTCTTTATTCACTGATGACATGATTGTCTACAAATAAAATCCTATAGATTGTATAAAAAGCTACTCAAACTAATGAGCGGGTTTAGCAAGTTTTCAGGATATAAGATCAATATACAAAAATCAATTTTATTTCTATATATTAGCAATAAACCATTAAAAATTTATAAGTAATACTATTTGCAATAGCATAAAAAGTATGAAATAATTAGAGTTAAATCTGACAAAAGATGTGCAAGGCCTGTACATTGAAAACTACAAAACACTTCTGAGAGAAATTACATAATACGTAAGTAAATGCAGATACATACCATTTTCACAGATCACAAGACTCAATATTTTTAAGGTGTCAATTTTCCCTAGGTTTATCTATAGATTCATTGCAATCTCAATCAAAATCTGTGCAATTTTTTTTGTTAAAACTGGCAAACTGATTCTAAAATTCATTTTGAAATGCAAAGGGTATAGGATAGCCAAGCCAACTTCGAGAAAAAAGAACAAAATTGAAAGATTTAAATGACCTGATTTCAAGACTTATTATAAAGCTATGGTAATCAAGACCATGTGATATCAATGCTAATACAGATAAATAAATCAATGAACAGAATAGACATTCCATAAATAAACTCACATTTATATGATCAATTGATTTTCAAAAACGTGGCAAAGGCAATTTGGTAGAGAATAACTAGTCTTTTCAACAAATGGTTGAAACAACTGGGTATCTACATGCAAAGAAATTAACTTCTACCCATATCTCACACTACATATGAAAATTAATACAGCATAGATCGCAGACATAAATTTAAAATTTAGAACTATAAAATTTCTTGAGAAAAAGTGGACAGAATCTTTGGGGCCTTGGGTTAGGAAAAAATTTCTTAGATATGGAACCAACAGCACAATCTATAAATAAAAATTGATAAATTAAACTTTATCAAAATTTAAAAAGTTTGCTTTTGAAGTATTTAAAAAGTCTGCTTCTGAAACATGCTTTTAAGCCACAGACTGGAAGAAAATATTGAGTCATATAACTGGAAAGACATATCCCGATAATGTAAAGAACTTTCAAAACTGAATAGTAAGAAAATGAAGAACCATGTTGATAGCTTTGTTTGTAAAAAAAAAAACCAGAAACTGGAAACAACCTAAAAGTCCAACAATGTGTGAATGGATAAACAAACTGTGGTATATCCATGTAACGGACTACTACTCAGTGATAAAAAGGAAATGAACTATTGATACACTCAGCAACACTACTGAATCTCAAAATAATTAAGCCCGACTCTCCTCCTCCCAAAAAAGCACACAGTAAACATTCATAATACAATTCTATAAAATGCAAACTAATCTATAGTGATAGAAAGAAGATCTATGGTTATCTGAGGAGTGGTCATGGCAGTCTGTGACTGGGAGGAGGAATTGCAAATGGGCAGAAGGAAACTTTTGGGGGTGGTGGCTACGTTCACTCTTGATTGTGGTGACGGTTTCAGGGGCATATACATACATACATAAAAATCAAATTGTACACTTTAAATATGTACAGGCTTTTTGTAAGTCACCTCAATAAAGCCATTTAAGACAAAAGGTGTGGAGGAACACAGAGGCCACATACGGTGTTTTAAATGGCCCAGGTTTTGCCATGAGACAAAGCTGGACTGACAAGTCACTTAGACTCCTCTGTAGAGATAATACCGCCCTCGCAGGGCTTAAGAAACAGTGAAAACTCAGGTAAAGCCCATGGCACTTGGCTAGGCACTCAACTTGGGCGCGCCACGCGAGGTGGAAGGGCGGCGGCAGGCAGCCTGCAATCAACTTCAAGCTGGAGCGCATTTTGGGTCTGTGACTTGAAGCAAGTTCCTTCACTTCTTGGTTTCACTGTCTCAGCTGCAGAGGTGATTAAACGACACGATACACCTAACCAGCCAGGCGCCAGGGACACAGGCGAGGAGGCGTCACGACGTTCTCCAAAGGAGCAGGGGGAGGTAGTCTGACCTCGCGGGGGAGACTCCGGCTGGTTGCTGGCACCTGACGCAGGCGGGCGGAGGGGCGGCAGGAGTGACCAGAGTTGGGCGCCGTGACGGCTGGAAAGCTCAGAGGATCGGAACAGGAGGGGCGGCAAACACCCGGTGGACCCACATCAGCACCGACCACCACGGGGGCACCACCTCCCACCCTGCCCCGCACGCACCCTTGGGCGCAGGCGCAGTGAGGTGGGCGGGGGAAGAGCCCCGGCCCCTAGCCCCGCCCCTCCCTAAGCCACGCCCCTATCCCCGCCTCCTGGTCGGGGCCGCCCGGGGGAGGCGAAGCGGCCGGGCTGCGAGCTGCTGTGCAGCGGCAGGTGAGTGCAGCGAGGCGGTCGCAGGGGCCCCAGGTTATTTGCACCGGCTTGTTTGCAGGAAGGGAAAGCGAGGCGTTGCTGGTGCAGAGTGGGACGGGGTCCCTCCGCTCACTTAGGACCGAGCCCCCAAGTCCTGTCGGGAGTGGGACAACGACGCAGGAGGTGCTTCCTGCATCCTTGCGCCGGCGTCAGGGGGCACTTGCAAAACCAATGCAGCCCCTGGGTGGTTTGCTTCTTCCCTTGTGGAGAGTTTTCCGTTTAAATACAGTTGTTGCTTCCCGAGCTTGTGAAAGATTACCTATTTTAAAGTTAAAACAAAGTCCCCAGTCCCATCTAGAAATGACTTCTTAGGGGCACCTCCATTAGATTGCCACAGTAAAGGTATGTTCTTGTATTTTTTCTTGAAGCAAAACAAAATAAAATACATTCTTATCAAAGTATTTCTCTACTACTCAGTTTCATTTCTGAAGACCCCTGTAAAATATAATATATGAATGCCAATATAGTGTGTGAGCACATGAGGGAACAGGCACAGAGAAGCAAAGTCGCCTCCCAAAGATTTCACACCTATTACGGGCAGAGTCAAGGTCGGAAACTCAACATTCCGGCTTCAGAACTCTGCGCTTCTTGCCTGTTCAATATTGCCTCCAGGCTACGTTCTTGTCAAACTGTGGTTAGACATTTATTTACTTCAATTGCTTTATTTTTCATAAATAATAAAATGGCTGGATCCTGGATACTAATTTGCGTCACTAATAGATGAGGCAAAAGTCACCCAGGGTCACCTGATGTGTTCCATTCATACCTGAATTTAAAAGACGTATGTTAGGAAATTATTTTACTTGCGATCACGTTATGAAAAACTTACTTACTATTGAAAACACTCATCTATTTCATTTTTGTCTTAAGGTAGTCAAATCTGTGTGTGAGAATACTTGCAGTTTTATAGTAGCTTTTGTCCATTCCTTAGAGTTACAGTGGCTCCCTTAAAGAGGAGACCCGTCTTCACTGCGAGCTGGCCCACGGTCCTCTCCAGGGCTGCACGGTGGCTGCCAGCCAGCTAAGTAGACTCACAAGTGGCCGTGACTGTCAGACTCTCTTGATGCTCGGCAGGCTGCTGAGTTTTATTTCCCCACCATAGCAATATCAAACCCTATAGGAACAAGAATAAAAACTCTCTATAGATGACACACCAAAACACAAACTTTGCTTACAAAATAGTACTACAGCTTTTCTTCTGTGTAGGCAAAGCCTTTTAGGTGGACTTGAGAGGTTCTGTCTGTGTTTCATTTCAGTGGGGTGTGTTTCACATGTCAGGAACAGGTGCACAGTTTTATGGATGAGTTGTCTCTTTCCCTCCTGTCTAGCAGTTTTATGGTTTGATAGTTGCCATCACGTGTTGTCCTCCGCCTCCAGCCCAGAACCAGATCTTATGATATTTTGATGCTCTGTTCTGTGATCATATTTGGGAATCTCAGACCCAGTTTAGTTCGGATTCTGTGTTCTTCGCCTCCTCAAGCCCACGGCTTCCTGTGAGGTCAGGGCACCTAGCCCCAGTTGGCAGCTGTCTTTTTCAGCTTCTTTTTAAGAAGAAGGACCTCGAGCCTCAAGTTTGGCTTGAGACTATTGTCTTGCAGAGAGTAAGACTCCTTTACCCCATAGGAATTGAGTTATGGCTGCCAGTGCTGGGCTCTATGCCTAGGTCCCAGTAGGCGTGGGGCTGCCCTCCTGCCACCACTGCGTACATGTGTACCTTGTGCACTGAGACCATTTGTTAATTCTTGAGCCCAACTGGGGCTTATTGGCTTTTCTCTTTTTATATTTATCATTCATTGTCAGCTCCCAGAGGACAGGAGCTGTTAGTTTTGTTCACCAGTGTAACTCTAGCATGCAGAGTGGAACCTGACACATAGTAGATATCCAGTAAATATTCATTGGATAAATAAATATTCCTTGCAGTTTTGTAGGACAGGAATTCAGACAGAAGACAGTGAGGAAGATTCATTTATGCTCCGTGATGTCTGAGACCTCAGCTGGGGCAGGCTGGGCATCTCTCTCTATCGTGTGGTCTCAGGACCTCCCTACGTGTGTCTCCAGCACGGCGGCCTTAGGACAGTTGGAATTTTTACATGGCGGCTGAGGGCTCCAAGAGCAACTGTTTCAAGACACAAGAAATGGAAGCTGCTTGTCTCGTAAGGGCTGGGCCTAGAAGCTGGCACAGCATCACGCTTGAAGTATTCTGTTGGTCAAAGCAGTTATAGAACCTGCCCAAATTTAAAAGGAGGCGACATAGACCCCACCTCTAATAGGAGGAGTGTCAATTTATGGCCATCTTTAATCTACCACCTTGAATATTAGAAAAACATCTGTGTTAGAAGGCATCTCAGAGGTAATATCTTCTCACCTGCCATGCTCTGGACATTTCTTTTATAAACAGCAGCCCCAACAAAGGCAGTTCAATTTTTGCTGAGACATTTTCAATGACATGAAAGTAAGCCTTTGCTGGGATGTTAGACCAGCCTCTGACGTTAACTTTGAGATAAAGTGAGTCATAAAAATGGAGAGTTGATTTGATCACTGGGAGTCCTCATTTTTAAGCTAATCTTTTTGAAATTTGTAATACAAAACTCCAAGTAAAGCAACGGTTATAGTGCTACCCAGGGAAAGTGGGAATCTCTGGGATGTTGAAATCTGAACCATGCAAGATGTTAATGTGTCGGGCGTAAGTCCTCTAAGTTGCATTTAAAGTGGAGAAAACCGGTTGAGAGGCAACGGCCGTAATTACAGAGGGGTGCTGCAGTCCTGACGTTAGAACAAGGCAGGCAGTCAGCTCAATGGATGCTGTTGAGGCTAAATGGGAAGGACTTTTTTGTCTCATCTGGTGTGGCTGATGAGGGGTGGGGAGAACTGGTGCCTCCAGGGTTTGAGTCTTGGTGGCTGGAGTTGGACTCCTTTCACTGAGGCATTAAAGGAGGAGGATGAGAATTTGTCACTCAACTGAGATGATTATGAAATCTAGGCTATATGCTTGAACGTGACACATAAATGCATAGTTCATCAGACAGAAGATGAGACTGCCAGGCCTCTACTTGGGGACCAGACTACTTCGGACATGAAATCTGTTGGGCATGCTCACAGACTAGACTAGGTAACTGTTGCCATGTTGTTCTGCCAGGAATTTAGATAGTCTTTCACAGGTAGTGTAAATCTATTGAAGAAGATTTTAGTGAGGGAATGACATAATAAATTAGGAATTTTAGGAAGATCACTTTATTGGCATTGTAAGGAGTCAATTAGGAAAGGGTAAGTCCAGCTATAAGTCTATTTCATTAGTCCAGGGGTGTGAACTAAGCCCGGGTCATTAGTAATGGAAATGAGGTGACAGATTTGAGAGTTCTCTAGGAGAAGGATTCCAAAGTGTTTGGTGATAGAGGGAGAGACAGTGGCAGGAAGAGGGAGAGAGAAGTCTAGGATGAATTGGGCTTGAAGAATACTAAATAGGTGGTGATGTGTTAACTAAGATAAATGGTAAGAGGAAGAGGTTTGGAAGGAAAAATGATGAGTTTTATTCCTTATCCTAATCAGAGTATAATTTGCATATAGTGAAATGCATGGATCTTAAGTGTACAATTCAATCAATTTTGGCAAATGCATATACCCTTGTAACTCACAGTCCTATCAAAATATAGAGCATGTCCATCAGCCCCAGAGAGTTCCCCTGTGCCCCTTCCCAGTCAGTTCCTCCTCCAAAAGCAACCATTACTCTGATTTCTATCCCTATAGATTACTTTTGTCTGCTAGAATTTCTGAATGGAAGTATGTACTAATGGCAGCATGTACTAGTCTGTGTCGGGCTTTCCTCATTCAGCGTAATACTGCTGAGATTAATCTATATTGTTGTGTGTATTAATAATTCAATCCATTTCATTGCAAAGTAGTTTTCTGTTATATGACCATACCACAGTTTATCTCTTCTATTGATGGACGCCTGAGCTGTTTTCAATTTTGGTACTATTGTGAATGAAACTCCTGCAAGCATTCTTGTACAAGGCTTTGTGGACGTAAATTTTTGTTGCTCTTGGATGTATACCTAGGAGTGGAATTGCTGGGTTTCAGTTAAGAAACTGACTAACACTTTTTTAAAGTGATTGTACCATTTTACACACCAAAATATGAGAGTTCCAGTTGGTTCTCATCTTCACCAACACTTGGTATTGTCAGTCTTTTTCATTTTAACCATCCTAATGGGTGTGTGGAAGTATCTCATGGGGTTAATTTGCATTTTACTGATGACTTATGATGTTGAGAACTTTTTCATGTGTTCACTGGCCATTTCTTCTTTGTTCACTGTCTACTCAAGTTTTTTGTCCTTTTAAAAAAGTTGGATTGTCTGTTTATTATTGAGTTGTAGAAGTTCTTTATATATTCTTGACACAATTCTTTTGTCAGATACATGTGTTGAGAATATTTTCCCCAATCTGTAGCTTGCCTATTCATTTTCTTGATGAGTAAGTGTTGAATCCTGGATCCTAGGAAAGAGCTTGCAAATGGATCAACTCTCCCTTATTCAACTTATCTTCCAGTCCTCTTGATCAAACACCCTAGACTCCAGTCTCACACACGCTCTCCTGACTTATGCTGGTCCATGCTGGGTAGGTTTTGTAGCTCCTTGGGGCACAGTCCCTTTGCTCCCTTGTGAGCCTCAATGTGTCAGCAGCTGGCTTATGTTGTGACTCAATCCTAATTTTGAGATTAAATCACAGTTGTAGGGATTAAAGTCCTGGTGGCCAGGAAGGGCAGATCCTGAATATCCACACCCCACTGAGATGGAGGTGGGTGGGTGAACATTGTCTTGTGGGGAAGCAGCCTCTGCATCATCTCCAAGCAAGTGGGAGACAGGAGGTTAGTGCATAATGGAAAGGAGTGGGCTGCCTCTGGAGGCTCAGAGGGTTCAGGGGAATCTGGGGATTCAGGATCTTCAGGGACATCAATCTAGATAACTCCATCCATATTTTCCCAACCGGGCCCTGACCTTGGTACAGCAGACCTACATTTGTTGGGAATTTATCCATCTTTGGAGTTTGGCTGTTCTGACCATTAAGTCTTGGGCCTGGTCCCCAGTTTCTCTGCCTTCCCACAGAGGAGATGAGAGCCTGTTTGTATACTGCCAAGGTGGCTATGGTGGTTTTAAGATATGTCCACAAATTCTTTGATATTATTCCCTTCAAAAGGTGGAGCCTAATTCCCCTCTCCTTGAGTGTGGGCAAAACTTGACTACTCACTCCTAACAAATAGAAGAAAGTGAAAGTGATGTTGTACACTTCAGAAACTGGGTCAGAAAAGGCACTGAGGTGTCTTCCTTGCTCTCTCTTGGATTTCTTGCTCAGGAGGAAGTCAGCTGACATGTCATGAGGAAACTCAGGCAACAGATGGAGAAATCCTTGAGGTGAAGAACCGAGGCCTCGTGCCAACAGCCACATGAGTGATTTTAGAAGCAGATCCTTCAGCCTCAATCAAGTCTTCAGATGACTGTAGCCTCAGCTGATATCTTTTATTGTTGTTGTTGTGTGTGTTGATTGTGGAGTGTTGGTTAGAAGTAAGCTCGTTTTACTAATAGAGGCAATTCTCACTTTAAAGAACATTTTTTTGATGCACAGATAAAAGGAGGGCATGTTGGGAGAATAAAAAAATAGTAGATTAAAGATGGACTTTGAAATACTGGACACCAGAGATGTTCTAGAATGATAAACTCAAAGATGATGGTACATTGTACAATAAAACAGGGGTCAGCAAACCATGGCCTTTGTGTTGACAACCTGTTTTTTTTTTTTTTTTAAATAAACTCCAGATGTTACAATATTATTACGGTGGTAGAGTTTTTATTTTATAACTTTTTTGAGATATATGTCACATACCATACGATTCACCCACTTAGAGTACACAGTGCAGTAGTTTTTAGTATATTTACAGTTTTACAACCATCACTACAGTCTAATTTTAGAACATTTTCAACACCGCAAAATGAAACCCCGAGCACATTAGCATCTCTCCCCATTCCTGCTCCATCACTTGACCTGGCCCCAAGCAACCACTGTTCCCGTCTCTAAGGATTTACTATTCTAGACCTCTGCTCATTGAGTTCTGCAGATCTTCCAAGTGTTGACACGTTTCATTATACGAAAACAAAACAAAACAAAATACCATACAGTGCTTAACACTACCCCCGACCTATCAGAAAAGTCTTACATAGTGGAAAGCTGTCAAGCTCTTTGTATCAAGTGTAAGTTTTCCATAATTTTGGCTGAGAGCTTGAATTTTGTCATTGTCAACAAATACCGTCAGTTGTTTTCCTTGAAGTGATAGGCTCTTGGAGGTAATTTTTGAGAAAATGTGTGCCGAATACCCAAAACTGAATAACCTCAGTTTGTCAGTCATTCTTTTAAGTAAAAATGACGTTCTATCAAGAGTGGCTAGGTCAGCTCAGATTGTCACACAAATGCTTCTCCTCAAGACAGCCATTGTCCTTCAGTGCGTAACAGAAGTGCTTCCCGCCTACTTCCCATTTCATCACATACTACGTACTATATCAAAATACTAAAAAGAGGTATATTCAAGGTCAAGATTTAATAAAGTTAATAACATACTTGCCGGCCCCGTGGCATAGCGGTTAAGTGCGCTTGCTCCGCTGCTGGCAGCCCGGGTTCGGATCCCGGGCGCGCACTGAGGCACCGCTTCTCCGGCCATGCTGAGGCCGTGTCCCACATACAGCAACTAGAAGGATGTGCAACTATGACATACAACTATCTACTGGGGCTTTGGGGGGAAAATAAATAAATAAATAAAATTAAAAAATAAATAATAGTTACTGTTCCATCAAGAACGTTCTTTAGGGGCCGGCCCCGGGCGACAGCGGTTAAGTGCGTGCGCTCCGTTGCGACGGCCCGGGGTTCACCAGTTTGGATCCTGACACGCACCGATGCACTGCTTGTCGAGCCATGCTGTGGCAGCATCCCATATAAAGTAGAGGAAGATGGGCACGGATGTTAGCCCAGGGCTGATCTTCCTCACAAAAAAAAAGAATGTTCTTTAGTAAAACTGTTTTTTTTTTTTTTCCCAGCGTGAGGTCATGCCTGTGAAGATTACGATGATTCTAATATAGTTTGGTGCCACCACCTTGATTTGTGCTGAGGCGTCATCTCTCTTCAGTCATATCTGCTCCCCTCCACCTGGGGACAGATGACCTCTGTCCCAGCTTCCAGTGGGTCAGCTAAGTTTTGCCTGTTTCTGAACTTCATATAAATGGAATCATAGAGCATATACTTTTTCGTGCCCGGCTTCTTTCACACAGCATTATGTTTGTGAGATTCATACGTGTGTATGGCTATAGTTTGTTCTCATTGTAATTTATATTTTCCTTGTAGAAATATTTGTCCCTTCTGTTGTAGATAGATATTTGGGTTATGCCCATGTTTTTGTTTTTGACTCGTGTGAGTAGTGCTGCTCTGAGTACTGTACCTGTCTTTGATGAACATACGTGCATGTTTCTCTTGGTATTTACCTAGGAGTAGAATTGCTAGGTTGTAAAGTATGTGTATTTCAGCTTAGCAACTGCTGCTGGTTGGTTTTCTATGATGTTATGTTTTTGAAATCATGAAATTAGATTGGACAAACAACTGTGATTTATATATAACAAAATAAAAGATGGGAAAATGTGTACTAGATTGGAGAGGCAGTTTGGGGCCACACTTTTCGGACCCTGAATGCCATGTGAAGGCAGAGTGGACCAGGTGGTACAGTGAAGATGGGGCTAAGTTGAATCCACTCCTTACATTCTGTGTTACCTTGGCCAAGTTACTTAACCTTCTTCAACATTAGTTTCCTCATCAGTAAAATGGGGATAGTACCCACCTAAAAGTGTTGTTTAGAAGATGAAATAAATAATGTATGAAAACTGCTTAGAAGAGGGCCTGGTACCTAAGACATCCCCCAAAGTATTAGTTTCTTTCCTCTCAAAGGATTTTATTTGGAAATATTAGGAGATATTGATAATATTTGAGCAGGAAGATACATCATTAACTGTTATATCCTTTAAAGTGTTTAATAAACTAAAGGTAAGTCTGAGACTGAAGTGTTGGAGTTGCAATCCCATAGTTTTCTGCTGGCGGGTATATTTTATGCCTGGCACAGAATGGCACTGAGTGCAATTTGAGCTTCATTCTCAAGATATTGTTCTACGGAATGCACAGACCTGCCCATAGATATACAGGGCTTTGAAGAGTAGAAATAACTTATTGTCATCACATAGCAAAAGCATTTCAGCATTCTTCTTTCTGTAGCATCTGCCCCAGAGGATGAAGCCCTAAAAGGTAAAGAGGAGAGACCAAGATGCAAATAATTGATCTTTGTCTCAGCTGTAAAGTGATGACCATTGTTGTCATAGCCAAAGAAAGGCAAGGCCAAAGGAGCTGAAGTCCCAAAGTCTTAGGACCTAATAACATGACCAGTGATGTCAGATATAAGGAGAACGTAAGGAACAGCATCAGATGAACCTGACTGGAACAAAGGGAGGTGGCCTGGAGATGCTGGTGTTTTGTCTGGATGTAAGGGAGGAGGGAGCAGAGTGGAGGGCACCTCCTGCTTTCCCAGTGGACACAGGCTGAGTAAAGACTTGTCTTCTTCAGTCTCATCATAAAAGTGTCAGCCTGTGATTTAGTTATCTGTGGTCTCTTCCAATTAAACAAGATACGTGCAGCCATGACCATCCTGGAGATGCTCATCCAGAAACTGTTGTTGGAGGATAACTGTTCACAAAGCTTATGTAAAAAAAAATGAGAGCTCCCTATAGGGAGGCTAAGTGGATTAGTGACAGCTTCCTCTCATCCTTCAGTCTCACACCATGCCAGAATAATCTTCCTAAAGTACCACATTGATCATGGGAAGCTCTACATCGAATGCTTAAGTGGCTCTCATTGCCTATAAAATCAGTCAGACTTCTCACCCTGGCATTCATGGTCCTCGCTGAGATGACCTCATTCTGGTGTGAGCCTTCTTTCTGATGACTCAGTAAACCATACTTTCTTCTTTAGCAAAACTAGTTTACTTGAGCTTTTATGACTTTTTAATTCTTTGTGCTTTTATAAATCCTACTCATTCTTCAGGGGCCAATTCAAATTTATTTTCTGTCTTCCCTGAAGTTTTTTTTTTCCAGTCCAGCTTCCAGTATTTTCCTTCCTGTGAATTTCTGTAGCAAATAATTTGTTCATATTTAATTTGGCAACTAATCTTGTGCCATCTTGTGATGATATTTTATGGTGGACTGTTGTTTACACCTTTTTCTCTTTGCTTACATTTTCATTGTTTTATTTTTTCTCCAAACAATTCATGAGCTCCTTAAGCCAGAGTCCCTGTTATCAAGTTATTTTTTAAAAGAATGAGGTTACTTTTTATGTCTCACTATATCAAGCTAATGATTTACAAGTAATAGGCCCTTAATGAGAGTTTCTGTGTGTGTGTGATTATATGTGTCTTTTGACAGTAAAAATGAAGATAAATAAAACTATATGCCAGAAAACATCAAGGATATTTTACAAAACCAAAGATTTTCATAAGAAAAACAGAACTGAATTTTCCTGGGGCCAGACATGATGAGATGTTGCACAGAACTGAGGATGCCACGTCTACTGTGCAGAGACTGGATTGTTGGAGGCAAGTGTGGAAGCAGAGAGATGAGTGAAGAGACTGTTTCACTCATCCAGGGGAGAGAGAATTGTAGAATATGCCACTGTGTTAGCAGCGGAACTGCAGAGAAGTTGATAGACTTGATGTGTAATTTTTGACAATACAATTGATAGAACTTGATAGATTAAATGTTTGGGGAGAGGTAAAATCAAGGAGATGAGAGAAAAATCAGGGATGACTTTTGGAGGTGGTCAACGTTGTAGAAAGAAAAGTAAGAAAGTGTTGGGTCATGAAAGTTGAATATAGCCGGGAAATCAGCTAAGATGAAGAGAAGAGCATCTATTGGATTTAGCAACGTGGAGCCCAGTGGCGATCTTAGCAGAACATTTTGGGTGTGTTGTAGGAACAGAATACACATCACTGTGTGTTGAATAGTGAATGAAGACTGGGAGGGGAAGAAGTGGAGACATGGTGATGAGAGTCTTTGGAGAAGCTTGTCAGTGAAGGAGAGCAGAGAGCCATCACTGAAGGAGGCCAGAAGGTCAAGGAAGCAGGAGATAAGACAGGCTTACTAAGCAAGTCGGTATTCTGTGTCAAGGACCTCTTGTGGGCAGTGTCAGCAGAAACATGTGGACTGATGATGAGTAACGATGGTTTCTCCACCTTTGTCCTCCATGCAGATACATACCATGGCCCCACAGAAGCCCCCAGTTGAGGACACAGTCCCAGGGCCAGGGTGGACTCAGCCTCTGAATTGAAGGAGATTATTTCTGACACCTAGAGAATGGGGGATCCTAATAGACTTTAAGGTCCCAAAGAAAAAAGGCAATGGCATGGTTTGCCATCTGAGCGTGTGCACTGAAATTTGAAACCATTGCACTTCTGTGGTGTTCCCAGTGGTATTCTTCTGTTATTTCTGCTGCCTGGACTCCTCCCCAACTTACATCGCCCCTTCTCCACTTTCTGTCCTTCAAGAGTCAGCTCAGTGGCCCCAACTTCTGGGGTGAGAGTACCCCTCCATGCTCCGATGGCACCTGGGTGCCCACTTCCATCCGACTTACTGTGTTGGGTTGGGATGGCACCCACCTGTCTCCCGGTGTGCCTTCTCTTTCTCTCTATGCCCCATCATGAGCCTGAAACCTGGAAGCAGAGCAGCTGAAACACAGTTGACATCTGGCAGTTAGGAAGGAGCCCAAACTCCCGAGTCATATTTGAGCGTCACCATTTCTTGACTGTGTGGCCTCAAGCACATTATTTAACTTCTCTGTGTTTTGTTCTTTATCTGTAAAATGGGGGATACTAAAAGCACTTACCTCATAACACTGTTGTGAGGATTAAATGAAATAATACCTATAAAGCAGTAACAGTACCAGGCATATAGTAAGCGCTCAATAAATGTTGCTATCATTATTAAGACATGGTAGATATTGATACATTTTTTATTGAAAGAATAAGTGAGTAAAGGGAAGAATAAAATCTGATGTAAGAGGAACCAGAACATGTGTCAGCCTGTTTTTCAATGCCTCTTCTGCCAGGCCGACTTGAGTACATCTCTGGTGAATTGCATAAGTTCTCTGAGCCAATTTTCAGGCCATGTACAAGGAGGAGTGAGGACAGACAAGCAGTGGTTTCCTGGGGGTGCCTGGAACCCAACAGAGCCGTCTGGCCAGTCTGATCAATGAGGATCAAAGGAAGGCTGCCTCTCCATGAGAAGGACAGTATTACTCATGACCTCTCCCTGCTCTCTCACTCCTGGTACCTCCCAAATTAAGTATCTATGTACAAGACCTTGTCTCCAGCTCTGCCTTTATTGATAAAGCTGAGACACACATTGATAAAGGAGAAGTATGTAAATATGGTTGTGTTAATCAGCGTTCTCCAGAGAAACAGAACAACTAGGAGACATAAGAGTGCCATGACCTTCCGTCTGCAAGCTGGAGACTCAGGAAGGCTGGAGGTGTACTTCCAGTCTGAGTCCACAGGCCTGAGAATCAGGAACAACAATGGTATAAGTTCCAGTTCAAGGGCGGGAGAAGACTGATGTCCCAGCTCAAACCTTCAGGCAGAGAGAGAGAGAGAGAGAGAGAGAGAGACAGATAATTCAAGGTTCCTCGGCATTTTTGTTCTGTTCAGGCCCTCAGTAGGTTGGATGAGGCCCACACACAACAGGGAGGGCAATCTGCTTTACTCAGCCCACCAATTCAACTGCTAATCTCTTCCAGAAACACTTTTACAGACACCCTCAGAAATAACGTTTAGCCAGAGATCTGGGCACCTCATGGCCTGGTGAAGTTGACCTATTTAACAGCCTAACTAATGATCACAATTATTAATATAGTTATGGGATATTTACGTATTTATGAAATGTGTATACCACTTTCAACTGTTCTTTGATAAGCAGGACTGTCTTCTGATACGAGTTTATGGCCTTTCTGATTTCTTGGTTTTAAATAGCTGTTCTTTTACAAACTGGCAATGATGATAGATAGTAGTCTCTTAAAAAATCTTGCCTTGTCAGAATTAAAAAATCCATAACCCTACTTGAGTCTCTTGTATTTCTAAAACATTTAACTTTGAAGGGATATCCAAAAGACAGAACTCTTGGTTTGAGATTTGGGGGCCAAAGGGTATGGTGATGAACCCTGCGATGGGAAGCAGAGCCACGAGGTGGTGATGCTGGCCCGTCAATTTTGTGGCTCTTGTTCGTGGAGAAACAGGCTAAAACAGCTTCAAAGCTGGTTTTGGCTAATGAAGAGGTAGATTTAGAGTGACAACTGGGCTTTTCCATTTTATTTTCAAGATCTTGTTGGTTTTATATCTTGGCTGTATCCTGGCAAATACTTGCACTTTTGTCCCAAGGTTTGCATGGCAAAGATGGTCCTACAGCAAAATATCTGCTCCCCTAATGTGTGAAAAATGTCTGCTCATGTTAGCCAAGCTCAGTTGTCCCCCACCTATGCTGACATTTTCCTGTGGTTGTTCTGATTTCTTAGTTACTTTGGGGTAGCTGAAATTCTCTAGTAGGAAAGAATGAACTTAATTAGTCTTATGTATTTTAATTTTTCATTATACAAATAATATATGAAGCAGTACCTTTGTAAAACACTATAGTTATATATGGATCAAGCTAAAGGCTCCTTTAACCACAGCCCCACATGTATCTGTTGCTGTAGAAAAAATATTCTTTTCTTTTTGTTTTGTGTGTTTAAAGAAAATGGTATAATATGCACCTCATTCTGCAGCCTCCTCTTTTCACCCAAAACTATATGGGAGATAATTCTGTAACAATTTGCTTGGATCTACTCCATTCTTTGTCACTCTGACACGTTACTATGAACAAACTACGTCTTGTTGAACCATTCTTCTTTTGGTGCACATTTGGGTTGTCCCCATTTTTTGCTATTACAATATTATGAATAATATTCTTATACATGTTTCTTTTTGTATCTGTGTGAAGGTATCTCCTGGGCAGATACTAATAAACGAACTGCTGAGTCATAGAAAATGCTCATTTGAAAAACTCAACAGGTATTTTCAATTTGTTCTCCAAAAGTTGTGCTTCAGTACTGTATGAGTGGATTCATTTTTCCATGTAACCAACACCTGAAACAAACTTTGTAAATGTTTGTCAATCTGATATCTAAGGCATGTCTCTTTGTTGATTTATTTTGTATTTCTGTCATCTCTGGGAAGGTTGAACACTTCTTGGTTACTGGAATTTCATATTTCCTCCACTGAGAATTGTTTGGCTGTTCGTATCCTTTGCCACACTTCCACTGGATGGTTTATCTCTCATTAGTTTACAGGAGTTCTTCATATAGTCTGCAGAGAAACCCTTGATTACATGTTGGAGTGTTTTCTTCTGTTTTTTTACTTAATTTACGGTGCCTTTGGTCTTACAAAGTTGTATTTTGCTGTAGTTAGTTTTATGAATCTTATCGACTAGAGTTCTGCTTTCTGAGTCTCGTTTAGCAAGACTGTCTATTATCCAAGATATAAAGATGTTCTATAATCTTTTTAAAACAATCTAATACTTTTAATATTCATTACACTTTTATTGTTTATTATATTCAAATTTGGAGTTGATTTTTAAGGAGTGGTATGAGACCAAATAGAATATTTATTAATGTTTTGTCAAATGAATATCTGATTGTCTCAAAATCATTTATTGGCTATTACCAGACTTTATTAACATACATAGTGAATAGTTACGTCAAGTGCTGGTAGATCAAGTAAATCACAGACTGACAAATGACTGTAGGATTTAGCAATGTGGTGGTCACTTGTGACCTTGGCAAAAAGAGTTGTAGTGGAGTGGTGGGGGTTCATTGGAATGGGTTCAAGAGAGAATGAGAGAAATCAGAGATGGTGAGTACACACAGCCATTCCTGAGGTCAATCAGTTGTTCTTTTAAACCAATCAGAAGATGTTTTTGACATTTTTAACAAATGGCTCAAAACAATGAAACTCTTCATGTAGATTTTAAAGCAGATTAGAAAGCTTTCCATGTTTAAGTTCTGAAGTATGAGTTTCATACACTCATTGTTTTTGGCAACAGAACAGAGTCAATCCTCCTTATTCAGTAATTTGATATTCGTGAATTCACCTAGTCACTAAAATTTACAGGTGAATCCAAACCCAACACACACTGTGTTTTTCCTAGTAATTCCTGGATGGGTGCAGAGTGGCAGAAAGTTGGAGTTGCCTGAGGCGCACATTCCCGGCTGAGGTAGAACAAGGTGACACTCTTGTTTCAGCTCTCAGGTCAACAAGTGTCCTTTTCCTGGTCTATTAAATGGTACAGGGGCTGGCCCCGTGGCTTAGCGGTTAAGTGCGCGCGTTCCGCTGCTGGCGGCCCGGGTTCGGATCCCGCCGCGCACCAATGCACCACTTCTCTGGCCATGCTGAGGCCGCGTCCCACATACAGCAACTAGAAGGATGTGCAGCTATGACATACAACTATCTACTGGGGCTTTGGGGGAAAAAATAAATAAATAAAATTATAAATGGTACATTTTTCACCTTTTTTGCTTCTTGCTGCTGTTTTTCCTCTTTGTAATGATCCGCATAGTGCTGAAGTGTTGTGTAGTGTTCCTAAGCACAAGAAGCCTGTGATGGGCCGTATGTAGAAAACACTTGTGTTAGATGAGATTCCTTCAGGCATGGGTTATGGATAGTGATATTGGCTGGGAGTTCAAATAATGTGTCTATAGTCTATACTAAATAAGATCTTTTCAAAAGAGACAAACATAAAACAAGGCTATGTGTTGATAGGTTCCCAAATATGTCACGACCAAAGGCTGCAGAAATCTAACCTTGTCCTTCCTCTAGGAGCACTGGTTCAGTCTGGCTCATGCAGTGTTTGCTAAAAATTGATAGAATGTAACTCTTCCAAATAGGGAGGATCAATGGTAACATGATGGAGATATTTTCAAACCTCTCTTTAAAAAATGATGTCTAAAAAGCAGGTACTTTCTCAACTAATGGTTGACTTGTCATCTTTATTTTGAAAGGACAAAGTTTTTAACAGCATCTGCTCAGAAACATGTCTTTGATAGACACATAAAAAAATCTCAGCAAATTGGGGACAACTGTCTTTTTTCAAAAGAAAATGTGTATAGAATACATATATTAACTTCAAGACAGTAGTTACCTTTGGGGAGGAAAGAGAGAGGAAGAAGAATGGTGCCTTCCACTGTGTATGTAATATTTCTTAAAAAACGACATCAATAAGGTGTGCTCTGTTAAATCTGAGCAAAGAATAAATGGTTTCTATTATCCTATTCTCCTTCTAAGTATATTTAAAATAAATATGTAACTAGAACGGAGATGAAATAACATTAATGTAATATATGTTATTTGCTGGAGTGCTCCCACCATCTGATGGACAGCTCGTGATTGGTTGGTGATGTCACTGACCCCATCCAAAGGTCACGACATGCTGTTTACCAGCTGTGGAGCTAGAGAAGGCTCGGTCACCAGCAGCAGAGCCAGAGTTACCTCGACCTACAAAGTTAGATCCACATAGCACCAGATCCTGCTCCAGCTGTGGACTAGTGACAGCTCTGGCACCAGCTCTAGAGCTCAGTTGCGGCCAGCTCCAGAAGGAGAGCTCCCTCCAGCTCCCACACTTGACCAGCTCCAGAGCAGCAGCCATTTCCATCACTGGCTCCTGCACCAAATCTGTCAACAATGCAGAGCTAGAGTCGGTCTCAGCACTGGAGCCAATTCTAGAGGCAGGTCTAGCACCATCACCTGAGACAGACCCAGCTCCAGCCCCAGATCAGGTCCAGCTCCTGGGCCAGTTGCATAGCCAGAGCTGGTGGGATCTCCAGCATCAGCCACAGCAGTGGCTCCAGCACTACGGCAGCTGCAGCACCACCCTCTTCGTCAGCAACTAAGGCCCGGCCGGCTCCAGCTCCACCCCAGAGCTGTCCTTCACCTTGCCTGTGAGGGCAGGATGTCTTTTCCCTTTTCTATGTTTTATGATTTCTTATGTTTTGTGTGTTCCAATTTAGATTCAATAAAGTTTAGTGTTTTCATCACTTAAAGTTGTACAATTCAGGGCCGGCCATTAACTACATCCTCTATGCTGTGTACAGTCACCATTATCTAGTTCCAGATCATTGCATCACCCCACCAGAACCCCTGTACCCATGAAGCAGCCATGCCCCCATATCCACTCTCCCACCCCCTGACAAGCACTGATCTGCTTCCTCTCTCTGTGCATTTCCCTGTCCCTGGTATGGCTGTCCTGAGCACAGCCAACACTCCTTTGGCCCCTCCCCTCCATGTTGAAGACCCCTGAGGATGCCAATGTGTTCAGTGCCATGAACCTGATGCCTAGTATGACTTTGACCTGAAGAAGCCCACTGTCACCAAGGGGGTGAGGTCAGGCATGGAGCCAGCTCAACCCTGCTTCACATGAAGAAGAGGGACTCGATATTGCCAAGGGCACCTTCTCCTCAGTCCCTAGTGCTGTTCAGCCACAGGCCACCCTCCCCAGGGTCTGGCTAGCTGGAGAGACGATCACGTACAGACTAGAGTGACAAAAACCAAGTGGCCATCTTTTCTGTCCAACCTGCTGGCCCAGGCTACCCAGGAGCAGTTTCACCCTGAACCTCTCCTGCTGCAGGCCTGATGCCTGCCAGTCAGCAGGCTGTCCTGGCCTCCCGTGGACCACTGGCAGCCTTAGGTGCCTTCTGCCCTCTAGGGTCCAAAGGACTAGCTGACCTTTGTCAAGGAGTGCTGCCCATGGGCATGAAGCCCTGCCTGCCACTGAGGCACTGCCCTCTGTGCACCTCCCTCACACCTTCCCAGGTGTGGGTCACTTGCATCTGTGACTTCAGGTGTCCCAGAGTCCCCACTCACCCAGGGGGCGTGACCTCTGCAAATGCAGCCCTTCCATCCAGCCTCCAAGCCTCCAGGCCCCAACACAGGCTTCAGGACCAGGGATAGCTCCCACTCCAAGTGCTGGGACACCTCAGGTGGGGCCAGGACATCAGTGGCAGGGACATTGTCCAATGCTCAGCGAGCACTTGGCTGGTTCCTCCAGCTCCAAGGTGGAGGAGAGCAACATGAGTATTGACCCAGAGTCCCCTGATTTCAAGGAAAAGAAGGTGGCTGCCCTACACAGTTTCCCTGACAGCCCATTCCCAGTCCCTTCTTGCCCGGGACCACTGTTCCCCATCGACACCTACAAAGGGGCCAAGAAGCCCAGGAGCTGGATGCCGGCCTAGGGTGTCCTGCCGGGTCAAGAGACTCTGCTGATCATGCCATCCCCCACAGTTATGGAAATCAACCGCCCCCTGGTCCCCGATGGTCTCTGGTTTCATCTTGGCCTCCAGCAGCACCTCTTCCTCCTCAGCCTCCACCACACCCATGGCAGATTTGGTCACACACAAGCGTTGTGTCTCAGGCTCTTCAACCATAGCTCCTCGCTGGCCCTCTGCATCCAGCCAGTGGGTGATGCTGCATCATCCCTGTCCACCTGCAATAAACAACAGCGACATGGACAGGAGCGTCTTTTTAGCCCACTGGTGGGACATGCCCTTGGTCCCATCACTCAGAGCTCTCTGAGCACAGACCTGTCCTGAATGGCTACTTTGACAAGAAGCCCTCTCTGGGCCCTCCAGGCAGCATCCCCAGCCCAGGCAGAAGGTAGGCGACCGCCACAGTGCCCACTGTACATGGGAGGAAATGGAAGCAGCCTTCTCATCCTGTTGGTTCTTGGGGATCTGGGCTTGAGTGGAGGTGGATAAGGTGCCCACCAAGCTCCCTCCAAATCTAGGTCCTAACCGCCTGGGGCTCTGATGAGACTGCTCGTTCAAGTCCACGCAACCTGTAGTGAGGCCCGACTCCTTGCCTGCGTCACGGCCATGGGTGATCTGGTCCAGACACCATCCCCAGAGTGCACCCCTCACCGCACCCCACCCTCCCTAGAGCCTTCCTCCCCAAGGACCCTGCCAAGCCCCTGCCCCCTTCAGAGCTCCTAGCCTGCAGTGCCCCTCTCCCGAGCCCCCATCCAGGATGGACTCACCTCTGTGCTGGGCTCACAGGCCACCTCCTCAGGCTCCTGTGCTAGCAGAGCCTTTAGAGGCAGATTGACCTGGCGTCAAACCCACACCTGGGTCACCTCACAGCCCTGTGACAGGCAAGTTCATGTGGTGTCTTCTCGGAGACTCAGTTTCCTCCATGAAAAATGGGGTCAGTGACTCTGACCTCAGGAGGGTGTGTTGGGATTCAAGCAGGGAGAAGAAGGTGCCCAAAGTGCTTGGACTCAGGAGGTCGCCTGGCTGGAGGAGACCCAACGCAGGACAAGGCCTCGATGGTCAATGCTGGGCTCAATGGTAGTGAAAAGTAAGGATGTCTAGTCCCCTGTTCACGTCTGGACTTGGTCACTTAGAGCAGAGTGACCTTGAACGCTGGTACCACTGGTCATCTGTAAAATGGGGTTTAATAACTCAGCACCCAGGGGGCTTCCTAATAACAGTAACTCCCTCCAATAGTTGCCCAGCTGGGCTCCCTTCAGCTCCTCCTACACCCGCCAGGGCTGCAGGCAGGGATTGGCTGGACCTCATGTGGCCAGGAGGGGGTGTAGAGGAGGAGGGAAAAGAGTGGCCTGGCCTTCTCCCTGCCCAGGGTCTGTGTCCACCACTGTCTTCGTGTCCACAGGACCAGCCATGCATGGAGCTGGACCCTGGGATGCAGTCTGTGGACCAGTACAGTGAGGTCGGTGTATATTCAGTGACTCTCACATCCCCAGATGTCCAACCTACTCAACTGTGCACCGTGTGGCCCACCTGGCTTGTGTGGCGTGTTCCCGGTACGTAGGGGATGTGAGGGTCACCGAGCAGTTGGCTGGGGAGGGGACAGACGAAAGCAGCCATGTCAGGGGACCGTTGTGTTACACGTGTGTGCTGCGGGCTGTGTCACCCAGAAGTGCTGTCTGCAGGGCCCCTCTGTGTGTCTGACCGTGGACAGGAGGCCTGGTTGCCCCACAGGAGAGAGGCCTATGAGACCATGAGGGTATCCCTGCCACACTCACGCGGGCAGAGATCCTGGGTCATGTCCATGTTCATCGGGGCTGATGTTGCTCCATGTCCAACCCTCACAGTATAGTTGGGAAACTGAGGCCAGGAGGAGCAGGGACAGGCCCTGGGCCCACGAGGTGGGCAAAGTCCAGAGGAGAAGAGAGCATTCCAAGCTCTTAGGCCAGCCTCAACACTTCCAAGGGGTTTGCTTTGGGAATGAGAGCTCCTAAGATCCTGGGGGACCCCTGCCAACGTCCCCCATGTAGGGCCCTTTCCTCTATGCATCCCCACGTGGACGCACTCACACACACAAGCATACACACAACACACACTCTGACTGCCCAGCCCTGTGTCAGAAGGGAAGTGCACACTGGGGAGGTGACAGGAGGAAGGAAGAAAGAGGTTGGAGGCTGCTCTGCCATAGGGCAGGGGCATCCGGTCCCCTAGCCACATGCCCAGGCCCATAGCATGAAGGGGAGAGATGCCAGACTGGTGGGCAGGGGGTCCCCAAGGTGCACAGGGGGATGCAGGGGTTCGGGCCATCCCTAGAGCAGCCTGCAGAGAACCAGGTCTGGTGTCCTGTGTCCACCACTCTGGGCA
Organism: Diceros bicornis minor; assembly: GCF_020826845.1. NCBI lineage: Eukaryota > Metazoa > Chordata > Mammalia > Perissodactyla > Rhinocerotidae > Diceros > Diceros bicornis. Next base: position 77,209,496 of record NC_080750.1, on the reverse strand, counting down.
CCGGGAACTAGGATATGGCCCCCCCCTAGGGGGGAGGGGCTACATGAGAGAAGGCCTGATCTTCGGCCTCTGTAAATTGGGATGCATAGATGGGGTGACTCTAAGGGTCTCACAGGCTTGTAGAAGAGTCTCTTGACCTTCATTCTCCATCCATGACCCACTGTTCTCTGAGTCGTTGTAAAATGCATTCCATTCCTTCTAGATCTTGCTTTGCAGAGGGCAGCCTGAGAGCTTGGGGACTGGGGCCGCGGGCAGTGCAGAACATGGCAGAGCACTGGTCGACTTGTCCGGGGACCAGGGACAAGGTCATCCTTGTTGGAGCCTCGGGGTCCTCCTTTGGAAGTGAGGTGGAGTCATTTTCCTGGCTGGGATGAGGATGCCTTGTGAGTCAACGGGACACGCCAGGGCCAGTGTAAGGAAAGTGGGGAGCAAGAGAGGATTCTGAGGTCCCTCACATCTCTCCTGGAGCCCACGGGTCCTGATCCTTTGCACCCTCGGCCCTGGGGGAACCACTACCTTGAGGACCCCAAACAAAGAAATGTGTGTGTTTTGCTTTCTGCTTTCCTGCCTGGGGCTGCAAGGCTAGGGCTGACCACCAGAGGTGTTCTGTGTCCACTCGTGCTCAATGGAGCAAGTGGAGCAGGGAAGGGACGCCCAGGCCTCGTTCTGGGTGTTCCCCTGTCCAAAGCAACCTTTGATTACTGGCATCCACGTTCACAATGGGAGCTGCTCAGAGGTGGGAGGGTTCTGAGATCCTCTCATGATTCTTTCAGCTACTGTGGCCCCAGCACTCACTCTGAGCAGGGCCCATGTTAGTCCTGAGGGTAGTGCTGAAAGCACCCACATGGTCCCTGCCCTCCAGGAGCTCATACCCTGGAGGTGGAAGGGACAAAATCATGAACAAATCCATGTGAAAAAGAAGAGCAGGTGCTACAGGGCAATGAAGCAGGGTGCTGGAGGAGGGAGGGCCTGGAGCCCCTAGGTGGGTGTAAAGGGCCTCCCTGGGGACATTTGTGCCCTGAGCAGAAGGACAAGAGGAACCAGCCCTGCATCTGTCTGCCAACAGCATGCTGGGGGGAAGCTCAAAGGCACAGAGACTTGGAGGCAGAAGAGAATTTGACGAGAGAGGAGGTGAGAAAAGAGCCAGTGTGGCTAGAGTGAGCTGGGGAGGAGAGAAGTGAGAGAGAGAGGATGGCAGGGCCAGACCCAGGCCTGGAAGGAGGTACTAGCTGTCTATGCTGGGTGACAGCATTAGCCTCACTTAGCACTTACAAGACCTGTCATTGAGCATCTGACAATGTCTCTACCAGGGTCCAGGCTCAGGTCAGCTGGGAGGCTCCCTGTCAAGGTCTAGCAGGAGGCTGGGGCTGTGTTCTCAACTGAAGGTCGATAGAGGCAGGAGCCATCTCGGAGATCATTCGGAAGTATCGGAGCAGTGGTAGGATTCAGTTTGGATGGGGGGTTTCAGGCCTTTTCTGTCTGTGGGCCGGGGCCCTCTGCCAGTTCTTTGCACTTGGGGGTGTCATAGGGATGGAAGCTCATAATATCTTATCTGTCTTCTCCTGAATAGTGGATCCGAGAGACAGAAAGAGAGCGAGAAAGAGAGACAGAGACACACAGAGATAGAAAGATGGGTAGGAGAGACAAAAAGAGGAGACACAGACAGACACAGTGAGACAGAGAGGAGAGACAAAGAGAGAGACAGAGAGACAGGGAGAGACCAAGAGAGATACAGAAAGCCAGAGACACAGAGACAGAGAGAGACAAAGACAGGGAGAGAGATAGAGACAGAGAGATAGAATGAACACAGGAAAGACAGAAACAGGCAGAAGTCACAGACTTTTCATTAAACCGACCATGGAAGTGACATCCCATCACTCGGCCCTATTCTGTTGGTTAGAAGCCAGCCGCAAAGTCCATTCTCCTCGAGGAGCGGGGATTACAAAGGATGTGTGCCTAGGAAGTGGGAACGCTGGGGCTACTGTGTGGGCTGCCCACCACATAGGCTGAGATGACAGCCACTCAGGCACTTGGACCTGAGTCTAAACAGAACAGGAGTCCCTGGAGGGTTGCAAGCCAGAAGGAGATGATGTCTGAACGTCATTTCATTTCAACCCTCCCTAGGGACACTGGGAAACAGGCAAGAGAGGAAGTGCCTCTCCCAGACGCCCAGCAGACCGAAGCCTCTTTGCATTGTATTCTCTGCCACAGCCAGCCCTTTCTGTCATCCTTGCACTGCAAAGTCTGTGCAGGAGCTACGTGTGGGAGCAGCCCATGGTTTCACAGGCTCTGAAGGGATCTCTAGGTCTATGCACCTGATGACATCCCTAGGAAATAGATGTTAGAATGACCCCCACTACACAGACAGGGACACGGGGGAGGCCCTGAGAGGCACAGGGTTGTCCAGGGTGACATCACTGGCAAGAAGCAGGAGCGGGACTGAATTCAACTCTGTGTCCTCAAAGCTGGGGCCCTGGTTGTGTCCAGACCTCCCCAGAGGCTGTGGGGTGGACTGTGTTGGTGTGACTGTGTCTGGACAGGGTGTGGAGATGGAGAGTGAGCAGTCAGCAGCCCGGGGGACCCTTAGGAAGGTCTTGTGTGAGGAGGAAGCTTAGGTAAGGGGATCCTAGGAAGTGACCTCACAGAGCCCAACAGAACTTGGAACCCTGGTAACTAGGCACCCACATCCTAAACACAGCCCCCAAGTGAGCTCACTTGTCTAGCACTTGTCTAGAAGGAGCAACATGTTTAGTTGCTGCTTCCCGATGCCCAGGGGCCGGAGCCCCAGGAAAGCCCCCAAACACCGATGCAGATGCTGGTGCCCCTCAAACGGTCGACGGCTGTGGCCATTTCCCCGGAAGGATGGAAAGGTAACATCGGGAGGCTCAGGGAAGGCCATTCCAAACCAGGCTACCACTGTGGTCCCATCACAGCAGCCCTACATCCCCTCCTCATGTGTGCCTGGAAGGGCGGGTTCATGTGGGTGGACCACCGTGAGCAGGAGCAGTCGGTGAGGTGTTAGAAGCCTGGGGGGGGTCGGTCAGGTTCAAAACCCAGGTCAAGGCCGGCTGGGTGGGACGTGGAGTGCTGGGGTGGCGCCCTTCTGCCTGAGGTTTATCACAAGCCCCTGATGTGTATGTTTTTCCTCAGGGGTGGAATACTGTGCAGACACAGGTATGTGCCTGATCTGGGAGAATTAGGTCCAGAGGGCAGAAGCAGCAGCAAAGACAGCTGGGCAGGGCTCTGATGCCTCTGGGACAGAGCCAGTCACTGTCTTTGCAGAGCTCCAGACAGGAGATCAGCGTGGAGCTGGTGGAAGGGGATATTCCATCCATCTCCCCGATGGAGGCGCCGGTGTCCCACAGGACTGGATCAGCAGCTACAGGGAGAGGGTCTGCAGTGGCAGTGATAAAACCCTCAGAGCCACCAGAGGACCCAGCTTCAATCCCGGGAGAACAATCATATCCACCATGTGCTGCAGCAGACCAGGAGGCAGCTGAGAGCCCAGGCTCCAAGCAGGGTGCGCCATCCCCTGCACTGGCTCCTGTAGGATACCAGGAGGCAGAAGAGGCCCAAACCTCTGTGCAGGGAGAGCCATCCCCTGCACAGCCTTCTGCAGGAGATGAGGAGGCAGCTGAGATCTCTGCCTCCATGCTGGGACAGAGATCTCCTGCACAGCCGCCTGCAGGACTCCAAGAGGCAGCTGAGGCCCCAACCTCCGTGCAGGGAGAGTCATCCCCTGCACAGTCTCCTGCAGGAGACCAGGAGGCAACTGAGGCCCCAGCCTCTGTGCAGGGAGAGCCATCCCCTGCACAGGCTCCTGCAGGAGAAGAGGAGGTAGTTGAGGGCCCAGGCTCCAAGCAGGGTGCGCCATCCCCTGTACAGGGGGATGGCGCACCCTGGATCCTGTAGGATACCAGGAGGCAGAAGAGGCCCAAGCCTCTGTGCAGGGAGAGCCATCTCCTGCACAGCCTCCTGCAGGAGACGAGGAGGCATCTGAGGTCCCTGCCTCCGTGCAGGTAGCGCCATCCCCTGCACAGGCTCCTGCAGGAGACAGGGAGGCAGCTGTGGCCCGAATCTCCGTGCAGGGACAGACATCTCCTGCACAGCCTCCTGCAGGAGAATGAGAGGCAGCTGAGGCTCCAGCCTCCACTCAGGCAGAGCCATTCCCTGCACAGGCTCATGCAGGAGAACAGGAGGCAGCTGAGGCCCCAGCCTCTGTGCAGGGAGTGCCATCCACTGCACAGACTCCTGCAGGAGAACAGGAGGCAGCTGAGGCCCCAGCCTCCGTGCAGGGAGAGCCATCCCCTGCACAGGCGCCTGCAGGAGACAGGGAGGCAGCTGAGGCCAAATTCTGCGGCCTGGGAGATCTGGCTCGCGAACCTCCCTCATTAGCACCTCCAATCACACCTGTTCCACCTGCTCCATTACCACACATTTCCTTCCCCACCCTGCTTATTGTATTTGTTTCTTTCTTGGTTCCTTTCATTGCTTTGTTTTTATTGTTTATATCTTGAATATTTAAAATAAATTTAACTTTCATCTTTTAACAATTTACTGTTTTTCATTTTAAATTGTACACTTCATGAGCATCAAGTACATTCACAATGCTGTGCATCCATCACCGTTGTCTGGGTTCAGAATATTTCATTCTCCAAAAGGAAACCCTATTCTAAAAGCAGTCACTCCCCATTTCTCGCTCGGGCCCTGGCAACCCCTGATCTGTTTTCTGTCACTTTTTTTTTTTTAATCTGTTCTGGATGTTTCCTATAAGTGAAATCATGCCGTAGGTGGCCATTGTGTCTGCCCACTCATTTTCACACGGCCTGATAGCTTTTCCTTTTCTGTTTTTATTTGAAATAGAATTTCTCTAAATTGATAGGAAAATCCCAGATGGAGTCTAGACTTGATGTATCAAAGAAAGCCCTTTTGGTAAATATGTGCATAATCTTGGGGTACAGACTGTTGTTTTAAGTGGGACACCAGAGCCAGAAGCCACACACGAAACGCGTTGCTCTTCGTGCGGCCAAAACAAAAACAAGAAAAGGATTGAAAGCTGGAAAGTCAAACCATAAACTGGAACGTATCCTCATAACACAAGGCCAGGGAAAGGTTACGCCTCCTTGTGGTCCAAAAAAATGCTCAAAAGTCAGAGTTTTAAAAAGAGATAAAGAGCAAACACATTCAACGCCAACAAGAGGCGCTACACAGGGGCAGCATGTGTCAGAGATGCTTGAGCTCCCCGAGGAGGAGACGCGCACATGGAGACACTGTGGAGAGGGCACTGGGCCCCATCAGATGAGCAGGGGTCCAATGTGGTGACGACAAGCCCTGGTGACAATGTGAGGAAGCAGAGGCCCCAGTAGACCCCTAGAGACAAGTGTGAAAGGACACTCCTCTCTGGGGACCAGCCTGCAGGACCCATCGCTGTCCCCAGGGGCACGCCTGTACTGGCGGTGCTGATCCCAGGACTTCATCCCACAGAAATTCCTGCCCAACTTTTCAAAGATGTATTTTCCAGACTATTCATCACAGCACTGGTTGCAATAGCAAGCAATTGGAAGGAATGCTACTGTCCATGGCGAGGAGATGGGCTCCATCTGTCCCATCTGTAAGACCACGTATATGTGATATCAGCCGGGAGACACGCATCTATGAAAATGAATCTGTGTGTGAGCAAGAGACAGAGAGAGACAGACAGAAAGAGAGAGACAAAGCCAGAGAGATACGCACCAAATCGTCCACGGGGTTCACCTCTGGGGATGGGAATTCCCACTCGCTTCTCTTCTCCTTTAGGGGCCTGCGTGATGTTTCAACTTGATAGAATGTGCCTCTATTCCTCTTATAATTCTAACAAGAATAAAATCACATGGTTAATGTTATCCATTTATCACTCATCTTTGGACTGAAGTACATTATTTAGTTTTTCTTTGTAAAAGTTTTTATTACAAAGACAATGAACTTTTATTATAGTAAAAGAATGAATTCTAAGGGAATTAAGAATTAAGTGGAAACTGAGGAGTGCCCTTAATAGGCAGTGTTCACCGTTTCAGTCCTTTGCATTTGTATGCACGTGTGTGTGCGCGTGTGTGCATGTGCACATTCAGCTGTGTGCATCTGTATGCACATGGGTATGTCTATGTGCAAGTGTGTGTGGGTGTGCACTTGCGGCTATCGTGTGGGAAGGACTGCAGGGAGTGTGCTCTTCTGGAACCTGATTTCCCCAGGGCTGGACCCTGGCCAGTCAATCCTCTTCCTCCCCTGCGTCGGCCTCAGAATTTCCTAAGAGCCTCTGCTGGGCAACACGGATCATTTCTGATTTTTCACTCCCGTCAGCATGCTGAAAGGAACACCTGCATCCATAAATCTCTACTTCTTTAGGACCGATCCCTAGAGGTGGAGATTCTGGCTCATAATGTAAACGTGATGTTAAGGTGTTGGTCACAGTCTGACACCCAAGGTCTCCTTCTACGCTGTGATCTTGTTTGGGAACGGGGATTCCAGAAACCCTGAAGCAGAGACCTGAGGGGGGGAGGGAGAAGGAGGAGCAGCTAGGATGCAGGGGATGAAGGTACCTGGGGTGACCTGCCCAGCTGGAAGGCCCCACTCCTGTTCCTTCTGGCCCTACCACTCCCCTCACCCCTGGCCCCGCCCCTACCACACCTGACTCCGCTTTGGCCTTGCCCATGCCCCTCCTGCTCCCTAACTCACCTGAGCTGAGCAGCCTGGCCTGCCATCCAGGACAGATGATGATGAGGGTCTGGACACTCCTGCCTGCTCCCTCTCCCTCCAAGCAGAGAGCCCCATCCTCAGTAGGGAAAGCACATCTAGGACAGAGCAGTGAGTCACAGGGACCTCCTTGAAGATACTCCCTCCAGGGGGAGTTCTCAGTTGCAACAGCAGGACCCACTTGAGCTTGTGTGAGCAGAAGTGACTTTGACAAGACACAGTGGAGGTGTCATAGAAGGTGCCAGAAGGTCAGAGCATGGGGCTGGAGGCTTTGGAGAAGGTCATTGTGCCAAAGCACACCTCAGGGTCTTCCAGGAGTGATGGCTGCCTCAGGCACTGTGCCAGCCCCAGCCCACATATCCAGCACATTCAGCCTCTGCGATGGAGGGCCCCTGCTCAGTGGGGATGAGCGAGAGAGCCCTGGTGACCTCGGAGAGGAACTGCCATTGGAGCCTTGGTTTCCTCAAATGTGAAGTGGGGTGGCAGCCGACCTTTCATGGTGGTGTCAGACAAGTTTGCTCAGGCTGCACCTGGAGTGTCCTGCACCTTTTCAGAGCTCAACAGCTACTAGCTGTAATGAAGAGGAATCACGGGAGGAGAGATGGGGCTGGGTCCTGGATCCCCAGCTGGCTGGCTGACTCCTGTGGGACAAGATGGGGTGGAGAAAGGCATTCCAGAGGAACAGCGGAGTCAGAGCGAGTAGGGCATGCCTGGTGGGAGATCAGAGTGGGCAGAGGCGAAGGGCCCCAGGGGCCTCTCAGTGGGGTGACATCAGCAGGAACAGCTCACGGTGATGAGCACTTACCGGGGCCTCTGTTCTCCTCTTGAGCTATTTCCTTGAATCCTCCCCACAACTCCTTGGGGGAGGATCAATTATTGTCTTCATTTCACTGATGAGGAAACTGAGGCTCAAAGAGACTTGCCCCCTCTGTGCCCTGCAGAGTGGCAGAGCCGGGATTTGAACCCAGTGCCTCTTAGACCCCATGGGGCCTGCCTGAGAAGGGCTCCCCCATGCTGAGGGAGGGACCTCTTTTCCCTAAAGTTCTGACAACTTTTGGTCCTGATGCCCAGAAAGACCTCACTCTGCGGGGGGATAGGCTGGTCCTTGGTACTGGGAGAGCCCACAGCGCCCACGGCTGGCCATTCCCCGGCCACCATACCCAGCCCCAGGCAGACGGAGTGGCCCTGTCCCTTTAGTTCAGTGATGGCTGGAGGCCAGAAGGGTGCAGGCCCCAGGGAGGCCAGGACCCTTGAGCCCGAGGAGGCCGCAGTGCAGGACAGTGGTTTGGAATGATCCAAAGTCAGAGAAACAGGGGTCCTAGCGCCTGCTCAGCCTCTTTCTAGCTGGTGATGCAGGTGATGCTCTCAGCCTCAGCTTCCCCATCTGTACAATGAGGAAATGACTTGGCCTCCTGATGGGCTGTTGGGAGACTTCCCTGAGGAATGGCTTGAGTATTTCTAGCCTGGTGCCTGGAGCGTGTTAAGAGCCCCCTGACAGGCTGTCACAGTGGTCTTCCAGGGCGCAGGGTCTGGGAAGGTCCCTCCTCAGGTTCCCTTCCTGCTGCTCTGTTACCGGGAACATTCAACATTGTTTGAGGTGGAGCTGAAGAAGAACCAGGACCACACTGTGTTGCAGGTGACGGAGGCTCAGTGCTGGAAGGAGAGCTGGACATGCTCCATGCCACCGTCTAGGCCTTGTGCTGTGACACCCTGTGAGCCCGCCACAGATAAAGCCTCCTCCTGTGTGGATCCAGCTGCTGTGGTTTATTCACTTATTGCTTCATTCACCCAGTCATTCCTTCACTCATTCCCTCACTCACTCACTCCTGCACTCATGTACTCATTCATGCATTCGTTCATTGTTTACTCACTCATTCACCCAATACGCTCTGGTCCCTGCCATGGGCCGAGCACTGTAACTTCACCAGTATGACCCGATGTGGTCCCTGTCCACCTGGAGCTCACATCCACGGTGTGACCTGAAAGAGGGCTGTCCCTTGGGATAGTAGTGGTGATGAGCACCAGGAATCCACTTCTGAAAGTAGAGGTCACCCATGCAAAGAAAAGAACGGAGAAAACCCATGCTTGGCACTTCATCGACAAAAAAAAAATTAAAAGTTAAGTAAAATAAAGATATCCTATATTTAACAAAATGTGGGTTCTAATCACAAGTGTGCACTCATTCCTACAACCAATGAGAAGTAATCCAGAGTGGACTGGGTATTTGTAACACATTTTTACGGCCAATAATAGCATTTCAGTAACATGTTCCAGGGGCCTCACGATTTTCCTAAGGCCTCTGTGATCCTCTAACACTTAAATCTTTCTCCTTGGAAGCCTCTGTCCTGTCACCCTCCTTGTTAATGGCTCTTCCACTGTTCAGGGGCCTACCCTGCACGGCCACACTCGTCAGTGAATCTCCACGTTGTTGGGACAGGCTGCCCGCGTTCCTCCCTCAGCCTCACGAGCTCCTGTTGCTTTGGCAAGGTTGGTGTTTTACTGGGTGATCACCTGGCATCTTTCTTTGCAGCGGTTTGCATCTTCCCATGCTGTGTCTCCTCCGAAGACTCCGGGAGGCAGGCCTTTTGTCCCCATCTTACAGGTGAGGAAGCTCAAGTCCAGAAGGCTGGACGACCTGCTCCAAGTCACAGCCAGCATGGAGCCTCGGCAGGGTTTGGGCCCCCAAAGCAGACAAGGTTGAAGGGCAAGTGGTTTGTTTTCAGGTGATGGAGAGGCCCGAGGGAGACCATGGGGGAAGGGAGCCTGGGGGAGGAGAGCCAGTGCGGGCCTGACGAGGGAGCACTGAGGTGAGCATCCATCCTAGTCCTGTTGGGAGACGAGATCCCACCCGGACTGGCTCTGTCCCTGTGGGTGGAGGGTTTACCCCGGGTCATGAAGGCTTCTGTGCTACAGGCTGGCACAGGCTTGCAGGAGAGAAAGCTCCCGGTGCAGGAGAGAGCCCTCAGGCAGAGAGTGGATGCAGGTGCTCCAGGGGGGACACTGTGGGCCTGCTGTGGACTGGCTTCCCAGGGACTGCAGGGACTCAAGTGGGCTGAGGGAACTGAAGGGCAGCAGCAGCAATGTCTGCAGCGGGGGTCTGCACACATGTCCCACACATGCCCCCAGAAAGGCTGCTCTGCATGGCATTTCTCCTCCCAGATGCGTAGTTGGCCCAAACCGCCCCTCCACTCCATACTCCCAATTCCTTTCCACTCGTCTCAGGTTACTAGAAATTCAGAATATTTAGTTGGTGTTGGAGCCCAGAGACTTTTGTTTGTCCTGCCCATGTTCTAACATTGCTGGCTTTTTAAAGACCTCAGGGCTTTGACTCCAAAACAGCAAGATGATGAGGATCCCAGAGAGCTTTCTGGAAGCAAGACTTTATGCTTTGCAATACTGCCATCCCACCAGCTCTTCTCAAAATCCCTCCGGGACACAGACTCACAATCTTGGTCCTCAGATTGCTGAAAGGATGAGCCTTTAGAAAGTGATCGGGGTGGGGCGGCAGGACACACCAAATGGTTGAGTGAGGAATTCAGCCAATCCTCTTCCCGGAAAGCCATGATCACACTGGACGCGATGTCAGAAAACAACTTCTGGGAAGAGACCAAAGACATACAACCAACTGAGGAGCATTTGAAGCTCAGGGAAGAACAGTGAGAGTCGTGGTGTTTTGGCCCAGGGCAGGTCCCGTCCCCACCCCCTCAGTGTGACGGCCCTGTGAGTGGCGCAAGGACCTGAAGGGGGGGGGCTTCACTGTCAGAGGTTTGTCCACTTGATGTCGCCATGGGTGGACAAAGCCCGGCCCCTAAGCATTTCTGGAAACAGTAGCCATCTCAGTGGCAAGCTGACGTGGCAAGTCAACTTTTCAGCCGCCTGAGGTTGGATCTAGAACAGAGCAGCGAATCAGCCAGGAAAGTGAGACGGACAACCACACAATGAGACAGACACAGCGGCCTTGATGGGCTGCACATGACCCCCAGGGGGTCTGAAATGTTGTGTGCTTGTGCAGGCCTGTGCCCAATCAGGTGAGACCAGGAAGATGGGCATTGTGGGGAAGCTTAGAGACCTTCCACCAGCCTAGGCCCTGCCCCCAGGTGTTGCTGCCTCCCAGGAAGTCCAAGTTGACTGAGGGGACAATGCCCAGCCCTGTCGAAGGTCCCTGTCCACTCTGGGGCTCCCATGGAGAGAGGCCTTCCCACCTGCAAACTTCTCCCCAGGTCTTCTTCAGAGGCTGAAACGAGGTGCTCTCAGAGCAGAGAAGATGGTGAGCAGTGAGGAGAGGCTCCTGAGGAGTCGGCCCTCCTGGGGAAGGAAGCAAATGAACTGGGAGGGTGGAGTGGTCCCTGCTTGCTCTGGCCTCAGCCTCTTCAGTGTACATCTCCCTCCTGGAGGAGACAGGAGCCCAGGGAACCCGGGAGAGCACACCCGGGTCACGATGAGCAACACTCCCAAGGAGGAGGATCTGAGCTCAACGCAGGATCAGCCCAGGTAGGAAGGGAGCCTTTCGCAACCAGGACACTCGAGTCAAGGTCAGCGTGCCCCTGCAGGGATGATCTCCCTGCCTGTTCTACACGTCCCTGTGGACCACTGACTGCTTAGGCACTGGCTTCTGACCAACAGACCCAGCACAAGTGACAGGACGACCCTTCTCAGATTCCATCACTGAGGCTGTCATTCTCTCTCACTCGCTCTCTTGTGTTCCCTCTTCCCTCTTCCCTTGTTCCCCTCTCTCAGTCTGTCTAACCCCTGGACCTGGGGACATACATGGATGTCCTGAGCTCCCCTATGCAGAGGCCCACATAGAAGAAAACCAAGGGAGTGCCCTGGCCAACAGACAGAAAGGAGCCGGGCTCTCAGTGAAGCTGCTCCTGACCGAGCCCACAAGAGTAAGCTTGACAGCACATCTCACCCTGTTCCAGCCTCAGTGGAGGCCACAGCCCCAACATGGAAGTCGTCATGAGCAGAGGCTCCAGCTCAGTTGTGCAGGATTCCTGGTCCACAGAGATGGAGAGAGAGAGAATATTTGCGGTTTAAAGATGCAGGGTGGGGAGCAGTGTTCTCAGAGAGGAGGAGACACCTCACACCATCTCCCAGTTCCTGGGTCTGGCCTGCCCTTCTCCTTCCTCTCCCCTCCAGGCTATCTGCAGCCACAGTGCCCACCTCTCTAACCTCCTCTGGCCAAACTCACTTCTGCCTGGGTGTCTCCACACCAGCAGTGCCTTCTCCCTGGCACGCTGATCACAGGTGAGTGCAGCGCTGGGTCCTCCTGTCATTCTGGTCACAGCAAATGTCACCTCAGTCAGGCCTTTCAGACCCTCCTACCCAGTGAGACCCCAGCCCTCCCTGCAGGACACTCTTTATTTTCATTCCAGTTCATGCTCTTCTCTTTCACGTGTCTCTGATTTTGTGCTTTTGTCCATCTGCCTCCAGACTGAGCTCCTGGTGGGCAGGGACCACTGGGTAGATTTCAGTACCACCCTTGGGACCACCAGGGCTCCCGGCCCAGGGTGAGGGCTTGGCACATAGCTGCCGAATGAACAAATAGGGGCATCTTGGATCCCTCCTTCCTGCTTTTGCTCCACTCAGTCGGTGAAGAGGAACACTAGTAATAGGAAGTGCAAGTGGGTCCTGAGGCAGGCGGAGGGTCAGCATGACTTCTGCATGACTCCTCCTTTCTCCAATTGCTCCAACAAAGCTCAGTGGGCACCACTGACACAGGAGGCTGCCACCTGATGGCCAGCACAGGAACTGCAGCCTCGGGCAGTGACAGCACAGCACCAGGCAGGCATGTATTTCTTATGGAGAAATGCCTATCCAAATGCATTGCCCATTTTTCATTGTGCTATTTGTATTTTATTGTTGAGAGGGGAGAATGTATTATATATTGTCAATAGTAGACCCTTATCAGATATGTAAAGATCTGTAAACATGTTCTCCCCTTCTGTGAGTTGTCTTTTCACTTTCTTGATCATGTCTTTCAACGCACTCAAGTTTTAATTTGATGAAGTTGAATTGATCTGTTTTCCCTTTGGTTGCTTATGTGTTGGGTGCCATAATTATAAAAACACTGCCTAATCCAGGGCCATGTTTTCTTCCAAGAGTTTTATAGTTTTAGGTCTTACATTTACATCTTTGATGGTAAGAAGATGTAACATTTTTGTATATGGTGTAGGTAGGGGTTCACCTTTATTCTTTCACATGTGGATATCCACCTGTCCCAGCACTACTTGTTGAAAAGATTATTCCCTCCTCATTGTCCTGGCATCTCAAATAATTCTAGAATCTGTGGTTGTTGCAGGTGGTGTGACTCACAGTTCCTCAGAATTTTTCTTTACACGAAGGTTGCTTTTCTCTGGCCTTGTGGACTTTCACCCACTGCATTTGTAGACTGATCATTAGCAAAATAATCATATCACGTACTTTGACTAGTTTTTTCTTTGCTTGCGGTGAGTATGTAAGTCAACACCCTGTTACTCCCTGATGGCTGGGTGGACCACATTGCACCATTGTTCTGGCCTGGATTATCACTGTATCCTTCTAACTGGGTTCTCTGCCTCTATATTTGACCCACAATCTATCTCCAATGCACCAATTGGAGTGACCCTTTAAAACCAGATGTCACACCCTGACATTGTGAAATCTCTCCAGGGGCTCTCCATTTCTCTCAGGGGGAAAGTTCAAGTCCTTATGCTGGACCTCAAGCACCATACAGTTGGTCCCACACTCTCTCTGACATCATCTTTGGCCAGTCATCCCCTGTACCTCTGCACTCCATTATGCTCCTGGTACATGCCAGGCACTCTCCCACCTGTAGACTTGCACTCTATGTTCCTTCCATTTGGAATCCTCTTCCACATGATGATTTCATGCCTCATCTTCTTCACTATCTTTAATTCTGTGTTCAAATGTCATCTTGCTGAGGCTGTATTGACCATGTCATTTAAAATATAAACTATCCTCTTGTCCTGACACTCCCTATCCAACTTGTTCTCCTTTCATTTTTCCCCTTAGCACTAACACCCTATAAAATAATATATAATGATAAGAATCAGGGTTCAATCAGGACACGGAAACCAACCAATAGATTGAGCAGGGACAGTTTATATAATGAACAATTAACCATAAACCTTTAAAGGGAACTATAGAGAATAGCCCAGAATTACAGTAGAGTAGTTAAGAAAGAAACAATTTTGGGAGAGGACCCCCCTCGCCAAGGCTGCCTTCAGGGCTTGTTGGAGAAGGAATGATTGCAGCACAGGGATGGTAGAGAAGATTGTCATGTTTCCCAAGGCCAGTACCGGTCCCTGGTCAGGGCAGAGCTCAGCAGGTAGGGAACAGCAGGCTGAGACTGGCAAACAGGAAAGCCCTGTCCCCTCCCAGGTGCAGGTAGGCTGAGGCTGGGATGCCTACTGGATTCACTGGGATTCCACTTGCAGGGGTGCCACTCATTCTCCTTATTAAGCCATCAAAGGGGATCCACTGAATCCACTGTGGATCACCCACTGTGGGTGAGTCCCTGTAGACACCCTTGAATTGTGCCACTGTTGGTTGTACTGCAGGAGAAAGAAAAAGAAAAGAATGGAAGCACCCTGGAATTAGGAAGGAAGGCCCTTTGTCCTAAACCTTCTCTGACAAAGCTTAACCCCTGCCAGGTGCAAAAGAGAAATGTCTACTGGGTGCAGCTCCATTATTGCAGAACAGACAATAGAGGCCAACACTCTGATGTTGTTACACAGGGGCAACCCATTGATAACTGGCAACATAATTCCCTTATTATTTTGTTTATGTATTCCATGCTTTTACTTCCAACTTGCCTCTATTGCTTTATTTGAAGTAAGATTTTGAAGACAACATATGGTTGTATCAAGGTTTCTAAAAAAAGGTATTTTGAACCCCCAAAATGCCATTATTAGATCAAAACAACAGAAGAATTAAAAGTAGAAAGTAGCTATACTATCAGTATATGCCTTAAGTAAATAGTTTATTGTCAAATTCCTCTTATATAAGAAAGCACCATGCAGTTACATTTTAATGATGTTAGCCTCAATAATCTAGTATAATAATAAACTCCTTTGTAATGAGTAACTATATAAAATGAAGTTACAATAATTTACAATTTATGTCTGTGACATGACCCAACTACTCTCTACAAGCACCACTGAAATCTTGATTGATGCTTGGCTACCTTGTTCTACTAGAACTAACGGGAATATTTCACTGCCAACAAATTCTGTTTACCTGCTGTGTAGTTTATAAGGGTTGAATTCTTCTCTACTTGAAAATCACCATTTTTATCTCTCCATATGGATACCTGTTTAATGGCAGATAGCTTTGCAGCCAGTATAGTTTTTTTCGGGAGAGTCTTATATAAGAAGTCATAAAAAATGGGTATAAATAACTTACATTTAGGAAATTTTTCTTTTTCTTTTTCGTTTCCCTGCTTGGAAAGATTTGCCTTGAGCTAACATCTGTTGCCAATCTGCCTCTCTTCTTTCTCCCTTCCCAAAGCCCCAGTACATAGTTCTATATTCTACGTGTAAGTCCTTCTAGTTCTTCTATATGAGCCACCACCACAGCATAGTCAATGAGAGACGAGTGGTGTGGTTCACGCCTGGGAACTGAACCTGGGACGCCAAAGCGGAGCATGCCAAACTTTAACCACTAGGCCATCAGGGGTTGCTCCAGGAAATTTTTCTAGAAAAAAATTGGAATCAAGATGTATGATTTATTTCTAAAAATTTCATCACATACTTTAAAACATGAAATGCTCGGAGTGACGTCAGCATCATGGCGGAGTGAGCTTTCCCGTGAATTCTTCCCCCACAAAATACAACAAAAGTAACAGCCACAGACAAACAACGGAATCCCAGACAGTCAAAAGCTGGAGCGGAGGGATCCACACTGCCGCACATCTGAGAGCGGAACGTGCTGGGCCCCCGGAGGAAGTGGGGAGAGGTAAGGAGAACTCCGCTCCCTCCCCATCAGATCAGCGATCCGGTCCGCGCGGCTCCCAGACAGGGGGGAGGGGCGGCCCTCGGCGGGAAACTGCAGCTCTTCGGGCGCTCTCAGCCAGTGGGAAACTCCCGCACAGAGGGCTCAGAGGAGCCACAGGGCTACCATCAACATCTGAGCAACCCAGAGAGCGGATAAAGAGGGGCAAACGAGAAGCCTCCCACGTCAGGGACCCAGAGGTCAAAAGAGAGAGCTCCCCCCTCCCCACAACCCGGAGTCTGCAGCTCGACCAGATCTAGCGGTCCGAGGCAGACCTGAATAAATTGGACTGGACCCGTGGATCGCAGTGGGGAAAAGAAACAAAACAAAACTGCGGATCGCAGCAGAAAAACTGGGGCAGAGCGCAGGGGGCTTAGACTACACAGCCCTTCACCACCACACAGTGGCGGCAGGTGGAAAGTGCAACCAGAGACTTCCAGGATGAGGAAAACCAAAACCAACACAGGAACCACAATGCAAAAATATATGAAATCACCAGACCAGAAACAAAATGACAAGCAACCAGAAATCAACCCCGAAGACACAGAAATACATAAACTAAATGACAGAGATTTCAAAATAGCTATCATAAAAACACTCAACGAAATACGAGACAACACAGACAAACAATTCAATGAGATTAGGAGTTTCTTCACAAAAGAGATTGAAATCATAAAGAAAAACCTATCAGGGCTGATGGAGATGAAGAACACAATGGAGGAGATAAAGGAGAATCTGGAATCTTTAAAGAACAGAGCTGACAATATGGAGGAAAGAATTAGTACTTTAGAGGATAGGAATACAGATATACTCCAGATGGAAGAAGAGAGAGAACTAAGACTAAAAAGAAATGAAGAAAGACTCCGAGAAATATCGGACTCTATTAGAAAATGTAACATAAGAATTATAGGTATTCCTGAGGGAGAGGAGAGGGAAAGAGGAACAGAGAGCCTATTCAAGGAAATAATAGCTGAAAATTTCCCAAATCTGGGGAAGGAGCAGGAAATACCAGTAAGCGAAGCCAACAGGACCCCTATATATATTAACAGACAAAGGCCTTCACCACGACACCTAGTGGTAAGGCTAGCCAGGGTCAACGACAAAGAAACAATATTAAGGGCAGCTAGACAAAAACAAAAAATAACGTACAAAGGAACTCCCATCAGGCTCTCAGCGGATTTCTCAACAGAAACTTTTCAGGCTAGAAGAGACTGGAATGATATATTCAAAATACTAAAAGACAAAAACTTTCAGCCAAGAATACTCTATCCAGCAAAAATATCCTTCAAATATGATGGAGAAATAGTAACTCTCCCAGATAAACAAAAGCTAAGGGAGTTCATGGCCACGAGACCGCCACTACAAGAAATACTCAAGAAGGCCCTCAGGCCTGAAAACAAGAAGAGAAAGGGAACACAAAGCTTGGAGTAAGGAGAAAAGTAGGCAGACAAAATCAGAGAAATAGTAGATCTTTTCCGGAATAGGTTAGCAACCACTTAAATGCTAAACTCAAAGATCAAAGGAAGAAATTCACCAAAAATAAATTTAACCTCATCACTGTAAACACACAGCCACAACACAAGATAGAATAAGGTATAACAAGAGCAACTTAGAAGGGGAAGAGGAAAGTGACTGAATTGACTTAGTATAAGGAAATAGGAGGCTATCAGATAATGGACTATCTCATACAGAAGATTTTTTGCCCAAACCTCAAGGTAACCACTAAACAAATAATCAAATTAAAACCACATATGATAAACAAAGAGAAAACTAGAAGAATCATAAGACAGAACAACCAAACTGAATTGGCAGTCCAAAACAAATGGGACAAGAAACAAAGGAAATACAAAAGAACCAGAAAATAAGTGACAAAACAGCAACATTCAACCCTCATATTTCAATAATTACCCTAAATGTAAATGGATTGAACTCTCCAATCAAAAGATACAGAGTGGCAGGATGGATTAAAAAGCAAGACCCAACAATATGCTGCCTTCAGGAAACACATCTTAGCACTAAAGACAAGCACAGGCTCAGAGTGAAAGGATGGAAGACAATACTCCAAGCTAATGGCAAACAAAAGAAAGCAGGTGTTGCCATACTCATATCAGACAAAGTAGACTTCAAGATAAAACAGGTTAAGAAAGACAAAGAAG
Organism: Diceros bicornis minor; assembly: GCF_020826845.1. NCBI lineage: Eukaryota > Metazoa > Chordata > Mammalia > Perissodactyla > Rhinocerotidae > Diceros > Diceros bicornis. The sequence continues at coordinate 77,191,617 of NC_080750.1, read as the reverse complement.
GGAAATATATAATGATAAAAGGGACACTCCATCAAGATGACATATCACTTATAAATATATATGCACCCAACATAGGAGCACCAATGTACATAAAACAACTATTAACAAACCTAAAAGGAGAAATCAACAACAACACAATAATAGTAGGGGATCTTAACACCCCACTTACAGCAATGGATAGATCATCCAGACAAAAAGTTAATAAAGAAATATTAGACTTAAATGAAAAACTGGACGAGATGGACCTAGTAGACATATACAGAGCACTCCACCCAAAAACAGCTGACTACACATTCTTCTCAAGCGCGCATGGAACATTCTCTAGGATAGACCATATGTTGGGAAACAAAGCAAGCCTCAATAAATTTAAGAGGATTGAAATCATAACAAGCATCTTTTCAGACCATAAGGCTATGAAACTGGAAATGAACCAGGAAAAAAAAACTGGGAAAGTGACAAAAATGTGGAGATTAAACAACATGCTACTGAACAACCAATGGATCATTGATGAAATTAAAGGAGAAATCAAAAACTATCTGGAAACAAACGAAAATGATAACATGCCATATCAAACCATATGGGACGCAGCAAAAGCGGTCCTGAGAGGGAAACTCATAGCGATACAAGCCCACCTTAACAAACAAGAAAAAGCCCTAATAGGCAACCTTAAATTACACCTAACAGAACTAGAAAAAGAAGAACAAACAAAGCCCAAAGCCAGCAGAAGGAGAGAAATAATAAAAATCAGAGCAGAAATAAATGATATTGAGACCAAAAAAACAGTAGAAAGGATTAATGAAACAAAGAGTTGGTTCTTCGAGAAGATAAACAAAATAGACAAACCCTTAGCCAGGCTAACTAAGAAAAAAAGAGAAAAGGCTCAAGTAAATAAAATTAGAAATGAAAGAGGAGAAATTACAACGGATACCATGGAAATACAGAGGATTATAAGAGAATACTATGAGAAATTATATGCCAACAAATTGGACAATCTAGAAGAAATGGATAAATTCTTAGACTTATACAACCTCCCAAAATTGAACCAAGAAGAAATGGAGAATCTGAATAGACCAATCACAAGTAAAGAGATTGAAATAGTAATCAAAAACCTCCCAAAAAATAAAAGTCCAGGACCAGATGGCTTCTCCAGTGAATTTTACCAAACATTCAAAGAAGATTTAATACCCATCCTCCTCAAACTATTCCAAAAAATAGAGGAAGATGGAACACTTCCTGAATCATTCTACGAGGCCAACATCACCCTGATACCGAAACCAGACAAAGACAATACAAAGAAAGAAAATTACAGGCCAATATCGCTGATGAACATTGATGCAAAAATCCTCAACAAAATATTGGCAAACCGAATACAACAATATATTAAAAAGATCATACACCATGATCAAGTGGGATTTATACCAGAGACGCAGGGATGGTTCAACATCCGCAAATCAATCAACGTGATACATCACATCAACAAAACAAAGAATAAAAACCACATGATCGTCTCAATAGACGCAGAGAAGGCATTTGACAAGATACAACATCCATTTATGATAAAAACTCTCAATAAAATGGGAATAGAAGGAAAGTACCTCAACATAATAAAGGCCATATATGACAAACCCACAGCTAACATCATACTCAACGGGGAAAGACTGAAAGCCATTCCTCTGAGAACAGGAACGAGGCAGGGCTGCCCACTCTCACCACTCCTGTTCAACATAGTACTGGAGGTTTTGGCCAGAGCAATTAGGCAAGAAAAAGGAATAAAAGGAATCCAAATAGGTAACGAAGAAGTGAAACTCTCACTATTTGCAGATGACATGATTGTATATATAGAAAACCCTACAGAATCTGTTGGAAAACTGTTAGAAACAATCAACAACTACAGCAAAGTTGCAGGGTACAAAATCAATCTACAAAAATCAGTTGCATTTCTATATGCTAATAATGAACTAACAGAAAGAGAGCTCAAAAAGATAATACCATTTACAATTGCATCAAAAAGAATAAAATACCTAGGAATAAATCTTACCAAGGAGGTGAAGGACCTATACAATGAGAACTACAAGACATTATTGAGGGAAATCCACGATGACATAAAGAAATGGAAAGATATCCCATGCACGTGGATTGGAAGAATAAACATAGTTAAAATGTCTATATTACCTAAAGCAATCTACAGATTCAATGCAATCCCAATCAGAATCCCAATGACATTCTTCACAGAAATAGAAAAAAGAATACTAAAATTTATATGGGGCAACAAAAGACCCCGAATAGCTAAAGAAATCCTAAAGAAAAAGAACAAAGCAGGAGACATCACAATTCCTGACTTCAAAACATACTACAAAGCAATAGTAATCAAAACAGCATGGTACTGGTACAAAAACAGACACACAGATCAATGGAACAGAATTGAAAGCCCAGAAATAAAACCACACATATACGGACAGCTAATTTTCGACAAAGGTGCTAAGGACATGCAATGGAGAAAGGAAAGTCTCTTCAATAAATGGTGTTGGGAAAACTGGACATCCACATGCAAAAGAATGAAAGTGGACCATGTGCTATCGCCATACACAAAAATTAACTCAAAATGGATCAAAGACCTGAAGGTGAGACCTGAAACTATAAAACTCATAGAAGAAAATATAGGCAACACACTATTTGACATTGGGTTTAAAGGAATCTTTTCGGATGACATGCCTACCCAGACTAGGGAAACTAAAGAAAAAATAAACAAGTGGGACTTTATCAGACTAAAGAGCTTTTATAAGACAAATGAAATCAGAATCAAGATGAACAAACAACCAACCAGCTGGGAGAGAATATTTGCAAAACATACATCTGACAAGGGGTTGATCTCCATAATATATAAAGAACTCACACAATTGAACAACAAAAAAACAAACAACCCGATCAAAAAATGGGCAGAGGAAATGAACAGACACTTCTCCAAGGAAGATATACAGATGGCCAATAGGCACATGAAAAGATGCTCAACATCACTAATCATCAGGGAAATGCAAATCAAAACAACACTAAGATACCACCTCACGCCCGTTAGAATGGCTATAATCACCAAGACAAAAAACAACAAATGTTGGAGAGGATGTGGAGAAACAGGAACCCTCATACACAGCTGGTGGGAATGCAAATTGGTGCAGCCTCTATGGAAAACGGTATGGAGATTCCTCAAAGAATTAAAAATAGAGATGCCCTATGATCCAGCCATCCCACTACTGGGAATCTATCCAACGCACCTGAAATCAACAATCCAAAGAGGCTTATGCACCCCTATGTTCATTGCAGCATTATTCACCATAGCCAAGAAGTGGAAGCAACCTAAGTGTCCCTCGACTGACGATTGGATTAAGAAAATGTGGTATATATATACAATGGAATACTACTCAGCCATAAAAAAAGACAAAATCGTCCCATTTGCAACAACATGGATGGGCCTGGAGCGTATTATGTTAAGTGAAATAAGCCAGAAAGAGAAAGACAAACACTGTATGATCTCACTCATATGTGGAATATAAACCAACACATGGACAGAGAAAACTGGACTGTGGTTACCCGGGAAGTGGGGGTGGGGGGTGGGGGGTGGGCACAAGGGGTGAAGGGAGTCATATATGGGGTGAAGGACAAACAAAAATGTACAACCCAAAATCTCACAATGTTAGAAACCATTAAAATATCAATAAAAATGTAAAAAAAAAAAAAAAAAAAAAAAAAAAAAAAAAATTAATAAAGAGATCACTGCTCTCAAAACAAAACAAAAAAAAAAAAAAAAAAAAAAAAAAAAAAAAAAAAACATGAAATGCTCAACATGTTTAAAAGCACTTTACCACTCAGTTTACCTTAACAAAGATATAGCAAACATTTTGAGAAATATACTTTCAACAGGAAAGTCCAATTGTAGCTTTATGCTTTTGTAGACCACTCCCAATAACGTGGCTTAAAAAATATAACTGTAAGATTCTCTCAAGAAAATGTATTTCATTTCTATAAAAATCGTTCTTTACAGTGTCTCAATGTTTGTTTCCTACTGAGCTTCTCAATGTTCTTTAGGCTTAACAATATAGTAGAATCAAGCTCCTATAATCTAGCTTTTAATCCCACAATCCGGAAAGCTCTATCTCAAGGTCATCAATGACCTCTTAAATCACCGAATAATATTATTCCCATTTTATAAGTGCGAATACTAGGTTTGAAAGAAGTCAAGTTCATGCCCAATATTGTTTAGCTAGTAAGAGGCAGAGCCCAGATATGACTGACTCCTGCTGTCTGATTCTAAAATCCATAAGCATAACCTCTAGGTATACAGCCAAACGTAACACTCTGTATTCTTGCAACAGAATAAATGCATTTGCTTTTTCCTTAATGTCTGTAACACGGTTCTTAACTATTGCAATGCAGTGGTTTCTCGCTTCCTGTAAATGAGAGTGTTCTTCAAAGTACCTTCCTTCCTCTCTGCTCTTCTCTATACATTCCCTCCACTCCCAGTGCTTGAATTCATTTAACAAGCATTTATTTTATTGAGTCCATACAATTCCAGACCCCATGGAAAAACAATGAAAAAAAACCAGTCCCTGGCCTTGAAGGATTTACAGACTACTAGGGGAGAAAGCACTATAAGCAAGTCCAATACTATTTTCAAAAAAAAAATAAGGTTTGAGTCTGCAGAAACACAGAAGGCATTCTATGCCACACAGCACAGGTTTTCAAGCCTTTTCTGAGGAGGACTACAGTTTTTTAAGAAATAGCGTTTAAAATTTCCAAAAGAGCACGCAAGACCTAGAACTTCCCTGATCCACTGTCCCCTTCCCACTACAAGCCATGTTTTTTCTAAGACTCTTAAGAACATCGTTTGAAAACCACTATATTCTAACATCTTAGTAGTTTTGCCTTTCATGCTTAGGTCTTTAATCTACCTGGAATGGATTTTTGTGTACGGAGTAAAGTAGGATACCAATTTGAATTTTTTCCATACTGATATCTAATAGTCCCAGGACCACTTATAGAAACGCCCCTTCTTTGCCCTCTGCTCTGTAAGAGCACTACTATTAAAAGAAATCAAGTTTCTGGATACACACGGAACTGGATTTGGGTTCTCTACTGTTTTCCACTGGTCTAATACTGTGCTAATACCAAAGTGCTTTAGTTATTATAGCTTTATATATAATAAATCAGGATATCTCATAGAACAAGTCTTCTCACCTTGACCTGCTGCTTAAAAAATATCTTGACTATTCTTAGTCCTTTGTATTTCCATATGTATTTTAGAAAACACACGTAATTTTGAGCTCCCTAATTTCCTGGCAAACTGGTAAAATACCCACAAAACAAATCTAGATCAGTGGTTCTCGACCAGGGCAATTTTAACACCCCCACCTCCCACCCCAGGGACATTCAGCAACGTCTGGAAACATTTTTGGTTGTCACAAAGTGGGGGGTAGGTACTACTGGCCTCTAGTGGGTTGAGGCCTGGGAGATGCTGCTAAGCACCCCACAGTGCACAGGACAGCTGCCACAACAAAGAATTATCCCATTCAAATTTTAATAGTGCCACTTTTGAGAAACCCTGTCCCAAATAAATCAAGGGGCAAATTTGCATGTGCCCATTAAAGGCCAGGGAATGTCTACCAAAAACAATAATTTAATTTTAGAAAAACTGAACTGCCATATGCCAATGAGATTTACCCCAATTCATTAAAAAAAAAAATCATATTATTTGCATTGACCAAAAGGCTTATCTTCCTGTTCTCTATAGCAGTGACGTTGGCAGGAAGCTTATTGGAGGGGTTAAGTCTTTAAAATACAAAGTTATAAAGAAACAAGACATAGCCAGAAGATATTAAAAAAAAAAAACTCATAGAAATCAGTAATAAACAACTCAATAGAAATATGAACAATCTGAATAGACAATTCACTACAAGGAATATTCAAATGACCAATAAACATATATAAAGATTCTCAACCTCATTAGTCACCAGAGAAATATCAATTCAAACTCACGAGAACACCATCCATGCACCAGAACGGCTAAAATTTTAGAAGACTGGACATATCAAGTGTTAACAAGAATGCTGAACAACATAATACCCATATACAACTGGATGTAGTGAAGGGGTTGCATAAACTGGTTCAACCACTTTGGAAAATGTTGGCAGTCTCTACTATAGCTGAACATATCCATACACTATGACCAGCAATGCCATTCCTAGGGATATATCCAACAGAAAATACTTACCTATTTGCAAAAGAATGAACAAGAATGTTCATAAAAGCATTAAAAGCCCAAAGGAGAAACCATCCAAATGTCTAATAACTGCAGAATGGATTAATAAACTGTGATATGTTCATAGAAGGAAATAATATACCACAACAAGAACTACTACTATATGCAACAACACAAATGAATCCCCAAAATACAATGTTAAGCAAAAGTACGCAGACTCAAGAGTACAGATATCACTCCATTTCTATAAAGAGGCAAAACTCATCAATGGTGACAGAAGGGAGGAGAGCAAATACCTGTGCAGAGAAAGGATAGTGACTAGAAAGAAGCATGAGAAGGGGCTGTAGGGTGTTGGGAATGTCCTATTTTTATCTAGGTGGTAGATACACGAGTGTGTTTACTTTGTGAAAATTCATCAAGCTATACACTTAGGATTTGTATGCTTTTCTGTATTTAGCTTATATCTTATTAAAGAATTTGCTTAAAAATATAAAGAATACAACCCTGATTTACCGCATCTGATGCTTCAAGAGACTATTCTAAACCCTATTCTAGCCCTAACTCACAATGATGTTAAAATGCAAGTTTTGTATATATTGACAACTGATTTTTTACCAAGGCACAAAGGCAATGCAGTGGATAAAGGGTAGCCGTTTCAATAAATGGTGCTGAACAATGAGCTATCCATAGGCAAAATAAATGAACTTGGATCCATACCTCACACCATATACCAAAAATAACTCGAAATGGATTTTAGACTTAATGGTAAAACCTAAAACTATATTTGATAGAAAAACACTTGTATTCAAAATATATAAAGAACTCTCAAAACTTAACAATAAGAAAAAAAAAACAGGCAAATATTCGAACAGACATTTTATCAGAGAAGATACACAGATGGCTAATAAGCACACAAAAAGACGCTCAACATCATAAGTTATCAGAGAAATGCTGATTAAAACCACAATGAGATACAACACTACATGCCTATTAGAATGGCTGACAAGACTGACCATACCAAGTGTAAGCAAAGATGTAGAGAAATGGGAACTCTTGGACACTGCTGGTGGGAATGTAAAATGGTATAATGTATAAACACTTTGGGAAACAGTTTGGAAGTTTCTTAAAGAGTTCAACATAAGTGATCCACTCACTCCACTCTTAGGTATTTGCCCATAAAAAGGAAAGCACATGTCCATAACAAAGACTTACATACAAATGTTCATAGCAGCTTTATTTGCAATAACCCAAAACTAGAAACAACTCACATATACATCAACACGTGACTGGATAAACAATTTGTAGTATATCCACAGAACAGAACATTACTCAGCAACACAATGGAACAAATTGTTGATACACACAACATGGGTGAATTTCAAAAGAATTATGTTAAGTGACAGAAGCTAGACAAAATCAGTGTACAAATTGTCTGATTCCATTTATATAAACTCTCGAAAATGCAAACTAATCTCTAGTGATAGAAAGCAAATCAGTGGTTCTTGGGGGAGAGGAAGTCACAGAGGGGTGGGAAGGAGGGATAACAAAGGTGCATGAGAAAACTTTTGAAGGTAATGGATATGTTCACTATCTTGACACTGACTGAAATTTTCATAGAGGTACACCTTATGGTGGAGGTCATAACTTATCAAAGCATACCATTTAAATAAATGCAGTTTGTTTTCTCAAGTATATTACAATAAAGCTTTTCTAAAAATAATACAGGTTGTATATAAATATTGTAAACCAGAGTTCTTATAATTAGCTCAAAATCAACTCCATTCATTCACACAACAAATATTTATCTAGCACCTACTATATGCCAAGCACTCTGCTAGGTTCCAGGGTTACAATGGTGAGCAAACTGACATGGTTCCTGACCTCATGGAGAACACAGTCTGCTAGGGGAAGCAGAGATTAATAAAAGATGCACACAGACACATGGATAATAAAAACTTCACAGACAAGTGCTGTCAAGGAGACAAGCACAGTGAGATGACACAAAATAACAGGGAAACCAAATCTGATCTAACGGAAAGGTCAGTATGGCTCCCTCAAGGAAGCGACATTTAAGCAACACCTAATGGAAGAGGAGGATAACAAGTTGAAGATGTAACTTTCCTCTGAAGAGACACTAACACAAGCAAAGGCTCTGAGGCAGAAGAAAGCATGACCCTTTGAAGGAATGGAAAGAAAGTCAAAAGGGCTAAGGGTCAAAACAGTGTAGACAACACTATTGGTCACCTCTCCAGTACTATCCCATCTCCTCTTTCTCACTCCTATCAGAATCACACTTAGGTTCCAGCAGCCACCCTCCTCCACACATAGTCATGTGCTTTAGAGGAAGATGACTCCATTCTTGATTTTAGGAAGTGGATACTGTTGCGACTTAAGTCAGTCATGGCCACCTCTTTTCTCCCTGCCAGTGATTAGTTAAAGAATGGCATGAGTGAAAGCAGGAAAAGAAGTTATTGCATGCTCTAAACAAGAGATGGTAGTTTGGACCAGGGAGTTGTCAATGGAGATAGAGATTTGCCCGGAGAAATAAGGTAGAGTAACATGTACACGATGTCTCCTAGGTTTCTGGCTTAGGCAAATAAAGATCAATCTTTTCCATATAGTCAAAGCCAGAGAAATATTTTTTAAAAATGAATAGTCTTATGTTATTCTTAATATATTTCTCTTAAATAAACCTAATTAGAACTAGTCAAGGATCATACCTAAAACATATCTCATCCTCATGCAGGATACTGGCTTCAGAAGTTCATGCAGACTTATCAAGAATGAATGAGGCTAACTAGATTTTGTCTTACAATACAAATCAATGTTTTCTAAAATTCTAACCTATAATTAACAATCCTGCCTACAAATAACATCAATTTCTGAATATCATTTGTTTTGTCTTGCCTGCTTCAAAAAATGATTTAAGCTAGCAAAATGTCCAAATCAATTAAAAGCCAAACCAAGAATAAAGTAGTCCAAGGATTTCTGACCACTCTTGTGTTATCTAAAAATAATTCCAGAGAAATTAGATGGAGGTACCTAATCAATTATGCTCATCAAATTTATCAAATTAGGTCTCATAACAACAGTAATGAAGGTTCCTGTTACACATACCAACAGACCCAGGCAAAACTATAACCTACCTTGACAAGTTGATGAAGTGCCATTTCTTTCAGAAGGTGGCGTACTTGGACTGTTGAAATGACGTGAAGTTCCTCGGTCCTCGCCATCATTTGTAAAATTCTTTGAATGGCACATACAACGACTCGACAACGGTACTTCAGCTATTTTGCTTAAGCTTTCATCCACTGGCTTCCCTAAAAGTGAAAGAACCTCTATTTATAATATTTCTAATTCAAAAAACATTAATCATCCTCTGCAGATACAGTGAGCAACTACTCGAATTTGCCCAGGATTGGTAGGTTCCCCAGGCTGTAAGATTTTCAGTGCTAACCCTGGGAAAGTACTTGGCAAATCTGGACAAGTTGGTCACCCCATCTGTAACATCAAATTAGGACAGGAGAGAAACACTTATGGTGTCAGAGACATTTATAGAGAAATTATCATCAATTTGCCTAATTTACAAAAAGATAATAGTCAAAGATTAATAATGTAATAAAGGCACAACCACTTGAGTATTCGTTTATATTGAGACTTATTAAAATATCAAGCAGGGAGGATTAAAAGAAAGACCAAAAGTATATTCTTAGTTACTGCTATTTCTTTAAATGAATCATTCTGGATAAAAAGTACTTTATTATATTTTTTTCAAGTCCCAATAATCAAGCTGAATATATCAACCAAATACTTACCACGAAGAAGAGACTGTTGCCACGCTAAAGCAGCACAAAGTAAGACTAAGCTTTTCCCACTTTCTGTAGGGCTCTCCAACAAACAATGCTGCTTACTTTTTAATCCTTGGACAATCTATTGACACAAAAACAATAAAAAAAAACTCAGTAAACAATTTACTTCATTAGGGTCTGTCTCCATCACAAGTACAAACACAACAAGAAGTAAGGTTGTACAATAGCAGAAGGGAGAATTAGTATTTAGTTCAATCTAGACCTTATTCCTTTATCTTTCTCCCTAAAATTATGTTGGACTTAAAAGCATATAGGCATAAAAGAAATGAACAAAGCAATTTGTGCCTTAATGATGCAAGCACCGTCATTTCTTTAAAACTAGAGTACACTAATATCTTGGATGAAAACTTAATGGAGGATACTGCTAGGGGGAGTGTAAATCGCTACAACCACTTTGGACAGAAATTAACAATTTCTAGCAAAGTTGAAGATACCCAACACCAGGAAGTCCAGTCCTATGTATATATCCAAAAGCTTTCCCACAGGAACATAAGGAAACATGCATAAGAAAGTTCATAGCAGCATTGTTTAGAATTGCAAAAGAATGTAAACAACTTAAATGTCAGTCAAAAGGAAAATGGATAAAAAAATTCTGGTATATTCATACAATGGAATACTACACAGCAATTAAAATAGATGAACAATCAATAAGGCTACTTCTTAAAAATAATGTTAAGCAACTAAAAACACTTCTGAACAAATATCGGTACAGTATCATATCATTGTACAAAGTTTAAAAACAGGTAAAGTAATGCTCTATATTGTTTACGGATACATACATATGTAACAAAAGTATAACAACACGTCTAGGAAAGAAAAAGAATAAATTCAGCATACTAGTAATGTTACTTGCAAACAAGGTATAAAGTAAATATGGCAAAATATTAAGATTGAACAACTCTGGAAAGTTGGCTTACTCATTGGTCTATTAATTTTCTATATGATTGAAACATCTCAAAAAATATGGTGAGAAATATAGTATTCTGTGTAAAAGACAGTAAATACTTTGTAGAAGGTAGTAATTCCGTAAAGTAAATAGAAGTGCCAAATGAGCTGAGAATAGTTTTCAGAATATTCTCCTTTGCCTCCTAACCATATACAGTTCATAGCGATCAGGATTATTTTTTGAAAGGTTACATGTTCTTCCATGAACCCAGCAAATATTTTCAATCCATTTACTATCTGAGAAAATGAATGTAGTCACAGATTCAGTATACGTTATGAATTATCAGCATCTTTATCTTAATGAAGACTTAACTGCTGAAAAATACTTGCAGAATTCATTATAGCAAGCTATGATGGACAAGCTTTACAAGGAAAGTTCATCTTCACCCCACCAACTGTACATTCAGACCATATTGAAGAGTCATGCTTTCCTGTTTACTTAGATTCCTAACTGCAGCAGAAATGAAAATCAAGACTGAAACAATGCAATTCAAAGAAAACCAGATACCCAACTAGACTAGGACAGAAGTCTAGAAATAAAAAGGGGATTTCTAAATGTATCAACAAAACAAATGCAAGTAAAAGAATTTCCTAGTCTTAACCATCACAGTGGTTGAGAACATGTCTCGGAATCTGACAAATCCGGATTTGTATCCCTACTCTGCCAAAGCTGTGGACCAGGAGGTAGAAGTACGAGTTCTAGATCAGGTTCCCACAACTCAGATGTGTTTCCTTGATCATGTCTTCACTTCTCTAGACTAAGATCCTCATCTGTAATAATCCCTAATTGAAAAACTGTTGTAAGGGAGAAAATGCCTTGGCACACAGTAGGTGCTTGATAATTCTGATTTAAAGGTCAGAAGGGTATAATGAAAAGAAGATGGGCTTTGGAGTAAAGCAAGCCTAAGTGTGAGTCCCACTGTGTGAATCACTGAACCTCAGTCTGTTTCTTCATCTGTGCAATGGAGATAAGATTATCTACCCGATAGAGTTTTGACGAAAATTAGCCAGGCATTGAGTTAAGAATTAAGTAAGTTAATGGATAGAACGTGCCTAAACTCCAGTATTTGACACAGAGGAGGTGATCTACATTAATCCCCACCTCTTCTAAACCACCTATGCTTAATCTAGGATCCAGAGACGGAAGTCAGAGACTGTGCTCTCTTGCTATTGCATGCAGAAGTCTTGGTACATGACTGCGTTTCTCTGAAGAGAAAGTCCGTGGATTTCTCATTCCCAAAACTATATCCTAATAAAATAACTGAAAACAGAGGGGAGACTGATATGCACTGTTATCAACTGAGGACTTCCTTGCAATAGTGAAAAAAAACGGCAAATTCGACCTGGGGATGGAGGGATGGTTAAAAGTAATTCAACAGCTTATGAAGCCAATTATACCCTGACCCCTAGCCTACGTGTTCCAAAACAAGCTAAGAACCACTATTCTGAGGCATTTCCCAGTTCTACTATTCTGTGATTCTATCTGTGCAACTCTTGAGTAGAGATTTGGTGGTCTCTAACCCCTTCACCCCAGCCAATAACGCAACGCCAGCTAGTTCCTCAGATACAGCATAGAAATCCATCCCGCCTGCAGTCACCACAACCCCCCAGGGGATAAAGGACGAGCCACGATCCGCCTCCAGCCATCGTCCCCGCTGCCACGAGTCAGCGGAGGGTCAAGGGGGCCCGGGGCCTCTCCTCGGGGTTCAGGACAGGATCCCTCTGGCCTCCGCGTGTTCAGAACCCCGAGGCCCGGGGACGTGGTCACCCCGACGGCCTGCACGGCGGCCAGGCGAGAGCAGAAGGCTCTCTTCGGGCAGGCTGCGCGCCACCCCAGGAGAGACAGGCTGGCCTGTTCTGAGGAAAACCGAGGCAGCGCTGCCTGGGCTCCGAGTCCCGGGAGAAAAGGAAATGGTATCTGCGAGCACACACTGCGGAGCCTGGCAGAGAGGAGAAGCCCCAAACCTCTCGCCTCCTCACCCTGGCCGAGTGCGGACTCCCGGCGCCTCACCCGCTCCCTCCTCCGCTCTCTCCAGGCCGCGCGCAAGCGCTCTTGCGGACGAATTCCTGCCTCCCGCCCCCTCGACTCCCAGCACCCAATCACCCGCCAGAGCAGAAACCAAGAAACCAGTCCCGGCGTGAGGTTAGGGGGCCCCCGAGAGAAGCCTCCGCAATAAAAACCAAAGCAAAGTATTTCGTGGCCCGGAGGCGAACGCTTGAAGAGCGAAGGATGGGAGCAGAGCGCAGCGTTTAAAGGAAAAGTCTTCTCCATTTTGAGATTTTGAAACCGGCGACTTAACCCATGTATCCGTTTCCTTGGAAACTCGCAGTCTCATTCTTCAGGTCTGTAGACCAAGCGAAAGGAAAGCCTTGCCGAGTTCTTCCCAGAGCGCCCGTCAGTGCCGCTCAGCTCACGTTTCCGAACTTCACGTCGGCCCGGGTGTCGCACAGACGGAGGCGGGAACTGCCAGAAGCCTGAGCCCGGCCAGGCGACAAGGCTGGTTGACGAGTGGCCACAGACCCTCAGGATGTTCCAGGCTTCCCCGGATAGCGACTTCAACCAGAGCAACGCTCTAGAGTGCTCCCGCCCCGGTCACTTCTGCTCCATCAAGGCTCACCCGCCTTCCGTCCCTCCTAAAACCGGGTTGTTATTCTTTGCCACGAAGTACACTTCAGTTTCCTCAAAGGTAGGGAGTTAATCGTGATCTCTCCAAAGTGTGATTTTGTCAATTTCTGAATAGCCTAAGCTTGGCTCCAATACTAGTGTCTCAAAAAAGTAAAACGTGAGACAGTTTCTCAAGTTTGAGCAACTAGTTTGGGGAGAGGTTTGCTGTAGGGGGAGCAGCGGGAGGAGAGTGGATTTGTTTGCTTCCCTTTCAGTTTTACTGCATCTTCCCCAATTGCAAAATGTACAGTGCTAAAAATTTCTACCTTTTAATTTAGTAATCTCAGGCTCAAAAATTCATCCTAAAAGAGTAATCCAAAAGAAAGAAAAAGTAAAAATACCTAAATTGATAACATTGCCTATTGTAATCCTGAAAAAAGTCATCAACCTCCCGGTCTAGTAATAGCACCCTATACGGTTATGATACATCAGTTTGATCATTAGGAAGCCAATAAAATAATTATCAAAAGTAAACAACTTGCAAAAAAAATTTCATATAAATTTAAATGAAAGAAAGCAGACTCCCTACTGGGTATTATGAATTCCATTATGTGAAAATATATATGCATAAGCAAAGATGGAGGGAAAGTATAAAAAATGTAACTTACTGTTAAAACAGTGGAATGAAGGATAATTTATCAATACTTAAAAATATCTTCAAATTTTTATTCTGCTTTTACAATTTTTTTAAATATCAAATCCTTTAAGTAACTGCTCCAGGGAAACTACTACGATTTTCGATTTTCCTCCACTCAATTCCTAAGGCTCCCAACCGACTCTAGCCTTGTATGGCCATTTGACGTGTGTGGCGTTAACAGAAGTGGATACACGTAGGCTCTGGAGCCAGACAGTCCTGGATTCCAGTCCCTTGAACTGTTCCTTTCAGGTGAACAGTAGTGAAAGAAAACATAAAAAAACTACAAGTTCATTTGATAAAGAATATGCATGTTTATAAACCAATATTCAAAATAGCTGCACACATCTGTTTTCACTTGAATAAAAAAAATCACATTGTGACAAATTTTGTAACCTTAACTTAAAATACATGAATATTAACATTTACTAATATAGTTACACATTTTGTTTACATCATCAACGGATGTGATGAAAAACAGCATGTTGTTATTTAAACACAGCAGGTTTTGATCAGCCTTTGAAAACTGATCCAAGAATGTGCGCTGCATTTAGTTAGAAACCATTTATTTCAACCTTTTTTGAACTCCTAGAGGTTTCCTACTCACATAAAATATTCCAAAGCCTCAGTTTAAAATAAAACAAAACAAAAGAACACAGGACCGCTGTATTTAATCTTAGAAGACTACAAAACAGCCTTGTTTAAAAATATGAAAATTCTTACAGTATTTTTTAAGTGTATGCTTTTATTTTTCACATCGAACTTACTTGATTGAACATTAAGCATCTGATATCTCAGGGAAGGCCAGCCCAGTATCCTGGTTTTCAGAGCTGAACAGGTGTTTCTGATGCAATCTATGGACCAGCAGAGACCCATTTGACTAAAGAAATAATTAATCAAGTGTTCTCTAAACATTGCTGCATAATGGAATCAACTGGGGAATCTTAAAAAAAGAAAATACTAATGCTTGACTCCCAACCGCAGACATTCTGATTTAATTGGCATGGGTTACAATTGAGGAACAAGAGTTTTAACAGCTGTCCAGGTGATTTTAATGTGCAGCAAAATTTGGAGCCACCACAATGATGCAAGACACACAGTGATTTAAATCACAATTAGCCACAAATGACAGATGCCTATAGAGGAAAACTCACTTTTAAGGAAGTTTCTCAATTTGGAAATACTTTATAGTTTCTCTCTGTTTCTTAAGATCAAATTTATGCTTTTTCTGAAAGTTATAATGACTCTTTAATTAGTAGTCTTCAGAGGGGATTTATATTGTTAAACACTCAACAATTTTTTTCAACCATTAAGTTTAGGTTATTGTATATAATCACTGCTATACACTTATCTATTACGTGTAACAATACACTGAAATTACCTTCTAGGCATCACAGTATTAAGAACCATCCATAGTTTATTGACTGTTTGAAGCATTCTCCACAGAACCCCTGAATTCAATAGCTGGCTTATATTGGATGTTAATACTTCTGCCTATGGTATAAGTTCACTGGCAGAGAGTAGAGTCAAGCGTTCTAGAATCTGTATCGTTTCCATATGTCTTACTGGGACAGCTGAAAATGCTAAAGGGGAAACTTAGCAGTCATAATCTAAATTCTATACAGCTTAGCAAATAAGAAGTAACATTGCTCTATCAGACTACAGGCCAAACAAATCAAGAAAACAACGTTGCTCTAAACGTAAAACTTTCAATCCTAGCCATAGTTTTGGTCATACTTAAAATAAGGACCTTAAGAAAAATTCATTTAGGTGTAGTTATTTCACAAAGAACAAAACATATCTCATTTAAGAAATCACATTAGTGACCCAAAGACAAGGTTCATTTCCTTGGTGATTCAGAAAGATTTTAAAAATTGATTGAAATATGAAAATATACACAAGTATTGCCTTTGGTAGTCACATTCATTTGAAAGATGGGAGTTTGTTGATACCTATAAAGGTGGCCCCCTTTATAGGTTATAAGCACTCAGCAGATTGCTGTTATTCAATAATATCAATCCTGTGCTCTTCAATAGAACAGACACTAACCACATCTGGCTGTTGAGCACTTGAAATGTAGCTAGTCCAAAATGAGATGTGCAGTAAGTATAAAATATACACTGGATTCCTAAGACTTAGTATGGAACAACAGTAAAATATCTCATTAATCGTTGTTTATATCGAGCACCTGATGAAATAATATATTAGATATATTGGGTTAAATGAAACAATTATTAAAATTAATTTTGCCCTTCTTTTTACTTTAATGTGGCTATAGAAAGTTTCAAATTATATGTTAAAATTATATGTGTCTTGCGTCTTATTTCTATTTGACAGTGGTGATCTAGAACGCTATCCAGTAACCGCAAGTCCGTTGCTCTATTCCATGGCACTTATTTCTGACTTCTTTTTATCGACCTTTCACACAACCTGTTCAGTGATATAACGTAGGACCTATGAGGTAACAGATACAAGCATATCAGAAATAAATGGTTAAAACTCCTTAAACTCAAAGAGAATTATTAAAATTATATTCACGAAAACATTATTATATCCCCAGGGAAATTCTGCATGATTTTAAGATTTCAATGAGCCTAACATCTCTTTGCACTACTAAAGGGGAAAAAGGAGTATCAATCTACTATACCTTCTTGGAGTTGTTTAGGAGAGTGGTTTTTGGCATTATTAGTCAGGAGCATTTCCCTTAACAGGGCGTCAGTCCCTGTGATTTTTTCTTCACAGATCCAATCTTTCACAATGCATAAATGTGAGTAGTTAGTTACAAGGAGACATAGTAAAGCAGAATGCGACCCTTAAAAATTTACAGAAAGTCAACTGGATTCTTCATTCTTAAAGACAAAACTCATCTCTCTCCTCTCTCCCCCTCCCTTCTCCCTTTCACTCTCAGCAATCCAAAGGAAGTTGCACTTCTTGTGCATGCATACTACAGTTTGAGAATTTCTGTTAGGTAGTTCAGCCAGGGAATCTGCTTAGATAAAAATCCCCAAGTGATCTGATACAGGGAAGTTGGAAACTACTACTTTTATCAAAAGTTCTCAAGCTTTCTTCCACTCTATCCCAACATAAAAGTCTTTCATCAGGAAAAGTTGTTTGACATAGCCATAGTTCAAGAGTTGAGAGGGGGAGGAAAGAAAAAGAGGAGAAAAGAATGTCCATTTGGGGGAGATCATATATGATTTTAAAAAGGCCTCACTCAGAAATTCTGATGACTAGTGGTGTAGTGATTTGCATGCTCTGCTGCAGTGGCCCCAGGTTTGCAGGTTCGGATCCCGGGCACAGATCCACACACCATTCATCAAGCCATGCTGTGGCAGCATTCCACATACAAAATAGAGGAAGATGGGCACAGATGTTAGCTCAGGGCCAATTTTCCTGAAGCAAAAAAAAGAGAGGAAGGTTGGCAAAGGATGTTAGCTCATGGCCGATCTTCCTCACCAAAAAAATTTAAAAAAAAGAAATTCTGATAGGTTTCTATAGGAGAACATGTCCTCTCCTCCAACCCAGTTGACAATCATTGCTATACATGGGTAAAATTCAAGTTGCTCACTTTAAATACCTAAAAGTTCTCAGGCACTTTATGTATATTTTCTCATTTCACCCTAACATTCCTACAAGGTAAGCAATATTGTCTCCATTCTACTGTAAGGAAACAGGCTGAAAGACATTTATTAATATCCCAAAGCCACACAGCTAATTATGTCAGCCAGTTGAAGCAGTACTGGTGATACCCACAAGAGGATGCATTTGTCTTCCTTCAAGAAGGGTTAAGGAAGCCCCAAAGGAATGGGAAAGCTTCCTTTTTGTAAATCTAATGCTTGTTTTTAACCTTTTGCTTATACCATGGTTTGACTATTCATGACTATTATTGTGTAATATCAATAATGAGAAAGTAAATGATGATATTGTAAAAATGCCTATTTAGATATATGAGATACCACTATGCTAAGTGCTTGGCACATAAATACTTAACAAATATTTTTGTTACTATACTACTAGTATCGTTATCAGAGTTGTAAGTATACTAGTAATAATATTAGTAGCAACAATGGTACTTTAGATACAATCATCAACTTCTCATGCAACTTAAATCAAATGTTACCAGTGCTTAGTCCCAGTAGAGATGGTATCTGCTTCCTTTCTCATAGAAACTGCTTAAAATTGATGTTTCTGTTTGAAAAGACACAGTAACAATCAAAAGTGGTATAATTTTAAAGTTCGAAAGTCTCAATGCACAAGTATGTGTACAGTGAAGACTATCCCAGGGCCGGCACCGCAGCATAGTGGTTAAGTGCGTGTGCTGCGCTGCTGGCGGCCTGGGTTCGGATCCCGGATGTACACTGAGGCACCACTTCTGAGGCCGTGCTGTGGCAGCGTCCCACATAAAGTGGAGGAAGATGGGCATGGATGTTAGCTCAGGGCCAGTCTTCCTCAGCAAAAAGAGGAGGATTGGCATGGATGTTAGCTCACAGCTGATCATCCTCACAAAAAAACAAAACAAAACAAAACAAATTTCCAAAAACAGTCATACAAGTGACTGCTTACAATAGTACAAATCAATCTACATTTCATAATCTCTTCAATAAAACAGTTCCCAAATGCTGCCAAATACAACATAATTTCTTTGCAATTAGATTATGCAAAGATACGAGTAAATAAATGAAGACACCTGGCTGAAGATGACCAAAGAAGCTTCATGTTCCTCCTTGAAACCAACCATAACACAGAAAGAAAAAGAAAATTCCAACTTCCAGGAAACAAACCAAAAAAACCACACTCAAACGTTATTAAAAAAAAGAAAATATTATTAAAAAAATTAAATTTCAAAAATATCACTATTTCTATGACAGTTTTACACTAAAACTATTATAGTAATTCTATGCTGTGGAATATTATAGAGCAATTAGAAACAATAAGGTAGATCCACATGTACTGACATGAAAAGATTTCCAAGAAATATATTAAATCTCCAGACCAAAAGGAAAACGACAAGCACCCAGAAATCAACCCTGAAAGCACAGAAATGTATAACCTTAATGACAGAGAATTCAAAATAGCTATCATAAAAAAGCTCAATGAAATATAAGAAAACAGACAATTCAATGAAATCAGGAATTTTTTCACAAAAGAGATTGAAACTATAAAGAAAAATCCATCAGAAATCTTAGAGCAGTTAGTTAGTCTTCACTAAGTGATTTCAGAGATTTGATCAGTTTTAGAACAAGTAGCAAGGATCTTCCTAATGCACACCCCCTCTTTTCCCAGAGTGTGTGTGGCATGAGGGTGGAGGCTGCACGTGCAAGCCGGTCATGGGAAATGTCACTTCAGCACTGGTTTCTGGGCAGAACTGCAAGATTTAGGGTGGTGTTATTTCCTTCTTTCCTCCTTCTAGGGTGCCTCCCTCTCCCCACAGTCCCCCAGGT
Organism: Diceros bicornis minor; assembly: GCF_020826845.1. Lineage (NCBI taxonomy): Eukaryota > Metazoa > Chordata > Mammalia > Perissodactyla > Rhinocerotidae > Diceros > Diceros bicornis. Next base: position 77,171,813 of record NC_080750.1, on the reverse strand, counting down.
GGGCTCAAGCACCCAGGATGGCAGCTATGGTGATGGGTGACCCGAGTCCACTTTTGGTTGGAGAGGCCTACAAAAGGCCAGCAGCAGCCTTTTGCAGGCCACATTTCACATGTGGTGCCTCAGAGAGTCTTTGGAGCCGCAGCAGCACAGGACATCTGATTTCGCTTGTTTTAGTCTCAGAGAAACTGACACATGTTGTTTTGCATATAGTAGAATCAAAGGGAATTTGTCCTGCAGTTCTGAGTGTGCCCTGCCCTGCCTGGCTCTCGACTCTTCATTTTTCTTGCCACATCTGCGTCTGTGGGTGCCATCCACCTGTCTTTCTCAGCACCTGAAGCTCAATGAGAAGCGCACACTGGCCTTGCCTCCCTGGAGTTTTCAAGGGCGCCCTGCTCTATGATCACATACTTTGGGACATTAGCTCTAAGCAGCCTGTCCATGGTGGCTATCTGGCTGGTGGCTCACCCTGCCTGGATGCCAACCTGGTTTCCACCCTTCTCCTTGAGCGAGTAGTGGACACCCACCCCAGCCTGCAGAGACTCCTGCCTGGGCTCTGCCAGTGAGCCTGGGGACCACCACTGTGAGTTTTGCAGGAGGAAGAGAGGAAGAAGTCCAATCTCATACCCAACTATGTCTGGCCGTTAGTCTCTTCCAACCTCTTCAGATACTTAACCTGGTCATTTACTGGGAAAGTAACAAGTTTAAAACATGATTCCAGGCCGATGCCCACACCAGGGAGCAGAAGAACAGAGTCTGTCCCCATTAGTCCTGTTACCAGAGGGGCAGGAGCTGGGCAGGGAGCAGGACAGAAGGAAAGACCAGTGCTGCTGCAGCTGCTGTACTTGTCCCTCACCCACGCGTACCAGGTTTCCAAATGAGCCTGTGGGGCCAGCACAGGCCACAGAGGAAAGGCTAGAGAGAAGCAAAATCCTTCTTGACTCTTCTTTTGGGTGCCCACTGGGCTCAGTGGAGGTCCAATGCTTACCCCATTTCTAAGGAAGTGCTTTTGTGGGTCTTCAGACCTCCCCCCAGCTGATGGTCTCTGTCCTCAAGCCCCGGACAGAGGTGATGGTGCTCTGAGCTGACAGCTTGTGACAGCCCTTCAGGCCTGGCCTCTGAGGTCCACTCTCATCATAGGCAGAGTCCCCCTGAAGACAGCTCAGCCTAGGCCTCCTCCCAGCATTCACGCCTGGTGCTTGGGAAGCATGCACAGCCTCACACAGCTCGCTGTGGCCCTGAGGACCTGGGAGTTGGCCAGTCTCTGCCTTTAGAGCCTTGGGACAGGTGTCGGGTACCAGTCTCTGTGAACTTTGAGCCCCAGGGATGCTCCACATGCCTCAGCTCAACCTCACCCAGGGAAGACAGAGGCAGAATGCAGAGACACTGACAACTCACTCAAAAAACAATCTCTCTTTTGGACTTCTGAACCCATAGGCAAGGTGGGACCCCACAGCAGAGGAACCTCTCCTGGAAGGAGGAAACACAGTACTATGGTCTGGTAGCTTGACAACACAAGAGTTATCTGGAGGGGAGAAAAACGTGGAAAGATCAGATGAGAGTGATTAAAAGCTGGTGTCTAATGCACAGCTCATACACGTTTACAAAATTAACATGTCAGAACAAAAATAAGCCTTTGTTCTTACAGCTCCTCACCTCCTTCTGAGATTTACTTGCTGCTGTGGGATCCAGGTGACCATCCAGAGCCCAAATGCAGCCCTGCAGGCTGTAGACATCAGACTGGAAAACCCTGCACCCTGGCATGGGAGGGCCACCGGGGGAATATTTGAGCCCCTGGAGCCATTTAAAATTTAGGAGAAACCAGCCATGAAGACTTGGACACCATCCTCAAGGGCAGTTCCTTGCCTTGGTCTGTGTGGATGCACGGTGAAGGAGGGTGCTCCTAGGCCCCAGTGGGTGTCAGAGTCCCTGGCCCACACCAGGTGTTGTCCAGTCTGTCCCCAACACCTCCACTCGGCCTGATGGAAGAGGAGACCAGCAACCAGTAGGGTGCTTACCTGCTCCCCAAACCTGCTGGTCCAAGTTGCACTGCAGGGATTCCAAAAGAACAGAGGATGTTTTGGGGGGGAAAAATAACATGTTCCATCTGTCATTCATTGCTCCTGACTAGACACATTTCATCTTTACAACTGAGACCAAATGGATGGTGAAGGAGTCCTGAGAGGAGAGGTGAAGTTGGAGATGCATGACAGCTATTGCTGGGTTAGCCGGTGTGAGCAACACCAGAGCACACTTCCTGTGACCCCATTCACTCCCATTCAGCTCTGGGCTCTCTGAAGTCCCAGGGAGCAGAGGCCAAGGCTGGGACCTTAGGAGTCAGACGGGCCCGACCAGCTATGTGACCATGGGCCAAGTGCCTCCTGGATAGGGGGACTCAGGGAGACATAGTATGTGCCGATGCTCACTTATTATTATTCTTCTGATTGCTGTTGTCTTTCCCCACCCCAGACGAGATGCTGGGCTGGATTCAGTGCAACTGCGTCTATGGAGTGTCTGCCTGTGGCAGGTGCCAGAGGGGCAATGATGAAAAGGATGCTAAGGAATACTTTAGACCCATCGCAGGCACTACTCAGGAGGCGTGGAAAAGTAGAGGGTGGAGTTCTCAGGAATGGATTGAGTCTTTAGAATATATGTCCCCAAATGTCCTTAAATAAGACAGACTTTTGGTGCTAATGTGCCGCATTATTAAAACAATATGACAAAATAACCCTGTAGGAATTGTGTTCACGGGTTTCCATATCTGAGGGTCTCATCTTTGCAGGGCCTTGATCGAGTGCCAGGCCTGAGAAATACCAGACTTGCTGCCAGTGGCTGAGGACCCAGATGCCAAGATGTGGGGTTCTGAGCCTGCTGGCTGGGCAGGACACACTGCTAGCACGTGCTGTCTATGGGCATCCGATCCTTTCTTGACCTACTTGGTGTCAACGCCCATACTCTCTAGTTTTGGGGTGGGGCTTTTTCTAGCAGTGACAACTTGGCCCTCAGCTTCAAAAAGTATGAACCAAAGCATATGCTTGCCTTTTGAAATCCTGGGGCCGAAGGCTCTGTGGCCGCCCCATTTGGCCGCACTCTTCATTCTCACACTGGAACATTCACGCTATGTCTGCAAGAACAAGTTACTCCCTACACATGCAATACAGCAAAGCCTTTTTTCCAGGAACACACATGACATCCAGAGAGCTCATCATGGAGACACTGGGACCCCAAGGGGTTTGACCATGTAGAGTTCATCTTTCCTGCAGACACAACATTTCTATTTCTCCCTTTCTACCCCTGGCGCCTTTTTTTGGTTTCTTACTCAGTTGGGTCATTTGGGAAGTGGCTGCTGAGCTGTGTAGGAGAGCGAGAGGGGTGTGGGGGCTGATGCCTGATATGAAGGAGAAGGAAGCCCAAAGAGGCAGGAGACCCTCCCAGGAGCCTCACTGGCCCAGCAGGGAGGTGGGGGCCATGGCTGCCCCTGGAGGAGCCTGCAGAGTGGAAAGGCCAGCCCAGCGCCCTCCTCCCCAAATCTCCCCATGTGCTCCATCCTGGGGCACTGCCACTGGTGGCCTTCGGCCTGCTGCTGGTCTTGCAGCTCAGTGGCGAGCTCTCTTGTGAAGAGGCTCTGAGCGGTGCTCTGTGAGGACAACACAGCCCATCTGCCGTGTCATGTGTGCAGGTAAATGCCCCTGCTCACCTTTGGGGAGCAGATTCTCCGGGTCCAGGAAATGTACCTCCTGAGGGGACACTCAGAAGAGGGAGGTCAGTGGTCAAACCACAGCCCCGACCTGCTGCAGCTGGTCCTGGGGCCAATCTGACTGTCATTGCCTCCCCTCAGCTGTCCCTTCTCAATGCTACTCACCCTGAGACCCCCTCATCTCAGTCGTTCCCCGGGTAGGTGATGCCAGACTTCCTCCTGCTCACACGCTGGTCAAGAGGGCGGTGCATGTCCACTCATGGTCACTATGCCTAGGAGCAACTGGTCTGCACATACGAGCTGCCTGCCCACTGAAGTCTAGTTACGAAAGTGTTGGGAAGAACCATCTGAAGCAGGAGTCACGCTGGTCTCCTCCCAGAGGAACTCAGTTTGAGTCTGCCCAGCACTTCAAAGGCCCTGCCATCCAACTCAACAGAAGGAAATGACCCACAGCCAAGAAGCTGGCCCTGTGGGGGCTCACTGACCTCAACCCTAACCTTGCTGGGGTCAACCTTGAGAGGTCCCAGCCATAGATGGGGGTTGCAAAGGCCACTAGGCCAGCTAAGGTCGCTGATCACTGCACTTTTGCTCCACATCAAGTTCAGAAACTCCACTCAACTCCTCCACTGCCCCTTCTGAGATGCACAGCCCCCGGCCACACCTCCTCCACCCACTGTCTTAATCCAGAATACTTTCATCATCCTATAAAGCTTCCTCATGCCTATTAGCGGTCACTTCTCACTCCTCCCTCCCTTCCCCACCCCCTGACAAACACTAATCTACTCCCTATCTCTATGGATTTGCTGACTCGGGACATTTCTTATAAATGGAATCCTACAATATGAAAATACCTAGCATGATGTTGTCAAGGTTCATCCATGTTATGTGTGTGTGTCAGAACTTCATTCCTCTTTATGGCTGAATGATATTCCATTGCTTGGAGAGACCACCTTTGGTTATCCATTCTTCCGTTGGTGGACAGTTGGGTTGTTCCCACCCTTTGGCTATTGTGAATAATGCTGCAATGAACATGCTCATTCATGGACTTGTCTGAGTCCCTGTCGCAATTCTTTGGATCACACAAGTTTTGTAGGCTCTCAATGCACCTTCTAGGAGTTTTCTATTTCCCTTCACAAGCTGTACGTTTCATTGTCCTACTGTCTGGCAGACCCAGTCCAAGGACACTGGAAAGCTAGTTTTGCCATCGATCTCAAAGTGCAAGGGTCACAGGGGTGAATTTTTTCTTTATGAGCATCTGGACCAATGAGGGTAATTGACTACAAATACCAGAGGAAACTCTAGCTAATTTAAGCAGAAATAAACTACAAGGAGATGATCCTGTAGTTCACAGAATTCACAAATATCTGGACAATCGGCCTGGAGAATGTGCAGGAAGCAGGGGGCCGTGGGATACCCCAGCCCCACCCTAGGAAGAGCTCAGTCAGTAGGCCACCCTGGGCCTTCAGACATGGGGCTGAGGCCACAGGTATCACTCATTGGGATCTGCGCTGTGTTAACACAGCTCCCTGACAACACCTTGATTTCAGACACCTGGTCTCAGAACCGTGAGAGAATGTTTCTGTTATTTTAAACCACCAACATTGTGGTGATTTGTTACAACAGTCCTAAGAAACTTACACACACACACACACACACACTCACACAAGCCAATCTCATGCCCAGGGGTAGTGCTCTCCACCTCAGGCTGAATCACAACCCATTGAAACGCCCACATGAAGACTGGAGAACAACTACTGCCTGTGGTCCTGCAGGGGCTGGGCCAGGTATCTTCACATAGACACACCTCCTGTACCTTTTCTGTGCAGACCACCCCTGCCTCGTTGTCTGCTGGACAACGGGACGCCTTCTTGACTCAGCTGAAGTGGTGCTGCTCAAATCACCAATTTCAACAGACCAGTGTTGTTTTTCTAATTCATGCAGGTTCCCTCTGGAGGCTCTGGGGAGGATCCATTTTCTCACCTTTTCCAGCCTCTAGAGGTCACTGCATCCCTTAGCTCCTGGGCTCTTCCTTCAACTTCAAGGCCGGCAGTGTCCAGCAGAGTCCTCCTCACATCACATCACTCTGACTCTGCCTCCGTCCTCACGTCTTCTCTCCTCTGACCCTCCTGACTCCCTCTTCCACTTGTAAGAAATATGATTACTCCGGGCCCACCTGGACAATCGAGGATGTCTCCCATCTCAAGGTGAGCTGACCAGCCCCTTAATCCATGAGCACTTGCATGTCTCTTTGCCTTGAAACCTAACATATTCAGAGGTTCTGGCCCTTGACTGGATGGGAAGGGCATTGCATGTAGTGTTGTTAGAGAATCAGTGAGGATCCGTCTCTCTGACATGAACAATTCCAAGGGCCTCTGGATAGGGCAGTGCACACAGAATGCAAATATACCTTCCTGCCTACAGCAGCCATGGATGGAGTCATTGGTGTGTGAGGAGCCATGAAAGGGGAACACAACAGGGTGGCTGACCCTCCTCAGGAGCAGCTGGAAGAAGTCTCATAAAAGAGAGCCCTGAGCGTTGTGATTACCATATGCGTGATGCACCCCAGCAGGGGTGCAGCATGGTTGGGGTTAGAGGGTTCACAGAAGGTTATGGGGCCTGGTAAAGTTGGATTCACCCACCCCTTGGAGCAAGAACTTGGTAGCAGTGGGAATGTTCTGGAGCCTTCCCCCTGCCATGCACTGGCACACACACATACACATGCACTCACACACAGACACATATGCAGCACAATATGCACACACAGAGACACATACACAACTCTGCATATGCACACACTCAGAAAACACACATGCACACATGCGTCTATGCACATACACGTGGATATGTGTAGGCACAAAAGACATATGCACGTGTACACATGCTGCATACAAATAGAAAGAAACATATGCACAGAAAGACATGTGTACACAGGCATACCCACATGCACACAAACACACAAATGCACCCACACATGCACAGGAGCAAGATGATGCCATTTGCATTTGGTAGAAAGTTCTGGGAGCAGAATGGAGTAGGAAAGAGGGGCAGGGAAAGCAGAGACCACTCAGGGTGTGTCAGTCAGTGCAGTCACCCCAGTACTCACAAGTCTGGAACGGGGGAAGAGCAGCAGTAATAGAGGGAGGAGGTGGATTAGGGGCGTGTGTGGGACCAGCAGACCTGGTGGTATGGGTAGCAGACATGAAGGTCAATGTGGTCCCCCCCCCAGGGTCACTGAGGGCACTGACGGGAGTACAGAACACAGGAGCCAGGGTACATTTGAGGGAAAGGAGATCAATTCAGCCTGCAAGGGGTGAGGGGGCTGCAATGGGAGCCATGGACATCATGGTGGGGGCATTTAGAGCAGGCTGGACACTTTGCTTGTAGTTCAAGAGGTCTGGTAGGAAAGGGCGGGGTGGCAACATCAGCTCCAAGGCTGGAGCTGGAGCCTGGACTAGGACCAGCTCTCTCAGGGGAGCTTGGAGTGACCGGGGCTGGTCCAGGATCCCTGGGGCTGGGGCAGCAAAGACCATGGGAGTAGGGGGTACATACGAGGAAGCCATTGCTTTATCTTGCTAGCTCTTAATGCAGAGGTGTACTGCTTCCCATTCTGATAACATTCTCCCTTCCAGATAAGCTTTCTCAGAAGAAATCAAACCCAAGAGTAATGATGGCTAATTATGCAAAATTAAGAACATAAATTCACAGGATCCCCCCCAAAAATGATTTAATCACCACCTACAAGTCAAAATGAGGGGCCTTTATGAAGATGAGGGAGGGGCAGGATCCTGTCTCCAGGTCAGCCCAGGGCCAGACAGGTGAGCAGGGAGGAGGTGTAGGGTCCCCCACCCAGCCCTGCAGCTGTCCCTTGTGACTGCTGGACTGAGTCTGCTCTTCGTGCTGTGAGCTGAGGGACCCAGTTTATTCCTAACCACACTGTGAAGGTCATTTGAGAGTCTCTGGGAGGGCTGGGCAGTGGGCACGTGTGTGTCCCAGGTCAGCCACCTGCACTGGGTTAGGGTCTCAGTCCTGTTGTTCAGAACCCCAGGTGGACTTGGGCCAGAATTTGCTCTCTTGTGTCTTTGATGGTGTCTCCCAGGCAGAGCGGGACATCTTCCTGCCCAGCATGGGAGAGGGGAACTCAGTGAGGCCTTGGACAGATTTCCATCCACAATGGGTCACTGCTAACCCCTTACTCCTGGTGAAGTTATAGGCAAGTCAGGTAGCTTTTCTAAGACATAGTTCCCTCAGAGGCTAAAGTCATGTTTTGGAAGAAACTTTACATATTATAAGCCCATCTATAAATGTGAGGACTGTTGTCCCTATTATGTGTTTATATTTTGCAAGACTACTGCGCTGGGGTTGCCATTAAAAATCAAACACATTGTTACAAAACGTGTTATCAACTTCAAAAATCCATGGTGCTGTTGGAACAATATTTGAGGTCTGCAAATGTCTAGGTGCCACCCAGTCCCTAGTCACTACCCTCCCACAGGGACCGTCACAGCCTCACCTCTTTGTGAGCCCTCTGTGCCTCTTGTTGGTACTCATGTGACCTGGACATCCCTGACACTCAGTACTGGGCTCCAGGCATCCCCAACTGTACAGTGCAAGGTTCCTGCCCCCTGTCTGCCCATTTGCCTCCCTATGCCCACTGTCCCTCTCTCGGAGCTGGTCAACATGCCGGCCTCAGTCTTGTCCACCCGGGCCTGAGGACCCAAGTTCCCCTCTCTTTGCCTTTTCCTTCTTAAATGCCCATGTCTAGGTCCTCCATCTCCCCTACCCCTGAAAAAACTGGTCTCATTCAGTTCTGAGAGTTGTCCTCAGCCTCTCAAGGAAAGTGATTCCCAGCAGACCCAGGAGTGAGGTGGGAGCTGGTGCTGGGAAACCAGATCCTGGTGGTTGGTCACACCCAAAACCTGGGGAATATCATGCAATGTGTGCTCATCATCAGAATGAAACTGTACTTGATTTCAGGGGAAACGGTTTGGCAATAGTAATGGTTAGAGGACCTGAGGCCTTCAACCCTGTCAGGACAAAGGAAGGTCTGGACACATAATCATAATAATTTTCATCCCATGTTCCTCAATTAAATGAATGGTCGGATGGATGCTGGATGGATGGATGATGAATGGTTGGATGAAAGGGTAGTTGATGCAAGGATAGTGAGTGGATGGGTGAATGGATGGATGGATGGGTGGGTGGATGTGTGGTTTACCGTTGGATGGATGAATGAGGGATAGATGAATGGATGAATGAATGGTGGATGAATGGATCATGTATGGATGCATGATGGATGGATGGATAGATGGATCGATGGATACCTATGAGGCCAGGATAAATAAAGCACACATGGACACCTCTAAAGTAATGGGGTCTAGATCCACTTGACCATCACTGTGAGCTCCATGCACATTTGCTCCATCCTCTCCTCTTGCTTGCTCACACCTTCCTTGATCTGGATTGGGGGCATGTCCAGTTCTGAGAGGCATCCAATTTCTTTTGGAGTTCTCCTCTCAAAGGGCCCATTAACTGCCCCTCCTCTTCAGGATCTTAGGGCCACGGCAGCTCCTATGGAAATCTTACAGGACGTTTCCTATTAGTGTCAGCTTCCTATGCTGATCAGATGGGAGGGTGAACCCAAGTGTGGGGACACATGGCTGTTTGCCTCCCACAGCTCCCTCAACCATTTGATCTCTCTTTCCCTATTTCATCCAACTTCACAGTCCATATTCCTTGAGCTATGCACATCTGCTCCGATGTTAGTCATTTTAGAGACATCTGGGCTCAGTTCTATCAGCTTTTTGCATTTTTCTCCCTAAAGCCCTTATTACAGACATCCCTTTATTCCAGCTTTGAGGAAAATGGTATAGAAAGCCCTGGGCTAGACCAGTAACCTCGAGGAAAAGTGGCATCAGCCCTGCTGCCCTTCAGCTTCACAATGAACTTCAAGGTCATTTGGTTTTCAAGATGCTCATCATGTGGGTGTTCTTCCCTCCCTTCCTACTTCTAAGCTCCCCAATCCTGAGCCTGGGGTCCTGGAAACAGGCCTCACCCCCTACCTGTGCTCTGGAGCCAGGCCGCAGCCTGCCAAGTTGATCCAACATCCTCTACATTATTAATGTGCTGGTTTTTCTAGCAGACTCAACACAATAAAGATGGTGGTGATGGTAACGAACGTAACCGTGAGTCACCATCGTGTACTGAGAACTAATGTACTGGAGCATAGCATACATACCAGCAAGTACAGAATTCATACTTGCATTGATCCGTGAATTATCCAAAGGGAACAAAACCGCTAACCAGTACCCACAAAAAAATAGAATATGACTAGCCCTCCAACGGCCCTCTTATGTGCCCCTCCCAGGTCACTTCCCTCTCTCTCCCAAGAGAGAGAGGGCCAATATTCTAACTTCTGAATTTGTTTTTCTTGTCTTTGAACTTGATTTAAATGGAATCATACGGAGTGTCTTCTTTGGTGTCTGGCTTCTTTCATTTTGCTTGTAAGATTCATCAATATTCTTGAATGTGGCTGTAGTTAATTTTTATTTCTGTATAGTATTCCACTATAAAACATATAACCCATTTTATTTATCCATTCCACTACTGATGCGGAATGGGTTGTCTACAATTTGATGATATGCCAAAAAATGCTGCTCTGGACATCTTGTACATCTTTTGGTGAACATATGAACATATCTGTGTTGGGTATATACCTAAGCGTGGAATTGTTGGGTCATGGAGTATGTGTACATCCACCTTTAGGAGATACTATCAAAGAGTATCAAAGCAGATTAAATAGTTTGCACTCCCAGCTGTGTATAAAAGTTCCAGTTGCTCCGCATCTCCACCAACCCTTGGTGCCGTCAGAGGTTTGATTTTAACCGTGGTGGTGTATGTGTAGTGGTAGCTCATTGTGGTTTTAATTTGCATTTTCCTCCTGAGTAATTACGTGGAGCCCTTTTCCATTTCATTGTTCCCATTTGGTTATCTTTTTTTTGAAGTGCCTAGCGAAATCTCCCCTTTTATTCTCGTGGATTGTCTGTAATATTTTTATAAATTTATGCCAGTTAGTCAAATATCCTATATGAGAGTCTTGTGTCAGATAAATACATGGCAAGTGTTTATCCCCTTTGTGCCTGCCCTTTTTCTTCTCTTAAAAGTTTCTTTTCACTGACAGTTCTCATTTTTAATAATTTCCTGTTTATCTTTTGGTTCCTTATGTTTACTGTTCTTTGTGTTCTGCGAAATCTTTGGCTGCCCCAAGATCTTGAAACTGTTTTTCTAAGGTACTTACTAGAGAAGTTGTTGTAAAAACCCCCGTTTAGATTTAAAATCCACCTGGAATTGATTTTTGTTGGTACAGCCGGTATGGAAAACAGTGTTTTCTCAAAGATTAAAGATCAGAGTTTTCTCAAAAGATTACAAATGGAACTCTCATATGATGCAGCAATCCCACTACGGGGTATAGTTCCAAAGGAAATGAAATCAGTATCTTCAAGTGATATCTGCCCTCCCATATTCACTGCAGCACTTGTCACAATGTTACCGAACCAAAATGAGTTCCCTATTTGGTGAGTTGAAATCAAAGCCTTTACTAGAAGTTGTTCTCACACAAAGTACGATTCATTTGCCGCAAATAAGGGGACCATAGGGAATCACTTCCAAAGCTGTGGCCCTCTCAGCAAGGGAAAACAAGTGCCTTTTATTTTTGGTAGGGAATAAATATTCAAAAGGAAAGTTTCGTCATCACGTATAGAGGTGGGTATAAGCCAGCCCAGGCGTAGTTTGAAAACGTGCTTTCCCCTACCTTTCATGTTATGCTAATAAGGCTTAAGCTCCTCCTGGGGTGGAGATCTTAACATTAAAATGAAGCAAAAGTAACTTTGGAGACTTCTTGGCCCATCTGTGCAGGCGTTGCTTTTGCAGTTCTGTTTGGACTGGTTCAGGGTGGTTGGTGATTGCGTCTCTTAAAGTAACAGAGAAACAACTTTGAGAAAGAGTTAAGGGGCCGGCCTCGTGGCGTAGTGGTTGGGTTTGGGCGCACCGCTTCAACAGCCTGTGGTTCGCAGGTTCGGATCCATGGTGCCAACCTATGCACCGCTCATCAAGCCATGCCATGACAGGCGTCCCGCATATCAAACGGAGGAAGATGGGCACAGATGTTAGCTCAAGGCAAATCTTCCTCAGCATAAAGAGGAAGATTGGCAACAGATGCTAAGTAAGGGCTAATCTTCCTCACCAAAACAACAAAAAAGAAACAGTTAAGTGCTTTCGAAATTGCCTTTGAATTACTCGGGGCAGTTAGTTGGTGACAACAATAGCCAAGATATGGACACAACTTAAGTGTCTGTTGATGGATGATTAGATTAAGAAACATTACATGTATCTACAATTAAATATTATCCAGCTTTCAATATGAGAGAAATCCTGCCTTTTCTGACAACACAGTTGAACCTGGAGGACATTATGCTAAGCATAATAAGCCAGACACTGAAAGACAATCACTACATGATCTCATTTACACGTGGAATCTAAAAACGTCAAACTCGTGGAAACAGAGAGTGGAATGTGCCTACAAGGGATGGAGGTTGGTGGGTGCGAGGGGAATGAGAGATGTTGGTCAAAGTGTACAAACTTTCAGTTATAACATGAGGATGTTTTCAAGATCTAATATAGAACAAGGTGACCAGAGTTAATAATAATGCATTGTATACACAAGAGAATTGATCTTAAGAGTTCTTAGCATTAAAAAAAGGGGGAGTTATTACAGGAGGTGACGGAACTCTTCATTAGCTTGATTGTGGTATTCATTTCACAATGTGCACATACATGAAATCATCACATTGTACACCTTCAATATATACAACTTTTCTTTGTTAATCGTACCTCAATACAGCTGGAAAAATATTTGTGCTGACTTCAGAAAATGCTTACGAATTAATGTGAATGAGGAAAACAAGAAGTGAAAGCACAAATGCAGCAGGGCCTGGGAGAAAATTTGCCAAATGTTACCCGTGGGTGATACTGGCCTAGAGCAAGTTGACTCGAGGGAAGCCGTGTTGTAACTTAGAGTAACCTCTGACTAGCTCACTCAAACTCTGTGTGTTTTACCTTGCACTTAGCCTAGGAGATAAACAGGTCTGGGAAATAATCCTGGCTGACACACGTACATCCCAAGAGTGACAGATGATAACTTTATTCTTTTGAATTTCTTAGGAACATGACGACCTCCTCAGGAAGATCATCTATACCGGCATCCATCATCGATGACAACTGAAAGACCTGGTGTGATGTCTCCAGTCTCCGATGCCAGATGGTCAATGTTCCTGAGCCCCCTTCACAGCCCACTAGTCCCTACAGAACTGCCTCAGATTATGTGCTTGTTTAAGATGGTCTCTGGGACATGAGTCCATCATCTTCCAATTTTGCTAGCTAATCGAGTAATTTCCTTTCCTCACCACCGACTCATCTTGTGATTGATTGGCTTCAAGGTTGCAGCAAGCAGAAGGAGCCTTTGCCCAGTTACACGGGCAGGGATTAGCAGCGATTATTAATTTCTTCTTTACACCTTTCTCAATTTCTCACATTTTTTAAAAGCACATTCACTTCACCAGGAGAAAACCAGCAGCAATTGTGAGTCACAACAAAAGGTGGAGAGATGAGATTGTGCACCCCTATCCCTCCTGGCCCCAGGAGGGCTGGAGGGAGAACAGTGGGCAGTGCAGGCAGCCCTGACCCTGCTTGGCCCAGGGTCTCCTTCCCCAGAGCCTTTCTGGTGTCCATCAGGCCCCACCAGTGTGGGGCTCCTGCTGCAGGTGGCCCCCATCAGGGTGAAACCCAGCTGAGTGGTGGCCTCTGACTGACCAGCAGGACCTAGTTTGTGATCTTGGTCACAGGTGGGCAGGACCGAGGAGGGTTGGTAGCTCAGTTGGAGAGTGGTGGTGGGAGGCTGGACAGGGGCTGGGGCAAAGTAGAGCAGGGGCCTGGGAGGGAGTCCCAGCAAAGGAACCAAGGGTTGGCCAAGGGGCAGGACTATGTCTGAGAGATGCTGAGGAGCACAGTGGGGTCAGTGGGGCTCAAGGAAGCTTCCCAGGGCTGCCCTTGACAAGAGTCTCCCTCAAGGTCACACAAGGCTCCTGGCCCTGTGGCCTTCAACCCAGCTCCAAGGCCAAGGGGATCCTTCCTTACAGAAGGTGAAAGGATCAGAACACTCTGGGGCTCTAAGTGTTTCAAAGTCTTTGTTAATATGCTCCAAGTGCAGAGTGCCCATGCCTTCAGGGACCAGCCACCTGTGCTGATTAGGAGCACCTTCTTTATCCCCAGTGACCAAGCGAGGCCAGAGCTAGAATGTCCTTCCCCAGTTTTCCCAGGGGTTCTTACCTGGGCACCCTGGGTGTGGGTTGGGGGTGGCGACAATTCTTCAGTCTGTGGCATGTTCTGCCTCCTTAAATGACAGTGGTCTCCCCCGTTCACTGGCACAGCCCAAAGAGCCTCCACACATTTCCCAAAACTCGGGAGACACGGTGCCGCCCAGGGCAGTGTGAGAACCCGGCCAAACTCAGCAGGTAGAAACTCCAGGAACACTTTTCCTGACCGTCAGTTCCACACCAGGTGTACTTGCTAGCTGAAGGAGGGCATTGGTGACACTTTTTGCACCTCCAATTCCCCATATGACATGGGGACAATGCTGCTCCCAGGGTGGGGATTCTGTGCCGTTGAATGAGATCAGTGCACGTGGAGCAGGCAGTGCAGCGGTAGTTGTCAAGATGAGTAGAATCAACGCAGGGAGGGCAGATATGTAGACACGACTGCACCTGCTCCTCCAACTCTCCTAAGGATAAAATGTGGTAAAATTCATGCCTTCCCACTCATCTAAAATACCAGCGCCCACCTTGAGCCCCTATCCTGTCCTCCCCACAGCCCTGTGAACTCTACTCCGGGCCATTCATGGGACCAGGGAGTTCTGAGACTCAGGGCCAAGGTTTTCCCGCAGATTTCTCATCTGGGTGGTGGTTAGGGAGGTCCCCAGTCCCTTCTGCTCTGTGCTTGGTGCAGGACACCTGGGGCAGCCCTGAGCTGGACCATCAGTGATCTGAGGCTGTTCTCCTTCACTCTGCTGGGCTGACAAGGGGACCTGCATCTGGCAAGCTCAGCCATCTGCGCAGGGGTGGAAATCCCACATCAGTAAAATGCCAGGGCTGCCAGTGCCATTCTCTACTTCATGCCTCAGCTCTCCTGGGCACCGCTATCTTGCATGACCTTTGCCCTCACTCCCCAGTGGAAGAGCCCATGGCCACATTTCCTACTGGCTGAAGGCAAAGGCAGTGAGGGCAGCCAATGGCTCAGGGAGGCCTGAGGAGTGTGTCCTGTTGGTGTTGAGCATCTCTGGGCCATGGCTGGACAGACACGTGCATGGGAGGGCAATGGTGTTCCTGTGTCCGGCTGCCGAGAGGCGGGGTGGGCCAGTGACTGGAGCCCCCACCTGGGCTCCCGGGTGTGTCTTTGCCTCTGTGCTTCTCCCTGGTGAAGAAAGCTCAGACCCTCTGCACAACCCTCACGCCTCGCTCGTCCCTGCACCATCCCTGTACATTCCAGAGTGGTAAGAGCTCAAGGAGGGGAGAGTGAGGGACGAGGGAGCCCTGACCACCCCTTGTCCCTCACCCCCAATTAGAAAAATGTGCTCTGGCTCAACCGTCAGCATGGCCTCCCCTGGTTCCCAAGAAACCCCTTTCTCCCTCAGCCCCCAACGCTAATCCATTAGAGACGGGCAGTGCCACCTCTGCACCTCCTTACTCCACGGGGGTCTCCAAAGCCGCCAAGCAGGTGTTGCCCATGCCACTGTCCTCAGCCCAGGGCACACATCTGAGCTGGAGAGGCATGTAGAACTCTCCTCCCCAAGATTCAGGGGGTCCAGAGCCCCTCAAGAACCAGCATTCTCCCCCTCCCACCAACTCTAGGCCACAGGCCCCTTGAGGAGAAGGAGGGAGCCTGGTGACCCAGAGCTGCCCACTGTGGCCTCCCACACCAGGCAACACGGCCTCGGGGACCAGTGTAGTGTCCAGAAGAAGATGACTGGTCTTGTGGGGCTTGTCCCCTCTGAGAGGACAGAGGAGGCCATGGAGGTCAGGAGAGAAGGCTCTGGAGAGATAGGAAGGGCCAGGCTCCCACCCCAAGCCAAGGCACCATTTGCCTGATAATCAAAGATGAACTGGCCCACCCAACTGGCAGCATTTCCCTGGAAGAAGTATAGGAGTCCCACGGCCACCCTGGGCCGCCTATCTGAGCCTCTGGATCTGGAGGTGGGGACAACTAGGGCCCTTGCCGGCCCCAGCGAAGAGAGGAGACTTGGGGAGCACCCACATGAGAGCGGAGCACTCCAGCCCCGTGACTGAGGAATTTTTGATGCCACTCTCTGAGTGGACACTGGGCAGGGGTAGGAAGAAAATACCCCCAATATATCTGTGCCTACTGTATGCCAGGGCGGGGAGCAGCCAGCCACTGCTGTCACATCCATGGAGAAATGAAGTAGGTGTGGCTTCGTGAGTGTAACCTGGGGGAGGATGATGGAGTCTCCCAGCAGTGGAAAGACATGAGCTTTGGCCTTTCAGGTTCCTGGATACTGTGCTGAGGGAGGGGCAGCAGCCCTCCATTCACAGAGGCCTCCTGGGAGGGGAGAAACCAGGGTGGTGGATGGTGATCGGCTCAGCAGAGGGCAGGCTTGGGAAGAGTGGCGGGGCTGTCCTGAGGGGAGTGGAGCCCTGCTGAAAGAGAGACCTCTTCCTACCTCTCAGAGCTCATCTGGCTCTTTTCTTTCTTTCATTTTCAAATTAGAGGCAGCAAAAGGACAAGCTTACCTGTCTCTCATCCCCTTTCCATATTTTCAGCTTTGATGTCCAGCCCTCCTATGAAGCCTGCTCTCTTGGGAAGGTAAAGGCAGGGGCTGGTGGCTGAGGCAGCCTCTGGCCTTGAGGTAGGCGGCACCAGGAGTGGCTGGAGTGGAGGTAGGAGCCTGCGGCCCGGCCCCTGGCGTCTGTGGGCAGCCTGGTGATGAGGGAGTTTGTGGCTCTTGCTTCAAGAGTGTGGGAGGCTGAGAGAGTCAGGAGTGCAGGTGACCCCTGCCCTCGGGTCAGGACAGTGTTCTGTGGACAGCCACACGTGTGTTAACACACACATGTTAGGTGTGAGCATGTGCCATGTCATCCACATTAGTGTGTGTGTGAGCACACGTGTGCAGAGCCCAAATCCTAGCTGAGGGACTGACTCATCCAGTATTTTGAGGCCTCGGTAGCACTCTTACCAGGGGGCCACATATGGAGTTGATGGTGGTGTGGCAGGCCTTGCATGCAGGACTGCCCCAGCCTACTTGACTGTGTAAATCTGCTCTGTGGAGGGGGCAGAGGTGTCCCCAGCAGGGGCTCTGCTGTGCAGCACGAGGCCTGGCAGTCCATGCAGCCCAAAGGGGCAAGACCTGCTGAGCCGGCTCTTCAGAAGCATCCAGTCCTGAGGATACTGTTCACAGGGAGAGGTTTTGGGTGCTGGTGCCCCCTCGCCTACTGGGGATCGTCCCTGGAGAGGGTCCAGCAAGTTGGAGAAGGGGTGGGAAGGGGGTTTGAAAAATAGGCCAAATTCATGTCCCAAGTCACAGGCCAAGCCCAGTGAGTGTCCCTGTCCCCTGCCTCAGTTTAGCTATTCAGGAAATGGTCCAGGGAAGAACTGAGCAGGGTTGGCACCAAAACTGGGGTCAGGGGGTAACAAACAAAAGATCCTGCTCTATGCCAAGATCATTTCTGTTACCCTGAGATGGGGTGAGGGGAAGTTGGGGGTATAGTGGGATTCTGCGGAGCCTTACGCTGCCCAGGACCTCATCTTCGGGGGTCTGGCCCTCACCTGGCCTGCCCTAGGTCACCAGCAGTAGCAGTGGCACTTACATCTGTCCCAAGGTCTGGAGAGGGGAGAAGTGGGCAGCCTTACACCCTGGTGGGGACCCTCACGATTTCTTTCTTTCTTGAAGAAACATGAAACCCTCAAGATTCATGTACTGTGTGATGGAGAGAAACAAATACCAACTGTTTCTCCAAAAAGACAATGTATTTTGTACTTTGTAAAGTATTAATTAAAACGGAGAAAAATATCATGTTGGCTGAGGGCATCTGATTTTGTGCTGCTCCAGGACCACATCTCATCTCTTTCCTTCTCCATTCCATGGTCGAGGAACATGGCCAGGGGCTGGGAGGAAGGCAGAACAACCTTCCCGTCCACACCCAGCATCTGAGAGAGGACACACCCCAGAGCGAGAGGGGCTGTATTAGTTACCTGA
Organism: Diceros bicornis minor; assembly: GCF_020826845.1. Lineage (NCBI taxonomy): Eukaryota > Metazoa > Chordata > Mammalia > Perissodactyla > Rhinocerotidae > Diceros > Diceros bicornis. The sequence continues at coordinate 77,153,802 of NC_080750.1, read as the reverse complement.
TGCAGGGTAACAAGTTGCCCCAAATGCAATGGATTAAATTGATTGTATACGTGTCACGGTTTCTGTGGGTTAGGAATTCAGGAGCAGTTTGAGCAGCTGGCTCAGGGTCCCTCAGGATGCTGCGATCATCTGAAGTCCTGGCTGGGACTGCAGGATCCACTTCCCAGGTGGTTTATTCACAGGGCTGGCAAGTTGGGCTCAGCTGTTTGCAGGGAGTCTGTTCCTCTCCACATGGGTCTCCCCATGGGGCTGCTTGAGTGTCCTCACAATACGGTGCCCGGATTCCCACAGGGCAAGTGATTCAAGGGCCAGTATAGGAGCCAAAATGGTTTTTTGGCCCCGAACCTCAGAATTCACACCCCTCTGCCTCCACCATACTCTGTCACCATACAGCCCTGCTCTGATTTGACACAGAAGCAGAACACACAAGGGTGTGAAACCAAGAGGCCAAGGTCACTGCTGCCATCTTGGAGACTGTCTACTGTGCCCACCATTCCTCCTAAACCTCTGGCAGAGGTGGGCCTGGGGGTTAGGGGGCCTGCGGAGCAGGACAGGGCCTTGCTGGTGGCAGGGGGAGGATCAGGGGCTGGATCCCGGGCCACAGGGCTTCTGGCACAAGCCTGGAGCCCTGCTGTGGATGTCACACCCCCAGGAAGGTCCTTGGTGCTAGAAGCCCAGGAGCTGATGCCTCCCAACAAGATACTCTAGGGGCACGAGGGAGGGCTCCATGCCCAGCGTCCCTCCCACAAGGGCTCTGGCATTTGGTTCCTGCCCTTTTGGCAGACAGGCACTTGGGATGCCCAGGCAGGACAGAGGTCTTGGACCTTGGACACCCTTCACTGCCCCTCTCTGACATTTCCCACGAATGGCTGGTGTGAGCAGGGCAGCGCTGAAGGCCTGAGCCTGCACTGAACCCCCCAACCTCCATCCTCACCCGCCTCACCCTTGTCCGCAGGAAAAGCAGACCTGGTGATTGAAGAGAGTGACAATGGCGCTGAAGCTTTCTCACCACCCTGAGCCCAAGAAAGTTCTGGACTCTGTGAATGCTTTCCCATCTGGGGTCTTCAGACTACGCCCCCCCTCGTTCCTTCAGAGACCCCCTTGGAGCTAGGACATCTACGGGGACTCTTGATTTCCCCCAAAATCTCAAAAGTTACAAAGGCCTCCAGAGCCCGACCTCCCTTTCCCGCCACTCATTCACAGTCACTGTCACTCGGGCGGTGCTGGACCTTGTGCCAGGTCCTGGGGACCCCGAGGAACCTGCTGTGGCCCCTGCACCTGAGTCTCTCTAGGAGGTGAGAAGACAGGGAAAGGATCTATTCCAGGGAGTGCAGGGCCAGGCTAGACCACAAAGGTGTGCTGTGCCCAGGGGGAGGGAATGACCACTGTCCAGTAGTAGGGGGCAGACCAAGAAGCCAGGACATTAGGGTTGAGCTTGGTAAGATGGGGACCCAGCAGAGGGAGGAGCAAAGTCATAGAGGGCCAGAGGGAACCTTGGCTGGAATGGAGGAGTGCGGCGGGGGAGGGAGGAGTGGATGGGGCAGGTAGGGGATGAGGCTGAAATGCAAGGTGGGTGCTCAGGTCTGCCAGGGGCCTCACCCTCCTACAGGCCATGGGGAGCCACTGAGGACTTCCACGCAGGGGACCAAACTTAGCATCTGAGTGGTGATCTGGGTTATGAAGAGGGCCGATAGGTGGAGGAAAGGGGCACTGCCAGGGTCCTGGCCTCAGTTCTCAGGAGGGGTCCCTGGTGGTTCAAGTGTCTTCTGTGTGCAGAGTTGGGGTGTTGGGGGCAGTGGCGCATGCAGGGGACCAGCAGATATCCAGCCAACCCTCAGAATCATGAATTTGCCCCACGCCCAACCAGGGTATAATTCCTCCTGGAGCAGCTCTGGCTGGTTCTTGGCTGGTTCTCACTGCAGCTCACATTCAGATCCCTGGGGGGGTTACCCATGCCAGGACTCCACCCCCAAGAATCTGATTCAGTTTCTCGTCGATGAACTATCTGTTTAAAACCTCCCCCACCCTCTTTCAAAAGGTAACATAAAGAACTCGGCTACAGGAGGAAAGAGCAGCTTCTGTGGTCACATGGCCCCCCTGGTTTTATCATGTGACATTCCACTGCGGGGACGGGGGCTCATGATGGTGAAAACGAGCTCTCCAAAGGGAATGCGTGGGATAAGATCATGGGGGTGGTTGCACCACATAGACAATACGCTAAAACCACTGAATTGTACACTTTAAAATGGTCTTACATCATGTGACTCACATGTCAATGTTTTAAAAATATCAATGTGGTAGAAAAACCAACAGGAATGGATGCTGGGTGTGAAGGATAGCCAAGAAAAAATGTGAGTTATTCTGACACTCTTGAGGCTTAAAGGAAGTCCCTATCAACATGGTGGAGGCAGCACAGAGAAGGAGGAAGAGGACGGAGGCAAGAAACCGGAGCTCCCACCTCGCAAAGGTTGATGGAGGAGCATCTCATTTGAGCTGTTTTTCCAGGAGCTCTGGACCTGAGCTGACCCAGCGGGAAGCTGTGCAGCATCAACGAGACCCAAGCCCATCTGCCACCCTGATGAGCATGGGGCACCGGGAGGGTCCTGATGTCCAGGGAGAACCTCGGGGAAGCAGGCAGAGCCTCTGAGGAGCCTGTAGGTAATAGCCCGAGGTGTCTTCAGGGAAATCAATACTCGGTGTCTTGGACTCAGGGTCACCGAGCGTGTCATGAATTACGTGGTAAAAGTGTCCAAACTTAAAAAATTAAATGAAGGCACCAGTGATCTCACTCCTTAGGTATACACTCGAGAACACTGAGAACACGTTCACACAGACACTTGTATGCGAATGATCCAAAAAATAAAATGCTGGACCAAGTAAAACTCATACATGAAGTTCTGGCATTATTCATAATAGCCAAAATGTGGAACCAGCCAAATGTCCACCAAATGTTGAATACGGTACATCAAAACAATCAATCAGTAACCTCCCAGATGATTCTATCATACAGGCAAGGTTAGAAGCTCAGGGGGAGGGTTTGAATCTGCCCAAAGGAATCCCCTCATGAACACGGCCTCCTTCGGCTGCTCTGGGGGCAGGTGACCTCATCTTGATTTCCTAGTTTGAGGCCAGACTCATGAGAGGCAGCCAGCCCCGAAATGCGCCAGCTGGAATGAATGCATGCTTCTCACCACCGCATCCCCAGCACCTGGCAGCTCCTGGCGTACAGTCGGTCAGGAACAGGGACTCAATCAGGCCTTTGCTTCATCTTCAGTGTTCTCTCGCTGTAATGAAGGTGGATGACTGCAGCTGAGGAACAGCTTCGGGTCACAAGCCTGAGCCTGTTCACTTTCCATCTCTGAGGGTGGATGCACACATGGCATTTTTCTGATGGGCACAGATTCCTGTGCTCTTCTCTGGCAATTCAGCTGGCACCACCCTACCAGAGCGACAGCAAGAGCAAGTCTCTCCGCTCCTCATGGGCAGCTCCCCCACCAGCTACATCCCACCTGTTTGCCTCCCTAGCAAGACAATAGACTCCTGGTTTGAGAAGGTGACCACAATCTCTGGATTACTCCTTTTAAACTTGACTGCTCAGCGTGCCCTCAGTGTGGCCCCTGAGAAAAGCACAGCGAGAGGGACTCCAAGCACTGTCTCCAGCTCAAGCTGAATCTAGGCTGCTCCGTGTGAAATATCAAGGTTTGTGTGGAAGAAAGGCTGGGTTTCTTGGTCGCCACAGCATGAGCGTCTGAGGGTAGCTGGGTGATGCACCCTGGGAGAGAGAAAGGCAAGTGTGGGGTCCTTTGTGGAGGGGATACATTCCTGGGGCTCAACCACGGGGCAGGACAGGCCCCAGGACAATGGCTGCCTCACAGATCCACCCCAGTGCTGAGGCCGCCAAGGCCATCTGAAGTGGTCTGTGGGAATGTCAGGCTGCACGGTAGGCCGAGGCACCTGAGCAGCTCCCATGCAGCCCCTGCGGGGAGAATGACCCTCAGAAGGTGTGAGTAACTCTGCTGCTGGTCAGGAGGTGCTGGGACCTGAGCGTAATCTGTGAGAGAACAGTGTGGATCTTCAGAAATGCAGCCTGAGTGTCTACCCTGTGCCAGGTGCTCAACGAGACTGTCACCTGCTGTGCCAAGTCAGAGCACTCTTCCTGCAGCGTGGTTCTCAGCGTCTGACTGTCACATGAACACAGTGAGTGCACAGTAGGTGTTTCCTGACCTCCTGAAAATGTGAGCCAACCACATATTCAAGAAACAAGCGTGGTCAGGACAGGACTCTCCTGAGTGTGTCAGGGGCGGACCTGACGAGAACGGCAGGCCAAGTGTCTTTTATTCACTGATGTCAGGGTCTGTGTGCTAGCAAGAGCCCCTTCTCCAGAAATCATCATGGAGTGGCAGCCTGCACGTCCGGCGGGGGCTCAGGGGATGGAAGACGGAGACCCAGGCCCCTGGCAACGACTGTCCACTGAGGGAGACAGTGGTGGCCACCGTGTGACAAGAGTCCCTCCACCTTCTCAGGCTGTGCCTGCCACTCGGGCTCTGCACTGGCCTCGCTTCTTCCCCAATATAGGTGGAATGACAGAGTCTGAGTGTAAGAAGACATGACGGCCAGGTGACACGTCACAGTGGCCCGTGGTCACTGCATTCAGGGTGTCCTCACACACTTGCTGAAGTGACAGGAGCCCGGAGCCTGCCAACACTGACTTTTCACAGGAAAAAAGGATAAATCACACAACCAACGTACTGTAGAAGCTTTCTCTCCATGTGTGTCAAATGTTGGGAGTGTCAGAGGCCTTGTTGCGAATTTCTCTGAAGATGAAATGTATTTGTAAAACCACTGGAGTAAAATAATGACTATCTGGCAATGGCAAAAGACTTAACATGATAATGTAATTACAAGGAAATTTGGTTATTTTATAAGCCACATTTTAAGATAACGACTAGAATTATACCAGGACATATCAGATTTTTAGGAATTTTATATAATTTTTAGAATACTGAAAACATGCTTATTTTCATCAAACCAACAAACTTAAATAAGCTTTCATTTACTAAAGATGATATCATGTTAACTTGAAAAACATTTGGGTTAGTTTCCATTACATTTAGAAACAATTTATATAAATGCTTACTTTAAGCCTACTAGTGGAGCTCTTTTAGAAATTACATCATCCAGAGGTAGAAAAATATCACATATATATAACACGTACACATAGACATACATAGATACACAGACAGACACAAGCGGAGAACTTAAATAGTTTTCATTAAATGTTTCCTATGAATCAGGTACAATACAAAACTCACTAATTTAAAAAAGAATAGTTGGATCCAAACTGTGTTTTTGGCAGTATTAAACAACTCTATTAATTTTTAATTTAAGTTTCCCATTGACTGTTTAAGGGAATAACGTTAAGTTTCCCAGAAAATCTCTCATGATCTCATTAACTCTGAGAGGGGCTCATACTGGGCCCTTCTTAGAAGGTCGATTATGGGGGTGTCTGTAAAGCCATAATTTAATAGACTTTTAGGTAACTTTTATAGCTTAATTTTTATTAGCTTTTTGCAACCAAACCTTCAGTAGGGCTCTTTTGGAATTTTGAAGGCTTTGCTTTTAAGTGCACATCTTAAGCAATCTTATCTAATTAGATCATTCCTTCTAATGGCCAATGTAACACCCCTGAAGCTGGTGGCATTTTGGTAGGACCCTAGCCACAAATGGAGTTCAACCCATATTTCTGTCCAACCATACCTGACTGCAAATTGGGTGCAACCCGCAATTCTGTCTGACCATATTTTGGGGCGCCCAACCTGATGGTTACTAAGCCAAGCTCTCAGGACACAATACAAGCGTAGCAAGATTTTGCTGTTGTTTTAAATATTTACAACTTCTGCAACCTTTAGTTTTCGAGCAGGTGTGCTGGAAGGTGGCATGCTTAACTCTTTAGAGATTAAAGATTGCATTTAATCTGTCTGTTCCACGGTTCTCAAATCTAGTGCACAAAAAGACAAGTTTCGGAAGCTCAAAGGAGCCCCAAAGTGGCCAGTATAATTTTAAATTATCCCAGGTTATCCTGATCCAAAGATTCAGCCAATTACAGCTATCCCCATTTGGTTAAGTACTTGCAAGTAAAGGCTCCATACATATTGTACACAGAGCCAGCCAGAGTTCCAGTGGGTGGGTGCCCATCTGGCATTGTTGGCCTTTAAAGTGTGGTTTCTCATTTTCTTTTAGTTTCATTTTAATATCAAGTCTGAACAATTTCTAAGGACAGTGTAGCTGGTCAAAACTGTGCTGCTTGTGAGTGTCACTTCCTAAAAGGTGATGAACCCTCTCTCACGTGTCTTAGCTTCTCCTGCGGGCAGTCTACAACTACCGTAGGGGTGCAGAGCACTGGATGAACAATCCTTGTGTGCGGGCCCCTCGACAAGACATTAATTATTTAAAGTGAATGATGGTGACTGAGTTCCCTATGGGACTGCCACATGTCATGGAGATTGTCCTCAGACACTTACACCAGGTTCTCAGTCACCTGAGAACAACTTGTGGCTGGAAAGAGCAAGTGCCCCTTTTCTTCAGAACGAAACAAATTCAGTCTCTCATTTTGCTGTCAGTTTGTTCAGACTTTATCAACATGTCTCTTTTTCAATTGAAAGCCAAATTAAAGAGGTCAGCTAACCCAGTTCACTCCAAACTTCCCCCTTGGTTCCCCTTACCTAGGAAATGTCTCCCTGTTGGCTCCCCTCACCTAGGAAATGTCCCCCCCAGTTTCCTCTTACCTAGGAAGAGTACCAACACACCCTTAAGATGTTGAAGTCTTCAGACTGTTTTAACAGCTGGAATAACAAGTCAGGACTGTCAACTTAAATAAGGAGGTCCAGATTTCGGGAGAACTCACCAGAGCACCTGAAAAGTGCAGTGAAGCCGGGGGGAGGAGGGGTAGTGGAACGCAACGGTCCCCTGTGGTACCAGTGTTGGTTGAAAGTAGGCTCCACCTGGTCTCATGTGGGTGTCTCAGAAGTCCCTTCGTGGTTGCCAGGAAAAGGTGCCGCAAATAATCAATAATCGTTCTGTAGCACAAAGTTTTATTTGAGCCCAATTTCATTTGAGGACTCTAGCCCGGAGCACATCTTTGCAAGGGAAGAAAGCGCTGTGAAGAAGAGTGCTTTTCAGCAGAGTTACATCCTGTTTCCAAAGACAGAGACACACATCAAGCATGACAGGTGCACATTCTCTCAAGGATTCAAGGAGATATTTTGCTATTGATGAGCACATAGACAGCAAGTCACCATGGCCTCGGCGCTGGGGGAAATGAGGCATTCAGTCTTATCTTGAAAGGGTGCTGACATCAAAGGAAGGGAGGGATGCTTTTTTATCTTCAAAGAGTACATTCTTTACTTTAGGGTAATGATTAAAGCACACAGACAATGCATGTCTGACAAGCCACGAGTCAGGTTTCTTTGGTTCAAATAAATTTCGGGCCAAATCAGGTTCCAACCAGAATGGTTTCCACATATACTTGAAAACATAAAATATCTTATATCGCACCTGATGACATCCCGAGGGAATAGACGCTAGAATGACCCCCACTGCACAGATGGGGACACTGAGGAGGCCCTGAGAGGCACGTGGTTGTCCAGGGTGACATCACTGGCAAGAAGCAGGAGCGGGACTGCATTCAACTCTGTGTCCTCAAAGCTGGGGCCCTGCTTGCGTTCAGACCTCCCCAGAGGCTGTGGGGTGGACTCTGTTGGTGTGACTGTGTCTGGACGTGGTGTGGAGATGGAGAGTGAGCAGTCAGCAGCCCCGGGAGCCCTTAGGGAGGTCTTGTGTGAGGAGGGAGCTTAGGTAAGTTGACCCCAGGAAGTACCCTCATGGAGCCCAAGAGTACTTGGAACCCTGGTAACTAGGCATCCACATCCTAGAGACAGCCCCCAAGCCAGCTCACTTGTCTAGCACTTGTCTAGTGGGAGCAACGTGTTTAGTTGCTTCTTCTCGATGGTCAGGGACCAGAGCCCCAGGAAAGCTCCCAAAGACCACCCGCAATGCAGATGCTGGTTCCTTTCTCATGGCCGACAATTGTGGCCATTTAACCGGAGGGACAGAAAGGTAACACAGGGAGTCCTAGGGCAGGCCAATCCAGACAAGACCAGCACTGTGGTCCCATCTGGGCAGCCCTACATCCCCTCCCCATGTGTGTGTGTGGAAGGGCGGTTTCATGAGGGTGGACCACCGTGAGCAGGAGCAGGTCGCTGAGGTGTGAGAAGCCTGGTGGGCTTCTAACATGACCCTGGTGGGTCATGTTCACAGCCCAGGTCAAGGTCGGCTGGGTGGGATGTGGAGTGCTAGAGTGGCACCCTTCTGCCTGAGGTGTATGTCTTTCATCCGGGGTGGAATTCTGTGGAGACACAGGTATGTGCCTGATCTGGGAGAATTAGATCCCGAGGACAGAAGCAGCACAAGGACAGCTGGGCAGCTGGCAGGGCTCGGATGCCTCTGGGTCGGCTACCGGTCACTGCCGTTGCAGAGCTCCATGCAGGAGATCAGCGAGGAGCTGGTAGAAGGGGACATCCAATCCCTCACCCCCAGGGATGAGCAGCTGTGACACAAGACTGCATCAGCAGCTGTGGGGAGAACGTCTGCACTGACTGTTGGACAAGCCTCAGAGCTACCTCAGTACCCATCATCCATCCCGGACAAATATCATTGCCACCAACTTCTTCAGGAAACCAAGAGGCAGCTGGGGCCCCAGCCTCCGTGCAGGGAGACCCATCCCCTGCACAGGCTCCAGCAGGAGACCAGGAGGTAGCTGAGGCCCCAGCCACCGTGCAGGGAGACCCATCCCCTGCACGGGCTCCCGCAGGAGACCAGGAGACAACTGAGGCCCCACCATGCAAGCAGGGAGACACATTCCCTGAAGAGGGTCCTGCAGGAGACCAAGAGGCACCTGAAGCCAAACCATCTGGCCTGGGAGAGCTGGCTCTGCAATGTCTCTCATCAGCAGCTCCTGTACCACCCATTCAAACTGCTCCCTCACCAGAAATTTCCTTCCCTACTCTCATTAATGTGTTTGTTTCCTTCTTAGTTGCTCTATTTGATTTTTCTTTATTGTTTAGTTCTTAATAATTATTTAAATTAAATGTTTCGATTTTTTAAAATTTATGTTTTCTCATTTTAAATTGTACACTTTATGAGCATTAAGTACATTCACAACGCTGTGCATCCATCACCGCTATCTGGGCTCAGACAGTTTCACACTCCAAAAGGAAACCCTGTTCTAAAAGCACTCACTCCCCATTTATCCCTCAGGCCCTGGCCAGCCCTAATCTGTTTTCTGTCACTGTTTTTTGTTAAATCTATTCTGGATGTTTCCTATAAGTGAAATCATGCCATAACTGGCCATTTGTGTCTGCCTTCTTATTTTCACAGGGCCTTATAGGTTTTCCTTTTCTGTTTTTATTTGAAATAGAATTTCTCTAATTTGATAGGAAAATCCCAGGTGGATTCTAGATTTGATGTATCAAATAAAGCCCTTTCGGTAAATATGTGCATAATCTTGGGGTACAGACTGCTGTTCTAAGTGGGACACCAGAGCCAGAAGCCAGGCATGAAACGCCTGTGGCCAAAACAAAAACAAGACAAGGGTAGAATGCTGGAAAGACAAACCACAAACCGGAAACCATTCCTCATAACCCAAGGCCAGGGAAAGGCTACACATCCCTCGCTTCCAAAAAATGCTTGAAATTCAGTATTTTAGTAAGAGATAAAGAGCAAACACACTCAACGCCAATGAGAGGTGATACACAGGGGCAGCATGTGTCAGAGACGCTCGAGCTCCACAAGGGGGACACGCGCACATGGAGACACTGTGGAGAGGGCACTGGGCCCCATCAGATGGGCAGGGTTCCAGTGTGGTGACAACCAGCCCTGGTGACAATGTGAGGAAGCAGAGGCCCCAGCAGACTCCTAGAGACAAGTGTGAAAGGACACTCCTCTCTGGAGACCAGCCTGCAGGACCCATCGCAGCCCCCAGGGGCACGCCTGTGCTGGCGGTGCTGATCCCACGACTTCATCCCACAGAAAGTCTGTACAGTGTGTGCACGTGTGTGCACATGCGTGCATATGTGTGTGTGCACTTGTGGGTGTCAGGAACGGAGCATTCCAGGGTGTGTGCTCTTCTAGAGCCTGATTTGTCCAGGCATGGCCACCGCCAGGTAATCCTCTTCCACTTGGTATTTTCTCTGTCCTGGCATCAGAATTTATGAAGACCCCCTGCTTGGACCAGGAGCCATTTCCAGTTTTTCACTCTCTGAATCGTGCTGAAGGGAACACCTGCAACCACAAATCTCTGTTTAGGACAGAATCCATGACGTGGAGTTTCTGGGTCAAAATGTATACTGTTTTTAATGAATTGGCCCCAGTTTCCAACACCAGAGGGCTCTTTGTCAGCTTTGAGCCTTCTTTGGGAAAGCAGGGCCACAGAGACCCCGGGGCTGGGACCTCATGGAGTGAGGGAGGACGAGGAGCTGGCAGTGGATGTGATCAAGGTACTTGGGAGTGAGCTGCCTGGCAGAAAATGTCCCACCCCTCAGCCCAACACCTGGCCCCACCCATCATGGTGATGTCATGGGCTAGTCCTCTCGCTGGTGCTAGAGCTGGTGCTGGAGCTTGCTTTAGCTCAAAACATGGCTCTGGTTCTAGAACTGGAGCTGAAGGTGGAGCTGGTTCAATCTCAGTAGCTCATGCGAGAGCCTGTGTTAGAGTTGCGCTATCTCTATAGCCGCCAGTATCTCTAGCTCTGGGGAAGGCACTGGAGCTGGAACTACCTCCAGAGATAATCTAGACCTGCTTCTGCAGTTTGATAAAGCTCTTGAGCTGGCTCCAACTCTTGCACTGTAGCTGGTGTAGAGTTATTGCTGTAAGTGGCTCTAACTGTGGTTCTCATTCTAGACCTGGTTCTTGTGTCTCTAGTTGTATAACCAGTCTTAGCTCTAGCTCTGTAGCTGGTGCTAAAACTGGTGGTGGATTGGTTTGTAGCTCTGGCACCGGCTCCACCTCTGGAATTGGTGTTGGGGCAGATTCTGGTACTAGAGCAGCACAGGCTCTGCCTGGGGGGTTGGTGATAGAGCTGCCTCCATCTCTGAAATCGGTGGTAGAGCTGGTAGCACAGCATGATCTAGCTCTGATGTTGGTGCTAGAGCTGTTGCCAGAGCTGGTTCTTTCTCCTGAGCTGGCATTGGCTCTAAGTCTGCTACTGGTACCCAAGCCAGCTCTTGCTCCAGCACTTGTGGGGGATCTAGCTCTGCAGCTGGTACTAGATCTGTTGCTGGAGCAGGCTCTGCCTCTGAACTTGGTGCTGACTCTAGCTCTCGAGCTGGTGCCAGAAATGGCTCTAACTCTGGAGCCAGTGTTAGAGCTGATGCTGGAGCTCGCTCTTCCTTGGAACCTGGCACTGGCTGTAAACTAGCTTCAACCTGGTTCTCACTCTAAAGTAAGCACTAGAACCATCACTGGGACTGGCACAGGAGTTGGTGATAGAGCTGCCTCTATCTCCAGCGTTGATGCTACAGCTAGTGTTCAAGCCAGCTCTAGCTCATGAGAGAACCCCGGCCCTGACCCTGCAACTAGCACTGGAGCTGAAGGTGGAGCTTGCTCTATCTCAGGAGTTTGTGCAACTGTGGGAGCTGGGGTTAGCTCTAGCTATGGAGCTGGCCCCAACTCTGGTGCTAGAGCTGTTGGTAGAGCTGGTGTTGGGGCTAGCTCTGGCTATAGACCTATCACTGGCTCTAGTTCTGGAGCTGGTAATAGAACTGGTTCGTGCAGTGGCTTGGGTGCTGAAGCTGGTCCTGAAAATGGCTCTGAGTCAGGAGCCTGGCTAGAGCTGGCTCCAGAGAACACTCAAGCTCTTGAGCTGCTGCTGGAGCTTGTGTTGGACCAGGCCCCAGCTTTTGACCATTTTCTGGAGTTGGCACTAGCTCTGTGGCTGGTACTACATCTAGCTCTTGGGCATGGGCAAGAAATGGCTCGAACTTAAAATTTGGTACTAGAGCTGGTGTGATGTCTGACACTGAAGGCGGTGCTAGCTGTGGAGCTGGTGGTGGAGCTGGCACTAGCTCTGAAGCTTGTTTTAGAGCGGGCACTGGTGCTTCGAGAGGACAAATGTTCAGCAACATGACTGCCTTTCCACGTGCCTTTCCAAAAACAGAAAACACCCCGCTGCCCTCCAGAGAAGCCCCAGCCCAAGGATCCAAGAAGCCTTCCAGGAAGCCTTCCCAGACTGTAGACAGTGTGCATGTATCAAATAAATTTTTTTCTTCTGTTCCTTATCTTCTTATCACAGAACATCATATGTAACTAGATGTATCAATAACAGTTAACTTCACATGATAGTATTTAAGTCATAGGATATCAAGGAAAGGAGTGCACATAACCCAAGAAATTTGCATCCTCCTTGGGGAGAGTATTTGTGTTTTGAGTTGTCCACAGGAGAGGGGTACCATGTTAGAGGGAAGAATGACTTTCTTCCTGTCCTTATTTGGAGATTAAATGCGGCTAAAGGAGATGTGAGTGGGCGCCAAGTTGAGGGAGCGTGGGCTCTGATGGTTAGTCTTGTGTGTCAACCCGACCAGGCCATAGTATGCAGCTGTTTAATCAAACTGGATATTTAATCGCGTCTTGCTGTGAAGGTATTCTGTAGATGTGGTTAACACGTACAATTAGTTGACTTCAAGTAAAAGAGATTACTGTCAATAATTTGGGTGGGCCTCATCAGCTGAGGGCCTTCAGAGCAAACACTGAGGTTTCCCAAAGAAGAAAATCTGCCTCGAGACTCCAGCATCTAGACATCTGCCTGAGTTTCTAGTCTGCAAGCCTGGTCTACAGATTTTGGACTTGCCAGCCCTCATGAGCACATGAGCCAATATATTAAAATCAGTCTCTCTCTGTCTCTACACATACATATACACACATCTGTGTGTGTGTGTGTGTGTATGTGTGCACATGCATATGTATCCTGTTGGTTATTTTCTGGAGAACTCTGACAAACACAATGCTGAAATGCCTTTGTCCTTCCTTTTTCCACTTTAGAATCACTGTTCTTTAAGGGCTTCGGAAACTCAGTGCCATAGGAAGTTTGCAGACGAAGTGTCTGTCCAATCCAGACCTCGTACTGCATGTCGGGCTCTGCCGGCACTGCCTGGTAATTCTGAGAAAGCGTGGCTGACGCTTTCCTGCTGAAGACATGCAAATGACCCCAAAGGCCTCTTACCTGAAACCGGGCAAAATATGGAACAGAAAGCTCACCCTCGTGAGGCCGGCCGACAACAGGGTCAGCACCCAGACTCCTGCAAGAGAAAAGTGATACACGAGGCCTCAGAAAATTAACCAGACACCGTATTTTCAGAATGTGGGCTTCCACGCCAGGAAGGTCTGTAGAGAATATGTCATATTTCCTTTAACACATTTCTTGAAGAAGTCAAGTTTTTTGCCTATTTATTGTTACCTTTCAGCACACACAATTGATATATGCTCTTTCCTGCACAATCCTCTCCCTTCATGCTAAATATTTTCACTCTACAGTCAGTAAAGAGAAGAGAACACGACGGAGAATGCAATCCAGAGGGAGCCACCACCCTCGGAATTATCATGAGTATGTGAATTTCTGTCGTCACCTGTTTGGAGTGGGCCCACCCCCCAGTTACACAGCAGCCAGGGCAGGGATGATGGGATCAAGAGGTCTAGACTAGTCATTCGACTGGCTTTCAGCAAGTATTTAATATGTGGGTTCTGGTTTGCCTCCAGAGAGGTTCTGTGTGTTTGTGTGAGGGAGAAAGATGGAGGAAGAGGGGAAGGAAGACGATTTCATGGTTTAAAAGCTGCTGCAAAAGCTAATATCCACTAGGTGCAGAAAAACCATATGACAAAATCCAACACCCTTTCGTGATAGAAACACTCAAGAAACTAGAAACAGATGGGAATATCTTGAGCCTCGTCCAGGGCATCTGTGAACAGTCCACAGCTCACCGACGTCATAGTCAGTGGGGAAAGACTGGAAATGCCACCCCTGAGGTCAAGAACAAGATGAGCATTGGCCACTCTTGCCAATTCTATGCTACATTTTACTGGAGGTTTTAGCCAGGTCAATTAGGCAAGAAAATGATGTAAAAGGTATCTAGATTGGAGGGGATGAAGTAAAACTATCTCAATTCTCAAATGATGTGACCACATATAGAGGAAATCACAGAGAATACATGGAAAAACTATTGGAACTATGAAATGAGATTAACAAAGCTGCTGGATACAAGATTAATTTAAAAAATCCATTGTATAGGAATATAAATTGGTGCAGCCACTATGAGAAAGAATATGCAGATTCCTCAAAAAATTAAAAATAGAACTACCATATGATCCAGCAATTCCACTTATGAATATTTATCCAAAGGAAATAAAAACACTAACACAAAAAGATATCTGCACCCCACTGTTCATTGCAGCATTTATTTACAATAGTGAAGACACGGTAAGCAACCTAGTGTCCTTTGATGGATGAACGGGTAAAGAAGATGTGGTGTAAGTATATATATATAACAGAATCTTATTCAGCCATAAAAAGGAAAGAAATCCTGCCACTTGCAACAACATAGACGGGCATTATGCTAAGTGAAATAAGTCAGAGAGAGAAAGACAAATACCATATGATCTCACTTAAATGGCGAATCTAAAATTAAAAAAAAAACAAAAACTGAGCTAACAGATACAGGGAACAGCTTGGTGGTCGCCAGAGGCAGGGGGTGGGGGTTGGGCAAATGAATGAAGGGGTCAAAAGGTATAAACTTCCACTTAGAAAATAAATGAGTCCTGGAAATATAACAAAAAACATGGTGACTATAGTTAGCAATATTGTATTGTACATCTGAGAGATGCTAAGAGAGCAGATTTTAAAAGTTCTGATAACAAGAAAAAAATCTGTAACTATGTGGGGTGATGGATGTTAACCAGACTTATTGTGTTGATCTTTGGTAATATATACATATATAGAATCATTATGTTATATGCCTGAAACTAATATAATATCATATGTCAAGTTTTAAAATATCAATTTTATTTCTATATACTAGCAAAGGAAAATCTGACAATATAAGTAAGAAAATATGTTAATTTACAATAGCATCCAAAACAATGAAATAATTAGAAATAAATTTATCATAAGAAGTACAAGAGTTGTACAATGAAAGATACAAAACATTATTGGAAGCAATTAATGAAGACCAAAATAAATGGAAAGACATTTCATCTTCATGTATGCGAAGACTTGATACTATTAAGGTGGCAATACTCCACAAATAGAACTAGAGATTCAGTGGAATTCCAAGCAAACTCCCAGCTGCCTGTTTTTGCAGAAACTGACAAGCCAAGGCTAAAATTCATGTGGAAATGCAAGGGAGCCACAAGAGCCACAACAATCT
Organism: Diceros bicornis minor; assembly: GCF_020826845.1. Classification (NCBI taxonomy): domain Eukaryota; kingdom Metazoa; phylum Chordata; class Mammalia; order Perissodactyla; family Rhinocerotidae; genus Diceros; species Diceros bicornis. The sequence goes on along the minus strand of NC_080750.1, from coordinate 77,138,332 downwards.
TGAGAAAGAAGTTCAAAGATGGAGTATTCACACTTCCCAATTTCAAAAATTATTACAAAGCTACCATAATGAATACAGCGTGGTGCTGTCATAAAAAATAGACATACAGACCAACGGAATAGAATTGAGAGTCCAGAAATCAACCTACATATTTACAGTCAATTGATTTTTGATGAGTGAAAAGACAATTCAATGGGGAAAGAACAGTGTTGTCCACAAATGGTATTGAAACAACTGGATTTTCACACGCAAAGAAGTTGGACTCCTTGCTTACAGTACTTACAAAAATGAACTCAAAATAGATCCAACAGCTAAATATGAGACAAAACTATACAACTCTTACAAGAAAACACATGGGAATTGTCTTGACATGAGTACAGCCATGTTTGGCCGCTCCATTGACCTATAGCCACCAGCACACAAAGAAATACAAAGCTGCTTTCTGTGTGGTGGGAACTGGCCTTTTCCCGGGAACTGGCCTTTCTCCCATGGAGGGAGTTGCAAGTTGTAACAGTTCAAGGCTCTTGGAGCGTGGTAGCACGGGATGGACTGGCCATCTGTGCCGGGCTAAGATGATAACCAAAGAAAACAATGCACGTACACAACCACTGGGCTGGGACGTTAGCCAAGGGGTTCAGTGCACGTATGCCACTGATAACTGTTTTGGGCATGGGAACACTAGATGCTTTTCTGTAAACTCTGTAACTGCTTATATAAACTGCTGGAAGCTGAGACCTGGTGAGAGTTCCACCTGTGGAAGGGACACCTTGCCCAGGACGTGTGATCCTTGCCCAGCCGCGTCGATTGACAGGGCTCTCCCGGCAGTGGGGCGTGGATGTTGTGAGTAACTGATTTGATATGAAGTAATTGATTTGATATGAAGTAATTGATTTGATATGAAGTAATTGATTTGATGTGTTCTCTTTTCGGTCAACCTGGTGTTTCTCTTTCCGGTTGATTTGTGTCATTTCTCTTCAGCCGATGTGGGTGTTTTCCCTTTCCAATCGAGCTGATGTTTTTTCCCTCTTAATATTTGACCTATTTGATCTGTTTGCAGACTGTCACCTTTACTATCCTCTATATAATAAAATATACCTTCAGTCCATTTGTTTGGAGTGGAAAGTGTATTTTACATCTCCGATCGAATCCCGGAACCTCTCATAACAGGAATAAAACTTTTATTTTATTTATTTTTTTTTGTGAGGAGGACCAGCCCTGAGCTAACACCCAATGCCAATCCTCCTCTTTTTTGCTAAGGAAGACTGGCCCTGGGCTAACATCCATTATCTTCCTCTACTTTATGTGGGACGCCGCCACAGCATGGCTTAACAAGCGGTGCGTCGGTGCCCGCCCGGGATCCGAACCAGCGAACCCTGGGCTGCCGCAGCAGAGCACGGGCACTTAACCGCTTGCGCCACTGGGCCGGCCCTAGGAATATAACTTTTGACCTTGAGTTAGGTGATGATATCTTAGATAGGACATCAAAAACACACGAATAAAAAATAAACAAATTGGACTTCATCAAAATTAAAAATTTGTGTGTATCAAAAGGCAGTATCAAGAAAGTGAGAAGACAGCCTGCTGAATGGGACACAATACCAGCTCACCATATATATAACAAGCTACTTGCAAATAGAAGATAGAGTGAATGCTTACAACTCAATAATAAAGAAACTAATAACCCAATTTAAAAATGGGGAAAGGAGCTGAGCAGATATTTCTCCAAAGAAGATATACAAATGGCCAATAAAGACATGAAAAACGTTCAACACCATTATCCAGGAAGAAAATGCAATCAAAACCACAATCAATAAGTATCATTTCCCATCCACTAGGATGGTTGTAAATTAAAAATATAGATATTAAGACGTCTTGTCAAGGATAGGTAGAAACTGGGATCCTCATACATTATTGGCAGGAATAAAGATGGAAAATAGTCTAGCAATTCTTCAAAATTTAGAGAGTTTTCACATGACCCAGCACTTCCACTCTAGGTGTGTACCCAACAGACATGAAAACATGAAAGCTTGTACGTGAATGTTCATAGCATCATTATTATAATAGCCAAAAGGTGGAGACAACTCCAATGTCCCTCAACCGATGAATGGATCAATAAAATACAGTATATCTATGCAATGGAAAATCATTTGGCACAAAACAGAAAGAATTACCGATACACTACAATCAAGGATGAACCTTGAAAACATGACATATTAAAGGAGCTATCACAAAAGAACACACATTGTACTATTCTGTGTATATAAGAGGTCCAAAATAGACAAATCGAGAGAGAGAAAAAGTAGAGGAGTGGTTGTCTAGGGCTGTGGCGATGGGGGAAGGGGGAGTGACTGCTAATGGGTCCAGGGTTTCATTCTGAGGTGATGAAAATGTTCCACTGTTGTGGTGATGGTTGCCCAACTCTGTGACTCTACTACAAGCCATTGATTTGTACACTTTAAATGGGTGGCTTACACGGCATGTGAGCGATATCTCAATACAGCTGTTTTACGAAAATACAGAGAAAGATAATTTGTTTCAACTTGGAGATGTGTCTTGGTCCCAGGAGCAGCCGGACTAGGCACTTGCTATAACACCAAGACCCAACCCATCCAAACGATATGGGTCACAACCCCACAAAACCCACCTTCACAAAACCCACCCCCAGGGAAATGGGGAAAGACGTCCTCAGAAGGAATGGATGGAGGGGTTGGCCACTGGAGGAGGGGGTGCAGACTTGGTCCAGCCAGCAGCATGGGCACGAGCAGCCCTAACCCTAACCTTCACACTGATGAAATTTTACCTTGAATTTACGCCTTGATCTTCCCAAGGTGAAGCACGTGCAGCTTAGAGTGTCTCTCTTGGCAGGAGGGTAGCTGGCAGAGGACAGAGAGGAAATTTTATCTTTTGATTTTCAAAGCAGCTATTCCATGTGGGAAATACATCAAAGGGGAGAAAACATGAGTGTACACGGGGATATCTTCACTACAATTCAATTGGACCAAGACACTGAGGTTTGCTTAGACAACTTGCCCAGAACAGGGCTGGAGATGGGATTTTAAAAAATAGGACTTGGAATTAATGAGTAATATTGGGAGTGATTCACTGGGTACGATATTCAGGAACTCATCAAGTTGAACAGAAATCCTCCCAAAAGACCAATGAAAGTGCCCAAGGTCAACGATGAACTCTGGCGATAGGTAAGGAGCAGGACCTGCGCAGGGAGCATGTAAAGGAGAACTTTCCATGACACACAAGGTGTGAAGGAGTTTCACTGGAATCATCCATCTGCGAGCTGGGCCCCTCTCATTTTCATATTTACTAGCTTATGACTGTTAAGCGGTAACAACACCATTTGTGACCCCCTCCTTCATGGCTTCAGGAACATTTGGTAGCTTAAGGCATCACTCTCAGAGCTGTAAGAACTTCTGGAAACCACTTACGACCTCCACAATAGCCCTATTTTACAGATGAGGAAACTGACGCCCAGGGAGGGTTCAAGGACACACTGGGAGTGTCTCTGACTTCTGGTCCAGGGCACTTTCTCATTGGGGAGCCACGAAGAACTCTCCTCTCTATGCCAGAAATGGGCTGATCCTTAGGACATTTTCAAAGAAAGCTGCCTTTTTTTAAATTTTAAAAAATTTTTCCCCCAAAGCCCCAGCAGATAGTTGTATGTCATAGCTGCACATCCCTCTAGTTGCTGTATGTGGGACGCGGCCTCAGCATGGTCCGAGAAGCGGTGCGTCGGGCCGCGCCCGGGATCCGAACCCGAGCCGCCAGTAGTGGAGGGCGCGCACTCAAGCGCTGAGCCACGGGGCCAGCCCTATAGGATCATTTTAGTTCTTTCCCTGACACAGAAACAAAACAGGCTACTGGACAAGAGAAAACTCTAGGGCAAGTTGCCATTTTTAGTTCATCCCCACAGAGATTGGAACAAATTGACTGGAGTCCTGACCCCTCAGTCCACATAGTCGACCCACAATAAATGTATCAGCTCGTCATGAATGAGCATCAATGAGCCGAAACACGTTTGTCTCCTCGGCCAAGTAGCATCAACCTTCATGACAGGTATGCTCCTGCCACCAGGTCCCGTCTCTCCCACAGGTGCCCAGACAGTGGGCGGGCACAGTGGGCGGGACGGTGCTGCCTCTGGGGACTGGGACCAGCTCTCTCACCTGCAGGCTGGCGGGGTCAGGGCCCGTCTCCCTCACCGAGGCGATGGAGGTCTCCAGCTGTCCCTGCACACACGAACAAGCAGGCCTCCGTGACAAAGGCCCGGGACACAGAGCAAAGGGTTCACCGTCCCCCCGCGTGCAACCCGGAGGCGGAACCAAAGGCGGGTCTCTCTCGGGCTCGGAGGCCAGTCTCTCCGGGAGCCGCAGCCTCTTCTGAAACCTCTCCCTGGGCGCCAGCTGTACCGAGACGAGGGGCTGGGAGTTCTGGGGAGACAGGAGTCCCCACACGCTGTCCTCCACCCCACAGCACCCACGACCCGGCCCCACACTGGATCCAGGGCCTCTTCCAACGCCCCAACCGATGTGGGGGTCACAGAGCAGTCGGCGGAGTGGGGACCCTCGGGACCAGCCCTGTGGCAGCTGTTGGTGTTGCGCATGTGCGCGGAGGAGCGGGGTCACGTGCATGCGCTGTGCGTGGGCCCCGAGAGCGTGCCCGGCTGGGGACGTGAGGCCCGGCTGCCCCGCGCGGGTCCACCCGCGACCGCCCATTGGAGGGAGGCCCGTGCGCCCCGAGCGCGTCCCTACCGCCCCCACGCCGGGGAGAGCACAAGCCGTGTCCACACTGAGCTGGCTGATGCAGTTCCAAGAGCAGGCTCTCAGGAGACAGTTGGGAAACTGAGGCCAGGAGAGACAGGGACTGGCCCGGGCCCATGAGATGGGCAGAGTCCAGAGGAGAAGAAACAAAGGCTCCTCCTGTTTGGATCACACCTGCTTCTGTGTTTTCATTCACTCACCCATTCACTCATTGTTTCGTTTATTCTCTCATTCCTTCAATCACTCACTCAGTCATTCTCTCATTCATTCCTACACTCATTCATTCAGTCATCACTCATTCATTCACTCATTTGTTCATTCACTGGTTCATTTATTCAATCATTCAGCCAACATCCTCCAGTCCTTGCTGTGTGCCAAGCACTGTGACTTCACCAGGGAGCACAACCTGATGTGGTCCCTGCTCACGTGGAGCTCACGTCCACTGTGTGACATAAAAGAGGGCAGTCCCTGGGGGTACCAGGGGTGATGAGCACCAGAAATCCACACCTGAAAATAGAGGCCAGTCATGCAGAGAAAAGTTCAGAGAAAACCCATGCTGGGCACTGCAGTCTTGCATGATCCTTGACCCCATGCCCCAGCAGAAGAGCTGGAGGCCACATTTCCCAACGGCTGAAGGCGAAGGTGGGTGCTAAGGGCAGCCAATGGCTCAGGGAGACCTGAGGATGATGCCCTGTGGGGGCTGAGGATCTCTGGGCACTGACTGGGGAGGCAGGTGGCACAGGAGGGAAATGGGGCTCCTGGGCCAGGCTGCCAAAAGGCAGGGTGAGCGGGCACTCAGATCCACCACCTGGACTCCCGTGTGTGTCTTTGCCTCCGTGCCTCCCCCTGGTGAGAAAAGCTCAAACCCTCTACACCACCCTCGCTCCTCCCTGCCCCATCCAGAGTGGTGAGAGCTCCAGGAGAGGAGAGTGAGGGGTAGGGGGAGCCCTGACCACCCCTTTCCCTCCCCCACCAAGTAGAAAAATCTGACCTCGCTCAACCTTTGGCATTGGTTCCCCTGGTTCCCAAGAAACATCTTTCTCCCTCAGACCTCAGTCCTGACCCAGGAGAGAGATGGGCAGTGCTAACTCTGCACCTCCTTCCTCCATGGGGGTCTCCAAAGCCCCCAAGAGGTGTTACCCATGCCACTGCCCTCAGCCCAGAGTACTCATCCAAGATGGAGAGGTGTGCAGAACTCTACTCCCAAAGATTCAGAGGGTCCAGAGCCCCCCAAGAACCAGCATTCTCCCCCTCCCACCAACCCCAGGCCACAGACCCCTGGAGGGAAGGGAGGGAGCCAGGTGACTCAGAGCCGCCCACTGTGACCTCCCCCCACCAGTCAGCATGGCCTCAGAGACCAGTGTGGTGTCCAGAAGATGATGCACGCTCTGGTGGAGCCTGGCCCTTTGTGGTGACAGAGGAGGCTATGGAGGTCAGGAGAGAAGGCTCTGGGGAGATAGGAAGGGACAGGCCCCCACCCCATGCCAAGGCACCATTTGCCTGATCATCGAATATGAACCTGTTCACCCACCACCAGCCCCTCCTGGCAGTATTTCCCAGGAAGACTTTTAGGAGTCTCACAGCTACCCTGGGCCACCTCTCTGAGCCTCTGGATCTGGAGGTGGGGACAACTAGGGCCCTTGCCGGCCCCGGCTAAGAGAGGGAACCTTGAGGAGCTCCCATATGAGAACAGAGCACTCCAGTCCTGGGACTGAGAAATTTTTGATGCCACTCTCTGAGTGAACACTGGGCAGGGTTAGGAAGAAAATACCCCCAATATATGTGTGCCCACTGTAAGCCAGGGCAGGGAGCAGCCAGTCACTGCTGTCACATCCACTGAGAAATGGAGTTGGTGATTGGCTTAGTGAGAGGAGCCTGGGGGAGGATGATGGAGTCTCCCAGCAGTGGAAAGACATGAGCTTTGGCCTTTCAGGTTCCTGGATACTGTGCTGAGGGAGGGGCAGCAGCCCTCCATTCACAGAGGCCTCCTGGGAGGGGAGAAACTAGAGTGGTGGACGGTGGTCGGCCCAGCAGAGGGCAGGCTTGGGAAGAGTGGCGGGGCTGTCCTGAGGGGAGTGGAGCCCTGCTGTAGGAGAGACCTTTCCCTACCTCTCAGAGTTCATCTGGCTCTTTTCTTTCTTTCATTTTCAAATTAGAGGCAGCAAAAGGACAAGCTTAACTGTCTCTCGTCCCCTTTCCATACCTTCAGCTTTGATGTCCACCCCTCTTATGACGCCTGCTCTCTTGGGAAGGTAAAGGCAGGAGCTGGTGGCTGAGGCAGCCTCTGGCCTTGAGGCAGGCGGCACCAGGAGCGGCTGGATGGGAGGTAGGAGCCTGCGGCCCGGCCCCTGGCGTCTGTGGGCAGCCTGGTGGTGAGGGAGTTTGTGGCTCTTGCTTCAAGGAGGTGGGAGGCTGTGAGAGTCAGGAGTGCAAGGTGGACCTTGCCCTGGGGGCAGGACAGTGTTCTGTACACGGCAAACGTGTGTTCATACACACACATGTAAGTGTGAGCATGTGCTGTGTCATCCACAATAGGGTGTGTGCCAGCACACGTGTGCAGAGCCCAAATCCTAGCTGAGGGATTGGCTCATCCCGTATTTTGAGGCCTCGGTAGCATTCTTATCCGGGGGCCACATGTGGAGCTGATGGTGGTGTGGCAGGCCTTGCATGCAGGACTGCCCCAGCCCACTTGACTGTGTAAATCTGCTCTGTGGAGGGGGCAGAGGTGTCTCCAGCAGGGGCTCTGCTGTGCAGCGCGAGGCCTGGCAGTCCATGCAGCCCAAAGGGGCTAGACCTGCTGAGCTGGCTCTTCAGAAGCATCCAGTCCTGAGGATACTGTTCACAGGGAGAGGTTTTGGGTGCTGGTGCCCCCTCGCCTACTGGGGCTCGTCCCTGAAGAGGGTCCAGCAAGTTGGAGATGGGGCGGGAAGGGGGGATGAAAAATAGGCCAAATTCATGTCCCAAGTCACAGGCTAAGCCCAGTGAATTTCCCTGTTCCCTACCTCAGTTTACCTATTCAGGAAATGTTCCAGAGTGCTGGGCAGGGTAAGCTCCAAAGCTGGGGTCAGGCGGTAACAAACAAAATCTCAAGCCAACCTCCTCCTCTATGCAAAGATCATTTCCGTCACCCTGAGATGGGGTGAGTGGATGTTGGGGGTACAATGGTATTCTGGGGGGCCTTGCCCTGTTCAGGACCTCGTCTTCGGGGGTCTGGCCCTCACCCGGCCTGCCCAAGGTCACCAGCAGTAGCAGTGGCACTTACATCTGTCCCAAAGTCTGGAGAGGGGAGAACTGGGCAGCCTTACACCCTGGTGGGGACCCTCACGATTTCTTTCTTTCTTGAAGAAACACAAGACCCTCAAGATTCACGTACTGTGTGATGGAGAGAAACAAATACCAACTGTTCCCCCCAAAATACAATGTATTTTGTACTTTGTAAAGTGTTAACTAAAATGGAGAAAAATATGTTGGCTGAGGGCGTCTGATTTTGTGCTGCTCCAGGGCCACACCTCATCTCTTTCCTTCTCCATTCCATGGTCGGGGAACATGGCCAGCGGTTGGGAGGAAGGCAGAACAGCCTCCCCGTCCACACTCAGCGGCTGAGAGAGGACACATCCCCAGAGCAAGAGGGGCTGTATTAGTTACCTGATGCAGGGTAACGAGTTGCCCCAAACGCAATGGATTAAAATGATTGTTTACGTGTCACCGTTTCTGTGGGTTAGGAATTCGGGAGCAGTTTGAGCAGCTGGCTCAGGGTCCCTCGGGAGGCTGCAATCATCTGAAGTCCTGGCTGGGACTGGAGGATCTACTTCCCAGGTGGTTTATTCACAGGGCTGGCAAGTTGGGCTCAGCTGTTGGCAGGGAGCCTGTTCCTCTCCACATGGGTCTCCCCATGGGGCTGCTTGAGTGTCCTCACAATACGGTGCCCAGATTCCCCCAGGACAAGGGATTCAAGGGCCAGTGTAGGGACCAAAATGGTTTTTTGGCCCTGAGCCTCAGAATTCACACGCCTCTGCCTCCACCATACTCTGTCACCATACAGCCCTGCTCTGATTTGACACAGGAGGAGAACACACAAGGGTGTGAAACCAAGAGGCCAAGGTCACTGGGGTCATCTTGGAGACCGGCTACTGTGCCCATCATTCCTCCCAAACCTCTGGCAGAGGCAGGCCTGGGGGTGAGGGGGCCTGCGGAGCAGGACAGGGCCTTGCTGGTGCATGGGGAGGATACGGGGCTGGATTCTGGGCCACAGGGCCTCTGGCCCAAGCCTGGAGCCGTGCTGTGGATGTCACACCCCCAGGAAGGTCCTTGGTGCTAGAAGCCTAGGAGCTGACGCCTCCCTACAAGATACCCTGGGGGCACGAGGGAGGGCTCCGTGCCCAGCGTCCCTAACACAGGGCTCTGGCATTTGGTTCCTGCCCTTTTGACAGGTAGGCACGCAGGATGCCCAAGCAGGACAGAGGTCTTGGACCTTGGACACCCTTCACTGCCCCTCTCTGACGTTTTCCATAGAGGGCCAGTGTGACCAAGGCAGTGCTGAAGACCTGAGCCTGCACTGAACCCCACCAACCTCCATTCCCACCTGTCTCACCCCTGCCCGCAGGAAAAGTGGACCTGAGGATTGAAGGGAGTGACAATGAGGATGAAGCTCACTCACCACCCTGAGCCCAAGAAAGTTCTGGATGCTGTGAATGCTTTCCCTTCTGGGGTCTTCAGACTACGCCCCCCTCATTCCTTCAGAGACCCCATTGGAGCTGGGACATCCACGGGGACTCTTGATTTCCCCCAAAATCTCAAAAGTTACAAAGAACTCCAGGGCCCGATCTCCCATTCCCACCACTCACTCACAGTCACTGTCACTTGGGAGGTGCTGGACCTTGTGCCAGGTGCTGGGGACCCCGAGGAACAGGCTGTGGCCCCTGGACCTGCGTCTCTCTAGGAGGTGAGAAGACAGGGAAAGGAGCTAGTCCAAAGAGTGCAAGGCCAGGCTAGACCACAAGGGTGTGCTGTGCCCAGGGGGAGGGAATGACCACTGTCCAGTAGTAGGGGGCAGAACAAGAAGCCAGGACATTAGGGTTGAGCTTGGTAAGATGGGGACCCAGCAGAGGGAGGAGCAAAGGCGCAGAGGGCCAGAGGGAACCTTGGCTGGAATGGAGGAGTGCGGCGGGGGAGGGAGGAGTTGATGCGGCAGGTAGGGGATGAGGCTGAAATGCAAGGTGGGTGCTCAGGTCCGCCAGGGGCCTCACCCTCCTATAGGCCATGGGGAGCCACTGAGGACTTCCACGCAGGCGACCAAACTTAGCATCTGAGTGGGAGTCTTGGTTATGAAGAGGGCTGATAGGAGCAGGAAAGGGGGACTGCCAGGGTCCTGGTCTCAGTTCTCAGGAGGAGGCCCCTGGCTGGTTCTAGAGTCGTCCCTGTGCAGAGTTGGGGTTGTGGGGGCAGTGGAGTATCAGGGGACCAGCAGATGTCCAGCCAGCCCTCAGAACCATGACTGTGCCCCTCGCCTAACCAGGGCATAATTCCTCCTGGAGCAGCTCTGGCTGCTTGTGGCAGGTTCTCACCACTGCTCACATTCAGACCCCCAGGGGGGTTACCCATGCCAGGACTCCACCCCCAAGAGTCTGATTCAGTTTCTCTTGGATAAAATATCGGTGTAAAACGTCCCCCACCCTCTCTTAAAAGGTAATGTAAAGAACTGGGCCACAGAACAGCAACAACTGTGGTCACATGGCCCCCCGGGTTTATCATGTGACATTCCTCTGGGGGGGCAGGGGGCTCATGATGGTCAAAACGAGCTCTCCAAAGGGAATGTGCGGGATGAGATCGTGGGGGTGGTTGCACCACATAGACAATACGCTAAAACACTTAATTGTACACTTTAAAATGGTCCTACGTCATGTGACTCACATGTCAATGTTTTAAAAATATCGATGTGGTAGAAAAAACAACAGGAATGGATGCTGGGCGTGAAGGATGGCCAAGAAAGAATATGAGTTATTCTGACACTCTTGAGGGTTAGAGGAAGTCCCTATCAACATGGTGGAGGCAGCACAGAGAAGAAGGAGGAGGACGGAGGCAAGAACCGGGAGCTCCCACCTCGCAAATGTTGGTGGGGGAGCATCTCATTTGAGCTGTTTTTCCAGGAGCTCTGGACCTGATCTGATCCAGCGGGAAGCTCTGCAGCGTCAGCGAGACCCAGGCCCATCTCCCACCCTGATGAGCTTGGGACACCGGGAGGGTCCTGTTGTCCCGGGAGAACCTCGGAGAGCAGGCAGAGTCTCTGAGGAGCCTATAGGGAACAGCCCGCGTTGTTTTCAGGGCAATTAATACTCCGTGTCTTGGACTCAAGATCACCGAGCGTGTCATGAAATATGTGGTAAGTGTCCAAACTTAAAAAATTAAATGAAGGCACCAGTGATCCCACTTCTTAGGTATACACTTGAGAAAACTGAGAACACGTTCACACAGACACTTGTACCGAATTCAACAGTTGGTGGACATTTGGGTGGTTCCACTTTTTGGCTATTATGAATAATGCCAGAACTTCATGTACGAGTTTTACATTGGCCCAGCGTTTTATTTTTTTTGGATCATTCGCATACATCAAAACAATCAATCAGTAACCTCCCAGATGATTCTATCATACAGGCAAGGTTGTGAGGCCCAGGGTAAAGGGTTGAATCTGCCCAAAGGAATCCCCTCATGAACATGGCCCCCAGAGCAGGCGGCCTCATCTTGATTCCCTAGTTTGAGGCCAGACTCATTAGAGGCAGCCTGCACCCAGATGTGCCAGCTGGAATGAACGCGTCCTTCTCACCACTGCATCCCCTGCACCTGGCAGCTCCTGGCGTACAGTCAGACAGGAACAGGGACCCAATCAGGCCTTTGCTTCATCTTCAGTGTTCTCCCGCTGTAATGAGGGTGGATGACTTAGCTGTGGAACAGCTTTCGGTCATGAGCCTGAGCCTGTTCAGTTTCCGTCTCTGAGGGTGGACTCACAAGGGCCATTTTTCTGATGGGCACAGATTCCTGTGCTCTTCTCTGGCAATTCAGCTGGCACCACCCTACCAGAGCGACAGCAAGACCAAGTCTCTCTGCTCCTCATGGGCAGCCCCCACACCAGCTACATCCCACATGTTTGCCTCCCTAGCAAGACAATGGACTCCTGGTTCAAGGAGGTGACCACACTCTCGGGATTTTTCCTTTTAAACTTGACTGCTCAGCATGCCCTCAGTGTGGCCCCGAGAAAATCACAGCAAGAGGGACTCCAAGCACTGTCTCCAGCTCAAGCTCAATCTGGGCTGTTCCATGAGAAATATCAAGGTTGGTGTGGAAGAAAGGCTGGGTTTCTTGGTCGCCACAGCATGAGCGTCTGAGGGTAGCTGGGTGATGCACCCTGGGAGAGAGAAAGGCAAGTGTGGGCACCTTGGGGGAGGGGATACATTCCTGGGGCTCAATCCTGGGGCAGGGCAGGCCCCAGGAGAATGGAGACCTCACAGAGCCACCCCAGTGCTGGGGGCCACCCCCAAGGCCATCTGAAGTGGTCTCTGGGAAGGTCAGGCTGCATGGTTAGGCCGAGGCAATGAGCAGCTCCCATGCTGCCCCTGCGGGGAGAACGGCCCTCAGAGTTGTGAGTAACTCTGCTGCTTGTCAGGAGGTGCTGGGACCTGACCAGGGCTGCCCATGAGGAGAGAGAACAGTGTGGATCTTCAGAAACGCAGCCCGAGTGTCTACCCTGTGCCAGGTGCTCAGCGAGATTGTCACCCGCTGTGCCAAGTCAGAGCACTCTTCCTGCCGCGTGGTTCTCAGCGTCTGACTGTGTCACATGAACACAGTGAGTGCACAGTAGGTGTTTCCTGACCTCGTGAAAATGCGAGCCAACCACATATTCAAGAAACAAGCATGATCAGGACAAGACTCTCCTGAGTGAGTCAGGGGTGGACCTGACGAGAATGGCAGGCCAAGTGTTTTGGATTCACTGATGTCAGGGTCTGTGTGCCAGCAAGAGACCCCCGTCCCCGCCAGAAATCATCATGGACTGGCAGCATGTACACCTGGCGGGTGCTCAGGGAACAGAAGACTGAGACCTATGCCCCTGGGAACGGCTATCCACTGAGGGAGATAATGGTGGCCACCGTGTGATGAGAGTCCCTCCACCTTCTCAGGCCACACCTGCCACTCGGGCTGTGCACTGGCCTCCTCTACAGACCCCAATACATGCAGAAGGACAGAGCCTGAGTGTAAGAAGTCAGGACAGCCAGAAGACACGTCGGAGTGGCCCATGGTCACTGCATTCAGGGTGTCCTCACACACTCGCTGAAGTGACAGGAGCCCGGAGCCTGCAGACAGACTTTTCGCAGGGAAAAAAAGGATAAATTATAGCAACGAAGCTAATGGTGGAAACAGTTTCTGTGTCTGTGGGCCTGCCGAGGTCACAGGGAACCAACAGAGCCAGCGGCAGAGGGAAGGCCCGATGGAAACAGCCCCTGAAACACCAAAGTGCCTCGAAACACTCTGCAGTGGGTTTTTGAAAGATAAATCCTTATTGTATTTAAATTATACATTTTTTTTTGCATTTTTACAAGTGTTTTTTAAAAATGCTTCTCACAATTTCAAAAGACATTATTAGAATCCAGCCTTCAAAGGAAATACTTAGGCCTGTGCGTGCATACGGTCGCGCGCAGGCACACACACGCACTCTCCGCAGTCTGTCTCTGGAGGCAACATGAGAACCAGAACCGGTGGTGCCTCTGGGACAAGAGACGGGAGACTTAGTTTTCATAAGACACTTTGTACCAAGTACGTATGTTCCGTGTTCAAAAACATCAATAGCTTTGTTTAGAAGAACTGATTTAGTAAACAGTAATATAAACTACAATTTAAGAAAGAACACTTTAACACTGAAATGAGCCTTTTGGTCTAATTGCATTCTCCCCGGTATGAAAAACATTATTTTTCACTTTGGTGGCTGTGGTAAGGCACTCTAAATATTAAATATCCTGCTTTCTTTTAAATGCATGTAAAACATTCCTCCAAACGGGCCTCTGCAAACAGCTCCTGGCACGCCAGCTTTGTCATTTCAAATCTTTCCCCCTTGGGAGCCCCTCTGGGCCTCGTGGAGCCTGGCCTGTAGCTTCTGCCTCTCTGAGGCCCCGGGGGGCCTCTGTTTCTCTGCTCCACGTGCCCGTGGACAGCCTCTGACAGGGCCTCTTCCAGGGCACAGGGGGACTGGAACCCTTGGTCAGGCTGCCCCCTGCTTGCACAGGCTGCTCACTCACAGCCCCAGGAAGGAGCGCAGCGCCAGGGAGCCTGCAGCCTGAGAAGCCGCTGCTGGGCGCTCGCTCTGGCTCCTCACCACTACGCGCTCTCTCCTGATGCCCTGGCAGAGGGTGCGCTGGGGCAGGAGGAGGCCAGCTGGGACCTGGGAGGGGAAGCAGTGCCCAGGGAACTGGTCCTGGCCCAGCCGCACACTGGACGCTGCTGCCACATCAGGTAGTCTGCTCTGTGGGCACGCACTCACGCCCGTCCAGTCCAGCCTTACGCTCCATGGCAAATACCGGTCTTCCAGGCAACCGATTCCCAGGCACCCTCGGATGTTCTTGCCTCACACAAACAGCTCTCCTTTGTCTGCACAGAAAGGAAAAGGGTGGCTTGGCTGGGCTAGGCCAGAGGCAAGTCACCAAGAAGAGGAAGGGTCATGAGAATACGCTTTCTAGAACCAGGTACAAACAGAGCCCAATGTTAAACTTCAATTTCTACCAGGCATTAATGCCTCCTTTTGAAGGGAAAGGTATACTACCCCCAAACCAAAGACATGTGCAAGCCCAGAATGACGGTGTGTCCGTCACATGGAGAAGAGTACATGCACAGAGCTGTAGGCCCAGGAGGCTCCTGGACACGGCCCACTCTGCTCGCCCCATATGCACGCCCCTCACCCACAGTCATGGCCCACTCTGCTCGTCCCTTATGCACACCCCTCACCCACAGTCACATCCGACCACACCCTGCCCTCCACACGTCCTGAAGTCTGAGCACCCTCCAGTCCTGGTCATGCCCTAATAGAGGGAGACCTCCATCCGTCATCCCTTGTCTGGGTTTCCACATCTCGGGAGCATTTGGTCAAGGGACACAGGGTGACTGGGCACCTCTTTGGGCCGGGTCGATGTCTGTGTGCTGGGAGCTGGGACACGACAGTGAGTGAACACGTACGGTTCCTGTCCTCATGGGACAAGAGCTAGTCAAACAGTTAGAAAGAAACAAACGATCAAACCAATATATACGTGTTTACAAACTGTAAAAAGTGCCACGAGGGACAAGAACGGACGAAGTGCTCTAGAGGACAGTCCAGGAGAACAAATCTAGACTGGGCTCGGGAATGCCCACCTCTGGACGGGACCCCAGACCTGGTGGGGCAGCCTCCTGCTACCCAGCCTTCAGACCCCACTTCTGTCCACATCAGCTCTGGGCACTCCTTGGCACAGAGGCCCCATTTTACCACCTCCACCTGAGAAGCAGAAGAAGTAGACAAGACATGGAGAAGCCAGGACTAAAATAATCTGGCTGATTAATAAGGAATCCTTTTGTTCCCATCCATCAGAGCCCCTCTGGTCTGACCACCACCCTGGGGACTCCACCCTCAGATTTTACGTGTTTAATAGAACAATTCAGTCTGGCCCCCAAAAGGTTAGCAGATCTCAGGGGAAACCAACCAAGTCCAACTCCCAGCTGACCACATGCAAACGCTGGGCACAGAAGGAGAGATACCCAAGCTCTGATGCTCCCTCTACTGAGGACAGTCACGGCACCTGGAGGGTGGCTGTGGGGTCTCGGGGGAAATCTAGAAGCGGATTTCATTTTGGTGTGACCCAAAACGTCCACATGGCATGACAGCAAACAGAAAACAGTGTACTCTAGTTGAATATTTTGCACATTTCATATGGATTTCCAAGGATGTGACTCTGCACAGTTTAAGCCGTAGATCATTGATACCTCCAGATTGAGTCCATAATGACTCTTAGTTTTTAAATCAAAATAGCTTTAGAAGAGTCTGGCACCCTCAAGACATTAGCATATGGAAGTGCTGACTCCGAGTGACGGTGCTGAGGGACTACCCCGGTCATCACTGCGACCGAGGGTGCTGTGCACACAGTCACCCCCCCACAGTCCACGCCACAGCCCGTGTGTGTTACAGGCCTGAGATCTGAACCTCAGACGACAACTGAAGGGCAGTCAGGACTCTGGGTCGGGGGGGCCTCTGGATAGTCCTCACAGTAGCGTAGGGCCAGAGAACACTAACGAGGATGACCCCACTCTGTCCCGGCCCAGACGCCTAAATAGAAAACAATGACTCACCAGAGATGAGTAATTGAGATTTACAAATTAACATTTTTAGGTGCAAGGAAATAGCGAATTTACGTGAGGATCCCCACAAAATGAAATTAATTTTCTTCAGTCTTACCAGTCAGGTCAACTAAAGAGCAGCAGACTGACCTGACAGTTACTGTGGTGGAACGGGAGAGGCAATCAAGGAAAGCGCACATCCGAGGGCGGGAGGCAATTGGGTGTCTGACGGCTTTGTAACTGGGCAAACCTTCAAGAACAGCTCCATTCCAGCCTTGGCTTTGATCATTCTGTCCTGGCACTTTGGAGAAATGGGGCATATTTCCCTCCACAAAACCCCAGGGTATCTGACAAATCAGCGTCCTGCCGTCCCTCATTCCTGGGTTGGGTCAGGGTTTGGGCTTGGCCAGGAGCGGGATGAGCCCCACACTTTCATTTCCCGATGGCTCTCCCGGGGATTCATCAAACCTCTGCTGGGTTCCCCAGCACCCTGACATTCTCGAGGGTCCACCTCCTACCACCGACTGGCATCCTCTTGAGAAAATTCACTTTCACATGAGCCCAACCACAAACCAAAGGAACCAAAAACAAAACTCCAGGATGAAAAAAGACACACATTATACAACTTCAAGCCAAACAACATCTGGATGAGCTGCTCACTGTAATTATCCACGCGGGGCGCCCCTCCACTGGATGGATGGACACTGAAAGCTGCCCACGGCTTAGGATGAACCCAAGAGAGTGCAGCTCGGCCCGTCACTGGGGCCACACAGGCTTCGCCACTTACTGGTAAGGGGAGCAAAGTGGCTGAGTCCACAGCAAATGCAGGAAACCTGGACTTCTGGGTTGAACTCCATCAAGCTGAAGAGAGTGGGTGGAATCATTTCCGGAAGAGCGGTTTCCACTAGGTTTGTTCCGTTGCCAAGAATTCCGTAGCCTCAGACAAAAACATGTCCTTCTACATGACAGTAAAAACAGCGGTCAGTAAGTCAAACCAAGTGCAGCTCTCCTCACCAGAAATTCAAACTGCACCGCTCGGATGCTTTCGATACACAGGGATTGTTTTCTCCTCCTTGGTTGGCAAAATCACGTTAATGACACTTGGAAAAGAATCAGTTTCTTTTCTCCTCTTTTAAATTCTTACTCTTGGCGTATGTCAAGCAAACAAACCAAGCTCAGAATACAAACTTCCCACACCTGGAGGGCAACCTGGAGGGGCCTAGTCAACAAATCACCCAGAAACCCCATGTGAACACAGGAGAGCCTCAGAAGGGCAGTTATCCCCCTACTAACAGCTCTAAGTTTCACACTGACCAGGAGAGCAAGCCAAATATAAAACAACTTCTGGCCAGATGCTGAAAACTCTCAGAAATGATGTTTTGCTTATAAAAAGTGGAATACTCATCAGTGGTGCCAGATGTTTCATCCCAGGGGCATGGACCTCAGCGTCGAAACCCTAAGGCTCTTCTCCCTCTGTCTCTGTTTCTTGGTGCAGCCTCTCTGGAGAAGGCAGGGCCAGAGTCTCTGGCCCAGGCGACAGGAGGGGAGAAAGCAGTTCCTTCTCCACTCCAGAGGTTTACTACAGAATTACTAAGCTCTGGGCTAGCTATTTGTCTACAGAGAAACCAGGGCTACTATCGTTCTGTCAGGAACGTCACCCTCACCCTCTATTAACTGAACTCACTCTAACTAGGTCTTCCCACAGCCACGTTCCCTCCCTCAGGCTGAGGTCTGTGCCTGTGAATCCAACAGACACCGACCCTTCGCCATCGACCCCTCTACACCTTCCCAATGACCTGCCTGCAAGAGGCTCTCACCATTTCATACAGCACAGCCTGTGCCCCTACATGCCACATGCTTAACCGTCCCCACTCCTGAGAAGGGCAAGTATCGGGGGACATTCACCCGAGTCACAGGAAGGGTCCATACTGTTAGGAAGACAAACTTGTGAGAACTTGGAAGGATTCTGGTGAACGGAAAGAGCAGATAAGTGCCAGGTCATTCATTCACCCCACAAATATGTCCCAAACAGTAAACATAAGCTAAACATCTAACTGGTGATGGGAACATGAGGGGAAGGAAGAGACCCGGTCCCTCTCTCTGAGTTCAGTCTAGTGGAGGAGGCAGAGGTCAGCCAAAATTAACACCCAGTTAATCTGTGCTGACTGCAAGGATGGCAGGACAGGGGCCTCCGTGAGGGAACGTCAGGGAGCCTGATGTAGTTCATGGGCAGGAGCAGTCGGGAGGCTTCACTCTATCCACGTAGTCTGAGGGATGAGTAGGAGTGTGGAGGGGAGGGGAGAGCACGGTATTCCACGTAGGGGAGACAGCACCTGCACAGGGAGGGAAGGGCCATGGCCCACTGAGGGAGTTTAAACAAGGACCGAGTGGATGAAGCCAGGGGACGAGGGGGAATATTTGCAAGACGCCAGTGGGGAGCAGGGAGGGCAGGTCATGCAGGATGCTGTAGACCACGGAAGGGTCTGGTCTTTATTCTAAGCACAATGGGGAGACGGTAAGGGTTCTAAGTAGGGAAGGGACATGATTCCTAGAGGGGAACGTGAGTGGACGTGGCAAACAGTGGAGAAGGAGCAGGGGGGGGGTGACGAGCAGGGGTTCACTTTTGGACCCACTGAACTCACAGTGCTTAGAGACGGCCAAGGGAAAACGTCAAGTGGCACTGAGAGATGTTCGCACCTCCGAACAGCAGGCTTGGCCTCACCAGCCAGCTGGAGAGTCCTGAGCACACAGACGGTGACTGCAACCACGGTGAGGGTGAGACCTTCTGAAGGAGAAGGCAGAGGAAAGGAGGAGAGCACAGTCCCGCCTCGGGGACCTCCGACATGGGAGGGCCTGGCCCAGGAGGAGAGCCAGGAAATGAGTCCAGAAGGAACGAGAAACGAAGAGAGCCCTCGGAGAGCCCAGTCACAGGGGCGAAAGGAAGACTGCTCTTCACCAAGATGCTCAGCACGTCACGGCCAATGTCAAACGCTGCTGAGAGATCAAGAAAGGGAAAGATTGGACAATGGTCTCCAGGTTCTTTATTATTGTTTTCAGCAACATGGAGGTCACCGTAACCCTAGCAAGAGCCACTCAGCAAACTGATCAGTGTGGAAGCTGAGTGGAACGGACAGAGGAATGAGAAGGAGACGAAGAAATGGGGACAGTAAGTCAATGCAGCTCCTGAGAACTCTCGCCTAGAAGGGGAGGCAGGAGGTGAAGCGAAGGGGTGGGACTTGGGGGAATGGGAGGATGTGGAGGGCTCCACACAGGGCCTCTTAAGATGGAAGACACCTGAGTCAGGTGTCAAGACTGATGGCGAGGGACGAGTAGAGAGGGAGAGGCTGAAGTTGTGGGGAAGAAGGCCCAGCAGATGGAGTGAGGCTTCTGAGGAACGGGGGGAGAAGGGATCCAGGGCACAGAGAGAATCATCAGCTTCAGCAGGAAGAGACACGCTTCCCCCACCACTGTAAAGGGAAGGGACCCAGGGCGGGGACAGGTAGAGGCAAGTGTGCAGGAGTCCGAGTGGGAAACTGAGGGCTTTCTCAGCTGACGGCATCTGTTTCCCCTATGAAACAGGAGGCAGGTTCTTCTGCTGAGAGTGAAAGATGGGAGGGTCAGCGGTCTGGAGGACGAAGTGTGGCCAACTTAGCTTTCCAGCAGGATTTGATCTTGGTGCCTCTGCTGAGGGATAACTTTGGAAAGACAGATTCTAAGTGCTTTGGTGAAGACCGCGGCACACCAACGGTCCCTAAGTTGACTCAAAAGGAAAAGAGGGGTTTACTGACCCAGAAAGTGTACACCTAGGTGAGCGAGGCTGGCAGAGCTGGGGCCTGGCCTCTGCTGCCTGGCTCGCAGAGAGCTTCTTTACCTAACTGTGCTCTGGCAAGGGCCACTGGAAAGAAATCACTGTTGTCACTGACAGAGGGAGGCTCAGGCCACAGTCAAGATCATGGTTGTGGCAGGCTACTTCTATAATGGCCCCTAGTGAGCCCCGTCTCCTGCTGTTCACACCCACGTGTACTCCCTTGTGTGGGGGCTGGACCTAGTGACTTGCTTCTCACAAGCAGAAGGCCAGCAAACGTGAAGGTGAGGTCACTGCCCAGATTAAATGAGAGGACACTGGCTTCTGTCTCACTGGCACTCCGTCTTACCCTCTCATTTGGTCACTCTGACGAAGCCAGCTGCCATGTTGGGAGCTGCCACATGGAGAAGCCTACATGGCAAGGAACCGAGGAAGGCTTGGCCAGCAACCATTTGCTGGACAACTACCAGCAAGGAATTGGGGCCCCTGCATCCTGCCAACAACCATCGGTGTGCTCCTGGAAGCAGAGCCTTCCCAGTGGAACCCTACGATGACTGCAGCCTTTGAGAGACTCAGAGCCAAAGACCCAGCTAAGCCCCCCCACGATGCCTCACCCACAAAATTCAAGTGGTACTTCTACCCACTGCTGCTGGCAGTATCAACTGATAAAACTTCTGGAAAGCAATTTAACAATACATACTGACAAGAATAAAAATATCCTACTCCTTTGACACTCCTGGGATTTATTCTAGAGCAATAATCCAAACGAAAGAAAAAGTCACGTATGCACACAAGATAAATGTCATAATATCTCCAACGGCCACCGCACTCCGTCTCCAAAGAAGTATGCCACCTGACAACAGGGAAATGCTCATGTAATTTTATAATAAAATGGTTAAATTAATTATTAATTATGATAAATTAAATTGATGCTATATCATACAAATATTAAAAACTGTAACTGTGAAAATATTACCACCATGGAAAAATGCTTTATGTAAGTATAAATGATAAAACAAGCATATAAAACCACACCTATGCTGTGATTACTGTATACTAATGTGCACAAATGGGGGCCGGCCCTGTGGCGGAGCGGTCAAGTGTGCACGCTCCGTTGCGGCGACCTGGGACTCCCAGGTACTGATCCCGGGCGTGCACCGATGCACCACTTGTCAAGCCATGCTGTGGCGGCATCCCATGTGGAGTAGAGGAAGATGGGCACAGATGTTAGCCCAGGGGCAATCTTCGTTAGACAAAAGAGAGGGATTGGCATCGGATGGTAACTCAGGGCGAATCTTTCTCATCAAAAAAAAGGGCCGGCCCCGTGGCTTAGCCCTTAAATGTGCGCGCTCTGCTGCTGGCGGCCCGGGTTCGGATCCTGGGCACGCACCGACGCACCGTTTCTACGGCCATGCTGAAGCCGTGTCCCACATACAGCAACTAGAAGGATGTGCAGCTATGACATACAACTATCTACTGTGGCTTTGGGGGAAAAAATGTGCACATATGAACGAGGATTGGAAGAAAACAGTAGACAATGAACAAAGATGATTTCATCTGCTGGTAGGATTACTGAGGATTTCTACAAGATTTAGTCTTATATTAATGGCCCTCTCTTCAGACCAATATCAGAAACAAAAAGGTTAAATATACAAGCTTGAGAAAATGTCTCAATCATTCCTCCCTGCATTAATCACATTCTTCTCAAATCAGTGAACATCAAGCTCCTTTTAGGGGACACTTGTTTTCTCTTTGAAAGCCTCACACAGCTTCCTGTCTCTGCTGAGAGAAAGGCTCACAGCTCCTCTGCTGAGGGGTGGCTCTAATCCTCCACCCAATCCTTTATTGGTTCCTTTCCATGGGAGCTGGGGATGAAGGAACTGGGAAGGGACAAACAGAACAGTGTCCCCAGGAAGTGATAAGAGAGGTAAGAGTCAAATGAAGGCAGGTGGTTCGAACCCATGAGAGCCCCACTGCTCACAGCTCCAGACTGCACCATCCCAAGGAGGTGTAAGGTCCACTACCTGTTTGCCCAGCTGGGCCCCATCCATCAGAATAGACTTCTCCTTTATCCGTTAGGAACAGACTATGGTCCTGACCACAAGCGATCTATCAGACAAACAGAGGGAAGGTTGATGAGAAGAAATCCTTGGCAGCCCAGTGTCCTGCTCAGAGGACCCAAAGCACGGGAGCATTCCCTACTGCTCCTGAACCTGAGGGGGCCAAGTCCAGGCAGGCTGCCCCACACAACCTCCACTTCTTATTCTTTCTCACTCCACTGCAGCCTGGTTTCTGCCTGCCCCTCCACTGATGCGGCTCTTGCTAAAGGAAAGGGCCAGATGTCCTAAGGAGAAGACCCAAGAGCTCCTCCATCCCAGTCCATCCCTGAAGAACCACTCCCTTCTCCACAAGCCTTTCTCTTCCCCATCTCTCTCTTCTGCCTCTCCCATAGCTTCCAGTCTTGCTCCCTAGCTCAGCCTTACTCCTTACCCTTCAGTGTTGGAATCCTTCTCCAAGGTCTGTCTTCTGCCCTCTTCTCTCCTCCTCTTCACACTCCCCTGGGAGGCTGCATCCGTTTCCAAGGCTTTCTCTGTCACCTGTACACTGCTATCTCCATTCCCAACAACTTTACTGAGTTCCAGACCTGCTTTTCTAACTGCCTAATGAAAAGCACCGTTTACTAAATGCTTATTATGCCAGGCACTGTGCTAAGTCAATAACCAAGAACACCTACGAAGAAACTGAATCTCAGAGAAGGTTGGTAACTTGCCCAAAGTCATCCAGTTAATATGTGGGGAAGCAGGGACTTGAATTCGCATCCATGGGACTTTCAAGTCTGTGCAAGACGCACTATACTCTACTGCATACTAAAAACAATTTCACTCTCTACCTCCTCCTTGCTTCTGTCTCCCACTCAACACGAGCCTCCTCCTCTAGGACTCCCCCATCCGGGTTGAGAACATCAGCAGCCACTCATTTGCCAGTGGAGTCAGGCTCCATTCCCTCTAGCTCACTCCCTGGACCTCTTATCAAGCCCCAAATCTGGTCAATCCTCCTTACATGTCTCTCCACATGTCCCTTCTCCCCACGCCTTCCCAAGTGGCCTTCATCACCTCCTCCCCCAACCCTAGAAAACCCTGCATCGCTCACTCTCCACCTGTCTTCCAGCCTATGCCACAGCACTCCCCTGTAAGCATACCAAACTCCAGCCACCCCACATGCTCTCAGCAGTTAAAGGCTCCACCTGCCACCTCCCCTCTGCCATGAAACCTTTCCCACCACCCATTCCTGGTCTATCTGGTAAATTCCTCTGTCACCTCCTCCACGATGCCTTCTGTGCCTTCCATTCCATCCCCGGAAGACTTAATGACTCCCCTTTGCTACTCTTATAGCACTTTTGGTATGCATTCATTTATGTATTTAAGTATTGATTATAGATATCTACCATGTGCCAGGAACTGCCCCAAACATGGGAATAAATGGTGAACAAGATAAAGCCAGCCTGAAACACACACAGAGCCTGGGCACACTCAGGTACAGCTAGTTTTTTCAACTTGTCTCTCCCACTAGAGTGTTTTCCCCCCAAACCTTATTCAACTTGGTACCCCATGTTCCAGTACTGAACATCCTGGCCTACAGTAGCCAGGCGACCATTTGTATAAAATAATTTATTAATTCAGAAAATCCGCCTAAAAATTTCCCATCACCCCCCCCTAGTTTCCCCCTTTCAAAAGTGCCCTAAGGGGCAGAATGAGTAGCTCTCAGCCCACGCCTCTTACCTGGACCACCTGTCCATCGAAGGCCTGCATTCTATGGACTTTGTGACTTCTGCTAATGGCTGAGGGCAATCTGGGGAGAAGCAAGACATATGGTCACGGTAAGCATTGTGGGGTTCTGGCCTCTCCTCTGTCATTCCTCACTGGCGGCCCCATACACACACATAGTAACTGTTAGGGAAACTCTCTAGGTCAAAAAGAAGGCAGAGTTAGACACAGGTGCAAAGGTAAAATAATACAAACTAAATCGCTTGGTGATTTTAATATGCTGCCAGAGCTGAGACTGGTGTTTAAACCCACCAGCATAACGCGAGGAAC
This sequence comes from Diceros bicornis minor, assembly GCF_020826845.1. Classification (NCBI taxonomy): domain Eukaryota; kingdom Metazoa; phylum Chordata; class Mammalia; order Perissodactyla; family Rhinocerotidae; genus Diceros; species Diceros bicornis. Next base: position 77,114,321 of record NC_080750.1, on the reverse strand, counting down.
TAGAGGGAAATTTTTTTAAAGACCAACAGAAATAGAACTGAAACAGAGGAATTTTTGAAGTTAATCAATTTGGCTAAAAATAAAGAAGGAATCCAAAGAAGGTCTAGCCATCCCAATCAATGCTCATGCACCTGCCCTCCCACCAGGCTGATGCACGGAGCTCCCCCTGAGATGGAACAACACTCTCCACAGCTCTCCGTGGAGCGCTCACTGCTCCTCTCAGGCCTGAGGAACCTTGCTTGGTACTGCTCTGTGACTCTATCACACAGTAATCACTCCAGAGATGTTTAATGCTCAACACAACTTGGGGAGGGGTAGTCCTTGTGGGAACTCACCTGTAAGGTTCATTTTCCACCACCTTCCTTCCACATTGTCCGTAATAGCTGTTTGCCAGGCTGAAGACTAAAGAATACCACCACCAATGAAATCAGTTCTACAGGTGTGTGGAACCCAAGAATGTCAGGACTGGAAGGGGGTCTGGAAAGTGGTCCTAGTCCAACTGCTCACCCAACTGCCACTGGGTTTCCTTCTCCAATATTCCCAGCCAGTGCAGGCACACCTCCAGGCATGCTGGGGTCCAGACATGCTGCAACAGGCTGGGCCACCTGTACTTTCCCTCTGCTTCTCCTCTGGGCCCTCGTTCTGCCTCTCAGGAATTCCATGAGAGGCGAGCACCTCCTGTGAAAGGACTCAGCACCCCCTTGTCTTGACATGAGTACAGCCATGTTTGGCCACTCCATTGACCTACAGCCACCAGCACAAAAAGAAATATAAAAGCTGCTTTCTGAGTGGTGGGAACTGGCCCTTCTCCCATGAACATAGTTGCAATGTGTAAAAATTTCAAGGCCCTCGGGCGCCACAGCCTGGGCCTGACTGACCATCTGTGCTGGGCTGGGACGATAACCACAAACCAATGCACGTACACAACTACTGGGCTGCGACAACAGCCAGGGTGCTCAGTGCATGTACGCCACTGATAACCTTTTGTGCATGGAAACACTGAATGCTTGCTCTGTAAACTCTGTAACTGCTTATATAAACTGCTGGAAAGCGAGGCCTGGTGAGAGTTCCACTTGTGGAAGGGACGCCTTGCCCAGGACGTGTGATTCCCACACACCCATGTCGATTGACAGGACTCTCTCGGTACTGGGGCGTGGATGTTGTGAGTAATGGATTTATTGTGAAGTAATTGATCTGATGTGTTCTCTTTTCGGTCAACCTGGTGTTTCTCTTTCCGGTTGCCTTGTGTCATTTCCCTTCAGTCGATCTGGTCGAGCCAATGTTTTTCCATTTCTGATCGAGCCAATGTTTTTCCCTCTTATTATATGACCTATTCGAATCTGCCGCTATCTCAGCTGATCAGGGGTTTCCCATTCTGATGGAGCTGGTGTTTTTCCCTCTTATTATTTGACCTATTCTGATCTGTTGGAGGACTACCGCCTTTACTATCCTCTGTATAATAAGATATACCTTCAGTCCATTTGTTTGGAGTGGAGTTTCTTTTACGTCTCCAATCGAATCCCCCGAACCGCTCATAACACCCCATTCCTTGCACCTGTCACCAGGTTGCCCTCAAGGCCAAGTCCCCTCTGGAAAGAGTTCCTAAACACCACCTTCGGCTTTTCCTACAAAGAACCCTAGCCAGAAAATGAAATGTGATGAATTTCATCAAGTTGGCCTTCCCTGGAATAACCACTTTTTTGGAGACGGTCGGGGTTACCCAGGAGCCTGGACTCTGAAAGCCCCGCGTCTTGGAGGAAGTGTTAGCAAACAGGCTTCTCTCAGTACAAGGGAAAAGCCGTTTACACACGTAGCCCAGCTCAGTGACTTCACAACAAAGGCAGGCGTTGATGAGGCTGCCTGGTGTGCACTGTCATGTTTACATATACCTCAGATTTCCCAAGAACCACAGAGAGCAGAGAACAGAAAAGAGTCAGCCAAGTCTGCCCAACATAGTCTCTTGAGCCATGCTCCTGATTTGCTCGGGAAATTCCAACAGCCTCACAATCAGATGTGGGTCAATCAAATGGGCCACTTCAGGCCCTATGGCAAGAAAGTGGTCCCCCCACCATCCATCAATCTTGAACAGGTCAATTCACGTCCTTCACCGTCTTGTCAGGACGACAGTGGGCGCTGCCAAAGGAGACCTGTAGCACCTGTGTCTCCTGAGGTCTGTCCAGAGGCAGTGGGACAGGTGAGAGCTCCAAAACACACGCGTCTCCCCTCGCTGAAACAAACACAACCAGGGCGAGTGCACTGACGCAGAGTCAGAGCACTTCTAACATGAGAGATGACACTGCCCCACCCCTACATTGTTACACAGTGAGATCGGAATGACTTACTCAAGCCACATAAGTTAGTGGCACAGCAAGGACCAGAACCCTGGCCCCCAAGTCCAACCCACTGCACCACACTGCCTCCATGACACATGGGGTTACTGAAAAGCATCCTTAGTCTTATTAAAGAAAGCTCTTCACATGTCATTTCACACCATTTGAATTTTTCAGGAAAGTAAAAGCAATAGCCACTTTCTGCAATAGCCACTAGGATTTCTCAGTATGGTGAAAAACAGCACATGTTATATGACACCACTTCTAATAAAGGAAGCAAAAAGAATACATTTGTAGATGCATTTGCTCGCACATGCATTACATCTCTCCAGAAGGATAAACAGGAAACTGTTAACACAGGTTGTCGACAGGGAGAAAAATCATGATCCTGGGAGGACAGAGGTGGAAAGCAGACTCTTCATCATATGTTCTATGGCGCCATTACGATTCTAAATTATGCAAATATGTTACCTATTCAAAATAGAAAATTTTAATTTTTAAATAAGCATGTAAGATGAAATGTTGTCTAGAAGTCACTCTAAAGAAGAAACTTCGGGCCGGCCAGGTGGCGCAAGCGGTTAAGTGTGCGCGCTGTGCTTCGGCGGCCCGGGATTCGCTGGCTTGGATCCTGGGCGTGCGCCGACGCCCCACTTGTCACGCCATGCTGTGGTGGCGTCCCATATAAAGTAAAGGAAGATGGGCACAGATGTTAGCTCAGCGCCGATCTTTCTCGGCAAAAAGGAGGAGGATCGGCATCGGATGTTAGCTCAGGGCTGATCTTCCTCACAAAAAATAAATAATAAAAAATAAAGGAATTAAAGCAGAAACTTATTCTTCTTTATAATCCTACTGGAGAGGCCAGATTGGTCTATGTATGGAATTCCTCTGACAGGTTTTAAACAATGAACTTTTGACTATTTACAGTGGAGTCTGGAGTTGAGGAGAAGATCTGCAAACGCACTGGTTCTCAACATACTCCTCACTAATGACCCCCTATCTTCTCCTATAATCCTCATCTTTAAAAACATCTCATCCACCAAATAAATGGCATTATGAATGTTATAATAATATACTTGCCCATCCATATTCATCAGTGACTGATATAATTTGCAGACAGAGCTTTTGATCTGCATGAAATAACTGGTTTATCACAATGAGATGATGTGATTCTAGGCAAAATCAAAGAAAATGGACAATGTTGTTAGCTCATATTAGTAGCTGAAAATATGAAGTACTTTAAAATACTGACAAGTGATTCACATCCCCCATTACTATCTGCATGGACCCCTAAGGGCCTGGGAAAAGTTAATATATAACATTGAAAGGGAAACTGGCTCTAGGTCCAACTACCTATTGACAGGAAATACAGAGGACAGAGGATCATGTCAACCAGCACCACAGGGATGCATTCAACAAACTGAAGACTGGAAAATTCTATAGAATAAACAATGAGATTTCTTCGTTAAATGCATTTCAAGGATAAAAGATTCAAACAGACTTAAAAGACTATAAAAGTCTTCTCAACCACTTGCAATGTCTAGACCTTATCCAGCTTTTGATTCAAATAAATTTTTAAAAATAAAATAAAAATCTATTGACACTTATAAGACAACTGTCAGTTTGAACACTGACAAACTATTTGATATTAAGGGATTACATTGTTAATTATTTTTAGGTGTGATGCTATACTTACCACTCTTTTCAGTCCTTATGTTTTTAGATATGTACTGAAATATTTATGAATGAAATCAATTTTCTTATGATTTGCTCTAAATTTGCTGAGGGAGAACATGGGGGAAATGTGTAAAACAAGATCGTCATGAGCTGATGATGGTGGAAGCTGGTGATGGCCCATGCGGTGCATTATCTTATTCCATCCACTTTTGCATATGTCTACAATCATTCTTAACAAAAGGTAAAAAGAAATGTCATTTGGCATCGTACAGCCAATAAAGACTTCAATACTAAGGGTAAAAGGATTCTGATATGAAATTCAGTGAAAAAAGGCAGAAAACAAAATATACACTGTGATCAAAATTCTATAAACAGACATTTGCATACAAATGAGGGAAGAGGGAAAAAAATGAAAAGAAAGATTTGTCCAGTATGTATTTCTGGGTAATTCCCCTTTATTTTAAAAAATGTTTCATATTGTCCTCATCATATTGATTGACTCGTGTCTACTTTTGCAAATATCATAAATCATTTCTAACATTTTATAATCCAATTTCAAATATCTGGAATAAAGCCTCCATCTTAAGGCTTTCATTGAATTTTTTGCCCAGACCACATTCTAGGCACTGTAGAGTGTCTCAGGATATCTCAAGCTAGGAAACAAAGGTCATCACTCTGGGGCCAAAAAATAACATCCCTACTTATCAGCAAAGGACCTTTACCAAACAGGCTGAAAATAATCTAGTCCAGATAGTTCCAAACAATGTGCCTTTCAAGACTCCATCTATGTTGTTGTTACGGTTTGCTTTATGTCATCAGATTCTTGAAAATCAGAGGGAGCTTCCTCAGCAAATCACAGCAGAAAAAGCCAAGGCGAGAGCCTCAATTTTCTCTTTTTGGCTCCTGTGAAATCCAAACTGAGAATCTCTGTTGAGTTCCATCTACCAAACTTTCGTCCCATCCTTAGCTTTAGAGGACAGCAGCGTGAATCCATGGCCACAGGCGGCAGGTGAAATCTGAAAAAAAGTTCCCATAAAGCATTCACTGATCTGGGACGTCCAGTTTTTCCAGCAATAAATGGCAGCTTGTTTACCCATTCCAAGAACACACACTATTAACACAGCAACCAACACTTATGGAATGTTTGCTACATGCTAAGTGCTTGAGATGCACTATCTCATTTCATCTTCACACTCACCCAAGGATCTAGTTATCAGATCCTCCCCATTCACCAAGACACAGTCTCGCAAAGCACTAAAGTTGAACATTACCTTAGTTTGAATCTTGGCAACACCAGAGGGTCTACAGCTGGTAGACCCTGACCAGTTGTGTGATCTGAAACAGACTGCTTGACCTCTCTGTGTCTGTTTCCCTCTATGTGAACTGGAGTTGAGAACAATATCTCTCTTATTGGGTTGTTGTCAGGACTAAATGAGTTAATAGAGCTAAAGCCCCTACAGTGAATAGTACTTGACTTAATGTGTAAGAGCGACGGCACGTACTCACTATCATTACTGGTGGTAGTAAGAGGAGTAGTCGATAGAGGAGAAAATCGAGGCTCCTAGAGATTAAGTAACTTGTCTAATACAGTCACGCGGCTAAGATGTGGAGGCTGTCTGATTCCAGAATGCACCCTCTTGACCCTGATACTGCACTGTGACATTCTCAAAGCCCTGCCATGAAGAAGCATTCATACCACAGCCACAGCGAAAGTGACACATTCACAGCCCAGTGACTCTGTTGGGTGTTTCACCCAAACGCGATGTGATGTTATCAATCCTCACTTTCACTGGCCACATGAGGAAACGGAGGATTTGGTAGGGCTGAAGCCAAGGGCAGCCTGGCTTTAGAATCGGCTCCTTTCCCATAAAACCCAGAGTGAGCACCTTCCCGGGTGGCCTGGGATAGTCCTAGCTTACACCTGATGTCCCAACGTTCACTCTCGAACAAACTGGACAACAAATTCTACAGTGACCCAAATGACGCCCCACTGTCCCTTTGCTGTTTACAGTTTATCACAGGCCTCTGTAGTCAATCTCAGAGACTATATATAAACCTAATCCTTAGGAAAAGCCAGCTGACCAATAACGAGCAAATGTGAAGAATTTTCTTGGCGGGGGTGCCGGCCATGTGGACTAGTTCCCAGTGAGTGAGTTCGGCGCGCTCTGCTAGGGTGGCCTGGGTTTGGTTCCAGGATGCAAACCTACACCACTTTTGGTGGCCAGGCAGGGGCTGCGACCCACATACAAAATAGAGGATGACTGGCACATGTGTTAGCTCAGGGTGACTCTTCCTCAGCAAAAGAAAGATTTTCTTTTTACTTGCAGCATGGCCTGAGGAAAGCTAGCTAAATATTTCCTTTAAATTTGACGTGTTGGTGACTTGTTTAATCAAGTCATCCCAAAGTGACATATCCCTCCTTTTTCCCTGTGATATTTTCTCTCCTCACATTCACAGGGAACATATACACATGCACCCCTGTGTGAGTCAAAAAGCTCAGTTCCCTGGCCTTTGGGAATGGCTTGGGTCCACAGAAACGACCCACTGGGGAGGCAGGAGCCAGCCCCCGACCACACGGCAGGAAACATAGAAAAGAAGCGAGTCCACAGAGGATGCCCAGCACCCTATGCTTTCTCTCATTGCTTGTGGTAGCTGTTGATTCAACACTCAACAAATACTTGGTGAGCACCTACTGTGTTATTAAATCTGCTAGTATGGGAAAAGGCTTCGAACAACACCTGACAGAGTCAGCATTCGGTAATGTGTGTTATAATAATGTGCCAGCAGAGCACTTCCAACTATGGTGGAGTGAAGAAGTTAGTGAAGCTCTCACCAAAAAAGAACTGCAAAACTGGACAAAATTATTTAAAAAACACCACTTCACGGCCTGGGAAATCAATAAAACACAAAGAAACTGAGGAATTATTCACAGAAGACTGTGAGAACTACAGGTAAGAACAGCTGGAGACTTCAGACTTCCTGTCTTGTGTTGTTCCTTCTGCCCCAGCTCAGTTAGCACAGAAGTTTGAACAGGACAGGGCTGGCCATGAAAACCTTCAGCTTTGTTGCCAGAATGCACAGACCTTCATTGGATGCTGAAACTGGAGGGTGCAAACTCATGCCCATCAGCAAACTAGTAGGAAACAAACAAGTAAAATGCACAACTCGACGAGCCTGATTGCAATGGTGATTGGGGCAAGAGGAGAGGCAGACCAGCCAGAAATTTCATGGGAAAATGCTAGAAAAGAGAGAGCGACAGAAGCCTCTGCCCACATCCACGGCTTTCTGAGAAACTGCACGAATGGACAGATGAGACCTGAGCACCGGTGGAAAGTAAAGATGAGGAGACTGGAGAACAGGCTGAACTTTGATGTGGTTCCAACCTACAGACAATCAAAGGTAGAGAGTAGAAACCTTAGAAGCTCAAGTTGTTTGAGCACAACCTCTGCCCAAATCATTGGCTGACCACAAAGGGATGCAGACTGGGGGCAACCCTCAGGAAGTCAGGCTAAAAAAATAAGAGGAACCGAGCAAAGACATCAGTGGCCACGCACAGCCCAGGAGGCTGAGGCTATAGATCAAGTCCATAAAAATTAAAAAACAAAACAAAAGAAAAAATCCTCAGCATGAAAAATATCAGAATCCAAAATTGTTATAATATATCATGAAAAACTCCAGTTTTTAACAAAAAAAAAAAAATACAAGAATTAAGAAAGAGTGACATATACCAGGGGGAAAAAAGCAGCCAACAGAAACTGACACGCAGTTGACCCAGATGTGAGATTTATCAAAGATATCAATGAACTGTTTTTCAAAGACTATTTTAAGACCATGTTAAAAAACCATATGAATACATGATGACAATGACTTGACAAATACGGACGCTGAATACAGAAAAACAAACACAAAAATCCTAAATAGAAATTTTAAAGTTGTAAAGCAAAATAACAAAATAAAGAATTCACTATATAGGCTCAACAGCAGATTTGAGATGGCAGAAGAATCAGTGAACTTGAAGAAATAGCAATAGAAAGTATTCATTCTGAAAAATAGAGAAAAAAAAGACTGAAAAAGAAAACGAATGGTGCTGCAGAGACCTGTGGCACAACATCAATTGTATTAACAGTCAGGAAATGGGAGTCTCAGAAGGGCAAGAGAGAAAGAAAGTAGAACAAAACACTTATAGAAAGAATGGCAGAAAACCCACCAAATTTTATGAAAAAACATAAATCTAAGATCAAAGATGCTCAACAAAACACAGTTAACCTGTTAAAAAACAAACTCTGGAAAGCACCCAAAGAAAATGGACTCATCAGGTACAAGGCAACAACAATCAGATTCACGGCTCACTTCTCATCAGAAACTACGGAGACCAGAAACGAATAGAATGACATATTCAAAGTCTGAAAGACAAAAACTGTCAACCAAGCATTAATTCTATATCCAGCAAAATTACACTTTAAAAAAAATTGAAGCTGGAATAAAGACATGACCAAACAAAGACTGACAGAATTCACTGAGAGCAGACGCGTCTGAACAAGAACTAAAGAAGTCCTTCAGGCTGACAGGAAATGACAGCAGATGGTCAGTAACAATCACAAGAAGAAATGAAGAACATCAGTCAAAGTAATTATAAAGGTAAATATAAAACACTGCACAAATATATTTTGTCTATCTTCATCACTTAAGAGATTTAAAGGACAATCGCACAAAATCATAATTATAAATTGCTTTGCTGGGCTTCAAATGTAGAAAGATGTGGTATAGATCACAACAACCACACAAACGAGAGAGGAGGAAATGGAGCAATGTTGAAACAAAGTTAGTTTCCTCAGGATTAGGTCACTATTAACCTGAAGTAGATTGTGATAAATTAGGACACATATTTTAATCCCAAGAGCAACTACTAAAAAAACAAACAAAATATAGTAAAACACCAAACAAAGGAATTTAAAAAGTCCGCTAGAAAAATAACTATTAACCACAAAAGAGGGCCTCAAAGGAAGAGCAGAGAGAAAAAAATGACATAAAGAAACAGAGCAAAATGGCAGATGTGATCCGACCACATCCGTAACTACATTCAAAGGACATGGATTGAGCAATGTCGGTGAAAATAGTGGAGCAACAAAAACACTGGGAAACTGTCAGAATCCACTTTTCAAAACTCTGACAAAGAACCAAAGACTTCAAGCAATCTGGGGGATGTTTACTCCAGGAAAGCAGCTGACTCTCAGTCAGAACAGCAAGCTTGGTCGCATTTTAATCTGACCTATTCCCATCCACCTCTCCTCAGCTCTGCAGGAGCCCTCAACACAAACAGCTCACAATTTCAGTGGAAATCAGCAATCTGGCAGCCATGGGGGGAGGCAGAAAAGGATTGGAACAACTGCAAAGCCCCACTCCCAGAGAACTCGCGTTTCATCTGTCTGGTAGTGCCCTGCAAGACCCCATTAACAAGGCTCTATTTTTCTGACCTGATGCAGATATCACCCAAAACAAACAGCCTTTCCTCCTGGAGTGTCTGTTGAAAACAATGAGAGGCTAATAACGAACATTAAAGCTGCCTGGGTGGTGCATAATAGTAGGAGCAAACAATATAGATTAACCCAGAAACTATCAACCAACTTGACCTGACATCTCTAGAACACTGCACCCAAACAACAGCAGAATACACATCCTTTTAGAACACACAGGGAACATTCTCCAGGATAGACCATATTCTAGGCGAAAAAAGAAAGTCTCAATACATTTAAAAGGACTGAAATTAAAGTATGTTCTCTAACCACAACAGAATGAAATTGGAAATCCACAAATAAAGAAATTAGGAAAACCATCAATATTTGGAAAGTAAACACTTCTAAATGACTCCAGGGTCAAAGAAGAAATTCCAAAGAAAACTGAAAACTACTTGAAGGTAAATGAAGACAGAAGAAATACAACATATCCGAATTTATGGGCTGTAGCTAAATAGTGCCTAGAGACAAAATTATAATTTTAGCTTTAAACTTTAGTTTAAAGCTTGTAATGTAGCTTTCAATACCTACATGACAAAAGAAAAAAGACCTCGACAATAGCCAAACCTTCCACCTTAAGAAACTAGAAAGAGCAAACTAAACCGAAAGCAAGCAAAGAAGGGAAATACTAAAAATACAACTAGAAATCAATCAAACAGAAAACAGAAAATCAATAGTGAAAATCAATTCAACAAAAATTTGGCTCTCTCGAAACATTAATAAAGTTGACAATTCTTTAGCTAGACTGACAAAGGACAAAAGAGAAAATACAAATTACCAAAATCGGGAACTAAAGAAAGAAGATTACTACCAACGTACAGAACTGTGGGAGATCAGAAGTGAATACTAGAAACAACTTTATGCCAACAAATTAGATAACTAACAAGAAAAAACACATTCCTAGGAAGACACAAATTACCCAAGCTGACTCAAGAAGAAATCGAAAATTTTAATGTGCCTATAACAAGCTTAAAAAAATTAAATTAGTAATAAAACAAGCTCTTCTTACCAAGGAAAGTCCAGACCCAGATAACTTACTTCACTGGTAAATTAACCCAACATTTACCTAAGGAATAACACCAATTCTTCACAAACTTTTCCAGAAACTCATTCTATGAGGCCAGGAATATCCTGATACCAAAACCAGTCAAAGACATCACAAGAAAAAAATCCTCAATAAGATGTTAGCATAACCAACCCAGTGGAAAAAGGATTATTGTCCAAGAACAAGAGGAATTTCTCCCAGGAATGCAAGCTGGTTTAACATCCAACAATCAACTAACGTAATATATCCTACTCACAGAATAAAGGACAAACATCACATGATCACCTCAACAGATATACAAAAAGCATTTGACAGAATCTAGTCCCTATTCAGGATTTTAAAAAAGAAAAGAAACTCCGCATAAGGTAGGACAAGAAGGGAACTTCCTCAACTTGAGGAAAGACATCTGTGAAAACCTTACAGCTCGCATCACCCGCAATGGTCAAAGACTGAATGCTGTCTCCCTAAGATCAGGAACAGAACACGGACAACACTTCAATTCAACACTGTACTGAAGGCTCTACCCAGTGCAATTAGGCAAGAGAAAGAAACAAAGCCATGCAAATTGGAAATGAAGACGTGAAACTGTCTTGATTCACAGACAACCAGACAACACCATCCTGTATGTAGAAAATCCTAAGGAATACACAACAACATATAAAACTAATATACAAGTTCAGCAAAGTCAAAAGATAGAAGGTCAATGTACAAAAACCAAAGGTATTTCTATATACTAGCAAGGAAAGCTCCAAGAATTAAGTTGAGAATACAATTCTATTCAAAATACCATCAAAAAGGATAAAATGCTTAGGAATAACTGTAACAAAAGAAATGCAAGAGTTGTATACTGAAAACTACAAAACATACTTGAGAGAAATTAAAGACCTACTTAAATGAGAGATTCTACGTTCATGGATTGGAAGACAAAAGAATGTTAGAGGGCATTTGTGCCCAAATCAATCTACAAATTCAACATAATCCCTACCAAAATCCCAGCAAGTACTTCTGCAAAAACTGACAAGCTAATCCTAACATTTATGTGGAAAATCAAAAGACTCAGAATAGACAAAACAATTTTTAAAAACAAGAACAAGCTGGAGGACTTACATTTCCCAATTTCAAAATTTATTATAAAGCTACAGTAATCAAAAGAGCATAATTTTAGCATACGGTTAGACATATAGATCAACGGAACAGAACTGACAGTTCAGAAATAAACCCTGACTGTTTACAGGCAACTGACTTGGACAAAGGTGCCAAACAATTCAATAAGGAAAGGATAGTCTTTCAACTAATGATCCTAGGACAATGGGATATCCACATGGAAAAAGGCCCCTACCCCACACCATACACAAATACCAGGTCAAATGGCTGGCTCATAGACCTAAACAGAAGAACTAAAACTATGACGCTCCTACAAGAAAATATAGGAAAACTATCTTTGTGATCTTGGGTTAGGCAAAGACTTCTTACACATACCAAAAACACAATCCACAGCAGAAAAACTGATCAACTGAATTTCATTAAAATTTAAATATTTGTCTCTTCAAAGGACACTTAAGAAAATCAAAAGAAAAGCCGTGGGCTGGCAGAAAATATCCGCACATATCATGTATATGATAAAGGACCTCTATCCAGCACACATAAATAACTCTTACAACTCAATATTAAGGAAAAAACAACGCAACTTGTCATTCCTCTGGAGCTTCAATGCCCCGTTTCTCTTGATCTCCCCTTTTCAGTTCAAGATCACTTGTTACCCTTGACAGACAAGTCAGAAGCCACACTGGTCCAATCTGCTGCTTTTTCATCCCGCATCGAGATTCCCACAAGCATCCCCAACAAGAACCTATCCCAAGCACCTCGTTTTGCTCTTCTGACTGTTGGCTCCAAGAGAAGCTGCCGTAGGTCGCCCTCTGCTGCCATCTTTTCAAACCTGAGTCAAGGCAGACGCCTCCTGTGCAAACACCCTAGTGTGTGCGGACCTCCGCTCCTCCTCGCTCATCCCTGTACCTGCTCCAGTTAACGCTTCCTTTCCCTCTGGCCCACCGACTCCAGCCGGCCCGCAAGGTCCCAGAGCTTTTGCAGCCGTCTGTCCTAACATCAGAACTTCCGGGGCCAACCGCCCGAGTGCTGATCCCACTGTACCTCCCCCTACCAGCTGTGGGGTCTGAGCCTCCCTCTGCTCCCTGATATGTGGGGACAACCCCGACCCGCCGGGGAGGTGTGGCTCCCACGGGCCGCCACAACCCCGCCGTTTCCGCGCCTCCATCAAGGCAGGCAGCGCCCCTGTCGCCTCCCCCTCCTGTGCCTGTGGCCGCTCGAGGGGTGCCCTCCCGGAGTCTCACCCTCCAGCGTGGCAGCTTCTCAAGAGGCCGAGGGCACGGGGAGGAGCAGCGGCGGCAGTGGCCGGAACGCGCCGAGGGAGGGGCCGCCCGCTCCTTCCGCTCCAGCTCCAGGAGGGATGGCAGCGGCTCGACCCGGCGGCGCGGACGCGAGCTGGCGCGGGGCTCCGCCCGGAGCTGGGCAGCACGAAGGGGGGGCGCCCTGCGCCCCGAAAAGCTGCAGCCCCCCACGAGGATGCAGTCGGCGCCGGCCGCGCGCTCGCCAACCTACAGGCCCACAGGCGCGCCCCCGGCCTCCGCCGCCTCCTGCCGACTCGGTGAGCACACGGCCGCCGTTCAGAGCCCTCGCCCCGCCCCCGGGGCAGCCCAGCCGGCGCCCCAGCCGGGCCCTCGCCGCCGGCGCCATCGCCGCTTCACCCCTCCAGGCCACCCAGCGAGGCCAATTTGTGTGACCCTTGACCCCACACCCTGGCGAATGCGCCCGCCTCCAGGTTTCCTATTGGCTGAAGGCAGAGGTGCTGAGGGACCCCAGTGGCGCATCCAGGGGGGCTGGGCTGGGCGGAGCCGGGGACCTGCGATCCTCAGGGTGGTGGATGGGGCCCAGGTCCTGGCCCTGCCACCTGGTGCGCGACCTTCCTCTGAGCTCCAGCTCCGCCTGAGCGCCGTCCCCTTCCCGCGGAGCACACGTTTCCCGAGCATCTGCCCGGCTCCTCAGGGCGCAGGGCGCTTTCCTGTCGCCAGGTCCTTTGCTTCTTGGCATCAGCCTGGGAAACGCTGGAGGGGTGGCGCCCTCCGCGCATCTCCAGGTAAGTCCTTCCCCTGCCCTGTGTAGTCCCTTTGCCACTGTCCGTTGTCATCTCTTCCCTGGCCTTGTCGTGGGCGTTCCCCACCCTCATCAGCTACTAGGCAACTCAGTCCCTGCTCCAGCCACAGTGAGCTAGAGGGTAGCTCTTCCTATTGGCATTCGCTGCCAAAACCCCTGCAGGCATTCCCCACTGTCTTCCACAGTGCATCCTCCTCCCCGGCTCACCTCACTCCTCAGCGCTTCATCCACTTGAGCAGAGGGCTCCACTTGTGCCTTCTGATCCCACCGCTGTTTCAGGCCTCCCTACTTTGCACGCACTGCCTCCAATGCCCTTCAGATGTCTGGCAAACTCCTAGTCATCTTCTAAGATCCAGCTCAAGCACCTCCTTTGAACTTCTGTGAAAGCAAGTACTTCAGTTCCTTCAGGTTGTCCTCACCAATGTTGTCCTCCTACAGGTTGGGAGGCGGCCAGGAACAAGGGGTGTCCTCCTGAATGAATGACCAGGAGTCTGGGGCCCTTGTTTCTAGTCCTGCTTCGGCTACTGACTAGTTGTCTCCCTTTTCTGGATCTCCTGTCTGAAATGAGGGGACGGGTTAAAACAAAAGTCAATACATGAAATGATATTTTTAAAATGAATGAGGTGTTTTGACTTTATGGCTTGTAGGATGTCTTGCAGCCGGTTATGATCCCTGGTGGGCATGCCCAAATACTAGCCCCAAATGCTGAGGGCCAACGCCCTCTGTCTTCCCTCCCTTGCTTCCTTCTCTCTCTTTCTCTTGATATTGCTTGATCCCTAGAAGTAATCCAGTTTTAATCTACTCCCAACACCAGTTCAGATTACCTTGTTGTCCTGGAATGTGCCTTGTATCCAGTCTGAAATGTGTTTTTACTGTTTCCTGGTGAAATGTGGTGGATGTTTTACTGTTCTGTGGGGCTGTTTTGCAGAGAGTGATCAGGGAAAACTGACTGATAAGATATGGTATCCAGGAGACTGCTCCTCGAAGGCCTCCACCTGCAGCAAACGTAATTAACCAAAGCTATGAAGTCAGTAGTCTGCTGGGCTATGAGATCTATCCTCTGTTTGCACTGAGGTCGTGCTTCCCTTGGACTGCTCTGAATCAGTGAGTGAGGCAGGGATAGACACTCAGGCAGACCTGTTCCTGGGAGGCATGGACTCCTCTGCTGATCTGCTTGTGCTCAAGGACTCCCCAGTGGCATTCCTAAGCCTTCCTTAGACTATACAGCAGTGTAGGACACTTGGACCCATCCTTCCCTCTATCTCCCCCTCATTTAGAGTCAGACTTGCATCATGGCCTGATGGCTCTCCCACTTTACCAGGCTCCCCCACCCCATTTTCTGTTACAGAAGCATTTCCCCTCATAAAATCCTTGCCCGTTTAATCCTGTCTTGGTGTCCACCTCTCAGAGGACATTTGAGCCAAGCCATGATAAATGAAGAGTGAGCCATTTACACATCCTGGGTAGAGGTTCTAGGCAGAGGCTACCTCAAGTACAGAGGCCCAGAGGTGAGAGACTTCTTGGGGGTGTGTGCTGCAAACCAGCCCAAATAACACCAGATACACCAAAATAGTCCTGCCCAACTTTAGGTTGCTTTTGGTAGAGAGGAGAGCCAGCAAAACTTTGCCTTGGTAATGGTTAGCTAAGGCCCACAACCTCATTACCAGGTTATAATGCAAGCGAGTCTCACGTGAAATGTTGTCACACAAGCAGACATTTACTTAAAAATATTCCTTAGGAATCAGGGAATGAAAGAACTCGTAAATCCTATTCTGTAAGCTCAGCAAAGTCTCAGCTCTCTGTCCTTTTAGATGAACCTACCAGCCACATGCTTGCAAGATTTTCTTTAGGCAAATAGCACATTCCAGAAACAGAATTTTTGTTTCCTTTTTCACAGCAGTTGGCATTAGGCTGGATAGAGCTGCTTGGAGATCAAACCTCAGGCAGACCTGTTCCTGTGAGGCATGGACCTGGTTCTGCAACCTCCTCTTTTCACTCAAAACTACATTGGACATATTTTTGTAACAATTTGCTTGGACCTATGCCATTCTTTTTCACTGTTACATGTTAGTATGAGTAAACGACATCTCCTTTGACTGTTCTTCTTTTGGTGCACATTTGGGTTGTTTCCAGTTTTTGCTATTCAGTATTAAAACTCTTGTTTTAATTCTCACGTCAACAAATGTCCTTTTTCTAATCTATGGAATGCTACGTTTCTCACCTTTTGTGCTTCTCCTTGGTGCTTTTGCTCTTTAGAATGACCCTCAAACGTAGTGCTGAAGTGTTGTGTAGTGTTCCTAAGCACAAGGAGCCTGTCATGGGCCTTACGTAGAAAATGCTTGTGTTAGAATAGCTCCCTTCAGGCATGAGTTATAGATAGTGCTGTTGGACGAGAGTTTAACTAATGAATCAACAATCTATATGAAATAAGGTGTCTTTCAAGAGACACACATAAGACAAGGTTGTGCATTGAGAGGTTCCCAAACATGTCACGACCAGAGGCTGCGGAAACCTCACCTTGTCCTTCCCCTGGGAGCACTGATTCAGTCTCACTCATGCAGTGTCAGTGAAGAATTGACAGAACATAACTCTTCCAAATAAGGAGGGTCAATGATAACATAATTGAGATATTTTCAAACCTCTCTTTTATAAACGTTATCTACAAAGCAGGTACCTTCGCAACTAACTGTTGAACTGTTGTCTTTACTTTGAAAGGACAGAGTTTTTAACAGTATCCACTAGGACGCATATCTTTGATGGCCACTTATAACAAAAATCTCAGCAAATTTGGGACGATTGTCTTTTTGCAAAAGACAACGTGTAAAGAATACATATATTAACGTCAAGACAGTAGTTACCTCTGGGGAGGAAAGAGAAAGGAAGGAGAATGGTGTCTTCCACTGTGTAATATTTCTTAAAAAACGACATCAATAAGGTGTGCTCTGTTAAATCTCAGCAAAGAGTAAATGGTTTCTGTTATCCTATTCTCCTTCTAAGTATATTTAAAATAAATATGTAACTAGAACTGAGATGAAATAACACTAATCTAATAGATCCTATTTGCTGGAGTGCTCCCACCATCTGATGGACAGCTCATGATGGGTTGGTGATGTCACTGACCCCATCTAAAGGTCAGGACACGTTCTTTACCAGCTGTGGAGCTAGAGAAGGCTCGGTCACCTGCAGCAGAGCCAGAGTTACCTGAACCTACAAAGTTAGAGCCACATGGCACCAGATCCTGCTCCAGCTGTGGACTAGTGAGAGCTCTGGTGCCAACTCTAGAGCTCAGTTGTGGCCAGCTCCAGAATGAGAGCTCTCTCCATCTCCCACACTTGACCAGCTCCAGAGCAGCAGCCATTTCCATCACTAGCTGCCACACCAAATCTGTCAACAATGCAGAGCTAGAGTCAGTCTCAGGACTGGAGCCAATTCTAGAAGCAGGTCAGGCACCATCGCCTGAGACAGACCGAGCTCCAGCCCCACATCAGGTCCAGCTCCTGGACCAGTTGCACAGCCAGAGCTGGTGGGATCTCTAGCATCAGCCACAGCAGTGGCTCCAGTGCTAGAGCAGCTGCAGCACCGCCAGCAACTAAGGCACGGCCGGCTCCAGCTCCACCCTAGAGCTGTCCTTCACCTTGCCTGTGAGGGCAGGATGTCTTTTCCCTTTTCTATGTTTTATGACTTTTTATGTTTTATGTGTTCAAATTTAGATTCAATAAAGTTTAATGTTTTCATCACTTAAAGTTGTACAATTCAGGGCCGGCCATTAACTACATCCTCTGCGCTGTGTACCGTCGCCGTTATCTAGTTCCAGATCATTGCTTCACCCCACCAGAACCCCTGTACCCACGAAGCAGCCATGCCCCCATATCCACTCTCCCACCCCATGACAAGCACTGATCTGCTTACTGTCTCTGTGCATTACCCTGTCCCTGGTGTGGCTGTCCTGAGCATAGGCAACACTTCCTTGGCCCCTCCCTCCCATGCTGAAGACCCCTGACGATGGCAATGTGTTCAGTACCCGAAGCCTAGTATGACTTGGACCTGAAGAAGCCCATCGTCACCAAGGGGGTGAGGTCAGGCATGGAGCCAGCTCAACCGGCCTCACATGAAGAGGAGGGACTCGATATTGGCAAGGGCACCTTCTCCTCAGTCCCTAGTGCTGTTCAGCCACAGGGCCACCCTTCCCAGGGTCTGGCTAGCTGGGGAGACGAGCATGTACAGACTAGAGTGACAAAAACCAGGTGGCCATCTTTTCTGTCCAACCCACTGTCCCAGGCTATCCAGGAGCAGTTTCACCCTGAACCTCTCCTGCTGCAGGCCTGATGCCTGCCAGTCAGCAGGCTGTCCTGGCCTCCTGTGGACCACTGGCATCCTTAGGTGCCTTCTGCCCTCTAGGGTCCAAAGGACTATCTGACCTTTGCCAAGGAGTGCTGCCCATGGGCATGAAGCCCTGCCTGCCACTGAGGCACTGCCCTCTGTGCACCTCAGTCACACTTTCCCAGGTGCTGGTCACTTGCATCTGTGACATCAGGTGTCCCAGAGTCCCCACTCACCCAGGGGGCCTGACCTCTGCAAATGCAACCCTTCCATCCAGCCTCCAATCCTCCAGGCCCCAACACAGGCTTCAGGACCAGGGACAGCTCCCAATGCAACTGCTGGGACACCTCAGATGGGGCTAGGACCTCAGTGGCAGGGACATTGTCCAATGCTCAGCGAGCACTTGGCTGGTTCCTCCAGCTCCAAGGTGGAGGAGAGCAACATGAGTATTGACCCAGAGTCCCCTGATTTCAAGGAAAAGAAGGTGGCTGCCCTACGCATTCTCCCTGACAGCGCATTCCCAGTCCCTTCTTGCCCGGGACCAGTGTTCCACATCCATACCCACAAAAGGGCCAAGGAGCCCAGGAGCTGGATGCCGGCCTGGGGTGTCCTGTCGGGGTGTCCAGAGAATCTGCAGATCATGCCATTCCCCGCAGTTATGGAAATCAACCGCCCCCTGGTCCCCGATGGTCTCTGGTTTCATCTTGGTCTCCAGCAGCACCTCTTCCTGGTCAGCCTCCACCACACCCATGGCAGCTTTGGTCACACACCAGCGTTGTCTCTCAGGCTTTTCAACAATAGCTCCTCGCTGGCCCTCTGCATCCACCCGGTGGGAGATGCTGCATCATCCCTGTCCACCTGGAATAAACAACAGCAACGTGGACAGGAGCATCTTGTTTAGCCCACTGGTGGGACATGCCCTTGGTCCCATCACTCAGAGCTCTCTGAGCACAGACCTGTCCTGAATGGCTACTTTGACAAGAAGCCCTCTCTGGGCCCTCCACGCAGCATGCCCAGCCCTGGGAGCAGGTAGGCGACCGCCACAGTCCCCACTGTACATGGGAGGAAATGGAAGCAGCCTTCTCATCCTGTTGGTTCTTGGGGATCTGGGCTTGAGTGGAGGTGGATAAGTTGCCCACCAAGCTCCCTCCAAATCTAGGATCTAAGCGCCTGAGACTCTGATGAGACTGCTCGTTCACGTCCAACCAACCTGTAGTGAGACCCGACTCCTTGCCTGAGTCACGGCCCTGTGTGATCTGGTCCAGACATCGTCCCCAAGTGCACCCCCGCACCGCACCCCACCATCCCTAGAGCCTTCCTCCCCATGGACCCTGCCAAGCACCTGCCCCCTTCAGAGCTCCTAGCCTACCGTGCCCCTCCCCCATGCCCCTATCCAGGATGCACTCACCTCCGTGCTGGTCTCACAGGCCACCTCCTCAGGCTCCTGTGCTAGCAGAGCCTTTAGGGTCAGATTGACCTGGGGTCAAACACACAGCTGGGTCACCTCACAGCCCTGTGACAGACAAGTTCATGTGGTGTCTTCTCGGAGCCTCAGTTTACTCCATGAAAATTGGAGTCAGTGACTCTGACCTCAGGAGGGTGTGTTGGGATTCAAGCAGGGAGAAGAAGGTGCCTAAAGTGCTTGGACTCAAGAGGTCGCCTGGCTGGGGGAGCCCCAATGCACGACAAGGACTCGATGGTCAAAGCTGGGCTCAAAGCTGGTGAAAAGCAAGGAATTCTAGTCCCCTGTTCACGTCTGGATTGGTCACTTAGAGTAGAGTGACCTTGAATGCTGGGACCACTGGTCATCTGTAAAATGGGGTGCAATCACTCAGGACGCAGAGGGCTCCCTAATAACAGTAACTCCCTCCAATAGTTGCCCAGCTGGGTTTCCTTCAGCTCCTCCTAAACCCACCAGGGCCGCAGGCAGGAACTGGCTGGACATCATGTGGCCGGTAGGGGGTGTAGAGGAGGAGGGAAAAGGGCAGACTGGCCTTCTCCCTGCCCAAGGTCTGTGTCCACCACAGTCTTCATGTCTACAGGACCAGCCAGTCATGGAGCTGGACCCTGGGATGCAGTCTTTGGACCAGGACAGTGAGGTCGGTGTATATTCAGTGACCCTCACCTCCCCAGGTGTCCAACCTACCCAACTGCGCACCGTTGGCCCACCTGGCTTGTGTGGCCTGTTCCCAGGACGTAGTGGATGTGATGGTCACCGAGCAGTTGGCTGGGGAGGGGACAGACGAAAGCAGCCATCTCAGAGGACCGTTGTGTTACACATGTGTGCTGCGGGCCTTGTCACCCAGAAGTGCTGTACGCATGGCCCCTCTGTGTGCCTGACCATGGACAGGAGGCCTGGTTGCCCCACAGGAGAGAGGCCTGTGAGACCGTGAGGGTATCCCTGCCACACACATGCGGACTGAGATCCCGGGCCATGTCCATGCTCATCGGGGCTGATGTTGTTCCGTGTCCAACCCTCACAGGAGAGTTGGGAAACTGAGGCCAGGAGAAGTAGGGACAGGCCCTGGGCCCAAGAGGTGGGCAGAGTCCAGAGGAGAAGAGAGCATTCCAAGCTCTTAGGCCAGCCTCAACACTTCCAAGGGGTTTGCTTTGGGAATGAGAGCCCCTAAGATCCTGCGGCACCCCTGCCAACACCCCCCCATGTAGGGCCCTTTCCTCTACACATCCCCACGTGGACACACTCACACACACAAGCATACACACACACTTTGACTGCCCAGTCCTGTGTCAGAAGGGAAGTGCACACTGGGGAGGTGACAGGAGGAAGGAAGAAAGAGGTTGGAGGCAGCTCTGCCATAGGGCAGGGGCATCCGGTCCCCTAGCCACATGCCCAGGCCCATAACATGAAGGGGAGAGATGCCAGACTGGTGGGCAGGGGGTCCCCAAGTTGCACAGGGAGATGCAGGGGTTGGGGCCATCCCTAGAGCAGCCTGCAGAGAACCAGGTCTGGCGTCCTGTGTCCACCACTCTGGGCACCGGGAACTAGGATGTGACCCCCTAGGGGGGAGGGGCTACAGGAGAGAAGGCCTGATCTTCGGCCTCTGTAATTGGGGTGCATAGATGGGGTGACTCTCAGGGTCCCACAGGCTTGTAGACGAGTCTATTGACCTTCTTTCTCCATCCATGACCCACTGTTCTCTGAGTCGTTGTAAAATGCATTCCATTCCCTCGAGGTCTTGCTTTGCAGAGGGCAGCCTGAGAGCTTGGGGACTGGGGACCCAGGCAGTGCAGAACATGGTAGAGCACTGGTCGACTTGTCTGGGGACCAGGAACAAGGCTATCCTTGTCGGAGCCTCGGGGTCCTCCTTTGGAAGTGAGGTGGAGTCATTGCTCTGGCTGGGGTGAGGAGGCCTTGTGAGTCAACTGGACACACCAGGGCCAGTGGAGTGAAAGCGGGGAGCAAGAGAGGATTCTGAGGTCCCTCACGTCACTCCTGGAGCCTGCAGGTCCTGCTGCTTTGCACCCTCGTGCCTGGTGGAACCACTGCCTTGAGGACCCCAAACAAAGAAAGGTGTGTGTTTTGCGTTCTGCTTTCCTGCGTGGGGCTGCAAGGCTGGGGCTGACCACCAGGGGTGTCCTGTGTCCACTCGTGCTCAATGGAGCAAGTGGAGCAGGGAAGGGATGCCCAGGGCTCGTTCTGGGTGTTCCCCTGTCTAAAGCAACAGGCACCTTTGATTACTGACATCCACGTCCACAATGGGAGCTGATCAGAGGCGGGAGGGGACTCTGAGATCCTCTCATGATTCTTTCAGCTACTGTGGCCCCAGCACTCACTCTGAGCAGGGCCCATGTTAGTCCTGAGGGCAGTGCTGAAAGCACCCACATGGTCCCTGTCCTCCAGGAGCTCACAGCCTGGAGGTGGAAGGGACAAAATCATGATCAAATCCATGCGAAAAAGAAGAGCAGGTGATACAGGGCAATGAAGCAGGGTGCTGGAGGGAGGGAGGGCCTGGAGCCCCTAGGTGGGTGTAAAGGGCCCCCCTGGGGACATTTGTGCCCTGAGAAGAAGGACAAGAGAAACCAGCCCTGCATCTGTCTGCAAACAGCGTGCTGGGGGGAAGCTCAAAGGCACAGAGACTTGGAGGCAGAAGAGAATTTGACGAGAGAGGAGGTGAGAAAAGAGCCAGTGTGGCTAGAGTGAGCTGAGGAGGAGAGAAGTGAGGGAGAGACGATGGTAGGGCCAGACACAGGCTTGGAAGGAGGTACTAGCTGTCTATGCTGGGTGACAGCTTTAGCCTCACTTAGCACTTACGAGATCTGTCATTGAGCATCTGACAGTGTCTCTACCAGGGTCCAGGCTCAGGTCAGCTGGGAGGCTCCCTGTCAAGGTCTAGCAGGAGGCTGGGGCTGTGTTCTCAACTGAAGCTCGATAGAGGCAGGAGCCATCTCGGAGATCATTCACAAGTATCGGGGCAGTGGTAGGATTCAGTTTGGATGGGGGGTTTCAGGCCTTTTCTGTCTGTGGGCCGGGACCCTCTGCCAGTTCTTTGCATTAGGGGGTGCCATAGGGAAGCAAGCTCATAATATCTGATCTGTCTTCTCCTGAATAGTGGATCAGAGAGACAGAAAGTGAGAAAGAAAGAGAGACAGAGACACACAGAGATAGAAAGATGGGTAGGAGAGACAAAGAGAGGAGACTCAGACAGAGACAGGGATACAGAGAGGAGAGACAAAGAGAGAGACAGAGAGACAGGGAGAGACCAAGAGATATACAGACAGCCAGAGACACAGAGACAGGGAGACAGAGACAGAGAGACAGAGACAGAGAGATAGAATGAACACAGGAGAGACAGAACCAGGCAGAAGTCACAGACTTTTCATTAAGCCGACCGTGGAAGTGACATCCCATCATTCGGCCCTATTCTGTTGGTTAGAAGCCAGCCGCAAAGTCCATTCTCATTGAGGAGCTGGGATTACATAGGATGTGTGCCTAGGAAGTGGGAACGCTGGGGCCACTGTGTGGGCTGCCCACCACATAGGCTGAGATGACAGCCACTCAGGTACTTGGACCTGAGTCTAAACATAACAGGAGGCCCTGGAGGGTTGCGAGCCAGAAGGAGATGATGTCTGAACGTCATTTCATTTCAACCCTCCCTAGGGACACTGGGAAACAGGCAAGAGGGGAAGTGCCTCTCCCAGACGCCCAGCAGACCCAAGCCTCTTTGCATTGTATTCTCTGCCACAGCCAGCCCTTTCTGTAATCCTTGCACTGCCAAGTCTGTGCAGGAGCTACGTGTGGGAGCAGCCCACGGGATTCACAGATTCTGAAGGGATCTCTAGGTCTATACACCTGATGACATCCCTAGGAAGTAGATGCTAGAATGACCCCCACTACACAGAGAGGGACATGAACACAGGAGAGACCCTGAGAAGGGAGGCCCTGAACGGCGCAGGGTTGTCCAGGGTGACATCACTGGCAAGAAGCAGGAGCGGGACTGAATTCAACTCTGTGTCCTCAAAGCTGGGGCCCTGGTTGTGTCCAGACCTCCCCAGAGGCTGTGGGGTGGACTGTGTTGGTGTGACTGTGTCTGGACAGGGTATGGAGATGGAGAGTGAGCAGTCAGCAGCCCGGGGGACCCTTAGGAAGGTCTTGTGTGAGGAGGAAGCTTAGGTAAGGGGATCCCAGGAAGTGACCTCACAGAGCCCAACAGAACTTGGAACCCTGGTAACTAGGCACCCACATCCTAAACACAGCCCCCAAGTGAGCTCACTTGTCTAGCACTTGTCTAGAAGGAGCAACATGTTTAGTTGCTGCTTCCCAATGACCAGGGGCCAGAGCCCCAGGAAAGCCCCCAAAGACTGATGCAGATGCTGGTGCCCCTCTCACGGCCGACTGCTCTGGCCGTTTACCCGGAGGGACGGAAAGGTAACACCGGGAGGCCCAGGGAAGGCCATTCCAAACCAGGCTACCACTGTGGTTCCATCTGAGCAGCCCTACATCACCTCCCCATGTGTGCCTGGAAGGGCGGGTTCATGTGGGTGGACCACCGTGACCAGGAGCAGTCGGTGAGGTGTTAGAAGCCTGGGGGGGTCAGTCAGGTTCAAAGCCCAGGTCAAGGCCAGCTGGGTGGGACGTGGAGTGTGGGGGTGGCGCCCTTCTGCCTGAGGTTTATTCCAAGCCCCTGAGGTGTAGGTCTTTCCTCAGGGGTGGAATACTGTGCAGACACAGGTGTTTGCCTGATCTGGGAGAATTAGGTCCAGAGGGCAGAAGCAGCAGCAAGGACAGCTGGGCAGGGCTCTGATGCCTTTGGGACAGAGCCAGTCACTGTCTTTGCAGAGCTCCAGACAGGAGATCAGCGTGGAGCTGGTGGAAGGGGATATTCCATCCATCTCCCCGATGGAGGCGCCGGAGTCCCACAGGACTGGATCAGCAGCTACCAGGAGAGGGTCTGTAGTGACAGTGATAAAACCCACAGAACCACCAGAGGACCCAGCTTAAATCCCGGGAGAACAATCATATCCACCATGTCCTGCAGCAGACCAGGAGGCAGCTGAGGCCCCAGCCTCCGTGCAGGGAGCACCATCCCCTGCACAGGCTCCTGTAGGATACCAGGAGGCAGAAGAGGCCCAAACCTCTGTGCAGGGAGAGCCATCGCCTGCACAGCCTCCTGAAGGAGACGAGGAGGCAGCTGAGATCCCTGCCTCCGTGCTGGGGCAGACATCTCCTGCACAGCCTCCTGCAGGACTCCAAGAGGCAACTGAGGGCTCAGCATCCAAGCAGTGAGAGCCATCCCATGTACAGGCTCCTGCAGGAAAAAAAGGAGGCAGCTGAGGCCCCAACCTCCGTGCAGGGAGAGCCATCCCCTGCACAGTCTCCTGCAGGAGACCAGGAGGCAGCTTAGGCTCCAGCCTCTGTGCTGGGAGAGCCATCCCCTGCACAGTCTTCTGCAGGACACTGGGAGGCACCTGAGGCCCAAACCTCTGTGCAGGGAGAGCCATCCCCTGCCTGGGCGCCTGCAGGAGACATTGAGTTAGCTGAGGCCCCAGCCTCTGTGCAGGGAAAGCCATCCCCTGCACAGGCTCCTGCAGGAGAAGAGGAGTCAGCTGATGGCCCAGCCTCCGTGCAGTTAGAGCCATGCCTTGCACAGGCTCCTGCAGGAGACGAGGAGGCAGCTGAGGCCCCGGCCTCTGTACAGGGAGAGCCATGCCCTGCACAGGCTCCTGCAGGAGAATGAGAGGCAGCTGAGGCCCCAGCCTCCGTGCAGGGAGAGCCATCCCCTGCACAAGCTCCTGCAGGAGAACCGGAGGCAGCTGAGGCCAATCTCTGCAGCCTGGGAAAGCTGGCCTGGGAACCTCCCTCATTAGAACCTCCAGTCCCACCTGTTCCACCTACTCCCTTACCACAAATTTCCTTCGCCACCCTCCTAATTGTTTCTCTATTTCATGTTTCCTTTCATTGATTTTTTTTATTGTTTATATCTTGATTATTTAAAATAAATTTCACTTTCGTCGTTTAACACTTTACTGTTTTACATTTTAAATTGTACACTTCATGAGCATTAAGTACATTCACAATGCTGTGCATCCATCACCGCTGTATGGGTTTAGAATATTTCATTCTCCAGAAGAACACCCTGTTCTAAAAGCACTCACTCCCACTTTCTCCCTCAGGCCCTGGCAACCCCTAATCTGTTTTCTGTCACTGTTTTTTTTTTTTTAATCTGTTCTGCATGTTTCCTATAAGTGAAATCATGCCTTAGGTAGCCATGTCTGTCTGCCCATTTATTTTCACACGGCCTGATAGGTTTTCCTTTTGTTTCTATTTGAAATAGAATTTCTCTAATTTGATAGGAAAATCCCAGATGGAGTCTAGACTTGATGTATCAAAGAAAGACCTTTTGGTACATATGTGCATAATCTTGGGGTACAGACTGCTGTTCTAAGTGGGACACCAGAGCCAGAAGCCACACACGAAACACGTTGCGCTTCCTGCTGCCAAAACTAAAACAAGAAAGTGTAGAAAGCTGGAAAGACAAAACACAAACCAGAAAGTATTCCTCATAACACAAGACCAGGGAAAGGTTATGCATCCTTGTGGTCCAAAAAAATGCTCGAAAGTCAGAGTTCTAAAAAGAGATAAAGAGCAAACACATTGAACGCCAACGAGACGTGATACACAGGGGCAGCATGTGTCAGAGAAGCTCGAGCTCCCCAAGGAGGAGACGCGCACATGGAGAGGGCACTGGGCCCCATCAGACGGGCAGGGTTCCAGTGTGGTGATGACAAGCCCTGGTGACAATGTGAGGAAGCAGAGGCCCCAGTAGACCCCTAGTGACAAGTGTTAAAGGACACTCCTCTCTGGAGACCAGCCTGCAGGACACATCGCAGTCCCCAGGGGCACTCCTGTGGCGGCGGTGCTGATCCCTGGACTTCATCCCACAGAAATTCCTGCCCAATTTTTCAAAGATGTATTTTCCAGACTATTCATCACAGCACTGGTTGCAATAGCAAGCAATTGGAAGGAGTGCTACTGTCCATGGCGAGGCGATGGGATCCATTTGTCCCATCTGTAAGACCACGTATATGTGATATCAGCCGGGAGACACGCATCTACGAAAATGAATCTGTGTGTGAGAGAGAGACAGAGATAGACAGACACAAAGAGAGAGACAGAGCCAGAGAGATATGCACCAAATAGTCCATGGGGTTCACCTCTGGGGATGGGAATTGCCACTCACTTCTCTTCTCCTTTAGGGGCCTGCGTGATGTTTCAACTTGATAAAATGTGCCTCTATTCCTCTTATAATTCTAACAAGATTAAAATCACATGGTTAATGTTATCCATTTATCACTCATCTTTGGACTGAAGTACATTATTTAGTTTTTCTTTGTAAAGGTTTTTATTACAAAGACAGTGAACGTTTATTAGAATAAAAGAATGAATTCTAAGGGAATTAAGAATTAAGTGGAAACTGAGGAGTGCCCTTAACAGGCAGTGTTCACCGTTTCAGTCCTTTGCCTTTGTATGCACGTGTGTGTGCACGTGTGTGCATGTGCCCATTCAGCTGTGTGCATCTGTATGCACATAGGTATGTCTATGTGCAAGTGTGTGTGTGTGTGCACTTGCGGCTATCTTGTGGGAAGGACTTCAGGGAGTGTGCTCTTCTGGAACCTGATTTCCCCAGGGCTGGACCCTGGCCAGTGAATCCTCTTCCTCCTCTGCGTCGGCCTCAGAATTTCCTAAGAGCCTCTGCTGGGCAACACGGATCATTTCTGATTTTTCACTCCCGTCAGCATGCTGAAAGGAACACCTGCATCCATAAATCTCTACTTCTTTAGGACCGATCCCTAGAGGTGGAGATTCTGGCTCATAATGTAAACATGATGTTAAGGTGTTGGGCACAGTCTCTGACACCCAAGGTCTCCTTCTACGCTGTGATCTTCTTTGGGAACAGGGAGTTCAGAGACCCTGAAGCAGAGACCTGAGGGAGGGAGGGAGAAGGAGGAGCAGCTAGGATGCAGGGGATGAAGGTACCTGGGGTGACCTGCCCAGCTGGAAGGCCCCGCTCCTGTTGCTTCTGTCCCTACCACTCCCCTCACCCCTGGCCCCGCACCTAGCACACCTGACTCCGCTTTGGCCTTGCCCATGCCCCTCCTGCTCCCTAACACACCTGAGCTGAGCAGCCTGGCCTGCCATCCAGGACAGATGATGATGAGGGTCTGGACACTCCTGCCTGCTCCCTCTCCCTCCAAGCAGAGAGCCCCATCCTCAGTAGGGAAAGCACATCTAGGGCAGTGCAGTGAGTCACAGGGACCTCCTTGAACATGCTCCCTCCACGGGGAGTTCTCAGTTGCAACAGCAGGACCCACTGGAGCTTGTGTGAGCAGAAGTGACTTTGACAAGACACAGTGGAGGTGTCATAGAAGGTGCCAGAAGGTCAGAGCACGGGGCTGGACGCTTTGGAGAAGGTCATTGTGCCCAAAGCACACCTCAGGGTCTTCCAGGAGTGATGGCTGCCTCAGGCACTGTGCCAGCCCCAGCCCACATATCCAGCACATTCAGCCTCTGCGATGGAGGGGCCCTGCTCAGTGGGGATGAGCGAGAGAGCCCTGGTGACCTCGGAGAGGCACTGCCATTGGAGCCTCGGTTTCCTCACCTGTGAAGTGGGGTGGCAGCCGAGCTTTCACGGTGGTGTCAGACAAGTTCGCTGAGGCTGCACCTGGAGTGCCCTGCACCTTCTCAGATCTCAACAGCTACTAGCTCTACTGAAGAGGAATCACGGGAGGAGAGATGGGGCTGGGTCCTGGATCCCCAACTGGCTGGCTGGCTGCCGTGGGACGAGATGGGGTGGAGAAAGGCATTCCAGAGGAACAGCGGAGTCAGAGCGAGTAGGGCATGCCTGGTGGGAGATCAGAGTGGGCAGAAGAGAAGGGCCCCAGGGGGCTCTCAGTGGGGTGACATCAGCAGGAACAGCTCACGGTGATGAGCACTTACTGGGGCCTCTGTTCTCCTCTTCAGCTATCTCCATGAATCCTCCCCACAACTCTTTGGGGGAGGAGCAATTATTGTCTTCATTTCACTGATGAGGAAACTGAGGCTTAAAGAGACTTGCTCCCTCTGTGCCCTGCAGAGTGGCAGAGCCGGGATTTGAACCCAGTGCCTCTTAGACCCCATGGGGCCTGCCTGAGAAGGGCACCCCCATGCTGAGGGAGGGACCTCTTTTCCCTAAAGTTCTGACAAGTTTTGGTCCTGATGCCCACAGAGACCTTACTCTGCGGGGGGATAGGCTGGTCCTTGGTACTGGGAGAGCCCACAGCGCCCACGGCTGGCCATTCCCCGGCCACCATACCCAGCCCCAGGCAGACGGAGTGGCCCTGTCCGTTTAGTTCAGTGATGGCTGGAGGCCAGAAGGGTGCAGGCCCCAGGGAGGCCAGGACCCTTGAGCCCGAGGAGGCCCCAGTGCAGGACAGTGGTTTGGAATGATCCAAAGTCAGAGAAACAGGGGTACTAGTCCCTGCTCAGCCTCTTTCTAGCTGGTAATGCAGGTAAGGCTCTCAGCCTCAGTTTCCTTATCTGTACAATGAGGAAATAACTTGGCCTCCTGATGGGCTGTTGGGAGACTTCCCTGCGGAATGGCTTGAGCATCTCTAGCCTGGTGCCTGGAGCGTGTTAAGAGCCCCCTGCCAGGCTGTCACAGTGGTCCTCCAGGGCGCAGGGTCTGGGAAGTCCCTCCTCAGGTTCCCTTCCTGCTGCCCTGCTCCCGGGAACATTCAGCAATTTTTGAGGAGGAGCTGAAGAAGATCCAGGACCACACTGTGTTGCAGGTGACGGAGGCTCAACGCTGGAAGGACAACTGGACATGCTCCATGCGACGGTGCAGGGCTTGTGCTGTGACACCCTGTGAGCCCGACACAGATAAAGGCTCCTCTTGTGTGGATCCAGCTTCTGTGGTTTATTCACTTTTTGCTTCATTCACCCAGTCATTCCTTCACTCATTCCTTCACTCACTCACTCCTGCACTCATGTACTCATTCATGCATTCGTTCATTGTTTCCCTCACTCATTCAGCCAATACGATCTGGTCCCTGCCATGGGCTGAGCACTGTAACTTCACCAGTGAGTATGACCCGACGTGGTCCCTGCCCACCTGGAGCTCACATCCACTGTGTGACCTGAAAGAGGGCTGTCCCTCGGGTTAGCAGGGGTGAGGAGCACCAGGAATCCACTTCTGAAAGTAGAGGCCACCCATGCAAAGAGAAGAACGGAGAAAACCCATGCTTGGCACTTCATCGACAAAAAAAATAATTAAAAGTTAAGAAAAATAAAGATATCCTATATTTAACAAAATGTGGGTTCTAATCACAAGTGTGCACTCATTCCTACAACCAACGAGAAGTAATCCAGAGTGGACTGGGTATTTGTAACACATTTTTCTGGCCAATAATAGTATTTCAGTAAACCTGTTCCAGGGCCTCACGATTTTTCTAAGGCCTCTGTGATCCTCCAACACTTAAATCTTTCTCCTTGGAAGCCTCTGTCCTGTCAGCCTCCTTGTCGAATGGCTCTTCCACTGTTTGGGGGCCTACCCTGCACGCCCACACTCGTCAGTGACTCTCCAAGTTTTTTGGACAGGCTGCCCGCATTTCTCCCTCAGCCTCAAGAGCTTCTGTTTCTTTGGCAAGGTTGGTGTTTTCACTGGGTGATTATCTGGCATCCTTCTTTGCAGCGGTTTTCATCTTCCCACGCTGTGTCTCCTCTGACGACTCCGGGAGGCAGGCCTTTTGTCCCCATCTTACAGATGAGGAAGCTCAAGTCCTGAAGGCTGGACGACCTGCTCCAAGTCGCAGCCAGCGTGGAACCTCGGCAGGGTTTGGGCACAAAATAGACAAGGATGTAGGGCAAGTGGTTTGTTTGCAGGTGATGGAGGAGGCCCGAGGGAGGCCAAGGGGAAGGGAGCATGGAGGAGGTGAGCCAGTGCGGGGCCTGACGAGGGAGCACTGAGGTGAGCATCCATCCTAGTCCTGTTGGGAGACGAGATCCCACCCGGACTGGCTCTGTCCCCGTGGGTGGAGGGTTTACCCCGGGTCATGAAGGCTTCTGTGCTACAGGCTGGCACAGGCTTGCAGGAGAGGAAGCTCCCGGTGCAGGAGAGAGCCCTCAGGCAGAGAGTGGATGCAGGTGCTCCAGGGGGACACTGTGGACCTGCTGGGGACTGGCTCCCAGGGACTGCAGGGACTCAAGTGGGCTGAGGGAACTGAAGGGCAGCAGCAGCAATGTCTGCAGGGGGGATCTGCACACATGTCCCACACTTATGCCCCCAGAAAGGCTGCTCTGCATGGCATTTCTCCTCCCAGATGCGTAGTTGGCCCAAACCGCCCCTCCACTCCACACTCCCAATTCCTTTCCACTCATCTCAGGTTACTAGAAATTCAGAATATTTTAGTTGGTGTTGGAGCCCAGAGACTTTTGTTTGTCCTGCCCATGTTCTAACATTGCTGGCTTTTTAAAGATCTCAGGGCTTTGACTCCAAAACAGCAAGATGCTGAGGATCCCAGACAGCTTTCTGGAAGCAAGACTTTATGCTTTGCAATACTGCCATCCCACCAGCTCTTCTCAAAATCCCTCCAGGACACAGACTCACAATCTTGGGTCCTCAGATTGCTGAAAGGATGCGCCTTCAGAAAGTGATCGGTGTGAGGTGGCAGGACACATCGAATGGTGGAGTGAGGAATTCAGCCAATCCTCTTTCCGGAAGCCATGGTCACACCGGAAGCGCTGTCAGAATACAACCTCTGGGAAGAGACCAAAGATATACAACCAACTGAGGATCATTTGAAGCTGAGGGAAGAACAGTGAGAGTCGTGGTGTTTTTGCCCGGGGCAGGTCCTGTCCCCACCCCCTCAGTGTGACGGCCCTGTGAGTGGCGCAAGCCTGAAGGGGGGTGGTTTCACTGTCAGAGGTTGTCCACTTGATGTCGCCATGGGTGGACAAAGCCCGGCCCCTAAGCATTTCTGGAAACAGTAGCCATCTCAGTGGCAAGCTGACGTGGCAAGTCAACTTTTCAGCCGCCTGAGGTTGGATCTAGAACAGAGCAGCGAATCAGCCAGGAAAGTGAGACGGACAACCACACAATGAGACAGACACAGCGGCCTTGATGGGCTGCACATGACCCCAGGGGGTCTGAAATGTTGTGTGCTTGTGCAGGCCTGTGCCCAATCAGGTGAGACCAGGAAGATGGGCATTGTGGGGAAGCTTAGAGACCTTCCACCAGCCTAGGCCCTGCCCCCAGGTGTTGCTGCCTCCCAGGAAGTCCAAGTTGACTGAGGGGACAATGCCCAGCCCTGTCGAAGGTCCCTGTCCACTCTGGGGCTCCCATGGAGAGAGGCCTTCCCACCTGCAAACTTCTCCCCAGGTCTTCTTCAGAGGCTGAAACGAGGTGCTCTCAGAGCAGAGAAGATGGTGAGCAGTGAGGAGAGGCTCCTGAGGAGTCGGCCCTCCTGGGGAAGGAAGCAAATGAACTGGGAGGGTGGAGTGGTCCCTGCTTGCTCTGGCCTCAGCCTCTTCAGTGTACATCTCCCTCCTGGAGGAGACAGGAGCCCAGGGAACCCGGGAGAGCACACCCGGGTCACGATGAGCAACACTCCCAAGGAGGAGGATCTGAGCTCAATGCAGGATCAGCCCAGGTAGGAAGGGAGCCTTTCGCAACCAGGACACTCTAGTCAAGGTCAGCGTGCCCCTGCAGGGATGATCTCCCTGCCTGTTCTACACGTCCCTGTGGACCACTGACTGCTTAGGCACTGGCTTCTGACCAACAGACCCAGCACAAGTGACAGGACGACCCTTCTCAGATTCCATCACCGAGGCTGTCATTCTCTCTCACTCGCTCTCTTGTGTTCCCTCTTCCCTCTTCCCTTGTTCCCCTCTCTCAGTCTGTCTAACCCCTGGACCTGGGGACATACATGGATGTCCTGAGCTCCCCTATGCAGAGGCCCACATAGAAGAAAACCAAGGGAGTGCCCTGGCCAACAGACAGAAAGGAGCCGGGCTCTCAGTGAAGCTGCTCCTGACCGAGCCCACAAGAGTAAGCTTGACAGCACATCTCACCCTGTTCCAGCCTCAGTGGAGGCCACAGCCCCAACATGGAAGTCGTCATGAGCAGAGGCTCCAGCTCAGTTGTGCAGGATTCCTGGTCCACAGAGATGGAGAGAGAGAGAATATTTGCGGTTTAAAGATGCAGGGTGGGGAGCAGTGTTCTCAGAGAGGAGGAGACACCTCACACCATCTCCCAGTTCCTGGGTCTGGCCTGCCCTTCTCCTTCCTCTCCCCTCCAGGCTATCTGCAGCCACAGTGCCCACCTCTCTAACCTCCTCTGGCCAAACTCACTTCTGCCTGGGTGTCTCCACACCAGCAGTGCCTTCTCCCTGGCACGCTGATCACAGGTGAGTGCAGCGCTGGGTCCTCCTGTCATTCTGGTCACAGCAAATGTCACCTCAGTCAGGCCTTTCAGACCCTCCTACCCAGTGAGACCCCAGCCCTCCCTGCAGGACACTCTTTATTTTCATTCCAGTTCATGCTCTTCTCTTTCACGTGTCTCTGATTTTGTGCTTTTGTCCATCTGCCTCCAGACTGAGCTCCTGGTGGGCAGGGACCACTGGGTAGATTTCAGTACCACCTTTGGGACCACCAGGGCTCCCGGCCCAGGGTGAGGGCTTGGCACATAGCTGCCGAATGAACAAATAGGGGCATCTTGGATCCCTCCTTCCTGCTTTTGCTCCACTCAGTCGGTGAAGAGGAACACTAGTAATAGGAAGTGCAAGTGGGTCCTGAGGCAGGCGGAGGGTCAGCATGACTTCTGCATGACTCCTCCTTTCTCCAATTGCTCCAACAAAGCTCAGTGGGCACCACTGACACAGGAGGCTGCCACCTGATGGCCAGCACAGGAACTGCAGCCTCGGGCAGTGACAGCACAGCACCAGGCAGGCATGTATTTCTTATGGAGAAATGCCTATCCAAATGCATTGCCCATTTTTCATTGTGCTATTTGTATTTTATTGTTGAGAGGGGAGAATGTATTATATATTGTCAATAGTAGACCCTTATCAGATATGTAAAGATCTGTAAACATGTTCTCCCCTTCTGTGAGTTGTCTTTTCACTTTCTTGATCATGTCTTTCAACGCACTCAAGTTTTAATTTGATGAAGTTGAATTGATCTGTTTTCCCTTTGGTTGCTTATGTGTTGGGTGCCATAATTATAAAAACACTGCCTAATCCAGGGCCATGTTTTCTTCCAAGAGTTTTATAGTTTTAGGTCTTACATTTACATCTTTGATGGTAAGAAGATGTAACATTTTTGTATATGGTGTAGGTAGGGGTTCACCTTTATTCTTTCACATGTGGATATCCACCTGTCCCAGCACTACTTGTTGAAAAGATTATTCCCTCCTCATTGTCCTGGCATCTCAAATAATTCTAGAATCTGTGGTTGTTGCAGGTGGTGTGACTCACAGTTCCTCAGAATTTTTCTTTACACGAAGGTTGCTTTTCTCTGGCCTTGTGGACTTTCACCCACTGCATTTGTAGACTGATCATTAGCAAAATAATCATATCACGTACTTTGACTAGTTTTTTCTTTGCTTGCGGTGAGTATGTAAGTCAACACCCTGTTACTCCCTGATGGCTGGGTGGACCACATTGCACCATTGTTCTGGCCTGGATTATCACTGTATCCTTCTAACTGGGTTCTCTGCCTCTATATTTGACCCACAATCTATCTCCAATGCACCAATTGGAGTGACCCTTTAAAACCAGATGTCACACCCTGACATTGTGAAATCTCTCCAGGGGCTCTCCATTTCTCTCAGGGGGAAAGTTCAAGTCCTTATGCTGGACCTCAAGCACCATACAGTTGGTCCCACACTCTCTCTGACATCATCTTTGGCCAGTCATCCCCTGTACCTCTGCACTCCATTATGCTCCTGGTACATGCCAGGCACTCTCCCACCTGTAGACTTGCACTCTATGTTCCTTCCATTTGGAATCCTCTTCCACATGATGATTTCATGCCTCATCTTCTTCACTATCTTTAATTCTGTGTTCAAATGTCATCTTGCTGAGGCTGTATTGACCATGTCATTTAAAATATAAACTATCCTCTTGTCCTGACACTCCCTATCCAACTTGTTCTCCTTTCATTTTTCCCCTTAGCACTAACACCCTATAAAATAATATATAATGATAAGAATCAGGGTTCAATCAGGACACGGAAACCAACCAATAGATTGAGCAGGGACAGTTTATATAATGAACAATTAACCATAAACCTTTAAAGGGAACTCTAGAGAATAGCCCAGAATTACAGTAGAGTAGTTAAGAAAGAAACAATTTTGGGAGAGGACCCCCCTCGCCAAGGCTGCCTTCAGGGCTTGTTGGAGAAGGAATGATTGCAGCACAGGGATGGTAGAGAAGATTGTCATGTTTCCCAAGGCCAGTACCGGTCCCTGGTCAGGGCAGAGCTCAGCAGGTAGGGAACAGCAGGCTGAGACTGGCAAACAGGAAAGCCCTGTCCCCTCCCAGGTGCAGGTAGGCTGAGGCTGGGATGCCTACTGGATTCACTGGGATTCCACTTGCAGGGGTGCCACTCATTCTCCTTATTAAGCCATCAAAGGGGATCCACTGAATCCACTGTGGATCACCCACTGTGGGTGAGTCCCTGTAGACACCCTTGAATTGTGCCACTGTTGGTTGTACTGCAGGAGAAAGAAAAAGAAAAGAATGGAAGCACCCTGGAATTAGGAAGGAAGGCCCTTTGTCCTAAACCTTCTCTGACAAAGCTTAACCCCTGCCAGGTGCAAAAGAGAAATGTCTACTGGGTGCAGCTCCATTATTGCAGAACAGACAATAGAGGCCAACACTCTGATGTTGTTACACAGGGGCAACCCATTGATAACTGGCAACATAATTCCCTTATTATTTTGTTTATGTATTCCATGCTTTTACTTCCAACTTGCCTCTATTGCTTTATTTGAAGTAAGATTTTGAAGACAACATATGGTTGTATCAAGGTTTCTAAAAAAAGGTATTTTGAACCCCCAAAATGCCATTATTAGATCAAAACAACAGAAGAATTAAAAGTAGAAAGTAGCTATACTATCAGTATATGCCTTAAGTAAATAGTTTATTGTCAAATTCCTCTTATATAAGAAAGCACCATGCAGTTACATTTTAATGATGTTAGCCTCAATAATCTAGTATAATAATAAACTCCTTTGTAATGAGTAACTATATAAAATGAAGTTACAATAATTTACAATTTATGTCTGTGACATGACCCAACTACTCTCTACAAGCACCACTGAAATCTTGATTGATGCTTGGCTACCTTGTTCTACTAGAACTAACGGGAATATTTCACTGCCAACAAATTCTGTTTACCTGCTGTGTAGTTTATAAGGGTTGAATTCTTCTCTACTTGAAAATCACCATTTTTATCTCTCCATATGGATACCTGTTTAATGGCAGATAGCTTTGCAGCCAGTATAGTTTTTTTCGGGAGAGTCTTATTTAAGAAGTCATAAAAAATGGGTATAAGTAACTTACATTTAGGAAATTTTTCTTTTTCTTTTTCGTTTCCCTGCTTGGAAAGATTTGCCTTGAGCTAACATCTGTTGCCAATCTGCCTCTCTTCTTTCTCCCTTCCCAAAGCCCCAGTACATAGTTCTATATTCTACGTGTAAGTCCTTCTAGTTCTTCTATATGAGCCACCACCACAGCATAGTCAATGAGAGACGAGTGGTGTGGTTCACGCCTGGGAACTGAACCTGGGACGCCGAAGCGGAGCATGCCAAACTTTAACCACTAGGCCATCAGGGGTTGCTCCAGGAAATTTTTCTAGAAAAAAATTGGAATCAAGATGTATGATTTATTTCTAAAAATTTCATCACATACTTTAAAACATGAAATGCTCAACATGTTTAAAAGCACTTTACCACTCAGTTTACCTTAACAAAGATATAGCAAACATTTTGAGAAATATACTTTCAACAGGAAAGTCCAATTGTAGCTTTATGCTTTTGTAGACCACTCCCAATAACGTGGCTTAAAAAATATAACTGTAAGATTCTCTCAAGAAAATGTATTTCATTTCTATAAAAATCGTTCTTTACAGTGTCTCAATGTTTGTTTCCTACTGAGCTTCTCAATGTTCTTTAGGCTTAACAATATAGTAGAATCAAGCTCCTATAATCTAGCTTTTAATCCCACAATCCGGAAAGCTCTATCTCAAGGTCATCAATGACCTCTTAAATCACCGAATAATATTATTCCCATTTTATAAGTGCGAATACTAGGTTTGAAAGAAGTCAAGTTCATGCCCAATATTGTTTAGCTAGTAAGAGGCAGAGCCTAGATATGACTGACTCCTGCTGTCTGATTCTAAAATCCATAAGCATAAC
Organism: Diceros bicornis minor; assembly: GCF_020826845.1. Lineage (NCBI taxonomy): Eukaryota > Metazoa > Chordata > Mammalia > Perissodactyla > Rhinocerotidae > Diceros > Diceros bicornis. Next base: position 77,077,357 of record NC_080750.1, on the reverse strand, counting down.
CTCTAGGTATAAAGCCAAACGTAACACTCTGTATTCTTGCAACAGAATAAATGCATTTTCTTTTTCCTTAATGTCTGTAACACGGTTCTTAACTATTGCAATGCAGTGGTTTCTCACTTCCTGTAAATGAGAGTGTTCTTCAAAGTACCTTCCTTCCTCTCTGCTCTTCTCTATACATTCCCTCCACTCCCAGTGCTTGAATTCATTTAACAAGCATTTATTTTATTGAGTCCATACAATTCCAGACCCCATGGAAAAACAATGAAAAAAAACCAGTCCCTGGCCTTGAAGGATTTACAGACTACTAGGGGAGAAAGCACTATAAGCAAGTCCAATACTATTTTCAAAAAAAAAATAAGGTTTGAGTCTGCAAAAACACAGAAGGCATTCTATGCCACACAGCACAGGTTTTCAAGCCTTTTCTGAGGAGGACTACAGTTTTTTAAGAAATAGCGTTTAAAATTTCCAAAAGAGCACGCAAGACCTAGAACTTCCCTGATCCACTGTCCCCTTCCCACTACAAGCCATGTTTTTTCTAAGACTCTTAAGAACATCGTTTGAAAACCACTATATTCTAACATCTTAGTAGTTTTGCCTTTCATGCTTAGGTCTTTAATCTACCTGGAATGGATTTTTGTGTACGGAGTAAAGTAGGATACCAATTTGAATTTTTTCCATACTGATATCTAATAGTCCCAGGACCACTTATAGAAACGCCCCTTCTTTGCCCTCTGCTCTGTAAGAGCACTACTATTAAAAGAAATCAAGTTTCTGGATACACACGGAACTGGATTTGGGTTCTCTACTGTTTTCCACTGGTCTAATACTGTGCTAATACCAAAGTGCTTTAGTTATTATAGCTTTATATATAATAAATCAGGATATCTCATAGAACAAGTCTTCTCACCTTGACCTGCTGCTTAAAAAATATCTTGACTATTCTTAGTCCTTTGTATTTCCATATGTATTTTAGAAAACACACGTAATTTTGAGCTCCCTAATTTCCTGGCAAACTGGTAAAATACCCACAAAACAAATCTAGATCAGTGGTTCTCGACCAGGGCAATTTTAACACCCCCACCTCCCACCCCAGGGACATTCAGCAACGTCTGGAAACATTTTTGGTTGTCACAAAGTGGGGGGTAGATACTACTGGCCTCTAGTGGGTTGAGGCCTGGGAGATGCTGCTAAGCACCCCACAGTGCACAGGACAGCTGCCACAACAAAGAATTATCCCATTCAAATTTTAATAGTGCCACTTTTGAGAAACCCTGTCCCAAATCAATCAAGGGGCAAATTTGCATGTGCCCATTAAAGGCCAGGGAATGTCTACCAAAAACAATAATTTAATTTTAGAAAAACTGAACTGCCATATGCCAATGAGATTTACCCCAATTCATTAAAAAAAAAATCATATTATTTGCATTGACCAAAAGGCTTATCTTCCTGTTCTCTATAGCAGTGACGTTGGCAGGAAGCTTATTGGAGGGGTTAAGTCTTTAAAATACAAAGTTATAAAGAAACAAGACATAGCCAGAAGATATTAAAAAAAAAAAACTCATAGAAATCAGTAATAAACAACTCAATAGAAATATGAACAATCTGAATAGACAATTCACTACAAGGAATATTCAAATGACCAATAAACATATATAAAGATTCTCAACCTCATTAGTCACCAGAGAAATATCAATTCAAACTCACGAGAACACCATCCATGCACCAGAACGGCTAAAATTTTAGAAGACTGGACATATCAAGTGTTAACAAGAATGCTGAACAACATAATACCCATATACAACTGGATGTAGTGAAGGGGTTGCATAAACTGGTTCAACCACTTTGGAAAATGTTGGCAGTCTCTACTATAGCTGAACATATCCATACACTATGACCAGCAATGCCATTCCTAGGGATATATCCAACAGAAAATACTTACCTATTTGCAAAAGAATGAACAAGAATGTTCATAAAAGCATTAAAAGCCCAAAGGAGAAACCATCCAAATGTCTAATAACTGCAGAATGGATTAATAAACTGTGATATGTTCATAGAAGGAAATAATATACCACAACAAGAACTACTACTATATGCAACAACACAAATGAATCCCCAAAATACAATGTTAAGCAAAAGTACGCAGACTCAAGAGTACAGATATCACTCCATTTCTATAAAGAGGCAAAACTCATCAATGGTGACAGAAGGGAGGAGAGCAAATACCTGTGCAGAGAAAGGATAGTGACTAGAAAGAAGCATGAGAAGGGGCTGTAGGGTGTTGGGAATGTCCTATTTTTATCTAGGTGGTAGATACACGAGTGTGTTTACTTTGTGAAAATTCATCAAGCTATACACTTAGGATTTGTATGCTTTTCTGTATTTAGCTTATATCTTATTAAAGAATTTGCTTAAAAATATAAAGAATACAACCCTGATTTACCGCATCTGATGCTTCAAGAGACTATTCTAAACCCTATTCTAGCCCTAACTCACAATGATGTTAAAATGCAAGTTTTGTATATATTGACAACTGATTTTTTACCAAGGCACAAAGGCAATGCAGTGGATAAAGGGTAGCCGTTTCAATAAATGGTGCTGAACAATGAGCTATCCATAGGCAAAATAAATGAACTTGGATCCATACCTCACACCATATACCAAAAATAACTCGAAATGGATTTTAGACTTAATGGTAAAACCTAAAACTATATTTGATAGAAAAACACTTGTATTCAAAATATATAAAGAACTCTCAAAACTTAACAATAAGAAAAAAAAAACAGGCAAATATTCGAACAGACATTTTATCAGAGAAGATACACAGATGGCTAATAAGCACACAAAAAGACGCTCAACATCATAAGTTATCAGAGAAATGCTGATTAAAACCACAATGAGATACAACACACCATGCCTATTAGAATGGCTGACAAGACTGACCATACCAAGTGTAAGCAAAGATGTAGAGAAATGGGAACTCTTGGACACTGCTGGTGGGAATGTAAAATGGTATAATGTATAAACACTTTGGGAAACAGTTTGGAAGTTTCTTAAAGAGTTCAACATAAGTGATCCACTCACTCCACTCTTAGGTATTTGCCCATAAAAAGGAAAGCACATGTCCATAACAAAGACTTACATACAAATGTTCATAGCAGCTTTATTTGCAATAACCCAAAACTAGAAACAACTCACATATACATCAACACGTGACTGGATAAACAATTTGTAGTATATCCACAGAACAGAACATTACTCAGCAACACAATGGAACAAATTGTTGATACACACAACATGGGTGAATTTCAAAAGAATTATGTTAAGTGACAGAAGCTAGACAAAATCAGTGTACAAATTGTCTGATTCCATTTATATAAACTCTCGAAAATGCAAACTAATCTCTAGTGATAGAAAGCAAATCAGTGGTTCTTGGGGGAGAGGAAGTCACAGAGGGGTGGGAAGGAGGGATAACAAAGGTGCATGAGAAAACTTTTGAAGGTAATGGATATGTTCACTATCTTGACACTGACTGAAATTTTCATAGAGGTACACCTTATGGTGGAGGTCATAACTTATCAAAGCATACCATTTAAATAAATGCAGTTTGTTTTCTCAAGTATATTACAATAAAGCTTTTCTAAAAATAATACAGGTTGTATATAAATATTGTAAACCAGAGTTCTTATAATTAGCTCAAAATCAACTCCATTCATTCACACAACAAATATTTATCTAGCACCTACTATATGCCAAGCACTCTGCTAGGTTCCAGGGTTACAATGGTGAGCAAACTGACATGGTTCCTGACCTCATGGAGAACACAGTCTGCTAGGGGAAGCAGAGATTAATAAAAGATGCACACAGACACATGGATAATAAAAACTTCACAGACAAGTGCTGTCAAGGAGACAAGCACAGTGAGATGACACAAAATAACAGGGAAACCAAATCTGATCTAACGGAAAGGTCAGTATGGCTCCCTCAAGGAAGCGACATTTAAGCAACACCTAATGGAAGAGGAGGATAACAAGTTGAAGATGTAACTTTCCTCTGAAGAGACACTAACACAAGCAAAGGCTCTGAGGCAGAAGAAAGCATGACCCTTTGAAGGAATGGAAAGAAAGTCAAAAGGGCTAAGGGTCAAAACAGTGTAGACAACACTATTGGTCACCTCTCCAGTACTATCCCATCTCCTCTTTCTCACTCCTATCAGAATCACACTTAGGTTCCAGCAGCCACCCTCCTCCACACATAGTCATGTGCTTTAGAGGAAGATGACTCCATTCTTGATTTTAGGAAGTGGATACTGTTGCGACTTAAGTCAGTCATGGCCACCTCTTTTCTCCCTGCCAGTGATTAGTTAAAGAATGGCATTAGTGAAAGCAGGAAAAGAAGTTATTGCATGCTCTAAACAAGAGATGGTAGTTTGGACCAGGGAGTTGTCAATGGAGATAGAGATTTGCCCGGAGAAATAAGGTAGAGTAACATGTACACGATGTCTCCTAGGTTTCTGGCTTAGGCAAATAAAGATCAATCTTTTCCATATAGTCAAAGCCAGAGAAATATTTTTTAAAAATGAATAGTCTTATGTTATTCTTAATATATTTCTCTTAAATAAACCTAATTAGAACTAGTCAAGGATCATACCTAAAACATATCTCATCCTCATGCAGGATACTGGCTTCAGAAGTTCATGCAGACTTATCAAGAATGAATGAGGCTAACTAGATTTTGTCTTACAATACAAATCAATGTTTTCTAAAATTCTAACCTATAATTAACAATCCTGCCTACAAATAACATCAATTTCTGAATATCATTTATTTTGTCTTGCCTGCTTCAAAAAATGATTTAAGCTAGCAAAATGTCCAAATCAATTAAAAGCCAAACCAAGAATAAAGTAGTCCAAGGATTTCTGACCACTCTTGTGTTACCTAAAATTAATTTCAGAGAAATTAGATGGAGGTACCTAATCAATTATGCTCATCAAATTTATCAAATTAGGTCTCATAACAACAGTAATGAAGGTTCCTGTTACACATACCAACAGACCCAGGCAAAAATATAACCTACCTTGACAAGTTGATGAAGTGCCATTTCTTTCAGAAGGTGGTGTACTTGGACTGTTGAAATGAGGTGAAGTTTTTCGGTCCTCGCCATCGTTTGTAAAATTCTTTGAATGTCACGTACAACGACGTGACAATGGTACTTCAGCTTTTTTGCTTAAGCTTTCATCCGCTGGCTTCCCTAAAAGTGAAAGAACCTCTATTTATAATATTTCTAATTCAAAAAACATTAATCATCCTTTGCAGCTACAGTGAGCAAATTCGATGAGCAACCACTCGAATTTGCCCAGGATTGGGAGGTTTCCCAGGCTGTAAGGTTTTCAGTGCTAAACCTGAGAAAGTACCTGGCAAATCTAGACAAGTTGGTCACCCTATCTGTAGCATCAAATTAGGACAGGAGAGAAAGACTTATGATGTCAGAGACATTTATAGAGAAATTATCATCAATTTGCATAACTTACAAAAAGATAATAGTCAAAGATTAATAATGTAATAAAGGCACAACCGCTTGAGTATTCGTTTATATTGAGACTTATTAAAATATCAAGCAGAGAGGATTAAAAGAAAGACCAAAAGTATATTCTTAGTTACTGCTATTTCTTTAAATGAATCATTCTGGATAAAAAGCACTTTATTATATTTTTTTCAAGTCCCAATAATCAAGCTGAATATATCAACCAAATACTCACCACGAAGAAGAGACTGTTGCCACGCTAAAGCAGCACAAAGTAAGACTAAGCTTTTCCCACTTTCTGTAGGGCTCTCCAACAAACAATGCTGCTTACTTTTTAATACTTGGACAATCTATTGACACAAAACAATAAAAAAAATCAGTAAACAATTTACTTCATTAGGGTCTGTCTCCATTACAAGTACAAACACAACAAGAAGTAAGGTTGTACTTGAGGGAACATAGCAATAGCAGAAGGGAGAATTAGTATTTAGTTCAATCTAGACCTTATGCCTTTATCTTTCTCCCTAAAATTATGTTGGACTTAAAAGCATATAGGCATAAAAGAAATGAACAAAGCAATTTGTGCCTTAATGATGCAAACACCGTCATTTCTGTAAAACGAGAGTACACTAATATCTTGGATGAAAACTTTATGGAGGATACTGTTAGGGGGAGTATAAATCGCTACAACCACTTTGGACAGAAATTAACAATTACTAGCAAAGTTGAAGTTACCCAACACCGGGAAGTCCAGTCCTATGTATATATCCAAAACCTGTCCCACAGGAACATAAGGAAACATGCATAAGAAAGTTCATAGCAGCATTGTTTAGAATTGCAAAAGAATGTAAACAACTTAAATGTCTGTCAAAAGGAAAGTGGATAAAAAAATTCTGGTATATTCATACAATGGAATACTACACAGCAATTAAAATAGATTAACAATCAATAAGGCTACTTCTTAAAAATAATGTTAAGCAACTAAAAACACTTCTGAACAAATATAGGTACAGTATCATATCATTGTACAAAGTTTAAAAACAGGTAAAGTAATGCTCTATATTGTTTACGGATACATACGTATGTAACAAAAGTATAACAACACGTCTAGGAAAGAAAAAGAATAAATTCAGCATACTAGTAATGTTACTTGCAAACAAGGTATAAAGTAAATATGGCAAAATATTAAGATTGAACAACTCTGGAAAGTTGGCTTACTCATTGGTCTATTAATTTTCTAAATGATTGGAACATCTCAAAAAATATGGTGAGAAATATAGTATTCTGTGTAAAAGACAGTAAATACTTTGTAGAAGGTACTAATTCTGTAAATAGAAGTGCCAAATGAGCTGAGAATAGTTTTCAGAATATTCTCCTTTGCCTACAAACCATATACAGTTTATAGCAATCAGGATTATTTTTCGAAAAGTTACATGTTCTTCCATGAACCCAGCAAATATTTTCAATCCATTTACTATCTGAGAAAATGAATGTAGTCACAGATTCAGTATACGTTATGAATAATCAGCATCTTTATCATAATGAAGACTTAACTGCTGAAAAATACTTGCAGAATTCATTATAGCAAGCTATGATGGACAAGCTTTACAAGGAAAGTTCATCTTCACCCCACCAACTGTACATTCAGACCATATTGAAGAGTCATGCTTTCCTGTTTACTTAGATTCCTAACTGCATCAGAAACGAAAATCAAGACTGAAACAATGCCATTCAAAGAAAACCAGATACCCAACTAGACTAGGACAGAAGTCTAGAAATAAAAAGGGGATTTCTAAATGTATCAACAAAACAAATGCAAGTAAAAGAATTTCCTAGTCTTAACCATCACAGTGGTTGAGAACATGTCTCGGAATCTGACAAATCCGGATTTGTATCCCTACTCTGCCAAAGCTGTGGACCAGGAGGTAGAAGTACGAGTTCTAGATCAGGTTCCCACAACTCAGATGTGTTTCCTTGATCATGTCTTCACTTCTCTAGACTAAGATCCTCATCTGTAATAATCCCTAATTGAAAAACTGTTGTAAGGGAGAAAATGCCTTGGCACACAGTAGGTGCTTGATAATTCTGATTTAAAGGTCAGAAGGGTATAATGAAAAGAAGATGGGCTTTGGAGTAAAGCAAGCCTAAGTGTGAGTCCCACTGTGTGAATCACTGAACCTCAGTCTGTTTCTTCATCTGTGCAATGGAGATAAGATTATCTACCCGATAGAGTTTTGATGAAAATTAGCCAGGCATTGAGTTAAGAATTAAATAAAGTAATGGATAGAACTTGCCTAAACTCCAGTATTTGACACAGAGGAGGTGATCTACTTTAATCTCCACCTCTTCTAAACCACCTATGCTTAATCTAGGATCCAGAGACGTAAGTCAGAGACTGCTCTCTTGCTATTGCGTGCAGAAGTCTTGGTACATGACTGCGTTTCTCTGAAGAGAAAGTCCGTGGATTTCTCATTCCCAGAACTATATCCTAATAAAATAACTGAAAACAGAGGGGAGACTGATATGCACTGTTATCAACTGAGGACTTCCTTGCAATAGTGAAAAAAAATGGCAAATTCGACCTGGGGATGGAGGGATGGTTAAAAGAGTAATTCAACAGCTTATGAAGCCAATTATACCCTGACCCCTAGCCTATGTGTTCCAAAACAAGCTAAGAACCACTATTCTGAGGTATTTCCCAGTTCTACTATTCTGTGATTCTATCTGTGCAACTCTTGTGTAGAGATTTGGTGGACTCTAACCCCTTCACCCCAGCCAATAACGCAACGCCGGCTAGTTCCTCAGATACAGCCTAGAAATCCATCCCGCCCACAGTTGCCGCAATCCCCCAGGGGATAAAGCACGAGCCCCGGATCCGCCTCCCGCCTTAGTCCCCGCCCCCACGAGTCAGCGGGGGGCAGAGGGGGCGCGGGGCCTCTCCCTGGGGGTTAGGACAGGCTCCCTCCGGCCTCCGCACGTTCAGAACCCGGAGGCCCAGGGACGTGGTCACCCCGACGGCCCGCATGCGGCCAGGCGAGAGCAGAATGCTCTCTTCGGGCAGGCTGCGCGCCGCCCCAGGAGAGACAGGCTGGCCTGTTCTGAGGAAAACCGAGGCAGCGCTGCCTGGGCTCCGAGTCCCGGGCGAAAAGGAAATGGTATCTGCGAGTACACACTGCGGAGCCTGGCAGAGAGGAGAGGCCCCAAACCTCTCGCCTCCTCACCGGGCTTCCACTCCCTGGCCGAGCGCGGACTCCGGCGCCTCACCCGCTCCCTCCTCCGCTCTCTCCAGGCCGCGCGACAGCGCTCTCCCGGACGAATACCTGCCTCCCGCCCCCTCGACTCCCAGCACCCAATCACCCGCCAGAGCAGAAACCAAGCAACCAATCCTGGCGTGAGGTTAGGGGGCGAGAACCCTGGCCCCCGAGGGAAGCCTCCGCAATAAAAACCAACGCAAAGTATTTCGTGGCCCGGAGGCGAACGCTTGAAGAGCGAAGGATGGGAGTACAGCGCAGGGTTTAAAGGAAATTCTTCTCCGTTTTGAGATTTTGAAACTGGCGACTTAACCCGTGCATCCGTTTCCTTGGAAACTCGCAGTCTCATTCTTCAGTTCTGTAGACCAAGCGAAAGGAAAGCCTTGCCGAGTTCTTCCCAGAGCGCCCGTCAGTGCCGCTCAGCTCACGTTTCCGAACTTCACGGTGGCCCGGGTGTCGCACAGACGGAGGCGGGAACTGCCAAACGCCTGAGCCCGGCCAGGCGAGAAGGCTGGTTGATGAGTGGCCGCAGACCCTCAGGATGTTCCAGGCTTCCCCGGATAGCGACTTCAACCAGATCAACGCCCTAGAGCGCTCCCGCCCCGGTCACTTCTGCTCCTTCAAGGCTCACCCGCCTTCTGTCCCTCCTAAAACCGGGTTGTTATTCTTTGCCACGAAGTACACTTCAGTTTCCTCAAAGGTAGGGAGTTAATCGTGATCTCTCCAAAGTGTGATTTTGTCAATTTCTGAATAGCCTAAGCTTGGCTCCGATACTAGTGTCTCAAAAAAGTAAAACGTGAGACAGTTTCTCAAGTTTGAGCAACTAGTTTGGGGAGAGGTTTTATGCAGGCAGAGCAGCGGGAGGAGAGTGGATTTGTTTGCTTCCCTTTCAGTTTTACTGCATCTTCCCCAATTGCAAAATGTACAGCGCTAAAAATAAATTCTACCTTTTAATTTAGTAATCTCAGGCTCAAAAATTTATCCTAAAAGAGTAATCCAAAAGAAAGAAAAAGTAAAAATATCTAAATTGATAACATTGCCTATTATAATCCTGAAAAAAGTCATCAACCTCCCGGTCTAGTAATAGCACCCTATACGGTTATGATACATCAGTTTGATCATTAGGAAGCCAATAAAATAATTATCAAAAGTAAACAACTTGCAAAAAAAATTTCATATAAAGTTAAATGAAAGAAAGCAGACTCCCTACAGGGTATTATGAATTCCATTATGTGAAAATATATATGCATAAGCAAAGATGGAGGGAAAGTATAAAAAATGTAACTTACTGTTAAAACAGTGGAATGAAGGACAATTTATCTATACTTAAAAATATCTTCAAATTTTTATTCTGCTTTTACAATTTTTTTAAATATCAAATCCTTTAAGTAACTGCTCCAGGGAAACTACTACGATTTTCGATTTTCCTCCGCTCAATTCCTAAGGCTCTCAACCGACTCTAGCCTTGTATGGCCATTTGACGTGTGTGGCGTTAACAGAAATGGATACACGTAGGCTCTGGAGCCAGACAATCCTGGATTCCAGTCCCTTGAACTGTTCCTTTCAGGTGAACGTTAGTGAAAGAAAACACAAAAAACTACAAGTTCATTTGATAAAGAATATGAATGTTTATAAACCAATATTCAAAATAGCTGCACACATCTGTTTTCACTTGAATAAAAAAAATCACATTGTGACAAATTTTGTAACCTTAACTTAAAATACATGAATATTAACATTTACTAATATAGTTACACATTTTGTTTACATCATCAACGAATGTGATGAAAAACAGCATGTTGTTATTTAAACACAGCAGGTTTTGACCAGCCTTTGAAAACTGATCCAAGAATGTGCGCTGCATTTAGTTAGAAACCATTTATTTCAACCTTTTTTGAACTCCTAGAGGTTTCCTACTCACATAAAATATTCCAAAGCCTCAGTTTAAAATAAAACAAAACAAAAGAACACAGGACCGCTGTATTTAATCTTAGAAGACTACAAAACTGCCTTGTTTAAAAATATGAAAATTCTTACAGTATTTTTTAAGTGTATGCTTTTATTTTTCACATCGAACTTACTTGATTGAACATTAAGCATCTGATATCTCAGGGAAGGCCAGCCCAGTATCCTGTTTTTCAGAGCTGACCAGGTGTTTCTGATACAATCTATGGACCAGCAGAGACCCATTTGACTAAAGAAGAAATAATTAATGAAGTGTTCTCTAAACATTGTTGCATAATGGAATCAACTGGGGAATCTTAAAAAAAAAATACTAACGCCTGACTCCCAACCGCAGACATTCTGATTTAATTGACATGGGTTCCAATTGGGGATCAAGAGTTTTAACAGCTGTCCAGGTGATTTTAATGTGCAGCAAAATTTGGAGCCACCACAATGATGCAAGACACAACAGTGATCTAAATCACAATTAGCCACAAATGACAGATGTCTATAGAGGAGAACTCACTTTTAAAGAAGTTTCTCAAGTTGGAAATACTTGATAGTTTCTCTCTGTTTCTTAAGATCAAATTTATGCTTTTTCTGGAAGTTATAATGACTCTTTAATTAGTAGTCTTCAGAGGGGATTTATATTGTTAAACACTCAACAATTTTTTTTAATCATTAAGTTTAGGTTATTGTATATAATCACTGCTATACACTTATCTATTACGTGTAACAATACACTGAAATTACCTTCTAGGCATCACAGTATTAAGAACCATCCATAGTTTATTGACTGTTTGAAGCATTCTCCACAGAACCCCTAAATTCAATAGCTGGTTCATATTGGATGTTAATACTTCTGCCTATGGTATAAGTTCACTGGCAGAGAGTAGAGTCAAGCGTTCTAGAATCTGTGTCGTTTCCATATGTCTTACTGGGACAGCTGAAAATGCTAAAGGGGAAACTTAGCAGTCATAATCTAAATTCTATACAGCTTAGCAAATAAGAAGTAACATTGCTCTATCAGACTACAGGCCAAACAAATCAAGAAAACAGTGTTGCTCTAAACGTAAAACTTTCAATCCTAGCCATAGTTTTGGCCATACTTAAAATAAGGACCTTAAGAAAAATTCATTTAGCTGTAGTTATTTCACAAAGAACAAAACATATCTCATTTAAGAAATCACATTAGTGACCCAAAGAGAAGGCCCTCAACCTGTGGAATCTGATGTATCTCTGGGTTGACAGCATCAAATTGAGTTGAATTATCTGACGACTAGCTGGTATTCCAAGAATTGCTTGTTGGAGGTGTGGGGAACCCCCCACGTGTGAAAAAATGAATCTCAGAACACCATTTATGGGCATACACCCAAAATGATTGAATGCAGAGGTATAAAGACATAAATGTACACTTGTGTTCTTAACAGGATTATTCAAAATAGCCAGAAGCTGGAAGCAAACCTGGTGTCCATCAACAGATGAAGTGACAAAAAAAAAGTGGTGTATACAGACTGTGGAATACCATTCACCCTTAGAAAGGAAAAAATTCTGACACATGCTATGACAAGGACGAACCTTGAGGACTTTAATGCTAAGTGAAATAAAGCCATCCACAAAAGGAAAAATACTGTATGATTCCACTCATATACGGTACTTAGAGTACTCAAATTCATAGGAATAGAAAGGAGAATGGTGTTTCCCAAGAGCAAGAGGGAGGGACAACAGGGAGTTGTTGCTTAATGAGCACAGAGTTTCAGTGCAAGGTGAAAATGGTTCTGTGGATGGTTGGAGGTTATGGCTACACAATAATGTGAATGTACTGCATGTCACTGAACTGTACACTTAAAAATGGTTAAAATGGTCAATTTTAGGTTATGCATATTTTATGACCATTTAAAAAAATTAATTATTTTCAACAAATGAACAAACACTAGCTACATGCAATAGCATGGATGAATATCACAACCAAAATGCTGCATAAAAGAAATTATATTCAAAAGGCTATATATTTTTTAATTCCATTTATATAAAATCCAAAAAAGAAACAAAACCGAGGTCTGGCTTCCAGTAATGGTGGAGTGGCTTGTTGAACTAACACTCTCACAGATAACAATGATAAAAGCTGCACAAAATATTATATGTCTATATATAGAATCATGTATTTATATGTAATACACATATAATAAATGTGTATATGTGTGTATGCATAAATATCTTCCAAAAGCAAGCAGAACTGAGAGGGAGTCTTCCCTTAAATGATGGGAATTGCACCAGGAGATATTTGCAAGCTTGAGTCTTTTGCCTCAAAGCATTCTAAAATCTGTACATGGCACAGACGGGAAAAACTACAGTCTTACTTGTAATGTTAGAGGATGTATTTTGGGGCTAACAAAGTAGCTGGAAAGTTAAGGGAGAAATTCTGGAAGGGAGGGAGACACAAAGAGGAAAATCTCAAAATATGTATGTAAGTCTCCCCCCCACACACACACCAAATTGGCAGATCTTTGAACAACACCCATGCAGGGTAGGCTCCAGAAGGCCTAGTGTAAAAACAGCAGTTGGAAGATGAGAGAAGTGAATGAGGATTTCAGCTATGCCCACTGTAAAGGAGAGAAGATTGGAGTTTCAGTCCAGCCAAGTTAACTCCCTGCTAGAAAAATAACAACACTCTTCAAAGGAATACAATAGAATCCAGAGTCTCTATAACTATCATTCATGGTTTCCAGTACACAGTTTAAAAAGTCATGAGATTTGAAGAGATGGGAAAATGTAATCCATATATGACCAAAAGCAGGGAGTAGAAACTCTCCCCAAGGTGTTGCAATTATCTGACAAGGATAAGAAAGCAGCTATTATAAAGATGATCAAGGTGGCATGAAAAATATTCTCATAATGAATGAACATATCTGGAAACTCAGCAGAGAAATGGAAATTACAAAAAAGAACCAAATAGGAAGATAAAAAAAATGCTTTTGAGTTTACATGTACATTAGAAACAGTAAAAGAGGGCCGGCCCCGAGGCTTAGCGGTCAAGTATGCGTGCTCCACTGCTGGTGGCCCGGGGTTCGGATCCCGGACGCACACTGACGCACCGCTTCTCTTGCCATGCTGAGGCTGCATCCCACATACAGGAACTATAAGGATGTGCAGCTATGACATGGAACTATCTATTGGGGCTTTGGGGTGAAAAATAAATAAATTAATTAATTTAATTAAAAATAAAAAGGAACAGTAGAAGAAACATGTAGAGCAATAGAAATTATCCAGTCTGAACCAAAGAATGTAAAAATTTTGAAGAAAAATGAAGAGAGCCTTACTTGTGAGATGATTGAGTCCCCAGCAATGAGGGGAGAGACAGAAAAAATTAAATGAGGCAGAAAGGCAAATCAATAAGTAATAGCATACAACTTCCAAAATTTGGTAGAAAATCTAAAATTTTAGATCCAGGGAAGTCAGCAAACCCAGAAAATAAAATACAAAATAAAACCAGACCTGGGCACATGATAGTCAAGCTGCTAAAATCCAAAGATAAAAATAAAATCTTGAAAGCAGTCAGGAAAATACATATATAAAGGGGAAGACAATACATACAGGGAGAAATAATGTCAATGATGGATGATATATTATCAAAAACAAAAGAGACAAATCAACAACAAAATTACATCTTTCAAGTGTAGAAAGAAAACCCAAAGGTCAACACAGGATTCTATATTTAGCAGATCTCACTTTCAAAAAGGAGGCAGAAGCCACAATAGTATTCTGCACACCTATTAGGTGGCTGAAATAAAAAATAAAATTGCAAATATCAAGTGCTGGTGAGGACAAGGAGCAACTAGAACTGGGAATGCAACATGATAGTTGCATTCGGATAACGGTTTAGCAGGTTCTTATAAAGTTAAACATACACTTATTATATGACTCAGATATCCCACTCCTAGGGATTTACTCAAGCAAATTGAAACTAATGTTTAAACAAGAATCTTTGGGTGAATCTTCATAACCATGTTATTCATAATTGCCACAAGCTGGAAATAAATTAAATGTCCTTCATCAGGTGAATGGAGAAAGAAACTGTGGTGAATTGGGACATTAGAATACTACTTGGCAATAAAAAGGATAAACTCTTGATTCACACAACAACATGGATGAATCTTGGCTGCATTTCTCTAAGTGAAGGAAGCACAATTCAAAAGGCTGTACAGTATATGATTTCATTTGTATGACTTTCTAGAATAGTCAGCATTACAGACATGAAAAATGATCAGTGGTTGCCAAGGGATGGAATGGGGGAAGGGGTTGACTACACAAGGACTGTATGAGAGAATTTTGAGGGGTGAGAAAAACAGCTCTGTATGCTACTGTGGAGGTGGATATATGACCATAAAGTTGTCAAAACCCACAGAACTGTACACTACAAAGAGTGAATTTTACTCTGCAAATTTTAAAAATCAGGATGCTGGGGAACTCAGATGAAATGCAGTGACAAATGAATCTCACTGTATTACAAGCATGTGACATAGCCACACATAATGGGTGGGGATGAAAGGTCCTGACCTAAGTTACTTGGGAAGACTGTTTTGATGGGATACTGTAAAACTAAAGTACTGTACACAAACACTGTACTCTAGGTGGTAAATTTGTTTTTCATAAGGGTATGGATTAGCAATTCTGAAACTGGTTGACACATTAGTAAATATATTGTAGCTAACTGGAGTTAAGTTTCTCACTGTTGGTGAAAGAAGTTAAAAATAAACAAAAGGAGAATGCTAGAATAAACTCTGTGGTGTTGGATAGGAGTTGGAAGTATCAGTATGAAACCGTGTCTCTTCTAATATATCTATCCAGATAGATGAATAGATTGATATGTTGGTAGATTGATATATAGATGTGTATACCTGAGTTTATATTCATACATACGTTTCCAGGCTCTGCTGAGAGGGTCCAGAAGCAGTGACACCCTAGTATCAATGAGCACACTTAGCTCCCAGATCTTGGTTTCTAAATATCATTCTCCAATAAAAAGAACCAGGTTTCCTTGGAGAAATGGCTAATTCTAGGGCTGGAGATGGGAAATACAATATGAGCCTGGACCATCTTGTAGTGCCAGAAAGTAGAAAAGTGCTTTAAATAAAACACAGCAAATGATGAGATGTGTCAAAAGGAATCAATCTGAAAGATTTCTCAATGGCTCAAGCTGGAAAACTGTGAGCAACATAATAAATAATGGTAGCATTGGATTATTACACAGAGAATAAAATAAATATCCACGAGTCTATACTGACATAAAATAGATTAAATAAGAAAGGAAGAAAGAAACAGGAATAAAAAAGAATAAGAGAAAGAAAGGAAGAAGGACGGGAGAAGGAGGGAGGGAATCTTCCTCACAGAATTCCAAATAATAAATGTGGCTGGATAGCATGAAATAGAAAATCGCCACTAGAACACCACAGTAATAATTATTGTGGGTTAGGCTGACTGATGAATGCAAAAACTGTGGGTGAAACTTTAAAAAAAAAAAAATTTGCAGAGCCTCAAATCATCTGCCTCAAACTACATAACGTTTTTCTGTTAATTACTTTAAAAATCTATGACTGTTGAAAGCAAAAATTATAACACTGTATTGTGGGATTTATAACATGGGATGATGTAAAATTTATGACAACAATAGCACAAAGGACAGACAGAGGTAAATGGAACTGTTCTATAGCAAGTCTTCCATATTTTACATTGATTAAACTGGTGCACTATTAAGTCTAGGTAGGCTGTGATACGTTAAAGATGCATATTGTAATCTGGACCAACCACCAAAAATGCAAAGGTGTGTCACTTAAATGCTAATAAAGGAATTAAACAGCATACAAAAATGGTTTGTACAAAAATGTTTGCAGGAGATGACCTGCACGTCCCCAGGAGGAAGAAGAGCCCACTGCGGGGCATCCTCAGAGCAGAACGCCCTCAGCTGTGCCGAGGAGCAAACGCTGACACACACATGTTGGGAGAGACTCATCAACCTCATGCTGAGGGAAGCAAGCTGGACAGAAAACAATACAAGTGGGATGATTTCAGCCAAGATGAACCTATGCTGAAAAAACCAGAACAGTGGTTGCCTCGGGGGAAGGAAAAAATTGCCTAGGAAGGAAGAGGAAGGGGTTTTCTGGGGGTGATGGAAATATCCTAGTCTTAAAGGTGTGAAGGTTATATGGGTATGTTTATTTGCCAAAAATGTAAGGTTGAGATTTGTGCCTTTCAGTGTGCGTACTTCTTACACCCCCACACACACAAAGGACTAAAAGAATAATAAAGTGAGGTGGGAATGGGATGGAGTGTGGAAGAAACAAAAATGCCAGATGATTAGTAGTTGTTGAAGCTGGGTGACAAGCCTACTATGCTGTTTTGTTTATTTTGTATATTGTTTAAATTGTTCTGTAATAAAACACTTGTATAAGAAGACAAACTCAATATATAGTGTTCGCTGGTAAGATGTCACCTACCTTTGGGGAGGAAGGAGGGAGAAAGGGATTGTTGGGACCTGAGTGAAGCTGGTGTTAGTTCTTGGTCACACAAGTGTGTTCACTTTGTAATAATTCTTTGAGGTTTACATGGATGACTTCTGCATATATTTCTACACGCATGTTATACATCAATAAACATTTTAAATCTGGCATATTTGCAAAAAGATCCTAACTCAATATCTCAGGATAACAGCAGTGTTTTGTTTTAAAGTGGAACACGTTCACTCATGACATCATCAGATGGATTTTAATACTCCCAAGTATCTAGTAATGCCCTCACCCTTGAGTGGCCCCCCGGGTCGTTCCATTTTTGCTTCAATTTGGCAAGTGGTATGGCTTTGAGTTTTTATGATGGGTATGGACCCTTAAGGTGGGTGGGTTCCAAGGGGAGGATCTCTGCAGCGACCCTGATCACGGGGTCCAGAGGGAAGATCATGGCAGGCTGGATGGATGCAGGGGATGGTAGGACAGATGGCCTTGAAAAGGCAAATTCCAGGATCCCATGCACCCGGTATTTCCATTTTAGATATTGAATTTACATTTCAAATACTGGCCAGGGAGCGTCCACCAGGGCTGCAAGCATTCTCAGCAATAGCCAGGCTGGTGAGCCCCACCCCTACCTGAGTACTGGCCTCAAAGGATGCAGCCCAACCACACAGCAAATACTCTGGGGGGTGGGCAAGGCATGTAGAGTTGGCATCGTACAGAGAAGAGGCGGGGTAGAAGGTGGGGTGTAGAAGCATAGGGGCGTGGGCCAGGGGTGGAGGGAGAGGTGGGAGTTGGGTCCCCTAGCTGTGCATGCTGAGTGCTTTTGTCTCTTAACCATTCCTGGCTGGGAGCTTGAAGGACTGCAGAACTACAACTCCCAAGTTGCTCTGGGCACGGGGCTGTGCCTAGCCCTGGGGGGAGGAGCAGGGCGGTGAAGGCTTGCCTGAGGGCCAAACAGCCATTGACTCAGGACTCTGGTCCTGCACCGGCTCCAACTGGACTGAGTACCAGAGGGATGTGACGGGACGAGAGGGACCAGGGAGTCTGGGTGTGGCAGTTGCATGGGCAGCCGCGGGCCTGCAGCGTGCAACTGCTTTTGTCCAAAATTGAAGCTGGACTCGTGCCTCTTCTCCACCGCCTCCCTCCTTTGCTTGATTCCTCCTCCCCCCTGTGTGCCTGTGGGTCTTTCCACAGCCTCTTACCTAGTCCAGGGCCAGGTGCTTCTCTAAACTGCTTATGGGAGCTGGTTTGACATCCCAGAAACTTTCCAGTTTGCCTGCTGCCCTCTGCCTTCTCCAGCCAAAGTGCCATCATTTCATCAGCTTTTGGGAGACATTCGCCCTTGTGGCCCCTCTTGAAAGCACAACTTAAGAGCTTTGTAGGGTGGTAACATTGGCTGTTGCTTGCCTTTTTTGCAGATGTGGAAGTTGAGGCATCTGTGAGGTTAATCACTGTTTTCCCCAGGATCCGCTAAGAGCAGAGGAGAACAAATCAATTCCCAGGCAAGTATCTAGTAGGCCATTTTCACCAACCCATTCCAGTGCAGAGGCCTCCTAAACAGCACCGTTAAGATGAGAATAGCTTAAGTATTTTGCTCTTTAGATTAATCACCTAATCTCAGCTCAGTCCTGAGTGGCCAGTCTCTCAGGGACAGGGCTGGCGACTCTGATCCCTCAGGAAGAGATTGGTGGTCCAGCTTTGGGAGAGGGATGTTCATGGTAGACAGCACCTGGGCAACATTTGAAACCCGTCAGCTTTAACATCTCTGCTTTGGATTCAGGCAAGGTTTCCGGATAAACATGCCTAGGGACAGTCAGATGTACCGTATTCTTTAAAAATTGATTACAGCAGTGAAAAGAACAGAACATTAGATATCCTGCTCATTTGCAAAAGATAAAATGCAAGCAAGACTTTCTTGTTAATTTTTTTCTGCTCATTCTCTTGGCTGTACTGTACGCTTGAATGCAGAAACAAAAAACTTGAATTGCCATATTCTCTTTTCCTGAGATTGGTAAATTAACTTAAAAGTCTTATTGAAACCTATGGAGGAATGATTAGCTGTTTTCCTGATTTATGTCATCCTTAAAAGTCTGGGCATTGAGCTAAATGAAAACAAGTCCTTGTTTATATTACACATCCCAATAGGTTACATTTCTGATTACTGAATGTGGAATATTATCAAAACAACTGGAAAACCTGATCATGGAAACTAGACCCTGTCACTTTGTCAAGAATTTGCCTCTTTATGAATTAATGACACATGAATTCTTTAACGTTTTTTTAAAGAAAGGATGAGAAACTCTGCAGTGTCTCTGAATGTGGCAAGATGGGGAATTATCATTAGACCACATCCTCGGGTTCTTCTCTCCTGTTCAACAGGCCCGGGTGATAGTCCGTGTTGTCAGGTGCAACGCCGCTCCCCCAGCCCCCAGTGTTCCATCCTACTCTGGCCTGTGACCTCTTCAGGGGGTTCTGATGACACTCGTCCACAAGTGTTGGAAGGAGACATTGAAACATGAGGATATTCCTTATCTTGAAACAAGGATTAATGGAGAGGAAAGTCTCTGGGTCTGTGTGCTCCAAAGCACTGCTGTTGGAGTGTGGCTTCAGTCACCACTGTGCTCCCAGCAGTCCCCACAATGGCTGCCTCAGACATTTGATCTTCTGGTGCAACCACAGAAGCTGTTGACAGAGCTGGGCGCTCGTCGTGGTGAAGTGTCTTCCATCAGATTTTGTGGCTCTGACCCTCCTCTGCTCACCCCCTTCCCATTCCTAACTGCTGCATTGATTGCTTTGTAGTTGTTTCCTAGGAGCCACTGTGTGTAACTGGATTTCATAGTGTCTTTAGGGACCCACCCTCACTACACGAGTCACTGTACAACAGCCACTTATCCTGGTGTAGCCCATGTTCATCCTCTAAAGTGGAGCTGTGAAGAACCCTGCTTACTCGGAGCTCCTTTCATTCTCATGCTGCTGGGGCTGCTTACGAAGCTGGGCATCTCGTCTTTGGTCTCATCACATTATTCTTTTCATCGATTATTCTGAAGTAGGATACGACTTTGTTAATAATGTGACACTGGCTGTCACAGGCACTTCTATGTATCTTCCCCAACAGCTCTGTGAAGTAGACCTGTGATCCCCATTTTACAGGGGGGACACTGAGACAGTTTCTTGGTGCATTTTGAGTCTCCACCTGGAGCTCCGCCTCTCAGGTGTGTGCACTTAGCAGGTGTTCCACTTTGTCCCTCTCTGCCAGCCGCCCCAAAGGCACACGGCCCATCCTGAGTCCATTGTCTGATTGTTGGCAGTCACCCTGCACAAACAGGCCCTGGGTGGGGAGTGGACTAGCAGGGCGTGGTTGTCCGGACTACCCTGGGCAGATTCTATGTTTATTGCGAGAGCTGGAGCAGTGGAAGATACTGACCGTCACTCGCCTGGAAGGTTTCTTATGGAGAAATACTCCACTGACTTTCTGCAGGTGTCGTGTCTTCTTTGTCTTCCTTGCTCCTCTGGGCTTTCTCCTACAGCCCATGCTGTGCAGTAACATAGAGAACAGAGACTGGTGAACATCATACTGTTGCCCTGCACCAAACGGTCACATCACTCATTTTTCTAATTATGAAAGAATTACATACTTTGTAAAAAAAGTCAAATTATACAGATCTATGTAGAGTAAAGTGAAACCTTCCCCTTCCATCCCCTTCCCTGCAAACTCACTCCCCTACTCAGAAGGAAGTATTGTTAAGAGGTTGCAGCTTATTCTTCTGGACATTTCCAATGAATTTATAAATACACATAAAGTTTTTTTAACATAAATTACATAACTACATCGTTTTTCAACTTGCTGTTTCCCAAACCATATATCATAGATGTCTCTCCTTATCAGTATACGTCACTCTAACTTAGCTGTTTAGAAGTTTTGGAGCTACTCCAAAGAACAGGAATACCACGATCTGTTTATTTCTTCTTTGATAGAGATGGGGTTATTTCCAGTTTCACTATTATACATAATGCTGCAGTAAGATCCTTGTATGGAATTTATTACACTGCTACTCAACTGCTCAATTTGCTTTGTTCCCTTTTAGTCAGAGACTATGATATATTTGTAACAATTTTATGGGAATTATTTTATAGGGAAATTAATTTTATCTCTGAATAAAGACATTTATGGGGAAACTTGACTTCAAGGTCAACCATCTCAGTATTCTGGAGAAAAATCATGAAACTTAGAAGGTATTATGCTTGCTGCATCACATTCTAACAAGTCAGATTAACAATTTAAAGTTGCATGTTTGAGCTGGCCCGGTGGCGCAAGCGGTTAATTGCGCGGGCTCCGCTGCGGCGGCCCGGGGTTCGCGGAGGCCCGAGGTTTGCAGGTTCGGATCCCGGGCACTCACCGACGCACTGCTTGTCAAGCCATGCTGTGGCGGCATCCCATATAAAGTGGAGGAAGATGGGCATGGATGTTAGCCCACGGCTAGTCTTCCTCAGCAAAAAGAGGAGGATTGTCATATGTTAGCTCAGGGCAGATCTTCCTCACAAAACAAAAATAAAACAAAATAAATAAAGTTGAATGTTTGTATAGCATCTACAGTCTTTGTTCAGAAGAAGGATGACTTTATCTTGTCTTGAAAACTTCTGACTCCAGGGGCTCTCAGTTGGGCTTCAGAGAGGATAAGATGTTGGTGTTGTATCTGTTTCTCTTCAGCTGTAGGCTGCATCATCTAAAGATCATAGAATTGAACATGGTCCAATCGATATATACGATTTGGGTCAAAAATTCAAAGTAATGAACCCAAGATAAGAATCTATAACTTTGGATCTTAATGAAGAATTTCCTTTGATATCCTCAAGTCTCTGTGATTACTAGTAAAAACTCACCTATGGATGAAGAGATGTGGTTCTGCTGGCAATGTCTGGCTTGAACATCCATAGTTAAGGCTGCCACATCCCTAGGTAGATTAGACTTGACCTCTCTACGACCTCTGCCCTTGTTCCTTGACCTGGGAAAAATAAGAATTAAAAAAAACTGTTGTTACTAGCACTGAATGCTAGAAATGCCCATTAAAGAGTGAGTTTGATTTGGTAAACCAAAGGGAGTACATGCAGAACAAAGTCTTTAATATCTATGAAATTTCAAAAAGTTCTAATTTTTTTAAATGTAACTTTATTTTTGCAACAATGCAAAATGTATATATACGAATGAAATATCCCTCTGTTCATTTCTTAAGTTGTTTCCATTGATTTGATGGATTTATCCTCTAATCAGGATTCCAAGTGTGAAAGAACATCTTGGTCTTGCAAAGAAAAGAAGCCATTGATATTTGATTTTCTTTTAGCTCGGCATCCTACAGGTTTGAGGAATAAATTATCATGTAATGATACAATGATTCTGAAAGCTAATTGTTAATTAGAGGGGTGTACGGGATGATTGAATGGTGGTTCATCCCCACGGTCAGGGGTATTGTACACATGGATATGTAAACACGATTTAGGAGGCTGCTTCAGCCCTGTGACATCCCAGAGAAACACAGTGCAGGAGGATATAGGGGCATAGCCGTCTGCCTCGATCTCCTGGGTTACAAGCAGATCCAGAGGTCTTGACAGTGGCTTCAGAGCAGCTAACTTTTGTCTATTTCTCCCCTTCCTTCTCTCCAGCTTATCTCAAACAGTCCTGACTATCATGTTTTAAAGTAAGACCAATTATAGTTATTTACATGAGCTTCTTGTTCATTATTGCAGAGTAATAATCAGGGATACCATTAAATATCATTTAATCTACCTAATTAAATTTGTTGTACCTTTTAATTGATTAGAACACTAAAGTTAGTTCAGAGTTTGATATTCACCAAGTGTGTTAATCTGCTTACAACTGCCATGTGCCTCACTCCTCTTAGAAGTGTATCTTTGGCCCATCACAAGATTTTAATGACTCAAATCACCATAAATTAAGATAATGCACTGTCTTTTTGATGACCGGGAGGCACATGGGTCCATTTTGGAAATATGCCCATCTGTCTTTTCTCCCCATGGGAAGTTTCTGGTCACTAGGTCTCCAGGTGGCTTGCACAAGCCCTAGGTCTGTAATAGCTTGGTGCCTCTCCTTCTACTTGGGGTAGAAATAAAAGAGATTAGAGAGACTTATTAAAGTTTTGGTTGCATGAAGTCTTCTATGAAGACCATCCATGCATATTGTTCTGGATAGCTCTCTGTTCCTAAGACTACTAGTTATTTTAAGGGCTTGTCGGGAACTGTGAAAGGTTTGATGTTTTACCTTACGTGCAAACCAATTAGTTAGCCTACAATGGTCTTACAGATGCTGGCAAAAGTCAGGAGTCCCATGCCTCAGAGACAAAGGACTTAATGACACAACAATAGCAGTGGCCAGAGTATCAGCATTTGCACCGGTTCACTAAATCTCACTTCCTACAGGGTGATACACAGTGGGCCAGGTGACATGCAGAGGGTTGCAAGATCTCAGAGCCTAAGGAATTCAAATCTTTGATAACGGGCAGGATGTCTGCTAACCTTTGCCCTGGGGGGTGTTATTTTTATTATACTGGACAGTAAGCAAGCCTGCCCTTTGCTCCAGAGGAGGCCACTATTTCTATCTTCCAAGGCTGACAGCTCTACACACATCCTTGAAAAGATAGCCTGGTTTTACTGGCTTTCAAAGATAAACTTGAATGAGACTTGATCATCATTCAGTTCTTCTGTTTACTTTATTGGGATTGTCCAAATATGCTCTTTTCTCTATAAAGTTCACTAACTTTATTCATACATAAGAGATGCTTTTCTTTTTATTTATTAAGTTGAAATTTTCTTATTAGAGAAAATGATGAAACTATTATGGGTTGGATGTGAAAGTATGTTTTTCCAGGAAAAATGTGAGAGTAGATCGGTGCTCGCAGAACTTTGCCAAAAGGAGCTGATAGCAACTTAAATGATTTTAATTTGAATACTGTTTTATACAACTTTCTTCCATTTACTTCATCCTCTCTGCTTCCTGTAATTCCCATATGAGAATGGGGCAGTTTCAGGGATTCACTGAATTCATATACAGTATTCAAATGGTTTTGTCTGTTGTGTTTTTTTAATTGAGATAAAGTTGACATACAACATTAAATTAGTTTCAGCGGGATGACATAATGATTCAATGTTTGTATATATGTTGAAATGATGACCACAATAAGTCCAGTTAACATCTGTCCCCATATAGAGTTACAAATTTTTTCTCTTGTGATGAGGATATGGCATATTTCAAGGTGCAGAAGAATCAACGATTATGTCATACTTTTCCATATACAGCTTGATGAATTTGGACATAAGCATACACCCTTGAGACTGTCACCACCATCAAGGCTACAAACATATCCATCATCTCCCAAAGTTTTCTCTCACCTCCTTTATTACTATTATTCTCTGGTAAGAACTCTTAATATCTACTCTATTAGCAAATGTAGCTAATATGTATGCATGTAGCGCATGCAATACAGTCTTGTTAGCTGTAGGCACTATGCCTTATCCTAGATTTCCAGAACTTATTTATCTTGATAACTGAAACTTTGTATCTTTGAACATCAGCTCCCCATTTCTCCATCTCCCCAGCCCCTGGCAACCACCATTCTAACCTCTGCTTGTGTGAATTTGACTATTCTAGATTCCACAAATAAGGAAATATTTGCCTTTCTCTGTCTGCCTTATTTCACTTAGCACAATGTCTTCTAGGTGCATTCATGTTGTCAAAAATAGCAGCAATTTCTTCTTTTTTCAATGTTGACGAATATTCTATTTCTTTATCCATTCATCCATCAGTGACGTTTAGGTTACTTCCACATCTTGGCTATTGCGAATTTGCTGCAATGAACATTAGAGGGCAGGTATCTCTTTGAGACCCTGATTTCAATTCCTGTGGCTGTATACCAGAAGTGGGATTGCTGGATCATAGGCTAGTTTTCATTTTTGGAGGAAATTCCATACTGTTTTCCATAATGGCTGTATTAGTTTACATTCCGACGAGGTTTCATTTTCTCCACATCCTCACCAACATTTGTCATCTTTAGTTATTTTGATAATCGCCATCATAACAGGTGTGAAATGATAGTTCATTGTGGTTTTGATTTGCATTCCCTGATTTGTGATCCTGAACACCGTTTCATACACCTGTTGGCCACCTGTATGTCTTCACTGGAAAAATTTTACTCTGGTGCATTGACCATTTTTTAAATTGATTTGTCTTTTTGTTTTTGAGCCAAACAAAAAAAGAGAACAAAATTTCCAGGCATTATGGGTGCTTTCCTGTTGATGCAGATGGCTTTGTATTTACAGTGGTACAAAAAGATCATGTTTCGTGCTTTTTCTTCAGCTTGTCATAAGACCAGCAGTAGCTGTGGCATGGCAGATAATCGAGATCTTCTGGGTTTGAAGGTTTGCAAAATAAATGAGTGGTAAGGAATTTTTTATTTTTCCAAGGAAATTATTGTGATAATAGTCCATGGAATCTAGGATTGATAGGTGTAGGAGAAAATTAAGGTGAGAATCGTTGATCTGGCATTACTACTGATATTGAGGGACAGCTATCTACTGTATGACTGTTTGAATAAAAATATTAAAGATCAGGAATTTGTGGTGAGTGAATATGTTTTCTGAATTATTTACTTTTGAACATAACCATTTGGATTATGTGAACATCTGGGATATGGGAGTAAGTTGCTAACAGGGGGTGGTTGATAACGTCACTATTGATTTAATCTCTATGAACACCAAGTGGTCAATGGATTAAGCAAATGAGTAGACAGAAAACACAGAAATGGTAAGATTTGGGATTTAGTAAAGGACTGGGGACTGACTGTCCTGAAAGGGAGTGCCAGGACTTGTGGGGTTGATAGTGACAAGGAAAAGAAGAGAATAGAATTACACTCAAAAAAGGAGGGCGTGTTAACGGGATGGAGGGGGAAATGATCTGGAGGAGCCTTGAGTTTGACCTTGAGCTTTCTCTTCTTGATGCAAATCTGCCTGATGACATCCCAGGAAACAGGTCAGATCTATCCCCAGAGGATAGAGGGAGGGTGGAAGTACAAAACAGCCAGGATAATTGTCCTAAAAAGGCAGGCCTCCTTTATCATTTGGCCCAGTTTCATGATTTGTTTTTATAGGGTAAGAGGAAAAGAAGGATGATAAGTCACGTCTTCACAGGAGAAGCAGCGTAACTGTGGGAACCAGTCCAAACCAAAGCCTGGTTTAAGCATTTCCATTCTTTTGAGGATGTCCAGTGACATATTCAAGAGGCCTGTTACTAGAATCCCATCCCATCCTGGCAATGACTGGTGTCTGAGGGGACAACTTGGACTAGCCCCACCAGATCTGCTGGCCCGAGAGACCGCAAGGACTCCAGGCCTGGAGCAGCGCAGGACAACTCGTAAGTCCTTTCAATCTTGCCAAAACGTTGCAAAAACTTGCACCTAGTCACACAGGTGAATCCCTGCCAGGTGTGCTCGCAGATGGTCTGCATTCCAGGTCCCATGCCCACTCCTGCTGGAATTCAGATTTGGCAGAGATGATTCCAGGAACTGATCTGTGCATTCCACAGCTCCACTGTGGAGGTATCAGGAAGGAGGAAAGGGCAGTGAAGAGCACAGGAGCGAGACTGGTGATAGCACTGATGGCGGACAGACTTGCTAGCGAGGCAGAGAAAGTGAGGGTCTAAGAAGGCCGTCCTGACAGCAGATGAAATGGAACAGGCACCTCAGTGAGGTCTCTTGGCAGCATCCCTAATGTTTCCTTGCTTTGAGCTCTTGAAACTTTAAAATATATCGATACTTTTCTTTTATTAAACTCTGCTTCGAGACATAGAAAATATAGACAACAGTTTCTTTCTGAGGTGAGAGGTTGAGTTTCAGGTGAGGAGAGAAAGATCTTCCTTTTTCATGCTGTTCTCTCATTTTCCTTTACTATGTATGTTATTTATTTGTACTTTAATGTCAGCAGCGAATTATCAACGTCACGGGGTGATTCAGTTTTTCCCCTCACAATCACAGTAAAACCTACTAAAAGTGGATTCTTATTTTTGTATAATATTCCAATAGATTCCAAAATATTATTTCAAACGCACTTTTATGTCTATGTTCTCAAATTAGATATTTACTTCTAGGTCTCCATTTTTCTGTTCTCTGTTGCATGCCAATTCAGAGTTGCATCTAAGGAAATACCAGATTTCCCTCAGTTTTTTAGATCCATATGTGTTGGAAATTTGATTCATGGAAATGGACATGGCAGTTGGGGGATCGTGCTATTAACAAAAGAAATCTTTTCAGCATCAGTAATGCTGAAAGAAACCACTGCTTGTTGGGATTTAATTGTTTATTTGAGGGATCAAGCTTTCACTGTTGGTACTTCTCTTTCTCTTTGGAGGGAAAATACAGCCTTCCCAGTCTTTCCATTACCAAATCACATTCCCTGGTGGCTGTGCCATGTCAGGAAGGGCTTGGGATGACGGGAACCAAGATTCATCTTCAGCTTCTGGTTGTCCTGAGAAGGCTTCCCTGGCAGAGTGCAGCCTGTGTGTCTGGGTGAAACTTGCAGCCATCAGAAAGAAGGGGACAATTCACAAGTGCGAAGCGATTCATCTGTCCCTTGTCTTACAGGGTGTTCCCAAGTGATGAGGTTCAAAATGCCACTTGGTATCCCTTTGAAAGCTCCTAGTCATGGGGTGGGTTCTCTGTGCGAGGTCAGAGCAGTGTCTGTTCACCACCAGATAGGAAGCATTTTAGTATTTTAATTGGTAAGTCTGTGTTCATGCATGTCCATAGACCATCAGTTCAGTGGCATTCCCTGCTGGAGCCCCCCACACCCCTATCATGCTTCATCTTTCAAAGCTTCAAACAGTGTTCACACCCCAGCAGGTGGTGGTAATGTAACCACAGCACAGGACTGGGGACAAGAACACAACCACCGAAGGGTGACACAGTTTAAGGGCTTGGGCCCAATTGCCCCATTTGGACGAGTTAGTAACACCAACACTTAGTGTGTAAACTGGAGGATTGTCCAAGATCATGGACCTCAGAATGACACGGGCTCAGAAGTCACCTTGGACAGCAAGGGACAGTGTGAGGTCACTCACTGGCTAGGATTATAGTCGCTTCTACTGGCAAAGTGGAGCTCACCGGGGATCCATCAGGACAAACGAGGCAGGAGGCTTGGGGCCTTCTGGGGAATGTCTGCCCTAAAGGGAATTGCATAAGGAAGGCAGGGGTGCTGAGAATCCTAGTTGACAGGGAGCAGTCATGTTTATGGAACGAGGCCCAGCAGTAGCCTTAAAAGCTGCATCACAAATCTTTCCGCCTGGATACAAAACAAGCAGGAAAAGGAATTCAGAGTCTTGGACAAGGATCACAGCAGGATTCAAATCCAGGTCAGGGGTGAACAGGGAGCCCCTAGAGGGGCCTCAGGAGCTAGATCCTGCCTGCCTTTAGTCCATTTGCTAATGAGCTTCCTTGGGCCTTGTCCTCTCCAAGTGCACGTTTTGATCATTTTACATTGTTTTCCCCACTTAGAACTGATGCAATTCCAGAGATTGAACTAGAAAACTACAAGTTCCTAAAATTTAGTCAAAAGAAATCTCAACAAGAGAAACAGAAAACGTTCCCTGTTCCTCAAGAATGTAGAAAGGCAGCCCCTGCCTGTGGCACGACATGGTCCTGATAGTGCTGTTTTAAAGACACCCACATTTCAGTGGTTGTTGCTCTGCCTGTGAAAGTACCTTCAACCTTAAAATCCCAAGAGAACGGGCGGGGGGCCATGTCTGCTCCTGGAGGAGTTGAATGATACTGAAATGAACTGGTCTTCGGAATTAGGGGGACTTGGGGGTTTTCCCACTAGCCAGCGAAGGGCTGGCCCTTCTCCCTTCTCCCACATACAATAAGCTGATGACCCGGAAGAGTTCTTGATTCAAGGAGAAATGTGAGATTCAGTGTCTCACTTACATGCCTACAGAAAGCGACAGAACCACACCACAACTCCCAGACTGTAAAGGGAACAGGACTTTAATATAATATTCAAATATGGCATTTATTGTTTACAACAAATAACTACTGCCCCTCCACAATGTGTGAATTGGTCCTGGGGTAGAGACATCGGGGAGCTGGGGTGGGGTCGTCCCCTCTCTCTTGGGTTTAAGGGGACCTCAGAGATCAGCTTACAATGCTCCCCTTCCCGTCAGGAGGGAGGAGCTGGCCCAGTGCATCCCGAGCCTCCCAGATGTGTCCCCGTTGCTGAGGATGGGGCTGTGAACGGCCACTGGTACGGGGGTTGGTGTTGGGGCCTGGGGACTGAGTAGAAGAGTCGGGTTATCCTGGGGGGCCTCCCTCAGAATCGTGGCCCCCACCATGTCCCCACTGCACTGAGTGCTCCAGGCTCTGTGCTCAGTGCTGTCAGCAACCAGTACCCCATTTGTCCCTGACACGCAAGAGATCATTTAGTATCACCTATTTCACAGAGGAGGAAATGGAGTCTCAGGAAGCTGAAGAGAGTCACCCCAGTCACAGGACTGCTCAGTAGTGGAGCTGGGATCCCAGTGCCAGTTGTCCCACTCCCTAAGGGCACGTTTAGCCCGAAGTATTACTGAACCAATAGGAGTCAGTCACCACAGGCCAGACAATCACTCACCCCTGACCTTGATGATGGCAGGTTCTTCTTGTCCTTGAGTATTCTGCTGGCCAACTAGGTCTGGGTGTCCAGCTGGCAGGACAGGCTGTAGCTCCAGGACAGAGAGGCACCTGTGAGTCTAACAGGAGCCGCATCTCAGGTGTCCCCCCACTGCCTGCCCAGCAGCTGGAGTCTGGGTGTCCCAGAGGTCGCCATGCAATAAGGCTTGGGGCTGACTGGGGGGCCACGGAGACAGGCATTGTGGACTGGTCAACAGGGAGAGTCCACCCCTGCCCTCACCCAACTCCTGCCCGGCCTCACCTATCACTCTCGTTGAGCAGCTCCTTGTCCTGGAACCAGGCCCCAAATCGCTCCTCAGGCTCTTGGTTGTAATTCTTTGTGGCCACCTGGAGCAGCAGGATCTCCCTCATGACTGGCTATTCCTGAGACCAGAGGGAAAGAGAGGCTGCAGATAGGGCCTGAGTGGGGGATGCTGCATGGACCTTATTGGGGGTGAGGAGTGGGGCAGGCAACCAGTCCTGGGAACTGTCCTTCCCTCCAGTTCCATCCAGGCTCTACCTGTTCTCAGAATGGGAATAATCAGCCCCTCCTCCAGGAAATTTTCCTTGATGCCATCCTCCCCTCAACCCACCGCCAATAGGATGGGTCTCCCACTTCTCTGTTATCAAACTCTTCTACTCAATGTAAGATACAGGGGGTGGAGCCAGGGACTGTTCTGCCCAGAGGGTCTCTGAATTCCTCCTCCTTCCCCTCCCCTGAAGGGGGTGCGGCAGCTGTTCACTTCAGTCCTCTTCTCAGGTTGATCTCGTTCTCCTGGAAGGCAGACAGCCAGAGTCCATCAGACAGAGCCCTCTAGTCTGACTAGACCCCCTAGGACCACACCTTCTCAAGTTGCACTACTGCTAGGTTCCCAGAGGGGGCTGGGCATGCAGAGAAAACAGGACTTGGACCTAGGCCTGGCTCTGAGCTCCAGAGAAGGAGGACATGGGGGAGAGGCTAAGGGACCTGGCAGAATAACCCTCTCTGATGACAGACTTGGAGGCTGAGGCCTCAGGCAGAGGGGACTGCTCAGCCACTTATGTGCTGCCTTGACTTGGAGGGGCCCGAATCCTCTCTCCCTCCACGGGCAGCATGGGAGGGAGAGGCTGAGTCCAGCTCAGATAAAACCTCACGCAGCTGTGCCGTCAGGCAGCTCTGAGCTTCCCCAGCCTGGGGAACCGGAATGGGTGTCTCAGGTGGAACCTCTGTTCACTCATCCCTAAGATGTGCCTGATGCCCTAGCTCCCAGAGGCGGCTGTGAGGCTCTCAGGAGAGATGTGTCAAGTGCTGAGAGTTCAGAGCTCAGTTCGGGGGCTCCCGCAGCCCAAGGCTCAGGATCCTCCCTGCCTGGTCCTCAGGTGCACCCACCTCGAGATTATCACCCATCAGCAGGTGCAGCATCAGCAGGTGACCAAGGAAAGTGCCAATATAGGGGATGACACTCTGTGACATCAGAGTGTGGATGGGATGAGCCCTTGCTCTCAAGTCGGGCCCCTGCAGACCCTCCCCTGAAAAGGCCTCACCCTCAGCCTCCTGGCCCACCCCAGGGTTCCCACGGGGAGCAGCCTAGGACCCTTAGCAGCCTCCCCTCAATTCCTCCTCCCTTCACACCCCAAGAACACCACACTCCTCCTCCTCACCTCCCAGGGCAGGATTCTGGAAAATCACAGGGTATGCGGTCCCTAGCCCTCCCCACAACAACCCATCCTGCACCTGATCTCCCAGGCTCTCCTCCTGGTCACTTCTACTGGGGGATTCAGGCACTGTGGCAGCAAGAGGAAGGGCCATCCTCTCTTGATTTGAGGCCTCCAGCTGGGAGGGCAGAGCCCCTCCCCCACAGGCACACTCACCTGCTGCTGCTGCTGTTTCTCCTGCACTCTATGGGGGCTGATCTGCGGGGGGGTAAACGTGGCAGGGCCCTCCTGTCAGGGTCGAGGAGAGTGTCAGTAAGGCCATAGTCCCCTCACCCCATTTCTCTCCAGCACCACTGTCCTCTGACCTTGGACATCTGACTCCAGGCAACTGGTACCAATAGCACTCCATCCTCCAAGATGTTGTAATTCTAGAACAAGCCCAGCTCCAACTCTCACTCTCGATGTGAGCTTGGGCTTTGGGCCAGGCCTCCTCGAGCCTGTTTCCTCATCTGGAAGGTGTGAGAACTCCAGCTACCTCACAGGTTCTCCTGAGGACTCAGTGTCACATGACATTGTTCTCGCCCTCATCCTTCCAGGTGGAGCAGGCAGAAAGCTCCCACATTCCTTTCCTCCCTCTTACCTCATCACCACCCTGTGTGGCCTGCAACTGAGGCTCAACTGGGGGAGGACTGGCCCCCAAGTTCACTCTCAGCTTTTAGGGTTCAGTTTGGACTGAGAGCCTGAGTTTCTTTCTGTCTGTTGGCCTGGGCAATCTCGTGCTTCTCTCCTATCTAGGCGTCCACGTTGGGCAGCCCAAAAACACTGGTATTTGATTCCTCAGTTACAGGGATTCGACAGAGTGAGAGAGAGAGATGGAACATGAAAGAGGGAGTAAGAGGAAGTGAGAGACTTTTTTAGTTAAAACTTAGACAAGACATCCCATCACTTTGGCTGTTATTATGTTAAGAAACCAGTTACTAACTACTTAGTGGTTCCACGGGGATGGCTGTACCATGGGTGGGGCTTACTGGGTACCACTGTGAAGGCTGCTCACCTCATAGGCCAAGACGAGACACTTGGGTCTCATTCTCCATTAAACAGGAAACAATTGAATGGTTTTATGCCGCAGGATGGCAGTATGTAAATTTCCATTAGTTTCAACCCCCTCATGATGCTGACCTGAAAATGAGGCCAAGTTGGAAGCGACTGTTCCAATATCACATTGCTAGAACCCAGGCCTGTTTTGAGTGGTGTTCTGTGCTACCTGTCACCCCTTCTTGTTATTCTTCCATCTTTAAGTTTGTGCCTTAGGTACATGTGACACCAGCTCACAGAGGTATGAGATATTATGTCATATACACCGCCTGACATCCCTAGGAAGTAGATTCTAGCCTGATCCCCATGGTGCAGGTTTAGAGACTGGGGAGGACCTGAGAGGTACAGGGACTTTCTCGGGATGAAGAACTGGTAAGAAAAAGGAGGTCTGCATTCATCTCTGTCTCCTCAAAGCTAGGACCCGACTTAGGTTTCCAGGGAGCTGTGGCTAGGGCTGTGTAGGCTCCTTGTGTACAGCTCAGGAGATGACATGGGGGAGGAGGGTTAGCAGCCAGGGCACAGGGGGCAGCTCTGGATAAGTCTGATTGAGGGAAGGGGCCTAGGTAAAGGAGTCTTGAAAAAAGACTTCACTTCCTTGGTCATAGACCTCAAAAGATCTTAGAACTCTGGTAACCAGGCACCCACAGCCCCCCATCCAGCTCACTTGACTGGAGACAGTCAACAGGAAAAAATATTTTGTTGTTGTATCCCAACTTTTGGAGGATCTAGGCACAAAAAAACCCAGAAAGAGAAACTTTTTGGTCGTTGCCGACGTTGGCTCAGCCCTCATCCCCGACGCCTCTGGGCGTCTGGCAGGAGGCAGTGAAGGGTAACACGGGGCAGCCCAGGATAGGCTAGTGCAGGCCAGGACACAACTGTGATCCCACCTGATCAGCCCCACACCCCTGGTCCCTCATCTTGTGTGTGTGTGTGTCTGTATGTGTTTGTGTGGAGGGGAGAAGGCAGGGTATGAGGGGCAGACCATTCCTGGGCAGGAGCTGGTTGTTAGGTGTCGGAAGCATGGTGGGCCTGTCATGTTCATAGCCCAGGTCATGGCTGGCAGCATGAGAATGTGAGCTCCTCTACTCTTATGTTACTGAGCCATAGAGATTTCATCTCTTTTCCTGCCTGACCACAGTTCTTTGCAGGGATGTCCCTCTGTGCCTGAACTGAGGAGCAGACTTTCTCTTGGGGGATGACCCCAGTGGCAGTGTGCAGGCAGCCCCTGATTCCTTCAGGCCCAGCTCCGGAGCAGTCTTTGCAGAACTCCAGTAAGAAGGTCATCGAGGAGCTGCCCAATGGTTTCAATTTCACCAACTCACTAGGCAAGGGGAAGGTGCCTGAGGCCACAAACACCATCCAGTGCTGCTCTGAGATGAGAACAGGAACAGAGGGTCTCCACACTCAGGACCTTGAGATGACCAGGTTGACCAGAACTAGGGAGTGACCAGACTGGGGCTGTCCCTTTTTCAAGCTAAAGGAGATGTACACGCAGGTAACATTGCCTGTTTCGGAGCTGAGCTGCCATGACCCTCTTACCCTTGCCCAGTGTGAGCTTCTGGAGGCCACTGAGGCAGAGGCAGCGGGTAAGGGGGACTGCAGGCTGGATATTCCTGGAAGGGAAGTGGGATCTTTCCTGTGTTTAGAAGGACACATGGAAAGTCAGCTATGTGGGTGAATCTTTCTCTTTATCCCACTGTAGCACCAGCTGCAGAGCTCCAGCCAGTGGCAGAAGCAGAGCAGTGGGCAGTGGTGGAGGTAGAGCTGGCTCCAGCTCCGTTCACAACACCGCTACTAGTGCTGAGGCCAGCGTCCCCTCCATCAGCAGTGTTGGAGCTGGAGCAAGGGCCGACATCGGCTCCAGGAGGAGTGAGTGCTGCTGAGCTGGAGTCACCTGCACCATCATTTTTAGTGGGAAGTCCATCTCCACCTGTGGCTGTTAAGGAGCGTGAGAAGAAGCCCAACCTCACGGCCTTCTCTCCTAAGCTGGTGGTGGAGCAGTTGACCGTGATAGATGTGGTGAACAGCTGGGATCTCAGGGCGGGGTGGAGCAGGCCGTCCCTCTGCCATTGTTGCCCCAGACCTGATCCAAACTCCCATGATCTGGGCCCAAATCCCAGCTCCACCCCTTACCAACCATATGACCTGGGCAACTTCTGGAACCCCCAAGCCTTTGCTGTCCACCTGCAGACCGTAGAGGTGGACACTAACAGGACCTGCTGCACAGAGTGGCTGTGCCGGCTCCATGAGGTAGAAGAGATGGAAAGCTTGGCAGGGCTTGGCCCATCAGTGGTGGAGGGGAACTCACTGTGTGCAGCCAGGTCTACGGTGGCCCAGCCGTCTCCTCAGTAGGCTCAACAGCCTCAGGACTTGACACCTGAAGTGTGCTTCACTACAAGGGAGACAGACAAGGCCAGTGGTTGTAGCTGCCACGGAGGAATGTGCATCAGAATGGAGAGTGGGACCAGAGCAGAGATCAGGGTGGTGGCAGATGCCCCCTTGGCATGAGCAGAGTTGAGCCACCGTCTGGAGCTTGGAGTTAGCCAGGACGGGCTGGATGCAAATGCCCCTCTCCCTTCCCTGCCGGGATTGGGTCCTGGGACATCCTGTGTTGGGTACCCTCGGTGGACAGAGAAGAAAACCTAGGGACTCTCACAAGGCTCAGGCCACATCCTGAGCTTCCTGAGCTCTAGCTCTAAACTGTGACAACTGTGTGGGACTTTAGTGGCTGTGGACACAGAGGTGGCCTGTGGCAGGGCTGGATGACACTCCCCCTGTCCCCCAGGAGCTCTTCTGGAAGGTGGTGCCCTCTCAGTGCCTGGGATCCACCTGGCACAAGAAGAATAAGCCTGGCAGTCAACACTAGACACCCACCATCCAGGCCACCATCGACCAGTTCAGAAGGGTGGCCAGCCTCGTCATCACCACCTGCCTCGGGGATGCGAGCATGACAGCCCAGGACAGGGCGAGGGTGGTAGAGCACTGGGTCCAGGTGGCCCAGGTGTGCCGTGGGAGGCCCAGTAGAGCCCCTCTCTGGAGACTTGGGAACTGCCTCTCCACCTTTATCAGCTCCCAGGATTGAAGTGTGTGGTCTAAGCTCCTGCAAGTCCCTAGGCCTTTCCTGCCAGGGGCCCCGCTGACCTTGACTCCAGGTCCCAGTGGGAGGATGCTCACTTCCTACCTGGCTCCTTCCCTGGGTTGAGCTAAACTCCTCCTCCTTGTGAGTGTTACTTTCTGGGTCCTAAATGTCTTTCTGGGGCTCCCTGAGCATCTGTCTCATCCAGGAGGGGAGATGTAAATAGAAGGAGACTGAAGCTAGAGCAAGCGGGGCTCCAGTGCCCAACCTCACACCTCATTCTCTTCCCTTCCCCAGGAGTGCGACATCTGGAAGAACTTCTCCTCACCCCGCACTTTCATCTCTGCTCTGCAGAAAACCTCCACAAGCCACCTGAAGAACACACGGGGGTAAGTTTCCCTGTGGGTAGGCCTCTCTGCATAGGAGGACCAGGATGGATGGGGGATCTCCTTATGTCTGCCATTGGCGCCTCAGTCAACCAGGAACTCCTGGGAGGCAGCAAATGCTGGGGACAGGGCCTGGGAGTGGGTAGTTGGTCTCTAAGTCTCCTGGTGTCCTTGTGAACCAGTTCTGCTTCAGGACTCGGTTTCCCTAAATGTCAGCTATTGGGTTGAGCCACATTGGAGATTTCCAAGTGTTTATAGCAACAGAACTCTATGGCCAGTTGAAACTCATAGTGGTCAAAACAGAGCTGCTCTGTAGAGCTGGGGAGTGGAGACCCCAGTGACCAACAGGAGAGCCCCCTCCCAGTCCCATGAGACCTTAGTGCTCAGAGGAGCCCAGTGAGAACACTCCTCCAGGCAGGTTGAATCTCTTGGGTTGTCAAAGAAAAGGGATTTGCACTCAGACCCCTCACATTATCCCTAAATTTATCCTTCCCTCTTTCCCCTCCCCTCGGGTAAAGCTCTGAAAAACTTAAGGAGCTCTATAGCCAAGATGAGTCCTTGAGCAGAGAACTGATGACCAAGATAGAGTGGAGGCTGCGGGTCTGGAAAGAGAGGAGGGGGGAGAGGGGCAAGGGTACTGGGCAGGTTGTGGTTTTGATAGTTTCTCACTTGAACTTTCTCTGAAACATTCCAGTCTATCTTGTCCAGGTTAACAAGCAGAGGGATCTGTTCAGCTCATGGGAAGCAGGGTGCCATTTTTGGGCAGGAGGCCCTGGCCATGGGACACAGTGGTGTTGGTTGGGCTGTTCCAGGAAGAGTTGCTGAGCTGGTGCCATCAGCAGGTCTCTGGCTTCCATGCACGTCCATCCTGCTGGATGTAGCTTCTTCCAAGCTGTTGCGGTGGGTTTAGCCCTCAGCCTAAACCTGTCCTCAGGAAGCCAGGCCCCTGCTGCTCCTTCTGTCTTCACCATGTCTCCAAGGGGAGGACACCCTGCCTGTCCCAGGGACATGCATGGCAGAGGATTCCCATGGTCCAGGTGGACAAACAGGCTACTCATCCTTGGGCCTGAACGGCTGGATCAGAGACAGATGTGTGTGCTTTCGGGCCCCCCCCCGGACCCCTAGAGCAGTCACTCGAGTCAACCACAAGAGTCTCATCTGAGTGCCTGGTTGGCAATGACATATGCCCCCAGGGGCTTATGAGAAGCGTCTAGGCAACTCATGGATTCTTAGTGGATCCTGCTGAAAGGACGTTAGGAGCTTCACGTAAATGAGGAAGCAAAGCATCCTGTCACCACCTTCCCTGTGGATCAGAGGTGGCACATTGAGAGTTCAGTTCCTGAGTGGATAAAGAAAGAGTTCAGGGCAGGGGAATGTCCTGAGGGGTTCCTTGGGGAGGAGAAGGCTTTGGCATGGCCTCTGACCCAGCCTGGGGGCCAGATACTCCACGAGACTGGGGCAGGCAGGAGCCATGCAACCAGACTCCCAAGACACATCGTCCTCTCCACTGCTCGGCCCAGGACCAAGCTTTGAGAGCTCAGAGGACAGGACTGTTGTCAGTGGTGGGGCTGCGGGTTAGGTGAGGATGTGGGAACAGGGCATCTGGCTGGGAGGGGCAAGCGGCCTCTCCTCTTTGGTCCCCTGAGCAACTCACTGTCCCTGTTTGGGCCTCTGTCTCCTCATCTGGGAAGGGAGGGATGGTGATTGTGTGGTGCAGGCCTCACAGGGTGGTGATGAGTTAAGAGGGTGGACAGGACTGTGGGAGCTTTCTGCCTGGTCCACCTGGAGGGGTGAGGGCGAGCACAATGATGACAGTCATGTGACACTGAATCCTCAGGAGTACTTGTGAGGTAGCTGGAGTTCTCACACCTTCCATATGAGCAAACAGGCTCAGGGAGGCCAGACAGAAAGCCCAAGCTCACACACAGAGTGAGAGTTGGAGCTGGGCTTGTTCTAGAATCACAACACCTTGGATGATGTATTGGCATTGGTACCAGTTGACTCGAGTCAGATGTCCAGGTTCGGAGGCCAGTGGTGCTAGAGAGAAATGGGGTGAGGGTAGTATGGCTCGTTGACACTCTCCTCGATCCTGGCAGGAGGGACCCTCCACATTTGCCCCCCCCCCCGGCAGATCAGCCCCCATAGAGTGCAGGAGAAACAGCAGCAGCAGCAGGTGAGTGTGCCTGTGGGGGAGGGGCTCTGCCCTCCCAGCTGGAGGCCTCAAATCAAGAGAGGATGGCCCTTCCTCTTGCTGCCACAGTGCCTGAATCCCCCAGTAGAAGTGACCAGGAGGAGAGCCTGGGAGATCAGGTGCAGGATGGGTTGTTGTGGGGAGGACCAGGGACCGCGTACCCTGTGATTTTCCAGAAGCCTGCCCTGGGAGGTGAGGAGGAGGAGTGTGGTGTTCTTGGGGTGTGAAGGGAGGAGGAATTGAGGGGAGGCTGCTAAGGGTCCTAGGCTGCTCCCAGTGCGAACTCTGGTGTGGGTCAGGAGGCTGAGAGTGAGGACTTTTCAGGGGAGGGTTTGCAGGGGGCCGGCTTGGGAGCAAAGCTTCATCCCACCCACACTCTGATGTCACAGAGTGTCATCCCCTATATTGGCACTTTCCTTGGTCACCTGCTGATGCTGCACCTGCTGATGGGTGATAATCTCGAGGTGGGTGCACCTGAGGACCAGGCATTGAGGCCCAGGATCCTGAGCATTGGGATATGGGAGCCCCCGAACTGTGCTCTGAGCTCTCAGCACTTGGCACATCTCTCCTGAGAGCCTCACAGCCGCCTCCGGGAGCTGGGGCATCAGGCACATCTTAGGGATGAGTGAACAGAGGTTCCACCTGAGACACCCATTCCGGTTCCCCAGGCTGGGGAAGCTCAGAGCTGCCTGACGGCACAGCTGCGTGAGGTTTTATCTGAGCTGGACTCAGCCTCTCCCTCCCATGCTGCCCGTGGAGGGAGAGAGGATTCGGGCCCCTCCAAGTCAAGGCAGCACATAAGTGGCTGAGCAGTCCCCTCTGCCTGAGGCCTCAGCCTCCAAGTCTGTCATCAGAGAGGGTTATGCTGCCAGGTCCCTCAGCCTCTCCCCCATGTCCTCCTTCTCTGGAGCTCAGAGCCAGGCCTAGGTCCAAGTCCTGTTTTCTCTGCATGCCCGGCCCCCTCTGGGGACCTGGCAGTAGTGCAACATGAGAAGGTGTAGGCATAGGGGGCTATTCAGGCTAGGGGGCTCTGTCTGATGGACTCTGGCTGTCTGCCTTCCAGGAGAATGAGATCAACCTGAGAAGAGGACTGAAGTGAACAGCTGCCCCACCCCCTTCAGGAGAGGGGAAGGAGGAGGAATTCAGAGACCCTCTGGGCAGAACAGTCCCTGGCTCCACCCCCTGTATCTTACATTGAGTAGAAGAGTTTGATAACAAAGAAGTGGGAGACCCATCCAGTTGGCAGGTGGGTTGAGGGGAGGATGGCATCAATGAAAAAATCCTGGAGGAGGCACTGCTTATTCCCATTCTGAGAACAGGTAAAACCTGGTAGGAACTGGAGGGAAGGACAGTTCCCAGGACTGGTCCCTGCCCCACCCCTGACACCCGACAAGGCCCATGCAGCATCCCTCACCCAGGCCCTAACTGCAGCCTCTCCTTCCCTCTGGTCCCAGGAATAGCCAGTCATGAGGGAGATCCTGCTGCTCCAGGTGGCCACAAAGTATTACAACCTAGAGCCTGAGGAGCGATTTGGGGCCTGGTTCCAGGACATGGAGCTGCTCAACGAGAGTGATAGGTGAGGCAGGGCAGGAGTTGGGTGAGGGCAGGGGTGGACTCTCCCTGTTGGCCAGTCCAGAGATCCTGTCTCCGTGGCCCCCCACTCAGCCCCAGGCCTTGTTGCATGGCGACCTCTGGGACACTCAGACTCCAGCTGCTGGGCAGGCAGTGAGGGGACACTTGAGGTGTGGTTTCTCTTAGGTTCACAGGAGCCTCTCTGTCCTGGAGCTACAGCCTGTCCTGCCAGCTGAACCCCCAGACCTAGTTGGCCAGCAGAATACTCAAGGCCAAGAAGAACCCGCCATCATCAAGGTAAGGGGTGAGTGAGTGTCTGGGCCGGGGTGACTGACTCCTATGGGTTCAGTTAGGCTTCGAGCTAAGCATGGCCTTGGGTAGTCGAACAGCTGGCAATGGGATCCCAACTCCACTACTGAGCAGTCCTGTGATTGGGGTGACTCTCTTCAGCTTCCTGAGACTCCATTTCCCCCTCTGTGAAATAGGTGATACTAAATGATCGCTCGCGTGGCAGGGACAAATGGGGTACTGGTGGCTGACAGCACTGAGCACAGGGTCAGGAGCACCCAGTGCAGTGGGGACAGGGTGGGGGCCATGATTCTTCCAGGCCACCAAGATAACCCGACTCTTCTACTCGGTCCCCAGGCCCCAACACCAACCCCCGTACCAGTGGCCGATCACAGCCCCATCCTCAGCAGCGGGGACACAGCTGGGATGCTTGGGATGCACTGGGCCAGCTCCTCCCTCCTGAGGGGAAGGGGAGCATTGTAAGCTGATTCCTGCGACCCCTGATGCCCAAGAGAGAGGGGACACACCCACCTCAGCTCCCTGACATCTCTACCCCAGCAACTATTCACCAAATGGGGAGGCACAGAAGTTATTTGTTGTAAACAATAAATGCCATATTTGAATATTGTATTAAAGTCCTGTTCCCTTTACAGTCTGGGAGTTGTGATGTGGTTCTGTAGCTTTCTGTAGGCATGTAAGTGAGACACTGAATCTCACATTTCTCCTTGAATCACGAACTCTTCCGGGTCATCAGCTTATTGTTGGTGGGAGAAGGGAGAAAGGCCAGCCCCTACCCTGGCTAGTGGGGACACCCCCAAATTCCCCTAATTCCGAAGACCAGTTCATTTCAGTATCATTCAACTCCTCCAGGAGCAGACGTGTCACCCTGCCCTTTCTCTTGGGATTTAAATGTTGAAGGTACTTTCACAGGCAGAGCAACAACCACTGAAATGTGGGTGTCTTTAAAACAGCACTACCCAGGACCATGTCGTGCCACAGGCAGGGGCTGCCTTTCTACATTCTTGAGGAACAGGGAACATTTTCTGCTTCTCTTGTTGAGATTTCTTTTGACTAAATTTTAGGAACTTGTAGTTTTCTAGTTCAATCTCTGGAATTGCATCAGCTCTAAGTGGGGAAAACAATGTAAAAAGATCAAAACGTGCACTTGGAGAGGACAAGGCCCAAGGAAGCTCATTTGCAAATGGACTAAAGGCAGGAAGGACCTCGCTCCTGAGGCCCCTCTAGGGGCTCCCTGTTCACCCCTGACCTGGATTTGAATCCTGCTGTGATCCTTGTCCAAGACTCTGAATTCCTTTTCCTGCTTGTTTTGTATCCAGGCGGAAAGATTTGTGATGCAGCTTTTAAGGCTACTGCTGGGCCTCGTTCCATAAACATGACTGCTCCCTGTGAACTAGGATTTTCAGCACCCCTGCCTTCCTTAAGCCATTCCCTTTAGGGCAGAAATTCCCTAGAAGGTCCCAAGCCTCCTCTCTGGCTTGGCCAGAGGATCCCCGGTGAGCTCTACTTTGACAGTATAAGGGACCATAATCCTGGCCAGTGAGTGACCCCACACTGTCCCTTGCTGTCCAAGGTGACATCTGAGCCCGTGTCGTTCTTAAGTCCATGATCTTGGACAATCCTCCAGTTTACACACTAAGTGTTGGTGTTACCAACTCGTCCAAATGGGGCAATTGGGCCCGAGCCCTTAAACTATGTCACCCCTGGGTGGTTGTTTTTTTTCCCCCAATCCTGTGCTGTGGTTACATTACCACAACCTCCTGGGTGTGAAGACTGTTTGGAGCTTTGAAAGATGAGGTATGACAGGGGTGTTGGGGCTCCAGCAGAGAATGCCACTGAACTGGTGGTCCATGAACGTGCATGAACACAGCCTTACCAATTAAAATACTGAAATGCTTTCCATCTGGTGGTGAACAGACACTGCTCTGAGCTCACACAGAGAACCCACCCCATGACTAGGAGATTTCAAATGGTTACCAAGTGGCATTTTGAACCTCATCACTTGGGAACACCCTGTAAGACAAGGGACAGATGAATCGCTTGGCACTTGTGAGGTATCCCCTCCTTTCTGATGGCTGCAAGTGTCACCCAGACACACAGGCTACACTCTGCCAGGGAAGCCTTGTCAGAACAGCCAGAAGTTGAGGATGAACCCTGGTTCCCGTCATCTCAAGACCTTCCTGACATGGCACAGCCACCCAGGAAAGTGATTTGGTAATGGAAATACTGGGAAGGCCGTACTTTCCCTCCAAAGAGAAAGAGAAGTGCCAACAGTGAATGCTTGATCCCTCAAATAGACAATTAAATCCCAACAAGCAGTGGTTTATTTCAGCATTACTGATGCTGAAAAGTTCTCTTTCGATAATAGCACGATCCCCTAACTGCCATGTCCATTTCCATGAATCACGTTTCCAACACATATGGATCTAAAAAACTGTGGAATATCTGGTATTTCCTTAGATGCAACACTGAATTGGCATGCAACAGAGAACAGAAAAATGGAGACCTAGAAGTAAATATCTAATTTGAGAACATAGACACAAAAGTGATTTGAAATAATATTTTGGAGTCTATTGGAATATTACACAAAAAGAATAATCCACTTTATGTAGGTTTTACTGTGACTGTGATGGGAAAAGCTGAATCATCCCGTGACGTTGATAACTGGCTGCTGACTTTAAAGTACAAATAAATATTGTAAATAGTAAAGGAAAATGAGAAAATAGCATGAAAAAGGAAGATCTTTCTCTCCTCACCTGAAACTCAACCTCTCACCTCAGAAAGAAACCGCTATCTATATTTTCTATGTCACGCAAGAGAGTTTAATAAAAGAAAAGTATTGGTATATTTTAAAAGTTCAAGAGCTCAAAGCAAGGAACATTAGGGATGCAGCCATGAGACCTCACTGAGGTGCCTGCTCCATTTCATCTGCTGTCAGGACGGCCTTCTTGGCCCCTCACTTTCTCTGCCTCACTAGCAAGTCTGTCCGCCATCAGTGCTATCACCAGTATCGCTCCTGTGCTCTTCACTGCCCTTTCCTCCTTCCTGATACCTTCCTCAGTCGTCAGAAATTGTTGGCAGTCGAGCTGTGGAATGCCCATATCAGCTCCTGGAATCATCTCTGCCAAATCTGAAGGCCAGCAGGAGTGCTCAAGGGACCTGGAATGCAGACCACCTGCGAGCACACCTGGCAGGGATTCACCTGTGTGACTAGGTGCAAGTTTTTGCAATGCTTTGGCCAGATTGAAAGGACTTACAAGTTGTCCTGCACTGTTGCAGGCCTGGAGTCCTTGCGGTCTCTCGGCCCAGCAGATTTGGTGCGGCTGGTCCAAGGAATCCTCCCAGAGACCCGTCATTGCCAGGATGTGATGGGATTCTAGTCACCATCCTCTTGAATATGTCACTGGACATCCTCAAAGGGATGGAGATGTTTAAACCAGGCTTTGGTTTGGACTGGTTTTCACAGTTATGCTGCTTCCTCTGCGAACACGTGACTGTCATCCTTTTTATCATCCTTCTTTTCCTCTTATCCTACAAAAACCAATCATGAAAGTGGGTCAAATGATAAAAGAAGCCTGCCTTTTTAGGACAATTATCCTGGCTGTTTTGTACTTCCACCCCCCCTCTATCCTCTGGGGATAGATCTGACCTGTGTCCTGGGATGTCATCAGGCAGATTTGCATCAAGAACAGAAAGCTCAAGGTCAAAATTCAAGGCTACTCCAGATCATTTCTCCCCCTCCATCCTGTTAACATCCTCTCCTTGTTTGAGTGTGATTCTATTCTCTTCTTGTCCTTGTCACTCTCAACTGCACAAGTCCTGGCACTCCCACTCAAGACAGTCAGTCCCCAGTCCTTACTAAAACCCAAATCTCACCATTTCTGTGTTTTCTGTCTACTCATTTGCTTAATCCATTGACCATATGGTGTTCATAGAGGTTAAATCAATAGTGATATTATCAACCACCCCCTGTTAACGACTTCCTCCAATCTCCCAGATGTTCACATAATCCTAGTGGTTATGTTCAAAAGTAAATAATTCAGAAAACATATTCACCCACCACAAATTCCTGATCTCTAATATTTTTATTCAAACACTCATACAGTAGATACCTGTCCCTCAAGATCAGAAGTAATGCCAGATCACCAATCCTCACCTTAATTTCCTCCTACACCTATCTAATCTTGGATTCCATGGACTACGATCACAATAATTTCCTTGGAAATATAAAAAATTCCTTACCACTCATTTATTTTGTAAAACTCCAAACCCAGAAGATCCCGATTATCTGCCATGCCGCAGCTACTGCTGGTCTTATAACAAGCTGAAGAAAAAGCATGAAACATGACCTTTTGGTACC
The DNA here is from genome assembly GCF_020826845.1 of Diceros bicornis minor. Classification (NCBI taxonomy): domain Eukaryota; kingdom Metazoa; phylum Chordata; class Mammalia; order Perissodactyla; family Rhinocerotidae; genus Diceros; species Diceros bicornis. The sequence goes on along the minus strand of NC_080750.1, from coordinate 77,032,817 downwards.
ACTGTAAACAAAAAACCGTCTGCATCAACTGGGAAGCACCCATAACGCCTGGAAATTTTGTTCTCCTTTTTTGCTGTTGGCTCAATAACAAAAAGACAAATCAATTTAAAATATGGGCAAGAGACCACAATAGACTTTTTCCAATGAAGACATACAAGTGGCCAATAGGTGTATGAAAAGGTGTTTGGCATCGTTAATCATCAGGGAATGCAAATCAAAACCGCAATGATGTATCACTTCACACTTGTTAAGATGGCGATTATCAAAAAAACGAAAGATGACAAATATTGGTGAAGATGTGGAGAAAAGGAACCCTTGTGGGAATGTAAACTAGTACAGCCATTATGGAAAACAGTATGGAGGTTCCTCCAAAAAAGAAAACTAGCATATGATCCAGCAATCCTACTTCTGGTGTATACCCACAGGAATTAAAATCAAGGTCTCAAAGAGATACCTGTACTCTAATGTTCATTGCAGCTAATTCACAATAGCGAAGATATGGAAGTAACCTAAACGTCATTGATGGATGAATGGATAAAGAAATGGAATATTTGTCAACCTTGAAAAAAGAAGGAATTCCTGCCATTTTTGACAACACGAGGGACCTAGAAGATATTATGCTAAGTGAAATAAGGCAGACAGAGAAAAGCAAATACTTATATGTGGAATGTAAAATTGTCAAACTCATACAAGCAGAGGTTAGAATGGTGGTTGCCAGGGGCTGGAGGGATGGGGAAATGGGGAGCTGATTATCAAAGGATACAAAGTTTCAGTTATCAAGATAAATGAGTTCTGGACATGTAGGATATGGCGTAGTGCCTTCAGCTAACAAAACTCTATTGCATACGTCACATTTGCTACTTGAGTAGATACTAAGAGTTCTTACCACAGAATGATAGTAATAAAGGAGGTGAGAGAAAACTTTGGAAAGTGATGATATGTTTGTGGTCTTGATGGTGATGACAGTCTCAAGGGTGTATACTTATGTCCAAATTCATCAAGCTGTATATAGAAAAGTATGACACCATCGTTGATTATTCTGCACCTTGAAATATGCCATGTCCTCATGACAAGAGAAAAATATTTGTAACTATGTATAGATGGATGTTAACTGGACTTATTGTGGTGATCATTTCAATATATACTCAAACATTGAATCATTACGTTGTACCCATGAAAGTGATATAATGTTGTATGTCAACTTTACCTCAATAAAAAAAACCACAACAGACAAAACCATTTGAATATTGTAAATGAGTTCAGTGAATCCCTGAAAGTGCCCCATTCCCATATGCGAGTTAAAGGAAGCAGAGAGGATGAAGTAAATGGAAGAAAGTTGTATAAAACAGTACTCAAATTAAAATCTTTTAAGTTGCTATCAGCTCCTTGTGGCAAAGTTCTGTGCGCACTAATCTTCTTTCACATTTTTCCTGGAAATCATACTTTCAGATCCAATCCATAACAGTTTCATCATTTGCTCTAATAAGACAATTTCAACTTAATAAATAAAACCAACAGCATCCCTTATGTATGAATAAAGTTAATGAACTTTACAGAGAAAAGATCATATTTGCACAATCTCAATAAAGGAAACAGAAGAATTGAATGATGATCAAGTCTCATTCAAGCTTATCTTTGAAAGTCAGTAAGACCAGGTTATCTTTTCAAGGATGTGTGTAGAGCTGTCAGCCTTGGAAGATAGAAATAGTGACCTCCTCTGGAACAAAGGGCAGGCTTGCTTACTGCCCAGTATAATAAAAATAACAACCACCCAGGGCAAAGGTTAGCAGACATCCTGCCCGTTATCAAAGATTTGAGTTCCTTAGGCTCTGAGATCTTGCAACACTCTGCATGTCACCTGGCCCACTGTGTATCACCCTGTAGGAAGTGAGATTTAGTGAGCCGGTGCAGATGATGATACTCTGGCCACTGCTATTGCTGTGTCATTGAGTCCTTTGTCTCTGACCCATGGGTCTCGTGTCTTTTGTCAGCATCTGCTAAACCATTGTAGGCTAACTTATTAGCTTGCAGGTAAGGTAAAATATCAGACCTTTCACAGTTCCTGACAAGCCCTTAAAATAACTAGTAGTCTTAGGAACAGAGAGCTATCCAGAACAATATGCATGGATGGTCTTCATAGAAGACTTCATGCAACCAAAACTTTAATAAGTATCTCTAATCTCTTTTATTTCTACCCCAAGTAGAAGGAGAGGCACCAAGCTATTACAGACCTAGGGCTTGTGCAAGCCACCTGGAGACCTAGTGACCAGAAACTTCCCATGGGGAGCAAAGACAGATGGGCATATTTCCAAAATGGACCCATATGCCTCCCTATCATCCAAAAGACAGTACATTATCTTAATTTATGATGATTTGAGCCATTAAAATCTTGTGATGGGCCAAAGATACACTTCTAAGAGGAATGAGGCACATAGCAGTTGTAAGCAGATTAACACGATTGGTAAATATCAAACGCCGAACTAAACGCAGGGTTCTAATCAATTATAAGGTACAACAAATTTAATAAGGTCAATTAAATGATATATAATGGTATCCTTGATTATTACTCTGCAATAATGAACAAGAAACTCATGTAGATAACTACAATTGGTCTTACTTTAAAATATGGTAGTCAGGACTGTTTGAGATAAACTGGAGCTAAGGAAGGGGAGAAATAGATAAAAGTTAGCTGCTCTGAAGCCACTGTCAAGACCCCTGGATCTACATGTAACCCAGGAGATCGAGGCAGATGGCTGTGTACCTAGATCCTCCTGCACTGTGGTTCTTAGGGATCTCACGGAGCTGAAGCAGCTTCCTGAATCGTGTTTACACGTCCATGTGTACAATACCCCTGACCATGGGGATGAACCACCATTCAATCATCCCTTACACCCCCCTAATTAAGAATTAGATTTCAAAATCATTGTATCATTACGTGATCATTTATTCCTCAAACCTGTGGGATGCCGAGCTAAAAGAAAATTAAATTTCAATGGTTTCTTTTCTTTGAAGGACCAAGATGTTCTTTCACACTTGGAATCCGGGTTCGAAGATAAATCCATCAAATCAATGGAAACAACTTAAGAAATGGACAGAGGGATACTTCATTCATATATACACAGTTCGCACTGTGGCAAAACTAGAGTTATATTTTTAAAAATTAGAATTTTTTGAAATTTTATAAATATTAAAGACTTTGTTCTGCTTATACTCCCTTTGGTTTACCAAACCAAACTCACTCTTTAATGGTCGTTTCTGGCATTGAGTGCTAATAACTGCAACTTTTTTAAATTCTTATTTTTCCCAGCTCAAAGACCAAGGGCAGAGGTCATCAAGAGGTCAAGTCTAATCTGCCTACAGATGTGGCAGGATCAACTATGGATGTTCAAGCCAGACATTGCCAGCAGAACCACATCTCTTCAGCCATAGATGAGTTTTTACAAGTAATGACAGGGACTTAAGGATATCAAAGGAAATTCTTTATTAAGAACCAAAGTTATAGATTCCTATCTTGGGTTCATTACTTTGAATTTTTGAACCAAATCATATACATCGATTGGACCATGTTCAATTCTATGATCTTTAGAAGACGCAGCCTATAGCTGAAGAGAAATAAATACAACAACAATATCTTACACTCTCTGAAGCACAACTGAGAGCCCCTGGAGTCAGAAGTTTTCAAGACAAGAAAAAGTCATCCTTCATTTGAACAGAAAGAGTAGAGGCTATTCAAAGATTCAACTTTAAATTGTTAACATGACTTGTTAGAATGTGATGGAGCAACCATAATACCTTCTAAGTTTCATGATTTTTCTCCAGAATACTGAGATGGATGACCTTGAAGTGCAGCTTCCCCATACATGTCTTTATTCAGTGATAAAATTAATTTCCCTATAAAATAATTACCATAAAATTGTTACAAATATATCATAGTCTCTGACTAAAAGGAAACAAAGCAAATCGAGCAGTTGAAAGCAGTGTAATAAATTCCACACAAGGATCTTATAGCAGCATTATGTATAATAGTGAAACTGGATGTAATCCCTTTGCTATCAAAGAAGATATAAACAGATCATGGTATGCCTATTCTTTGGAATACCTCTAAAACTTCTAAAAAGGTAAGTTAGAATGATGTGCACTGATAAGGAGAGAGGTCTATGATATAAGGTTTGGGAAACAACAAATTGAAAAACGATGTAGTTATGTAATTTATGTTTAAAAAAAACTTTCTGTATTTACAAATTCATAGGAAATTTCCAGAAGAATAAGTCACAACCTCTTAACAATAGTTCCTTCTGAGTAGAAGAGTGAGTTTTCAGGGAAGGGGATGAAAGGGGAATGTTTCACTTTACTCTACATAGATCAGTGCAATTTGACTTTTTTTACAGTGTGTACTTGTTTCATAATTAGAAAAATGAGTGATGTGACCATTTGGTGCAGGGCAACAGTATGATGTTCACCAGTCTCTGTTCTCTATGTTACTGCACAGCATGGACTGTAGCAGAAAGCCCAGAGGAGCAATGAAGACAAAGAAGACATGACACCTGCAAAAAGTCAGTGGAGTATTTCTCCATAAGAAACCTTCCAGGTGAGTGACTGTCAGTATCTTCCACTGCTCCAGCTCTCGCCATGAACCTAGAATCTGCCCAGGGTAAGCCGGAGGACCATGCCCGCTAGTCCACTCCCTGCACGGAGCCTGTTTGTGCAGGGTGACTGCCATCAAGCAGACAATGGACTCAGGATGGAGCGTGTGCCTTTGGGGAGGCTGGCAGAGAGGCATAAAGTGGAACACCAGCTAAGTGCACACACCTGAGAGGCGGAGCTCCAGGTGGAGACACAAAATGTACCAAGAAACTGTGAAGTGAAGGAAGCTACTCCATCTCTCTGAGCTTCATTGTCCCCCCTGTAATGTGTGGATCACAGGTCTACTTCACAGAGCTGTTGGGGAAGATACATAAAAGTGCCTGTGACAGCCAGTGTCCACATTATTAACAAAGTCATATCCGACTTCAAAATAATCGATGAAAAGAATAATGTTAATGAGACCAAAGACGGGATGCTCAACTTCGTAAGCAACCCCAGCAGCATGAGAATGAGAGGAGCTCCAAGAAAGCAGGGTTCTTCACAGCTCCACTGGAGACGATGAACACGGGCTACACCAGGATAAGTCGTTGTTGTACAGTGACTCGTGTAGTGAGAGTGGGTCCCTAAAGACACTGTGAAATCCAGTTACACACAGTGGCTCCTAGGAAACAACTACAAAGCAAACAATGCAGCAGTTTGGAATGGGAAGGGGGTGAGCAGAGGAGGGTCAGAGCCACAAAATCTGACGGAAGACACTGAACCACGAGCCCTCAGCTCTGTCAACAGCTTCTGTGGTTGCACCAGGAGATCAAACTTCTGAGACAGCCATTGTGGGGACTGCTGGGAGCATAATGGTCACTGCAGCCACACCCCAACAGCAGTTGCATCGGAGCACACAGACCCCGAGACTTTCCTCTCCATTAATCTTTGTTTCAAGATGATGAATATCCTCATGTTACAATGTCTCCTTTCAACCCTTGTGGAGGAGTGTCATCAGAACCCCCTGAAGAGGTCACAGGCCAGAGTAGGGTGGAACACTGGGGGCTGGGGGGTGGCGTTGCACCTGACAACACAGACTATCACCCGGGTCTATTGAACATGAGAGAAGAACCCGAGGATGTGGTCCAACGAGAATTCCCTGTCTTGCCACATTCAGAGATACTGCAGAGTTTCTCATCCATTCTTTAAAAAAATGTTAAAGAATTCGTGTCATTAATTCACAGCGAGGCAAATTCTTCACATAGTGACAGGGTCCAGTTTCCATGACCAGCTTATTCAATTGTTTTGATAATACCCCACATTCAGGAATTGGAAATGTAACCTATTCGGATGTGTAATATAAACAAGGACTTTTTTTCATGGAGATCAACACCCAAAGTTTTAGGGAGGACATAAATCGTGAAAGCTGCTAACCATTCCTCCACAGGTTTCAATAAGACTTTTAAGTTAATTTACCAATCTCAGGAAAAGATAACTTTTCAATTTAAATTTTTTTTATGCATTCAAGCGTACAATACAGCCAAGAGAATGAGCATTAAAAAATTAACAAGAAGGTCTTGCTTGCATTTCATCTTTTGCAAATAATCAGGATATTTTATGCTCTGTTCCTTTCACTGCTGTAATCAATTTTTAAAGAATACGTTACATCTGACTATCCCTGGGCATGTTTATCCTGGAACCTTGCCGGAATCCAAAGCAGAGATGTTAAAGCTGACGGGTTTCAAATGCTGCCCAGGTGTTGTCTACCATGAACATGCCTCTCCCAAAGCCGGACCACCGGTCTCTTCCTGAGGGATCAGAGTCATCACTTATGTCCCTGAGAGACTGGCCACTCAGGCCTGAGCTGAGATTAGGTGATCAATCTGAAGGGCAAAATGCTTAAGCTATTCTCATCCTAACGATGCTGTTTTGGAGGCCTCTGCACTGGAATAGGTTAGTGAAAACGGCCTACTAGATACTTGCCTGGGAATTGTGTTGTTCTCCTCTGCCCTTAGCAGATCCTGGGGAAACCAATGATTAACCTCACGGATGCTTTAACTTCCACATCTGTGAAAAAGGCAAGCAACAGCCAATGTTACCACTTTGCAAAACTCCAAAGTTGTGCATCCAAGAGGGACCACAAGGGTGAATTTCTCCCAAAAGCTGATGAAATGATGGCACTTTGGCTGGAGAAGGCAGAGGGCAGCAGGCAAAGTGGAAAGTTTCTGGAATGTCTAACCAGTTCCCATAAGCAGTTTAGAGAAACACCTGGCCCTGGATTAGGTAGGAGGCTGTGGAAGGACCCACAGGTACACAGGGAGGAGGAGGAATCAAGCAAAGAAGGGAGGCGGTGGGGAAGAGGCGCCAGTTTGGGCTTCAATTTTGGACAAAAGCAGTTGCACGCTGCAGGCCCGCGGCTTCCCATGCAGCCGCCACACCCTCCTAACTCCCTGGTACCTTTCGTCTCGTCACATCCCTCTGGGAATCAGTCCACATGGAGCGGGTGCAGGACCTGAGTCCTGAGTCAATGGTTTGGCCCTTGGCCATGCTCACACCGCCCTGCTCCTCCCCCCAGGGCCAGGCACCGCCCTGTGCCCAGAGCATCCTGGGCGTTCTAGTCCTGCAGCCCTACAGGTTGCCAGCTGGGAGCGGTTAAGAGAGAAAAGCTCCCAGCATGCACAGCTCGTGGCCCCAACTCTTGCCTTGTCCTTCGGCCCCTGGGCCCCACCCCTCTGCTTCTCCATCCCACCCTCTTCCCCACCTGTTCTGTATACCACGCCCAATCTCCATGACCTGCCCACCCCCCCAGAGTATGCGCAGTGTGGTTGGGCTGCATCCCTTGAGGCCGGGACTCAGGTAGGGGTGGGGCTCACCAGCCTGGCTATTGCTGAGGTTGCCTGCAGCCCTGGTGGAAGCCCCCTGGCCAGTATTTGAAATGTAAATTCAATATCTAAAATGGAAATATCGGGTGCCTGGGATCCTGGAATTTGCCTTTTCAATGCCACCTGTCCTACCATCCCCCCTATCTCTCCAAGCTGCCATGATCCTCCCTCTGGAACCCGTGGTCAGGGTCGCTGCAGAGATCCTCCCTTTGGACCCAATCTGCCTGAAGGGCCCATACCTTGGTCAGGAGTCTTAGAAGGACTGCCCTGAGCCATGTCATAAAAAGGAGAAAACATCACATTGGACAGCCCCAATACCTGCATTATACAGACAGGAAACTCAGGTGCACTGGTAAGTGACCCCTAAGCCACTTCAGGGGAACACATGCATGCCCCTATTTCCACGCTGCACATAGGCTGGTTCACTGGACTTTCTTATCCGAGTGTGGACCTCTTGGCCTCGTTAACATAGGCAACAACACCGAAACTTCCCATTGGTCCTTCCCACAGTGTTAGGCAAGTTTGTGCAGGAAGGTAATATGCAATTTCTGCTCTAGTATAGGGCTGGCTCCTTGGGAACTAGTTTTAATATTCCTGTTTAAATATACCCGCAGAATCACAAAATAATTAAGCAAAATAATTTGGTGCTGTGGAGGGTTATGGTGATAATTCTCTGAAGTCGTTTTTCCATTTAGCTTTTCTGATTGACTCCAAATACTACAGCACCACACGCTTCTTAGACTGGTGGATGCACAGCTCCACTTCTTTCCAGGGAGAACGCACAACAGCAGAATATCCGTGGCCTGACTTTCTGGGGCACCAGTATTACTACAAGATTTGGAAGAAGCAAAGTTAGGTCATTTCCAAGGTAAGGAATTAAAAACTTGACACTAAGATGAGGTGGGAAAGTCATATACCATTAATAATTCTCAGTAATCTGTGCCTGAAATGTCAGACTTTCTCGGAGAAAGAACTCTGAGACCCTATTTCCCATTGTTTTAAATAGGAAAATCTAGAAGGCATAGCAAATCTATCGAAAAACTATACCAATTTCCTAAGTCACAATATGACACCTAGACTTAAGTTACGAACATCGTGTGCTCCTCATTTTGTTCCTTCCAACCCAGTCCCACAGGTCTTGAGTGCATGCTGTGAACACGGCACTGTGCTAGGTCTCGAGGCCTTGGTGAGCATCGTGGTGGGGGTGGACCTTGCTGGAGAAAGATGACATCATGAAATCTCAAATCCATGCCGCTTACAAAACTGAGGCAAAAATGGAAATACCCAGGCGTCCATGCAAGGATGAGGGCATTAATAGATACTTGGGAGTATTAAAATCCATCTAATGGTGTCATGAGTGAATGTGTTCCACTTCAAAACAAAACACAGCTGTTATTCTGAGATATTGAGTTAGTATCTTTGTGCAAATATGCAGGATTTAAAATGACTATTGACATATAACATGCGTACAGAAATATATGCAGAAGTCATCCACATAAATCACAAAGAATTATTAAAAAGTGAACACACTTGTGTGACCAAGAACTAACACCAGCTTTACTCAGGCCCCGACAATCCCTTTCTCCCTATTTCCTCCCCAAAGGTAACTGATATCTTACCAGCGAACACTGTATGTCAAGTTTGTCTTCTTATACAAGTGTTTTATTACAGAACAATTTAAACAATATACAAAATAAACAAAATAGCACAGTAGGCCCGTCACCCAGTTTCAACAACTACTAATCATCTGCCATTTTTGTTTCATCCACACTCCATCCCATTCCCACCTCACTTTATTATTCTTTTAAGCCTTTGTGCATGTGTGGTGAGTAAGATGTATGCACACTGAAAGGCACAAATCTCAACCGTACAGTTTTGGCAAATAAACATGCCCATATAACTTTCATCCCTTTAAGAATAGGATATTTCCATCACCCCCAGAAAACTCCTTACTGTTCCTTAGCGGTTGAGTGCTCGCGCTCCGCTGCTGGCAGCCCGGGTTCGGCTCCCGGGCGCACACCGATGCACCGCTTCTCCGGCTATGCTGAGGCCGCGTCCCACATACAGCAACTAGAAGGATGTGCAGCTGTGACATACAACTATCTACTGGGGCTTTAGGGGGAAAATATAAATAAATAAAATCTTTAAAAAAAAACAAAAAAAGGTTTTTTGGCATGCTGTTTAATTCCTTTATTAGCATTTAAATGACACACCTTTACGTTCTTACTGGGTGGTCCAGATTACAATATGCATCTTTAAGATATCACATCCTACCTAGACTTAATAGTTCACCAGTTTAATCAATGTAAAATATGGAAGCCTTGCTACAGAACAGTTCCATTTACCTCTGTCCTTTGTGCTATTGCTGTCATAAATTTTACATCTACTCATGTTATAAATCCCACAACACAGTGTTATAGTTTTTGCTTTAGGTAGTCATAGATATTTTAAAGAAATAAGAGGGGCCGGCCCCGTGGCTTAGAGGTTAAGTGCATGTGCTCCGCTGCTCGCGGCCTGGGTTCGGATCCCTGGCACACACCGATGCACCACTTCTCCAGCCATGCTGAGGCCGTGTCCCACATACAGCAACTAGAAGGATATGCAGCTATGACATACAACTATCTACTGGGGCTTTGGGGGGAAAATAAATAAATAAATAGAATCATAAAAAAAAGAAATAAGAGAAACAAGTTAAGTGTTTGGAAAGGAAATGCTTTGAGACTCTGCAAATGTACTGTTTCTTCTTTAAGTTTCATCCACAGTTTTTGCGTTCATCAGTCATTCTTTCCAAAAGTAATTATTACTGTAGTGTTAAAGTGGCGATTTTCTATTTCATGCTATCTAGCGCTTTTATTATTTGGAATTCTGTGAGCAAGATTTCTCCCCCCCTTCCTTCTTCCTTTCTTTCTCTCATTCTCTCATTCTTTTTTTTCCCCTTTTTTCTTTTTTCCTTCCCTTCCTTTCTTGTTTAATCTTTTTTATATCAGTATAGCCTCGTGGATATTTATTTTATTCTCTGAGTAATTATCCAATGCTACCATTATTTATTTTGTTGCTCAGAGTTTTCCAGCTTGAGTCATTGGAAAGTCTTTCAGATTGATTCCTTTTGACACGTCCCATCATTTTCTGTGTGTTTTTTTTTTTTGAAAGCACTTTCCTACTTTCTGGCACTACAAGATGATCCAGGCTCATCTTGTATTTTCCATCTCCAGCCCTAGAATTAGCCATTTCTCCAAGAAAATCTGCTTTATTTTATTGGAGAATGATATTTAGAAAACAAGATCTGGGAGCTAGGTGTGCTCATTAATACCAGAGTGTCACTGCTTCTGGACCCTCTCAGCAGAGCTTGGAAATGTATGCATGAATATAAACTCAGGTAGACACATCTGTCTATCAATCTATCCATCTATATATCAGTCTATCTATCTATTTGGATAGATATATTAAAAGAGACATGGATTCATACTGATACTTCGAACTCCAATCCAGCACCACAGAGTTTATTCTAGCATTCTCCTTTTGTTTATTTGTAACTTCTTTCACCAACAGTGAGAAACTTAACTCCAGTTAGCTACAATATATTTACTGTGTCAACTAGTTTCAGAATTGCTAATCCATACCCTTATGAAAAACAAATTTACCACCTAGAGTACAGTGTTTGTGTCCAGTACTTTAGTTCTACAGTATCCCGTCAAATCACTGTCTTCCAAAGTAACTTAGGTCAGGACCTTTCATCCCCAACCCTTCTGTATGGTTAGGTCACATGTTTGTAATACAGTGAGATTCATTTTTCACTGCATTCCATCTGAGTTTCCCAGCATCCTGATTGATTTTTAAAATTTGCAGAGTAAAATTCACTCTTTGTGGTGTACAGTTCTATGGGTTTTGACTTTATGGTCATGCATCCATACCCACAGTACCATACAGAGCTGTGTTTTTCACCCCCAAAGTTCTCTCATGCTATCCCTTTGTATTCAACCCCTTCCCCTACTCCATCCCTTGGCAACCACTGATCATTTTCCATCCTTGTAATTCTGCCTTTTCTAGAAAGTCATATAAATGGAATCATATACTGTACAGCCTTTTGAATCTGACTTCCTTTACTTGGAGAAATGCATCCAAGATTCATCCATGTTGTTGTGTGAATCAAGAGTTTATCCTGGGGCCGGGCCCATGGCCTAGCAGTTGAGTGCATGCGCTCCCCTACTGGCGGCCCAGGTTCGGATGCAGGGCACGCACTCACACATCGCTTCTCTGGCCATGCTGAGGCCGTGTCCCACATACAGCAACTAGAAGGGTGTGCAATTATGACATACATCTATCTATTGGGGCTTTGGGCGGAAAAAAGGAGGAGGATTGGCAATGGATGTTAGCTCAGGGCTTATCTTTCTCACACACACAAAAAAAGAGTTTATCCTTTTTACTGTCAAGTAGTATTCTAATGTACTGATGCATCACAGTTTCTTTCTCCATTCACCTGACGAAGAACATTTAGTTTATTTCCAGCTTTTGGCAATTATGAATAAAATGGCTATAAAGATTCCCACAAAGATTTTTGTTTAAACATTAGTTTTCAATTTTCTTCAGTAAATACCTAGGAGTGGGAGATCTGAGTCATATAATAAGTGTATGTTTAGCTTTATAAGAACCTGCTCAACTGTTTTCTGAATGCAACTATCATGTTGCGTTCCCAGTTCTAATTGCTCCTACTCCTCACCCACCTCCTCATGTGGTATTTGCAATTTTATTTTTTATTTCAGGCACCTAATAGGCGTGCAGTATCTTATTGTTGCTTCTGCTTCATTTTTGAAAGTGAGTTCTGCTAAATATAGAATCTTGTGTTGACTTTTGGGTTTTCTTTCTGCACTTGAAAGATGTCATTTTGGTGTTGAGTTGTCTCTTTTGTTTTTGATAATATATTATCCATCATTCACCTTATTTCTCCCTGTATGTAATGTCTTCCCCTGTATATATGTATTTCCCTGACTGCTTTCAAGATTTTCTTTTTATCTTTGGATTTTAGTAGCTTGACTATCATGTACCTAAGTATGCTTTTAATTTATATTTTATTTTGTGAGTTTGCTGACTTTCTTGGATCTAAAATTTTAGATTTTCCAAGAAATTTTGGAAGTTTTATGCTATTACTTATTGATTTGCCTTTCTGCCTCCTTTAATTTTTCTGTCTTTCTCCTCTCTGCTGGGGACTCAATCATCTCACAGGTCATAAGGCTCTCTTCGTTTTTCTTCAAAATTTTTACATTCTTTTCTTCAGACTGGAAAATTTCTATTGCTGTATCTCCATGTTTTTTCTACTGTTTCTCATCTACTTGTAAACTCAAATGTATTTATTTTATTTCATCTTCCTATTTGGTTCTTTTGTGTAATTTCCACTTCTCTGCTGAGTTCCCACATCTGTTCATTCATTATGGGAATATTTTTCTTTACCACCATGATCATCTTTATAATAGCTGCTTTCGTATTCTTGACTGCTAATTGCAACACATTGGAGAGAGTTTCTACTGCCTGCTTTTGGTCACATATGGATTACATTTTCCTGTTTCTTCAAATCTCATGATTCTTTTAAATCTTGTACTGGAAATCATGAAAGATAGGTATAGAGGCTCCGGATTCTGTTGTATTACTTTGAAGAGTGTTGTTACTTTTCTAGCAGGGAATCAACTTGGCTGGACTGAAATTCCAATCCTATCTCCTTTACAGTGGGCATAGCTGAAATCCTCAGTCAGTTCTTTCATCTTCCAACTGCTGTTTTTACACTAGGCCTTCTGGGGCCTACCCTGTATGTGTGTTGTTCAAAGATCTGCCAATTTGGTGTGTGTGGGGGAGAGACTTACATATATATTTTGCGATTTTCCTCTTTGTGTCTCCCTCCCTTCCAGAATTTCTCCCCTAACTTTCCAGCTACTCTGCCAGCCCAAAAATACATCCTCTAACATTACAAGTAAGACTGTAGTTTTTCCCCTGTCTAGGCCATGTACAGATTTTGGAATGCTTTGAGGCAAAAGATTCAAGCTTGCAAATATCTCCTGGTGCAATTCCCATCATTTAAAGGAAGATTCCCTCTCAGTTCTGCTTGCTTTTGGAAGTGATTTATACATACACACAAGTACACATTTATTTTATGTGTATTACATATAGCCACACGAGTCTGTATAAATATATATAATATTTTGTGCAGATTTTATCATTGTTATCTGTGAGAGTGTTAGTTCAACAGGCTACTCCACCATTACTAGAAGCCAGACCTCGGTTTTGTTTCTTTCTTGGATTTTATATAAATGGAATTATAAAATATATAGCCTTTTGAATATAATTTCTTTTATGCAGCATTATGGTTGTGATATTCATCCATGCTATTGCATGTAGCTAGTGTTTGTTCATTTGTTGAAAATAAGTAATTTTTTAATGGTTATAAAATATGCAGAACATAAAATTGTAACCGTTTTTAAGTGTACAGTTCAGCGACATTCAATACCCTCACATAATTGTGTAGCCATAACCTCCAACCATCCACAGAACTATTTTCACCTTGCACTGAAACTTTGTGCCCATTAAGCAACAACTCCCTGTTATCCCTCCCTCTTGCCCCTAGGAACCACCATTCTCCTTTCTATTCCTATAAATTTGACTACTCTAATTACCTTATATGAGTGGAATCATACAGTATTTTTCTTTTTGTGACTGGCTTTATTTCACTTAGCATAAATTCCTCATGGTTCATCCATGTCATAACATGTGTCAGAATTCCTTCCTTTTTAAGGGTGAATAGTATTCCACTATGTGTATACACCACATTTTTTTGGCAGCTCATCCACTGATGGACACCTGGCTTGATTCCAGCTTCCAGCTATTTTAAATAATGCTGTTAAGAACATGGGTGTACATATATTTCTTTATACCTCTGCGTTCAGTTCTTTTGGGTGTATACCCATAAATGGTGTTCTCAGATTCACTTTTTCACATATAACAGGGTCCCCTACACCTCCAAGAAGCAATTCTTGTAATGCCAGCTGGTTGCCAGATAATTCAACTCAATTTGATGCTGACAACCCAGAGATACATCAGATTCTACAGGTTGATGGCTCCGTCCTATAATTCTGCGTACCCATCCAACCTCACCTTTACTTCAGATGCCAGTTACAAGCCCAGGCTGTTACCTGTACTTCTGACTTACTGGCTATAAACCAGAGGTTCCCACAACCTCCTCCTTGGGTTTGATTAATTTGCTAAAGTGGCTCACAAAACTCAGAGAAACATTTACTAGATCACCAGTTTATTATAAAAGGATATAATTCAAGAAGAGCTTGTTGGAAGTGGTGCATAGGGAAAGCTATGGAGATAGTACACAAAGCTTTCATGCCATCTCCAGGTGCACCACTCTCCAAGCAGTCCTTGTCATTGCCAACCTGGAAGCTCTCTGAACCGCCTTCTATTGGGATTTTTATGGAGGCTCTCTCACATAGGCATGATCAATTATTAACTCAGTTTCCAGCCCCTCTCCTTTCTCTGGAGGATAAGAGGTAGGGCTAAAAATTCGAAGCTTCTAATCAGGGCTTGGTCTTTCTGGTGACCAACCCCCATCCAGGAGCCATCCAGGAGCCCAACCAGAATTGCCTCAATAGAACAAAAGATTCTCTTAGTGTTCTTATCACTGCGGAAATTACAAAGGTTTTAGGAGCTCTGTGCCAAGAACTGGATGCAGAGGCCGATAAATATGTTTTTTATTATTTCAGAACCCATAAGTGGAAATTCTAGATCATATAGTAATGTTATTTTCAATTTTTGAAGGAACTGCCATACTGTTTTCCACAGTTTTATATTCTCACACTCAGAGCACAAGGGTTCCAATTTCTCAACATCCTTGCCAACACTTGTTATGTTCTGATTTTGTGATAGTAACTCTCCTAATGGGTGTGAAAAGGTAGCTCATTGTGCTTTTATTTCACATTTTCTTGATACTTAGTGATGTTGAGCATCTTTTCTTGTGTTTCCTGTTCATTTTATATTTTCCTTGGAGAAATGTCTATTCAAGTATTTTGTGCATTTTTAAATTGAGGTTTTTTTTATTGTTGAGTTGTAGAAGTTCTTTATTTATTCTAGATATTAATCCCCTATCAGATTTGTGATTTGCAAATATTTTCAACCATTCCATGGTTTGCCTTTTTACTCTGTTGATAGTATCTTGTGATACAGAAAACTTTTTCGTTTTGATGAAGTCCAATTTGTTATTTTTTTGTTATTTATGTCTTTGATGTCATATTAAAGAAATCATTTTTGCAATGGCATTTGGACCCAATGACATACAGGTTTTACCATGTGTTTTCTTCTAAGGATTTTATAGCTTCAACTCTAACATTTATATCTTTGATCCATTTTGAGTTAATTTTTGTATATAGTGTAAAGTAAGGGTCCAACCTCATTCTTTTGCATGTGGGTATCCAGTTTTCCCAACAACATTTGTTGAAAAATTGATCTTTTCTCCAATGAATGATCTTTGTACCTTTGTCAAAAATCATTGGACCATATATGCAAAGTTTTATTTCTGGGCTCTCTGTGCTATTTCATTAGTATAGTGTGTGTATTTATGCCAGTACCACACTGTTTTGATTACTTTATAGTAAGTTTTGAAATCAGGAAGTGTGAGTTCTCTAACTTTGTTCTTCTATTTCTAGATTGTTTTGGCTATTCAGTGTCCCTTGAGAGTCCATATGAATTTTAGGATAGATTTTTCTAATTTTGCAAAACCATCATTGGAATTTTTACCTCTTTGAGTAAGTTGATTCTTAAGTATTTTACTCTTTTGTTGCTATTGTAAATAAAAATGTAAAGTTTTTAAATTTCTTTTTCAGATTACTTATTATTAATGTATAGAAGAACAACTAGTTTTTGCATGTTGATTTTGTGTCCCACTACTCTGCAGAATTTACTAGTTCTAACAAATTTTTGGTGGAAGTTTTAGGGGTTTCAACATATAAGATACTCTTTGTAAACAAATATAATATTACTTCTTCTTTTCAAATTTGGATGCTATTTCTTTCTTTTTCTTGCCTAATTGCTTTGGCTAGAACTTCTAATACCATGTTGAATAGAAGTGGTGAAAATGGGCCTTCTTGTCTTGTTCCTGATCTTAGAGAAAAAGCTTTCAGTCTTTCACCCTTGAATATGGTGTTCTCTGTGGATTTCTATAGATGGCTTTTATTATGTTGAAGTAGTTTCCTTTTACTCTGAGTGTTTTTTTAGTGATTTTAGCATGAAAACATGTTGAGTTTTGTTAAATGCTTTTTCTGCATCCATTGAGATGATCATGTGTTTTCTTCCTTCATTCTGTTAATGTAGTTTATTACATTAAATCATTTTCATATATTGAAACATCCTTGTATTCCAGGAATAAATCCCACTTAAAAATGCTGTATAATCCTTTTAATATGCTGATGAATTTAGTTTATTACTATTTTATGGAGGATTTTTATATCAATATTCATCAAAGATATTGACCTATAGTTTTCTTTTCTCTTAGTGTCTTTGGCTTTGATATCAAGGTAGTGCTAATCCCATAGGATGACTTTAGAGGTATTTTCTCCTCTTCAACTTTTTGAAAGAGCTTGAAAAGAATTGGTGTTAGTTAATTAAAAAAAAAAGTCTTTGGCCCAGGAATAAATTCAGCATAAAATAAATACAAATAAATATTTTTTAAAAATATGAAAAAGTTTTTTACTAAAAAAATTTAAAAATTAAGCAAGTACATCACTTATCACTTTATTTCTAAACAGTTTTTTAACCTACTAGTAAGCATGAACAAATTGTTAGAATTAAAATGACTCAAGTGTTAATTTTCTTCATTGCAAGTTTTCTGACAGAAGTATATGATGCCGTCATGTATGACATATTTTATGAAAAAAATGGTCATTTTTTGTAGTATTTGAGAATATTGTGAATTTTCCCAGTGGCCTCTGACAATACTCTGATATGCAAAGTTATCTTTTCAACATGTATGTCTCATCATCATCCTTACCAAATTAACAAACTCAGGTACTAATTAATCAACTACTTTTCATATGATTCAGGTTCTCCACCACCAATTTCCCTAAGCATCAGGAAATTCTACAACTTCTGCAAGATTAACGATTTTACCTTACACTGTATATATCTCACGTGGTTTAAAACATCCAAAATCCTTGATAAACTGACCCTGCCCACACTAAAGTATTGTGAATTATAAAATATGGTCTCTGTTAAGTGGGGAGGGATTTCAGGTTGAACTTAATTTTATAAGTGGTCAATTTATTACAGTGTACTGTTCTGTTATGTATTTCACTTCTTTTCTAAAAAAAAGTGATAGTTGAGGGCACTTAGATAATAAAAATTTGAGAAAATAAGGAACTGATACACACTGTAAGCTTCAAGTGTTTTCAAGCATAAGATACAATAGGAACTAAAACTATGAAATGGCAGAGGAAATAGAGATAAAGGGATGAAGTTGCAAAACTGAATCTATAATAATATCTCAATGGCTAACGTTGTGGTGCCAAGAAGGTGGTGAAGTCAAAGAATTCATAAAGATGATAATAAAGACACTACAAAGAAAAAAACTGAAATTTTCATAGAGAGAATTTTTACAGTGATATGACAGATAGAGAACAGGGAAGAGAAGTTTGAGTGAGAGACTATCTGCTTCTTAAATTATTTCCATTGTAGAGAACAACAAACCAATTTGCTGAAATCTTTATTCCCCTCTATGACCCTATCTTTACCTGCAAAATCTAAGCCCTGAATCTATGTCACAGTCCAATTTTTCCATCCCTGGAGAACAGAGCAATTTATCTCATATGAAACCTCAACAGCTCAGGCTGTGAAACAAGGCCGGCCATCCATTCTCACAGAGGAGCCAACTGGAGGTAGGATTTTTGGTTCTGAATTCAGCTAAATATCTTCAAAGAATTGTATCTGGCCTTCCTTATCCAGGGCTATCAGTGAAGTGCTGGCTGGCTTTCAGAGAAGAGCAAGTCACAGTCAGTGGAGACATTTTCTGTTGAGCTCTCTAGAGAAGGCTGTGGGGCTTGTCAGTAAGAGTTGATTTCTATGAGGATTAAATTTTTTTATTTTATTCAGAGATTTATAAAGAAATTTACATGGTAAGAATTATTATCAACAAAATACGTTGTCTATTCTCTGGTCATTTAAGCAAAATCTTCCTCTCAGGGACAACCCATGGACAAAGCCCAGATTTAATCTCCAAGAGTCTGCTAGGCACTCTGTGGTCCATGGGAAGTCCTCAAGTTGGCAGCCTGTTTCCTTGTGTGCTGTGCTGGTGTTCAATCTTCCATCTCTTCCGGGTACAACTAGACAGACGCCTATCAGATCATCAAGGGACTTGACATTGGAGAAATGTACTTTTCATTATCTTTAGACTTCTACACTTTTCAAAAAGACTCTCAGCATTTCCAGTAATTGTGCAGCAGTTTACCCAACACTAAAGTTCTCACTATTAAAAGTTAAAACAAATAAATTTTAAAAAGGAAAACGTGATCTTTGCAATTTTGTACAGAATCTATATAAAGGGGGCATCCTTATAAATGGAGGTAATGGTGCTCAGGGCAAGCTACCCCATTAGGCACCACCCTGGTGTGTGTATTGTTTCCAGCTGAAGACAATAAGGACTCAGAGAACTCAGGAAGTATATTTGAATTTCCCCTCCCAAACTGCCTAAAGAATTTAAAACAAAAAATCTGTTTCAGGAAGGAGTTATTATCATGATGGTTGTAAAGATAACGTAGGATAGAGGTTACAATAGGAAAGGCACCAAGCCCCTTTTATCAAAAACTGTATCTCTCACTGACCACATTATCTATAGATGACCCTGGGAAGAGTTGTCAGGCAAACATTTGCATTTCTATCTCCATGTGAGTTGTCTTCTTGCCCTCTGTGGTCCTAGACCACTACCCACCCCCAAGACCTTCCTCCTCTTTAGCTACAACACTTAATCGGGCAGCTTAGACAGAGGGACGAGTTGCTCATTTCTGAGTTTCTCCCATGTATACATGTTATTAAACTTGGTATTATTTTCTCCTGCTAACCTGTCTTGTTAACTATTTGGCCAGCCATGAGAACCTTAAGAAAAGGGAAAAGGGAGATTCTCTCACTCCCTCAACAGTTTTTGCACCCAACGTGGGGCTACACTGCATGGCAAGTTACGTTCTCTGGCTGGAAGAAATGCCTTCTCCCTAGATTACTGCAGGGGATGAAATACGGGACCCCCTGACGATAGCCGGCAAAATGTAAGATTCTTACCACGTCAGCCTCCCGGAATCTCTACCTGTGGAGTCCGGTGGAAGGAGGTGGTGAGAAATTTTTTCTCTTTCAAAATTTAGATTAGCAGGAGCAAATATTTGGGAAACTAGTTTCTTGTGCTTTTAGTGACACTGGTAAATTTGGTAGAGTACTCTTGGTTTTGATCTTGATCCCTTTTCCTCCCAGAGATTGTCTCTGTTTTTCTCTTTTGTCTCTGTCTTTTGTATCGTGTGTCATAAGAAGGAAATACCATAGGGTAGGACGCAGGCATAGACCCTATAAGCCTAATGTCCGGGCCGGCCCCACAGACTGATGAGTTTGCGGGTCTCACCAGACTGGCGTCTATTTAGACAAACTTTGCTGTGGGTTAATATGCACATGAAGTGAAGGCCATTGCCAAGGGCATCTTGGAAGCCAAAAAGGTCGCAAATTTGGTGGGCACAGGTCGAGCAGTTAAGAGCCATTAGGGCACTCGCCACTTTCAGAAGACTCCCGTGACAGGATAAGTTGGGTCACGGAACGGGGTAGATGACAGAGGTCCCCCGCCAACTGCAAGAAAATGTCCATGCAATGACGAGGTACTCTGTAAAGCACACAGTCCCCAACCCCGTGGCATCTCCCCCCCCAGGTATTATTCTGACTCAAAGAGACCTAAGGCGTGGCTAAAGCTGTCATTGTGCACATAAGAAAAAAACCGGATGAGGTTTTTCCTTCTGTCTTGTTCTGTGTCCTGAGAAAACTTGGCTTTGTGACCAGTGAGAATATTCTCCTTGGTCTCCACCATACGGAAGGTGCATTTACCGGGGTGCCCCTTGGTGGCCAGTCGAATAGACTGGGGTTCTGAACTGTCTCTTTGTCTGGCTGTGCCAAGCTCTCAGGGGAGTTTGTCATAAAGGACCTAGTCCATAAGGGCTTTTGTCGTCTTAACCTTAGTTGCTTGTTAGTGCTGGAAAAATCCCATTCCAATATTGCCTGCCCGGTGTCACAGATTAGCGGCTCTGTGACTGGAGGCGTCCCACACTATTGTAGGAGACCGGAGACACCGTTTTCACTACACCATCCTTACCGCCTGTGTAACGAAGGTCTTTACTTTCTCTGAATATCTTTGGGAGTGAATTCTTTGGATCATGGGGGCTACATCATCTGCGCCCTCACCAGGGACGCCTCTTGCGTCCATGGTAAAGATTTATTCTAAGCATGGGAAAGTTACCACCGGGTCTTTCCTTAAAAAGGCTTATTGGATCGAGTCACTATTGGAATAAATAGACAAATGAAGATCCTACTCGTCAATGGCCCGACGACAGATCCTTTGAATTGGGAAAACTTCTAAATTGGGGAAAAAAAATATGTTTTGAGAGCTCTCACACAATTGTTTAATTGGTACCTAAAAAAGGGCCAGAAAAAGGAAGGGAAAAATTTAAATAGCCTTAAGAGCTTGACTCAGGTTACAATTGAATTGAGAACATGTAAAAGTGTAAGTGTTGATAAGATTATAAAGGTTGGAATGTTTGAGCTAATTTTATATAAAGAGGTTACATCAACTTTGCCTGTGTATGTTTTAAAATGTCTGACTGGGAATGCTTCCCTTGTCCAAAATTAGAAGACCAACACCTATTGATAAAAATCTTAATGATAACTATGTTTAAAGGTATAAGAGGTGATGAAATTTACATGAACTTTTGTACAAAAAACTGATGTTATTTCTATTACAGAACTGGTTAACAAAAATAGTAATTTAAATGATGGCTAATTTTATCTAATGTCTTATGAAGTCTTATAGACAATCTAAATAATTATTGGGAACAAGTAACTAAATAGTTGTGAAAAAGATGAATGTTGGGTGAACTTTAAATAATAATTATGTGTTATGGTGGTTACATCTTCCAAAATCTTTTTGGTGACTTAAAACTTTAGAGTTTTGCTAAATTTTGTGATAAAAATTCACTGAGTATCATCATTTCCAAATAAGATAAGATATTAGACATTGATTGCTAAACTCACGATTGTCTACTTTGGGCTTTTCATTACAGGAAAACTAAAAGGTGTTTTGGGTCTATTGGTAAACATGTGTTTTATTAAAAGATTGTACTATAAAGTAACATATTTCTAGAAGTTATGAAGTGTTTATAAATTTTCCAAGCCACAATATACTAATGTAAAAGAAAGTTTATAATGGTTTACTTAGTTTTTACTTACAAATTGGGGTTTCTAAGAGTTAAAATTTCTAATTAGTATATGTGATTGAAGCTACTAAATATTAAGAAAAAATATGTCTGTGTACAAGGAAAATAAGATGTATAAAGAATGAACAAAGAATGGAAATATTTTATTTGATTAAGAAAGATAAATTTGTCTTCAAGTAGTAGGAGGGAAAAGAAAGACATGGGACAAATTCTGAATGTAAAAAGAAAGTTATAGGTTTGTGGAAGAGGAATTCTGGAAAAGGAGTTTTTGTATGGTCAAGTTTGCTCAGATTGAAATGAATTTAATTAAGTAAATGAATTTTAATATCAGAAGGAAGCTGGTACAAAATTATAATTTGGTCTTATTTCTCTTAAAAGGATAATTTTCTTGAACTTGATAAAGAGGTTATAAAAGATTTTTCTTTACCTTTGGGTAAGTCTACCTAAAAGACAGAAAAAAAAAACTGTTAAAATAATTTCCTGTGTTCAAAAGACTGAGGTTTCTCTATTAAGGTTTTTGGACTGTTAATGCTCTCTTTGCTTTAACGTTTTCTATTTTTGACAAGCTCCCCAAAATTCATATCTTAAATAAAGTGTTTTTTTTACTTTTTTTCTTTGAGAATTTTCAAAGGGCCCTGCAACTTCTTAAAGAAATTTGCTCTCTTCCTCTCAGGGGAAAGATACTAAACTTATTAGGCTTATTCCGTATGTTAAATTACATGGAAAGCATTGTCAGACAAGTGATGATAAGTCTGCTTAGGTGCTATTATGTGGGCAAATGTTATCGACATAGGTGTTTTAAAATTGTATAACATTACTGAAATTCTGATCTGTCCTGATTATCAGTCATAATTCTGGTTATTATTATTTTAAAGTGTTGTGTGTCACAAAATTAATCAAATTTCTCTGTCAATTGCCATTTTGAGGTCTTGTTGTTTACAGACTTATTTCTTTGCTCTAATGCTTTTGCAAAATATTTCAACTTCAGAAAAATTCATGGAAAGGACTCTGGCATTTACACTGGAGTACAGGTTTCTGACAAACTTTCTGATCATAAAACTGACCTTGGTAAGAAATTACAGAAACCTGATGGAAAGACTGATAACTTCATGAAGCTGCTAACAGAAAGATTGGGATCAAGAATGGATTACACAGGACTGAATGAACTGATAAGGATGATTATAATTTTTATGATTTTTCATTTGAACTATTGCTGAATTTTTAATGTTTTGATTTTTCAGAGTTAAGGAAAACTTTTTCTCTTTTCTCCTGAGCTAGCTAATGACTTATAACAATCTGGTAAATGATATTTTTGTAAGTAAAATTGAAATATTTCTCTATTTCTTAGATCTGATCTCTCGAATTTGGAAACTCTTAGTAAGTGAGTATTGTTGTTTTCATGGCAATATAGTTATTTGCATAAGTTCAATAAGAATCTGTTCTCCTTATAACAGGACATAATTGGAAACACTGGTTATATTACCAAGGCTGTGACTGGAAGATCATATTTGCGATATAACCATACAGCTTTTGAGGAATGAAGATTGGACTTTATGGAATAAAGCCACGTGGAAATATTGGCCTGGTACCTTATGTTCCAAGCAGCACTTACCAGGATAAGTAAAGAATGTCACTTATCTGGCAAACACAAGGAACCTCGAAATATTTTGGGGGAACATAGGAACAGAGGAATTCACCCAAATCTGTAGGTATTACAGGCAAAGTCTGATGACAAAATCTTTGGCTTGGCTTTTCTGGCCTGGAGAGGCCTTTAAAGTTCAATCTGAGATTCCTTATAAAAAGTTCCAGCAAAGCAGACTTAAAAGAGCCTATGTGATCAATTGCTATTCTTGCTGTACTTATGTAAATAATTGGGCCAACACTATTGGAACTAGACTTATTTTGCAAACTAGTTAGTTTTAATTTGTCTATCTTTGATAAAAATGAGGGTGATCTTAGAAAGAAAAATTATATTTCAGTAAAAACTGTAGTGTACATTTGCGGATATTAGATCCTAGTTTTGTTAATTGTCTGTTAAGGTTTTTGTTTTATATCTGTTGACTGGACTGGATCCTGATTTCTTCTAGTCTCCTAAAATATCTGGCTACAGGTGTCCAAACTAACGTTTTTCATTTTTTCCATCATTTTCATTTGGAATCACTGAAAACTGAACCTGCCCTTTTCCCTGAAGCCTTACAAACTGAAGCTCATGGACTTGATATAAACTTAAGAGATTACCCGATGACATCATCAGAGACATTTTAAACTGCAAAAGATGCTTTGATGCTGACATCTAAAATTCTTCTTAACTAGCTGTCCCCTATACTCAGAAACTGCTTTACAACTTGCTCCAACCATTAACCTTGCTTTTCTCTCTTTTACATAGAAATGCTTCCATTAAATACTTGATTGCTTGCTTCCACAATATAGGCGTAACCTTGAGAGCCCACCTGCATCACCACTGTCAGGGGAAGAGGGGGAATCTCCCTCTGCCCTTTTCCTTAAGGTTCTTATGACTGGCCAAATAATTAACAAGACAGGGTAGCAGGAGAAAATAATACCAAGTTTAATAACACTTATACATGGGAGAAGGCAGGGACACTGCGTTTCTCAACACAATAGCAGATTCTCGTCTTAAATACCATGTCCAACCAAAGACAAGGAGGATGTTGGGGGTGGGAGTGTTAGTTACAGGAGATTATCACTAAAACACTGTAAACAAGAGTAAGATTTATTATGCGGTTTTAAGTCCTCACCTTCTACATTGATAAGTCTCTAGAAATGAGGTCGTCCCCCCTCTTCCCAATACAGAGAGGGAGATACCTTTACAAATGGAGACTTCCCTTGTAAATGATTGTCTGGTAACTCCTCGCAGGGCCATCCAGAGCCTGTGGCCAGAGAGACAGAACTTCCAATAAGATGGGCTTGTTGGTGCCTTTTCTATTGTAACCTCTATCCTACATTATCTTTATAGCAGTCATGATAATAACTCCTTCCTGAAACAGATCTTTTGTTTTAAATTCATTAGGCAGTTTGGGAGGGGAAACTCAAATATTCTTCCTGAGTTCTCTGAGTCCTTATTGTCTTCAGCTTGAAATAATCCGCATACCAGAGTGGTGCTTCCTGGGGTAGCTTGCCCTGAGCACCAACAGTTCCCTCCTCTGAAACTTCCCTAAAAGTTTCACATATTAAAAGCTGAGCTGGTAACTGTGGAGAGAGAAATCGTGTTAGTATCCGAGTGATAAGAAGTCTGCAAAGAGAGAAAAGAAAGCAGATTAGAATGAGGATGAACAAACAGAAAAGAACAAATCGGAGCACATTTCCCCACACTCCATTAAACCAGTCCCCCAGTCCTGGAAATAAGTCAGTCCAATAAAATGTGTGAGCTTCGTTTATCTGATGAAAAATGTCAATCTTCTCTTTTAATAGATTTAAGTTAGATATTACTTGACCTGTTTGATTCACATAAAAGCAACATTTTTCTCCAATGATTGCACATGCTCCTCCTTGCTGGGCAGTGTGTACATCCAGAGCACGTCAATTTTGGAGCACCACAGATGCTAGGCTGTTAATCTCTGACTGGAGTATGTTCAAGGTTTGCATGGTGGTGTTGAACTCTTGCTCCATTACCATAAAGAGATTTAAGATTGCCTTTTCCAACTCATAATCTCCAAAGCTGGGGAATAGGACTCTCAAGGCTGAAAAGAACTTGGAGTTGTGATATACAAGTGGATTTTCCACGATTTCTCGACTGACAGGTTTATGTGGCACAATCTTATGAACAAACGAACCCAAGTTTGTAATTTGGCTGGCATTTAAGGTGGAGTGTTTGGTGACAGAAGGAGCCAGGTATCCAAGTCTGCATCGTCCTGACCAATTAGGTGGGAATCCTTTATACACTTTGTTGCCGCATAAAATGAAAAGACCAGTGTAGTTTAAAGACAAGGTTAGAATTGAGTCTGTAGTTCCCAGGATCTGGACTATTTCATGATCTGTGCCACTTGCACTGTTACTACCTAAACATCTCCATTTCCCATGAGCTCCTGTCAGTCTGCGAGAACAGAACAGATTGCAGAACAGCTGGTAGAGGAGGCCTGCAGTCTGATTTTGGCAGCTATAAAGCCTGGTCTTTTCACCTGACCAGGTGAGTCCAGATCTTTGATCCACCCATATATAGTCTGTGGCATTGGGCAGCTTAACCATGTGGATAGCTGCTATACCCCAAGTTGCACACGGGTGGCTCGTAAGCCATCCAGAGCACTTGGTGATTTGGCAAATGTTTGTGCCAGAGGGAGTAGTGATAGAGTCACTTACAATTCCCTTGAGAGTTCTGAAGATGCCACCTGCGGAATCAAACCACAGAGTTTGACTGCAATATTGTCTCGGTATGTCACCCAGGAAAGGTCCAGCGCCATGTTTACTTTCAATGCAGAGGGAAAAACTTTCACTTATTGCTTGTACTTGGGCAAGGGACAGTCTTTGACCTTTTAAGTAGTCTTTCTGGGGCCCAAGTGACTCACCAGGAGATGAAGCAGAGTGAGGTTTCCCTTGCTGCGGATATCATACTCTGTTATTCATCCATTTTCCGTACTTAGTCCACCAGGTGTTCATATCAGCAGGAACAAAGACTAGTTCAGGTTCTTTTACACTATCTAGCTGTTGACATAACCAACAGTCAGATTGATTAGTTAGCGTGGCTAGGGCTTGGTAAACTGGCATAAGGGGGTGTTTGGTCTGTGCCCGCCTGACCTGTTGAAAAGGAGAGGGTTAGTAAAAGCAAGACACAGATCGGAAAAGAGCCCATAGCAGAGACTTAGAGAGGGGAAGAGGGACAGGTAGAGACCAGCACTCTCCAGTCAGCTCTCTAATAAATGATTAAAAAAAATATATAGGGGCCGGCCCGGTGGCGCAAGCGGTTAAGTGCGTGCGCTCCACTGCGGCGGCCCGGGGTTCGCTGGTTCAAATCCCGGGCACGCACGGACGCACTGCTTGGCAAGCCATGCTGTGGCGGCGTCCCATATAAAGTGGAGGAAGATGAGCACAGATGTTAGCCCAGGGCCGTCTTCCTCAGCAAAAAAAGAGGAGGATTGGCGGATGTTAGCACAGGGCTGATCTCCTCACAAAAAATATATATATATATATATATGTATATATATATACATTGTATATATATATATACGTATATATATATCCACTAATAGTTTGTGTGTGTGAGTGTGTATATATATCCTGAGTTTTAAAGCAAGGTGGAGGAAATGGGTCAAAGAAGGTTTTCTTGATCCGTGATCTTGGGAAAAGCTGTCTACTTCGTGATGTCGGCTGCTTCTGGGGTCTGGGTTTTGGCCCTCGAAATCCTTAGTTTAAGGTCACCTGTGGGGATTATCTCTCAGCTGTCTTGAGAGCGACGTTCTGGGCCTATTTTGGTGTGGCTTGCATGGATCCAGGAATATTTTTTTTTATTTTGATGGCAGTGCAGGTCGTCAGTAAGACTTCATAAAGTCCTTCTCAGCGAGGTTACAGTGCGTGTTTTCTTCTAAAGGCCTTGATGTACACCCGGTCTCCTGGTCGAAAGGGATGGCAAGGCTTGTCAGAAGGTGGGGGCCACGCCTCTTTTACCTGTTGACGATATGCTTCAAGTATACTAGTTAATTTTTGTATATAACTAGTCATAGCATCAAATTGTTCACTTAAGTTCCCATAATATTCATTTAATCCAGGAATTGAAGGTTTAGAGACGCCAGTAGGCATCGGACATCCAAAAACTATTTCAAAAGGAGTCAGTCCATGCCTTTTGTTTGGAGTATTTTGAATCTTCATAAGGGCCAAGGGCAGAGCTTCTGGCCATTTAAGTCCAGTTTCTTGACAGACTTTTCCTAGAGTTCTTTTTATATCTAGAGTTTTATGTTCCACTTGCCCTGATGACTGAGGGTGATATGGGGTATGAAATTTTAATGAATACCCCAGAGTTTTTGCAAGCAAGTGGTTTATCTCTGCTGTAAAATGAGTTCCTTGGTCTGGTTCAATCTATAAAGGAATGCCAAAGCGAGGAATAACTTCAGTTATTAATTTCTTTACCACTGTTGTGGCATCTGCATGTCTGGTCGGATAGCATTCAGTCCATCTACTAAACATACAGACAATAACCAAACAGTGAGAGTAACCTAAAGCTGAGGGCACGTCCATAAAATCCATTTGGAGTGCTGCAAAAGGCAGCGTAGGCCTGGGAGGACTTCCTGGATCACACCGATTTCTCCCAGAAACTTGGTAAGATTTGCAAGTTGTGCACTGGGAGGTGATTTGGTCAGAAATTTTACGGATGCCAGGGCAAAACCAATTGTTTTTTAGTTCTTTAGCTATCCCCCGTTTGCACATATGTCCCATTTGGTGGGAGATAAGTGCAAGCCAAAAAGTCAAAAGAAAAGGAGCTACTGGAAGTCCATTTGGTCCAATGTATAATCCATCTGATAACTGTTTGGCACCCTTTTGTATCCAATTGTCTTTTTCAGATTGTGGGGCATTTGTCTGATAGTTAATAACATCAGTCAGGGATAAAGGCAGGTTTAAAAATTGGGTGGAAAACGGATAAGGGGGTCCATAGTGAGCTGCATGTTTAGCAGCTCTGTCAGCCCTGTCATTCCCTAAAGATATGACATCAGTCTCCTTAGTATGGGCTGAACAATGAACAATGGCAATTTTTGAAGGAAAGTGAATAGCTTGTAATAAGGCTGTAATTAAGTGTCCATTAGCAATAGGAGTTCTTGCAGAGGTTAAGAATCTACGGGATTTCCAAATTGTGCCAACAACATGGCAGACTCCAAAAGCCTATTTGGAGTCTGTGTAAATAGTGGCAGTTTTTCTTTTGCTAATGTGCAGGCCCTAGTAAGAGCTATGAGTTCAGCAGCTTGGGCTGATCTTATGGTGGGCCAAGAATAAGCTTCAAGAGTTTCATGTGGGGAAACTATGGCATAACCAGTTATTATGGTTCCCCGGGAATTTCGTTTACAGGAGCCGTCACAAAACAGAAGTAAGTCTGGATTGTCTAAAGGGATGTCTGAGAGATCCTCTCATGGCTTTGAGACCATTTCTATAGTTGCAAGGCAATCATGTGGAATGGAGTGGGGCTCTCCATCATCAGGAAGGGGCAGTAAAGTAGCTGGATTTAAAGTGTTGCAACGATGTAAGATGATGGAAGGGTTAGTTAAAAGAGCCTGTTCATAGGTGGTCTGTCACCGTGTAGAGACGTGTTGTGTCCTATGAACTTGCAAAATAGCTGACACAGAATGTGGGACATAGAGGTGAATGGGAGAGCCTAATGTAAGAGTACTGGCCTTATCAATCAGGGTGGCAGCTGCAGCCACCGCACGTAAGCATGGGGGCATGCCTGATGCCACAGGGTCTAGTTGGCATGAGAAATATGCTATAGGATGTATTTGAGAGGCAAAAGATTGCCCTAGAATGCCTATAGCAATTTCATTATTTTCATGACAGTATAGATGAAAAGGCTTGTCAAAATTAGGTAAGCCAAGAGCTGGAGGCATGGACAAAGATATTTTTAAGGCCTCAAAGGAGTTTAATGCTTCTGAGGGCCAGGAAATAGGCTCTGGGGTGATATCTGGGAGAAGAGAATACAGAAGTTTAGCAAGGGCTGCAAAATTAAGAATCCATTGGCAGCAGTAACCAGCAGCTCCTAGAAATTTACGTAGCTGTTTCTTTGTTTTGGGGAGACGGATGGATAAAATTGACTCAAGGCTTTTGGAGGTTAGCTTTTGAATGCCTTGAGATATCTCATGCCCTAAGTAGGTAACAGTCATTTGCACCCACTGAAGTTTAAACCTGGAGGCTTTATGGCCTCGTTCAGCTAGGGCTTTCAGGAGAATAAGAGAATCTGTAAGAGCCCCCTGCTTAGTTGGATTACAGAGTAAAAGGTCATCAACATATTGAACAAGAGTGGAGCTTTGAGTAAAGACTACAGAATCCAAGTCAGCTTTAAGGACCTGGGAAAGTATTGAGGGGGACTCACAATATCCCTGAGGTATTCGAGTCCATGTTAATTGTCTCCCTTTAAATGTAAATGTGAAAAGAAATTGTGAGTCAGGGTGTAATGGGATTGAAAAGAAAGCTGAGCAGAGGTCAACTACTGTAAAGCAGGCTGCATCAGCAGGTATTGAGGTCAGGATGACAGTTGGATTAGGGACCACAGGATGCCGAGGAATTACAAAAGAGTTTATGGCTCTGAGGTCTTGTACAAATCTATAGATTTGGTTCCCGTCTGAGTCAAATTTGCCTTCCTTTTTTACTGGCAAGATTGGAGTGTTACAGGGCAAGGAAGTAAAAGCTAGTACACCCTGTTGCAAAAGGAAGTCTATTACGGGTTGAATTCCTCGCTCGGCATCTCTGGAGAGCGGGTATTGGGCTACTGATGGAAACGGTTTATTTTTTTTCCAAGTAACATGCACGGGCTCAGCACTAAGCAACAATCGTACCTCATTTGCGTGTGTAGCCCAAAGACTGGTTGGGACATTCTTTAAAGACTCATCTTCCTCAGAAGGATTTAAATCAGGACAAGTTTCCATCATGGAAAGTAGGAGACTTGGGGCTTGGTCAGAAGGCAAGGAGATAAAAACATCTTTTTCATTACAATTTATAGTGACATTGAATTTACATAACAAATCTCGGCCAAAAAGGTTTGCTGGTGAACAGTCAGAAACTAAAAAAGCATGATGAGTGTTAAGGGGGTCTAAATATATTGGAGTGGGCTTAGATATGGGCAGTGAAATAGGCTGTCCAGAGACTCTAACAGCTTGATAGAATCAGAGGTAACAGGTAGAGATAAATCTTTGAATGGATAGTAGAGAATGTCGCACCAGTGTCAATTAAGAAATCCAGTTTCCGATCCTCTATTTTAAGTTTAACTGTAGGCTCAGGAGTGCAACTAAGGATCAGCTGACCCTATCATTTGAGGGAGAAATGTCCCTCAGGTGGAGAAAAATGAGCCTTTTGGTGGTGCTGGGGTCAAGCGGGAACATTTTTTAAACTGCCGGGGGAAGAGAGAGAATCTCCCTCTGCCCTTTCCCTTAAGGTTCTTCTGGCTGGCCAAATAATCAACAAGACAGGTTAGCAGGAGAAAATAATACCAAGTTTAATCACATGTATACATGGGAGAAAGCAGGGACACTGCGTTTCTCAACACAATAGCAGAAATTCTCGTCTTAAATATCATTTTCAGCCAATGACAAAGGAGGATTTTGGGGGTGGGGGGAGTCAGTTACAGGAGATTACCACTAAAGTACAGTAAACAAGAGTAAGGTTTATTATGTAGCTCAAGGCCTCATCTTCTACATTGATAAGTCACTAGAAATGAGCTCATCCCCCTCTCTTCTCCAAACAGAGAGGGAGATACCTTTACACATGGAGATTTCCCTTATAAATATAAATGATTGTCTGGCAACTCTTCGCAGGGTCATCCAGAGAATGTGGCCAGAGAGACAGAACTTCTGATAAGAGGGGCTTGTTGGTGCCTTTCCTATTGTAACATTTACCCTACATTATCTTTACAGCCATCATGATAGATCTGTTCCAGGAAGGAGCCACCATGTCAAATTCTTTAGGCAGTTAGTGGGGGAGGTCAAATGTCCCTAGAAAAAACAACCAAGGTAAAGAGATAGATTTCAGGGTGGCCAAATCCCAATCTCCCACAAAACTTTCCCTTCTCTTAAGAGCGGCACATGCTCTTTTCCAATGCCCTCGTTTCTTGCAATACCTACAATTGTCGGAAGGCAAATAGGGAGCCCTCTGAGTGGGCTTTAGTTTACTTTCAGGGTTGAATTTTTGCTTTTCAAAAGATTCAATTTGCAAAGCAAGAAGAGTTGTCTTTAATTCTTTTTGTTTGTTTGTTTTCTTGCTGACAATTTTCAAAGAATTGTGTAGCAGCCACCATTATTACACTTAATGGTTGTCCTGCCCAAACAACTACACGGTTTTGAATTTGTTTCTTTATATCAGGAAGAAAATTTCCAACTAAAGCAGAAATTAGGAGATTCTTATGCTCTAAAGCTTACAGATTCAATGCAGTGTGTCTTTGGAAAGTCTGAATAAACCGTTCAACAAAAGCTTTATGTTGTTCCCCCTCGTTCTGAGTGCATAATTCAATTTTTGACCGATTAACTTTAGGAGGAAACGCCTCTAGAATCGCTCCTATTAAACCTTGAATATCAGCCCGTAGCTGTGCCACTTCCTGGTTATCTGCAGGAGGGTCTGGGAGAGGGTCTGGCCATCTATTTCCTCTATGAGGGGGGTTTTTGCTAGGGGGCCGTCTGGCCTGTCTGATAACTACAGTGTAGTCATGGGATGGAAGAACGCCCCTTAGCAGCCAGTCAAGGTCTCGGTGGGTGGGGCTATGAATAGCCACTAATCTTTCTAATTCTTCTCTAAATTTAGTAGGGTCTTCTGACAATGGAAGCAGGAGAGTTTTATAATTTAAAAGATCAGCTGCTGTCCAGGGGACATGAATTCTCTGCAGCGGAGGTCCAGGATACATCCTCAGTGGATACTGCATAGGAATGTCTGAAGCTGACAGAGCCTGATTACAAAGCCCTGGAAAGTAGGAGGAGTTGTAAGACACAGCAAAACGAACCTTCTTGCCCTTCCTGGGTGTTTCTACTAAATTTATTTCCTGGTTTTCAACATTTACACAAATAACCTGGATGCCCCTTGCTTGGAGGTCAGGCCTAAGCGCCCCCTGTAAGTCTTCAACAGTGAGAGAAGTTAAAACAGGCACCTGAAAGAACGTCGAAGAAGTTGGAGTTCTGGGACCTAAGGGAACTGGTTGAGGAGGTGGCTGAGGAGATAAGTCTTGATGGGGAGGATTTGGGCCAGGGGCCCAGAAATCCAAAAGATGTTCTGGGGAGTCAGGGACAGGGAGTTGGGGATATAGGGAGTGTAGGAGGAAGGAGACAGGGAATTTCCAGTAAATTTGACATTCAATCTTTGTTCTAACTCCGAATTTGTTCTTTTATTTTATTAAGACATTCCCTAAGGCTACCCGTTATACTTTTCTGGGTTTTCTTTTCAATTTGATTTTCCCATAAATACCAATAAGGCAGCTGCTTGGGATGAGTCAAATATCGATAGAAAGAAAAAGGACTGGGTTTTCCAAAGATGCAACAAGAATGATCAAGTCCCGATTCACACCTAGATATCCTGCTCCTGTTCTCCATGAATTGTAAAATTGAAGTTAATTATCTCGTTCATTTTGTCTAAATCTATTGGGTCACATTGGCACTGAGCCCCTAAACTGGTCCACAGCCTGCTTCAGCAGACACCAAACTCTCTCTCAAGTGCTTGCATTCGGGCGCTGAGTAGGTATTGTATTTAGATCTTTTCCAACAAAAGATCTTCACTGATTCACTCAAGTCCTTACGTATCTACTAGGCGCCAAATGGTCTTGAAATGTTGGGGGTCTGCAAGGAAGACAGATATGTCTAAACAGATAAATTACACGACAGAAATAATGTGAACGAAAGCGATATGAACAAACTGCCGTGGGACTCCAGGAAAAGAACCCCCATGGGTTGACCTACAACTAAGAGATACAGCTCTGTCCTGGGGCTCTGAGGAGAAAAACAACCACCATGGGGGGGGGGCTGGACAGGCTTTGTACCATCTAAGGAAAGGAAAAGGAAGGGAGAGAAGATAAAGAGAACACAAGAGAAACGGAAAGGTTTTCTTCTTCTGAGTGTTTCTGCCACCCACTTTCGGAGCACACTGCTTGCTGATGTCCTTTCTGGCCAGTCTTCTCCTTCAGCCGGCTTCTAGAGACTTCAACAATTCGATTGTACCGAGCCGGGCTCCTCTGTGCATACAATGCCAAGTCTGGAGGGAGCCAGGAGGGGAGCCAAAGATTCACAGGACTCTGCAGCCCTTCTGCAGCTCACTGGTGTGGAGGGGCACCGAGGCTTCACCTTGGCCTCTGTCTCCAAGTTCACCGAAAGGAGGATCGGTGCCTTCCTCGCTAGATGAGCGTGGAGAGAAACCTCGTTCACAGAAGGGATTATGGAAAAATTAATGTCAGAGCCATGAAAAAGGCAAAGGGGGTAGCACCATAAATCTGAAGTAACTGGACGTGTGAGTTAGTAACCAGTAGGACGAGGAGCTGAAGACAAAAAAAGAAAAAAGGCAAAAAACCAGTTCTCAATTTTCTAAGATGGAAAGGCAAGTCTTTCTATTCCAAAAGAAAAAAGTCATTGAACCCTCTCCTTTACAATAAAATTGAAAGGGGCCACATGTTGCAAAGAAGGGTTTTAACCATGATGTCAGTACACGATCATGTGTAGCCATCAGTCGTTAAGGGCACTGCAGATAGTTCACACCTTAACAGTTATGTTACCAAAGTTTGCAGTTGAGATATATATATGTATACATATATTAGAAAAGAGTAGAGTGTGTGCCAATTGCTCACTATACTATTGACACTGTCACTCTTACAACTGAAAGCATGACTAGGAGAGAGAAGGTGGTGTGACCCTAGACTGCTAGAGTCACAGCAAGAAAAGTTAAGAAAGTGCCATCAGGTCATTCGGACAAAAGAATGCTATATGGCTGTTGGGTTTGTAAGAGATCCATTGGAGAAAAACAAGTCACTACATTAAATTATTTTCTACTTACCTGCATCACCCTCTCCAAGAACACATATTCTAAAATGAGACAAGTTATTACATTAAAAATGACCGGCTCTGGCATTTGGATATCTACATCAAATAATGAAGTAAAAACTGGGTTAAGAACATCCTGGTATCAATTCCAACTACCATCCTTTACCAAACTACAACTCTAATGATCGCTTATTCACTTGCAATCTAGTGCTCCTCCCATATACAACATCAACAACTTAAAACGTGTCATAACTTTTTTAAAATTTCCCTAAAATTTTAGAGGATAATGTAAATATAGCTCTTGGAAAAGTTGAGAACGATGGAGACACTAGGAAAGGAAAAGATGAAAATAGTACCCCAATCAATGATGTAAAACAAAAGGCTTGAACTACTGTTAAAAGAATTCTCTATGACATTGATCCATTCTACCATCTCTACACCTGGCTATTTCCTATCATTCGTTTGATACATAAACCAATAGAATAGTGTATTTCATGGGATCAGTTCTTTTAGTTGTGTGCTTTCCCTTTGACCACTACATATGCTTTTACGTGTTTGCTTTATTGTCAGGTGGTGTCACATCAGAACACCCTCATCTCGGCAGATCTCTGCGTTAAGGAACTCTACCTTGGCCCTTGATCAACTGTACTCTGTGTTATGGTCAACTCAGAGCCCTACATGGATCAGTGTTTCCTCCCTCCTCCCTCCCGTGCGTTGTTCATGTCAAGGAGTATAGTCCACCGAGTGAACAGTAAACAGTCTTTCCAAAGCATCAGATATTTAAGAGGAGGAGACGCAGGGTTGGGTGTGGGACCCCATTCCGTGCCTCAGTGCAGACAAGATAGAGGTCAAGACATCCCTCCAGAGACTGGGATCAAAACAGGAGGTTATGAGCACGAGGTTCCCTCTGCAGGCCTTGAAGCAGGGACCTGGAATCAAACTGCTGACACCGTGGATCATGGTTGGTTTGACAGGGAACTCACGAGGAAGATAAGGACATGAAATAATGATAATTATAAGAACAGCAACGAAGACTTCTACTGAGCCAAAGACTGCACCCTGAATGTAAACTCTGTGCTTGAACATATCTTAACTCACATGACCCTGAAAACATTCTGCCATAGTCAGTGTTGTTCTTTTCACCATTTGCTAGATGAAGAGACCGGGTACAGAGGCTAGAAAACTCAGCCAGGTTACAAAGCGGATAAATTGCCGAGCCCAAGCTCAGTGTTCTTCTGTGATGCTCTTGGACTACAACTCCAAGTGAAGTCTCTAACGACTATCTCCGCTCGCACTGCCAACACCATCGTCCTCCGTGGAGTGGATGGAGGCAGGCGTGGGCAGGGCAGGGAGCCGGGTGTGGCAGGCCGCCAGATCTAAGGTCTGGCACACAGGTTGCCAGGTGGCTCCCTCCTCTGAGGGGGCCCAGCACACGCCCCAGGGGACTTGGCGGCAGGCCCCAGGGCCCTTTCCCCCGGATCTTGTCCACTTGAAAGGGGCCTGGCCCAGGTGGCCGGTTGGGCTGGTTGGCCAGCCTCCTTTGGACAAAGCAGGCGAGCCCAGCCAGCCTTCCAGTCGCCCCCGGCGTGGCACCAGCGCCCTCAGGCCGAGGGCCTCACGCGTGCCCTCCAACGCGGATTTCTCCTCAGAGCCGTGGCCTGGGCACTAGGAAGGCCAGGCCCTCCCGACTCCAGAGATGATGCTGGGACCCGTCGCCGGAAGGGCCTGCCCGTGTGGCAGCGGCTCCCCAAGCCGGCGGCCTGCTGGGGCCTCACTCACTGCTTGGCCATAAGCCTGTCTCGGCCCTTCGGATTCCACAGAGCCTTTCCTCCACCTGGCTGGAGTCGACAAGTGCGGGCGTGGGGTG
Organism: Diceros bicornis minor; assembly: GCF_020826845.1. NCBI lineage: Eukaryota > Metazoa > Chordata > Mammalia > Perissodactyla > Rhinocerotidae > Diceros > Diceros bicornis. The sequence goes on along the minus strand of NC_080750.1, from coordinate 76,996,366 downwards.
AGGCCGTGGTTTTGCCTTTCCAGGAAGAAATGAGGCCCGGGCAAAAGCAGCTGGCCGAGGCAGAGCCTTGACCTGGCACCCCAGTCGGCCTTTGGCCACCAGGTCCAGACCACCGCTTCCAAAGAAGGGAAGCGGCCGGCCAGCTGATTGCAAGTGGGGGATGGGAGGGAGACAACAGCTGAAGCCAAGTCCAGCAGGGCGTTGGCGTTCCTTCTTCAGCTGGGACTGGCCTGGCCTGGCTGGCGGGCGGGGCCTTCACTGAGGACCCCCGAGGCCCGCCCTAGGCCCTGGCGGTGGCGGGTGGCGCATGCGCCCTTGGCCTCAGGGGTTGAACCCAAGCCCACAGGGCACTCAAAGCAGCCGGAGAAAGAAGGGGCCAGGGGAGAGGAAGGCAGGTAGGCGAGGCGGGCAGGGCTCGCCCACCTCTTCTCCTCAGGTCCCCGAGAGAGAAAGAGAGAGAGAGAGAGAGTGAGAGACAGACAGACAGACAGGCAGGGAAAGAGTGAGAGATCCCTGACCTCTGAGTATCTGCATCCACCACTGCTGCCAACTCACAGGCCATCCCACTTCCCCCCCTCCATCCCCATCCCCAGGCGCGGCCCCCCGGGGCCAGCCACACCACAGAGAGGCCCCTTCATGGTCACCTCCGTGCTGTCCCTTCCGGGCCTGACCCCACTGCAGGGGAACCGGTTCAGACAATCCAATCGTCTACATGTCCCTCTCCATGACAATTATCTTCTCCAGTCTCACATGCCCAAACCGCACCCCCAACATCCTCCTTTGTCTGCAGCTGGAGATAGGAGGAGAATCTCTGCCATTGTGTTGAGAGACTCAGTTTCGCGGGTTTCTCCCCTGTACACGTGTTCTTAAGCTGGGTATTATTTTCTCCAGCGAACCTGTCTTGTGAAGGATTTGGCCAGCCATAAGAAGCTTCAGGGAAGAGGCGGAGGGGCTTCTCTCTCCGCCCCCGACAGCCCTGAGCTGGGTCAGTGCCTCAGACCTGGCCAGGGGCAGCCCATCCCCCGGCGCCCTCTCCCGGGGCATCCCAGGAAAGCTTCACAGCCAGCCCCACCCCACTCGCCACTGCCAGGACCATCGGCCTCCCTCGGGAGGACGGGGCAGGACAGGGAACCGGGTGTGGGAGGCCGCCAGATCTCAGCTCTGGCACACAGGCTGCCAGGCTGCCTGGTCCTCTGAGGGGGCCCAGCACACGCCCCAGGAAACTTGGCGGCAGGCCCCGGGGCTCTCTCCTCTGAAACTCGTCCACTTGAAAGGGGCCTGGCCCAGGTGGCTGGTTCGACCGGTTGGAAAGAAATCTTTTTCTTCTCTGAGAGACTGTTGCTTGTCATCTCCTGGACATGAGATGACAGACAATTGTTCCCATTTCCCTTTCTACTTGAAACCTGATGGATACATTGCCCACTGCCTTTAGAGACTGCAGGTCTTTCTGAAACTCTTTTCAGTGCGCTGGCTTACTTCAGCATCATTTCATTGTTCCATCCGAAATTCCTTTCAGTTGGATCTATTTTCCTTTCTAATCCTTTTGTATACCTAGATATTTAAAAGCTGCTCAAATCTGTAGTGGAGAAAAGTTGGGTTACAACTCTTTCAGACAGCATGTAAACCCACATTTTAGGGTTTCTACACAAAACGTCTCTGCCATGTTTCTAGCAGCTCTCCTTCCATATATTTTCCTCCAGGACTTCCTGTGACAAAATTGCCTTTCTAAAAGCCAGTCCTCCGTTCACTCTCTTGGCCAGTCACGTTTCCATAGAAAGAAAAAGGACTGGATTTTCCAAAGATGCAACAAGAATGATCAAGTCCCGATTCACACCTAGATATCCTGCTCCTGTTCTCCATGAATTGTAAAATTGAAGTTAATTATCTCGTTCATTTTGTCTAAATCTATTGGGTCACTTTGGCACTGAGCCCCTAAGCTGGTCCACAGCCTGCTTCAGCAGACACCAAACTCTCTCTCAAGTGCCTGCATTCGTGTGCTGAGTAGGTATTGTATTTATTTAGATCGTACTCGTATTCAACAAAAGATCTTCACGGATTCACTCAAGTACTTAAGCATCTACTATGTGCCCAAAGGTCTTGAAATGTTGGGGGTCTGCAAGGAAGACAGATATGCCTAAACAGATAAATTACACTACTGAAATCATTTGAATGAAAGAGATGTGAATAAACTGCCGTGGGACTCCAGGCAAAGAACCCCCATGGGTTGACCTACAACTAAGAGATACAGCTCTGTCCTGGGGCTCTGAGGAGAAAAACAACCACCATGGGGGGTGGACAGGCTCTGTACCATCTAAGGAAAGGAAAAGGAAGGGAGAGAAGATAAAGAGAAAACAAGAGAAACGGAAAGGTTTTCTTCTTCTGAGTGTTTCTGCCACCCACTTTTGGAGCACACTGCTTGCTGATGTCCTTTCTGGCCAGTCTTATCCTTCAGCCGGCTTCAGGAGACTTCAACAATTCGATTGGAAGAAAACATGGCCCTGGATTAGGCAATGTGTTTGTAATTATGGCACCCAACACATAAGCAACCAAAGGGAAAACAGATCAATTCAACTTCATCAAATTAAAACTTGAGTGCTTTGAAAGACATGATCAAGAAAGTGAAAAGACGACTCACAGAAGGGGAGAATATGTTTACAGATCTTTACATATCTGATAAGGGTCTACTATTGAGAATATATAATACATTCTCCCCTCTCAACAATAAAATACAAATAGCACAATGAAAAATGGGCAATGCATTTGGATAGGCATTTCTCCATAAGAAATACATTCCTGCCTGGTGCTGTGCTGTCCCTTCCCGAGGCTGCGGTTCCTGTGCTGGCCATCAGGTGGCAGCCTCCTGTGTCAGTGGTGCCCACTGAGCTTTGTTGGAGCAATTGGAGAAAGGAGGAGTCATGCAGAAGTCATGCTGACCCTCCGCCTGCCTCATGACCCACTTGCACTTCCTATTACTAGTGTTCCTCTTCACCGACTGAGTGGAGCAAAAGCAGGAAGGAGGGATCCAAGATGCCCCTATTTGTTCATTCGGCAGCTATGTGCCAAGCCCTCACCCTGGGCCGGGAGCCCTGGTGGTCCCAAAGGTGGTACTGAAATCTACCCAGTGGTCCCTGCCCACCAGGAGCTCAGTCTGGAGGCAGATGGACAAAAGCACAAAATCAGAGACACGTGAAAGAGAAGATCATGAACTGGAATGAAAATAAAGAGTGTCCTGCAGGGAGGGCTGGGGTCTCACTGGGTAGGAGGGTCTGAAAGGCCTGACTGAGGTGACATTTGCTGTGACCAGAATGACAGGAGGACCCAGCGCTGCACTCATCTGTGATCAGCGTGCCAGGGAGAAGGCACTGCTGGTGTGGAGACACCCAGGCAGAAGTGAGTTTGGCCAGAGGAGGTTAGAGAGGTGGGCACTGTGGCTGCAGATAGCCTGGAGGGGAGAGGAGGGAGAAGGGCAGGCCAGACCCAGGAACTGGGAGATGGTGTGAGGTGTCTCCTCCTCTCTGAGAACACTGCTCCCCACCCTGCATCTTTAAACCGCAAATATTCTCTCTCTCTCCATCTCTGTGGACCAGGAATCCTGCACAACTGAGCTGGAGCCTCTGCTCATGACGACTTCCATGTTGGGGCTGTGGCCTCCACTGAGGCTGGAACAGGGTGAGATGTGCTGTCAAGCTTACTCTTGTGGGCTCGGTCAGGAGCAGCTTCACTGAGAGCCCGGCTCCTTTCTGTCTGTTGGCCAGGGCACTCCCTTGGTTTTCTTCTGTGTGGGCCTCTGCATAGGGGAGCTCAGGACGTCCATGTATGTCCCCAGGTCCAGGGGTTAGACAGACTGAGAGAGGGGAACAAGGGAAGAGGGAAGAGGGAACACAAGAGAGCGAGTGAGAGAGAATGACAGCCTCGGTGATGGAATCTGAGAAGGGTCGTCCTGTCACTTGTGCTGGGTCTGTTGGTCAGAAGCCAGTGCCTAAGCAGTCAGTGGTCCACAGGGACGTGTAGAACAGGCAGGGAGGTCATCCCTGCAGGGGCACGCTGACCTTGACTCGAGTGTCCTGGTTGCGAAAGGCTCCCTTCCTACCTGGGCTGATCCTGCGTTGAGCTCAGATCCTCCTCCTTGGGAGTGTTGCTCATCGTGACCCGGGTGTGCTCTCCCGGGTTCCCTGGGCTCCTGTCTCCTCCAGGAGGGAGATGTACACTGAAGAGGCTGAGGCCAGAGCAAGCAGGGACCACTCCACCCTCCCAGCTCATTTGCTTCCTTCTCCAGGTGGGCCGACTCCTCAGGAGCCTCTCCTCACTGCTCACCATCTTCTCTGCTCTGAGAGCACCTCGTTTCAGCCTCTGAAGAAGACCTGGGGAGAAGCTTGCAGGTGGGAAGGCCTCTCTCCATGGGAGCCCCAGAGTGGACAGGGAACTTCGACAGGGCTGGGCATTGTCCCCTCAGTCAACTTGGACTTCCTGGGAGGCAGCAACACCTGGGGGCAGAGCCTAGGCTGGTGGCAGGTCTCTAAGCATCCCCACAATGCCCATCTTCCTGGTCTCACCTGATTGGGCACAGGCCTGCACAAGCACACAACATTTCAGACCCCCTGGGGTCATGTGCAGCCCATCAAGGCCGCTGTGTCTGTCTCATTGTGTGGCTGTCCGTCTCACCTTCCTGGCTGATTCGCTGCTCTGTTCTAGATCCAACCTCAGGCGGCTGCAAAGTTGACCTTCCACGTCAGCTTGCCACTGAGATGGTTACTGTTTCCAGAAATGCTTAGGGGCCGGGCTTTGCGCAACCATGGCGACATCAAGTGGGCAACCTCTGACAATGAAGCCACCCCCCTTCAGGCTTGCGCCGCTCACAGGGCCGTCACACTGAGGGGGTGGGGACGGGACCTGCCCTGGGCAAAAACACCACGACTCTCACTGTTCTTCCCTCAGCTTCAAATGCTCCTCAGTTGGTTGTATGTCTTTGGTCTCTTCCCAGAAGTTGTTTTCTGACAGCGCGTCCAGTGTGATCATGGCTTTCCGGGAAGAGGATTGGCTGAATTCCTCACTCAACCATTTGGTGTGTCCTGCCGCCCCACCCCGATCACTTTCTAAAGGCTCATCCTTTCAGCAATCTGAGGACCCAAGATTGTGAGTCTGTGTCCCGGAGGGATTTTGAGAAGAGCTGGTGGGATGGCAGTATTGCAAAGCATAAAGTCTTGTTTCCAGAAAGCTCTCTGGGATCCTCATCATCTTGCTGTTTTGGAGTCAAAGCCCTGAGGTCTTTAAAAAGCCAGCAATGTTAGAACATGGGCAGGACAAACAAAAGTCTCTGGGCTCCAACACCAACTAAAATATTCTGAATTTCTAGTAAACTGAGACGAGTGGAAAGGAATTGGGAGTGTGGAGTGGAGGGGCGGTTTGGGCCAACTACGCATCTGGGAGGAGAAATGCCATGCAGAGCAGCCTTTCTGGGGGCATAAGTGTGGGACATGTGTGCAGACCCCCGCTGCAGACATTGCTGCTGCTGCCCTTCAGTTCCCTCAGCCCACTTGAGTCCCTGAAGTCCCTGGGAGCCAGTCCCCAGCAGGCCCACAGTGTCCCCCTGGAGCACCTGCATCCACTCTCTGTCTGAGGGCTCTCTCCTGCACCGGGAGCTTCCTCTCCTGCAAGCCTGTGCCAGCCTGTAGCACAGAAGCCTTCATGACCCGGGGTAAACCCTCCACTCACGGGGACAGAGCCAGTCCGGGTGGGATCTCGTCTCCCAACAGGACTAGGATGGATGCTCACCTCAGTGCTCCCTCGTCAGGCCCCGCACTGGCTCTCCTCCGCCAGGCTCCCTTCCCCCATGGTCTCCCTCGGGCCTCCTCCATCACCTGAAAACAAACCACTTGCGATACAACCTTGTCTGCTTTGGGGGCCGAAACCCTGCCGAGGCTCCACGCTGGCTGTGACTTGGAGTAGGTCGTCCAGGCTTCTGGACTTGAGCTTCCTCACCTGTAAGATGGGGACAAAAGGCCTGCCTCCCGGAGTCTTCGGAGGAGACACAGCATGGGAAGATGCAAACCGCTGCAAAGAAGGATGCCAGGTGATCACCCAGTAAAACACCAACCTTGCCAAAGCAACAGGAGCTCGTGAGGCTGAGGGAGGAACGCGGGCAGCCTGTCCCAACAACGTGGAGATTCACTGACGAGTGTGGCCGTGCAGGGTAGGCCCCCGAGCAGTGGAAGAGCCATTAACAACGAGGGTGAAAGGACAGAGGCTTCCAAGGAGAAAGATTTAAGTGTTAGAGGATCACAGAGGCCTTAGGAAAATCGTGAGGCCCTGGAACATGTTACTGAAATGCTATTATTGGCCGTAAAAATGTGTTACAAATACCCAGTCCACTCTGGATTACTTCTCTTTGGTTGTAGGAATGAGTGCACACTTGTGATTAGAACCCACATTTTGTTAAATATAGGATATCTTTATTTTTCTTAACTTTTAATTATTTTTTTTGTCGATGAAGTGCCAAGCATGGGTTTTCTCCGTTCTTCTCTTTGCATGGGTGGCCTCTACTTTCAGAAGTGGATTCATGGTGCTCATCACCACTACTATCCCGAGGGACAGCCCTCTTTCAGGTCATACAGTGGATGTGAGCTCCAGGTGGGCAGGGACCACGTCGGGTCATACTGGTGAAGTTACAGTGCTCGGCCCACGGCAGGGACCAGAGCTTATTGGGTGAATGAGAGAGTGAAACAATGAACGAATACATGAATGAATACATGAGTGCAGGAGTGAGTGAGTGAGGGAATGAGTGAAGGAATGACTGGGTGAATGAAGCAATAAGTGAATAAACCACAGCAGCTGGATCCATACAGGAGGAGGCTTTATCTGTGGCGGGCTCACAGGGTGTCACAGCACAAGGCCTAGACGGTGGCATGGAGCATGTCCAGCTCTCCTTCCAGCACTGAGCCTCCGTCACCTGCAACACAGTGTGGTCCTGGTTCTTCTTCAGCTCCACCTCAAACAATGCTGAATGTTCCCGGGAGCAGGGCAGCAGGAAGGGAACCTGAGGAGGGACTTCCCAGACCCTGCGCCCTGGAAGACCACTGTGACAGCCTGGCAGGGGGCTCTTAACACGCTCCAGGCACCAGGCTAGAGATACTCAAGCCATTCCGCAGGGAAGTCTCCCAACAGCCCATCAGGAGGCCAAGTCATTTCCTCATTGTACAGATGGGGAAACTGAGGCTGAGAGCCTCACCTGCATCACCAGCTAGAAAGAGGCTGAGCAGGCACTAGGACCCCTGTTTCTCTGACTTTGGATCATTCCAAACCACTGTCCTGCACTGCGGCCTCCTCGGGCCCAGGGGTCCTGGCCTCCCTGGGGCCTGCACCCTTCTGGCCTCCAGCCATCACTGAACTAAAGGGACAGGGTCACTCTGTCTGCCTGGGGCTGGGTATGGTGGCCGGGGAATGGCCAGCCGTGGGCCCTGTGGGCTCTCCCAGTACCAAGGACCAGCCTATCCCCCCACAGAGTGAGGTCTCTCTGGGCATCAGGACCAAAAGTTGTCAGAACTTTAGGGAAAAGAGGTCCCTCCCTCAGCATGGGGGAGCCCTTCTCAGGCAGGCCCCATGGGGTCTAAGAGGCACTGGGTTCAAATCCCGGCTCTGCCACTCTGCAGGGCACAGAGGGGGCAAGTCTCTTTGAGCCTCAGTTTCCTCATCAGTGAAATGAAGACAATAATTGCTCCTCCCCCAAGGAGTTGTGGGGAGGATTCAAGGAGATAGCTCAAGAGGAGAACAGAGGCCCCAGTAAGTGCTCATCACCGTGAGCTGTTCCTGCTGATGTCACCCCACTGAGAGCCCCTTGGGGCCCTTCGCCTCTGCCCACTCTGATCTCCCCCCAGGCATGCCCTACTCGCTCTGACTCCGCTGTTCCTCTGGAATGCCTTTCTCCACCCCATCTCGTCCCACGGCAGTCAGCCAGCCAGGTGGGGATCCAGGACCCAGCCCCATCTCTCCTCCCGTGATTCCTCTTCAGTAGAGCTAGTAGCTGTTGAGATCTGAGAAGGTGCAGGGCACTCCAGGTGCAGCCTCAGCGAACTTGTCTGACACCACCATGAAATGTCAGCTGCCACCCCACTTCACAGGTGAGGAAACCGAGGCTCCAATGGCAGTGCCTCTCCGAGGTCACCAGGGCTCTCTCGCTCATCCCCACTGAGCAGGGCCCCTCCATCGCAGAGGCTGAATGTGCTGGATATGTGGGCTGGGGCTGGCACAGTGCCTGAGGCAGCCATCACTCCTGGAAGACCCTGAGGTGTGCTTTGGGCACAATGACCTTCTCCAAAGCGTCCAGCCCCGTGCTCTGACCTTCTGGCACCTTCTATGACACCTCCACTGTGTCTTGTCAAAGTCACTTCTGCTCACACAAGCTCAAGTGGGTCCTGCTGTTGCAACTGAGAACTCCCCCTGGAGGGGGCATGTTCAAGGAGGTCCCTGTGACTCACTGCACTGCCCTAGATGTGCTTTCCCTACTGAGGATGGGGCTCTCTGCTTGGAGGGAGAGGGAGCAGGCAGGAGTGTCCAGACCCTCATCATCATCAGTCCTGGATGGCAGGCCAGGCTGCTCAGCTCAGGTGTGTTAGGGAGCAGGAGGGGCATGGGCAAGGCCAAAGCGAAGTCAGGTGTGGTAGGGGCGGGGCCAGGGGTGAGGGGAGTGGTAGGGACAGAAGCAACAGGAGCTGGGCCTTCCAGCTGGGCAGGTCACCCCAGGAACCTTCATCCCCTGCATCCTAGCTGCTCCTCCTTCTCCCTCCCTCCCTCAGGTCTCTGCTTCAGGGTCTCTGGACTCCCTGTTCCCAAATAAGATCACAGGGTAGAAGGAGACCTTGGGTGTCAGAGACTGTGACCAAACCTTAACATCATGTTTACATTATGAGCCAGAATCTCCACCTCTAGTGATCGGTCCTAAAGAAGTAGAGATTTATGGATGCAGGTGTCCCTTTCAGCACGCTGACGGGAGTGAAAAATCAGAAATGATCCGTGTTGCCCAGCAGAGGCTCTTAGGAAATTCTGAGGCCGATGCAGAGGAGGAAGAGGATTGACTGGCCAGGGTCCAGCCCTGGGGAAATCAGGTTCCAGAAGAGCACACTCCCTGAAGTCCTTCCCACACGATAGCCGCAAGTGCACACTCACACACATTTGCACATAGACATACCCATGTGCATACAGATGCACATAGCTGAATGGGCACATGCACACACGTGCACACACACGTGCATACAAAGACAAAAGACTGAAACGGTAAACACTGCCTATTAAGGGCACTCCTCAGTTTCCACTTAATTCTTAATTCCCTTAGAATTCATTCTTTTATTCTAATAAACGTTCATTGTCTTTGTAATAAAAACCTTTACAAAGAAAAACTAAATAATGTACGTCAGTCCAAAGATGAGTGATAAATGGATAACATTAACCATGTGATTTTAATCTTGTTAGAATTATAAGAGGAATAGAGGCATATTCTATCAAGTTGAAATACCACGCAGGCCCCTAAAGGAGAAGAGAAGTGAGTGGCAATTCCCATCCCCAGTGGTGAACCCCATGGAAGATTTGGTGCATATCTCTCTGGCTCTGTCTCTCTCTTTCTGTCTGTCTGTCTCTGTCTCTCTCTCACACACAGATTCATTTTCATAGATGCGTGTCTCCCGGCTGATATCACGTATACGTGGTCTTACAGATGGGACGGATGGATCCCATCGCCTCGCCATGGACAGTAGCATTCCTTCCAATTGCTTGCTATTGCAACCAGTGCTGTGATGAATAGTCTGGAAAATACATCTTTGAAAAGTTGGGCAGGAATTTCTGTGGGATGAAGTCTTGGGATCAGCACCGCCAGCACAGGCGTGCCCCTGGGGACAACGATGGGTCCTGCAGGCTGGTCTCCAGAGAGGAGTGTCCATTCATACGTGTCACTAGGGGTCTACTGGGGCCTCTGCTTCCTCACATTGTCACCAGGGCTTGTCATCACCACACTGGAACCTTGCCCGTCAGATGGGGCCCAGTGCCCTCTCCACAGTGTCTCCATGTGCGCATCTCCTCCTCGGGGAGCTCGCGCATCTCTGACACGTGCTGCCTCTGTGTAGCGCCTCTCGTTGGTGTTGAATGTGTTTGCTCTTTATCTCTTTTTAAAACTCTGACTTTCGACCGTTTTTGTAGACCACAAGGATGCGTAACCTTTCCCTGGCCTTGTGTTATGAGGAATACATTCCGGTTTATGGTTTGTCTTTCCAGCTTTCAACTCTTTTCTTGTTTTTGTTTCTGCCGCACGAAGAGCAACGCATTTCGTGTGTGGCTTCTGGCTCTGGTGTTCCACTTAGAACAACAGTCTGTACCCCAAGATTGTGCACATATGTAGCAAAAGGGCTTTCTTGGATACATGAAATCTAGACTCATCTGGGATTTTCCTATTAAATTAGAGAAATTCTATTTCAAATAAAAACAGAAAAGGAAAACCTATCAGGCCTTGTGAAAATGAGTGGGCAGATACAAATGTCCACCTACGGCATGATTTCACTTATAGGAAACATCCAGAACAGATTAAAAATAAAAAAAACCGTGACAGATAACAGATTAGGGGTTGCCAGGGCCTGAGGGAGAAATGAGGAGTGAGTGCTTTTAGAACAGGGTTTCCTTTTGGAGAATGAAATATTCTGAACCCAGACAACGGTGATGGATGCACAGCATTGTGAATGTACTTGATGCTCATGAGGTGTACAATTTAAAATGAAAAACAATAAATTGTTAAAAGATGAAAGTTAAATTTATTTTAAATATTCAAGATATAAACAATAAAAACAAAGCAATGAAAGGAACCAGGAAGGAAACAAATACAATAAACAGGGTAGGGAAGGATATTTGTGGTAAGGGAGCAGGTGGAACAGGTGGGACTGGAGGTGCTAATGAGGGAGGTTCCCGAGCCAGCTCTCCCAGGGCGCAGAGATTGGCCTCAGCTGCCTCCCTGTATCCTGCAGGCGCCTGTGCAGGGGATGGCTCTCCCTGCACGGAGGCTGTGGCCTCAGCTGCCTCCCAGTGTCCTGCAGGAGCCTGTGCAGGGGATGGCTCTCCCTGCACAGAGTCTGGGGCCTCAGCTGCATCAATGTTTCCTGCAGGTGCCTGTGCAGGGGACGGCTCTCCCTGCACGGAGGCTGGGACCTCAGCTGCCTCCTGATCTGCTGGAGCCTGTGCAGGGGATGGTTCTCCCTGCACAGAGGCTGAGGCCTCAGCTGCCTCCTGGTGTCCTGCAGGGGCCTCTGCAGAGGATGGCTCTCCCTGCACGGAGTATGGGGCCTCAGCTGCCTCTCGTTCTCCTGCAGGAACCTGTGCAGGGCATGGCTCTCCATGCACAGAGGCTGTGCCCTCAGCTGCCTCCTCTTCTCCTGCAGGAGCCTGTTCAGGGGATGGCTCTCCCTGCACAAAGGCAGGGGCCTCAGCAGCCTCCCTGTCTCCTGCAGGAGCCTGTGCAGGGGATGGCTCTCCCTGCACAGAGCCTGGTGCCTCAGCTGCCTCCCTGTATCCTACAGGAGACTGTGCGGGGGATGGCTCTCCCTGCACAGAGGCTGAGGCCTCAGGTGACTCCTGGTGTCCTGCTGGAGCCTGTGCAGGGGATGGCGCTCCCTGCATGGACGCTGGGGCCTCAGCTGCCTCCTGGTCTGCTGCAGGACATGGTGGATATAATTTTTCTCCCGGGATTGAAGCTGGGTCATCTGGTGGCTCTGAAGGTTTTATCACTGTCACTGCAGACCCTCTCCCGGTAGCTGCTGATTCAGTCCTGTGGGACACCGGCGCTCGATCGGGGAGATGGATGGAATATCCCCTTCCACCAGTTCCACGCTGTCTCCTGTCTGGAGCTCTGCAAAGACAGTGACTGGCTCTGTCCCAGATCAGGCACACACCTGTGTCTGCACAGTATTCCACCCCTGAGGAAAGACCTACACCTCAGGGGCTTGGGATAAACCTCAGGCAGAAGGGTGCCATCCCCTCACTCCACATCCCACCCAGCCGGCCTTGACCTGGGCTTTGAATCTGACCGACACCCCCCAGGCTTCTAAAACCTCACCGACTGCTCCTGCTCACGGTGGTCTACCCACATGAACCCGCCCTTCCAGGTACACATGGGGAGGTGATGTAGGGCTGCCCAGATGGGACCATAGTGGTAGCCTGGTTTGGAATGGCCTTCCCTGGGCCTCCCGGTGTTACCTTTCCGTCCCTCCGGGTAAACGGCAAGAGCTGTCGGCCGTGAGAGGGGCACCAGCATCTGCATGGGTGTTTGGGGGCTTTCCTGGGGCTCCGGCCCCTGGTCATTGGGAAGCAGCAACTAAACATGTTGCTCCTTCTAGACAAGTGCTAGACAAGTGAGCTTGCTTGGGGGCTGTGTTTAGGATGTGTGTGACTAGTTACCAGGGTTTCCAAGTTCTGTTTGGCTCTGTGAGGTCACTCCCTGGGATCCCCTTACCTAAGCTTCCTCCTCACACAAGACCTTCCTAAGGGCCCCCCGGGTTGCTGACTGCTCACTCTCCATCTCCGTACCCTGTCCAGACACAGTCACACCAACACAGTCCACCCCACAGCCTCTGGGGAGGTCTGGACGCAACCGGGGCCCCAGCTTTGAGGACACAGAGTTGAATTCAGTCCCGCTCCTGCTTCTTGCCAGTGATGTCACCCTGGACAACCCTGCGTCTCTCACTGCCTCCCCTCTCAGGGTCTCTCCTCTGTTCATGTCCCTCTCTGTGTAGTGGGGGTCATTCTAGCATCTACTTCCTAGGGATGTCATCAGGTGTATAGACCTAGAGATCCCTTCAGAATCTGTGAATCCCGTGGGCTGCTCCCACACGTAGCTCCTGCACAGACTTGGCAGTGCCAGGATTACAGAAAGGGCTGGCTGTAGCAGAGAATACAACGCAAAGAGGCTTGGGTCTGCTGGGCGTCTGGGAGAGGCACTTCCCCTCTTGCCTGTTTCCCAGTGTCCCTACGGAGGGTTGAAATGAAATGACGTTCAGACATCATCTCCTTCGGGCTCGCAACCCTCCAGGGCCTCCTATTATATTTAGACTCAGGTCCAAGTGCCTGAGTGGCTGTCATCTCAGCGTATGTGGTGGGCAGCCCCCACAATGGCTCCCAGGGTTCCCACTTTCTAGGCACACATCCTATGTAATCCCCGCTCCTCAATGAGAATGGACTTTGCGGCTGGCTTCTAACCAATAGAATAGGGCCGAGTGATGGGTGGTCACTTCCACGGTCGGCTTAATGAAAAGTCTGTGACTTCTGCCTGGTTCTGTCTCTCCTGTGTTCATTCTATCTCTCTGTCTCTGTCTCTCTCTCTGTCTCTGTCTCCCTGTCTCTGTGTCTCTGGCTGTCTCTATCTCTCTTGCTCTCTCCCTGTCTCTCTGTCTTTCTCTTTGTCTCTCCTCTCTGTCTCCCTGTCTCTGTCTGAGTCTCCTCTCTTTGTCTCTCCTACCCATCTTTCTATCTCTGTGTGTCTCTGTCTCTCTTTCTCTCTCTCTTTCTGTCTCTCTGATCCACTATTCAGGAGAAGCCAGATCAGATATTATGAGCTTTCTTCCCTATGGCACCCCCTAATGCAAAGAACTGGCAGAGGGTCCAGGGCCACAGACAGAAAAGGCCTGAAACCCCCCATCCAAACTGAATCCTACCACTGCCCCGATACTCGTGAATGATCTCCGAGATGGCTCCTGCCTCTATCGAGCTTCAGTTGAGAACACAGCCCCAGCCTCCTGCTAGACCTTGATGGGGAGCCTCCCAGCTGACCTGAGCCTGGACCCTGGTACAGACACTGTCAGATGCTCAATGATAGGTCTCGTAAGTGCTAAGTGAGGCTAATGCTGTCACCCAGCGTAGACAGCTAGTACCTCCTTCCAAGCCTGGGTCTGGCCCTACCATCCTCTCTCCCTCACTTCTCTCCTCCTCAGCTCACTCTAGCCACACTGGCTCTTTTCTCACCTCCTCTCTTGTCAAATTCTCTTCTGCCTCCAAGTCTCTGTGCCTTTGAGCTTCCCCCCAGCACGCTGTTTGCAGACAGATGCAGGGCTGGTTCCTCTTGTCCTTCTGCTCAGGGCACAATTGTTCCCAGGGGGGCCCTTTACACCCACCTAGGGGCTCCAGGCCCTCCCTCCTCCAGCACCCTGCTTCATTGCCCTGTATCACCTGCTCTTTTTTTCGCATGGATTTGTTCATGATTTTGTCCCTTCTACCTCCAGGCTGTGAGCTCCTGGAGGACAGGGACCATGTGGGTGCTTTCAGCACTGCCCTCAGGACAAACACGGACCGTGCTCAGGGTGAGTGCTGGGGCCACAGTAGCTGACAGAATCATGAGAGGATCTCAGAGTCCCCTCCCGCCTCTCATCAGCTCCCATTGTGAACGTGGATGCCAGTAATGAAAGGTGCCTGTTGCTTTAGTCAGGGGAACACCCAGAACGAGCCCTGGGCGTCCCTTCCCTGCTCCACTTGCTCCATTGAGCACGAATGGACACAGGACACCACTGGTGGTCAGCCCTAGCCTTGCAGCCCTAAGCAGGAAAGCAGAAAGCAAAACACACACCTTTCTTTGTTTGGGGTCCTCAAGGTAGTTGTTCCACCAGGGCCGAGGGTGCAAAGGAGCAGGACCTGTGGGCTCCAGGAGGGACGTGAGGGACCTCAGAAGCCTCTCTTGCTCCCTGCTTTCCTTACACTGGCCCTGGCGTGTCCCGTTGACTCACAAGGCCTCCTCACCCCAGCCAGGCCAATGACTCCACCTCACTTCCAAAGGAGGACCCCGAGGCTCCGACACGGATGGCCTTGTCCCTGGTCCCCAGACAAGTCGACCAGTGCTCTGCCATGTTCTGCACTGCCTTACTGTTATTAGGGAGCCCCCTGGGTGCTGAGTGATTGCACCCCATTTTACAGATGACCAGTGGTCCCAGCATTCAAGGTCACTCTGCTCTAAGTGACCAAGTTCAGACGTGAACAGGGGACTAGATATCTTTGCTTTTCACCAGCTTTGAGCCCAGCATTGACCATCGAGGCCTTGTCGTGTGTTGGGGCTCCCCCAGCCAGGCGACCTCCTGAGTCCAAGCACTTTGGGCACCTTCTTCTCCCTGCTTGAATCCCAACACACCCTCTTGAGGTCAGAGTCACTGACCCCAATTTTCATGGAGGAAACTGAGTCTCCGAGAAGACACCGCATTACCTTGTCTGTCACAGGGCTGTGAGGTGACCCAGCTATGGGTTTGACCCCAGGTCAATCTGACCCTACAGGCTCTGCTAGCACAGGAGCCTGAGGAGGTGGCCTGTGAGCCCAGCACAGAGGTGAGTCCATCCTGGATGGGGGCTCGGGGGAGGGGCACTGCAGGCTAGGAGCTCTGAAGGGGGCAGGGGCTTGGCAGGGTCCTTGGGGAGGAAGGCTCTAGGGAGGGTGGGGTGCGGTGAGGGGTACACTCTGGGCACGGTGTCTGGACCAGATCACACAGGGCTGTGACTCAGGCAAGGAGTCGGGCCTCACTACAGGTTGGTTGGACGTGAACGAGCAGTCTCATCAGAGCCTCTGGCAGTTAGATCCTAGATTTGGAGGGAGCTTGGTGTGGGCACCTTATCCACGTCCACCCAAGCCCTGTGGCTGAACAGCACTAGGGACTGAGGAGAAGGTGCCCTTGGCAATATCGAGTCCCTCCTCTTCATGTGAGGCTGGGTTGAGCTGGCTCCATGCCTGACCTCACCCCCTTGGTGACGGTGGGCTTCTTCAGGTCAAAGTCATACTAGGCTTCGGGTTCATTGCATTGAACACATTGGCATCCTCAGGGGTATTCAGCATGGGGGGGTGGGGCCAAAGGAGGGTTGGCTGTGCTCAGGACAGCCATACCAGGGACAGGGAAATGCACAGAGACAGGAAGCAGATCAGTGCTTCTCAGGGTGTGGGGAAGTGGATATGGGGGCATGGCTGCTTCATGGGTACAGGGGTTCTGGTGGGGTGAAGCAATGATCTGGAACTAGATAATGGTGACGGTACACAGCATAGAAGATGTAGTTAATGGCCGGCCCTGAATTGTACAACTTTAAGTGATGAAAACATTACACTTTATTGAATCTAAATTTGAACACATAAAACATAAAAAATCATAAAACATAGAAAAGGGAAAAGACATCCTGCCCTCACAGGCAAGGTGAAGGACAGCTCTAGGGTAGAGCTGGAGCCGGCTGGGCCTTAGTTGCTGACGATGAGGGTGGTGCTGCAGCTGCTCTAGCGCTGGAGCCACTGCTGTGGCTGATGCTAGAGATACCACCAGCTCTGGCTGTGCCACTGGCCCAGGAGCTGGACTTGATCTGGGGCTGGAGCTCGGACTGTCTCAGGCGATGGTGCCTGACCTGCTTCTAGAATTGGCTCCGGTCCTGAGACTGACTCTAGCTCTGCATTGTTGACAGATTTGGTGCGGGAGCCAGTGATGGAAATGGCTGCTGCTCTGGAGCTGGTCAAGTGTGGGAGCTGGAGGAGCTCTAGTTCTGGAGCTGGCCGCAACTGAGCTCTAGAGCTGGCACCAGAGCTCTCACTAGTCCACAGCTGGAGCAGGATCTGGTGCCATGTGGCTCTAACTTTGTAGGTTGAGGTAACTCTGGCTCTGCTGCTGGTGACCGAGCCTTCTCTAGCGCCACAGCTGGTAAACAACGTGTCCTGACCTTTAGATGGGGTCAGTGACATCACCAACCCATCATGAGCTGTCCATCAGATGGTGGGAGCACTCCAGCAAATAGGATCTATTACATTAGTGTTATTTCATCTCAGTTCCAGTTACATATTTATTTTAAATATACTTAGAAGGAGAATAGGATAACAGAAACCATTACTCTTTGCTGAGATTTAACAGAGCACACCTTATTGATGTCGTTTTTTAAGAAATATTACACAGTGGAAGACATCATTCTCCTTCCTCTCTCTTTCCTCCCCAGAGGTAAGTACCGTCTTGACGTTAATATATGTATTTTGTACACATTGTCTTTTGCAAAAAGACAATCGTCCCAAATTTGCTGAGGTTTTTGTTATAAGTGGCCATCAAAGATATGCGTCCTAGTGGATACTGTTAAAAACTCTGTCCTTTCAAAGTAAAGACAACAGTTCAACAGTTAGTTGAGAAGCTACCTGCTTTGTAGATATGGTTTTTAAAAGAGAGGTTTGAAAATATCTCCATTATGTTATCATTGACCCTCCTTATTTGGAAGAGTTATGTTCTGTCAATTCTTTGCTGACACTGCATGAGCAAGAATGAACCAGTGCTCCCAGGGGAAGGACAAGGTGAGGTTTCCGCAGCCTCTGGTCGTGACATGTTTGGGAACCTCTCAATGCACAACCTTGTCTTATGTGTGTCTCTTGAAAGACACCTTATTTCATATAGATTGTTGATTCATTAGTTGAACTCTCGGCCAACAGCACTATCTGTAACTCATGCCTGAAGGAAGCTCATCTAACACAAGCATTTTCTACGAAAGGCCCATGACAGGCTCCTTGTGCTTAGGAACACTACACAACACTTCAGCGTTTGAGGGCCATTCTAAAGAGCTAAAGCACCAAGGAGAAGCACAAAAGGTGAGAAACGTAGCATTCCATAGATTAGAAAAAGGACATTTGTTGACGTGAGAATTAAAACAAGAGTTTTAATACTGTAATAGCAAAAACTGGAAACAACCCAAATGTGCACCAAAAGAAGAACAGTCAAAGGAGATGTCGTTTACTCATACTAACATGTAACAGTGAAAAAGAATGGCATAGGTCCAAGCAAATTGTTACAAAAATATCTCCAATGTAGTTTTGAGTGAAAAGAGGAGGTTGCAGAACCAGGTCCATGCCTCACAGGAACAGGTCTGCCTGAGGTTTGATCTCCAAGCAGCTCTATCCAGCCTAATGCCAACTGCTGTGAAAAAGGAAACAAAAATTCTGTTTCTGGAATGTGCTATTTGCCTAAAGAAAATCTTGCAAGCATGTGGCTGGTAGGTTCATCTAAAAGGACAGAGAGCTGAGACTTTGCTGAGCTTACAGAATAGGATTTACGAGTTCTTTCATTCCCTGATTCCTAAGGAATATTTTTAAGTAAATGTCTGCTTGTGTGACAACATTTCACGTGAGACTCGCTTGCATTATAACCTGGTAATGAGGTTGTGGGCCTTAGCTAACCATTACCAAGGCAAAGTTTTGCTGGCTCTCCTCTCTACCAAAAGCAACCTAAAGTTGGGCAGGACTATTTTGGTGTATCTGGTGTTATTTGGGCTGGTTTGCAGCACACACCCCCAAGAAGTCTCTCACCTCTGGGCCTCTGTACTTGAGGTAGCCTCTGCCTAGAACCTCTACCCAGGATGTGTAAATGGCTCACTCTTCATTTATCATGGCTTGGCTCAAATGTCCTCTGAGAGGTGGACACCAAGACAGGATTAAACGGGCAAGGATTTTATGAGGGGAAATGCTTCTGTAACAGAAAATGGGGTGGGGGAGCCTGGCAAAGTGGGAGAGCCATCAGGCCATGATGCAAGTCTGACTCTAAATGAGGGGGAGATAGAGGGAAGGATGGGTCCAAGTGTCCTACACTGCTGTATAGTCTAAGGAAGGCTTAGGAATGCCACTGGGGAGTCCTTGAGCACAAGCAGATCAGCAGAGGAGTCCATGCCTCCCAGGAACAGGTCTGCCTGAGTGTCTATCCCTGCCTCACTCACTGATTCAGAGCAGTCCAAGGGAAGCACGACCTCAGTGCAAACAGAGGATAGATCTCATAGCCCAGCAGACTACTGACTTCATAGCTTTGGTTAATTACGTTTGCTGCAGGTGGAGGCCTTCGAGGAGCAGTCTCCTGGATACCATATCTTATCAGTCAGTTTTCCCTGATCACTCTCTGCAAAACAGCCCCACAGAACAGTAAAACATCCACCACATTTCACCAGGAAACAGTAAAAACACATTTCAGACTGGATACAAGGCACATTCCAGGACAACAAGGTAATCTGAACTGGTGTTGGGAGTAGATTAAAACTGGATTACTTCTAGGGATCAAGCAATATCAAGAGAAAGAGAGAGAAGGAAGCAAGGGAGGGAAGACAGAGGGCGTTGGCCCTCAGCATTTGGGGCTAGTATTTGGGCATGCCCACCAGGGATCATAACCGGCTGCAAGACATCCTACAAGCCATAAAGTCAAAACACCTCATTCATTTTAAAAATATCATTTCATGTATTGACTTTTGTTTTAACCCGTCCCCTCATTTCAGACAGGAGATCCAGAAAAGGGAGACAACTAGTCAGTAGCCGAAGCAGGACTAGAAACAAGGGCCCCAGACTCCTGGTCATTCATTCAGGAGGACACCCCTTGTTCCTGGCCGCCTCCCAACCTGTAGGAGGACAACATTGGTGAGGACAACCTGAAGGAACTGAAGTACTTGCTTTCACAGAAGTTCAAAGGAGGTGCTTGAGCTGGATCTTAGAAGATGACTAGGAGTTTGCCAGACATCTGAAGGGCATTGGAGGCAGTGCGTGCAAAGTAGGGAGGCCTGAAACAGCGCTGGGATCAGAAGGCACAAGTGGAGCCCTCTGCTCAAGTGGATGAAGCGCTGAGGAGTGAGGTGAGCCAGGGAGGAGGATGCACTGTGGAAGACAGTGGGGAATGCCTGCAGGGGTTTTGGCAGCGAATGCCAATAGGAAGAGCTACCCTCTAGCTCACTGTGGCTGGAGCAGGGACTGAGTTGCCTAGTAGCTGATGAGGGTGGGGAACGCCCACGACAAGGCCAGGGAAGAGATGACAACGGACAGTGGCAAAGGGACTACACAGGGCAGGGGAAGGACTTACCTGGAGATGCGCGGAGGGCGCCACCCCTCCAGCGTTTCCCAGGCTGATGCCAAGAAGCAAAGGACCTGGCGACAGGAAAGCGCCCTGCGCCCTGAGGAGCCGGGCAGATGCTCGGGAAACGTGTGCTCCGCGGGAAGGGGACGGCGCTCAGGCGGAGCTGGAGCTCAGAGGAAGGTCGCGCACCAGGTGGCAGGGCCAGGACCTGGGCCCCATCCACCACCCTGAGGATCGCAGGTCCCCGGCTCCGCCCAGCCCAGCCCCCCTGGATGCGCCACTGGGGTCCCTCAGCACCTCTGCCTTCAGCCAATAGGAAACCTGGAGGCGGGCGCATTCGCCAGGGTGTGGGGTCAAGGGTCACACAAATTGGCCTCGCTGGGTGGCCTGGAGGGGTGAAGCGGCGATGGCGCCGGCGGCGAGGGCCCGGCTGGGGCGCCGGCTGGGCTGCCCCGGGGGCGGGGCGAGGGCTCTGAACGGCGGCCGTGTGCTCACCGAGTCGGCAGGAGGCGGCGGAGGCCGGGGGCGCGCCTGTGGGCCTGTAGGTTGGCGAGCGCGCGGCCGGCGCCGACCGCATCCTCGTGGGGGGCTGCAGCTTTTCGGGGCGCAGGGCGCCCCCCCTTCGTGCTGCCCAGCTCCGGGCGGAGCCCCGCGCCAGCTCGCGTCCGCGCCGCCGGGTCGAGCCGCTGCCATCCCTCCTGGAGCTGGAGCGGAAGGAGCGGGCGGCCCCTCCCTCGGCGCGTTCCGGCCACTGCCGCCGCTGCTCCTCCCCGTGCCCTCGGCCTCTTGAGAAGCTGCCACGCTGGAGGGTGAGACTCCGGGAGGGCACCCCTCGAGCGGCCACAGGCACAGGAGGGGGAGGCGACAGGGGCGCTGCCTGCCTTGATGGAGGCGCGGAAACGGCGGGGTTGTGGCGGCCCGTGGGAGCCACACCTCCCCGGCGGGTCGGGGTTGTCCCCACATATCAGGGAGCAGAGGGAGGCTCAGACCCCACAGCTGGTAGGGGGAGGTACAGTGGGATCAGCACTCGGGCGGTTGGCCCCGGAAGTTCTGATGTTAGGACAGACGGCTGCAAAAGCTCTGGGACCTTGCGGGCCGGCTGGAGTCGGTGGGCCAGAGGGAAAGGAAGCGTTAACTGGAGCAGGTACAGGGATGAGCGAGGAGGAGCGGAGGTCCGCACACACTAGGGTGTTTGCACAGGAGGCGTCTGCCTTGACTCAGGTTTGAAAAGATGGCAGCAGAGGGCGACCTACGGCAGCTTCTCTTGGAGCCAACAGTCAGAAGAGCAAAACGAGGTGCTTGGGATAGGTTCTTGTTGGGGATGCTTGTGGGAATCTCGATGCGGGATGAAAAAGCAGCAGATTGGACCAGTGTGGCTTCTGACTTGTCTGTCAAGGGTAACAAGTGATCTTGAACTGAAAAGGGGAGATCAAGAGAAACGGGGCATTGAAGCTCCAGAGGAATGACAAGTTGCGTTGTTTTTTCCTTAATATTGAGTTGTAAGAGTTATTTATGTGTGCTGGATAGAGGTCCTTTATCATATACATGATATGTGCGGATATTTTCTGCCAGCCCACGGCTTTTCTTTTGATTTTCTTAAGTGTCCTTTGAAGAGACAAATATTTAAATTTTAATGAAATTCAGTTGATCAGTTTTTCTGCTGTGGATTGTGTTTTTGGTATGTGTAAGAAGTCTTTGCCTAACCCAAGATCACAAAGATAGTTTTCCTATATTTTCTTGTAGGAGCGTCATAGTTTTAGTTCTTCTGTTTAGGTCTATGAGCCAGCCATTTGACCTGGTATTTGTGTATGGTGTGGGGTAGGGGCCTTTTTCCATGTGGATATCCCATTGTCCTAGGATCATTAGTTGAAAGACTATCCTTTCCTTATTGAATTGTTTGGCACCTTTGTCCAAGTCAGTTGCCTGTAAACAGTCAGGGTTTATTTCTGAACTGTCAGTTCTGTTCCGTTGATCTATATGTCTAACCGTATGCTAAAATTATGCTCTTTTGATTACTGTAGCTTTATAATAAATTTTGAAATTGGGAAATGTAAGTCCTCCAGCTTGTTCTTGTTTTTAAAAATTGTTTTGTCTATTCTGAGTCTTTTGATTTTCCACATAAATGTTAGGATTAGCTTGTCAGTTTTTGCAGAAGTACTTGCTGGGATTTTGGTAGGGATTATGTTGAATTTGTAGATTGATTTGGGCACAAATGCCCTCTAACATTCTTTTGTCTTCCAATCCATGAACGTAGAATCTCTCATTTAAGTAGGTCTTTAATTTCTCTCAAGTATGTTTTGTAGTTTTCAGTATACAACTCTTGCATTTCTTTTGTTACAGTTATTCCTAAGCATTTTATCCTTTTTGATGGTATTTTGAATAGAATTGTATTCTCAACTTAATTCTTGGAGCTTTCCTTGCTAGTATATAGAAATACCTTTGGTTTTTGTACATTGACCTTCTATCTTTTGACTTTGCTGAACTTGTATATTAGTTTTATATGTTGTTGTGTATTCCTTAGGATTTTCTACATACAGGATGGTGTTGTCTGGTTGTCTGTGAATCAAGACAGTTTCACGTCTTCATTTCCAATTTGCATGGCTTTGTTTCTTTCTCTTGCCTAATTGCACTGGGTAGAGCCTTCAGTACAGTGTTGAATTGAAGTGTTGTCCGTGTTCTGTTCCTGATCTTAGGGAGACAGCATTCAGTCTTTGACCATTGCGGGTGATGCGAGCTGTAAGGTTTTCACAGATGTCTTTCCTCAAGTTGAGGAAGTTCCCTTCTTGTCCTACCTTATGTGGAGTTTCTTTTCTTTTTTAAAATCCTGAATAGGGACTAGATTCTGTCAAATGCTTTTTGTATATCTGTTGAGGTGATCATGTGATGTTTGTCCTTTATTCTGTGAGTAGGATATATTACGTTAGTTGATTGTTGGATGTTAAACCAGCTTGCATTCCTGGGAGAAATTCCTCTTGTTCTTGGACAATAATCCTTTTTCCACTGGGTTGGTTATGCTAACATCTTATTGAGGATTTTTTTCTTGTGATGTCTTTGACTGGTTTTGGTATCAGGATATTCCTGGCCTCATAGAATGAGTTTCTGGAAAAGTTTGTGAAGAATTGGTGTTATTCCTTAGGTAAATGTTGGGTTAATTTACCAGTGAAGTAAGTTATCTGGGTCTGGACTTTCCTTGGTAAGAAGAGCTTGTTTTATTACTAATTTAATTTTTTTAAGCTTGTTATAGGCACATTAAAATTTTCGATTTCTTCTTGAGTCAGCTTGGGTAATTTGTGTCTTCCTAGGAATGTGTTTTTTCTTGTTAGTTATCTAATTTGTTGGCATAAAGTTGTTTCTAGTATTCACTTCTGATCTCCCACAGTTCTGTACGTTGGTAGTAATCTTCTTTCTTTAGTTCCCGATTTTGGTAATTTGTATTTTCTCTTTTGTCCTTTGTCAGTCTAGCTAAAGAATTGTCAACTTTATTAATGTTTCGAGAGAGCCAAATTTTTGTTGAATTGATTTTCACTATTGATTTTCTGTTTTCTGTTTGATTGATTTCTAGTTGTATTTTTAGTATTTCCCTTCTTTGCTTGCTTTCGGTTTAGTTTGCTCTTTCTAGTTTCTTAAGGTGGAAGGTTTGGCTATTGTCGAGGTCTTTTTTCTTTTGTCATGTAGGTATTGAAAGCTACATTACAAGCTTTAAACTAAAGTTTAAAGCTAAAATTATAATTTTGTCTCTAGGCACTATTTAGCTACAGCCCATAAATTCGGATATGTTGTATTTCTTCTGTCTTCATTTACCTTCAAGTAGTTTTCAGTTTTCTTTGGAATTTCTTCTTTGACCCTGGAGTCATTTAGAAGTGTTTACTTTCCAAATATTGATGGTTTTCCTAATTTCTTTATTTGTGGATTTCCAATTTCATTCTGTTGTGGTTAGAGAACATACTTTAATTTCAGTCCTTTTAAATGTATTGAGACTTTCTTTTTTCGCCTAGAATATGGTCTATCCTGGAGAATGTTCCCTGTGTGTTCTAAAAGGATGTGTATTCTGCTGTTGTTTGGGTGCAGTGTTCTAGAGATGTCAGGTCAAGTTGGTTGATAGTTTCTGGGTTAATCTATATTGTTTGCTCCTACTATTATGCACCACCCAGGCAGCTTTAATGTTCGTTATTAGCCTCTCATTGTTTTCAACAGACACTCCAGGAGGAAAGGCTGTTTGTTTTGGGTGATATCTGCATCAGGTCAGAAAAATAGAGCCTTGTTAATGGGGTCTTGCAGGGCACTACCAGACAGATGAAACGCGAGTTCTCTGGGAGTGGGGCTTTGCAGTTGTTCCAATCCTTTTCTGCCTCCCCCCATGGCTGCCAGATTGCTGATTTCCACTGAAATTGTGAGCTGTTTGTGTTGAGGGCTCCTGCAGAGCTGAGGAGAGGTGGATGGGAATAGGTCAGATTAAAATGCGACCAAGCTTGCTGTTCTGACTGAGAGTCAGCTGCTTTCCTGGAGTAAACATCCCCCAGATTGCTTGAAGTCTTTGGTTCTTTGTCAGAGTTTTGAAAAGTGGATTCTGACAGTTTCCCAGTGTTTTTGTTGCTCCACTATTTTCACCGACATTGCTCAATCCATGTCCTTTGAATGTAGTTACGGATGTGGTCGGATCACATCTGCCATTTTGCTCTGTTTCTTTATGTCATTTTTTTCTCTCTGCTCTTCCTTTGAGGCCCTCTTTTGTGGTTAATAGTTATTTTTCTAGCGGACTTTTTAAATTCCTTTGTTTGGTGTTTTACTATATTTTGTTTGTTTTTTTAGTAGTTGCTCTTGGGATTAAAATATGTGTCCTAATTTATCACAATCTACTTCAGGTTAATAGTGACCTAATCCTGAGGAAACTAACTTTGTTTCAACATTGCTCCATTTCCTCCTCTCTCGTTTGTGTGGTTGTTGTGATCTATACCACAGCTTTCTACATTTGAAGCCCAGCAAAGCAATTTATAATTATGATTTTGTGCGATTGTCCTTTAAATCTCTTAAGTGATGAAGATAGACAAAATATATTTGTGCAGTGTTTTATATTTACCTTTATAATTACTTTGACTGATGTTCTTCATTTCTTCTTGTGATTGTTACTGACCATCTGCTGTCATTTCCTGTCAGCCTGAAGGACTTCTTTAGTTCTTGTTCAGACGCGTCTGCTCTCAGTGAATTCTGTCAGTCTTTGTTTGGTCATGTCTTTATTCCAGCTTCAATTTTTTTTAAAGTGTAATTTTGCTGGATATAGAATTAATGCTTGGTTGACAGTTTTTGTCTTTCAGACTTTGAATATGTCATTCTATTCGTTTCTGGTCTCCGTAGTTTCTGATGAGAAGTGAGCCGTGAATCTGATTGTTGTTGCCTTGTACCTGATGAGTCCATTTTCTTTGGGTGCTTTCCAGAGTTTGTTTTTTAACAGGTTAACTGTGTTTTGTTGAGCATCTTTGATCTTAGATTTATGTTTTTTCATAAAATTTGGTGGGTTTTCTGCCATTCTTTCTATAAGTGTTTTGTTCTACTTTCTTTCTCTCTTGCCCTTCTGAGACTCCCATTTCCTGACTGTTAATACAATTGATGTTGTGCCACAGGTCTCTGCAGCACCATTCGTTTTCTTTTTCAGTCTTTTTTTTCTCTATTTTTCAGAATGAATACTTTCTATTGCTATTTCTTCAAGTTCACTGATTCTTCTGCCATCTCAAATCTGCTGTTGAGCCTATATAGTGAATTCTTTATTTTGTTATTTTGCTTTACAACTTTAAAATTTCTATTTAGGATTTTTGTGTTTGTTTTTCTGTATTCAGCGTCCGTATTTGTCAAGTCATTGTCATCATGTATTCATATGGTTTTTTAACATGGTCTTAAAATAGTCTTTGAAAAACAGTTCATTGATATCTTTGATAAATCTCACATCTGGGTCAACTGCGTGTCAGTTTCTGTTGGCTGCTTTTTTCCCCCTGGTATATGTCACTCTTTCTTAATTCTTGTATTTTTTTTTTTTGTTAAAAACTGGAGTTTTTCATGATATATTATAACAATTTTGGATTCTGATATTTTTCATGCTGAGGATTTTTTCTTTTGTTTTGTTTTTTAATTTTTATGGACTTGATCTATAGCCTCAGCCTCCTGGGCTGTGCGTGGCCACTGATGTCTTTGCTCGGTTCCTCTTATTTTTTTAGCCTGACTTCCTGAGGGTTGCCCCCAGTCTGCATCCCTTTGTGGTCAGCCAATGATTTGGGCAGAGGTTGTGCTCAAACAACTTGAGCTTCTAAGGTTTCTACTCTCTACCTTTGATTGTCTGTAGGTTGGAACCACATCAAAGTTCAGCCTGTTCTCCAGTCTCCTCATCTTTACTTTCCACCGGTGCTCAGGTCTCATCTGTCCATTCGTGCAGTTTCTCAGAAAGCCGTGGATGTGGGCAGAGGCTTCTGTCGCTCTCTCTTTTCTAGCATTTTCCCATGAAATTTCTGGCTGGTCTGCCTCTCCTCTTGCCCCAATCACCATTGCAATCAGGCTCGTCGAGTTGTGCATTTTACTTGTTTGTTTCCTACTAGTTTGCTGATGGGCATGAGTTTGCACCCTCCAGTTTCAGCATCCAATGAAGGTCTGTGCATTCTGGCAACAAAGCTGAAGGTTTTCATGGCCAGCCCTGTCCTGTTCAAACTTCTGTGCTAACTGAGCTGGGGCAGAAGGAACAACACAAGACAGGAAGTCTGAAGTCTCCAGCTGTTCTTACCTGTAGTTCTCACAGTCTTCTGTGAATAATTCCTCAGTTTCTTTGTGTTTTATTGATTTCCCAGGCCGTGAAGTGGTGTTTTTTAAATAATTTTGTCCAGTTTTGCAGTTCTTTTTTGGTGAGAGCTTCACTAACTTCTTCACTCCACCATAGTTGGAAGTGCTCTGCTGGCACATTATTATAACACACATTACCGAATGCTGACTCTGTCAGGTGTTGTTCGAAGCCTTTTCCCATACTAGCAGATTTAATAACACAGTAGGTGCTCACCAAGTATTTGTTGAGTGTTGAATCAACAGCTACCACAAGCAATGAGAGAAAGCATAGGGTGCTGGGCATCCTCTGTGGACTCGCTTCTTTTCTATGTTTCCTGCCGTGTGGTCGGGGGCTGGCTCCTGCCTCCCCAGTGGGTCGTTTCTGTGGACCCAAGCCATTCCCAAAGGCCAGGGAACTGAGCTTTTTGACTCACACAGGGGTGCATGTGTATATGTTCCCTGTGAATGTGAGGAGAGAAAATATCACAGGGAAAAAGGAGGGATATGTCACTTTGGGATGACTTGATTAAACAAGTCACCAACACGTCAAATTTAAAGGAAATATTTAGCTAGCTTTCCTCAGGCCATGCTGCAAGTAAAAAGAAAATCTTTCTTTTGCTGAGGAAGAGTCACCCTGAGCTAACACATGTGCCAGTCATCCTCTATTTTGTATGTGGGTCGCAGCCCCTGCCTGGCCACCAAAAGTGGTGTAGGTTTGCATCCTGGAACCAAACCCAGGCCACCCTAGCAGAGCGCGCCGAACTCACTCACTGGGAACTAGTCCACATGGCCGGCACCCCCGCCAAGAAAATTCTTCACATTTGCTCGTTATTGGTCAGCTGGCTTTTCCTAAGGATTAGGTTTATATATAGTCTCTGAGATTGACTACAGAGGCCTGTGATAAACTGTAAACAGCCAAGGGACAGTGGGGCGTCATTTGGGTCACTGTAGAATTTGTTGTCCAGTTTGTTCGAGAGTGAACGTTGGGACATCAGGTGTAAGCTAGGACTATCCCTGGCCACCCGGGAAGGTGCTCACTCTGGGTTTTATGGGAAAGGAGCCGATTCTAAAGCCAGGCTGCCCTTGGCTTCAGCCCTACCAAATCCTCCGTTTCCTCATGTGGCCAGTGAAAGTGAGGATTGATAACATCACATCGCGTTTGGGTGAAACACCCAACAGAGTCACTGGGCTGTGAATGTGTCACTTTCGCTGTGGCTGTGGTATGAATGCTTCTTCATGGCAGGGCTTTGAGAATGTCACAGTGCAGTATCAGGGTCAAGAGGGTGCATTCTGGAATCAGACAGCCTCCACATCTTAGCCGCGTGACTGTATTAGACAAGTTACTTAATCTCTAGGAGCCTCGATTTTCTCCTCTATCGACTACTCCTCTTACTACCACCAGTAATGATAGTGAGTACGTGCCGTCGCTCTTACACATTAAGTCAAGTACTATTCACTGTAGGGGCTTTAGCTCTATTAACTCATTTAGTCCTGACAACAACCCAATAAGAGAGATATTGTTCTCAACTCCAGTTCACATAGAGGGAAACAGACACAGAGAGGTCAAGCAGTCTGTTTCAGATCACACAACTGGTCAGGGTCTACCAGCTGTAGACCCTCTGGTGTTGCCAAGATTCAAACTAAGGTAATGTTCAACTTTAGTGCTTTGCGAGACTGTGTCTTGGTGAATGGGGAGGATCTGATAACTAGATCCTTGGGTGAGTGTGAAGATGAAATGAGATAGTGCATCTCAAGCACTTAGCATGTAGCAAACATTCCATAAGTGTTGGTTGCTGTGTTAATAGTGTGTGTTCTTGGAATGGGTAAACAAGCTGCCATTTATTGCTGGAAAAACTGGACGTCCCAGATCAGTGAATGCTTTATGGGAACTTTTTTTCAGATTTCACCTGCCGCCTGTGGCCATGGATTCACACTGCTGTCCTCTAAAGCTAAGGATGGGACGAAAGTTTGGTAGATGGAACTCAACAGAGATTCTCAGTTTGGATTTCACAGGAGCCGAAAAGAGAAAATTGAGGCTCTCGCCTTGGCTTTTTCTGCTGTGATTTGCTGAGGAAGCTCCCTCTGATTTTCAAGAATCTGATGACATAAAGCAAACCGTAACAACAACATAGATGGAGTCTTGAAAGGCACATTGTTTGGAACTATCTGGACTAGATTATTTTCAGCCTGTTTGGTAAAGGTCCTTTGCTGATAAGTAGGGATGTTATTTTTTGGCCCCAGAGTGATGACCTTTGTTTCCTAGCTTGAGATATCCTGAGACACTCTACAGTGCCTAGAATGTGGTCTGGGCAAAAAATTCAATGAAAGCCTTAAGATGGAGGCTTTATTCCAGATATTTGAAATTGGATTATAAAATGTTAGAAATGATTTATGATATTTGCAAAAGTAGACACGAGTCAATCAATATGATGAGGACAATATGAAACATTTTTTAAAATAAAGGGGAATTACCCAGAAATACATACTGGACAAATCTTTCTTTTCATTTTTTTCCCTCTTCCCTCATTTGTATGCAAATGTCTGTTTATAGAATTTTGATCACAGTGTATATTTTGTTTTCTGCCTTTTTTCACTGAATTTCATATCAGAATCCTTTTACCCTTAGTATTGAAGTCTTTATTGGCTGTACGATGCCAAATGACATTTCTTTTTACCTTTTGTTAAGAATGATTGTAGACATATGCAAAAGTGGATGGAATAAGATAATGCACCGCATGGGCCATCACCAGCTTCCACC
The DNA here is from genome assembly GCF_020826845.1 of Diceros bicornis minor. Classification (NCBI taxonomy): domain Eukaryota; kingdom Metazoa; phylum Chordata; class Mammalia; order Perissodactyla; family Rhinocerotidae; genus Diceros; species Diceros bicornis. Next base: position 76,966,984 of record NC_080750.1, on the reverse strand, counting down.
ATCATCAGCTCATGACGATCTTGTTTTACACATTTCCCCCATGTTCTCCCTCAGCAAATTTAGAGCAAATCATAAGAAAATTGATTTCATTCATAAATATTTCAGTACATATCTAAAAACATAAGGACTGAAAAGAGTGGTAAGTATAGCATCACACCTAAAAATAATTAACAATGTAATCCCTTAATATCAAATAGTTTGTCAGTGTTCAAACTGACAGTTGTCTTATAAGTGTCAATAGATTTTTATTTTATTTTTAAAAATTTATTTGAATCAAAAGCTGGATAAGGTCTAGACATTGCAAGTGGTTGAGAAGACTTTTATAGTCTTTTAAGTCTGTTTGAATCTTTTATCCTTGAAATGCATTTAACGAAGAAATCTCATTGTTTATTCTATAGAATTTTCCAGTCTTCAGTTTGTTGAATGCATCCCTGTGGTGCTGGTTGACATGATCCTCTGTCCTCTGTATTTCCTGTCAATAGGTAGTTGGACCTAGAGCCAGTTTCCCTTTCAATGTTATATATTAACTTTTCCCAGGCCCTTAGGGGTCCATGCAGATAGTAATGGGGGATGTGAATCACTTGTCAGTATTTTAAAGTACTTCATATTTTCAGCTACTAATATGAGCTAACAACATTGTCCATTTTCTTTGATTTTGCCTAGAATCACATCATCTCATTGTGATAAACCAGTTATTTCATGCAGATCAAAAGCTCTGTCTGCAAATTATATCAGTCACTGATGAATATGGATGGGCAAGTATATTATTATAACATTCATAATGCCATTTATTTGGTGGATGAGATGTTTTTAAAGATGAGGATTATAGGAGAAGATAGGGGGTCATTAGTGAGGAGTATGTTGAGAACCAGTGCGTTTGCAGATCTTCTCCTCAACTCCAGACTCCACTGTAAATAGTCAAAAGTTCATTGTTTAAAACCTGTCAGAGGAATTCCATACATAGACCAATCTGGCCTCTCCAGTAGGATTATAAAGAAGAATAAGTTTCTGCTTTAATTCCTTTATTTTTTATTATTTATTTTTTGTGAGGAAGATCAGCCCTGAGCTAACATCCGATGCCGATCCTCCTCCTTTTTGCCGAGAAAGATCGGCCCTGAGCTAACATCTGTGCCCATCTTCCTTTACTTTATATGGGACGCCACCACAGCATGGCGTGACAAGTGGGGCGTCGGCGCACGCCCAGGATCCAAGCCAGCGAATCCCGGGCCGCCGAAGCACAGCGCGCACACTTAACCGCTTGCGCCACCTGGCCGGCCCCAAGTTTCTTCTTTAGAGTGACTTCTAGACAACATTTCATCTTACATGCTTATTTAAAAATTAAAATTTTCTATTTTGAATAGGTAACATATTTGCATAATTTAGAATCGTAATGGCGCCATAGAACATATGATGAAGAGTCTGCTTTCCACCTCTGTCCTCCCAGGATCATGATTTTTCTCCCTGTCGACAACCTGTGTTAACAGTTTCCTGTTTATCCTTCTGGAGAGATGTAATGCATGTGCGAGCAAATGCATCTACAAATGTATTCTTTTTGCTTCCTTTATTAGAAGTGGTGTCATATAACATGTGCTGTTTTTCACCATACTGAGAAATCCTAGTGGCTATTGCAGAAAGTGGCTATTGCTTTTACTTTCCTGAAAAATTCAAATGGTGTGAAATGACATGTGAAGAGCTTTCTTTAATAAGACTAAGGATGCTTTTCAGTAACCCCATGTGTCATGGAGGCAGTGTGGTGCAGTGGGTTGGACTTGGGGGCCAGGGTTCTGGTCCTTGCTGTGCCACTAACTTATGTGGCTTGAGTAAGTCATTCCGATCTCACTGTGTAACAATGTAGGGGTGGGGCAGTGTCATCTCTCATGTTAGAAGTGCTCTGACTCTGCGTCAGTGCACTCGCCCTGGTTGTGTTTGTTTCAGCGAGGGGAGACGCGTGTGTTTTGGAGCTCTCACCTGTCCCACTGCCTCTGGACAGACCTCAGGAGACACAGGTGCTACAGGTCTCCTTTGGCAGCGCCCACTGTCGTCCTGACAAGACGGTGAAGGACGTGAATTGACCTGTTCAAGATTGATGGATGGTGGGGGGACCACTTTCTTGCCATAGGGCCTGAAGTGGCCCATTTGATTGACCCACATCTGATTGTGAGGCTGTTGGAATTTCCCGAGCAAATCAGGAGCATGGCTCAAGAGACTATGTTGGGCAGACTTGGCTGACTCTTTTCTGTTCTCTGCTCTCTGTGGTTCTTGGGAAATCTGAGGTATATGTAAACATGACAGTGCACACCAGGCAGCCTCATCAACGCCTGCCTTTGTTGTGAAGTCACTGAGCTGGGCTACGTGTGTAAACGGCTTTTCCCTTGTACTGAGAGAAGCCTGTTTGCTAACACTTCCTCCAAGACGCGGGGCTTTCAGAGTCCAGGCTCCTGGGTAACCCCGACCGTCTCCAAAAAAGTGGTTATTCCAGGGAAGGCCAACTTGATGAAATTCATCACATTTCATTTTCTGGCTAGGGTTCTTTGTAGGAAAAGCCGAAGGTGGTGTTTAGGAACTCTTTCCAGAGGGGACTTGGCCTTGAGGGCAACCTGGTGACAGGTGCAAGGAATGGGGTGTTATGAGCGGTTCGGGGGATTCGATTGGAGACGTAAAAGAAACTCCACTCCAAACAAATGGACTGAAGGTATATCTTATTATACAGAGGATAGTAAAGGCGGTAGTCCTCCAACAGATCAGAATAGGTCAAATAATAAGAGGGAAAAACACCAGCTCCATCAGAATGGGAAACCCCTGATCAGCTGAGATAGCGGCAGATTCGAATAGGTCATATAATAAGAGGGAAAAACATTGGCTCGATCAGAAATGGAAAAACATTGGCTCGACCAGATCGACTGAAGGGAAATGACACAAGGCAACCGGAAAGAGAAACACCAGGTTGACCGAAAAGAGAACACATCAGATCAATTACTTCACAATAAATCCATTACTCACAACATCCACGCCCCAGTACCGAGAGAGTCCTGTCAATCGACATGGGTGTGTGGGAATCACACGTCCTGGGCAAGGCGTCCCTTCCACAAGTGGAACTCTCACCAGGCCTCGCTTTCCAGCAGTTTATATAAGCAGTTACAGAGTTTACAGAGCAAGCATTCAGTGTTTCCATGCACAAAAGGTTATCAGTGGCGTACATGCACTGAGCACCCTGGCTGTTGTCGCAGCCCAGTAGTTGTGTACGTGCGTTGGTTTGTGGTTATCGTCCCAGCCCAGCACAGATGGTCAGTCAGGCCCAGGCTGTGGCGCCCGAGGGCCTTGAAATTTTTACACATTGTAACTATGTTCATGGGAGAAGGGCCAGTTCCCACCACTCAGAAAGCAGCTTTTATATTTCTTTTTGTGCTGGTGGCTGTAGGTCAATGGAGTGGCCAAACATGGCTGTACTCATGTCAAGACAAGGGGGTGCTGAGTCCTTTCACAGGAGGTGCTCGCCTCTCATGGAATTCCTGAGAGGCAGAACGAGGGCCCAGAGGAGAAGCAGAGGGAAAGTACAGGTGGCCCAGCCTGTTGCAGCATGTCTGGACCCCAGCATGCCTGGAGGTGTGCCTGCACTGGCTGGGAATATTGGAGAAGGAAACCCAGTGGCAGTTGGGTGAGCAGTTGGACTAGGACCACTTTCCAGACCCCCTTCCAGTCCTGACATTCTTGGGTTCCACACACCTGTAGAACTGATTTCATTGGTGGTGGTATTCTTTAGTCTTCAGCCTGGCAAACAGCTATTACGGACAATGTGGAAGGAAGGTGGTGGAAAATGAACCTTACAGGTGAGTTCCCACAAGGACTACCCCTCCCCAAGTTGTGTTGAGCATTAAACATCTCTGGAGTGATTACTGTGTGATAGAGTCACAGAGCAGTACCAAGCAAGGTTCCTCAGGCCTGAGAGGAGCAGTGAGCGCTCCACGGAGAGCTGTGGAGAGTGTTGTTCCATCTCAGGGGGAGCTCCGTGCATCAGCCTGGTGGGAGGGCAGGTGCATGAGCATTGATTGGGATGGCTAGACCTTCTTTGGATTCCTTCTTTATTTTTAGCCAAATTGATTAACTTCAAAAATTCCTCTGTTTCAGTTCTATTTCTGTTGGTCTTTAAAAAAATTTCCCTCTAGTTCCTCGCGTTATGCTGGTGGGTTTAAACACCAGTCTCAGCTCTGGCAGCATATTAAAATCACCAAGCGATTTAGTTTGTATTATTTTACCTTTGCACCTGTGTCTAACTCTGCCTTCTTTTTGACCTAGAGAGTTTCCCTAACAGTTACTATGTGTGTGTATGGGGCCGCCAGTGAGGAATGACAGAGGAGAGGCCAGAACCCCACAATGCTTACCGTGACCATATGTCTTGCTTCTCCCCAGATTGCCCTCAGCCATTAGCAGAAGTCACAAAGTCCATAGAACGCAGGCCTTCGATGGACAGGTGGTCCAGGTAAGAGGCGTGGGCTGAGAGCTACTCATTCTGCCCCTTAGGGCACTTTTGAAAGGGGGAAACTAGGGGGGGGTGATGGGAAATTTTTAGGCGGATTTTCTGAATTAATAAATTATTTTATACAAATGGTCGCCTGGCTACTGTAGGCCAGGATGTTCAGTACTGGAACATGGGGTACCAAGTTGAATAAGGTTTGGGGGGAAAACACTCTAGTGGGAGAGACAAGTTGAAAAAACTAGCTGTACCTGAGTGTGCCCAGGCTCTGTGTGTGTTTCAGGCTGGCTTTATCTTGTTCACCATTTATTCCCATGTTTGGGGCAGTTCCTGGCACATGGTAGATATCTATAATCAATACTTAAATACATAAATGAATGCATACCGAAAGTGCTATAAGAGTAGCAAAGGGGAGTCATTAAGTCTTCCGGGGATGGAATGGAAGGCACAGAAGGCATCGTGGAGGAGGTGACAGAGGAATTTACCAGATAGACCAGGAATGGGTGGTGGGAAAGGTTTCATGGCAGAGGGGAGGTGGCAGGTGGAGCCTTTAACTGCTGAGAGCATGTGGGGTGGCTGGAGTTTGGTATGCTTACAGGGGAGTGCTGTGGCATAGGCTGGAAGACAGGTGGAGAGTGAGCGATGCAGGGTTTTCTAGGGTTGGGGGAGGAGGTGATGAAGGCCACTTGGGAAGGCGTGGGGAGAAGGGACATGTGGAGAGACATGTAAGGAGGATTGACCAGATTTGGGGCTTGATAAGAGGTCCAGGGAGTGAGCTAGAGGGAATGGAGCCTGACTCCACTGGCAAATGAGTGGCTGCTGATGTTCTCAACCCGGATGGGGGAGTCCTAGAGGAGGAGGCTCGTGTTGAGTGGGAGACAGAAGCAAGGAGGAGGTAGAGAGTGAAATTGTTTTTAGTATGCAGTAGAGTATAGTGCGTCTTGCACAGACTTGAAAGTCCCATGGATGCGAATTCAAGTCCCTGCTTCCCCACATATTAACTGGATGACTTTGGGCAAGTTACCAACCTTCTCTGAGATTCAGTTTCTTCGTAGGTGTTCTTGGTTATTGACTTAGCACAGTGCCTGGCATAATAAGCATTTAGTAAACGGTGCTTTTCATTAGGCAGTTAGAAAAGCAGGTCTGGAACTCAGTAAAGTTGTTGGGAATGGAGATAGCAGTGTACAGGTGACAGAGAAAGCCTTGGAAACGGATGCAGCCTCCCAGGGGAGTGTGAAGAGGAGGAGAGAAGAGGGCAGAAGACAGACCTTGGAGAAGGATTCCAACACTGAAGGGTAAGGAGTAAGGCTGAGCTAGGGAGCAAGACTGGAAGCTATGGGAGAGGCAGAAGAGAGAGATGGGGAAGAGAAAGGCTTGTGGAGAAGGGAGTGGTTCTTCAGGGATGGACTGGGATGGAGGAGCTCTTGGGTCTTCTCCTTAGGACATCTGGCCCTTTCCTTTAGCAAGAGCCGCATCAGTGGAGGGGCAGGCAGAAACCAGGCTGCAGTGGAGTGAGAAAGAATAAGAAGTGGAGGTTGTGTGGGGCAGCCTGCCTGGACTTGGCCCCCTCAGGTTCAGGAGCAGTAGGGAATGCTCCCGTGCTTTGGGTCCTCTGAGCAGGACACTGGGCTGCCAAGGATTTCTTCTCATCAACCTTCCCTCTGTTTGTCTGATAGATCGCTTGTGGTCAGGACCATAGTCTGTTCCTAACGGATAAAGGAGAAGTCTATTCTGATGGATGGGGCCCAGCTGGGCAAACAGGTAGTGGACCTTACACCTCCTTGGGATGGTGCAGTCTGGAGCTGTGAGCAGTGGGGCTCTCATGGGTTCGAACCACCTGCCTTCATTTGACTCTTACCTCTCTTATCACTTCCTGGGGACACTGTTCTGTTTGTCCCTTCCCAGTTCCTTCATCCCCAGCTCCCATGGAAAGGAACCAATAAAGGATTGGGTGGAGGATTAGAGCCACCCCTCAGCAGAGGAGCTGTGAGCCTTTCTCTCAGCAGAGACAGGAAGCTGTGTGAGGCTTTCAAAGAGAAAACAAGTGTCCCCTAAAAGGAGCTTGATGTTCACTGATTTGAGAAGAATGTGATTAATGCAGGGAGGAATGATTGAGACATTTTCTCAAGCTTGTATATTTAACCTTTTTGTTTCTGATATTGGTCTGAAGAGAGGGCCATTAATATAAGACTAAATCTTGTAGAAATCCTCAGTAATCCTACCAGCAGATGAAATCATCTTTGTTCATTGTCTACTGTTTTCTTCCAATCCTCGTTCATATGTGCACATTTTTTCCCCCAAAGCCACAGTAGATAGTTGTATGTCATAGCTGCACATCCTTCTAGTTGCTGTATGTGGGACACGGCTTCAGCATGGCCGTAGAAACGGTGCGTCGGTGCGTGCCCAGGATCCGAACCCGGGCCGCCAGCAGCAGAGCGCGCACATTTAAGGGCTAAGCCACGGGGCCGGCCCTTTTTTTTGATGAGAAAGATTCGCCCTGAGTTACCATCCGATGCCAATCCCTCTCTTTTGTCTAACGAAGATTGCCCCTGGGCTAACATCTGTGCCCATCTTCCTCTACTCCACATGGGATGCCGCCACAGCATGGCTTGACAAGTGGTGCATCGGTGCACGCCCGGGATCAGTACCTGGGAGTCACAGGTCGCCGCAACGGAGCGTGCACACTTGACCGCTCCGCCACAGGGCCGGCCCCCATTTGTGCACATTAGTATACAGTAATCACAGCATAGGTGTGGTTTTATATGCTTGTTTTATCATTTATACTTACATAAAGCATTTTTCCATGGTGGTAATATTTTCACAGTTACAGTTTTTAATATTTGTATGATATAGCATCAATTTAATTTATCATAATTAATAATTAATTTAACCATTTTATTATAAAATTACATGAGCATTTCCCTGTTGTCAGGTGGCATACTTCTTTGGAGACGGAGTGCGGTGGCCGTTGGAGATATTATGACATTTATCTTGTGTGCATACGTGACTTTTTCTTTCGTTTGGATTATTGCTCTAGAATAAATCCCAGGAGTGTCAAAGGAGTAGGATATTTTTATTCTTGTCAGTATGTATTGTTAAATTGCTTTCCAGAAGTTTTATCAGTTGATACTGCCAGCAGCAGTGGGTAGAAGTACCACTTGAATTTTGTGGGTGAGGCATCGTGGGGGGGCTTAGCTGGGTCTTTGGCTCTGAGTCTCTCAAAGGCTGCAGTCATCGTAGGGTTCCACTGGGAAGGCTCTGCTTCCAGGAGCACACCGATGGTTGTTGGCAGGATGCAGGGGCCCCAATTCCTTGCTGGTAGTTGTCCAGCAAATGGTTGCTGGCCAAGCCTTCCTCGGTTCCTTGCCATGTAGGCTTCTCCATGTGGCAGCTCCCAACATGGCAGCTGGCTTCGTCAGAGTGACCAAATGAGAGGGTAAGACGGAGTGCCAGTGAGACAGAAGCCAGTGTCCTCTCATTTAATCTGGGCAGTGACCTCACCTTCACGTTTGCTGGCCTTCTGCTTGTGAGAAGCAAGTCACTAGGTCCAGCCCCCACACAAGGGAGTACACGTGGGTGTGAACAGCAGGAGACGGGGCTCACTAGGGGCCATTATAGAAGTAGCCTGCCACAACCATGATCTTGACTGTGGCCTGAGCCTCCCTCTGTCAGTGACAACAGTGATTTCTTTCCAGTGGCCCTTGCCAGAGCACAGTTAGGTAAAGAAGCTCTCTGCGAGCCAGGCAGCAGAGGCCAGGCCCCAGCTCTGCCAGCCTCGCTCACCTAGGTGTACACTTTCTGGGTCAGTAAACCCCTCTTTTCCTTTTGAGTCAACTTAGGGACCGTTGGTGTGCCGCGGTCTTCACCAAAGCACTTAGAATCTGTCTTTCCAAAGTTATCCCTCAGCAGAGGCACCAAGATCAAATCCTGCTGGAAAGCTAAGTTGGCCACACTTCGTCCTCCAGACCGCTGACCCTCCCATCTTTCACTCTCAGCAGAAGAACCTGCCTCCTGTTTCATAGGGGAAACAGATGCCGTCAGCTGAGAAAGCCCTCAGTTTCCCACTCGGACTCCTGCACACTTGCCTCTACCTGTCCCCGCCCTGGGTCCCTTCCCTTTACAGTGGTGGGGGAAGCGTGTCTCTTCCTGCTGAAGCTGATGATTCTCTCTGTGCCCTGGATCCCTTCTCCCCCCGTTCCTCAGAAGCCTCACTCCATCTGCTGGGCCTTCTTCCCCACAACTTCAGCCTCTCCCTCTCTACTCGTCCCTCGCCATCAGTCTTGACACCTGACTCAGGTGTCTTCCATCTTAAGAGGCCCTGTGTGGAGCCCTCCACATCCTCCCATTCCCCCAAGTCCCACCCCTTCGCTTCACCTCCTGCCTCCCCTTCTAGGCGAGAGTTCTCAGGAGCTGCATTGACTTACTGTCCCCATTTCTTCGTCTCCTTCTCATTCCTCTGTCCGTTCCACTCAGCTTCCACACTGATCAGTTTGCTGAGTGGCTCTTGCTAGGGTTACGGTGACCTCCATGTTGCTGAAAACAATAATAAAGAACCTGGAGACCATTGTCCAATCTTTCCCTTTCTTGATCTCTCAGCAGCGTTTGACATTGGCCGTGACGTGCTGAGCATCTTGGTGAAGAGCAGTCTTCCTTTCGCCCCTGTGACTGGGCTCTCCGAGGGCTCTCTTCGTTTCTCGTTCCTTCTGGACTCATTTCCTGGCTCTCCTCCTGGGCCAGGCCCTCCCATGTCGGAGGTCCCCGAGGCGGGACTGTGCTCTCCTCCTTTCCTCTGCCTTCTCCTTCAGAAGGTCTCACCCTCACCGTGGTTGCAGTCACCGTCTGTGTGCTCAGGACTCTCCAGCTGGCTGGTGAGGCCAAGCCTGCTGTTCGGAGGTGCGAACATCTCTCAGTGCCACTTGACGTTTTCCCTTGGCCGTCTCTAAGCACTGTGAGTTCAGTGGGTCCAAAAGTGAACCCCTGCTCGTCACCCCCCCCCTGCTCCTTCTCCACTGTTTGCCACGTCCACTCACGTTCCCCTCTAGGAATCATGTCCCTTCCCTACTTAGAACCCTTACCGTCTCCCCATTGTGCTTAGAATAAAGACCAGACCCTTCCGTGGTCTACAGCATCCTGCATGACCTGCCCTCCCTGCTCCCCACTGGCATCTTGCAAATATTCCCCCTCGTCCCCTGGCTTCATCCACTCGGTCCTTGTTTAAACTCCCTCAGTGGGCCATGGCCCTTCCCTCCCTGTGCAGGTGCTGTCTCCCCTACGTGGAATACCGTGCTCTCCCCTCCCCTCCACACTCCTACTCATCCCTCAGACTACGTGGATAGAGTGAAGCCTCCCGACTGCTCCTGCCCATGAACTACATCAGGCTCCCTGACGTTCCCTCACGGAGGCCCCTGTCCTGCCATCCTTGCAGTCAGCACAGATTAACTGGGTGTTAATTTTGGCTGACCTCTGCCTCCTCCACTAGACTGAACTCAGAGAGAGGGACCGGGTCTCTTCCTTCCCCTCATGTTCCCATCACCAGTTAGATGTTTAGCTTATGTTTACTGTTTGGGACATATTTGTGGGGTGAATGAATGACCTGGCACTTATCTGCTCTTTCCGTTCACCAGAATCCTTCCAAGTTCTCACAAGTTTGTCTTCCTAACAGTATGGACCCTTCCTGTGACTCGGGTGAATGTCCCCCGATACTTGCCCTTCTCAGGAGTGGGGACGGTTAAGCATGTGGCATGTAGGGGCACAGGCTGTGCTGTATGAAATGGTGAGAGCCTCTTGCAGGCAGGTCATTGGGAAGGTGTAGAGGGGTCGATGGCGAAGGGTCGGTGTCTGTTGGATTCACAGGCACAGACCTCAGCCTGAGGGAGGGAACGTGGCTGTGGGAAGACCTAGTTAGAGTGAGTTCAGTTAATAGAGGGTGAGGGTGACGTTCCTGACAGAACGATAGTAGCCCTGGTTTCTCTGTAGACAAATAGCTAGCCCAGAGCTTAGTAATTCTGTAGTAAACCTCTGGAGTGGAGAAGGAACTGCTTTCTCCCCTCCTGTCGCCTGGGCCAGAGACTCTGGCCCTGCCTTCTCCAGAGAGGCTGCACCAAGAAACAGAGACAGAGGGAGAAGAGCCTTAGGGTTTCGACGCTGAGGTCCATGCCCCTGGGATGAAACATCTGGCACCACTGATGAGTATTCCACTTTTTATAAGCAAAACATCATTTCTGAGAGTTTTCAGCATCTGGCCAGAAGTTGTTTTATATTTGGCTTGCTCTCCTGGTCAGTGTGAAACTTAGAGCTGTTAGTAGGGGGATAACTGCCCTTCTGAGGCTCTCCTGTGTTCACATGGGGTTTCTGGGTGATTTGTTGACTAGGCCCCTCCAGGTTGCCCTCCAGGTGTGGGAAGTTTGTATTCTGAGCTTGGTTTGTTTGCTTGACATACGCCAAGAGTAAGAATTTAAAAGAGGAGAAAAGAAACTGATTCTTTTCCAAGTGTCATTAACGTGATTTTGCCAACCAAGGAGGAGAAAACAATCCCTGTGTATCGAAAGCATCCGAGCGGTGCAGTTTGAATTTCTGGTGAGGAGAGCTGCACTTGGTTTGACTTACTGACCGCTGTTTTTACTGTCATGTAGAAGGACATGTTTTTGTCTGAGGCTACGGAATTCTTGGCAACGGAACAAACCTAGTGGAAACCGCTCTTCCGGAAATGATTCCACCCACTCTCTTCAGCTTGATGGAGTTCAACCCAGAAGTCCAGGTTTCCTGCATTTGCTGTGGACTCAGCCACTTTGCTCCCCTTACCAGTAAGTGGCGAAGCCTGTGTGGCCCCAGTGACGGGCCGAGCTGCACTCTCTTGGGTTCATCCTAAGCCGTGGGCAGCTTTCAGTGTCCATCCATCCAGTGGAGGGGCGCCCCGCGTGGATAATTACAGTGAGCAGCTCATCCAGATGTTGTTTGGCTTGAAGTTGTATAATGTGTGTCTTTTTTCATCCTGGAGTTTTGTTTTTGGTTCCTTTGGTTTGTGGTTGGGCTCATGTGAAAGTGAATTTTCTCAAGAGGATGCCAGTCGGTGGTAGGAGGTGGACCCTCGAGAATGTCAGGGTGCTGGGGAACCCAGCAGAGGTTTGATGAATCCCCGGGAGAGCCATCGGGAAATGAAAGTGTGGGGCTCATCCCGCTCCTGGCCAAGCCCAAACCCTGACCCAACCCAGGAATGAGGGACGGCAGGACGCTGATTTGTCAGATACCCTGGGGTTTTGTGGAGGGAAATATGCCCCATTTCTCCAAAGTGCCAGGACAGAATGATCAAAGCCAAGGCTGGAATGGAGCTGTTCTTGAAGGTTTGCCCAGTTACAAAGCCGTCAGACACCCAAGTGCCTCCCGCCCTCGGATGTGCGCTTTCCTTGATTGCCTCTCCCGTTCCACCACAGTAACTGTCAGGTCAGTCTGCTGCTCTTTAGTTGACCTGACTGGTAAGACTGAAGAAAATTAATTTCATTTTGTGGGGATCCTCACGTAAATTCGCTATTTCCTTGCACCTAAGAATGTTAATTTGTAAATCTCAATTACTCATCTCTGGTGAGTCATTGTTTTCTATTTAGGCGTCTGGGCCGGGACAGAGTGGGGTCATCCTCGTTAGTGTTCTCTGGCCCTACGCTACTGTGAGGACTATCCAGAGGCCCCCCCGACCCAGAGTCCTGACTGCCCTTCAGTTGTCGTCTGAGGTTCAGATCTCAGGCCTGTAACACACACGGGCTGTGGCGTGGACTGTGGGGGGGTGACTGTGTGCACAGCACCCTCGGTCGCAGTGATGACCGGGGTAGTCCCTCAGCACCGTCACTCGGAGTCAGCACTTCCATATGCTAATGTCTTGAGGGTGCCAGACTCTTCTAAAGCTATTTTGATTTAAAAACTAAGAGTCATTATGGACTCAATCTGGAGGTATCAATGATCTACGGCTTAAACTGTGCAGAGTCACATCCTTGGAAATCCATATGAAATGTGCAAAATATTCAACTAGAGTACACTGTTTTCTGTTTGCTGTCATGCCATGTGGACGTTTTGGGTCACACCAAAATGAAATCCGCTTCTAGATTTCCCCCGAGACCCCACAGCCACCCTCCAGGTGCCGTGACTGTCCTCAGTAGAGGGAGCATCAGAGCTTGGGTATCTCTCCTTCTGTGCCCAGCGTTTGCATGTGGTCAGCTGGGAGTTGGACTTGGTTGGTTTCCCCTGAGATCTGCTAACCTTTTGGGGGCCAGACTGAATTGTTCTATTAAACACGTAAAATCTGAGGGTGGAGTCCCCAGGGTGGTGGTCAGACCAGAGGGGCTCTGATGGATGGGAACAAAAGGATTCCTTATTAATCAGCCAGATTATTTTAGTCCTGGCTTCTCCATGTCTTGTCTACTTCTTCTGCTTCTCAGGTGGAGGTGGTAAAATGGGGCCTCTGTGCCAAGGAGTGCCCAGAGCTGATGTGGACAGAAGTGGGGTCTGAAGGCTGGGTAGCAGGAGGCTGCCCCACCAGGTCTGGGGTCCCGTCCAGAGGTGGGCATTCCCGAGCCCAGTCTAGATTTGTTCTCCTGGACTGTCCTCTAGAGCACTTCGTCCGTTCTTGTCCCTCGTGGCACTTTTTACAGTTTGTAAACACGTATATATTGGTTTGATCGTTTGTTTCTTTCTAACTGTTTGACTAGCTCTTGTCCCATGAGGACAGGAACCGTACGTGTTCACTCACTGTCGTGTCCCAGCTCCCAGCACACAGACATCGACCCGGCCCAAAGAGGTGCCCAGTCACCCTGTGTCCCTTGACCAAATGCTCCCGAGATGTGGAAACCCAGACAAGGGATGACGGATGGAGGTCTCCCTCTATTAGGGCATGACCAGGACTGGAGGGTGCTCAGACTTCAGGACGTGTGGAGGGCAGGGTGTGGTCGGATGTGACTGTGGGTGAGGGGTGTGCATAAGGGACGAGCAGAGTGGGCCATGACTGTGGGTGAGGGGCGTGCATATGGGGCGAGCAGAGTGGGCCGTGTCCAGGAGCCTCCTGGGCCTACAGCTCTGTGCATGTACTCTTCTCCATGTGACGGACACACCGTCATTCTGGGCTTGCACATGTCTTTGGTTTGGGGGTAGTATACCTTTCCCTTCAAAAGGAGGCATTAATGCCTGGTAGAAATTGAAGTTTAACATTGGGCTCTGTTTGTACCTGGTTCTAGAAAGCGTATTCTCATGACCCTTCCTCTTCTTGGTGACTTGCCTCTGGCCTAGCCCAGCCAAGCCACCCTTTTCCTTTCTGTGCAGACAAAGGAGAGCTGTTTGTGTGAGGCAAGAACATCCGAGGGTGCCTGGGAATCGGTTGCCTGGAAGACCGGTATTTGCCATGGAGCGTAAGGCTGGACTGGACGGGCGTGAGTGCGTGCCCACAGAGCAGACTACCTGATGTGGCAGCAGCGTCCAGTGTGCGGCTGGGCCAGGACCAGTTCCCTGGGCACTGCTTCCCCTCCCAGGTCCCCGCTGGCCTCCTCCTGCCCCAGCGCACCCTCTGCCAGGGCATCAGGAGAGAGCGCGTAGTGGTGAGGAGCCAGAGCGAGCGCCCAGCAGCAGCTTCTCAGGCTGCAGGCTCCCTGGCGCTGCGCTCCTTCCTGGGGCTGTGAGTGAGCAGCCTGTGCAAGCAGGGGGCAGCCTGACCAAGGGTTCCAGTCCCCCTGTGCCCTGGAAGAGGCCCTGTCAGAGGCTGTCCACGGGCACGTGGAGCAGAGAAACAGAGGCCCCCCGGGGCCTCAGAGAGGCAGAAGCTACAGGCCGGGCTCCACGAGGCCCAGAGGGGCTCCCAAGGGGGAAAGATTTGAAATGACAAAGCTGGCGTGCCAGGAGCTGTTTGCAGAGGCCCGTTTGGAGGAATGTTTTACATGCATTTAAAAGAAAGCAGGATATTTAATATTTAGAGTGCCTTACCACAGCCACCAAAGTGAAAAATAATGTTTTTCATACCGGGGAGAATGCAATTAGACCAAAAGGCTCATTTCAGTGTTAAAGTGTTCTTTCTTAAATTGTAGTTTATATTACTGTTTACTAAATCAGTTCTTCTAAACAAAGCTATTGATGTTTTTGAACACGGAACATACGTACTTGGTACAAAGTGTCTTATGAAAACTAAGTCTCCCGTCTCTTGTCCCAGAGGCACCACCGGTTCTGGTTCTCATGTTGCCTCCAGAGACAGACTGCGGAGAGTGCGTGTGTGTGCCTGCGCGCGACCGTATGCACGCACAGGCCTAAGTATTTCCTTTGAAGGCTGGATTCTAATAATGTCTTTTGAAATTGTGAGAAGCATTTTTAAAAAACACTTGTAAAAATGCAAAAAAAAATGTATAATTTAAATACAATAAGGATTTATCTTTCAAAAACCCACTGCAGAGTGTTTCGAGGCACTTTGGTGTTTCAGGGGCTGTTTCCATCGGGCCTTCCCTCTGCCGCTGGCTCTGTTGGTTCCCTGTGACCTCGGCAGGCCCACAGACACAGAAACTGTTTCCACCATTAGCTTCGTTGCTATAATTTATCCTTTTTTTCCCTGCGAAAAGTCTGTCTGCAGGCTCCGGGCTCCTGTCACTTCAGCGAGTGTGTGAGGACACCCTGAATGCAGTGACCATGGGCCACTCCGACGTGTCTTCTGGCTGTCCTGACTTCTTACACTCAGGCTCTGTCCTTCTGCATGTATTGGGGTCTGTAGAGGAGGCCAGTGCACAGCCCGAGTGGCAGGTGTGGCCTGAGAAGGTGGAGGGACTCTCATCACACGGTGGCCACCATTATCTCCCTCAGTGGATAGCCGTTCCCAGGGGCATAGGTCTCAGTTTTCTGTTCCCTGAGCACCCGCCAGGTGTACATGCTGCCAGTCCATGATGATTTCTGGCGGGGACGGGGGTCTCTTGCTGGCACACAGACCCTGACATCAGTGAATCCAAAACACTTGGCCTGCCATTCTCGTCAGGTCCACCCCTGACTCACTCAGGAGAGTCTTGTCCTGATCATGCTTGTTTCTTGAATATGTGGTTGGCTCGCATTTTCACGAGGTCAGGAAACACCTACTGTGCACTCACTGTGTTCATGTGACACAGTCAGACGCTGAGAACCACGCGGCAGGAAGAGTGCTCTGACTTGGCACAGCGGGTGACAATCTCGCTGAGCACCTGGCACAGGGTAGACACTCGGGCTGCGTTTCTGAAGATCCACACTGTTCTCTCTCCTCATGGGCAGCCCTGGTCAGGTCCCAGCACCTCCTGACAAGCAGCAGAGTTACTCACAACTCTGAGGGCCGTTCTCCCCGCAGGGGCAGCATGGGAGCTGCTCATTGCCTCGGCCTAACCATGCAGCCTGACCTTCCCAGAGACCACTTCAGATGGCCTTGGGGGTGGCCCCCAGCACTGGGGTGGCTCTGTGAGGTCTCCATTCTCCTGGGGCCTGCCCTGCCCCAGGATTGAGCCCCAGGAATGTATCCCCTCCCCCAAGGAGCCCACACTTGCCTTTCTCTCTCCCAGGGTGCATCACCCAGCTACCCTCAGACGCTCATGCTGTGGCGACCAAGAAACCCAGCCTTTCTTCCACACCAACCTTGATATTTCTCATGGAACAGCCCAGATTGAGCTTGAGCTGGAGACAGTGCTT
Organism: Diceros bicornis minor; assembly: GCF_020826845.1. Lineage (NCBI taxonomy): Eukaryota > Metazoa > Chordata > Mammalia > Perissodactyla > Rhinocerotidae > Diceros > Diceros bicornis. The sequence continues at coordinate 76,950,852 of NC_080750.1, read as the reverse complement.
GGAGTCCCTCTTGCTGTGATTTTCTCGGGGCCACACTGAGGGCATGCTGAGCAGTCAAGTTTAAAAGGAAAAATCCCGAGAGTGTGGTCACCTCCTTGAACCAGGAGTCCATTGTCTTGCTAGGGAGGCAAACATGTGGGATGTAGCTGGTGTGGGGGCTGCCCATGAGGAGCAGAGAGACTTGGTCTTGCTGTCGCTCTGGTAGGGTGGTGCCAGCTGAATTGCCAGAGAAGAGCACAGGAATCTGTGCCCATCAGAAAAATGGCCCTTGTGAGTCCACCCTCAGAGACGGAAACTGAACAGGCTCAGGCTCATGACCGAAAGCTGTTCCACAGCTAAGTCATCCACCCTCATTACAGCGGGAGAACACTGAAGATGAAGCAAAGGCCTGATTGGGTCCCTGTTCCTGTCTGACTGTACGCCAGGAGCTGCCAGGTGCAGGGGATGCAGTGGTGAGAAGGACGCGTTCATTCCAGCTGGCGCATCTGGGTGCAGGCTGCCTCTAATGAGTCTGACCTCAAACTAGGGAATCAAGATGAGGCCGCCTGCTCTGGGGGCCATGTTCATGAGGGGATTCCTTTGGGCAGATTCAACCCTTTACCCTGGGCCTCACAACCTTGCCTGTATGATAGAATCATCTGGGAGGTTACTGATTGATTGTTTTGATGTATGCGAATGATCCAAAAAAAATAAAACGCTGGGCCAATGTAAAACTCGTACATGAAGTTCTGGCATTATTCATAATAGCCAAAAAGTGGAACCACCCAAATGTCCACCAACTGTTGAATTCGGTACAAGTGTCTGTGTGAACGTGTTCTCAGTTTTCTCAAGTGTATACCTAAGAAGTGGGATCACTGGTGCCTTCATTTAATTTTTTAAGTTTGGACACTTACCACATATTTCATGACACGCTCGGTGATCTTGAGTCCAAGACACGGAGTATTAATTGCCCTGAAAACAACGCGGGCTGTTCCCTATAGGCTCCTCAGAGACTCTGCCTGCTCTCCGAGGTTCTCCCGGGACAACAGGACCCTCCCGGTGTCCCAAGCTCATCAGGGTGGGAGATGGGCCTGGGTCTCGCTGACGCTGCAGAGCTTCCCGCTGGATCAGATCAGGTCCAGAGCTCCTGGAAAAACAGCTCAAATGAGATGCTCCCCCACCAACATTTGCGAGGTGGGAGCTCCCGGTTCTTGCCTCCGTCCTCCTCCTTCTTCTCTGTGCTGCCTCCACCATGTTGATAGGGACTTCCTCTAACCCTCAAGAGTGTCAGAATAACTCATATTCTTTCTTGGCCATCCTTCACGCCCAGCATCCATTCCTGTTGTTTTTTCTACCACATCGATATTTTTAAAACATTGACATGTGAGTCACATGACGTAGGACCATTTTAAAGTGTACAATTAAGTGGTTTTAGCGTATTGTCTATGTGGTGCAACCACCCCCACGATCTCATCCCGCACATTCCCTTTGGAGAGCTCGTTTTGACCATCATGAGCCCCCTGCCACCCCAGAGGAATGTCACATGATAAACCCGGGGGGCCATGTGACCACAGTTGTTACTGTTCTGTGGCCCAGTTCTTTACATTACCTTTTGAGAGAGGGTGGGGGACGTTTTACACCGATATTTTATCCAAGAGAAACTGAATCAGACTCTTGGGGGTGGAGTCCTGGCATGGGTAACCCCCCTGGGGGTCTGAATGTGAGCAGTGGTGAGAACCTGCCACAAGCAGCCAGAGCTGCTCCAGGAGGAATTATGCCCTGGTTAGGCGAGGGGCACAGTCATGGTTCTGAGGGCTGGCTGGACATCTGCTGGTCCCCTGATACTCCACTGCCCCCACAACCCCAACTCTGCACAGGGACGACTCTAGAACCAGCCAGGGGCCTCCTCCTGAGAACTGAGACCAGGACCCTGGCAGTCCCCCTTTCCTGCTCCTATCAGCCCTCTTCATAACCAAGACTCCCACTCAGATGCTAAGTTTGGTCCCCTGCGTGGAAGTCCTCAGTGGCTCCCCATGGCCTATAGGAGGGTGAGGCCCCTGGCGGACCCGAGCACCCACCTTGCATTTCAGCCTCATCCCCTACCTGCCGCATCAACTCCTCCCTCCCCCGCCGCACTCCTCCATTCCAGCCAAGGTTCCCTCTGGCCCTCTGCGCCTTTGCTCCTCCCTCTGCTGGGTCCCCATCTTACCAAGCTCAACCCTAATGTCCTGGCTTCTTGTTCTGCCCCCTACTACTGGACAGTGGTCATTCCCTCCCCCTGGGCACAGCACACCCTTGTGGTCTAGCCTGGCCTTGCACTCTTTGGACTAGCTCCTTTCCCTGTCTTCTCACCTCCTAGAGAGACGCAGGTCCAGGGGCCACAGCCTGTTCCTCGGGGTCCCCAGCACCTGGCACAAGGTCCAGCACCGCCCAAGTGACAGTGACTGTGAGTGAGTGGTGGGAATGGGAGATCGGGCCCTGGAGTTCTTTGTAACTTTTGAGATTTTGGGGGAAATCAAGAGTCCCCGTGGATGTCCCAGCTCCAATGGGGTCTCTGAAGGAATGAGGGGGGCGTAGTCTGAAGACCCCAGAAGGGAAAGCATTCACAGCATCCAGAACTTTCTTGGGCTCAGGGTGGTGAGTGAGCTTCATCCTCATTGTCACTCCCTTCAATCCTCAGGTCCACTTTTCCTGCGGGCAGGGGTGAGACAGGTGGGAATGGAGGTTGGTGGGGTTCAGTGCAGGCTCAGGTCTTCAGCACTGCCTTGGTCACACTGGCCCTCTATGGAAAACGTCAGAGAGGGGCAGTGAAGGGTGTCCAAGGTCCAAGACCTCTGTCCTGCTTGGGCATCCTGCGTGCCTACCTGTCAAAAGGGCAGGAACCAAATGCCAGAGCCCTGTGTTAGGGACGCTGGGCACGGAGCCCTCCCTCGTGCCCCCAGGGTATCTTGTAGGGAGGCGTCAGCTCCTGGGCTTCTAGCACCAAGGACCTTCCTGGGGGTGTGACATCCACAGCACGGCTCCAGGCTTGGGCCAGAGGCCCTGTGGCCCGGAATCCAGCCCCGTATCCTCCCCATGCACCAGCAAGGCCCTGTCCTGCTCCGCAGGCCCCCTCACCCCCAGGCCTGCCTCTGCCAGAGGTTTGGGAGGAATGATGGGCACAGTAGCCGGTCTCCAAGATGACCCCAGTGACCTTGGCCTCTTGGTTTCACACCCTTGTGTGTTCTCCTCCTGTGTCAAATCAGAGCAGGGCTGTATGGTGACAGAGTATGGTGGAGGCAGAGGCGTGTGAATTCTGAGGCTCAGGGCCAAAAAACCATTTTGGTCCCTACACTGGCCCTTGAATCCCTTGTCCTGGGGGAATCTGGGCACCGTATTGTGAGGACACTCAAGCAGCCCCATGGGGAGACCCATGTGGAGAGGAACAGGCTCCCTGCCAACAGCTGAGCCCAACTTGCCAGCCCTGTGAATAAACCACCTGGGAAGTAGATCCTCCAGTCCCAGCCAGGACTTCAGATGATTGCAGCCTCCCGAGGGACCCTGAGCCAGCTGCTCAAACTGCTCCCGAATTCCTAACCCACAGAAACGGTGACACGTAAACAATCATTTTAATCCATTGCGTTTGGGGCAACTCGTTACCCTGCATCAGGTAACTAATACAGCCCCTCTTGCTCTGGGGATGTGTCCTCTCTCAGCCGCTGAGTGTGGACGGGGAGGCTGTTCTGCCTTCCTCCCAACCCCTGGCCATGTTCCCCGACCATGGAATGGAGAAGGAAAGAGATGAGGTGTGGCCCTGGAGCAGCACAAAATCAGACGCCCTCAGCCAACATATTTTTCTCCATTTTAATTAACACTTTACAAAGTACAAAATACATTGTATTTTGGGGGGAACAGTTGGTATTTGTTTCTCTCCATCACACAGTACGTGAATCTTGAGGGTCTTGTGTTTCTTCAAGAAAGAAAGAAATCGTGAGGGTCCCCACCAGGGTGTAAGGCTGCCCAGTTCTCCCCTCTCCAGACTTTGGGACAGATGTAAGTGCCACTGCTACTGCTGGTGACCTTGGGCAGGCCGGGTGAGGGCCAGACCCCCGAAGACGAGGTCCTGAACAGGGCAAGGCCCCCCAGAATACCATTGTACCCCCAACATCCACTCACCCCATCTCAGGGTGACGGAAATGATCTTTGCATAGAGGAGGAGGTTGGCTTGAGATTTTGTTTGTTACCGCCTGACCCCAGCTTTGGAGCTTACCCTGCCCAGCACTCTGGAACATTTCCTGAATAGGTAAACTGAGGTAGGGAACAGGGAAATTCACTGGGCTTAGCCTGTGACTTGGGACATGAATTTGGCCTATTTTTCATCCCCCCTTCCCGCCCCATCTCCAACTTGCTGGACCCTCTTCAGGGACGAGCCCCAGTAGGCGAGGGGGCACCAGCACCCAAAACCTCTCCCTGTGAACAGTATCCTCAGGACTGGATGCTTCTGAAGAGCCAGCTCAGCAGGTCTAGCCCCTTTGGGCTGCATGGACTGCCAGGCCTCGCGCTGCACAGCAGAGCCCCTGCTGGAGACACCTCTGCCCCCTCCACAGAGCAGATTTACACAGTCAAGTGGGCTGGGGCAGTCCTGCATGCAAGGCCTGCCACACCACCATCAGCTCCACATGTGGCCCCCGGATAAGAATGCTACCGAGGCCTCAAAATACGGGATGAGCCAATCCCTCAGCTAGGATTTGGGCTCTGCACACGTGTGCTGGCACACACCCTATTGTGGATGACACAGCACATGCTCACACTTACATGTGTGTGTATGAACACACGTTTGCCGTGTACAGAACACTGTCCTGCCCCCAGGGCAAGGTCCACCTTGCACTCCTGACTCTCACAGCCTCCCACCTCCTTGAAGCAAGAGCCACAAACTCCCTCACCACCAGGCTGCCCACAGACGCCAGGGGCCGGGCCGCAGGCTCCTACCTCCCATCCAGCCGCTCCTGGTGCCGCCTGCCTCAAGGCCAGAGGCTGCCTCAGCCACCAGCTCCTGCCTTTACCTTCCCAAGAGAGCAGGCGTCATAAGAGGGGTGGACATCAAAGCTGAAGGTATGGAAAGGGGACGAGAGACAGTTAAGCTTGTCCTTTTGCTGCCTCTAATTTGAAAATGAAAGAAAGAAAAGAGCCAGATGAGCTCTGAGAGGTAGGGAAAGGTCTCTCCTACAGCAGGGCTCCACTCCCCTCAGGACAGCCCCGCCACTCTTCCCAAGCCTGCCCTCTGCTGGGCCGACCACCGTCCACCACTCTAGTTTCTCCCCTCCCAGGAGGCCTCTGTGAATGGAGGGCTGCTGCCCCTCCCTCAGCACAGTATCCAGGAACCTGAAAGGCCAAAGCTCATGTCTTTCCACTGCTGGGAGACTCCATCATCCTCCCCCAGGCTCCTCTCACTAAGCCAATCACCAACTCCATTTCTCAGTGGATGTGACAGCAGTGACTGGCTGCTCCCTGCCCTGGCTTACAGTGGGCACACATATATTGGGGGTATTTTCTTCCTAACCCTGCCCAGTGTTCACTCAGAGAGTGGCATCAAAAATTTCTCAGTCCCAGGACTGGAGTGCTCTGTTCTCATACGGGAGCTCCTCAAGGTTCCCTCTCTTAGCCGGGGCCGGCAAGGGCCCTAGTTGTCCCCACCTCCAGATCCAGAGGCTCAGAGAGGTGGCCCAGGGTAGCTGTGAGACTCCTAAAAGTCTTCCTGGGAAATACTGCCAGGAGGGGCTGGTGGTGGGTGAACAGGTTCATATTCGATGATCAGGCAAATGGTGCCTTGGCATGGGGTGGGGGCCTGTCCCTTCCTATCTCCCCAGAGCCTTCTCTCCTGACCTCCATAGCCTCCTCTGTCACCACAAAGGGCCAGGCTCCACCAGAGCGTGCATCATCTTCTGGACACCACACTGGTCTCTGAGGCCATGCTGACTGGTGGGGGGAGGTCACAGTGGGCGGCTCTGAGTCACCTGGCTCCCTCCCTTCCCTCCAGGGGTCTGTGGCCTGGCGTTGGTGGGAGGGGGAGAATGCTGGTTCTTGGGGGGCTCTGGACCCTCTGAATCTTTGGGAGTAGAGTTCTGCACACCTCTCCATCTTGGATGAGTACTCTGGGCTGAGGGCAGTGGCATGGGTAACACCTCTTGGGGGCTTTGGAGACCCCCATGGAGGAAGGAGGTGCAGAGTTGGCACTGCCCATCTCTCTCCTGGGTCAGGACTGAGGTCTGAGGGAGAAAGATGTTTCTTGGGAACCAGGGGAACCAATGCCAAAGGTTGAGCGAGGTCAGATTTTTCTACTTGGTTGGGGAGGGAAAGGGGTGGTCAGGGCTCCCCCTGCCCCTCACTCTCCTCTCCTGGAGCTCTCACCACTCTGGATGGGGCAGGGAGGAGCGAGGGTGGTGTAGAGGGTTTGAGCTTTTCTCACCAGGGGGAGGCACGGAGGGAAAGACACACACGGGAGTCCAGGTGGTGGATCTGAGTGCCCGCTCACCCTGCCTTTTGGCAGCCTGGCCCAGGAGCCCCATTTCCCTCCTGTGCCACCTGCCTCCCCAGTCAGTGCCCAGAGATCCTCAGCCCCCACAGGGCATCATCCTCAGGTCTCCCTGAGCCATTGGCTGCCCTTAGCACCCACCTTCGCCTTCAGCCGTTGGGAAATGTGGCCTCCAGCTCTTCTGCTGGGGCATGGGGTCAAGGATCATGCAAGACTGCAGTGCCCAGCATGGGTTTTCTCTGAACTTTTCTCTGCATGACTGGCCTCTATTTTCAGGTGTGGATTTCTGGTGCTCATCACCCCTGGTACCCCCAGGGACTGCCCTCTTTTATGTCACACAGTGGACGTGAGCTCCACGTGAGCAGGGACCACATCAGGTTGTGCTCCCTGGTGAAGTCACAGTGCTTGGCACACAGCAAGGACTGGAGGATGTTGGCTGAATGATTGAATAAATGAACCAGTGAATGAACAAATGAGTGAATGAATGAGTGATGACTGAATGAATGAGTGTAGGAATGAATGAGAGAATGACTGAGTGAGTGATTGAAGGAATGAGAGAATAAACGAAACAATGAGTGAATGGGTGAGTGAATGAAAACACAGAAGCAGGTGTGATCCAAACAGGAGGAGCCTTTGTTTCTTCTCCTCTGGACTCTGCCCATCTCATGGGCCCGGGCCAGTCCCTGTCTCTCCTGGCCTCAGTTTCCCAACTGTCTCCTGAGAGCCTGCTCTTGGAACTGCATCAGCCAGCTCAGTGTGGACACGGCTTGTGCTCTCCCCGGCGTGGGGGCGGTAGGGACGCGCTCGGGGCGCACGGGCCTCCCTCCAATGGGCGGTCGCGGGTGGACCCGCGCGGGGCAGCCGGGCCTCACGTCCCCAGCCGGGCACGCTCTCGGGGCCCACGCACAGCGCATGCACGTGACCCCGCTCCTCCGCGCACATGCGCAACACCAACAGCTGCCACAGGGCTGGTCCCGAGGGTCCCCACTCCGCCGACTGCTCTGTGACCCCCACATCGGTTGGGGCGTTGGAAGAGGCCCTGGATCCAGTGTGGGGCCGGGTCGTGGGTGCTGTGGGGTGGAGGACAGCGTGTGGGGACTCCTGTCTCCCCAGAACTCCCAGCCCCTCGTCTCGGTACAGCTGGCGCCCAGGGAGAGGTTTCAGAAGAGGCTGCGGCTCCCGGAGAGACTGGCCTCCGAGCCCGAGAGAGACCCGCCTTTGGTTCCGCCTCCGGGTTGCACGCGGGGGGACGGTGAACCCTTTGCTCTGTGTCCCGGGCCTTTGTCATGGAGGCCTGCTTGTTCGTGTGTGCAGGGACAGCTGGAGACCTCCATCGCCTCGGTGAGGGAGACGGGCCCTGACCCCGCCAGCCTGCAGGTGAGAGAGCTGGTCCCAGTCCCCAGAGGCAGCACCGTCCCGCCCACTGTGCCCGCCCACTGTCTGGGCACCTGTGGGAGAGACGGGACCTGGTGGCAGGAGCATACCTGTCATGAAGGTTGATGCTACTTGGCCGAGGAGACAAACGTGTTTCGGCTCATTGATGCTCATTCATGACGAGCTGATACATTTATTGTGGGTCGACTATGTGGACTGAGGGGTCAGGACTCCAGTCAATTTGTTCCAATCTCTGTGAGGATGAACTAAAAATGGCAACTTGCCCTAGAGTTTTCTCTTGTCCAGTAGCCTGTTTTGTTTCTGTGTCAGGGAAAGAACTAAAATGATCCTATAGGGCTGGCCCCGTGGCTCAGCGCTTGAGTGCGCGCCCTCCACTACTGGCGGCTCCGGTTCGGATCCCGGGCGCGGCCCGACGCACCGCTTCTCGGACCATGCTGAGGCCGCGTCCCACATACAGCAACTAGAAGGATGTGTAGCTATGACATACAACTATCTGCTGGGGCTTTGGGGGAAAAATTTTTAAAAATTTAAAAAAAGGCAGCTTTCTTTGAAAATGTCCTAAGGATCAGCCCATTTCTGGCATAGAGAGGAGAGTTCTTCGTGGCTCCCCAATGAGAAAGTGCCCTGGACCAGAAGTCAGAGACACTCCCAGTGTGTCCTTGAACCCTCCCTGGGCGTCAGTTTCCTCATCTGTAAAATAGGGCTATTGTGGAGGTCGTAAGTGGTTTCCAGAAGTTCTTACAGCTCTGAGAGTGATGCCTTAAGCTACCAAATGTTCCTGAAGCCATGAAGGAGGGGTCACAAATGGTGTTGTTACCGTTTAACAGTCATAAGCTAGTAAATATGAAAATGAGAGGGGCCCAGCTCGCAGATGGATGATTCCAGTGAAACTCCTTCACACCTTGTGTGTCATGGAAAGTTCTCCTTTACATGCTCCCTGCGCAGGTCCTGCTCCTTACCTATCGCCAGAGTTCATCGTTGACCTTGGGCACTTTCATTGGTCTTTTGGGAGGATTTCTGTTCAACTTGATGAGTTCCTGAATATCGTACCCAGTGAATCACTCCCAATATTACTCATTAATTCCAAGTCCTATTTTTTAAAATCCCATCTCCAGCCCTGTTCTGGGCAAGTTGTCTAAGCAAACCTCAGTGTCTTGGTCCAATTGAATTGTAGTGAAGATATCCCCGTGTACACTCATGTTTTCTCCCCTTTGATGTATTTCCCACATGGAATAGCTGCTTTGAAAATCAAAAGATAAAATTTCCTCTCTGTCCTCTGCCAGCTACCCTCCTGCCAAGAGAGACACTCTAAGCTGCACGTGCTTCACCTTGGGAAGATCAAGGCGTAAATTCAAGGTAAAATTTCATCAGTGTGAAGGTTAGGGTTAGGGCTGCTCGTGCCCATGCTGCTGGCTGGACCAAGTCTGCACCCCCTCCTCTAGTGGCCAACTCCTCCATCCATTCCTTCTGAGGACGTCTTTCCCCATTTCCCTGGGGGTGGGCTTTGTGAAGGTGGGTTTTGTGGGGTTGTCACCCATATCGTTTGCATGGGTTGGGTCTTTGTGCTATAGCAAGTGCCTAGTCCGGCTGCTCCTGGGACCAAGACACATCTCCAAGTTGAAACAAATTATCTTTCTCTGTATTTTCTTAAAACAGCTGTATTGAGATATCGCTCACATGCCGTGTAAGCCACCCATTTAAAGTGTACAAATCAATGGCTTGTAGTAGAGTCACAGAGTTGGGCAACCATCACCACAACAGTGGAACATTTTCATCACCTCAGAATGAAACCCTGGACCCATTAGCAGTCACTCCCCCTTCCCCCATCGCCACAGCCCTAGACAACCACTCCTCTACTTTTTCTCTCCCTCGATCTGTCTATTTTCGACCTCTTATATACACAGAATAGTACAATGTGTGTTGTTTTGTGATAGCTCCTTTAATATGTCATGTTTTCAAGGTTCATCCTTGTTTGTAGTGTATCGGTAATTCTTTCTGTTTTGTGCCAAATGATTTTCCGTTGCATAGATATACTGTATTTTATTGATCCATTCATCGGTTGAGGGGTATTGGACTTGTCTCCACCTTTTGGCTATTATAATAATGATGCTATGAACATTCACGTACAAGCTTTCATGTTTTCATGTCTGTTGGGTACACACCTAGAGTGGAACTGCTGGGTCATATGAAAACTCTCTAAATTTTGAAGAATTGCTAGACTATTTTCCATCTTTATTCCTGCCAACAATGTATGAGGATCCCAGTTTCTACCTATCCTTGACAAGACGTCTTAATATCTATATTTTTAATTTACAACCATCCTAGTGGATGGGAAATGATACTTATTGATTGTGGTTTTGATTGCATTTTCTTCCTGGATAATGGAGTTGAGCATTTTTCATGTCTTTATTGGCCACTTGTATATCTTCTTTGGAGAAATGTCTGCTCAGCTCCTTTCCCCATTTTTAAATTGGGTTATTAGTTTCTTTATTATTGAGTTGTAAGCATTCACTCTATCTTCTATTTGCAAGTAGCTTGTTATATATATGGTGAGCTGGTATAGTGTCCCATTCAGCAGGCTGTCTTCTCACTTTCTTGATACTGCCTTTTGATACACACAAATTTTTAATTTTGATGAAGTCCAATTTGTTTATTTTTTATTCGTGTGTTTTTGGTGTCCTATCTAAGAAATCATCACCTAACTCAAGGTCAAAAGTTTTATTCCTAGGGCCTGCCCAGTGGCGCAAGCGGTTAAGTGCCCGTGCTCTGCTGCGGCAGCCCGGGGTTCGCTGGTTCGGATCCCGGGCGGGCACCGACGCACCGCTTGTTAAGCCATGCTGTGGTGGCGTCCCACATAAAGTAGAGGAAGATGGGCATGGATGTTAGCCCAGGGCCAGTCTTCCTCAGCAAAAAAGAGGAGGATTGGCATTGGATGTTAGCTCAGGGCTGGTCCTCCTCACAAAAAAAATAAATAAAATAAAAGTTTTATTCCTATGTGTTTTCTTGTAAGAGTTGTATAGTATTGCCTCATATTTAGCTGTTGGATCTATTTTGAGTTCATTTTTGTAAGTACTGTAAGCAAGGAGTCCAACTTCTTTGCGTGTGAAAATCCAGTTGTTTCAATAACATTTGTGGACAACATTGTTCTTTCCCCATTGAATTGTCTTTTCACTCATCAAAAATCAATTGACTGTAAATATGTAGGTTGATTTCTGGACTCTCAATTCTATTCCATTGGTCTGTATGTCTATTTTTTATGACAGCACCACACTGTATTCATTATGGTAGCTTTGTAATAATTTTTGAAATTGGGAAGTGTGAATACTCCATCTTTGAACTTCTTTCTCAAAATTGTTTTGGCTCTTGTGGCTCCCTTGCATTTCCATATGAATTTTAGCCTTGGCTTGTCAGTTTCTGCAAAAACAGGCAGCTGGGAGTTTGCTTGGAATTCCACTGAATCTCTAGTTCTATTTGTGGAGTATTGCCACCTTAATAGTATCAAGTCTTCGGATACATGAAGATGAAATGTCTTTCCATTTATTTTGGTCTTCATTAATTGCTTCCAATAATGTTTTGTATCTTTCATTGTACAACTCTTGTACTTCTTATGATAAATTTATTTCTAATTATTTCATTGTTTTGGATGCTATTGTAAATTAACATATCTTCTTACTTTTATTGTCAGATTTTCCTTTGCTAGTATATAGAAATAAAATTGATATTTTAAAACTTGACATATGATATTATATTAGTTTCAGGCATATAACATAATGATTCTATGTATGTATATATTACCAAAGATCAACACAATAAGTCTGGTTAACATCCATCACCTCACATAGTTACAGATATTTTTCTTGTTATCAGGACTTTTAAAATCTGTTCTCTTAGCATCTAACAGATGTACAATACACTATTGCTAACTATAGTCACCATGTTTTTTGTTACATTTCCAGGACTCATTTATTTTCTAAGTGGAAGTTTATACCTTTTGACCCCTTCATTCATTTGCCCAACCCCCACCCCCTGCCTCTGGCGACCACCAAGCTGTTCCCTGTATCTGTTAGCTCAGTTTTTGCTTTTTTTTTAATTTTAGATTCGCCATTTAAGTGAGATCATATGGTATTTGTCTTTCTCTCTCTGACTTATTTCACTTAGCATAATGCCCGTCTATGTTGTTGCAAGTGGCAGGATTTCTTTCCTTTTTATGGCTGAATAAGATTCTGTTATATATATATACTTACACCACATCTTCTTTACCGGTTCATCCATCAAAGGACACTTAGGTTGCTTACCGTGTCTTCACTATTGTAAATAAATGCTGCAATGAACAGTGGGGTGCAGATATCTTTTTGTGTTAGTGTTTTTATTTCCTTTGGATAAATATTCATAAGTGGAATTGCTGGATCATATGGTAGTTCTATTTTTAATTTTTTGAGGAATCTGCATATTCTTTCTCATAGTGGCTGCACCAATTTATATTCCTATACAATGGATTTTTTAAATTAATCTTGTATCCAGCAGCTTTGCTAATCTCATTTCTTAGTTCCAATAGTTTTTCCATGTATTCTCTGTGATTTCCTCTATATGTGGTCACATCATTTGAGAATTGAGATAATTTTACTTCATCTCCTCCAATCTAGATACCTTTTACTTCATTTTCTTGCCTAATTGACCTGGCTAAAACCTCCAGCAAAATGTAGCATAGAATTGGCAAGAGTGGCCAATGCTCATCTTGTTCTTGACCTCAGGGGTGGCGTTTCCAGTCTTTCCCCACTGACTATGACGTCGGTGAGCTGTGGACTGTTCACAGATGCCCTGGACGAGGCTCAAGATATTCCCTTCTGTTTCTAGTTTCTTGAGTGTTTCTATCACGAAATGGTGTTGGATTTTGTCATATGGTTTTTCGCACCTAGTGGATATTAGCTTTTGCAGCAGCTTTTAAACCATGAAATTGTCTTCCCTCCCCTCTTCCTCCATCTTTCTCCCTCACACAAACACACAGAACCTCTCTGGAGGCAAACCAGAACCCACATATTAAATACTTGCTGAAAGCCAGTCGAATGACTAGTCTAGACCTCTTGATCCCGTCATCCCTGCCCTGGCTGCTGTGTAACTGGGGGGTGGGCCCACTCCAAACAGGTGACGACAGATATTCACATACTCATGGTGATTCCGAGGATGGTGGCTCCCTCTGGATTGCGTTCTCCGTCGTGTTCTCTTCTCTTTACTGACTGTAGAGTGAAAATATTTAGCATGAAGGGAGAGGATTGTGCAGGAAAGAGCATATATCAAGTGTGTGTGCTGAAAGGTAACAATAAATAGGCAAAAAACTTGACTTCTTCAAGAAATGTGTTAAAGGAAATATGACATATTCTCTACAGACCTTCCTGGCATGGAAGCCCACATTCTGAAAATATGGTGTCTGGTTAATTTTCTGAGGCCTCGTGTATCACTTTTCTCTTGCAGGAGTCTGGGTGCTGACCCTGTTGTCGGCCGGCCTCACGAGGGTGAGCTTTCTGTTCCACATTTTGCCCGGTTTCAAGTAAGAGGCCTTTGGGGTCATTTGCATGTCCTCAGCAGGAAAGCGTCAGCCACGCTTTCTCAGAATTACCAGGCAGTGCCGGCAGAGCCCGACATGCAGTACGAGGTCTGGATTGGACAGACACTTCGTCTGCAAACTTCCTATGGCACTGAGTTTCCGAAGCCCTTAAAGAACAGTGATTCTAAAGTGGAAAAAGGAAGGACAAAGGCATTTCAGCATTGTGTTTGTCAGAGTTCTCCAGAAAACAACCAACAGGATACATATGCACGTGCACACATACACACACACACACACACACACACACACACACACACAGATGTGTGTATATGTATGTGTAGAGAGAGAGAGACTGATTCTAATATATTGGCTCATGTGCTCATGAGGGCTGGCAAGTCCAAAATCTGTAGACCAGGCTTGCAGACTAGAAAGTCAGGCAGGTGTCTAGATGCTGGAGTCTCGAGGCAGATTTTCTTCTTTGAGAAACTTCAGTGTTTGCTCTGAAGGCCCTCAGCTGATGAGGCCCACCCAAATTATTGACAGTAATCTCTTTTTCTTGAGGTCAACTAATTGTACGTGTTAACCACATCTACAGAATACCTTCACAGCAAGACACGATTAAATATCCAGTTTGATTAAACAGCTGCATACTATGGCCTGGTCGGGTTGACACACAAGACTAACCATCAGAGCCCACGCTCCCTCAACTTGGCGCCCACTCACATCTCCTTTAGCCGCATTTAATCTCCAAATAAGGACAGGAAGAAAGTCATTCTTCCCTCTAACATGGTACCCCTCTCCTGTGGACAACTCAAAACACAAATACTCTCCCCAAGGAGGATGCAAAGTTCTTGGGTGATGTGCACTCCTTTCCTTGATATCCTATGACTTACATACTATCATGTGAAGTTAACTGTTATTGATACATCTAGTTACATATGATGTTCTGTGATAAGAAGATAAGGAACAGAAGAAAAAAATTTATTTGATACATGCACACTGTCTACAGTCTGGGAAGGCTTCCTGGAAGGCTTCTTGGATCCTTGGGCTGGGGCTTCTCTGGAGGGCAGCGGGGCGTTTTCTGTTTTTGGAAAGGCACGTGGAATGGCAGTCATGTTGCTGAACATTTGTCCTCTCGAAGCACCAGTGCCCGCTCTAAAACAAGCTTCAGAGCTAGTGCCAGCTCCACCACCAGCTCCACAGCTAGCACCGCCTTCAGTGTCAGACATCACACCAGCTCTAGTACCAAATCTGAAGTTCGAGCCATTTCTTGCCCATGTCCAAGAGCTAGATGTAGTACCAGCCACAGAGCTAGTGCCAACTCCAGAAAACGGTCAAAAGCTGGGGCCAGGTCCAACACCAGCTCCAGCAGCAGCTCAAGAGCTTAAGTGTTCTCTGGAGCCAGCTCTAGCTAGAATCCTGACTCAGAGCCATTTTCAGGACCAGCTTCAACACCCAAGCCACTGCACGAACCAGTTCTATTACAAGCTCCAGAACTAGAGCCAGTGATAGGTCTATAGCCAGAGCTAGCCCCAACACCAGCTCTACCAACAGCTCTAGCACCAGAGTTCGGGCCAGCTCCATAGCTAGAGCTAACCCCAGCTCCCACAGTTGCACAAACTCCTGAGATAGAGCAAGCTCCACCTTCAGCTCCAGTGCTAGTTGCAGGTCAGGGCCGGGGTTCTCTCATGAGCTAGAGCTGGCTTGAACACTAGCTGTAGCATCAACGCTGGAGATAGAGGCAGCTCTATCACCAACTCCTGTGCCAGTCCCAGTGATGGTTCTAGTGCTCACTTTAGAGTGAGAACCAGGTTGAAGCTAGTTTACAGTCAGTGCCAGGTTCCAAGGAAGAGCGAGCTCCAGCATCAGCTCTAACACTGGCTCCAGAGTTAGAGCCATTTCTGGCACCAGCTCGAGAGCTAGAGTCAGCACCAAGTTCAGAGGCAGAGCCTGCTCCAGCAACAGATCTAGTACCAGCTGCAGAGCTAGATCCCCCACAAGTGCTGGAGCAAGAGCTGGCTTGGGTACCAGTAGCAGACTTAGAGCCAATGCCAGCTCAAGAGAAAGAACCAGCTCTGGCAACAGCTCTAGCACCAACATCAGAACTAGATCATGCTGTGCTACCAGCTCTACCACCGATTTCAGAGATGGAGGCATCTCTATCACCAACCACCCAGCCGGAGCCTGTGCTGCTCTAGTACCAGAATCTGCCCCAACACCAATTCCAGAGGTGGAGCCGGTGCCAGAGCTACAAACCTAATCCACCACCAGTTTTAGCACCAGCTACAGAGCTAGAGCTAGGACTGGTTATACAACTAGAGCCACAAGAACCAGGTCTAGAATGAGAACCACAGTTAGAGCCACTTACAGCAATAACTCTACACCAGCTCCAGTGCAAGAGTTGGAGCCAGCTCAAGAGCTTTATCAAACTGCAGAAGCAGGTCTAGATTATCTCTGGAGGTAGTTCCAGCTCCAGTGCCTTCCCCAGAGCTAGAGATACTGGCGGCTATAGAGATAGCGCAACTCTAACACAGGCTCTCGCATGAGCTGCTGAGATTGAACCAGCTCCAGCTTCAGCTCCAGTTCTAGAATCAGAGCCATGTTTTGAGCTAAAGCAAGCTCCAGCACCAGCTCTAGCACCAGCGAGAGGACTAGCCCATGACATCACCATGATGGGTGGGGCCAGGTGTTGGGCTGAGGGGTGGGACATTTTCTGCCAGACAGCTCACTCCCAAGTACCTTGATCACATCCACTGCCAGCTCCTCGTCCTCCCTCACTCCATGAGGTCCCAGCCCCGGGGTCTCTGTGGCCCTGCTTTCCCAAAGAAGGCTCAAAGCTGACAAAGAGCCCTCTGGTGTTGGAAACTGGGGCCAATTCATTAAAAACAGTATACATTTTGACCCAGAAACTCCACGTCATGGATTCTGTCCTAAACAGAGATTTGTGGTTGCAGGTGTTCCCTTCAGCACGATTCAGAGAGTGAAAAACTGGAAATGGCCCCTGGTCCAAGCAGGGGGTCTTCATAAATTCTGATGCCAGGACAGAGAAAATACCAAGTGGAATAGGATTGCCTGGCAGTGGCCATGCCTGGACAAATCAGGCTCTAGAAGAGCACACACCCTGGAATGCTCCGTTCCTGACACCCACAAGTGCACACACACATACGCACGCATGTGCACACACGTGCACACACTGTACAGACTTTCTGTGGGATGAAGTCCTGGGATCAGCACCGCCAGCACAGGCGTGCCCCTGGGGGCTACGATGGGTCCTGCATGCTGGTCTCCAGAGAGGAGTGTCCTTTCACACTTGTCTCTAGGAGTCTGCTGGGGCCTCTGCTTCCTCACATTGTCACCAGGGCTGGTTGTCACCACACTGGAACCCTGCCCATCTGATGGGGCCCAGTGCCCTCTCCACAGTGTCTCCATGTGCGGGTGTCCCCCTCGTGGAGCTCGAGCTTCTCTGACACATGCTGCCCCTGTGTATCACCTCTCATTGGCGTTGAGTGTGTTTGCTCTTTATCTCTTATTAAAATACTGAATTTCAAGCATTTTTTGGAAGCGAGGGATGTGTAGCCTTTCCCTGGCCTTGGGTTATGAGGAATGCTTTCCGGTTTGTGGTTTGCCTTTCCAGCTTTTTACCCTTGTCTTGTTTTTGTTTTGGCCACAGGCGTTTCATGCCTGGCTTCTGGCTCTGGTGTCCCACTTAGAACAGCAGTCTGTACCCCAAGATTATGCACATATTTACCGAAAGGGCTTTATTTGATACATCAAATCTAGAATCCACCTGGGATTTTCCTATCAAATTAGAGAAATTCTATTTCAAATAAAAACAGAAAAGGAAAACCTATCAGGCCCTGTGAAAATAAGAAGGCAGACACAAATGGCCAGTTATGCCATGATTCCACTTATAGGAAACATCCAGAATAGATTTAACAAAAAACAGTGACAGAAAACAGATTAGAGCGGGCCAGGGCCTGAGGAATAAACGGGGAGTGAGTGCTTTTAGAACAGGATTTCCTTTTGGAGTGTGAAATTGTCTGAGCCCAGATAGCGGTGATGGATGCACAACAATGTGAATGTCCTTAATGCTCATAAAGTGTACAATTTAAAATGAGAAAACATAAATTTTAAAAAATCGAAACATTTAATTTAAATAAATATTAAGAACTAAACAATAAAGAAAAATCAAAAAGAGCAACTAAGAAGGAAACAAACACATTAATGAGGGTAGGGAAGGAAATTTCTGGTGAGGGAGCAGTTTGAATGGGTGGTACAGGAGCTGCTGATGAGAGACATTGCAGAGCCAGCTCTCCCAGGCCAGATGGTTTGGCTTCAGGTGCCTCTTGGTCTCCTGCAGGACCCTCTTCAGGGGATGTGTCTCCCTGCTTGCATGGTGGGGCCTCAGTTGCCTCCTGGTCTTCTGCCGGAGCCCGTGCATGGGATGGTTCTCCCTGCACGGTGGCTGGAGCCTCAGCTGCCTCCTGGTCTCCTGCTGGAGCCTGTGCAGGGGATGGCTCTCCCTGCACGGTGGCTGGGGCCTCAGCTGCCTCCTGGTCTCCTGCTGGAGCCTGTGCAGGGGATGGCTCTCCCTGCACGGACGCTGGGGCCGCAGCTGCCTCCTGGTTTCCTGCAGGAGTTGGTGGTAATGATAGTTGTCCGGGATGGATGATGGGTACTGAGGTAGCTCTGAGGCTTGTCCAACAGTCAGTGCAGACGTTCTCCCCACAGCTGCTGATGCAGTCTTGTGTCACAGCTGCTCACCCCTGGGGGTGAGGGATTGGATGTCCCCTTCTACCAGCTCCTCGCTGATCTCCTGTATGGAGCTCTGCAACGGCAGTGACCGGCAGCCGACCCAGAGGCATCCGAGCCCTGCCAGCTGCCCAGCTGTCCTTGTGCTGCTTCTGTCCTCGGGACCTAATTCTCCCAGATCAGGCACATACCTGTGTCTCCACAGAATTCCACCCCGGATGAAAGACATACACCTCAGGCAGAAGGGTGCCACTCTAGCACTCCACATCCCACCCAGCCGGCCTTGACCTGGGCTGTGAACATGACCCACCAGGGTCATGTTAGAAGCCCACCAGGCTTCTAACACCTCAGCGACCTGCTCCTGCTCACGGTGGTCCACCCTCATGAAACCGCCCTTCCACACACACACATGGGGAGGGGATGTAGGGATGCCCAGATGGGACCACAGTGCTGGTCTGGTCTGGATTGGCCTTCCCTAGGACTCCCTGTGTTACCTTTCTGTCCCTCCGGTTAAACGGCCACAATTGTCGGCCATGAGAAAGGAACAAGCATCTGCATTGCGGGTGGTCTTTGGGAGCTTTCCTGGGGCTCTGGCCCCTGACCATCGAGAAGAAGCAACTAAACACGTTGCTCCTCCTAGACAAGTGCTAGACAAGTGAGCTGGCTTGGGGGCTGTCTCTAGGATGTGGGTGCCTAGTTACCAGGGTTCCGAGTACTCTTGGGCTCCATGAGGGTACTTCCTAGGGTCACCTTACCTAAGCTCCCTCCTTACACAAGACCTCCCTAAGGGCTCCCGGGGCTGCTGACTGCTCACTCTCCATCTCCACACCACGTCCAGACACAGTCACACCAACAGAGTCCACCCCACAGCCTCTGGGGATGTCTGAACGCAAGCAGGGCCCCAGCTTTGAGGACACAGTGTTGAATGCAGTCCCGCTCCTGCTTCTTGCCAGTGATGTCACCCTGGACAACCACGTGCCTCTCAGGGCCTCCCCAGTGTCCCCATCTGTGCAGTGGGGGTCATTCTAACATCTACTCCCTCGGGATGTCATCAGGTGCGATATAAGATATTTTATGTTTTCAAGTATATGTGGAAACCATTCTGGTTGGAACCTGATTTGGCCTGAAATTTATTTGAAGCAAAGAAACCTGACTCATGGCTTGTCAGACATGCATTGTCTGTGTACTTTAATCGTTACCCTAAAGTAAAGAATGTACTCTTTGAAGAAAAAAAAGCATCCCTCCCTTCCTTTGATGCCAGCACCCTTTCAAGATAAGACTGAATGCCTCATTTCCTCCAGCGCCGAGGCCATGGTGACTTGCTGTCTATGTGCTCATCAATAGCAAAATATCTCCTTGAATGCTTGAGAGAATGTGCACCTGTCATGCTTGATGTGTGTCTCTGTCTTTGGAAACGGGATGTAACTCTGCTGAAAACCACTCTTCTTCACAGCGCTTTCTTCCCTTGCAAAGATGTGCTCCGGGCTAGAGTCCTCAAATGAAATTGGGCTCAAATAAAACTTTGTGCTACAGAACGATTATTGATTATTTGCGGCACCTTTTCCTGGCAACCACGAAGGGACTTCTGAGACACCCACCTGAGACCAGGTGGAGCCTACTTTCAACCAACACTGGTACCACAGGGGACCGTTGAGCTCCACTACCCCTCCTCCCCCCCGGGTTCACTGCACTCTTCAGGTGGTCTGGTGAGTGCTCCCGAAATCTGGACCTCCTTATTTAAGTTGACAGTCCTGACTTGTTATTCCAGCTGTTTTGGGTCTGAAGACTTCAACATCTTAAGGGTGTGTTGGTACTCTTCCTAGGTAAGAGGAACCTGGGGGGGACATTTCCTAGGTGAGGGGAGCCAACAGGGAGACATTTCCTAGGTAAGGGGAACCAAGGGGGAAGTTTGGAGTGAACTGGGTTAGCTGACCTCTTTAATTTGGCTTTCAATTGAAAAAGAGACATGTTGATAAAGTCTGAACAAACTGACAGCAAAATGAGAGACTGAATTTGTTTTGTTCTGAAGAAAAGGGGCACTTGCTCTTTCCAGCCACAAGTTGTTCTCAGGTGACTGAGAACCTGGTGTAAGTGTCTGAGGACAATCTCCATGACAAGCGGCAGTCACATAGGGAACTCAGTCACCATCATTCACTTTAAATAATTAATGTCTTGTCGAGGGGCCTGCACACAAGGATTGTTCATCCAGTGCTCTGCACCCCTACGGTAGTTGTAGACTGCCCGCAGGAGAAGCTAAGACACGTGAGAGAGTGTTCATCACCTTTTAGGAAGTGACACTCACAAGCAGCACAGTTTTGACCAGCTACACTGTCCTTAGAAATTGTTCAGACTTGATATTAAAATGAAACTAAAAGAAAATGAGAAACCACACTTTCAAAGCCAACAATGCCAGATGGGCACCCACCCACTGGAACTCTGGCTGGCTCTGTGTACAATATGTATGGAGCCTTTACTTGCAAGTACTTAACCAAATGGGGATAGCTGTAATTGGCTGAATCTTTGGATCAGGATAACCTGGGATAATTTAAAATTACACTGGCCACCTTTGGGGATCCTTTGAGCTTCCAAAACTTGTCTTTTTGTGCACTAGATTTGAGAACCGTGGAACAGACAGATTAAATGCAATCTTTAATCTCTAAAGAGTTAAGCATGCCACCTTCCAGCACACCTGCTCGAAAACTAAAGGTTGCAGAAGTTGTAAATATTTAAAACAACAGCAAAATCTTGCTACGCTTGTATTGTGTCCTGAGAGCTTGGCTTAGTAACCATCAGGTTGGGCGCCCCAAAATATGGTCAGACAGAATTGCGGGTTGCACCCAATTTGCAGTCAGGTATGGTTGGACAGAAATATGGGTTGAACTCCATTTGTGGCTAGGGTCCTACCAAAATGCCACCAGCTTCAAGGGTGTTACATTGGCCATTAGAAGGAATGATCTAATTAGATAAGATTGCTTAAGATGTGCACTTAAAAGCAAAGCCTTCAAAATTCCAAAAGAGCCCTACTGAAAGTTTGGTTGCAAAAAGCTAATAAAAAATTAAGCTATAAAAGGTACCTAAAAGTCTATTAAATTATTGCTTTACAGACACCCCCATAATCGACATTCAAAGAGGGGCCCAGTATGAGCCCCTCTCAGAGTTAATGAGATCATAAGAGATTTTATGGGAAACTTAACGTTATTCCCTTAAACAGTCAATGGGAAACTTAAATTAAAAATTAATAGAATTGTTTAATACTGCCAAAAACACAGTTTGGATCCAACTATTCTTTTTTAAATTAGTGAGTTTTGTATTGTACCTGATTCATAGGAAACATTTAACGAAAACCATTTAAGGTCTCTGCTTGTGTCTGTCTGTGTATCTATGTATGTCTATGTGTACGTGTTATATATATGTGATATTTTTCTACCTCTGGATGATGTAATTTCTAAAAGAGCTCCATTAGCAGGCTTAAAGTAAGCATTTATATAAATTGTTTCTAAATGTAATGGAAACTAACCCAAATGTTTTTCAAGTTAACATGATATCATCTTTAGTAAATGAAAGCTTATTTAAGTTTGTTGGTTTGATGAAAATAAGCATGTTTTCAGTATTCTAAAAATTATATAAAATTCCTAAAAATCTGATATGTCTTGGTATAATTCTAGTCGTTATCTTAAAATGTGGCTTATAAAATAACCAAATTTCCTTGTAATTACATTATCATGTTAAGTCTTTTGTCATTGCCAGATCGTCACTATTTTACTCCAGTGGTTTTACAAATACATTTCATCTTCAGAGAAATTCGCAACAAGGCCTCTGACACATCCAACATTTGACACACATGGACAGAAAGCTTCTACAGTACGTTGGTTGTGTGATTTATCCTTTTTTGCTGTGAAAAGTCAGTGTTGGCAGGCTCCAGGCTCCTGTCACTTCAGCAAGTGTGTGAGGACACCCTGAATGCAGTGACCACGGGCCACTGTGACGTGTCACCTGGCCGTTCTGTCTTCTTACACTCAGACTCTGTCATTCCACCTATATTGGGGAAGAAGCGAGGCCAGTGCAGAGCCCGAGTGGCAGGCACAGCCTGAGAAGGTGGAGGGACTCTTGTCACACGGTGGCCACCACCGTCTCCCTCAGTGGACGGTCGTTGCCAGGGGCCTGGGTCTCCGTCTTCCATCCCCTGAGCCCCCGCCGGACGTGCAGGCTGCCACTCCATGATGATTTCTGGAGAAGGGGCTCTTGCTAGCACACAGACCCTGACATCAGTGAATAAAAGACACTTGGCCTGCCGTTCTCGTCAGGTCCGCCCCTGACTCACTCAGGAGAGTCCTGTCCTGACCACGTTTGTTTCTTGAATATGTGGTTGGCTCACATTTTCAGGAGGTCAGGAAACACCTACTGTGCACTCACTGTGTTCATGTGACAGTCAGACGCTGAGAACCACGCTGCAGGAAGAGTGCTCTGACTTGGCACAGCAGGTGACAGTCTCGTTGAGCACCTGGCACAGGGTAGACACTTGGGCTGCATTTCTGAAGATCCACACTGTTCTCTCACAGATTACGCTCAGGTCCCAGCACCTCCTGACCAGCAGCAGAGTTACTCACACCTTCTGAGGGTCATTCTCTCCGCAGGGGCTGCATGGGAGCTGCTCAGGTGCCTCGGCCTACCGTGCAGCCTGACGTTCCGACAGACCACTTCAGATGGCCTTGGCGGCCTCAGCACTGGGGTGGATCTGTGAGGCAGCCATTGCCCTGGGGCCTGTCCTGCCCCATGGTTGAGCCCCAGGAATGTATCCCCTCCCCAAAGGATCCCACACTTGCCTTTCTCTCTCCCAGGGTGCATTACCCAGCTACCCTCAGACGCTCATGCTGTGGCGACCAAGAAACCCAGCCTTTCTTCCACACAAACCTTGATATTTCACACGGAGGAGCCCAGATTCAGCTTGAGCTGGAGACAGTGCTTGGAGTCCCTCTCGCTGTGCTTTTCTCAGGGGCCACACTGAGGGCATGCTGAGCAGTCAAGTTTAAAAGGAGTAATCCAGAGATTGTGGTCACCTTCTCAAACCAGGAGTCCATTGTCTTGTTAGGGAGGCAAACAGGTGGGATGTAGCTGGTGGGGGAGCTGCCCATGAGGAGCAGAGAGACTTGGTCTTGCTGTCGCTCTGGTAGGGTGGTGCCAGCTGAATTGCCAGAGAAGAGCACAGGAATCTGTGCCCATCAGAAAAATGCCATGTGTGCATCTACCCTCAGAGATGGAAAGTGAACAGGCTCAGGCTTGTGACCCGAAGCTGTTCCTCAGGTGCAGTCATCCACCTTCATTACAGCGAGAGACCACTGAAGATGAAGCAAAGGCCTGATAAAGTCCCTGTTCCTGACCGACTGTACGCCAGGAGCTGCCAGGTGCTGGGGATGCGGTGGTGAGAAGCATGCATTCATTCCAGCTGGCGCATCTCGGGGCTGGCTACCTCTCATGAGTCTGGCCTCAAACTAGGAAATCAAGATGAGGTCACCTGCCCCCAGAGCAGCCGAAGGAGGCCGTGTTCATGAGGGGATTCCTTTGGGCAGATTCAACCCCTCCCCCTGAGCTTCTCAACCTTGCCTGTATGATAGAATCATCTGGGAGGTTACTGATTGATTGTTTTGATGTACCGTATTCAACATTTGGTGGACATTTGGCTGGTTCCACATTTTGGCTATTATGAATAATGCCAGAACTTCATGTATGAGTTTTACTTGGCCCAGCATTTTATTTTTTGGATCATTCGCATACAAGTGTCTGTGTGAACGTGTTCTCAGTGTTCTCGAGTGTATACCTAAGGAGTGGGATCACTGGTGCCTTCATTTAATTTTTTAAGTTTGGACACTTTTACCACGTAATTCATGACACGCTCAGTGACCCTGAGTCCAAGACACCGAGTATTGATTTCCCTGAAGACACCTCGGGCTATTACCTACAGGCTCCTCAGAGGCTCTGCCTGCTTCTCCGAGGTTCTCCCTGGACATCAGGTCCCTCCCGGTGCCCCATGCTCATCAGGGTGGGAGATGGGCCTGGGTCTCGCTGATGCTGCACAGCTTCCCGCTGGGTCAGCTCAGGTCCAGAGCTCCTGGAAAAACAGCTCAAATGAGATGCTCCCCCATCAACCTTTGCGAGGTGGGAGCTCCGGATTCTTGCCTCCGTCCTCTTCCTCCTTCTCTGTGCTGCCTCCACCATGTTGATAGGGACTTCCTTTAACCCTCAAGAGTGTCAGAATAACTCACATTCTTTCTTGGCCATCCTTCACGCCCAGCATCCATTCCTCTTGCTTTTTCTACCACATCAATATTTTTAAAACATTGACATGTGAGTCACATGATGTAAGACCATTTTAAAGTGTACAATTCAGTGGTTTTAGCGTATTGTCTATGTGGTGCAACCACCCCCACGATCTCATCCCATGCATTCCCTTTGGAGAGCTCGTTTTCACCATCATGAGCCCCCTGCCACCTCAGAGGAACGTCACATGATAAAACCAGGGGGACCATGTGACCACAGAAGCTGCTCTTTCCTCCTGTGGCTGAGTTCTTTATGTTACCTTTTGAAAGAGGGTGGGGGAGGTTTTAAACCGATATTTCATCGAAGAGAAACTAAATCAGATTCTTGGGGGTGGAGTCCTGGCATGGGTAACCCCCCCCAGGGATCTGAATGTGAGCTGCAGTCAGAACCTGCCAAGAACCAGCCAGAGCTGCTCTAGGAGCAATTATACCCTGGTTGAGCGTGGGGCAAATTCATGATTCTGAGGGTTGGCTGGATATCTGCTGGTCCCCTGCATGCGCCACTGCCCCCACCACCCCAAATCTGCACACAGAAGACACTTGAACCACCAGGGACCACTCCTGAGAACTGAGGCCAGGACCCTGGCAGTCCCCCTTTCCTGCTCCTATCAGCCCTCTTCATAACCCAGATCACCACTCAGATGCTAAGTTTGGTCCCCTGCGTGGAAGTCCTCAGTGGCTCCCCATGGCCTGTAGGAGGGTGAGGCCCCTGGCGGACCCGAGCACCCACCTTGCATTTCAGCCTCATCCCCTACCTGCCCCATCCACTCCTGCCTCCCCCTCCGCACTCCTCCATTCCAGCCAAGGTTCCCTCTGGCCCTCTATGACTTTGCTCCTCCCTCTGCTGGGTCCCCATCTTACCAAGTTCAACCCTAATGTCCTGGCTTCTTGGTCTGCCCCCTACTGCTGCAAACAGTGGTCATTCCCTACCCCTGGACACAGCACACCTTTGTGGTCTAGCCCGGCCCTGCACTCCCTGGAATAGATCCTTTCCCTGTCTTCTCACCTCCTAGAGAGACTCAGGTGCAGGGGCCACAGCAGGTTCCTCGGGATCCCCAGCACCTGGCACAAGGTCCAGCACCGCCCGAGTGACAGTGACTGTGAATGAGTGGCGGGAAAGGGAGGTTGGGCTCTGGAGGCCTTTGTAACTTTTGAGATTTTGGGGGACATCAAGAGTCCCCGTGGATGTCCTAGCTCCAATGGGGTCTCTGAAGGAATGAGGGGGACATAGTCTGAAGACCCCAGAAAGGAAAGCATTCACAGCATCCAGAACTTTCTTGGACTCAGGGTGGTGAGAAAGCTTCAGAGCCATTGTCACTCTCTTCAATCACCAGGTCTGCTTTTCCTGCGGGCAGGGGTAAGGCGGGTGAGGATGGAGGTTGGTGGGGTTCAGTGCAGGCTCAGGCCTTCAGCGCTGCCCTGCTCACACCAGCCGTCCATGGAAAATGTCAGAGAGGGGCAGTGAAGGGTGTCCAAGGTCCAAGACCTCTGTCCTGCCTGGGCATCCCAAGTGCCTGCCTGCTAAAAGGGCAGGAACCAAATGCCAGAGCCCTGTGTTAGGGACGCTGGGCATGGAGCCCTCCCTCGTGCCCCTAGGGTATCTTGTCGGGAGGCATCAGCTCCTGGGCTTCTAGCACCAAGGACCTTCCTGGGGGTGTGACATCCACAGCAGGGCTCCAGGCTTGTGCCAGAAGCCCTGTGGCCCGGGATCCAGCCCCTGATCCTCCCCCTGCCACCAGCAAGGCCCTGTCCTGCTCCGCAAGCCCCCTAACCCCCAGGGCCACCTCTGCCAGAGGTTTAGGAGGAATGGTGGGCACAGTAGACAGTCTCCAAGATGGCAGCAGTGACCTTGGCCTCTTGGTTTCACAACCTTGTGTGTTCTCCTCCTGTGTCAAATCAGAGCAGGGCTGTATGGTGACAGAGTATGGTGGAGGCAGAGGGGTGTGAATTCTGAGGTTCGGGGCCAAAAAACCATTTTGGCTCTTGTACTGGCCCTTGAATCCCTTGCCCTGTGGGAATCCGGGCACCGTATTGTGAGGACACTCAAGCAGCCCCATGGGGAGACCCACGTGGAGAGGAACAGGCTCCCTGCCAACAGCTGAGCCCAACTTGCCAGCCCTGTGAATAAACCACCTGGGAAGTAGATCCTGCAGTCCCAGCCAGGACTTCAGATGATCGCAGCATCCTGAGGGACCCTGAGCCAGCTGCTCAAACTGCTCCTGAATTCCTAACCCACAGAAACGGTAACACGTAAACAATCAATTTAATCCATTGCATTTGGGGCAACTCGTTACCCTGCCTCAGGTAACTAATACAGCCCCTCTCGCTCTGGGGATGTGCCCTCTCTCAGATGCTGGGTGTGGATGGGAAGGTTGTTCTGCCTTCCTCCAAGCCCCTGGCCATGTTCCTTGACCATGGAATGGAGAAGGAAAGAGATGAGATGTGGCCCTGGAGCAGCACAAAATCAGACGCCCTCAGTCAACATGATATTTTTCTCCATTTTAATTAATACTTTACAAAGTACAAAATACATTGTCTTTTTGGAGAAACAGTTGGTATTTTTTCTCTCCATCACATAGTACATGAATCTTGAGGGTTTCATGTTTCTTGAAGAAAGAAAGAAAGCGTGAGGTTCCCCACCAGGGTGTAAGGTTGCCCAGTTCTCCCCTCTCCAGACCTTGGGACAGATGTAAGTGCCACTGCTACTGCTGGAGACCTAGGGAAGGCCAGGTGAGGGCTAGACCCCCGAAGATGAGGTCCTGGGCAGGGTAAGTCTCCGCAGAATCCCAGTATACCCCCAACATCCCCTCACCCCATCTCAGGGTAACAGAAATGATCTTGGCATAGAGCAGGATCTTTTGTTTGTTACCGTCTGACCCCAGTTTTGGAGCCAACCCTGCTCAGTTCTTCCCTGGACCATTTCCTGAATAGCTAAACTGAGGCAGGGGACAGGGACACTCACTGGGCTTGGCCTGTGACTTGGGACATGAATTTGGCCTATTTTTCAAACCCCCTTCCCACCCCTTCTCCAACTTGCTGGACCCTCTTCAGGGATGAGCCCCAGTAGGCGAGGGGGCACCAGCACCCAAAACCTCTCCCTGTGAACAGTATCCTCAGGACTGGATGCTTCTGAAGAGCCGGCTCAGCAGGTCTTGCCCCTTTGGGCTGCATGGACTGCCAGGCCTCGCGCTGCACAGCAGAGCCCCTGCTGGAGACACCTCTGCCCCCTCCACAGAGCAGATTTACACAGTCAAGTGGGCTGGGGCAGTCCTGCATGCAAGGCCTGCCACACCACCATCAGCTCCACATGTGGCCCCCGGATAAGAATGCTACCGAGGCCTCAAAATACGGGATGAGTCAGTCCCTCAGCTAGGATTTGGGCTCTGCACACGTGTGCTCACACACACACTAATGTGGATGACACGGCACATGTTCACACCTAACATGTGTGTGTTAACACACGTGTGGCTGTCCACAGAACACTGTCCTGACCCGAGGGCAGGGGCCACCTGCACTCCTGGCTTTCTCAGCCTCCCACCTTCTTGAAGCAAGAGCCACAAACTCCCTCATCACCAGGCTGCCCACAGACGCCAGGGGCCGGGCCGCAGGCTCCTACCTCCACTCCAGCCACTCCTGGTGCCGCCTGCCTCAAGGCCAGAGGCTGCCTCAGCCACCAGCTCCTGCCTTTACCTTCCCAAGAGAGCAGGCGTCATAAGAGGGGTGGACATCAAAGCTGAAGGTATGGAAAGGGAATGAGAGACAGTTAAGCTTGTCCTTTTGCTGCCTCTAATTTGAAAATGAAAGAAAGAAAAGAACCAGATGAGCTCTGAGAGGTAGGAAGAAGTCTCTCCTTCAGCGGGGCTCCACTCCCCTCAGGACAGCCCCGCCACTCTTCCCATGCCTGCCCTCTGCTGGGCTGACCATGGTCCACCACCCTGGTTTCTCCCCTCCCAGGAGGCCTCTGTGAATGGAGGGCTGCTGCCCCTCCCTCAGCACAGTATCCAGGAACCTGAAAGGCCAAAGCTCATGTCTTTCCATTGCTGGGAGACTCCATCATCCTCCCCCAGGTTCCACTCACGAAGCCACACCTACTTCATTTCTCCATGTAGGTGACAGCAGTGACTGGCTGCTCCCTGCCCTGGCATAGAGTAGGCACAGATATATTGGGGGTATTTTCTTCCTACCCCTGCCCAGTGTCCACTCAGAGAGTGGCATCAGAAATTCCTCAGTCACAGGGCTGTAGTGCTCTGCTCTCATGTGGGTTCTCCGCAAGGCTCCTCTCTTTGCTGGGGCTGACAAGGGCCCTAGTTGTCCCCACCTCCAGATCCAGAGGCTCAGATAGGCGGCCCAGGGTGGTCGTGGGACTCCTAAAGTTCTTCCAGGGAAATGCTGCCAGGTGGGTGAGCCGGTTCATCTTTGATTATCAGGCAAATGGTGCCCTGGCTTGGGGTGGGAGCCTGGCCCTTCCTATCTCCCCAGAGCCTTCTCTCCTGACCTCCATGGCCTCCTCTGTCCTCTCAGAGGGGACAAGCCCCACAAGACCAGTCGTCTTCTTCTGGACACTACACTGGTCCCCGAGGCAGTGTTGCCTGGTGTGGGAGACCACAGTGGGCAGCTCTGGGTCACCAGGCTCCCTCCTTCTCCTCAAGGGGCCTGTGCCCTGGAGTTGGTGGGAGGGGGAGAATGCTGGTTCTTGAGGGGCTCTGGACCCCCTGAATCTTGGGGAGGAGAGTTCTACATGCCTCTCCAGCTCAGATGTGTGCCCTGGGCTGAGGGCAGTGGCATGGGCAACACCTGCTTGGCGGCTTTGGAGACCCCCGTGGAGTAAGGAGGTGCAGAGGTGGCACTGCACGTCTCTAATGGATTAGCTTTGGGGGCTGAGGGAGAAAGGGGTTTCTTGGGAACCAGGGGAGGCCATGCTGACGGTTGAGCCAGAGCACATTTTTCTAATTGGGGGTGAGGGACAAGGGGTGGTCAGGGCTCCCTCATCCCTCACTCTCTCCTCCTTGAGCTCTCACCACTCTGGAATGTACAGGGATGGTGTAGGGATGGGCGAGGCGTGAGTGTTTTGCAGAGGGTCTGAGCTTTCCTCACCAGGGAGAAGCACAGAGGCAAAGACACACCCGGGAGCCCAGGTGGGGGCTCCAGTCACTGACCCACCCCGCCTCTCGGCAGCCTGGCCCAGGAACACCATTGTCGTCCCGTGCACGTGTCTGTCCAGCCAGGGCCCAGAGATGCTCAACACCAACAGGACACACTCCTCAGGCCTCCCTGAGCCATTGGCTGCCCTCACTGCCTTTGCCTTCAGCCAGTAGGAAACGTGGCCATGGGCTCTTCCACTGGGGAGTGAGGGCAAAGGTCATGCAAGATGGCGGTGCCCAGGAGAGCTGAGGCATGAAGCAGAGAATGGCACTGGCAGCCCTGGCATTTTGCTGAGTTGGGATTTCCACCCCTGCGCAGATGGCTGAGCTTGCCAGATGCAAGTCCCCTTGTCAGCCCAGCAGAGTGAAGGAGAACAGCCTCAGATCACTGATGGTCCAGCTCAGGGCTGCCCCAGGTGTCCTGCACCAAGCACAGAGCAGAAGGGACTGGGGACCTCCCTAACCACCACCCAGATGAGAAATCTCCGGGAAAACCTTGGCCCTGAGTCCCAGAACTCCCTGGTCCCATGAATGGCCCAGAGTAGAGTTCACAGGGCTGTGGGGAGGACAGGATAGGGGCTCAAGGTGGGCGCTGGTATTTTAGATGAGTGGGAAGGCATGAATTTTACCACATTTTATCCTTAGGAGTGTTGGAGGAGCAGGTGCAGTCGTGTCTCCATATCTGCCCTCCCTGCGTTGATTCTACTCACCTTGACAACTACCGCTGCACTGCCTGCTCCACATGCACTGATCTCATTCAACGGCACAGAATCCCCACCCTGGGAGCAGCATTGTCCCCATGTCATATGGGGAATTGGAGGTGCAAAAAGTGTCACCAATGCCCTCCTTCAGCTAGCAAGTACACCTGGTGTGGAACTGACGGTCAGGAAAAGTGTTCCTGGAGTTTCTACCTGCTGAGCTTGGCCGGGTTCTCACACTGCCCTGGGCGGCACCGTGTCTCCCGGGTTTTGGGAAATGTGTGGAGGCTCTTTGGGCTGTGCCAGCGAACGGGGGAGACCACTGTCATTTAAGGAGGCAGAACATGCCACAGACTGAAGAATTGTCGCCACCCCCAACCCACACCCAGGGTGCCCAGGTAAGAACCCCTGGGAAAACTGGGGAAGGACATTCTAGCTCTGACCTCGCTTAGTCACTGGGGATAAAGAAGGTGCTCCTAATCAGCACAGGTGGCTGGTCCCTGAAGGCATGGGCACTCTGCACTTGGAGCATATTAACAAAGACTTTGAAACACTTAGAGCCCCAGAGTGTTCTGGTCCTTTCACCTTCTGTAAGGAAGGATCCCCTTGGCCTTGGAGCTGGGTTGAAGGCCACAGGGTCAGGGGCCTTGTGTGACCTTGAGGGAGACTCTTGTCAAGGGCAGCCCTGGGAAGCTTCCTTGAGCCCCACTGACCCCACTGTGCTCCTTAGCATCTCTCAGACATAGCCCTGCCCCTTGTCAACCCTTGGTTCATTTGCTGGGACTCCCTCCCAGGCCCCTGCTCTTCTTTGCCCCAGCCCCTGTCCAGCCTCCCACCACCACTCTCCAACTGAGCTACCAACCCTCCTCGGTCCTGCCCACCTGTGACCAAGATCACAAACTAGGTCCTGCTGGTCAGTCAGAGGCCACCACTCAGCTGGGCTTCACCCTGATGGGGGCCACCTGCAGCAGGAGCTCTGCAGCCACACTGGTGGGGCCTGGTGGACACCTGAAAGGCTCTGGGGAAGGAGAACCTGGGCCAAGCAGGGTCAGGGCTGCCTGCACTGCCCACTGTTCTCCCTCCAGCCCTCCTGGGGCCAGGAGGGATAGGGGTGCACAATCTCATCTCTCCACCTTTTGTTGTGACTCACAATTACTGCTGGTTTTCTCCTGGTGAAGTGAATGTGCTTTTAAAAAATGTGAGAAATTGAGAAAGGTGTAAAGAAGAAATTAATAATCGCTGCTAATCCCTGCCCGTGTAACCGAGCAAAGGCTCCTTCTGCTTGCTGCAACCTTGAAGCCAATCAATCACAAGATGAGTCGGTGGTGAGGAAAGGGATTTACTCGATTAGCTAGCAAAATCGGAAGATGATGGACTCATGTCCCAGAGACCATCTTAAACAAGCACATAATCTGAGGCAGTTCTGTAGGGACTAGTGGGCTGTGAAGGGGGCTCAGGAACATTGACCATCTGGCATCGGAGACTGGAGACATCACACCAGGTCTTTCAGTTGTCATCGATGATGGATGCCGGTATAGATGATCTTCCTGAGGAGGTCGTCATGTTCCTAAGAAATTCAAAAGAATAAAGTTATCATCTGTCACTCTTGGGATGTACGTGTGTCAGCCAGGATTATTTCCGAGAGCTGTTTATCTGCTAGGCTAAGTGCAAGGTAAAACACACAGAGCTTGAGTGAGCTAGTCAGACGTTACTCTAAGTTACAACACGGCTTCCCTCGAGTCAACTTGCTCTAGGCCAGTATCACCCACGGGTAACATTTGGCAAATTTTCTCCCAGGCCCTGCTGCATTTGTGCTTTCACTTCTTGTTTTCCTCATTCACATTAATTTGTAAGCATTTTCTGAAGTCAGCACAAATATTTTTCCAGCTGTATTGAGGTACGATTAACAAAGAAAAGTTGTATATATTGAAGGTGTACAATGTGATGATTTCATGTATGTGCACATTGTGAAATGAATACCACAATCAAGCTAATGAAGAGTTCCGTCACCTCCTGTAATAACTCCCCCTTCTTTTAATGCTAAGAACTCTTAAGATCAATTCTCTTGTGTATACAATGCATTATTATTAACTCTGGTCACCTCGTTCTATATTAGATCTTGAAAACATCCTCATGTTATAACTGAAAGTTTGTACCCTTTGACCAACATCTCTCATTCCCCTCGCACCCACCAACCTCCATCCCTTGTAGGCACATTCCACTCTCTGTTTCCACGAGTTTGACGTTTTTAGATTCCACTTGTAAATGAGATCATGCAGTGATTGTCTTTCAGTGTCTGGCTTATTATGCTTAGCATAATGTCCTCCAGGTTCAACTGTGTTGTCAGAAAAGGCAGGATTTCTCTCATATTGAAAGCTGGATAATATTTAATTGTAGATACATGTAATGTTTCTTAATCCAATCATCCATCAACAGACACTTAAGTTGTGTCCATATCTTGGCTATTGTTGTCACCAACTAACTGCCCCGAGTAATTCAAAGGCAATTTCGAAAGCACTTAACTGTTTCTTTTTTGTTGTTTTGGTGAGGAAATTTAGCCCTGACCTAGCATCTGTTGCCAATCTTCCTCTTTATGCTGAGGAAGATTTGCCTTGAGCTAACATCTGTGCCCATCTTCCTCCATTTGATATGCGGGACGCCTGTCATGGCATGGCTTGATGAGCGGTGCATAGGTCGGCACCAGGGATCCGAACCTGCGAACCACAGGCTGTTGAAGCGGTGCGCCCAAACCCAACCACTACGCCACCAGGCCGGGCCCTTAACTCTTTCTCAAAGTTGTTTCTCTGTTACGTTAAGAGACGCAATCACCAACCACCCTGAACCAGTCCAAACTGCACTGCAAAAGCAACGCCTGCACAGATGGGCCAAGAAGTCTCCAAAGTTACTTTTGCTTCATTTTAATGTTAAGATCTCCACCCCAGGAGGAGCTTAAGCCTTATTAGCATAACATGAAAGGTAGGGGAAAGCACGTTTTCAAACTACGCCTGGGCTGGCTTATACCCACCTCTATACGTGAGGACGAAACTTTCCTTTTGAATATTTATTCCCTACCAAAAATAAAAGGCACTTGTTTTCCCTTGCTGAGAGGGCCACAGCTTTGGAAGTGATTCCCTATGGTCCCCTTATTTGCGGCAAATGAATTGTACTTTGTGTGAGAACAACTTCTAGTAAAGGCTTTGATTTCAACTCACCAAATAGGGAACTCATTTTGGTTCGGTAACATTGTGACAAGTGCTGCAGTGAATATGGGAGGGCAGATATCACTTGAAGATACTGATTTCATTTCCTTTGGAACTATACCCCGTAGTGGGATTGCTGCATCATATGAGAGTTCCATTTGTAATCTTTTGAGAAAACTCTGATCTTTAATCTTTGAGAAAACACTGTTTTCCATACCGGCTGTACCAACAAAAATCAATTCCAGGTGGATTTTAAATCTAAACGGGGGTTTCTACAACAACTTCTCTAGTAAGTACCTTAGAAAAACAGTTTCAAGATCTTGGGGCAGCCAAAGATTTCGCAGAACACAAAGAACAGTAAACATAAGGAACAAAAAGATAAACAGGAAATTATTGAAAATGAGAACTGTCAGTGAAAAGAAACTTTTAAGAGAGGAAAAAGGGCAGGCACAAAGGGGATAAACACTTGCCATGTATTTATCTGACACAAGACTCTCATATAGAATATTTGACTAACTGGCATAAATTTATAAAAATATTACAGACAATCCACGAGAATAAAAGGGGAGATTTCACTAGGCACTTCAAAAAAAAGATAACCAAATGGGAACAATGAAATGGAAAAGGGCTCCACGTAATTACTCAGGAGGAAAATGCAAATTAAAACCACAATGAGCTACCACTACACATACACCACCACGGTTAAAATCAAACCTCTGACGGCACCAAGGGTTGGTGGAGATGCGGAGAAACTGGAACTTTTATACACAGCTGGGAGTGCAAACTGTTTAATCCGCTTTGATACTCTTTGATAGTATCTCCTAAAGGTGGACGTACACATACTCCATGACCCAACAATTCCACGCTTAGGTATATACCCAACACAGATATGTTCATATGTTCACCAAAAGATGTACAAGATGTCCAGAGCAGCATTTTTTGGCATATCATCAAATTGTAGACAACCCATTCTGCATCAGCAGTGGAATGGATAAATAAAATGGGTTATATGTTTTATAGTGGAATACTATACAGAAATAAAAATTAACTACAGCCACATTCAAGAATATTGATGAATCTTACAAGCAAAATGAAAGAAGCCAGACACCAAAGAAGACACTCTGTATGACTCCATTTAAATAAAGTTCAAAGACAAGAAAAACAAATTCAGAAGTTAGAATATTGGTTCCCCTTGGGAGAGAGAGGGAAGTGACCTGGGAGGGGCGCATAAGAGGGCTGTTGGAGGGCTAGTCATGTTCTATTTTTTGTGGGTACTGGTTAGCGGTTTTGTTCCCTTTGGATAATTCACGGATCAATGCAAGTATGATTTCTGTACTTGCTGGTATGTATGCTATGCTCCAACTTGCAAATCCAGTCTCATGATTATAAACTTTTTTACTGATTAGTCCCAAAGCACACGTGTTAGTGCGAGACTCCAGACTTATGGGTCTACATTCATATCCTGGATGTAACCTCTTCCTACCTCAGAGACCCTGGCCATGAGATTAACTCTCTGGGCTTCAGTTTCTTCATTTGTAAAATGGGTGACTTTTGGAACCTCTCTCTTACTCGGTGAGATAATTAACTCCTTGCTGGCACAGGGCAAGAACTCCATAACTAATGGCTCTTGTAGTTGTTCTTGCCACCCTTAACTCTTTGGGCTGGGGAGCTGGTGAACGATGGCCTGTGGTGGAGGGTGGTGCAGGATGGGGATCCAGTCAAGACACATGCTCCAGGTGAGGGTGAGGGGACAGAGCAGAGCTGATGCTGAGGTGCAGGAGGAAGGGCCAAAGGCCTGGGGCTCCTCCTTCCTTCCCCATCTCGGTTCCTGCCCCTCTATAAATACAGGAGGTTAACTAATCGGGTGATCTCTAGCTGGTTAGTCCTTCCAGCGTGGACATTGGAGAGTCGGAAGGGTGATGGAAATGCCATGAAAAGCCAAAATCAAATTTCCCAGTTTGATCCACACTCAAACCCAAGGAAACAGACCTGGGAGTTAGGGGAGGTGGATATAGTGGTGGGATTATGGGTCTTGTCTATACTCTTCATTGTACTTTTTTCTATTGGGGACAGGAGCCACCTGAAACAAGGAGCCACCTGGGTGGCTCAGGGCCCAGGGGTGGTCCCCTTATCTGAAGACACCACATGAAAGGGGGTCCCTTGGCCCGGGAGAGCAGAGACTTGCCCTCTGTGGATGGGATGGTGTGGAACTCCCTGGGCTCAGGGGTTGCTCTGTCCACCCTGCTACAGCCCCTCCATGAGGGACATCCCTGCATTTGACGTCTTGCAGGGGGTCCACACCAAGAGGAGGGGGTTCAGGCTGTCAGTGCCCGGCCTCCAGGAGCCAGTGACCTTACACTCTCTTCCCCCTCACCTGAATCAGCCCCCAGCCTCCACTCCTGAGTGGAGTCCCATCTTCCCAGCTTGGCCCATTAGAACCTGAAGCCCTCTGAGATGTTCATCTTGGAGAGGGGACAGTCTCTTGGTGTGGCCCTTGTCCCTTCCAGGGTGTCTTCCCCTCCCTGCCGCCTGGGCCTGGCCTCTCCCTGGGGGAGTCTGAGTCTCAGAAGCTGCACCTCAGCCCTCTCCCAGCTGGCAACATGTGTGCACACCATGCCCACAACCTGCTCCACCGAACCGTGCACACTGCAGTGTCCACAATCCATGCACTGAGCCTTGTTAGCGGTAAAGGTTTGTCCTGCACAGGGAAGCAGGGGTGGATGGTGAGGAGAGAAGGGACATGTGAAATGCACCTAGAGCGGGGAGGAGTGAGGTGACCCAGGGACACTGGGAGGGGTGTGGGCAGCACCGTGGGACCTTGTGGTCTGCCGTCATGATGTGACGGTGGGACCAGCCCTGGCTCTGCACCAGCCTCTGCCCCTCTCACAGCTGGGGCAGGTGCAGAGAAGGTGCAGAGCTGGGTCCCAGGGTGGATTTCACCTGGCCAGGGCCATGGAAGGAACAGGACAGAGCTGCAGGACAGGAGCGTGGGGCTGTCCTGGAGCTCAGTGTGTGCAGAGGAAGGAAGGACGTGACGTAGGGGAAGGAAAGCGAACGTGGAACAAGGTTGGCAGACGGAGACCCAGTGGGCTGAGGACTCATCAGGGGAGGGAACCTCCAGTGGGTGGGCTGGAGAGACACTGGTGGGTACTAGCTAGAATGGGCTGGCCATAAATGGGGGTGTCGGTCATGGTGGAGATGGTTAAATGCTCAGAGTGATGCCAAGGCAGTGGGTGGTGGGAGTTGAGTGAAGGTGGGCGGAGGACAGGGCCTGAGGGTCCAGGATGTCAGAAAGATCATCTGGGTGGATGCAGGGTGACAAAAGGGGTCGATTCAGAGTGGTGGTGGAGAGACAGACAGTGCGGCCTTACACCCACACCTTGAAGTGCACACACAGGTGAACACACAGACACACACTCCCCCATCAGTGCACAGGGTGCAGTTTGGCCCATAGGCTCAGTGCAGCTGCTAGATGTGCTGGCCCAGGTAGGTATCCCACTCTGTGTGGCCACACCACTGCTTTTAAGGCCCCTCCTGCCCTGTGGAGACCCCCACTGAAGAGCTTCATCATCTGCATGTCCTGGTTATTCATCTTGTCTTGGAAGTAAGCAATGCCATGGTCCCTCTCCAGGATGAACTAGGTGTTGATGATGGGTCTCCACCCTGGAAGCAACATGGGTTAGGGCCATTTGGACTTGTTGGGGTTCATGCAGTTGGGGAGGGTCTTAATGCCTGAAGGCGGGAGAACAGAGTGGGGGAGGCCCCAGTGCAGGGAGCTGCGAGGTCAGGAGGGATGCAAGCTCAGATCCCCAGCAGTACAGAGTAGACGTGTCCGGTGGCTGGCAGGGATGCTGTCCACCCCAGGTCTCTCTGCTGGCCTCAGATCACTGTCATCAGCCAAGGCTTCCTGAGGCTTGTTTGGACAAGTATTCCCATATGTTGCAGGGAGCTTAGGAGCAGCTGACCTGAACCCCAAACTTCTTTACTGGGTCTCTGGATGGAATAAGAGAAGATGATGGAACTGTATCAGCATGGTGTCATGTCCCCTGAGGGTGATGACTCTGTGAGGTAGAGGAAGCACAGGTGTCCTGTCCCTGGGGATGGGGCCAGTTTCAGTGAGAAAGGCTCACAGGTGGAGGGGTGCCCAGCAGAGTGTGTCTGGGCTCTGGGAAACTGGAGAAAGTCGGTTCGTGGATATGGTGTGGAAAGAACACGAGCTGCGTGTGGGGACCAGCCGGAATAACTGATGGCTCTGAGCAGTAGAGGGAAAACTGTCTCCCGAGGTGATGATCTGAGGTTTTCAAGGGACAGGCGAGGGGGGCTCTATCACATGAGTCCTCATCCAAATTCACAGTCTAGGTGGTCACCTGGCACATTCCTGCAGAAATGCTGCCCCCTGGAAGCCCAGGCCCTCCATGCAGCTGAGCCAGTGGCCACTTACAGGTTTTGAATTTCGAGGTGATGATTCCACAAAGGGCACTTTAAGTACTTTCAATCCACTGGGCTTCCTGGACAACAGAAGCCACCTTGGAGCCCTGTTCTGGTGATGGAATCATCCCAAGGTCTCCAGGGGGTGAGCCCCGACTGTTGAAACCAAAAGGCACCCTCCTCATTCTTCACTCAACGCCCATCCCGCCTCCCCCAACCCAGGGAAGCGCCACTAGCCTATCCATTCGGCCCAGCCCCTGCCTGGCCTGGGGTTCTGAACCATCTTTACTCAAACAAAATTAAAGGATAGGGTCAATCCTGTAGCCCCTTCCATCACCTCTCATCAGCCTCCACTACCATGATCTTCTGAGCTCACGGACCCCCATGACCTCCCCCACCAATGTCCCCAGGAAATACCAATGTGGCCACATAGAATGAACGGTCAGGAGATTGTCCAATGAATCTTGCAAACTCCTCCTCCCCCAATCTCAGCCAGGAACACACTCCTTGGTGAAATCCTCGCATCTCAAGCATGATGAGGCTGCGGGCTGCAGGTGGCAGGACTGTCATTCCTCTTGGGACAAGCTTGTCCATCTGCTGCTCAAGGAGACGGTGAAGGTTGGGCTGAAGACTCCATCTGATTTCTCTTTGTGTCTCCAGAGACCAGGATGTTATAAAACAACACCCAGCAAGTGTGGTGGGCGGAGAGAATGATCTACGGAACATTCAACCTCCTGACTAATTCCTCTTGTCCCTGAAGGATGGGAATTTTGGCCTCTCATTAACAGATTTCAGAATTGCCCCCTCAAGCCTATTCTAAGGACTTATAAAGCTCATCTTGCTGACAGCGCCCAACAGGATCCTGAAGAGGCTGTCAGCCTACTGTGGGGAATATCCCGCCCATCGCCCCCGCCCATCCCACTTACAGTGCTGAGCCGACAGGTGAGCCTACCTGGGCCGCACCGGCTATAGCAGGATGACAGTGATACTGTCTTCCCCTTGCCCATTTGCCCACCTGTCCTGTAGACAAGAGACCTCTGTTCCTTGTCTCAACAGAAGCCAGTCCGAAGCTTATATTCCAGGCTCAGAGATCACCAATACCTATCAATCTATCGAATTTCTAGCTCACATGAGAAGTACAAAGACTCCCCTTCCTCAAGCACCCGCAGCACAGGGCTTTTGCAAGATGTGAATGAGGTAAGGTGGGTAAAGCATTTTTCAGAGAACCACCCCAGAATTAGTTCTCAGTACACAATGGTGACTCACGGTTACGTTCGTTACCATCACCACCATCTTTATTGTGTTGAGTCTGCTAGAAAAACCAGCACATTAATAATGTAGAGGATGTTGGATCAACTTGGCAGGCTGCGGCCTGGCTCCAGAGCACAGGTGGGGGGTGAGGTCTGTTTCCAGGACCCCAGGCTCAGGATTGGGGAGCTTGGAAGTAGGAGGGGAGGGAAGAACACCCACATGATGAGCATCTTGAAAACCAAATGACCTTGAAGTTCATTGTGAAGCTGAAGGGCAGCAGGGCTGATACCACTTTTCCTCGAGGTTACTGCTCTAGCCCAGGGCTTTCTATACCATTTTCCTCAAAGCTGGAATAAAAGGATGTCTGTAATAAGAGCTTTAGGGAGAAAAATGCAAAAAGCTGATAGAACTGAGCCCAGATGTCTCTAAAATGACTAATATCGGAGCAGATGTGCATAGCTCAAGGAATATGGACTGTGAAGTTGGATGAAATAGAGAAAGAGAGATCAAATGGTTGAGGGAGCTGTGGGAGACAAACAACCATGTGTCCCCACACTTGGGTTCACCCTCCCATCTGATCAGCATAGGAAGCTGACACTAATAGGAAACGTCCTGTAAGATTTCCATAGGAGCTGCCATGGCCCTAAGATCCTGAAGGGGAGGGGCAGGTAATGGGCCCTTTGAGAGGAGAACTCCAAAAGAAATTGGATCCCTCTCAGAACTGAACATGCCCCCAATCCAGATCAAGGAAGGTGTGAGCAAGCAAGAGGAGAGGATGGAGCAAATGTGCATGGAGCTCACAGTGATGGTCAAGTGGATCTAGACCCCATTACCTTAGAAGTGTCCATGTGTGCTTTAGTAATCCTGGCCTCATAGGTATCCATCGATCCATCTATCCATCCATCCATCATGCATCCACCCATGATCCATCCATCCACCATTCATTCATCCATTCATCTATCCCTCATTCATCCATCCAACGGTAAACCACACATCCACCCACCCCTCCATCCATCCATTCACCCATCCACTCACTATCCTTGCATCAACTACCCTGTCATCCAACCATTCATCATCCATCCATCCAGCATCCATCCGACCATTCATTTAATTGAGGAACATGGGATGAAAATTATAATGATTATGTGTCCAGACCTTCCTTTGTCCTGACACCGTTGAAGGCCTCAGGTCCTCTAACCATTACTATTGCCAAACCGTTTCCCCTGAAATCAAGTACAGTTTCATTCTGATGATGAGCACACATTGCATGATATTCCCCAGGTTTTGGGTGTGACCAACCACCAGGATCTGGTTTCCCAGCACCAGCTCCCACCTCACTCCTGGGTCTGCTGGGAATCACTTTCCTTGAGAGGCTAAGGACAACTCTCAGAACTGAATGAGACCAGTCTTTTCAGGGGTAGGGGAGAGGGAGGACCTAGACATGGGCATTTAAGAAGGAAAAGGCAAAGAGAGGGGAACTTGGGTCCTCAGGCCCGGGTGGACAAGACTGAGGCCGGCATGTTGACCAGCTCCGAGAGAGGGACAGTGGGCATAGGGAGGCAAATGGGCAGACAGGGGGCAGAAACCTTGTACTGTACAGTTGGGGATGCCTGGAGCCCAGGCCTGAGTGTCAGGGATGTCCAGGTCACATAAGTACCAACAAGAGGCACAGAGGGCTCACAAAGAGGTGAGGCTGTGACGGTCCCTGTGGGAGGGTAGTGACTAGGGACTGGGTGGCACTTAGATATTTGCAGACCTCAAATATTGTTCCAACAGCACCATGGATTTTTGAAGTTGACAACACGTTTTGTAACAATGTGTTTGATTTTTAATGGCAACCCCAGCGCAGTAGTCTTGCAAAATATAAACACATAACAGGGACAACAGTCCTCACATTTATAGATGGGCTTATAATATGTAAAGTTTCTTCCAAAACATGACTTTAGCCTCTGAGGAAACTATGTCTTGGAAAAGCTACCTGACTTGCCTATAACTTCACCAGGAGTAAGGGGTTAGCAGGGACCCATTGTGGATGGAAATCTGTCCAAGGCCTCACTGAGTTCCCCTCTCCCCTGCTGGGCAGGAAGATGTCCCGCTCTGCCTGGGAGACACCATCAAAGACACAAGAGAGCAAATTCTGGCCCAAGTCCACCTGGGGTTCTGAACAACAAGACTGAGACCCTAACCCAGTGCAGGTGGCTGACCTGGGACACACACGTGCCCACTGCCCAGCCCTCCCAGAGACTCTCAAATGACCTCCACAGTGTGGGTAGGAATAAACTGGGTCCCTCAGCTCACAGCACGAAGAGCAGACTCAGTCCAGCAGTCACAAGGGACAGCTGCAGGGCTGGGTGGGGGACCCTACACCTCCTCCCTGCTCACCTGTCTGGCCCTGGGCTGACCTGGAGACAGGATCCTGCTCCTCCCTCATCTTCATAAAGGCCCCTCATTTTGACTTGTAGGTGGTGATTAAATCATTTTTGGGGGGGATCCTGTGAATTTATGTTCTTAATTTTGCATAATTAGCCATCATTACTCTTGGGTTTGATTTCTTCTGAGAAAGCTTATCTGGAAGGGAGAATGTTATCAGAATGGGAAGCAGTACACCTCTGCATTAAGAGCTAGCAAGATAAAGCAATGGCTTCCTCGTATGTACCCCCTACTCCCATGGTCTTTGCTGCCCTAGCCCCAGGGATCCTGGACCAGCCCTGGTCACTCCAAGCTCCCCTGAGAGAGCTGGTCCTAGTCCAGGCTCCAGCTCCAGCCTTGGAGCTGATGTCGCCACCCCGCCCTTTCCTACCAGACCTCTTGAACTACAAGCAAAGTGTCCAGCCTGCTCTAAATGCCCCCACCAGGATGCCCATGGCTCCCATTGCAGCCCCCTCACCCCTTGCAGGCTGAATTGATCTCCTTTCCCTCAAATGTACCCTGGCTCCTGTGTTCTGTACTCCCATCAGTGCCCTCAGTGACCCTGGGAGACCACATTGACCTTCATGTCTGCTACCCATACCACCAGGTCTGCTGGCCCCACACACGCCCCTAATCCACCTCCTCCCTCTATTACTGCTGCTCTTCCCCCGTTCCAGACTTGTGAGTACTGGGGTGACTGCACTGACTGACACACCCTGAGTGGTCTCTGCTTTCCCTGCCCCTCGTTCCTACTCCATTCTGCTCCCAGAACTTTCTACCAAATGCAAATGGCATCATCTTGCTCCTGTGCATGTGTGGGTGCATTTGTGTGTTTGTGTGCATGTGGGTATGCCTGTGTACACATGTCTCTCTGTGCATATGTTTCTTTCTATTTGTATGCAGCATGTGTACACGTGCATATATGTCTTTTGTGCCCACACATATCCATGTGTATGTGCGTAGACGCATGTGTGCATGTGTGTTTTTTGAGTGTGTGCATATGCAGAGTTGTGTATGTGTCTCTGTGTGTGCATATTGTGCTGCATATGTGTCTGTGTGTGAGTGCATGTGTATGTGTGTGTGCCAGTGCATGGCAGGGGGAAGGCTCCAGAACATTCCCACTGCTACCAAGTTCTTGCTCCAAGGGGTGGGTGAATCCAACTTTACCAGGCCCCATAACCTTCTGTGAACCCTCTAGCCCCAACCATGCTGCACCCCTGCTGGGGTGCATCACGCATATGGGAACCACAAAGCTCAGGGCTCTCTTTTTTGAGACTTCTTCCAGCTGCTTCTGAGGAGGGTCAGCCACCCTGTTGTGTTCCCCTTTCATGGCTCCTCACACACCAATGACTCCATCAATGGCTGCTGTAGGCAGGAAGGTATATTTGCATTCTGTGTTCACTGCCCCACCCAGAGGCCCTTGGAATTGTTCATGTCAGAGAGACGGATCCTCACTGATTCTCTAACAACACTACATGCAATGCCCTTCCCATCCAGTCAAGGGCCAGAACCTCTGAATATGTTAGGTTTCAAGGCAAAGAGACATGAAAGTGCTCATGGATTAAGGGGCTGGTCAGCTCACCTTGAGATGGGAGACATCCTCGATTGTCCAGGTGGGCCCGGAGTAATCATATTTCTTACAAGTGGAAGA
Source organism: Diceros bicornis minor (assembly GCF_020826845.1). Classification (NCBI taxonomy): domain Eukaryota; kingdom Metazoa; phylum Chordata; class Mammalia; order Perissodactyla; family Rhinocerotidae; genus Diceros; species Diceros bicornis. The sequence goes on along the minus strand of NC_080750.1, from coordinate 76,907,581 downwards.
GGGAGGCAGGAAGGTCAGAGGAGAGAAGACGTGAGGACGGAGGCAGAGTCAGAGTGATGTGATGTGAGGAGGACTCTGCTGGACACTGCCGGCCTTGAAGTTGAAGGAAGAACCCAGGAGCTAAGGGATGCAGTGACCTCTAGAGGTTGGAAAACGTGAGAAAATGGATCCTCCCCAGAGCCTCCAGAGGGAACCTGCATGAATTAGAAAAACAACACTGGTCTGTTGAAATTGGTGATTTGAGCAGCACCACTTCAGCTGAGTCAAGAAGGCGTCCTGTTGTCCAGTAGACAAGGAGGCAGGGGTGGTCTGCACAGAAAAGGTACAGGAGGTGTGTCTATGTGAAGATACCTGGCCCAGCCCCTGCAGGACCACAGGCAGAAGTTGTTCTCCAGTCTTCAAGTGGGCGTTTCAATGGGTTGTGATTCAGCCTGAGGTGGAGAGCACTACCCCTGGGCATGAGATTGGCCTGTGTGAGTGTGTGTGTGTGTAAGTTTCTTAGGACTGTTGTAACAAATCACCACAATGTTGGTGGTTTAAAATAACAGAAACATTCTCTCACGGTTCTGAGACCAGGTGTCTGAAATCAAGGTGTTGTCAGGGAGCTGTGTTAACACAGCGCAGATCCCAATGAGTGATACCTGTGGCCTCAGCCCCATGTCTGAAGGCCTAGGGTCGCCTACTGACTGGGCTCTTCCTAGGGTGGGGCTGGGGTGTCCCATGGCCCCCTGCTTCCTGCACATTCTCCAGGCCGATTGTCCAGACATTTGTGAATTCTGTGAACTACAGGATCATCTCCTTGTAGTATATTTCTGCTTAAATTAGCTAGAGTTTCCTCTGGTATTTGTAGTCAATTACCCTCATTGGTCCAGATGCTCATAAAGAAAAAATTCACCCCTGTGACCCTTGCACTTTGAGATCGATGGCAAAACTAGCTTTCCAGTGTCCTTGGACTGGGTCTGCCAGACAGTAGGACAATGAAACGTACAGCTTGTGAAGGGAAATAGAAAACTCCTGGAAGGTGCATTGAGAGCCTACAAAACTTGAGTGATCCAAAGAATTGCGACAGGGACTCAGACAAGTCCATGAATGAGCATGTTCATTGCAGCATTATTCACAATAGCCAAAGGGTGGGAACAACCCAACTGTCCACCAACGGAAGAATGGATAACCAAAGGTGGTCTCTCCATGCAATGGAATATCATTTAGCTATAAAGAGGAATGAAGTTCTGACACACACTTATAACATGGATGAACCTTGACAACATCATGCTAGGTATTTTCATATTGTAGGATTCCGTTTATAAGAAATGTCCCAAGTCAGCAAATCCATAGAGATAGGGAGTAGATTAGTGTTTGTCAGGGGGTGGGGAAGGGAGGGAGGAGTGAGAAGTGACCGCTAATAGGCATGAGGAAGCTTTATAGGATGATGAAAGTATTCTGGATTAAGACAGTGGATGGAGGAGGTGTGGCCGGGGGCTGTGCCTCTCAGAAGGGGCAGTGGAGGAGTTGAGTGGAGTTTCTGAACTTGATGTGGAGCAAAAGTGCAGTGATCAGTCACCTTAGCTGGCCTAGTGGCCTTTGCAACCCCCACCTATGGCTGGGACCTCTCAAGGCTGACCCCAGCAAGGTTACGGTTGAGGTCAGTGAGCCCCCACAGGGCCAGCTTCTTGGCTGTGGGTCATTTCCTTCTGCTGAGTTGGATGGCAGGGCCTTTGAAGTGCTGGGCAGACTCAAACTGAGTTCCTCTGGGAGGAGACCAGCGTGACTCCTGCTCCAGATGGTTCTTCCCAACACTTTCGTAACTAGACTTCAGTGGGCAGGCAGCTCTTATGTGCAGACCAGTTGCTCCTAGGCATAGTGATCATGAGTGGACATGCACTGCCCTCTTGACCAGCGTGTGAGCAGAAGGAAGTCTGGCATCACCCACCCGGGGAACGACTGAGATGAGGGGGTCTCAGGGTGAGTAGCATTGAGAAGGGACAGCTGAGGGGAGGCAATGACAGTCAGATTGGCCCCAGGACCAGCTGCAGCAGGTCGGGGCTGTGGTTTGACCACTGACCTCCCTCTTCTGAGTGTCCCCTCAGGAGGGACATTTCCTGGACCCGGAGAATCTGCTCCCCAAAGGTGAGCAGGGGCATTTACCTGCACACACGACACGGCAGATGGGCTGTGTTGTCCTCACAGAGCACCACTCAGAGCCTCTTCACAAGAGAGCTCTCCACTGAGCTGCAAGGCCAGCAGCTAGCTGAAAGCCACCAGTGGCAGTGCCCCAGGATGGAGCACATGGGGAGATTTGGGGAGGAGGGCGCTGGGCTGGGCTTTCCAATCTGCAGGCTCCTCCAGGGGCAACCATGGCTCCCACCTCCCTGCTGGGCCAGTGAGGCTCCTGGGAGGGTCTCCTGCCTCTTTGGGCTTCCTTCTCCTTCATATCAGGCATCAGCCCCCACACCCCTCTCGCTCTCCTACACAGCTCAGCACCCACTTCCCAAAGGACCCAACTGAGTAAGAAACCAAAAAAAGGCGCCAGAGGTAGAAAGGGAGAAATAGAAATGTTGTGTCTGCAGGAAAGATGAACTCTACATGGTCAAACCCCTTGGGGTCCCAGTGTCTCCATGATGAGCTCTCTGGATGTCATGTGTGTGCCTGGAAAAAAGGCTTTGCTGTATTGCATGTGTAGGGAGTAACTTGTTCTTGCAGACATAGCGTGAATGTTCCAGTATGGGAATGAAGAGTGCGGCCAAATGGGGCGGCCACAGAGCCCTTGGCCCCAGCATTTCAAAAGGCAAGCATATGCTTTGGTTCATACTTTTTGAAGCTGAGGGCCAAGTTGTCGCTGCTAGAAAAAGTCCCACCCCAAAAATAGAGAGTATGGGCGTTGACACCAAGTAGGTCAAGAAAGGATCGGATGCCCATAGACAGCACGTGCTAGCAGTGTGTCCTGCCCAGCCAGCAGGCTCAGAGCCCCACATCTTGGCATCTGGGTCCTCAGCCACTGGCAGCAAGTCTGGTATTTCTCAGGCCTGGCACTCGATCAAGGCCCTGCAAAGATGAGACCCTCAGATATGGAAACCCGTGAACACAATTCCTACAGGGTTATTTTGTCATATTGTTTTAATAATGCGGCACGTTAGCACCAAAAGTCTGTCTTATTTAAGGACATTTGGGGACAAATATTGTAAAGACTCAATCCATTCCTGAGAACTCCACCCTCTACTTTTCCACGCCTCTTGAGTGATGCCTGCGATGGGTCTAAAGTATTCCTTAGCATCCTTTTCATCATTGCCCCTCTGGCACCTGCCACAGGCAGACACTCCATAGATGCAGGTGCACTGAATCCAGCCCAGCGTCTCGTCTGGGGTGGGGAAAGACAACAGCAATCAGAATAATAATAAGTGAGCATCGGCACATACTATGTCTCCCTGAGTCCCCCTATCCAGGAGGCACTGGGCCCATGGTCACATAGCTGGTCGGACCCGTCTGACTCCTAAGGCCCCAGCCTTGGCCCCTGCTCCCTGGGACTTCAGAGAGCCCAGAGCTGAATGGGAGTGAATGGGGTCACAGGAAGTGTGCTCTGGTGTTTCTCACACCGGCTAACCCAGCAATAGCTGTCATGCATCTCCAACATCCCCTCTCCTCTCAGGACTCCTTCACCGTCCATTTGGTCTCAGTTGTAAAGATGAAATGTGTCTAGTCAGGAGCAATGAATGACAGATGGAAGATGTTATTTTCCCCCCCAAAACATCCTCTGTTCTTTTGGAATCCCTGCAGTGCAACTTGGACCAGCAGGTTTGGGGAGCAGGTAAGCACCCTACTGGTTGCTGGTCTCCTCTTCCATCAGGCCGAGTGGAGGTGTTGGGGACAGGCTGGACAACACCTGGTGTGGGCCAGGGACTCTGACACCCACTGGGGCCTAGGAGCACCCTCCTTCACCGTGCATCCACACAGACCAAGGCAAGGAACTGCCCTTGAGGATGGTGTCCAAGTCTTCATGGCTGGTTTCTCCTAAATTTTAAATGGCTCCAGGGGCTCAAATATTCCCCCGGTGGCCCTCCCATGCCAGGGTGCAGGGTTTTCCAGTCTGATGTCTACAGCCTGCAGGGCTGCGTTTGGGCTCTGGATGGTCACCTGGATCCCACAGCAGCAAGTAAATCTCAGAAGGAGGTGAGGAGCTGTAAGAACAAAGGCTTATTTTTGTTCTGACATGTTAATTTTGTAAACGTGTATGAGCTGTGCATTAGACACCAGCTTTTAGTCACTCTCATCTGATCTTTCCACGTTTTTCTCCCCTCCAGATAACTCTTGTGTTGTCAAGCTACCAGACCATAGTAGTGTGTTTCCTTCTTCCAGGAGAGATTCCTCTGCTGTGGGGTCCCACATTGCCTATGGGTTCAGAAGTCCAAAAGAGAGATTGTTTTTTGAGTGAGTTGTCAGTGTCTCTGCATTATGCCTCTGTCTTCCCTGGGTGAGGTTGAGCTGAGGCATGTGGAGCATCCCTGGGGCTCAAAGTTCACAGAGACTGGTACCCGACACCTGTCCCAAGGCTCTAAAGGCAGAGACTGGCCAACTCCCAGGTCCTCAGGGCCACAGCGAGCTGTGTGAGGCTGTGCATGCTTCCCAAGCACCAGGCGTGAATGCTGGGAGGAGGCCCAGGCTGAGCTGTCTTCAGGGGGACTCTGCCTATGATGAGAGTGGACCTCAGAGGCCAGGCCTGAAGGGCTGTCACAAGCTGTCAGCTCAGAGCACCATCACCTCTGTCCGGGGCTTGAGGACAGAGACCATCAGCTGGGGGGAGGTCTGAAGACCCACAAAAGCACTTCCTTAGAAATGGGGTAAGCATTTGGACCTCCACTGAGCCCAGTGGACACCCAAAAGAAGAGTCAAGAAGTATTTTGCTTCTCTCTAGCCTTTCCTCTGTGGCCTGTGTTGGCCCCACAGGCTCATTTGGAAACCTGGTATGCGTGGGTGAGGGACAAGTACAGCAGCTGCAGCAGCACTGGTCTTTCCTTCTGTCCTGCTCCCTGCCCAGCTCCTGCCTCTCTGGTAACAGGACTAATGGGGACAGACTCTGTTCTTCTGCTCCCTGGTGTGGGCATTGGACTGGAATCATGTTTTAAACCTGTTACTTTCCCAGTAAATGACCAGGTTAAGTATCTGAAGAGGTTGGAAGGGACTAACGGCCAGACATAGTTGGGTATGAGCTTGGACTTCTTCCTCTCTTCCTCCTGCAAAACTCACAGTGGTGGTCCCCAGGCTCACTGGCAGAGCCCAGGCAGGAGTCTCTGCAGGCTGGGGTGGGTGTCCACTACTCGCTCAAGGAGAAGGGTGGAAACCAGGTTGGCATCCAGGCAGGGTGAGCCACCAGCCAGATAGCCACCATGGACAGGCTGCTTAGAGCTAATGCCCCAAAGTACGTGATCATAGAGCAGGGCGCCCTTGAAGACTCCAGGGAGGCAAGGCCAGTGTGCGCTTCTCATTGAGCTTCAGGTGCTGAGAAAGACAGGTGGATGGCACCCACAGACGCAGATGTGGCAAGAAAAATGAAGAGTCGAGAGCCAGGCAGGGCAGGGCACACTCAGAACTGCAGGACAAATTCCCTTTGATGCTACTACATGCAAAACAACATGTATCAGTTTCTCTGAGACTAAAACAAGCGAAATCAGATGTTCTGTGCTGCTGCGGCTCCAAAGACTCTCTGAGGCACCACATGTGAAATGTGGCCTACAAAAGGCTGCTGCTGGCCTTTTGTAGGCCTCTCCAACCAAAAGTGAACTCGGGTCACCCATCATCATAGCTGCCATCCTGGGTGCTTGAGCCCACCTGGGGGACTGTGGGGAGAGGGAGGCACCCCAGAAGGAGGAAAGAAGGAAATAACTCCACCCTAAATCTTGCAGTTCTGCCCAGAAACCAGTGCTGAAGTGATATTTGCCATGACCGGCTTGCACGTGCAGCCTCCACCCTCATGCCACACACACTCTGGGAAAAGAGGGGGTGTGCATTAGGAAGATCCCTTCTACTTGTTCTAAAACTGATCAAATCTCTGAAATCACTTAGCGAAGGCTAACTGCTCTAAGATTTCTGATGGATTTTTCTTTATTGTTTCAATCTCTTTTGTGAAAAAATTCCTGATTTCATTGAATTGTCTGTTTTCTTATATTTCATTGAGCTTTTTTATGATAGCTATTTTGAATTCTCTGTCATTAAGGTTATACACGTCTGTGCTTTCAGGGTTTATTTCTGGGTGCTTGTCATTTTCCTTTTGGTCTGGAGATTTAATATATTTCTTGGAAATCTTTTCATGTCAGTACATGTGGATCTACCTTATTGTTTCTAATTGCTCTATAATATTCCACAGCATAGAATTACTATAATAGTTTTAGTGTAAAACTGTCATAGAAATAGTGATATTTTTGAAATTTAATTTTTTAATAATATTTTCTTCTTTTTAATAACGTTTGAGTGTGGTTTTTTTGGTTTGTTTCCTGGAAGTTGGAATTTTCTTTTTCTTTCTGTGTTATGGTTGGTTTCAAGGAGGAACATGAAGCTTCTTTGGTCATCTTCAGCCAGGTGTCTTCATTTATTTACTCATATCTTTGCATAATCTTATTCCAAAGAAATTATGTTGTATTTGGCAGCATTTGGTAACTGTTTTATTGAAGAGATTATGAAATGTAGATTGATTTGTACTATTGTAAGCAGTCACTTGTATGACTGTTTTTGGAAATTTGTTTTGTTTTGTTTTGTTTTTTTGTGAGGATGATCAGCTGTGAGCTAACATCCATGCCAATCCTCCTCTTTTTGCTGAGGAAGACTGGCCCTGAGTTAACATCCATGCCCATCTTCCTCCACTTTATGTGGGACGCTGCCACAGCACGGCCTGAGAAGTGGTGCCTCAGTGTACATCCGGGATCCGAACCCAGGCCGCCAGCAGCGCAGCGCACGCACTTAACCACTATGCTGCGGTGCCGGCCCTGGGATAGTCTTCACTGTACACATACTTGTGCATTGAGACTTTTGAACTTTAAAATTATACCAATTTTGATTGTTACAGTGTCTTTTCAAACAGAAACATCAATTTTAAGCAGTTTCTATGAGAAAGGAAGCAGATACCATCCCTACTGGGACTAAGCACTGGTAACATTTGATTTAAGTTGCATGAGAAGTTGATGATTGTATCTAAAGTACCATTGTTGCTACTAATATTATTACTACTACACTTACAACTCTGATAACGATACTAGTAGTATAGTAACAAAAATATTTATTAAGTATTTATGTGCCAAGCACTTAGCATAGTGGTATCTCATATATCTAAATAGGCATTTTTACAATATCATCATTTACTTTCTCATTATTGATATTACACAATAATAGTCACGAATAGTCAAACCATGGTATAAGCAAAAGGTTAGAAACAAGCATTAGATTTACAAAAAGGAAGCTTTCCCATTCCTTTGGAGCTTCCTTAACCCTTCTTGAAGGAAGACAAATGCATCCTCCTGTAGGTATCACCAGTACTGCTTCGACTGGCTGACATACTTAGCTGTGTGACTTTGGGATATTAATAAATGTCTTTCAGCCTGTTTCCTTACAGTAGAATGGAGACAATATTGCTTACCTTGTAGGAATGTTAGGGTGAAATGAGAAAATATACCTAAAGTGCCTGAGAACTTTTAGGTATTTAAAGTGAGCAACTTGAATTTTACCCATGTATAGCAATGATTGTCAACTGAGTTGGAGGAGAGGACATGTTCTCCTATAGAAGCCTATCAGAATTTCTTTTTTTAAATTTTTTTGGTGAGGAAGATCGGCCATGAGCTAACATCCTTTGCCAACCTTCCTCTCTTTCTTTTTGGTTGAGGAAAATTGGCCCTGAGCTAACATCTGTGCCCATCTTCCTCTATTTTGTATGTGGAATGCTGCCACAGCATGGCTTGATGAGTGGTGTGTGGATCTGTGCCCGAGATCCGAACCTGCAAACCTGGGGCCACTGCAGCAGAGCATGCAAATCACTACACCACTAGTCATCAGAATTTCTGAGTGAGGCCTTTTTAAAATCATATATGATCTCCCCCAAATGGACATTCTTTTCTCCTCTTTTTCTTTCCTCCCCCTCTCAACTCTTGAACTATGGCTATGTCAAACAACTTTTCCTGATGAAAGACTTTTATGTTGGGATAGAGTGGAAGAAAGCTTGAGAACTTTTGATAAAAGTAGTAGTTTCCAACTTCCCTGTATCAGATCACTTGGGGATCTTTATCTAAGCAGATTCCCTGGCTGAACTACCTAACAGAAGTTCTCAAACTGTAGTATGCATGCACAAAAAGTGCAACTTCCTTTGGATTGCTGAGAGTGAAAGGGAGAAGGGAGGGGGAGAGAGGAGAGAGATGAGTTTTGTGTTTAAGAATGAAGAATCCAGTTGATTTTCTGTAAATTTTTAAGGGTCGCATTCTGCTTTACTATGTCTCCTTGTAACTAACTACTCGCATTTATGCATTGTGAAAGATTGGATCTGTGAAGAAAAAATCACAGGGACTGACGCCCTGTTAAGGGAAATGCTCCTGACTAATAATGCCAAAAACCACTCTCTTAAACAACTCCAAGAAGGTATAGTAGATTGATACTCCTTTTTCCCCTTTAGTAGTGCAAAGAGATGTTAGGCTCATTGAAATCTTAAAATCATGCAGAATTTCCCTGGGGATATTAATAATGTTTTCGTGAATATAATTTTAATAATTCTCTTTGAGTTTAAGGAGTTTTAACCATTTATTTCTGATACGCTTGTATCTGTTACCTCATAGGTCCTACGTTATATCACTGAACAGGTTGTGTGAAAGGTCGATAGAAAGAAGTCAGAAATAAGTGCCACGGAATAGAGCAACGGACTTGCGGTTACTGGATAGTGTTCTAGATCACCACTGTCAAATAGAAATAAGACGCAAGACACACATATAATTTTAACATATAATTTGAAACTTTCTATAGCCACATTAAAGTAAAAACAAAGGCAAAATTAATTTTAATAATTATTTCATTTAACCCAATATATCTAATATATTATTTCATCAGGTGCTCGATATAAACAACGATTAATGAGATATTTTACTGTTGTTCCATACTAAGTCTTAGGAATCCAGTGTATATTTTATACTTACTGCACGTCTCATTTTGGACTAGCTACATTTCAAGTGCTCAACAGCCAGATGTGGTTAGTGTCTGTTCTATTGAAGAGCACAGGATTGATATTATTGAATAACAGCAATCTGCTGAGTGCTTATAACCTATAAAGGGGGCCACCCTTATAGGTATCAACAAATTCCAATCTTTCAAATGAATGTGACTACCAAAGGCAATACTTGTGTATATTTTCATATTTCAATCAATTTTTAAAATCTTTCTGAATCACCAAAGAAATGAACCTTGTCTTTGGGTCACTAATGTGATTTCTTAAATGAGATATGTTTTGTTCTTTGTGAAATAACTACACCTAAATTAATTTTTCTTAAGGTCCTTATTTTAAGTATGGCCAAAACTATGGCTAGGATTGAAAGTTTTACGTTTAGAGCAACGTTGTTTTCTTGATTTGTTTGGCCTGTAGTCTGATAGAGAAATGTTACTTCTTCTTTGGTAAGCTGTATAGAATTTAGATTATGACTGCTAAGTTTCCCCTTTAGCATTTTCAGCTGTCCCAGTAAGACATATGGAAACGATACAGATTCTAGAATGCTTGACTCTACTCTCTGCCAGTGAACTTATACCATAGGCAGAAGTATTAACATCCAATATGAACCAGCTATTGAATTCAGGGGTTCTGTGGAGAATGCTTCAAACAGTCAATAAACTATGGATGGTTCTTAATACTGTTGATGCCTAGAAGGTAATTTCAGTGTATTGTTACACGTAATAGATAAGTGTATAGCAGTGATTATATACAGTAACCTAAACTTAATGGTTGAAAAAAATTGTTGAGTGTTTAACAATATAAATCCCCTCTGAAGACTACTAATTAAAGAGTCATTATAACTTTCAGAAAAAGCATAAATTTGATCTTAAGAAACAGAGAGAAACTATAAAGTATTTCCAACTTGAGAAACTTCCTTAAAAGTGAGTTCTCCTCTATAGGCATCTGTCATTTGTGGCTAATTGTGATTTAAATCACTGTGTGTCTTGCATCATTGTGGTGGCTCCAAATTTTGCTGCACATTAAAATCACCTGGACAGCTGTTAAAACTTGTTCCCCAATTGTAACCCATGCCAATTAAATCAGAATGTCTGCGGTTGGGAGTCAAGCACTAGTATTTTCTTTTTTTAAGATTCCCCAGTTGATTCCATTATGCAGCAATGTTTAGAGAACACTTGATTAATTATTTCTTTAGTCAAATGGGTCTCTGCTGGTCCATAGATTGCATCAGAAACACCTGTTCAGCTCTGAAAACCAGGATACTGGGCTGGCCTTCCCTGAGATATCAGATGCTTAATGTTCAATCAAGTAAGTTCGATGTGAAAAATAAAAGCATACACTTAAAAAATACTGTAAGAATTTTCATATTTTTAAACAAGGCTGTTTTGTAGTCTTCTAAGATTAAATACAGCGGTCCTGTGTTCTTTTGTTTTGTTTTATTTTAAACTGAGGCTTTGGAATATTTTATGTGAGTAGGAAACCTCTAGGAGTTCAAAAAAGGTTGAAATAAATGGTTTCTAACTAAATGCAGCGCACATTCTTGGATCAGTTTTCAAAGGCTGATCAAAACCTGCTGTGTTTAAATAACAACATGCTGTTTTTCATCACATCCGTTGATGATGTAAACAAAATGTGTAACTATATTAGTAAATGTTAATATTCATGTATTTTAAGTTAAGGTTACAAAATTTGTCACAATGTGATTTTTTTATTCAAGTGAAAACAGATGTGTGCAGCTATTTTGAATATTGGTTTATAAACATGCATATTCTTTATCAAATGAACTTGTAGTTTTTTTATGTTTTCTTTCACTACTGTTCACCTGAAAGGAACAGTTCAAGGGACTGGAATCCAGGACTGTCTGGCTCCAGAGCCTACGTGTATCCACTTCTGTTAACGCCACACACGTCAAATGGCCATACAAGGCTAGAGTCGGTTGGGAGCCTTAGGAATTGAGTGGAGGAAAATCGAAAATCGTAGTAGTTTCCCTGGAGCAGTTACTTAAAGGATTTGATATTTAAAAAAATTGTAAAAGCAGAATAAAAATTTGAAGATATTTTTAAGTATTGATAAATTATCCTTCATTCCACTGTTTTAACAGTAAGTTACATTTTTTATACTTTCCCTCCATCTTTGCTTATGCATATATATTTTCACATAATGGAATTCATAATACCCAGTAGGGAGTCTGCTTTCTTTCATTTAAATTTATATGAAATTTTTTTTGCAAGTTGTTTACTTTTGATAATTATTTTATTGGCTTCCTAATGATCAAACTGATGTATCATAACCGTATAGGGTGCTATTACTAGACCGGGAGGTTGATGACTTTTTTCAGGATTACAATAGGCAATGTTATCAATTTAGGTATTTTTACTTTTTCTTTCTTTTGGATTACTCTTTTAGGATGAATTTTTGAGCCTGAGATTACTAAATTAAAAGGTAGAATTTATTTTTAGCACTGTACATTTTGCAATTGGGGAAGATGCAGTAAAACTGAAAGGGAAGCAAACAAATCCACTCTCCTCCCGCTGCTCCCCCTACAGCAAACCTCTCCCCAAACTAGTTGCTCAAACTTGAGAAACTGTCTCACGTTTTACTTTTTTGAGACACTAGTATCGGAGCCAAGCTTAGGCTATTCAGAAATTGACAAAATCACACTTTGGAGAGATCACGATTAACTCCCTACCTTTGAGGAAACTGAAGTGTACTTCGTGGCAAAGAATAACAACCCGGTTTTAGGAGGGACAGAAGACGGATGAGCCTTGATGGAGCAGAAGTGACCGGGGCGGGAGCGCTCTACAGCGTTGCTCTGGTTGAAGTCGCTATCCGGGGAAGCCTGGAACATCCTGAGGGTCTGCGGCCACTCGTCAACCAGCCTTGTCGCCTGGCCGGGCTCAGGCTTCTGGCAGTTCCCGCCTCCGTCTGTGCGACACCCGGGCCGACGTGAAGTTCGGAAACGTGAGCTGAGCGGCACTGACGGGCGCTCTGGGAAGAACTCGGCAAGGCTTTCCTTTCGCTTGGTCTACAGACCTGAAGAATGAGACTGCGAGTTTTCAAGGAAACGGATACATGGGTTAAGTCGCCGGTTTCAAAATCTCAAAATGGAGAAGACTTTTCCTTTAAACGCTGCGCTGTGCTCCCATCCTTCGCTGTTCAAGCGTTCGCCTCCGGGCCACGAAATACTTTGCGTTGGTTTTTATTGCGGAGGTTTCTCTCGGGGGCCCCTTAAGCTCACGCCGGGACTGGTTTCTTGGTTTCTGCTCTGGCGGGTGATTGGGTGCTGGGAGTCGAGGGGGCGGGAGGCAGGAATTCGTCCGCAAGAGCGCTTGCGCGCGGCCTGGAGAGAGTGGAGGAGGGAGCGGGTGAGGCGCCGGAGTCCGCACTCGGCCAGGGTGAGGAGGCGAGAGGTTTGGGGCTTCTCCTCTCTGCCAGGCTCCGCAGTGTGTGCTCGCAGATACCATTTCATTTTCTCCCGGGACTCGGAGCCCAGGCAGCGCTGCCTCGGTTTTCCTCAGAACAGGCCAGCCTGTCTCTCCTGGGGTGGCGCGCAGCCTGCCCGAAGAGAGCCTTCTGCTCTCGCCTGGCCGCCATGCGGGCAGTCGGGGTGACCGCGTCCACGGGCCTCGGGGTTCTGAACACGCGGAGGCCAGAGGGATCCTGTCCTGAACCCCGAGGAGAGGCCCCGGGCCCCCTTGAACCTCCGCTGACTCGTGGCAGCGGGGGCGATGGCGGGAGGCGGATCGGGGCTCGTCCTTTATCCCCTGGGGGGTTGTGGTGAATGCAGGTGGGATGGATTTCTAGGCTGTATCTGAGGAACTAGCTGGCGTTGCGTTATTGGCTGGGGTGAAGGGGTTAGAGTCCACCAAATCTCTACTCAAGAGTTGCACAGATAGAATCACAGAATAGTAGAACTGGGAAATGCCTCAGAATAGTGGTTCTTAGCTTGTTTTGGAACACATAGGCTAGGGGTCAGGGTATAATTGGCTTCATAAGCTGTTGAATTACTCTTTTAACCATCCCTCCATCCCCAGGTCGAATTTGCCGTTTTTTTCCACTATTGCAAGGAAGTCCTCAGTTGATAACAGTGCATATCAGTCTCCCCTCTGTTTTCAGTTATTTTATTAGGATATAGTTCTGGGAATGAGAAATCCATGGACTTTCTCTTCAGAGAAACACAGTCATGTACCAAGACTTCTGCATGCAATAGCAAGAGAGCACAGTCTCTGACTTCTGTCTCTGGATCCTAGATTAAGCATAGGTGGTTTAGAAGAGGTGGGGATTAATGTAGATCACCTCCTCTGTGTCAAATACTGGAGTTTAGGCACGTTCTATCCATTAACTTACTTAATTCTTAACTCAATGCCTGGCTAATTTTCGTCAAAACTCTATCGGGTAGATAATCTTATCTCCATTGCACAGATGAAGAAACAGACTGAGGTTCAGTGATTCACACAGTGGGACTCACACTTAGGCTTGCTTTACTCCAAAGCCCATCTTCTTTTCATTATACCCTTCTGACCTTTAAATCAGAATTATCAAGCACCTACTGTGTGCCAAGGCATTTTCTCCCTTACAACAGTTTTTCAATTAGGGATTATTACAGATGAGGATCTTAGTCTAGAGAAGTGAAGACATGATCAAGGAAACACATCTGAGTTGTGGGAACCTGATCTAGAACTCGTACTTCTACCTCCTGGTCCACAGCTTTGGCAGAGTAGGGATACAAATCCGGATTTGTCAGATTCCGAGACATGTTCTCAACCACTGTGATGGTTAAGACTAGGAAATTCTTTTACTTGCATTTGTTTTGTTGATACATTTAGGAATCCCCTTTTTATTTCTAGACTTCTGTCCTAGTCTAGTTGGGTATCTGGTTTTCTTTGAATGGCATTGTTTCAGTCTTGATTTTCATTTCTGCTGCAGTTAGGAATCTAAGTAAACAGGAAAGCATGACTCTTCAATATGGTCTGAATGTACAGTTGGTGGGGTGAAGATGAACTTTCCTTGTAAAGCTTGTCCATCATAGCTTGCCATAATGAATTCTGCAAGTATTTTTCAGCAGTTAAGTCTTCATTAAGATAAAGATGCCGATAATTCATAACGTATACTGAATCTGTGACTACATTCATTTTCTCAGATAGTAAATGGATTGAAAATATTTGCTGGGTTCATGGAAGAACATGTAACCTTTCAAAAAATAATCCTAATCGCTATGAACTGTATATGGTTAGGAGGCAAAGGAGAGTATTCTGAAAACTATTCTCAGCTCATTTGGCACTTCTATTTACTTTACGGAATTACTACCTTCTACAAAGTATTTACTGTCTTTTACACAGAATACTATATTTCTCACCATATTTTTTGAGATGTTTCAATCATATAGAAAATTAATAGACCAATGGGTAAGCCAACTTTCCAGAGTTGTTCAATCTTAATATTTTGCCATATTTACTTTATACCTTTTTTACAAGTAACATTACTAGTATGCTGAATTTATTCTTTTTCTTTCCTAGAAGTGTTGTTATACTTTTGTTACATATGTATGTATCCATAAACAATATAGAGCATTACTTTACCTGTTTTTAAACTTTGTACAATGATATGATACTGTACCCATATTTGTTCAGAAGTGTTTTTAGTTGCTTAACATTATTTTTAAGAAGTAGCCTTATTGATTGTTCATCTATTTTAATTGCTGTGTAGTATTCCATTGTATGAATATACCAGAATTTTTTTATCCATTTTCCTTTTGACAGACATTTAAGTTGTTTACATTCTTTTGCAATTCTAAACAATGCTGCTATGAACTTTCTTATGCATGTTTCCTTATGTTCCTGTGGGAAAGCTTTTGGATATATACATAGGACTGGACTTCCTGGTGTTGGGTATCTTCAACTTTACTAGAAATTGTTAATATCTGTCCAAAGTGGTTGTAGCGATTTACACTCCCCTTAGCAGTATCCTCCATTAAGTTTTCATCCAAGATATTAGTGTACTCTAGTTTTAAAGAAATGACGGTGCTTGCATCATTAAGGCACAAATTGCTTTGTTCATTTCTTTTATGCTTATATGCTTTTAAGTCCAACATAATTTTAGGGAGAAAGATAAAGGAATAAGGTCTAGATTGAACTAAATACTAATTCTCCCTTCTGCTATTGCTATGTTCCCTCAAGTACAACCTTACTTCTTGTTGTGTTTGTACTTGTGATGGAGACAGACCCTAATGAAGTAAATTGTTTACTGATTTTTTTATTGTTTTTGTGTCAATAGATTGTCCGAGGATTAAAAAGTAAGCAGCATTGTTTGTTGGAGAGCCCTACAGAAAGTGGGAAAAGCTTAGTCTTACTTTGTGCTGCTTTAGCGTGACAACAGTCTCTTCTTCGTGGTAAGTATTTGGTTGATATATTCAGCTTGATTATTGGGACTTGAAAAAAATATAATAAAGTACTTTTTATCCAGAATGATTCATTTAAAGAAATAGCAGTAACTAAGAATATACTTTTGGTCTTTCTTTTAATCCTCCCTGCTTGATATTTTAATGTCTCAATATAAACGAATACTCAAGTGGTTGTGCCTTTATTACATTATTAATCTTTGACTATTAACTATAAAACTCTTGGAAGAAACCGACCCTCCTTTATGTGAACTTGGAGACAGAGGCCAAGGTGAAGCCTTGGTGCCCCTCCACACTAGTGAGCTGCAGAAGGGCTGCAGAGTCCTGTGAATCTTTGGCGCCCCTCCTGGCTCCCTCCGGAGTTGACATTGCCTGCACAGAGGAGCCCAGCTCCTTACAACGTCATGCTGACGTCACTCATCCAGGCCTGTTTTGAGTGGTGGTCTGTGCTACCTGTCACCCCTTCTTGTTATTCTTCCATCTCTAAGTTTGTGCCTTAGGTTCATGTGACACCAGCCCACAGAGGTAATAGATATTATGTCATATACACTGGGCGACATCTCTAGGAAGTAGATTCTAGCCTGATCCCCATGGTGCAGGTTTAGAGACTGGGGAGGACCTGAGAGGTACAGGGACTTTCTCAGGATGAAGAACTGGTAAGAAAAAGGAGGTCTGCATTCATCTCTGTCTCCTCAAAGCTAGGACCCGACTTAGGGTTCCAGGGAGCTGTGGCTAGGGCTGTGTAGGCTCCTTGTGTACAGCTCAGGAGATGACATGGGGGAGGAGGGTTAGCAGCCAGGGCACAGGGGGCAGCTCTGGACAAGTCTGATTGAGGGAAGGGGCCTAGGTAAAGGAGTCTTGAAAAAAGACCTCACTTCCTTGGTCATAGACCTCAAAAGATCTTAGAACTCTGGTAACCAGGCACCCACAGCCCCCCATCCAGCTCACTTGACTGGAGACAGTCAACAGGAAAAAATATTTTGTTGTTGTATCCCAACTTTTGGAGGATCTAGGCACAAAAAAACCCAGAAAGAGAAACTTTTTGGTCGTTGCTGACGTTGGCTCAGCCCTCATCCCCGACGCCTCTGGGTGTCTGGCAGGAGGCAGTGAAGGGTAACACGGGGCAGCCCAGGAAAGGCTAGTGCAGGCCAGGTCACAACTGTGATCCCACCTGATCAGCCCCACACCCCTTGTCCCTCATCTTGTGTGTGTGTGTGTCTGTGTGTGTTTGTGTGGAGGGGAGAAGGCAGGGTATGAGGGGCAGGCCATTCCTGGGCAGGAGCTGCTTGTTAGGTGTCGGAAGTGTGGTGGGCTTATCATGTTCATAGCCCAGGTCATGGCTGGCAGCATGAGAATGTGAGCTCCTCTACTCTTATGTTACTGAGCCATAGAGGTTTCATCTCTTTTCCTGCCTGACCATAGTTCTTTGCAGGGATGTCCCTCTGTGCCTGAACTGAGGAGCAGACTTTCTCTTGGGGGATGACCCCAGTGGCAGTGTGCAGGCAGCCCCTGATTCCTTCAGGCCCAGCTCCGGAGCAGTCTTTGCAGATCTCCAGTAAGAAGGTCATCGAGGAGCTGCCCAATGGTTTCAATTTCACCAACTCACTAGGCAAGGGGAAGGTGCCTGAGGCCACAAACACCATCCAGTGCTGCTCTGAGATGAGAACAGGAACAGGGGGTCTCCACACTCAGGACCTTGAGATAACCAGGTTGGACCAGAACTAGGGAGTGACCAGACTGGGGCTGTCCCTTTTTCAAGCTAAAGGGGATGTACATGCAGGTAACCTTGCCTGTTTCGGAGCTGAGCTGCCATGACCCTCTTAGCCTTGCCTGGTGTGAGCTTCTGGAGGCCACTGAGGCAGAGGCAGAGGGTAAGGGGGACTGCAGGCTGGATATTCCTGGAAGGGAAGTGGGATTTTTCCTTTGTTCAGAAGGACACATGGAAAGTCAGCTATGTGGGTGAATCTTTCTCTTTATCCCACTGTAGCGCCAGCTGCAGAGCTCCAGTCAGTGGCAGAAGCAGAGCAGTGGGCAGTGGTGGAGGTAGAGCTGGCTCCAGCTCTGTTGACAACACCCCTTCTAGCGTTGGAGCCAGAGTCACCTCCATCAGCAGCGTTGGAGCTAAAGCAAGGGCCAACATTGGCTCCAGCAGGAGTGGGAGCTGCTGAGCTGGAGTCACCTGGATCATCATTTCTAGTGGGAAGTCCGTCTCCACCTGTGGCTGTTAAGGAGCATGAGAAGAAGCCCAACCTCACGGCCTTCTCTCCTAAGCAGGTGGTAGAGCAGTTGACCGTGATGGATGCAGTGAGCAGCTGGGCTCTCAGGGCGGGGTGGAACAGGCCTTCCCTCTGCCATCGTTGCCCCAGTTCTGATCCAGACTCCCATGATCTGGGCCCAAATCCCAGCTCCACCCCTTACCAACCATATGACCTGGGCAACTCCCGGAACCCTCAAGCCTTTGCTGTCCACATGCAGACCGTAGAGGTGGACACTAACAGGACCTGCTCCACAGAGTGCCTGTGCTGGCTCCATGAGGTAGAAGAGATGGAAAGCTGGGCAGGGCCTGGCCCATCAGTGGTGGAGGGGAGCTCAGTGTGTGCAGCCAGGTCTACGGTGGCCCAGCCGTCTCCTCAGGAGGCTCAACAGCCTCAGGACTTGACACCTGATGTGTGCTTCACTACAAGGGAGACAGACAAGGCCAGTGGTTGTAGCTGCCACGGGGGAATGTGCATCAGAATGGAGAGTGGGACCAGAGTGGAGATCAGGGTGGTGGCAGATGCCCCCTTGGGATGAGCAGAGTTGAGCCATCATCTGGAGCTTGGAGTTAGCCAGGACGGGCTGGGTGCAAATACCCCTCTCCCTTCCCTACCGTGATTGGGCCCTGGGTCATCCTGTGTTGGGTACCCTCGGTGGACAGAGAAGAAAACCCAGGGACTCTCACAAGGCTCAGGCCACATCCTGAGCTTCCTGAGCTCTAGCTGTAAACTGTGAAAACTGTGTGGGACTTTAGTGGCTGTGGACACAGAGGTGGCCTGTGGCAGGGCTGGATGACACTTCCCCTGTCCCCCAGGAGCTCTTCTGGAAGGTGGTGCCCTCTCAGTGCCTGGGATCCACCTGGCACAAGGAGAATAAGCCTGGCAGTGAGCACTAGACACCCACCATCCAGGCCACCATCGACCAGTTCAGAAGGGTGGCCAGCCTCGTCATCACCACCTGCCTCGGTGACGTGAGCATGACAGCCCAGTACAGGGCGAGGGTGGTAGAGCACTGGGTCCAGGTGGCCCAGGTGTACCGTGGGAGGCCCAGTGGAGCCCCTCTCTGGAGACTTGGGAACTGCCTCTCCACCTTTATCAGCTCCCAGGATTGAAGTGTGTGGTCTAAGCTCCTGCAAGTCCCTAGGCCCTTCCTGCCAGAGGCCCCGCTGACCTTGACTCCAGGTCCCAGTGGGAGGATGCTCACTTCCTACCTGGCTCCTTCCCTGGGTTGAGCTAAACTCCTCCTCCTTGTGAGTGTTACTTTCTGAATCCTAAATGTCCTTCTGGGGCTCCCTGAGAATCTGTCTCATCCAGGAGGGGAGATGTAAATAGAAGGGGACTGAAGCTAGAGCAAGCGGGGCTCCAGTGCCCAACCTCACACCTCATTCTCTTCCCTTCCCCAGGAGTGTGAGATCTGGAAGAACTTCTCCTCGTCCCGCACTTTCATCTCTGCTCTGCAGAAAACCTCCACAAGCCACCTGAAGAACACATGGGGTTAAGTTTCCCTGTGGGTAGGCCTCTCTGCGTAGGAGGACCAGGATGGATGGGGGATCTCCTGTATGTCTGCCATTGGTGCCTCAGTCAGCCGGGAACTCCTGGGAGGCAGCAAATGATGGGGACAGGGCCTGGGAGTGGGTAGTTGGTCTCTAAGTCTCCTGGTGTCCTTAGTGAACCAGTTCTGCTTCAGGACTCGGTTTCCCTAAATGTCAGCTATTGGGTTGAGCCACATTGGAGATTTCCAAGTGTTTATAGCAACAGAACTCTATGGTCAGTTGAAATTCATAGTGTTCAAAACAGAGCTGCTCTGTAGAGCTGGAGAGTGGAGACCCCAGTGACTAACAGGAGAGCCCCCTCCCAGTCCCATGAGACCTTAGTGCTCAGAGGAGCCCAGTGAGAACACTCCTCCAGGCAGGTTGAATCTCTTGGGTTGTCAAAGAAAAGGGATTTGCACTCAGACCCCTCACATTATCCCTAAATTTATCCTTCCCTCTTTCCCCTCCCCTAAGGTAAAGCTCTGAAAAACTTAAGGAGCTCTATAGCCAAGATGAGTCCTTGAGCAGAGAACTGATGACCAAGATAGAGTGGAGGCTGCGGGTCTGGAAAAAAGAGGAAGGGGGAGAGGGGCAGGGTTACTGGGCAGGCTGTGGTTTTGATAGTTTCTCACTTGAACTTTCTCTGAAACATTCCAGTCTATCTTGTCCAGGTTAACAAGCAGAGGGATCTGTTCAGCTCATGGGCAGCAGGGTGCCATTTTTGGGCAGGAGGCCCTGGTCATGGGACACAGTGGTGTTGGTTGGGCTGTTCCAGGAGGAGTTGCTGAGCTGGTGCCATCAGCAGGTCTCTGGCTTCCATGCACGTCCATCGTGCTGGATGTAGCTTCTTCCAAGCTGTTGCGGTGGGTTTAGCCCTCAGCCTTAACCTGTCCTCAGGAAGCCAGGCCCCTGCTGCTCCTTCTGTCTTCACCACGTCTCCAAGGGGAGGACACCCTGCCTGTCCCAGGGACATGCATGGCAGAGGATTCCCATGGTCCAGGTGGACAAACAGGCTGCTCATCCTTGGGCCTGAACGGCTGGACCAGAGACAGATGTGTGTGCTTTCGGGGACCACCCCCGGACCCTTAGAGCAGTCACTCGAGTCAACCACAAGAGTCTCATCTGAGTGCCTGGTTGGCAATGACATATGCCCCCAGGGGCTTATGAGAAGCATCTAGGTAACTCATGGATTCTTAGTGGATCCTGCTGAAAGGACGTTAGGAGCTTCACGTAAATGAGGAAGCAAAGCGTCCTGTCACCACCTTCCCTGTGGATCAGAGGTGGCACATTGGGGGTTCAGTTCCTGAGTGGATAAAGAAAGAGTTCAGGGCAGGGGAATGTCCTGAGGGGTTCCTTGGTGAGGAGAAGGCTTTGGCATGGCCTCTGGCCAAGCCTGGGGGCCAGACACTCCACGAGACTGGGGCAGGCAGGAGCCATGCAACCAGACGCCCAAGACACCCCGTCCTCTCCACTGCTTGGCCCAGGACCAAGCTGTGAGAGCTCAGAGGACAGGACTGTTGTCAGTGGTGGGGCTGCGGGTTAGGTGAGGATGTGGGAACAGGGCATCTGGCTGGGAGGGGCAAGCGGCCTCTCCTCTTTGGGCCCCTGAGCAACTCACTGCCCCTGTTTGGGTCTCTGTCTCCTCATCAGGGAAGGGAGGGATGGTGATTGTGTGGTGCAGGCCTCACAGGGTGGTGATGAGTTAAGAGGGTGGACAGGACTGTGGGAGCTTTCTGCCTGCTCCACCTGGAGGGGTGAGGGCGAGCACAATGATGACAGTCATGTGACACTGAGTCATCAGGAGTACTTGTGAGGTAGCTGGAGTTCTCACACCTTCCATATGAGAAAACAGGCTCAGGGAGGCCAGACAGAAAGCCCAAGCTCACACCCAGAGTGAAAGTTGGAGCTGGGCTTGTTCTAGAATCACAACATCTTGGAGGATGTATTGGCATTGGTACCAGTTGACTCGAGTCAGATGTCCAGGTTCGGAGGCCAGTGGTGCTGGAGAGAAATGGGGTGAGGGGAGTATGGCCCGTTGACACTCTCCTCGACCCTGGCAGGAGGGGCCCTCCACGTTTACCCCCCCCGCAGATCAGCCCCAATAGAGTGCAGGAGAAGCAGCAGCAGCAGCAGGTGAGTGTGCCTGTGGGGGAGGGGCTCTGCCCTCCCAGCTGGAGGCCTCAAATCAAGAGAGGACGGTCCTTCCTCTTGCTGCCACAGTGCCTGAATCCCCCAGTAGAAGTGACCAGGAGGAGGGCCTGGGAGATCTGGTGCAGGATGGTTGTTGTGGGGAGGACCAGGGACCGCATACCCTGTGATTTGCCAGAAGCCTCCCCTGGGAGGTGAGGAGGAGGAGTGTGGTGTTCTTTGGGTGTGAAGGGAGGAGGAATTGAGGGGAGGCTGCTAAGGGTCCTAGGCTGCTCCCCGTGGGAACCCTGGGGTGGGCCAGGAGGCTGAGGGTGAGGACTTTTCAGGGGAGGGTCTGCAGGGGGCCGACTTGAGAGCAAGGACTCATCCCACCCACACTCTGATGTCACAGAGTGTCATCCCCTATATTGGCACTTTCCTTGGTCACCTGCTGATGCTGCACCTGCTGATGGGTGATAATCTCGAGGTGGGTGCACCTGAGGACCAAGCATTGAGGCCCAGGATCCTGAGCATTGGGATGTGGGAGCCCCTGAACTGAGCTCTGAGCTCTCAGCACTTGGTACATCTCTCCTGAGAGCCTCACAGCTGCCTCTGGGAGCTGGGGCATCAGGCACATCTTAGGGATGAGTGAACAGAGGTTCCACCTGAGACACCCATTCCGGTTCCCCAGGCTGGGGAAGCTCAGAGCTGCCTGACGGCACAGCTGCGTGAGGTTTTATCTGAGCTGGACTCAGCCTCTCCCTCCCATGCTGCCCGTGGAGGGAGAGAGGATTCGGGCCCCTCCAAGTCAGGCAGCACATAAGTGGCTGAGCAGTCCCCTCTGCCTGAGGCCTCAGACTCCAAGTCTGTCATCAGAGAGGGTTGTGCTGCCACGTCCCTTAGCCTCTCCCCCATGTCCCCCTTCTCTGGATCCCAGAGCCAGGCCTAGGTCCAAGTCCTGTTTTCTCTGCATGCCCGGCCCCCTCTGGGGACCTGGCAGTAGTGCAACATGAGAAGGGGTGGGCATAGGGGGCTAGTCAGGCTAGGGGGCTCTGTCTGATGGACTCTGGCTGTCTGCCTTCCAGGAGAATGAGATCAACCTGAGAAGAGGACTGAAGTGAACAGCTGCCGCACCCCCTTCAGGGGAGGGGAAGGAGGAGGAATTCAGAGACCCTCTGGACAGAACAGTCCCTGGCTCCACCCCCTGTATCTTACATTGAGTGGACGAGTTTGATAACAGAGAAGTGGGAGACCCATCCAGTTGGCAGGTGGGTTGAGGGGAGGATGGCATCAAGGAGAAAATCCTGGAGGAGGAGCTGCTTATTCCCATTCTGAGAACAGGTAAAACCTGGTAGGAACTGGAGGGAAGGACAGTTCCCAGGACTGGTCCCTGCCCCACCCCTGACACCCGACAAGGCCCATGCAGCATCCCTCACCCAGGCCCTAACTTCAGCCTCTCATTCCCTCTGGTCCCAGGAATACCCAGTCATGAGGGAGATCCTGCTGCTCCAGGTGGCCACAAAGAATTACAACCTAGAGCCCGAGGAGCGATTTGGGGCCTGGTTCCAGGACATGGAGCTGCTCAACGAGAGTGATAGGTGAGGCCGGGCAGGAGTTGGGTGAGGGCAGGGGTGGACTCTCCCTGTTGGCCAGTCCAGAGATCCTGTCACACATTGTGGAGGGGCAGTAGTTATTTGTTGTAAACAATAAATGCCATATTTGAATATTATATTAAAGTCCTGTTCCCTTTACAGTCTGGGAGTTGTGGTGTGGTTCTCTCGCTTTCTGTAGGCATGTAAGTGAGACACTGAATCTCACATTTCTCCTTGAATCACGAACTCTTCCGGGTCATCAGCTTATTGTATGTGGGAGAAGGGAGAAGGGCCAGCCCCTTCCCTGGCTAGTGGGGACACCCCCAAATCCCCCTAATTCCGAAGACCAGTTCATTTCAGTATCATTCAACTCCTCCGGGAGCAGACATGGCCCCCCGCCCATTCTCTTGGGATTTAAATGTTGAAGGTACTTTCACAGGCAGAGCAACAACCACTGAAATGTGGGTGTCTTTAAAACAGCACTACCCAGGACCATGTCGTGCCACAGGCAGGGGCTGCCTTTCTACATTCTTGAGGAACAGGGAACATTTTCTGCTTCTCTTGTTGAGATTTCTTTTGACTAAATTTTAGGAACTTGTAGTTTTCTAGTTCAATCTCTGGAATTGCATCAGCTCTAAGTGGGGAAAACAATGTAAAAAGATCAAAACGTGCACTTGGAGAGGACAAGGCCCAAGGAAGCTCATTTGCAAATGGACTAAAGACAGGAAGGATCTAGCTCCTGAGGCCCCTCTAGGGGCTCCCTGTTCACCCCTGACCTGGATTTGAATCCTGCTGTGATCCTTGTCCAAGACTCTGAATTCCTTTTCCTGCTTGTTTTGTATCCAGGCGGAAAGATTTGTGATGCAGCTTTTAAGGCTACTGCTGGGCCTCGTTCCATAAACATGACTGCTCCCTGTGAACTAGGATTTTCAGCACCCCTGCCTTCCTTAAGCCATTCCCTTTAGGGCAGAAATTCCCTAGAAGGTCCCAAGCCTCCTCTCTGGCTTGGCCAGAGGATCCCCGGTGAGCTCTACTTTGACAGTATAAGGGACCATAATCCTGGCCAGTGAGTGACTCTACACTGGCCCTTGCTGTCCAAGGTGACATCTGAGCCCGTGTCGTTCTTAGGTCCGTGATCTTGGACAATCCTCCAGTTTACATACTAAGTGTTGGTGTTACCAACTCGTCCAAATGGGGCAATTGGGCCCAAGCCCTTAAAATGTGTCACCCCTGGGTGGTTGTGTTTTTTTCCCCAATCCTGTGCTGTGGTTACATTACCACAACCTCCTGGGTGTGAAGACTGTTTGGAGCTTTGAAAGATGAGGTATGACAGGGGTGTGGGGGGCTCCAGCAGGGAATGCCACTGAACTGATGGTCCATGGACGTGCATGAACACAGCCTTATCAATTAAAATACTGAAATGCTTCCCATCTGGTGCTGAACAGACACTGCTCTGAGCTCACACAGAGAACCCACCCCATGACTAGGAGATTTCAAATGGTTACCAAGTGGCATTTTGAACCTCATCACTTGGGAACACCCTGTAAGACAAGGGACAGATGAATCGCTTGGCACTTGTGAGGTATCCCCTACTTTCTGATGGCTGCAAGTGTCACCCAGACACACAGGCTGCACTCTGCCAGGGAAGCCTTGTCAGAACAGCCAGAAGTTGAGGATGAACCCTGGTTCCCGTCATCTCAAGACCTTCCTGACATGGCACAGCCACCCAGGAAAGTGATTTGGTAATGGAAATACTGGGAAGGCCGTACTTTCCCTCCAAAGAGAAAGAGAAGTGCCAACAGTGAAAGCTTGATCCCTCAAATAGACAACTAAATCCCAACAAGCAGTGGTTTCTTTCAGCATTACTGATGCTGAAAAGTTCTCTTTCGGTAATAGCACGATCCCCCAACTGCCATGTCCATTTCCATGAATCACATTTCCAACACATATGGATCTAAAAAACTGTGGGAAATCTGGTATTTCCTTAGATGCAACTCTGAATTGGCATGCAACAGAGAACAGAAAAATCTAGACCTAGAAGTAAATATCTAATTTGAGAACATAGACACAAAAGTGATTTAAAATAATATTTTGGAGTCTATTGGAATATTACACAAAAAGAATAATCCACTTTATGTAGGTTTTACTGTGACTGTGATGGGAAAAGCTGAATCATCCCGTGACGTTGATAACTGGCTGCTGACTTTAAAATACAAATAAATATTGTACATAGTAAAGGAAAATGAGAAAACAGCATGAAAAAGGAAGATCTTTCTCTCCTCACCTGCAACTCAACCTCTCACCTCAGAAAGAAACCTCTATCTATATTTTCTATGTCACGCAGCAGAGTTTAATACAAGAAAAGTATTGGTATATTTTAAAAGTTCAAGAGCTCAAAGCAAGGAAACATTAGGGACGCAGCCATGAGACCTCACTGAGGTACCTGCTCCATTTCATCTGCTGTCAGGATGGCCTTCTTGGCCCCTCACTTTCTCTGCCTCACTAGCAAGTCTGTCCGCCATCAGTGCTATCACCAGTATCGCTCCTGTGCTCTTCACTGCCCTTTCCTCCTTCCTGATACCTTCTTCAGTCGTCAGAAATTGTTGGCAGTCGAGCTGTGGAATGCCCATAGCAGCTCCTGGAATCATCTCTGCCAAATCTGAAGGCCAGCAGGAGTGCTCAAGGGACCTGGAATGCAGACCACCTGCGAGCACACCTGGCAGGGATTCACCTGTGTGACTAGGTGCAAGTTTTTGCAATGCTTTGGCCAGATTGAAAGGACTTACGAGTTGTCCTGCACTACTGCAGGCCTGGAGTCCTTGCGGTCTCTCGGCCCAGCAGACTTGGTGGGGCTGGTCCAAGGAATCCTCCCAGAGACCCATCATTGCCAGCATGTGATGGCATTCTAGTCATCGTCCTCTTGAATATGTCACTGGACATCCTCAAAGGCATGGAGATGCTTAAACCAGGCTATGGTTTGGACAGGTTTTCACAGTTATGCTGCTTCCTCTGCGAAGACGTGACTGTCATCCTTCTTATCATCCTTCTTTTCCTCTTATCCTACAAAAACCAATCATGAAAGTGGGTCAAATGATAAAAGAAGCCTGCCTTTTTAGGACAATTATCCTGGCTGTTTTTACTTCCACCCCCTCTCTATCCTCTGGGGATAGATCTGACCTGTGTCCTGGGATGTCATCAGGCAGATTTGCATCAAGAACAGAAAGCTCAAGGTCAAAATTCAAGGCTACTCCAGATCATTTCTCCTCCTCCATCCTGTTAACACCCCCTCCTTGTTTGAGTGTGATTCTATTCTCTTCTTGTCCTTGTCACTCTCAACCGCACAAGTCCTGGCACTCCCACTCAGGACAGTCAGTCCCCAGTCCTTACTAAAACCCAAATCTTACCATTTCTGTGTTTTCTGTCTACTCATTTGCTTAATCCATTGACCACTTGTTGTTCATAGAGGTTAAATCAATAGTGATATTATCAACCACCTCCTGTTAACGACTTCCTCCAATCTCCCAGATGTTCACATAATCCTAGTGGTTATGTTCAAAAGTAAATAATTCAGAAAACATATTCACCCACCACAAATTCCTGTTCCCTAATATTTTTATTCAAACACTCATACAGTAGATACCTGTCCCTCAAGATCAGAAGTAATGCCAGATCACCAATCCTCACCTTAATTTCCTCCTACACCTATCTAATCCTGGATTCCGTGGACTACGATCACAATAATTTCCTTGGAAATATAAAAAATTCCTTACCACTCATTTATTTTGTAAACCTCCAAACCCAGAAGATCCCGATTATCTGCCATGCCGCAGCTACTGCTGGTCTTATAACAAGCTGAAGAAAAAGCATGAAACATGACCTTTTGGTACCACTGTAAACACAAAACCGTCTGCATCAACTGGGAAGCACCCATAACGCCTGGAAATTTTGTTCTCCTTTTTTTCTGTTGGCTCAATAACAAAAAGACAAGTCAATTTAAAATGTGGGCAAGAGATCATAATAGACTTTTTCCAATGAAGATATACAAGTGGCCAACAGGTGTATGAAAAGGTGTTTGGCATCGTTAATCATCAGGGAATGCAAATCAAAACCACAATGTGGTATCACTTCACACTTGTTAAGATGGCGATAATCAAAAAAACTAAAGATGACAAATATTGGTGAAGATGTGGAGAAAAGGAAACCTTGTGGGAATATAAACTAGTACAGCCATTATGGAAAACAGTATGGAGGTTCCTGCAAAAAAGAAAACTAGCATATGATCCAGCAATCCCACTTCTGGTGTATACCCACAGGAATTGAAATCAGGGTCTCAAAGAGATATCTGTACTCTAATGTTCATTGCAGCTAATTCACAATAGCGAAGATATGGAAGTAACCTAAACGTCATTGATGGATGAATGGATAAAGAAATGGAATATTCGTCAACCTTGAAAAAAGAAGGAATTCCTGCCATTTTTGACAACATGAGGGACCTAGAAGATATTATGCTAAGTGAAATAAGACAGACAGAGAAAGGCAAATACTTATATGTGGAATGTAAAATTGTCAAACTCATACAAGCAGAGGCTAGAATGGTGGTTGCCAGGGGCTGGAGGGATGGGGAAATGGGGAGCTGATTATCAAAGGATACAAAGTTTCAGTTATCAAGATAAATAAGTTCTGGAGATGTAGGATATTGCGTAGTGCCTTCAGCTAACAAAACTCTATTGCATACATCACATTTACTACTTGAGTAGATACTAAGAGTTCTTACCACAGAATGATAGTAATAAAGGAGGTGAGAGAAAACTTTGGAAGGTGATGAATTTGTTTGTGGTCTTGATGGTGATGACAGTCTCAAGGGTGTATACTTATGTCCAAATTCATCAAGCTGTATATAGAAAAATATGACACCATCGTTGATTCTTCTGCACCTTGAAATATGCCATGTCCTCATAACAAGAGAAAAATATTTGTAACTATGTATAGACGAATGTTAACTGGACTTATTGTGGTGATCATTTCAATATATACTCAAACATTGAATCATTACGTTGTACCCATGACACTGAGATAATGTTGTATGTCAACTTTACCTCAATAAAAAAAACCACAACAGACAAAACCATTTGAATATTGTAAATGAGTTCAGTGAATCCCTGAAAGTGCCCCATTCCCATATGAGAGTTAAAGGAAGCAGAGAGGATGAAGTAAATGGAAGAAAGTTGTATAAAACAGTATTCAAATTAAAATCATTTAAGTTGCTATCAGCTCTTTGTGGCAAAGTTCTGTGCGCACTAATCTTCTTTCACATTTTTCCTGGAAATCATACTTTCAGATCCAACCCATAACAGTTTCATCATTTGCTCTAATAAGACAATTTCAACTTAATAAATAAAACCAACAGCATCCCTTATGTATGAATAAAGTTAGTGAACTTTACAGAGAAAAGAGCATGTTTGCACAATCTCAATAAAGGAAACAGAAGAACTGAATGATGATCAAGTCTCATTCAAGCTTATCTTTGAAAATCAGTAAGACCAGGTTATCTTTTCAAGGATGTGTGTAGAGCTGTCAGCCTTGGGAGATAGAAATAGTGGCCTACTCTAGAACAAAGGGCAGGCTTGCTTACTGCCCAGTATAATAAAAATAACACCCTCCAGGACAAAGGTTAGCAGACATCCTGCCCCTTATCAAAGATTTGAGTTCCTTAGGCTCTGAGATCTTGCAACCCTCTGCATGTCACCTGGCCCACTGTGTATCACCCTGTAGGAAGTGAGATTTAGTGAGCCGGTGCAGATGATGATACTCTGGCCACTGCTATTGCTGTGTCATTGAGTCCTTTGTCTCTGACCCATGGGTCTTGTGTCTTTTGTCAGCATCTGCTAAACCATTGTAGGCTAACTTATTAGCTTGCAGGTAAGGTAAAATATCAGACCTTTCACAGTTCCCGACAAGCCCTTAAAATAACTAGTAGTCTTAGGAACAGAGAGCTATCCAGAACAATATGCATGGATGGTCTTCATAGAAGACTTCATGCAACCAAAACTTTAATAAGTCTCTCTAATCTCCTTTATTTCTACCCCAATTAGAAGGAGAGGCACCAAGCTATTACAGACCTAGGGCTTGTGCAAGCCACCTGGAGACCTAGTGACCAGAAACTTCCCATGGGGAGCAAAGACAGATGGGCATATTTCCAAAATGGACCCATATGCCTCCCTATCATCCAAAAGACAGTACATTATCTTAATTTATGATGATTTGAGCCATTAAAATCTTGTGATGGGCCAAAGATACACTTCTAAGAGGAATGAGGCACATAGCAGTTGTAAGCAGATTAACACGCTTGGTGAATATCAAACGCCGAACTAAACGCAGTGTTCTAATCAATTATAAGGTAAAACAAATTTAATAAGGTCAATTAAATGATATTTAACGGTATCCTTTATTATTACTCTGCAATAATGAACAAGAAACTCATGTAGATAACTACAATTGTTCTTACTTTAAAATATGGTAGTCAGGACTGTTTGAGATAAACTGGAGATAAGGAAAGGGAGAAATAGATAAAAGTTAGCTGCTCTGAAGCCACTGTCAAGACCCCTGGATATACATGTAACCCAGGAGATCGAGGCAGACGGCTGTGTACCTAGATCCTCCTGCACTGTGGTTCTTAGGGATGTCACGGAGCTGAAGCAGCTTCCTGAATCGTGTTTACACGTCCATGTGTACAATACCCCTGACCATAGGGATGAACCACCATTCAATCATCTCTTACACCCCCCTAATTAACAATTAGGTTTCAAAATCATTGTATCATTACATGATCATTTATTCCTCAAACCTGTGGGATGCCGAGCTAAAAGAAAATTATATTTCAATGGTTTCTTTTCTTTGAAGGACCAAGATGTTCTTTCACATTTGGAATCCGGGTTAGAAGATAAATCCATAAAATCAATGGAAACAACTGAAGAAATGGACAGAGGGATACTTCATTCATATATACACAGTTTGCAGTGTGGCAAAACTAGAGTTATATTTTTAAAAATTAGAATTTTTTGAAATTTTATAGATATTAAATACTTTGTTCTGCTTATACTCCCTTTGGTTTACCAAACCAAACACACTCTTTAATGGGCGTTTCTAGTATTGAGTGCTAATAACTGCAACTTTTTTAAATTCTTATTTTTCCCAGCTCAAAGACCAAGGGCAGAGGTCATCAAGAGGTCAAGTCTAATCTACCTACAGATGTGGCAGGATCAACTATGGATGTTCAAGCCAGACATTGCCAGCAGAACCACATCTCTTCACCCATAGGTGAGGTTTTACAAGTAATGACAGGGACTTAAGGATATCAAAGGAAATTCTTTATTAAGAACCAAAGTTATAGATTACTATCTTGGGTTCATTACTTTGAATTTTTGAACCAAATCATATATATCGATTGGACCATGTTCAATTCTATGATCTTTAGAAGATGCAGCCTATAGGTGAAGAGAAATAAATACAACACCAATATCTTACACTCTCTGAAGCACAACTGAGAGCCCCTGGAGTCAGAAGTTTTCAAGACAAGAAAACGTCATCCTTCATTTGAACAGAAAGAGTAGAGGCTATTCAAAGATTCAACTTTAAATTGTTAACATGACTTGTTAGAATGTGATGGAGCAACCATAATACCTTCTAAGTTTCATGATTTTTCTCCAGAATACTGAGATGGATGACCTTGAAGTGCAGCTTCCCCATACATGTCGTTATTCAGTGATAAAATTAATTTCCCTATAAAATAATTACCACAAAATTGTTACAAATATATCATAGTCTCTGACTAAAAGGAAACAAAGCAAATCGAGGAGTTGAAAGCAGTGTAATAAATTCCACACAAGGATCTTATAGCAGCATTATGTATAATAGTGAAACTGGATGTAATCCCTTTGCTATCAAAGAAGATATAAACAGATCATGGTATGCCTATTCTTTGGAATACCTCTAAAACTTCTAAAAAGGTAAGTTAAAATGATGTGCACTGATAAGGAGAGAGGTCTATGATATATGGCTTGGGAAACAACAAATTGAAAAACGATGTAGTTATGTAATTTATGTTTAAAAAAAAACTTTGTGTATTTACAAATTCATAGGAAATTTCCAGAAGAATAAGTCACAACCTCTTAACAATAGTTCCTTCTGAGTAGGAGAGTGAGTTTTCAGGGAAGGGGATGAAAGGGGAATGTTTCACTTTACTCTACATAGAATAGTGCAATTTGACTTTTTTTACAGTGTGTACTTGTTTCATAGTTAGAAAAATGAGTGATGTGACCCTTTGGTGCAGGGCAACAGTATGATGTTCACCAGTCTCTGTTCTCTATGTTACTGCACAGCATGGACTGTAGAAGAAAGCCCAGAGGAGCAATGAAGACAAAGAAGACATGACACCTGCAAAAAGTCAGTGGAGTATTTCTCCATAAGATACCTTCCAGGTGAGTGACGGTCAGTATCTTCCACTGCTTCAGCTCTCGCCATGAACCTAGAACCTGCCCAGGGTAAGCCGGAGGACCATGCCCGCTAGTCCACTCCCTGCACGGAGCCTGTTTGTGCAGGGTGACTGCCATCAAGCAGACAATGGACTCAGGATGGAGCGTGTGCCTTTGGGGAGGCTGGCAGAGAGGCATAAAGTGGAACACCAGCTAAGTGCACACACCTGAGAGGCGGAGCTCCAGGTGGAGACACAAAATGTACCAAGAAACTGTGAAGTGAAGGAAGCTACTCCATCTCTCTGAGCTTCATTGTCCCCCCTGTAATGTGTGGATCACAGGTCTACTTCACAGAGCTGTTGGGGAAGATACATAAAAGTGCCTGTGACAGCCAGTGTCCACATTATTAACAAAGTCATATCCGACTTCAAAATAATCGATGAAAAGAATAATGTTAATGAGACCAAAGACGGGATGCTCAACTTCGTAAGCAACCCCAGCAGCATGAGAATGAGAGGAGCTCCAAGAAAGCAGGGTTCTTCACAGCTCCACTGGAGACGATGAACACGGGCTACACCAGGATAAGTCGTTGTTGTACAGTGACTCGTGTAGTGAGAGTGGGTCCCTAAAGACACTGTGAAATCCAGTTACACACAGTGGCTCCTAGGAAACAACTACAAAGCAAACAATGCAGCAGTTTGGAATGGGAAGGGGGTGAGCAGAGGAGGGTCAGAGCCACAAAATCTGACGGAAGACACTGAACCACGAGCGCTCAGCTCTGTCAACAGCTTCTGTGGTTGCACCAGGAGATCAAACTTCTGAGACAGCCATTGTGGGGACTGCTGGGAGCATAATGGTCACTGCAGCCACACCCCAACAGCAGTTGCATCGGAGCACACAGACCCCGAGACTTTCCTCTCCATTAATCTTTGTTTCAAGATGATGAATATCCTCATGTTACAATGTCTCCTTTCAACCCTTGTGGAGGAGTGTCATCAGAACCCCCTGAAGAGGTCACAGGCCAGAGTAGGGTGGAACACTGGGGGCTGGGGGGTGGCGTTGCACCTGACAACACAGACTATCACCCGGGTCTATTGAACATGAGAGAAGAACCCGAGGATGTGGTCCAACGAGAATTCCCTGTCTTGCCACATTCAGAGATACTGCAGAGTTTCTCATCCATTCTTTAAAAAAATGTTAAAGAATTCGTGTCATTAATTCACAGCGAGGCAAATTCTTCACATAGTGACAGGGTCCAGTTTCCATGACCAGCTTATTCAGTTGTTTCGATAATACCCCACATTCAGGAATTGGAAATGTAACCTATTCGGATGTGTAATATAAACAAGGACTTTTTTTCATGGAGATCAACACTCAAAGTTTTAGGGAGGACATAAATCGTGAAAGCTGCTAACCATTCCTCCACAGGTTTCAATAAGACTTTTAAGTTAATTTACCAATCTCAGGAAAAGATAACTTTTCAATTTAAATTTTTTTTATGCATTCAAGCGTACAATACAGCCAAGAGAATGAGCATTAAAAAATTAACAAGAAGGTCTTGCTTGCATTTCATCTTTTGCAAATAATCAGGATATTTTATGCTCTGTTCCTTTCACTGCTGTAATCAATTTTTAAAGAATACGTTACATCTGACTATCCCTGGGCATGTTTATCCTGGAACCTTGCCGGAATCCAAAGCAGAGATGTTAAAGCTGACGGGTTTCAAATGCTGCCCAGGTGTTGTCTACCATGAACATGCCTCTCCCAAAGCCGGACCACCGGTCTCTTCCTGAGGGATCAGAGTCATCACTTATGTCCCTGAGAGACTGGCCACTCAGGCCTGAGCTGAGATTAGGTGATCAATCTGAAGGGCAAAATGCTTAAGCTATTCTCATCCTAACGATGCTGTTTTGGAGGCCTCTGCACTGGAATAGGTTAGTGAAAACGGCCTACTAGATACTTGCCTGGGAATTGTGTTGTTCTCCTCTGCCCTTAGCAGATCCTGGGGAAACCAATGATTAACCTCACGGATGCTTTAACTTCCACATCTGTGAAAAAGGCAAGCAACAGCCAATGTTACCACTTTGCAAAACTCCAAAGTTGTGCATCCAAGAGGGACCACAAGGGTGAATTTCTCCCAAAAGCTGATGAAATGATGGCACTTTGGCTGGAGAAGGCAGAGGGCAGCAGGCAAAGTGGAAAGTTTCTGGAATGTCTAACCAGTTCCCATAAGCAGTTTAGAGAAACACCTGGCCCTGGATTAGGTAGGAGGCTGTGGAAGGACCCACAGGTACACAGGGGGGAGGAGGAATCAAGCAAAGGAGGGAGGCGGTGGGGAAGAGGCGCCAGTCTGGGCTTCAATTTTGGACAAAAGCAGTTGCACGCTGCAGGCCCGCGGCTTCCCATGCAGCCGCCACACCCTCCTAACTCCCTGGTAATTTTCGTCTCGTCACATCCCTCTGGGAATCAGTCCACATGGAGCGGGTGCAGGACCTGAGTCCTGAGTCAATGGTTTGGCCCTCGGCCAAGCTCACACCACCCTGCTCCTCCTCCCAGGGCCAGGCACCGCCCTGTGCCCAGAGCATCCTGGGCGTTCTAGTCCTGCAGCCCTACAGGTTGCCAGCTGGGAGCGGTTAAGAGAGAAAAGCTCCCAGCATGCACAGCTCGTGGCCCCAACTCTTGCCTTGTCCTTCGGCCCCTGGGCCCCACCCCTCTGCTTCTCCATCCCACCCTCTTCCCCACCTGTTCTGTATACCACGCCCAATCTCCATGACCTGCCCACCCCCCCAGAGTATGCGCAGTGTGGTTGGGCTGCATCCCTTGAGGCCGGGACTCAGGTAGGGGTGGGGCTCACCAACCTGGCTATTGCTGAGGTTGCCTGCAGCCCTGGTGGAAGCCCCCTGGCCAGTATTTGAAATGTAAATTCAATATCTAAAATGGAAATATCGGGTGCCTGGGATCCTGGAATTTGCCTTTTCAATGCCACCTGTCCTACCATCCCCCCTATCTCTCCAAGCTGCCATGATCCTCCCTCTGGAACCCGTGGTCAGGGTCGCTGCAGAGATCCTCCCTTTGGACCCAATCTGCCTGAAGGGCCCATACCTTGGTCAGGAGTCTTAGAAGGACTGCCCTGAGCCATGTCATAAAAAGGAGAAAACATCACATTGGACAGCCCCAATACCTGCATTATACAGACAGGAAACTCAGGTGCACTGGTAAGTGACCCCTAAGCCACTTCAGGGGAACACATGCATGCCCCTATTTCCACGCTGCACACAGGCTGGTTCACTGGACTTTCTTATCCGAGTGTGGACCTCTTGGCCTCGTTAACATAGGCAACAACACCGAAACTTCCCATTGGTCCTTCCCACAGTGTTAGGCAAGTTTGTGCAGGAAGGTAATATGCAATTTCTGCTCTAGTATAGGGCTGGCTCCTTGGGAACTAGTTTTAATATTCCTGTTTAAATATACCCGCAGAATCACAAAATAATTAAGCAAAATAATTTGTTGCTGTGGGGGGTTATGGTGATAATTCTCTGAAGTCGTTTTTCCATTTAGCTTTTCTGATTGACTCCAAATACTACAGCACCACACGCTTCTTAGACTGGTGGATGCACAGCTCCACTTCTTTCCAGGGAGAACGCACAACAGCAGAATATCCGTGGCCTGACTTTCTGGGGCACCAGTATTACTACAAGATTTGGAAGAAGCAAAGTTAGGTCATTTCCAAGGTAAGGAATTAAAAACTTGACACTAAGATGAGGTGGGAAAGTCATATACCATTAATAATTCTCAGTAATCTGTGCCTGAAATGTCAGACTTTCTCTGAGAAAGAACTCTGAGACCCTATTTCCCATTGTTTTAAATAGGAAAATCTAGAAGGCATAGCAAATCTATCGAAAAACTATACCAATTTCCTAAGTCACAATATGACACCTAGACTTAAGTTACGAACATCGTGTGCTCCTCATTTTGTTCCTTCCAACCCAGTCCCACAGGTCTTGAGTGCATGCTGTGAACACGGCACTGTGCTAGGTCTCGAGGCCTTGGTGAGCATCGTGGTGGGGGTGGACCTTGCTGGAGAAAGATGACATCATGAAATCTCAAATCCATGCCACTTACAAAACTGAGGCAAAAATGGAAAGACCCAAGGGACCATGCAAGGATGAGGGCATTAATAGATACTTGGAAGTATTAAAATCCATCTAATGGTGTCATGAGTGAATGTGTTCCACTTTAAAACAAAACACTGCTGTTATTCTGAGATATTGAGTTAGTATCTTTGTGCAAATATGCAGGATTTAAAATGATTATTGACATATAACATGCGTACAGAAATATATGTAGAAGTCATCCACGTAAATCACAAAGAATTATTAAAAAGTGAACACACTTGTGTGACAAACAACTAGCACCAGCTTTACTCAGGCCCCGACAATCCCTTTCTCCCTATTTCCTCCCCAAAGGTAACTGATATCTTACCAGCGAACACTGTATGTCAAGTTTGTCTTCTTATACAAGTGTTTTATTACAGAACAATTTAAACAATATACAAAATAAACAATATAGCACAGTAGGCCCGTCACCCAGTTTCAACAACTACTAATCATCTGCCATTTTTGTTTCATCCACACTCCATCCCATTCCCACCTCACTTTATTATTCTTTTAAGCCTTTGTGCATGTGTGGTGAGTAAGATGTATGCACACTGAAAGGCACAAATCTCAACCGTACAGTTTTGGCAAA
Organism: Diceros bicornis minor; assembly: GCF_020826845.1. Lineage (NCBI taxonomy): Eukaryota > Metazoa > Chordata > Mammalia > Perissodactyla > Rhinocerotidae > Diceros > Diceros bicornis. Next base: position 76,871,280 of record NC_080750.1, on the reverse strand, counting down.
TAAACATGCCCATATAACTTTCATCCCTTTAAGAATAGGATATTTCCATCACCCCCAGAAAACTCCTTACTGTTCCTTAGGGGTTGAGTGCTCGCGCTCCGCTGCTGGCAGCCCGGGTTCGGCTCCCGGGCGCGCACCGATGCGCCGCTTCTCCGGCTATGCTGAGGCCGCGTCCCACATACAGCAACTAGAAGGATGTGCAGCTGTGACATACAACTATCTACTGGGGCTTTAGGGGGAAAATATAAATAAATAAAATCTTTAAAAAAAAAACAAAAAACGTTTTTTGGCATGCTGTTTAATTCCTTTATTAGCATTTAAATGACACACCTTTACGTTCTTACTGGGTGGTCCAGATTACAATATGCATCTTTAAGATATCACATCCTACCTAGACTTAATAGTTCACCAGTTTAATCAATGTAAAATATGGAAGCCTTGCTACAGAACAGTTCCATTTACCTCTGTCCTTTGTGCTATTGCTGTCATAAATTTTACATCTACTCATGTTATAAATCCCACAACACAGTGTTATAGTTTTTGCTTTAGGTAGTCATAGATATTTTAAAGAAATAAGAGGGGCCGGCCCCGTGGCTTAGAGGTTAAGTGCATGTGCTCCGCTGCTCGCGGCCTGGGTTCGGATCCCTGGCACACACCGATGCACCACTTCTCCAGCCATGCTGAGGCCGTGTCCCACATACAGCAACTAGAAGGATATGCAGCTATGACATACAACTATCTACTGGGGCTTTGGGGGGAAAATAAATAAATAAATAGAATCATAAAAAAAAGAAATAAGAGAAACAAGTTAAGTGTTTGGAAAGGAAATGCTTTGAGACTCTGCAAATGTACTGTTTCTTCTTTAAGTTTCATCCACAGTTTTTGCGTTCATCAGTCATTCTTTCCAAAAGTAATTATTACTGTAGTGTTAAAGTGGCGATTTTCTATTTCATGCTATCTAGCGCTTTTATTATTTGGAATTCTGTGAGCAAGATTTCTCCCCCCCTTCCTTCTTCCTTTCTTTTTCTCATTCTCTCATTCTTTTTTTTCCCCTTTTTTCTTTCTTCCTTCCCTTCCTTTCTTGTTTAATCTTTTTTATATCAGTATAGCCTCGTGGATATTTATTTTATTCTCTGAGTAATTATCCAATGCTACCATTATTTATTTTGTTGCTCAGAGTTTTCCAGCTTGAGTCATTGGAAAGTCTTTCAGATTGATTCCTTTTGACACGTCCCATCATTTTCTGTGTGTTTTTTTTTTTTGAAAGCACTTTCCTACTTTCTGGCACTACAAGATGATCCAGGCTCATCTTGTATTTTCCATCTCCAGCCCTAGAATTAGCCATTTCTCCAAGAAAATCTGCTTTATTTTATTGGAGAATGATATTTAGAAAACAAGATCTGGGAGCTAGGTGTGCTCATTAATACCAGAGTGTCACTGCTTCTGGACCCTCTCAGCAGAGCTTGGAAATGTATGCATGAATATAAACTCAGGTAGACACATCTGTCTATCAATCTATCCATCTATATATCAGTCTATCTATCTATTTGGATAGATATATTAAAAGAGACATGGATTCATACTGATACTTCGAACTCCAATCCAGCACCACAGAGTTTATTCTAGCATTCTCCTTTTGTTTATTTGTAACTTCTTTCACCAACAGTGAGAAACTTAACTCCAGTTAGCTACAATATATTTACTGTGTCAACTAGTTTCAGAATTGCTAATCCATACCCTTATGAAAAACAAATTTACCACCTAGAGTACAGTGTTTGTGTCCAGTACTTTAGTTCTACAGTATCCCGTCAAATCACTGTCTTCCAAAGTAACTTAGGTCAGGACCTTTCATCCCCAACCCTTCTGTATGGTTAGGTCACATGTTTGTAATACAGTGAGATTCATTTTTCACTGCATTCCATCTGAGTTTCCCAGCATCCTGATTGATTTTTAAAATTTGCAGAGTAAAATTCACTCTTTGTGGTGTACAGTTCTATGGGTTTTGACTTTATGGTCATGCATCCATACCCACAGTACCATACAGAGCTGTGTTTTTCACCCCCAAAGTTCTCTCATGCTATCCCTTTGTATTCAACCCCTTCCCCTACTCCATCCCTTGGCAACCACTGATCATTTTCCATCCTTGTAATTCTGCCTTTTCTAGAAAGTCATATAAATGGAATCATATACTGTACAGCCTTTTGAATCTGACTTCCTTTACTTGGAGAAATGCATCCAAGATTCATCCATGTTGTTGTGTGAATCAAGAGTTTATCCTGGGGCCGGGCCCATGGCCTAGCAGTTGAGTGCATGCGCTCCCCTACTGGCGGCCCAGGTTCGGATGCAGGGCACGCACTCACACATCGCTTCTCTGGCCATGCTGAGGCCGTGTCCCACATACAGCAACTAGAAGGGTGTGCAATTATGACATACATCTATCTATTGGGGCTTTGGGCGGAAAAAAGGAGGAGGATTGGCAATGGATGTTAGCTCAGGGCTTATCTTTCTCACACACACAAAAAAAGAGTTTATCCTTTTTACTGTCAAGTAGTATTCTAATGTACTGATGCATCACAGTTTCTTTCTCCATTCACCTGACGAAGAACATTTAGTTTATTTCCAGCTTTTGGCAATTATGAATAAAATGGCTATAAAGATTCCCACAAAGATTTTTGTTTAAACATTAGTTTTCAATTTTCTTCAGTAAATACCTAGGAGTGGGAGATCTGAGTCATATAATAAGTGTATGTTTAGCTTTATAAGAACCTGCTCAACTGTTTTCTGAATGCAACTATCATGTTGCGTTACCAGTTCTAATTGCTCCTACTCCTCACCCACCTCCTCATGTGGTATTTGCAATTTTATTTTTTATTTCAGGCACCTAATAGGCGTGCAGTATCTTATTGTTGCTTCTGCTTCATTTTTGAAAGTGAGTTCTGCTAAATATAGAATCTTGTGTTGACTTTTGGGTTTTCTTTCTGCACTTGAAAGATGTCATTTTGGTGTTGAGTTGTCTCTTTTGTTTTTGATAATATATTATCCATCATTCACCTTATTTCTCCCTGTATGTAATGTCTTCCCCTGTATATATGTATTTCCCTGACTGCTTTCAAGATTTTCTTTTTATCTTTGGATTTTAGTAGCTTGACTATCATGTACCTAAGTATGCTTTTATTTTATATTTTACTTTGTGGGTTTGCTGACTTTCTTGGATCTAAAATTTTAGGTTTTCCAAGAAATTTTGGAAGTTTTATGCTATTACTTATTGATTTGCCTTTCTGCCTCCTTTAATTTTTCTGTCTTTCTCCTCTCTGCTGGGGACTCAATCATCTCACAGGTCATAAGGCTCTCTTCATTTTTCTTCAAAATTTTTACATTCTTTTCTTCAGACTGGATAATTTCTATTGCTGTATCTTCATTTTTTTCTACTGTTTCTCATCTACTGGTAAACTCAAAAGTATTTATTTCATTTCATCTTCCTATTTGGTGCTTTTGTGTAATTTCCACTTCTCTGCTGAGTTCCCACATCTGTTCATTCATTATGGGAATATTTTTCTTTACCACCATGATCATCTTTATAATAGCTGCTTTCGTATTCTTGACTGCTAATTGCAACACATTAGGGAGAGTTTCTACTGCCTGCTTTTGGTCACATATGGATTACATTTTCCTGTTTCTTCAAATCTCATGATTCTTTTAAATTGTGTACTGGAAATCATGAAAGATAGGTATAGAGGCTCCGGATTCTATTGTATTTCTTTGAAGAGTGTTGTTACTTTTCTAGCAGGGAATCAACTTGGCTGGACTGAAATTCCAATCCTATCTCCTTTACAGTGGGCATAGCTGAAATCCTCAGTCAGTTCTTTCATCTTCCAACTGCTGTTTTTACACTAGGCCTTCTGGGGCCTACCCTGTATGTGTGTTGTTCAAAGATCTGCCAATTTGGTGTGTGTGGGGGAGAGACTTACATATATATTTTGCGATTTTCCTCTTTGTGTCTCCCTCCCTTCCAGAATTTCTCCCTTAACTTTCCAGCTACTCTGCCAGCCCAAAAATACATCCTCTAACATTACAAGTAAGACTGTAGTTTTTCCCCTGTCTAGGCCATGTACAGATTTTGGAATGCTTTGAGGCAAAAGACTCAAGCTTGCAAATATCTCCTGGTGCAATTCCCATCATTTAAGGGAAGATTCCCTCTCAGTTCAGCTTGCTTTTGGAACTGATTTAAACATATACACATATACACATTTATTAAATGTGTTTTACATATAGCTACACGAGTCTGTATAAATATATATAATATTTTGTGCAGATTTTATCATTGTTATCTGTGAGAGTGTTAGTTCAACAAGCTACTCCACTATTAGTAGAAGCCAGACCTCGGTTTTGTTTCTTTATTGGATTTTATACAAATGGAATTATAAAATATATAGCCTTTTGAATATAATTTCTTTTATACAGCATTATGTTTGTGATATTCATCCAAGCTATCGCATGTAGCTAGTGTTTGTTCATTTGTTGAAAATAATTAATTTTTTAATGGTCATAAAATATGCAGAAGATAAAATTGTAACCATTTTTAAGTGTACCATTCAGCGACATTCAATACCTTCAAATAATTGTGTAGCCATAACCTCCAAACATCCACAGAACTATTTTCACATTGCACTGAAACTTTGTGCCCATTAAGCAACAACTCCCTGTTATCCCTCCCTCTTGCCCCTAGGAACCACCATTCTCCTTTCTATTCCTATAAATTTGACTACTTTAATTACCTTATATGAGTGGAATCATACAGCATTTTTCCTTTTGTGACTGGCTTTATTTCACTTAGCATAAATTCCTCAAGGTTCATCCATGTTATAACATGTGTCAGAATTCCTTCCTTTTTAAGGGTGAATAGTATTCCACTCTGTGTATACACCACATTTTTTTGTCAGTTCATCCACTTATGGACACCTGGCTTGATTCCAGCTTCCGGCTATTTTGAATAATGCTTTTAAGAACATGGGTGTACATATATGTCTTTATACCTCTGCGTTCAGTTCTTTTGGGTGTATACCCATAAATGGTGTTCTCAGATTCACTTTTTCACATATAACAGGGTTCCCCACACCTCCAAGAAGCAATTCTTGTAATGCCAGCTGGTTACCAGATAATTCAACTCAATTTGATGCTGACAACCCAGAGATACATCAGATTGTACAGGTTGATGTCTCCATCCTATAATTCTGCACACCCACCCAACCTCACCTTTACTTCAGATGCCAGTTACAAGCCCAGGTTGTTACCTGTACTTCTGACTTACTGGCTATAAACCAGAGGTTCCCACAACCTCCTCCTTGGGTTTAATTAATTTGCTAGAGTGGCTCACAAAACTCAGAGAAACATTTACTAGATCACCAGTTTATTATAAAAGGATATAATTCAAGGAGAGCCTGTTGGAAGTGGTGCATAGGGAAAGGTATGGAGATAATACACAAAGATTTCATGCCATCTCCAGGTGCACCACTCTCCAAGCAGTCCTTGTCATTGCCAACCTGGAAGCTCTCTGAACCGCCTTCTATTGGGATTTTTATGGAGGCTGTCTCACATAGGCGTGATCAATTATTAACTCAGTTTCCAGCCCCTCTCCTTTCTCTGAAGGATAAGGGGTAGGGCTAAAAATTCGAAGCTTCTAATCAGGGCTTGGTCTTTCTGGTGACCAACCCCCATCCAGGAGCCATCCAGGAGCCCACCAAGAATTGCCTCAATAGGACAAAAGATTCTCTTAGTGTTCTTATCACTGGGGAAATTACAAAGGTTTTAGGAGCTCTGTGCCAAGAACTGGACGCAGAGGCCGATAAATATGTTTTTTATTATTTCAGAACCCATAAGAGAAATTTCTAGATCATATAGTAATTCTATTTTTAATTTTTGAAGGAACTGCCATACTGTTTTCCACAGTTTTATATTCTCACACTCAGAGCACAAGGGTTCCAATTTCTCAACATCCTTGTCAACACTTGTTATGTTCTGATTTTGTGATAGTAACTATCCTAACGGGTGGGAAAAGGTAGCTCATTGTGCTTTTATTTCACTTTTTCCTGATACTTAGTGATGTTGAGCATCTTTTCTTGTGTTTCTTGTTCATTTTATATTTTCTTTGGAGAAATGTCTATTCAAGTATTTTGTGCATTTTTAAATTGAGGTTTTTTTTTTATTGTTGAGTTGTAGAAGTTCTTTATTTATTCTATATATTAATCCCTTATCAGATTTGTGATTTGCAAATATTTTCAACCATTCCATGGTTTGCCTTTTTACTCTGTTGATAGTATCTTGTGATACAGAAAACTTTTTCGTTTTGATGAAGTCCAATTTTTTATTTTTTTGTTACTTATGTCTTTGATGTCATATTAAAGAAATCATTTTTGCAATGGCATTTGGACCCAATGACATACAGCTTTTACCATGTGTTTTCTTCTAAGGATTTTATAGCTTCAACTCTAATATTTATATCTTTGATCCATTTTGAGTTAATTTTTGTATATAGTGTAAAGTAAGGGTCCAAACTCATTCTTTTGCATGTGGGTATTCAGTTTTCCCAACAACATTTGTTGAAAACCTGATCTTTTCTCCAATGAATGATCTTTGTACCTTTGTCAAAAATCATTGGACCATATATGCAAAGTTTTATTTCTGGGGTCTCTGTGCTATTTCATTAGTATAGTGTGTGTATTTATGCCAGTACCACACTGTTTTGATTACTTTATAGTAAGTTTTGAAATCAGGAAGTGTGAGTTCTCTAACTTTGTTCTTCTTTTTCTAGATTGTTTTGGCTAGTCAATGTCCCTTGAGAGTCCATATGAATTTTAGGATAGATTTTTCTAATTTTGCAAAACCATCATTGGAATTTTTACCTCTTTGAGTAAGTTCATTCTTAAGTATTTTATTCTTTTGTTGCTATTGTAAATAAAAATGTAAAGTTTTTAAATTTCTTTTTCAGATTACTTATTATTAATGTATAGAAGAACAATAGTTTTTGCGTGTTGATTTTGTGTCGCACTACTCTGCAGAATTTACTAGTTCTAACAAATTTTTGGTGGAAGTTTTAGGGGTTTCAACATATAAGATACTCTTTGTAAACAAATATAATATTACTTCTTCTTTTCAAATTTGGATGCTATTTCTTTCTTTTTCTTGCCTAATTGCTTTGGCTAGAACTTCTAATACCATGTTGAATAGAAGTGGTGAAAATGGGCCGTCTTGTCTTGTTCCTGATCTTAGAGAAAAAGCTTTCAGTCTTTCACCCTTGAATATGATGTTCTCTGTGGATTTCTGTATATGGCTTTTATTATGTTGAAGTAGTTTCCTTTTACTCTGAGTGTTTTTTTAGTGATTTTAGCATGAAAGCATGTTGAGTTTTGTTAAATGCTTTTTCTGCATCCATTGAGATGATCATGTGTTTTCTTCCTTCATTCTGTTAATGTGGTTTATTACATTAATTCATTTTCATATATTGGAACATCCTTGTATTCCAGGAATAAATCCCACTTAAAAATGCTGTATAATCCTTTTAATATGCTGATGAATTTAGTTTATTACTATTTTATGGAGGATTTTTATATCAATATTCATCAAAAATATTGACCTATAGTTTTCTTTTCTCTTAGTGTCTTTGGCTTTGATATCAGGGTAGTGCTAATCCCATAGGATGACTTTAGAGGTATTTTCTCCTCTTCAACTTTTTGAAAGAGATTGAAAATAATTGGTGTTAGTTAATTAAAAAAAAGTCTTTGGGCCCAGGAATAAATTCAGCATAAAATAAATACAAATAAATATTTTTTAAAAATATGAAAAAGTTTTTTACTAAAAAAATTTAAAAATTAAGCAAGTACATCACTTATCACTTTATTTCTAAACAGTTTTTTAACCTACTAGTAAGCATGAACAAATTGTTAGAATTAAAATGACTGAAGTGTTCATTTTCTTCATTGCAAGTTTTCTGACAGAAGTATATGATGCCGTCATGTATGACATCTTTTATGAAAAAATGGTCATATTTGTAGTATTTGAGAATATTATGAATTTTCCCAGTGGCCTCTGACAATACTCTGATATGCAAAGTTATCTTTTCAACATGTATATCTCATCATCATCCTTATCAACTTAACAAACTCAGGTGCTAATTAATCAACTACTTTTCATATGATTCAGGTTCTCCACCACCAACTTCCCTAAGCATCAGGAAATTCTACAACTTCTGCAAGATTAACGATTTTATCTTACAATGTATATATCTCATGTGGTTTAAAACATCCAAAAATCTTTGATAAACTGACCCTGCCCAGACTGAAGCATTGTGAATTATAAAATATGGTCTCTGTTAAGTGGGGAGGGATTTCAGGTTGAACTTAATTTTATAAGTGGTCAATTTATTACAGTGTACTGTTCTGTTATGTATTTCACTTCTTTTCTAAAAAAAAGTGATAGTTTAGGGCACTTAGATAATAAAAATTTGAGAAAATAAGGAACTGATACACACTGTAAGCTTCAAATGTTTTCAAGCATAAGATACAATAAGAACTAAAACTACGAATTGGCGGAGGAAATAGAGATAAGGGGATGAAGTTGCAAAAGTGAATCTATAATAATATCTCAATGGCTAGAGTTGTGGTGCCAAGAAGGTGGTGAAGTCAAAGAATTCATAAAGATGATAATAAACACACTACAAAGAAAAAAGACTGAAATTTTCATAGAATTTTTACAGTGATATGACAGATAGAGAACAGGGAAGAGAAGTTTGAGTGAGAGACTATCTGCTTCTTAAATTATTTCCACTGTAGAGAACAACAAACCAATTTGCTGAAATCTTTATTCCCCTCTATGACCCTATCTTTACCTGCAAAATCTCAGCCCTGAATCGATGTCACAGTCCAGCTTTTCCATCCCTGGAGAACAGAGCAATTTATCTCATATGAAACCTCAACAGCTCAGGCTGTGAAACAAGGCCGGCCATCCATTCTCACAGAGGAGCCAACTTGAGGTAGGATTTTTGGTTCTGAATTCAGCTAAATATCTTCAAAGAATTGTATCTGGCCTTCCTTATCCAGGGCTATCAGTGAAGTGCTGGCTGGCTTTCAGAGAAGAGCAATTCACAGTCAGTGGAGACATTTTCTGTTGAGCTCTCTAGAGAAGGCTGTGGAGCTTGTCAGTAAGAGTTGATTTCTATGGGGATTATATTTTTTTATTTTATTCAGAGATTTATAAAGAAATTTACATGGTAAGAATTATTATCAACAAAATCCGTTATCTATTCTCTGGTCATTTAAGCAAAATCTTCCTCTCAGGGCCAACCCATGGACAAAGCCCAGATTTAGTCTCCAAGAGTCTGCTAGGCACTCTGTGGTCCATGGGAAGCCCTCAAGTTGGCAGCCTGTTTCCTTGTGTGCTGTGCTGGTGTTCAATCTTCCATCTCTTCCGGGTACACCTAGACAGACGCCTATCAGATCATCAAGGGACTTGACATTGGAGAAATGTACTTTTCATTATCTTTAGACTTCTACACTTTTCAAAAAGACTCTCAGCATTTCCAGTAATTGTGCAGCAGTTTACCCAACACTAAGGTTCTCACTATTAAAAGTTAAAAGAAATAAATTTTGAAAAGGAAAAAGTGATCTTTGCAATTTTGTACAGAATCTACATAAAGGGGGCATCCTTATAAATGGAGGTAATGGTGATCAGGGCAAGCTACCCCATTAGTCACCACCCTGGTGTGTGTATTGTTTCGAGCTGAAGACAATAAGGACTCAGAGAACTCAGGAAGAATATTTGAATTTCCCCTCCCAAACTGCCTAAAGAATTTAAAACAAAAAATCTGTTTCAGGAAGGAGTTATTATCATGATGGTTGTAAAGATAACGTAGGATAGAGGTTACAATAGGAAAGGCACCAAGCCACTTTTATCAAAAACTCTATCTCTCACTGACCACATTATCTATAGATGACCATGAGAAGAGTTGTCAGGCAAACATTTGCATTTCTATCTCCATGTGAGTTGTCTTCTTGCCCTCTGTGGTCTTAGACCACTACCCACCCCCAACACCTTCCTCCTCTTTAGCTACAATACTTAAGTGGGCAGCTTAGACAGAGGGACGAGTTGCTCATTTCTGAGTTTCTCCCATGTATACATGTTATTAAACTTGGTATTATTTTCTCCTGCTAACCTGTCTTGTTAACTATTTGGCCAGAAATGAGAACCTTAAGAAAAGGGAAAAGGGAGATTCTCTCACTCCCTCAACAGTTTTTGCGCCCAACGTGGGGCTATGCTGGCTGGCAAGTTGCATTCTCTGGCTGGAAGAAATGCCTTCTCCCTAGATTACTGCAGGGGATGAAATACGGGAACCCCTGACGATAGCCGGTAAAATGTAAGACTTCTTACCACGTCAGCCTCCCGGAATCTCTACCTGTGGAGTCCGGTGGAAGGAGGTGGTGAGAAATTTTTTCTCTTTCGAAATTTAGATTGGCAGGAGAAAATATTTGGGAAACTAGTTTCTTGTGATTTTAGTGACGCTGGTAAATTTGGTAGAGTACTCTTGGTTTTGATCTTGATCGCTTTTCCTCCCAGAAATAGTCTCTGTTTTTCTCTTTTGTCTCTGTCTTTTGTATCGTGTGTCATAAGAAGGAAATACCATAGGGTAGGACGCAGGCATAGACCCTATAAGCCTACTGTCCGGGCCGGCCCCACAGACTGGTGAGTTTGCGGGTCTCACCAGACTGGCGTCTATTTACACAAACTTTGCTGTGGGTTAATATGCACATGAAGTGAAGGCCATTGCCAAGGGCATCTTGGAAGCCAAAAAGGCTGCAAATTTGGTGGGCACAGGTCGAGAAGTTAAGAGCCATTAGGGCGCTCGCAACTTTCAGAAGACTCCCGTGACAGGATAAGTTGTGTCACGGAACGGGGTAGAAGACACATGTCCCCCGCCAACTGCAAGAAAATGTCCATGCAATGACGAGGTACTCTGTAAAGCACACAATCCCCAACCCCGTGGCACCTCCCCACCAGGTATTATTCTGACTCCAAGAGACCTAAGGCGTGGCTAAAGCTGTCATTGTGCACATAAGAAAAGAACCGGATGAGGTTTTTCCTTCTGTCTTGTTCTGTGTCCTGAGAAAACTTGGCTTTGTGACCAGTGAGAATATTCTCCTTGGTCTCCACCATACGGAAGGTGCATTTACCGGGGTGCCCCTTGGTGGCCAGTCGAGTAGACTGGGGTTCTGAACTGTCTCTTTGTCCGGCTGTGCCAAGCTCTCAGGGGAGTTTGTCATAAAGGACCCAGTCCATAAGGGCTTTTGTCGTCTTAACCTTCGTTGCTTGTTAGTGCTGGAAAAATCCCACTCCAATATTGCCTGCCTGGTGTCACAGATTAGCGGCTCCGTGACTGGAGGCGTCCCACACTATTGTAGGAGACCGGAGACACCGTTTTCACTACACCATCCTTACCGCCTGTGTAACGAAGGTCTTTACTTTCTCTGAATATCTTTGGGAGTGAATTCTTTGGATCATGGGGGCTACATCATCTGCGCCCTCACTAGGGACGCCTCTTGCGTCCATGGTAAAGATTTACTCTAAGCATGGGAAAGTTACCACCGGGTCTTTCCTTAAAAAGGCTTATTGGATCGAGTCACTATTGGAATAAATATACAAATGAAAATCCTACTCGTCAATGGCCAGACAACAGATCCTTTGAATTGGGAAAACTTCTAAATTGAGGAAAAAAAATATGTTTTGAGAACTCTCACACAATTGTTTAATTGGTACCTAAAAAAGGGCCATAAAAAGGAAGGGAAAAATTTAAATAGCCTTAAGAGTTGACTCAGGTTACAATTGAATTGAGAACATGTAAAAGTGTAAGTGTTGATAAGATTATAAAGGTTGGAATGTTTGAGCTAATTTTATATAAAGAGGTTACATCAACTTTGCCTGTGTATGTTTTAAAATGTCTGACTGGGAATGCTTCCCTTGTCCAAAATTAGAAGACCAACACCTATTGATAAAAATCTTAATGATAACTATGTTTAAAGGTATAAGAGGTGATGAAATTTACATGAACTTTTGTAAAAAAAACTGATGTTATTTCTATTACAGTACTGGTTAACAAAAATAGTAATTTAAATGATGGCTAATTTTATCTAATGTCTTATGAAGTCTTATAGACAATCTAAATAATTATTGGCAACAAGTACCTAAATAGTTGTGAAAAAGATGAATGTTGGGTGAACTTTAAATAATAATTATGTTTTATGGTGTTGACAGCTTCCAAAATCTTTTTGGTGACTTAAAACTTTAGAGTTTTGCTAAATTTTGTGATAAAAATTCACTGAGTATCATCATTTCCAAATAAGATAAGATATTAGACATTGATTGCGAAAGTCACGATTGTCTACATTTGGCTTTTCATTACAGGAAAACTAAAAGGTGTTTTGGGTCTATTGGTAAACATGTGTTTTATTAAAAGATTGTACTATAAAGTAACATATTTCTAGAAGTTATGAAGTGTTTATAAATTTTCCAAGCCACAATATACTAATGTAAAAGAAAGTTTATCATGGTTTACTTAGTTTTTACTTACAAATTCGGGTTTCTAAGAGTTAAAATTTCTAATTAGTGTATGTGATTGAAGCTACTAAATATTAAGAAAAAATATGTCTGTGTACAAGGAAAGTAAGATGTATAAAGAAGGAACAAAGAATGGAAATATTTTGTTTGATTGATTAAGAAAGATAAATTGTCTTCAAGTACTAGGAGGGAAAAGAAAGACATGGGACAAATTCTGAATGTAAAAAGAAAGTTATAGGTTTGTGGAAGAGGAATTCTGGAAAAGGAGTTTTTGTATGGTGAAGTTGGCTCAGATTGAAATGAATTTAATTAAGTTAATGAATTTTAATATCAGAAGGAAGCTGGTACAAAATTATAATTTGGTCTTCTTTCTCTTAAAAGGATAATTTTCTTGAACTTGATAAAGAGGTTATAAAAGATTTTTCTTTACCTTTGGATAAGTCTACCTAAAAGACAGAAAAAAAAAAACCTGTTAAAATAATTTCCTGTGTTCAAAAGACTGAGGTTTCTCTATTAAGGTTTTTGGACTGTTAATGATCTCTTTGCTTTAACGTTTTCTATTTTTGAAAGCTCGCCAAAATTCATATCTTAAATAAAGTCTTTTTTTTTACTTTTTTTCTTTGAGAATTTTCAAAGGGCCCTAGAACTTCTTAAAGAAATTTGCTCTCTTCCTATAATGGGAAAGATACTAAGTTTATTAGGCTTATTCAGTATGTTAAATTGCATGGAAAGCATTGTCAGACAAGTGATGATAAGTCTGCTTAGGTGCTATTATGTGGGCAAATGTTATCGACATAGGTGTTTTAAAATTGTATAACATTACTGAAATTCTGATCTGTCCTGATTATCAGTCATATTTCTGGTTATTATTATTTTAAAGTGTTGTATGTCACAAAATTAATCAAATTTCTCTGTCAATTGCCATTTTGAGGTCTTGTTGTTTACAGACTTATTTCTTTGCTCTAATGCTTTTGCAAAATATTTCAACTTCAGAAAAATTCATGGAAAGGACTCTGGCATTTACACTGGAGTACAGGTTTCTGACAAACTTTCTGATCATAAAACTGACCTTGGTAAGAAATTACAGAAACCTGATGGAAAGACTGATAACTTCATGAAGCTGCTAACAGAAAGATTGGGATCAAGAATGGATTACACAGGACTGAATGAACTGATAAGGATGATTATAATTTTTATGATTTTTCATTTGAAGTATTGCTGAATTTTTAATGTTTTGTTTTTTCAGAGTTAAGGAAAACTTTTTCTCTTTTCTCCTGAGCTAGCTATGACTTATAACAATTTGGCAAATGATATTTTTATAAGTAAAATTGAAATATTTCTCTATTTCTTAGATCTGATCCCTCGAATTTGGAAACTCTTAGTAAGTGAGTATTGTTGTTTTCATGGCAATATAGTTATTTGCATAAGTTCAATAAGAATCTGTTCTCCTTATAACAGGACATAATTGGAAACACTGGTTATATTACCAAGGCTGTGACTGGAAGATCATATTTGCGATATAACCATACAGCTTTTGAGGAATGAAGATTGGACTTTATGGAATAAAGCCACATGGAAATATTGGCCTGGTACCTATGTTCCAAGCAGCACTTACCAGGATAAGTAAAGAATGTCACTTATCTGGCAAACACAAGGAACCTCGAAATATTTTGGGGGAACCTAGGAACAGAGGAATTCACCCAAATCTGTAGGTATTACAGGCAAAGTCTGATGACAAAATCCTTGGCTTGACTTTTCTGCCCTGGAGAGGCCTTTAAAGTTCAATCTGAGATTCCTTATAAAAATTTCCAGCAAAGCAGATTTAAAAGAGCCTATGTGATCAATTGCTATTCTTGCTGTACTTATGTAAATAATTGGGCCAACACTATTGGAACTAGACTTATTTTGCAAACTAGTTAGTTTTAATTTGTCTATCTTTGATAAAAATGAGGGTGATCTTAGAAAGAAAAATTATATTTCAGTAAAAACTATAGTGTACATTTGCGGATATTAGATCCTAGTTTTGTTAATTGTCTGTTAAGGTTTTTGTTTTATATCTGTTGACTGGACTGGATCCTGATTTCTTCTAGTCTAAAATATCTGCCTACAGATGTCCAAACTAACGTTTTTGATTTTTTCCATCATTTTCATTTGAAATCACTGAAAACTGAACCTCCCCTTTTTCCTGAAGCCTTACAAACTGAAGCTGATGGACTTGATATAAACTTAAGAGGTTACCCGATGACATCATCAGAGACATTTTAAACTGCAAAAGATGCTTTGATGCTGACATCTAAAAATCTTCTTAACTAGCTGTCCCCTATACTCAGAAACTGCTTTACAAATTGCTCCAACCATTAACCTTCTTTTTCTTTCGTTTACATAGAAATGCTTCCATTAAATGCTTGATTGCTTGCTTCCACAATATAGGCATAACCTTGAGAGCCCACCTGCATCACCACTTTCAGGGGAAGAGGGGGAATCTCCTTCTGCCCTTTTCCTTAAGGTTCTTATGACTGGCTAAATAATTAACAAGACAGGGTAGCAGGAGAAAATAATACCAAGTTTAATAACATGTATACATGGGAGAAAGCAGGGACACTGCGTTTCTCAACACAATAGCAGATTCTCGTCTTAAATACCATGTCCAACCAAAGACAAGGAGGATGTTGGGGGTGGGAGTGTTAGTTACAGGAGATTATCACTAAAGCACTGTAAACAAGAGTAAGATTTATTATGCCGTTATAAGGCCTCACCTTCTACATTGATAAGTCTCTAGAAATGAGGTCGTCCCCCCTCTTCCCAATACAGAGAGGAAGATACTTTTACAAATGGAGACTTCCCTTGTAAATGATTGTCTGGTAACTCCTCACAGGGCCATCCAGAGTCTGTGGCCAGAGAGACAGAACTTCCGATAAGATGGGCTTGTTGGTGCCTTTTCTATTGTAACCTCTATCCTACATTATCTTTATAGCAGTCATGATAATAACTCCTTCCTGAAACAGATCTTTTGTTTTAAATTCTTTAGGCAGTTTGGGAGGGGAAACTCAAATATTGTTCCTGAGTTCTCTGAGTCCTTATTGTCTTCAGCTGGAAATAATCCGTATACCAGAGCGGTGCTTCCTGGGGTAGCTTGCCCTGAGCACCATCAGTTCCCTCCTCTGAAACTTCCCTAGAAGTTTCACATATTAAAAGCTGAGCTGGTAACTGTGGAGAGAGAAATCGTTTTAGTATCTCAATGATAAGAAGTCTGCAAAGAGAGAAAAGAACGCAGATTAGGATGAGGATGAACAAGCAGAAAAGAACAAATTGGAGCACATTTCTCCACACCCCATTAAACCAGTCCCCCAATCCTGGAAATAAGTCAGTCCAATAAAATGTGTGAGCTTCGTTTATCTGATGAAAAATGTCAATCTTCTCTTTTAATAGATTTAAGTTAGATATTACTTGACCTGTTTGATTCACATAAAAGCAACATTTTTCTCCAATGATTGCACATGCTCCTCCTTGCTGGGCAGTGAGTACATCCAGAGCACGTCAATTTTGGGGCACCACAGATTCTAGGCTGTTAATACCTGACTGGAGTATGTTCAAGGTTTGCATGGTGGTGTTGAACTCTTGCTCCATTACCATAGAGAGATTTAAGGTTGCCTTTTCCAACTCACAGTCTCCAAAGCTGGGGAATAGGACTCTCAAGGCTGAAAAGAACTTGGAGTTGCGATATACAAGTGGACTTTCCACGATTTCTCAACTGGCACGTTTATGTGGCACAATCTTATGAACAAACGAACCCAGGTTTGTAATTTGGCTCGCATTTAAGGTGGAGTGTTTGGTGACAGAAGGAGCCAGGTATCCAAGTCCGCATCGTCCTGACCAATTAGATGGGAATCCTTTATACACTTTGTTGCCGCATAAAATGAAAAGACCAGTGTAGTTTAAAGACAAAGTTAGAATTGAGTCTGTAGTTCCCAGGATCTGGACTATTTCATGATCTGTGCCACTTGCACTGTTACTACCTAAACATCTCCATTTCCCATGAGCTCCTGTCAGTCTGCGAGAACAGAACAGATTGCAGAATAGCTGGTAGAGGAGGCCTGCAGTCTGATTTTGGCAGCTATAAAGCCTGGTCTTGTCACCTGACCAGGTGAGTCCAGATCTTTGATCCACCCATATATAGTCTGTGGCATTGGGCAGCTTAACCATGCGGATAGCTGCGATACCCCAAGTTGCACACGGGTGGCTCATAAGCCATCCAGAGCACTTGGTGATTTGGCAAATGTTTGTGCCAGAGGGAGTAGTGATAGAGTCACTTACAATTCCCTTGAGAGTTCTGAAGATGCCACCTGCGGAATCAAACCACAGAGTTTGACTGCAATATTGTCTCGGTATGTCACCCAGGAAAGGTCCAGCGCCATGTTTACTTTCAATGCAGAGGGAAAAACTTTCACTTATTGCTTGTACTTGGGCAAGGGACAGTCTTTGACTTTTTAAGTAGTCTTTCTGGGGCCCAAGTGACTCACCAGGAGACGAAGCAGAGTGAAGTTTCCCTTGTTGCGGATACCATACTCTGTTATTCATCCATTTTCCATACTTAGTCCACCAGGTGTTCATATCAGCAGGAACAAAGACTAGTTCAGGTTCTTTTGCACTATCTAGCTGTTGACATAACCAACAGTCAGATTGATTAGTTAGTGTGGCTAGGGCTTGGTAAACTGGCATAAGGGGGTGTTTGGTCTGTGCCCGACCTGTTGAAAAGGAGAGGGTTAGTAAAAGCAAGACACAGATTGGAAAAGAGCCCATAGCAGAGACTTAGAGAGGGGAAGAGGGACAGATAGAGACCAGCACTCTCCAGTCAGCTTTCTAATAAATGATTAAAAATATATATATAGGGAGTGACGTCAGCATCATGGCGGAGTGAGCTTTCCCGTGAATTCTTCCCCCACAAAATACAACAAAAGTAACAGCCACAGACCAACAACGGAATCCCAGACAGTGAAAAGCTGGAGCGGAGGTATCCACACTGCCGCACATCTGAGAGCGGAACGTGCTGGGCCCCCGGAGGAAATGGGGAGAGGTAAGGAGAACTCCGCTCCCTCCCCATCAGATCAGCGATCTGGTCCGCGCGGCTCCCAGAGAGGGGGGAGGGGCGGCCCTCGGCGGGAAACTGTAGCTCTTCGGGCTCTCTCAGCCAGTGGGAAACTCCCGCACAGAGGGCTCAGAGGAGCCACAGGGCTACCATCAACATCTGAGCAACCCAGAGAGCGGATGAAGAGGGGCAAACGAGAAGCCTCCCACGTCAGGGACCCAGAGGGCAAAAGAGAGAGCTCCCCCCTCCCCGCAACCCGGAGTCTGCAGCTCGACCAGATCTAGCGGTCCGAGGCAGACCTGAATAAACTGGACTGGACCCGTGGATCGCAGTGGGGAAAAGACACAAAACAAAACAAAACAAAACTGCGGATCGCAGCAGAAAAACTGGGGCAGAGTGTAGGGGGCTTAGACTACACAGCCCTTTACCACCAGACAGTGGCGGCAGGTGGAAATTGCAACCAGAGACTTCCAGGATGAGGAAAATCAAAACCAACACAGGAACCACAATGCAAAAATATATGAAATCACCAGACCAGAAACAAAATGACAAGCACCCAGAAATCAACCCCGAAGACACAGACATCCATAAACTAAATGACAGAGATTTCAAAATAGCTATCATAAAAACACTCAATGAAATACGAGACAACACAGACAAACAATTAAATGAGATTAGGAGTTTCTTCACAAAAGAGATTGAAATCATAAAGAAAAACCTATCAGGGCTGATGGAGATGAAGAACACAATGGAGGAGATAAAGGAGAATCTGGAATCTTTAAAGAACAGAGCTGACAATATGGAGGAAAGAATTAGTACTTTAGAGGATACGAATACAGATATACTCCAGATGGAAGAAGAGAGAGAACTAAGACTAAAAAGAAATGAAGAAAGACTCCGAGAAATATCGGACTCTATTAGAAAATGTAACATAAGAATTATAGGTATTCCTGAGGGAGAGGAGAGGGAAAGAGGAACAGAGAGCCTATTCAAGGAAATAATAGCTGAAAATTTCCCAAATCTGGGGAAGGAGCAGGAAATACCAGTAAGTGAAGCCAACAGGACTCCTATATATATTAACAGACAAAGGCCTTCACCACGACACCTAGTGGTAAGGCTAGCCAGGGTCAACGACAAAGAAACCATATTAAGGGCAGCTAGACAAAAACAAAAAATAACGTACAAAGGAACTCCCATCAGGCTCTCAGCGGATTTCTCAACAGAAACTTTTCAGGCTAGAAGAGACTGGAATGATATATTCAAAATACTAAAAGACAAAAACTTTCAGCCAAGAATACTCTATCCAGCAAAAATATCCTTCAAATATGATGGAGAAATAGTAACTCTCCCAGATAAACAAAAGCTAAGGGAGTTCATGGCCACGAGACCGCCACTACAAGAAATACTCAAGAAGGCCCTCAGGCCTGAAAACAAGAAGAGAAAGGGAACACAAAGCTTGGAGTAAGGAGAAAAGTAGGTAGACAAAATCAGAGAAATAGTAGATCTTTACCGGAATAGGTTAGCAACCACTTAAATACTAAACTCAAAGATCAAAGGAAGAAATTCACCAAAAATAAATTTAACCTCATCACTGTAAACACACAGCCACAACACAAGATAGAATAAGGTATAACAAGAGCAACTTAGAAGGGGAAGAGGAAAGTGACTGAATTGACTTAGTATAAGGAAATAGGAGGCTATCAGATAATGGACTATCTCATACAGAAGATTTTTCGCCCAAACCTCAAGGTAACCACTAAACAAATAATCAAATTAAAACCACATATGATAAACAAAGAGAAAACTAGAAGAATAATAAGACAGAACAACCAAACTGAATTGGCAGTCCAAAACAAATGGGACAAGAAACAAAGGAAATGTAAAAGAACCAGAAAATAAGTGACAAAACAGCAACATTCAACCCTCATATTTCAATAATTACCCTAAATGTAAATGGATTGAAATCTCCAATCAAAAGATACAGAGTGGCAGGATGGATTAAAAAGCAAGACCCAACAATATGCTGCCTTCAGGAAACACATCTTAGCACTAAAGACAAGCACCGGCTCAGAGTGAAAGGATGGAAGACAATACTCCAAGCTAATGGCAAACAAAAGAAAGCAGGTGTTGCCATACTCATATCAGACAAAGTAGACTTCAAGATAAAACAGGTTAAGAAAGACAAAGAAGGGAAATATATAATGATAAAAGGGACACTCCATCAAGAAGACATATCACTTATAAATATATATGCACCCAACATAGGAGCACCAATGTACATAAAACAACTATTAACAAACCTAAAAGGAGAAATCAACAACAACACAATAATAGTAGGGGATCTTAACACCCCACTTACAGCAATGGATAGATCATCCAGACAAAAAGTTAATAAAGAAATATTAGACTTAAATGAAAAACTGGACGAGATGGACCTAGTAGACATATACAGAGCACTCCACCCAAAAACAGCTGACTACACATTCTTCTCAAGCGCGCATGGAACATTCTCTAGGATAGACCATATGTTGGGAAACAAAGCAAGCCTCAATAAATTTAAGAAGATTGAAATCATAACAAGCATCTTTTCAGACCATAAGGCTATGAAACTGGAAATGAACCAGGAAAAAAAAACTGGGAAAGTGACAAAAATGTGGAGATTAAACAACATGCTACTGAACAACCAATGGATCATTGATGAAATTAAAGGAGAAATCAAAAACTATCTGGAAACAAACGAAAATGATAACATGCCATATCAAACCATATGGGACGCAGCAAAAGCGGTCCTGAGAGGGAAACTCATAGCGATACAAGCCCACCTTAACAAACAAGAAAAAGCCCTAATAGGCAACCTTAAATTACACCTAACAGAACTAGAAAAAGAAGAACAAACAAAGCCCAAAGCCAGCAGAAGGAGAGAAATAATAAAAATCAGAGCAGAAATAAATGATATTGAGACCAAAAAAACAGTAGAAAGGATTAATGAAACAAAGAGTTGGTTCTTCGAGAAGATAAACAAAATAGACAAACCCTTAGCCAGGCTAACTAAGAAAAAAAGAGAAAAGGCTCAAGTAAATAAAATTAGAAATGAAAGAGGAGAAATTACAACGGATACCATGGAAATACAGAGGATTATAAGAGAATACTATGAGAAATTATATGCCAACAAATTGGACAATCTAGAAGAAATGGATAAATTCTTAGACTTATACAACCTCCCAAAATTGAACCAAGAAGAAATGGAGAATCTGAATAGACCAATCACAAGTAAAGAGATTGAAATAGTAATCAAAAACCTCCCAAAAAATAAAAGTCCAGGACCAGATGGCTTCTCCAGTGAATTTTACCAAACATTCAAAGAAGATTTAATACCCATCCTCCTCAAACTATTCCAAAAAATAGAGGAAGATGGAACACTTCCTGAATCATTCTATGAGGCCAACATCACCCTGATACCAAAACCAGACAAAGACAATACAAAGAAAGAAAATTACAGGCCAATATCGCTGATGAACATTGATGCAAAAATCCTCAACAAAATATTGGCAAACCGAATACAACAATATATTAAAAAGATCATACACCATGATCAAGTGGGATTTATACCAGAGACGCAGGGATGGTTCAACATCCGCAAATCAATCAAAGTGATACATCACATCAACAAAACAAAGAATAAAAACCACATGATCGTCTCAATAGACGCAGAGAAGGCATTTGACAAGATACAACATCCATTTATGATAAAAACTCTCAATAAAATGGGAATAGAAGGAAAGTACCTCAACATAATAAAGGCCATATATGACAAACCCACAGCTAACATCATACTCAACGGGGAAAGACTGAAAGCCATTCCTCTGAGAACAGGAACGAGGCAGGGCTGCCCACTCTCACCACTCCTGTTCAACATAGTACTGGAGGTTTTGGCCAGAGCAATTAGGCAAGAAAAAGGAATAAAAGGAATCCAAATAGGTAACGAAGAAGTGAAACTCTCACTATTTGCAGATGACATGATTGTATATATAGAAAACCCTACAGAATCTGTTGGAAAACTGTTAGAAACAATCAACAACTACAGCAAAGTTGCAGGGTACAAAATCAATCTACAAAAATCAGTTGCATTTCTATATGCTAATAATGAACTAACAGAAAGAGAGCTCAAAAAGATAATACCATTTACAATTGCATCAAAAAGAATAAAATACCTAGGAATAAATCTTACCAAGGAGGTGAAGGACCTATACAATGAGAACTACAAGACATTATTGAGGGAAATCTACGATGACATAAAGAAATGGAAAGATATCCCATGCACGTGGATTGGAAGAATAAACATAGTTAAAATGTCTATATTACCTAAAGCAATCTACAGATTCAATGCAATCCCAATCAGAATCCCAATGACATTCTTCACAGAAATAGAAAAAAGAATACTGAAATTTATATGGGGCAACAAAAGACCCCGAATAGCTAAAGAAATCCTAAAGAAAACGAACAAAGCAGGAGGCATCACAATTCCTGACTTCAAAACATACTACAAAGCAATAGTAATCAAAACAGCATGGTACTGGTACAAAAACAGACACACAGATCAATGGAACAGAATTGAAAGCCCAGAAATAAAACCACACATATACGGACAGCTAATTTTCGACAAAGGTGCTAAGGACATGCAATGGAGAAAGGAAAGTTTCTTCAATAAATGGTGTTGGGAAAACTGGACATCCACATGCAAAAGAATGAAAGTGGACCATGTGCTATCGCCATTCACAAAAATTAACTCAAAATGGATCAAAGACCTGAAGATGAGACCTGAAACTATAAAACTCATAGAAGAAAATATAGGCAACACGCTATTTGACATTGGGTTTAAAGGAATCTTTTCGGATGACATGCCTACCCAGACTAGGGAAACTAAAGAAAAAATAAACAAGTGGGACTTTATCAGACTAAAGAGCTTTTATAAGACAAATGAAACCAGAATCAAGATGAACAAACAACCAACCAGCTGGGAGAGAATATTTGCAAAACATACATCTGACAAGGGGTTGATCTCCATAATATATAAAGAACTCACACAATTGAACAACAAAAAAAACAAACAACCCGATCAAAAAATGGGCAGAGGAAATGAACAGACACTTCTCCAAGGAAGATATACAGATGGCCAATAGGCACATGAAAAGATGCTCAACATCACTAATCATCAGGGAAATGCAAATCAAAACAACACTAAGATACCACCTCACGCCCGTTAGAATGGCTATAATCACCAAGACAAAAAACAACAAATGTTGGAGAGGATGTGGAGAAACAGGAACCCTCATACACAGCTGGTGGGAATGCAAATTGGTACAGCCTCTATGGAAAACGGTATGGAGATTCCTCAAAGAATTAAAAATAGAGATGCCCTATGATCCAGCCATCCCACTACTGGGAATCTATCCAACGCACCTGAAATCAACAATCCAAAGAGGCTTATGCACCCCTATGTTCATTGCAGCATTATTCACCATAGCCAAGAAGTGGAAGCAACCTAAGTGTCCCTCGACTGACAATTGGATTAAGAAAATGTGGTATATATATACAATGGAATACTACTCAGCCATAAAAAAAGACAAAATCGTCCCATTTGCAACAACATGGATGGGCCTGGAGCGTATTATGTTAAGTGAAATAAGCCAGAAAGAGAAAGACAAACACTGTATGATCTCACTCATATGTGGAATATAAACCAACACATGGACAGAGAAAACTGGACTGTGGTTACCTGGGAAGTGGGGGTGGGGGGTGGGCACAAGGGGTGAAGGGAGTCATATATGGGGTGATGGACAAACAAAAATGTACAACCCAAAATTTCACAATGTTAGAAACCATTAAATTATCAATAAAAAAAAATATATATATATATATCCACTAATAGTTTGTGTGTGTGAGTGTGTATATATATCCTGAGTTTTAAAGCAAGGGGGAGGAAATGGGTCAAAGTAGGTTTTCTTGATCCGTGATCTTGGGAAGAGCTGTCTACTTCGTGATGTCGGCTGCTTCTGGGGCCTGGGTTTTGACCTTCAAAATCCTTAGTTTAAGGTCACTTGTGGGGATTATCTCTCAGTTGTCTTGAGAGTGATGTTCTGGGTGATTTTGGTGTGGCTTGCATGGATCCAGGAAGATTTTTTTTTTATTTTGATGGCAGTGCAGGTCGTCAGTAAGGCTTCATAAGGTCCTTCCCAGCGAGGTGACAGTGCGTGTTTTCTTCTAAAGACCTTGATGTACACCCGGTCTCCTGGTCGAAAGGGATGGCAAGGCTTGTCAGAAGGTGGGGGCCACGCCTCTTTTACCTGTTGACGATATGCTTCAAGTATACTAGTTAATTTTTGTATATAACTAGTCATAGCATCAAATTGTTCACTTAAGTTCCCATAATAGTCATTTAATCCAGGAATTGAAGGTTTAGAGACGCCAGTAGGCATCAGACATCCAAAAACTATTTCAAATGAGTCAGTCCATGCTTTTTGTTTGGAGTATTTTGAATCTTCATAAGGGCCAAGGGCAGAGATTCTGGCCATTTAAGTCCAGTTTCTTGACAGACTTTTCCTAGAGTTCTTTTTATATCTAGATTTTTATGTTCCACTTGCCCTGATGACTGAGGGTGATATGGGGTATGAAATTTTAATGAATATCCCAGAGTTTTTGCAAGCAAGTGGTTTATCTATGCTGTAAGTTCCTTGGTCTGGTTCAATCTATAAAGGAATGCCAAAGCGAGGAATAACTTCAGTTATTAATTTCTTTACCACTGTTGTGGCATCTGCATGTCTGGTCGGATAGCATTCAGTCCATCTACTAAACATGCAGACAATAACCAAACAGTGAGAGTAACCTAAAGCTGAGGGCAAGTCCATAAAATCCATTTGGAGTGCCGCAAAAGGCAGCATGGGCCTGGGAGGACTTCCTGGATCACACCGATTTCTCCCAGAAACTTGGGAAGATTTGCAAGTTGTGCACTGGGAGGTGATTTGGTCAGAAATTTTATGGATGCCAGGGTAAAACCAATTGTCTTTTAGTTCTTTAGCTATCCCCCGTTTGCACATATGTCCCATTTGGTGGGAGATAAGTGCAAGCCAAAAAGTCAAAAGAAAAGGAGCTACTGGAAGTCCATTTGGTCCAATGTATAATCCATCTGATAACTGTTTGGCACCCTTTTGTATCCAATTGTCTTTTTCAGATTGTGGGGCATTTGCCTGATAGTTAATAACATCAGTCAGGGATAAAGGCAGGTTTAAAAATTGGGTGGAAAACGGATAAGGGGGTATATAGTGAGCTGCATGTTTAGCAGCTCTGTCAGCCCTGTCATTCCCTAAAGATATGACATCGGTCTCCTTAGTATGGGCTGAACAATGAACAATGGCAATTTTTGAAGGAAAGTGAATAGCTTGTAATAAGGCTGTAATTAAGTGTCCATTAGCAATAGGAGTTCTTGCAGAGGTTAAGAATCTACGGGATTTCCAAATTGTGCCAACAACATGGCAGACTCCAAAAGCCTATTTGGAGTCTGTGTAAATAGTGGCAGTTTTTTCTTTTGTTAATGTGCAGGCCCTAGTAAGAGCTATGAGTTCAGCAGCTTGGGCTGATCTTATGGTGGGCCAAGAATAAGCTTCAAGAGTTTCATGTGGGGAAACTATGGCATAACCAGTTATTATGGTTCCCCGGGAATTTCGTTTACAGGAGCCGTCACAAAACAGAAGTAAGTCTGGATTGTCTAAAGGGATGTCTGAGAGATCCTCTCATGGCTTTGAGACCATTTCTATAGTTGCAAGGCAATCATGTGGAATGGAGTGGGGCTCTCCATCATCAGGAAGGGGCAGTAAAGTAGCTGGATTTAAAGTGTTGCAACGATGTAAGATGATGGAAGGGTTAGTTAAAAGAGCCTGCTCATAGGTGGTCTGTCGCCGTGTAGAGACGTGTTGTGTCCTATGAACTTGCAAAATAGCTGACACAGAATGTGGGACATAGAGGTGAATGGGAGAGCCTAATGTAAGAGTACTGGCCTTATCAATCAGGGTGGCAGCTGCAGCCACCGCACGTAAGCATGGGGGCATGCCTGATGCCACAGGGTCTAGTTGGCATGAGAAATATGCTATAGGACGTATTTGAGAGGCAAAAGATTGCCCTAGAATGCCTGTAGCAATTTCATTATTTTCATGACAGTATAGATGAAAAGGCTTGTCAAAATTAGGTAAGCCAAGAGCTGGAGGCATGGACAAAGATATTTTTAAGGCCTCTAAGGAGTTTAATGCCTCTGAGGGCCAGGAAATAGGCTCTGGGGTGATATCTGGGAGAAGAGAATACAGAGGTTTAGCAAGGGCTGCAAAATTAGGAATCCATTGGCAGCAGTAACCAGCAGCTCCTAGAAATTTACGTAGCTGTTTCTTTGTTTTGGGGAGATGGATGGATAAAATTGACTCAAGGCGTTTGGAGGTTAGCTTTTGAATGCCTTGAGATATCTCATGCCCTAAGTAGGTAACAGTCATTTGCACCCACTGAAGTTTAAACCTGGAGGCTTTATGGCCTCGTTCAGCTAGGGCTTTCAGGAGAATGAGCGAATCTGTAAGAGCCCCCTGCTTAGTTGGATTACAGAGTAAAAGGTCATCAACATATTGAACAAGAGTGGAGCTTTGAGTAAAGACTACAGAATCCAAGTCAGCTTTAAGGACCTGGGAAAATATTGAGGGGGACTCACAATATCCCTGAGGTATTCGAGTCCATGTAAATTGTCTCCCTTTAAATGTAAATGTGAAAAGAAATTGTGAGTCAGGGTGTAATGGGATTGAAAAGAAAGCTGAGCAGAGGTCAACTACTGTAAAGCAGGCTGCATCAGCAGGTATTGAGGTCAGGATGACAGCTGGATTAGGGACCACAGGATGCCGAGGAATTACAAAAGAGTTTATGGCTCTGAGGTCTTGTACAAATCTATAGATTTGGTTCCCGTCTGAGTCAAATTTGCCTTCCTTTTTTACTGGCAAGATTGGAGTGTTACAGGGCAAGGAAGTAAAAGCTAGTACACCCTGTTGCAAAAGGGAGTCTATTATGGGTTGAATTCCTCGCTCGGCATCTCTGGAGAGCGGGTATTGGGCTACTGATGGAAATGGTTTATTTTTTTTCCAAGTAACGTGCACGGGCTCAGCACTAAGCAACAATCGTACCTCATTTGCATGTGTAGCCCAAAGACTGGTTGGGACATTCTTTAAAGACTCATCTTCCTCAGAAGGATTTAAATCAGGACAAGTTTCCATCATGGAAAGTAGGACACTTGGGGCTTGGTCAGAAGGCAAGGAGATAAAAACACCTTTTTCATTACAATTTATAGTGGCATTGAATTTACATAACAAATCTCAGCCAAAGAGGTTTGCTGGTGAACAGTCAGAAACTAAAAAAGCATGATGAGTGTTAAGGGGGCCTAAATATATTGGAGTGGGCTTAGATATGGGCAGTGAAATAGGCTGTCTAGAGACTCAAACAGCTTGATAGAATCAGAGGTAACAGGTAGAGATAAATCCTTTGAACGGATAGTAGAGAATGTCGCACCAGTGTCAATTAAGAAATCCAGTTTTCGAACCTCTATTTTAAGTTTAACTGTAGGCTCAGGAGTGCGACTAAGGATCGGCTGACCCCATCATTTGAGGAAGAAATGCCCCTCAGGTAGAGAAAAATGAGCCTTTTGGTGGTGCTGGGGTCAAGCGGGAACATTTTTTAAACTGTCAGCGGAAGAGAGAGAATCTCCCTCTGCCCTTTCCCTTAAGGTTCTTCTGGCTGGCCAAATAATCAACAAGACAGGTTAGCAGGAGAAAATAATACCAAGTTTAATAACATGTATACATGGGAGAAAGCAGGGACACTGCGTTTCTCAACACAATAGCAGAAATTCTCGTCTTAAATATAATTTTCAGCCAATGACAAAGGAGGATTTTGGGGGTGGGGGGAGTCAGTTACAGGAGATTACCACTAAAGCACAGTAAACAAGAGTAAGGTTTATTATGTAGCTCAAGGCCTCACCTTCTACATTGATAAGTCACTTGAAATGAGCTCATCCCCCTCTCTTCTCCAAACAGAGAGGGAGATACCTTTACAAATGGAGATTTCCCTTGTAAATGTAAATGATTGTCTGGCAACTCTTCGCAGGGTCATCCAGAGAATGTGGCCAGAGAGACAGAACTTCTGATAAGAGGGGCTTGTTGGTGCCTTTCCTATTGTAACATTTACCCTACATTATCTTTACAGCCATCATGATAGATCTGTTCCAGGAAGGAGCCACCATGTCAAATTCTTTAGGAAGTTAGTGGGGGAAGTCAAATGTCCCTAGAAAAAACAACCAAGGTAAAGAGATAGATTTCAGGGTGGCCAAATCCCGATCTCCCACAAAACTTTCCCTTCTCTTAAGAGCGGCACACGCCCTTTTCCAATGCCTTGGTTTCTTGCAATACCTATAATTGTCTGAAGGCAAATAGGGAGACCTCTGAGTGGGCTTTAGTTTACTTTCAGGGTTGAATTTTTGCTTTTCAAAAGATTCAATTTGCAAAGCAAGAAGAGTTGTCTTTAATTATTTTTATTTTTTTTGCTTTCTTTCTGACAATTTTCAAAGAATTGTGTAGCAGCCTCCATTATTACACTTAATGGTTGCCCTGCCCAAACAACCACACTGTTTTGAATTTGTTTCTTTATATCAGGAAGAAAATTTCCAACTAAAGCAGAAATTAGGAGATTCTTATGCTCTGGAGCTTCTAGATTCAATGCAGTGTGCCTTTGGAAAGTCTGAGTAAACCGTTCAACAAAAGCTTTATGTTGTTCCCCCTCGTTCTGAGTGCATAATTCTTTTTTTGACCGATTAACTTTAGGAGGAAACGCCTCTAGAATTGCTCCTATTAAACCTTGAATATCAGCCTGTAGCTGTGCCACTTCCTGGTCATCTGCAGGAGGGTCTGGGAGAGGGTCTGGCCATGTATTTCCTCTATGAGGGGGGTTTTTGCTAGGGGGTCGTCTGGCCTGTCTGATAACTACAGTGTAGTCATGGGATGGAAGAACGCCCCTTAGCAGCCAGTCAAGGTCTCGGTGGGTGGGGCAATGAATAGCCACTAATCATTCTAATTCTTCTCTAAATTTAGTAGGGTCTTCTGGCAATGGAGGCAGGAGAGTTTCATAATTTAAAAGATCAGCTGCTGTCCAGGGGACATGAATTCTCTGCAGCGGAGGTCCAGGATACATCCTCAGTGGATACTGCATAGGAATGTCTGAAGCTGACAGACCCTGATTACAGAGCCCTGGAAAGTAGGAGGAGTTGTAAGACACAGCAAAACGAACCTTCTTGCCCTTCCTGGGTGTTTCTACTAAATTTATTTCTTGGTTTATAACATTTACACAAGTAACCTGTATGCCCCTTGCTTGGAGGTCAGGCCT
Organism: Diceros bicornis minor; assembly: GCF_020826845.1. NCBI lineage: Eukaryota > Metazoa > Chordata > Mammalia > Perissodactyla > Rhinocerotidae > Diceros > Diceros bicornis. Next base: position 76,842,140 of record NC_080750.1, on the reverse strand, counting down.
AAGCGCCCCCTGTAAATCTTCAACAGTGAGAGAAGATAAAACAGGCAGCTGGATGAACTGCGGAGAAGTTGGAGTCCTGGGACCTAAGGGAACTGGCTGAGGAGGTGACTGAGGAGATAAGACTTGAAGGGGAGGATTTGGGCCAGGGACCCAGAAATCCAAAAGATATTCTTGGGAGTCAGGGACAGGGAGTTGGGGATATAAGGGAGTGTAGGAGCGAGGAGACAGGGAATTTTCAGTAAATTTGACTTTCAATCTTTGCTCTAACTCCGACTTTTGTTCTTTTATATTATAAAGATATTCCCTAAGGCTAGTCATAATACTATTCTGGGTTTTCTTTTCAATTTGATCTACCCATAAATACCAATAAGGCAGCTGCTTGGGATGAGTCAAATATCCATAGAAAGAAAAAGGGCTGGGTTTTCCAAAGATGTAACAAGAATGATCAAGTCTCGATTCACACCTAGATATCCTGCTCCTGTTCTCCATGAATTGCAAAATTGAAGTTAATTATCTCGTTCATTTTGTCTAAATCTATTGGGTCACTTTGGCACTGAGCCCCTAAGCTGGTCCACAGCCTGCTTCAGCAGACACCAAACTCTCTCTCAAGTGCCTGCATCCGTGTGCTGAGTAGGTATTGTATTTATTTAGATCGTATTCAACAAAAGATCTTCACGGATTCACTCAAGTACTTAAGCATCTACTATGTGCCCAAAGGTCTTGAAATGTTGGGGGTCTGCAAGGAAGACAGATATGCCTAAACAGATAAATTACACTACTGAAATCATTTGAATGAAAGAGATGTGAATAAACTGCCGTGGGACTCCAGGCAAAGAACCCCCATGGGTTGACCTACAACTAAGAGATACAGCTCTGTCCTGGGGCTCTGAGGAGAAAAACAGCCACCATGGGGGGTGGACAGGCTCTGTACCATCTAAGGAAAGGAAAAGGAAGGGAGAGAAGATAAAGAGAAAACAAGAGAAACGGAAAGGTTTTCTTCTTCTGAGTGTTTCTGCCACCCACTTTTGGAGCACACTGCTTGCTGATGTCCTTTCCGGCCAGTCTTATCCTTCAGCCGGCTTCAGGAGACTTCACCAATTCGATTGTAAGGAGCTGGGCTCCTCCGTGCAGGCAATGCCAACTCCGGAGGGAGCCAGGAGGGGAGCCAAAGATTCACAGGACTCTGCAGCCCTTCTGCAGCTCACTGGTGTGGAGGGGCACCGAGGCTTCACCTTGGCCTCTGTCTCCAAGTTCACATAAAGGAGGGTCGGTTCCTTCCTCGCTAGATGAGCGTGGAGAGAAACCTCCTTCACAGAAGGGATTATGGAATAATTAAAGTCAGAGCCTTGAACAAGGCAAAGGGTTAGCACCATGAATCTGAAGTGACTGGACATGTGAATTAGTAACCAGTAGGACGAGGAGCTGAAGACAAAAAAAGAAAAAAGGCAAGAAACCAGTTCTCGATTTTCTAAGATGGAAATGCAAGTCTTTCTTCTTCCAAAAGAAAAAAGTCATTGAACCCTTTCCTTGAAAATAAAACTGAAAGGGGCCACATGTTGCAAAGAAGGGTTTTAACCGTGATGTCACTACACAATCATGTGTAGCCATCAGTTGTTAAGTGCACTGCAAATAGTTCACACCTTAACAATTATGTTACCAAAGTTCGCAGTTGAGAAATATAGACACACACACATATACATATATATACATGTAAGAAAAGAGTAGAGTGTGTGCCAATTGCTCACTGTACTATTGACAATATCACTCTTACAACTGAAAGCATGACTAGGAGAGAGAAGGTGGTGTGACCCTAGATTGCTAGAGTCACAGCAAGAAAAGTTAAGAAAGTGCCATCAGGTCATTTGGACAAAAGAATGCTATATGGCTGTTGGGTTTATAAGAGATCCATTGGAGAAAAACAAGTCACTACATTAAATTATTTTCTACTTACCTGCATCACCCTCTCCAAGAACACATATTCTAAAATGAGACAAGTTATTACATTAAAAATGACCGGCTCTGGCATTTGGAAAACTACACCAAATAATGAAGTAAAAACTGGGTTACAAACATCCTGGTATCAACTCCAACTACCGTCTTTTACCAAACTAAAACTCTAATGATCACTAATTCACTTGCAATCTAGTGCTCCTCCCATATACAAAATCAACAACTTCCAATGTGTCATAACTTTTTTAAAATTTCCCTAACATTTTAGAGGATAATGTAAATATGTCTCCTGGAAAAGTTGAGAAAGATGGAGACACTAGGAAAGGAAAAGACGAAAATACTCCCCTAATCAATGATGTAAAACACAAGGCATGAACAACTGTTAAAAGAATTCTCTATGACATTGATCAAGTCTACTATCTCTACGCCTGGCTCTTTCCTATCAGTCATTTGATACATAAACAAATAGAATAGTGTATTTCATGGGATCAATTCTTTTAGTGGCGTGCTTTCCCTTTGACCACTACATATGCTTTTATGTGTTTGCTTTATTTTCAGGCGGCGTCACATCAGAACACCCTCATCTCGGCAGATCTTTGCCTTAAGGAACCCTACCTCGGCCCTTGATCAACTGTACTCTGTGTTATGGTCAACTCAGAGCCCTACATGGATCAGTGTTTCCTACCGCCTCTCTCCCGTGCGTTGCTCATGTCAGGGAGTATAGTCCACCGAGTGAACAGTAAGCAGTCTTCCCAAAGCATCAGATATGAAAAGGAGGAGACGCGGGGTTGGGTGTGGGACCCCATTCCGTGCCTCAGTGCAGACAAGCTAGAGGTCAATGCATCCCTCCAGAGACTGGGAGAAAAACAGGAGGTTATGAGCACGAGGTTCCCTCTGCAGGCCTTGAAGCAGGGACCTGGAATCAAACTGCTGACACCGTGGATCGTGGTTGGTTTGACAGGGAACTCACGAGGAAGATAAGGACGTGAAATAATGAAAATCATAAGAACAGCAGCGAACACTTCTACTGAGCCAAGGACTGCACCCTGAATGTAAACTCTGTGCTGGAACATATCTTAACTCACATGACCCTGAAAGCATCCCGACGTAGTCAATGTTGTTCTTTGCACCATTTGCTAGATGAAGAGACTGGGTACAGTGGCTAGAAAACTCAGCCAGGTTACAAAGCGGATAAATGGCCGAGCCCAAGCTCAGTGCTCCTCTGTGATGCTCTTGGACTACAACTCCAAGTGAAGTCTCTAACGGCTATCTCCGCTCGCACTGCCAACACCATCGTCCTCCGTGGAGTGGATGGAGGCAGGCGTGGGCAGGGCAGGGAGCCGGGTGTGGCAGGCCGCCAGATCTAAGGTCTGGCACACAGGTTGCCAGGTGGCTCCCTCCTCTGAGGGGGCCCAGCACACGCCCCAGGGGACTTGGCGGCAGGCCCCAGGGCCCTTTCCCCCGGATCTTGTCCACTTGAAAGGGGCCTGGCCCAGGTGGCCGGTTGGGCTGGTTGGCCAGCCTCCTTTGGACAAAGCAGGCGAGCCCAGCCAGCCTTCCAGTCGCCCCCGGCGTGGCACCAGCGCCCTCAGGCCGAGGGCCTCACGCGTGCCCTCCAACGCGGATTTCTCCTCAGAGCCGTGGCCTGGGCACTAGGAAGGCCAGGCCCTCCCGACTCCAGAGATGATGCTGGGACCCGTCGCCGGAAGGGCCTGCCCGTGTGGCAGCGGCTCCCCAAGCCGGCGGCCTGCTGGGGCCTCACTCACTGCTTGGCCATAAGCCTGTCTCGGCCCTTCGGATTCCACAGAGCCTTTCCTCCACCTGGCTGGAGTCGACAAGTGCGGGCGTGGGGTGAGGCCGTGGTTTTGCCTTTCCAGGAAGAAATGAGGCCCGGGCAAAAGCAGCTGGCCGAGGCAGAGCCTTGACCTGGCACCCCAGTCGGCCTTTGGCCACCAGGTCCAGACCACCGCTTCCAAAGAAGGGAAGCGGCCGGCCAGCTGATTGCAAGTGGGGGATGGGAGGGAGACAACAGCTGAAGCCAAGTCCAGCAGGGCGTTGGCGTTCCTTCTTCAGCTGGGACTGGCCTGGCCTGGCGGGCGGGCGGGGCCTTCACTGAGGACCCCCGAGGCCCGCCCTAGGCCCCGGCGGTGGCGGGTGGCGCATGCGCCCTTGGCCTCAGGGGTTGAACCCAAGCCCACAGGGCACTCAAAGCAGCCGGAGAAAGAAGGGGCCAGGGGAGAGGAAGGCAGGTAGGCGAGGCGGGCAGGGCTCGCCCACCTCTTCTCCTCAGGTCCCCGAGAGAGAAAGAGAGAGAGAGAGAGAGAGAGAGTGAGAGACAGACAGACAGACAGGCAGGGAAAGAGTGAGAGATCCCTGACCTCTGAGTATCTGCATCCACCACTGCTGCCAACTCACAGGCCATCCCACTTCCCCCCCTCCATCCCCATCCCCAGGCGCGGCCCCCCGGGGCCAGCCACACCACGGAGAGGCCCCTTCATGGTCACCTCCGTGCTGTCCCTTCCGGGCCTGACCCCACTGCAGGGGAACCGGTTCAGACAATCCAATCGTCTACATGTCCCTCTCCATGACAATTGTCTTCTCCAGTCTCACATGCCCAAACCGCACCCCCAACATCCTCCTTTGTCTGCAGCTGGAGATAGGAGGAGAATCTCTGCCATTGTGTTGAGAGACTCAGTTTCGCGGGTTTCTCCCCTGTACACGTGTTCTGAAGCTGGGTATTATTTTCTCCAGCGAACCTGTCTTGTGAAGGATTTGGCCAGCCATAAGAAGCTTCAGGGAAGAGGCGGAGGGGCTTCTCTCTCCGCCCCCGACAGCCCTGAGCTGGGTCAGTGCCTCAGACCTGGCCAGGGGCAGCCCATCCCCCGGCGCCCTCTCCCGGGGCATCCCAGGAAAGCTTCACAGCCAGCCCCACCCCACTCGCCACTGCCAGGACCATCGGCCTCCCTCGGGAGGACGGGGCAGGACAGGGAACCGGGTGTGGGAGGCCGCCAGATCTCAGCTCTGGCACACAGGCTGCCAGGCTGCCTGGTCCTCTGAGGGGGCCCAGCACACGCCCCAGGAAACTTGGCGGCAGGCCCCGGGGCTCTCTCCTCTGGAACTCGTCCACTTGAAAGGGGCCTGGCCCAGGTGGCTGGTTCGACCGGTTGGAAAGAAATCTTTTTCTTCTCTGAGAGACTGTTGCTTGTCATCTCCTGGACATGAGATGACAGACAATTGTTCCCATTTCCCTTTCTACTTGAAACCTGATGGATACATTGCCCACTGCCTTTAGAGACTGCAGGTCTTTCTGAAACTCTTTTCAGTGCGCTGGCTCACTTCAGCATCATTTCATTGTTCCATCCGAAATTCCTTTCAGTTGGATCTATTTTCCTTTCTAATCCTTTTGTATACCTAGATATTTAAAAGCTGCTCAAATCTGTAGTGGAGAAAAGTTGGGTTACAACTCTTTCAGACAGCATGTAAACCCACATTTTAGGGTTTCTACACAAAACGTCTCTGCCATGTTTCTAGCAGCTCTCCTTCCATATATTTTCCTCCAGGACTTCCTGTGACAAAATTGCCTTTCTAAAAGCCAGTCCTCCGTTCACTCTCTTGGCCAGTCACGTTTCCATAGAAAGAAAAAGGACTGGATTTTCCAAAGATGCAACAAGAATGATCAAGTCCCGATTCACACCTAGATATCCTGCTCCTGTTCTCCATGAATTGCAAAATTGAAGTTAATTATCTCGTTCATTTTGTCTAAATCTATTGGGTCACTTTGGCACTGAGCCCCTAAGCTGGTCCACAGCCTGCTTCAGCAGACACCAAACTCTCTCTCAAGTGCCTGCATTCGTGTGCTGAGTAGGTATTGTATTTATTTAGATCGTATTCAACAAAAGATCTTCACGGATTCACTCAAGTACTTAAGCATCTACTATGTGCCCAAAGGTCTTGAAATGTTGGGGGTCTGCAAGGAAGACAGATATGCCTAAACAGATAAATTACACTACTGAAATCATTTGAATGAAAGAGATGTGAATAAACTGCCGTGGGACTCCAGGCCAAAGAACCCCCATGGGTTGACCTACAACTAAGAGATACAGCTCTGTCCTGGGGCTCTGAGGAGAAAAACAGCCACCATGGGGGGTGGACAGGCTCTGTACCATCTAAGGAAAGGAAAAGGAAGGGAGAGAAGATAAAGAGAAAACAAGAGAAACGGAAAGGTTTTCTTCTTCTGAGTGTTTCTGCCACCCACTTTTGGAGCACACTGCTTGCTGATGTCCTTTCCGGCCAGTCTTATCCTTCAGCCGGCTTCAGGAGACTTCACCAATTCGATTGTAAGGAGCTGGGCTCCTCCGTGCAGGCAATGCCAACTCCGGAGGGAGCCAGGAGGGGAGCCAAAGATTCACAGGACTCTGCAGCCCTTCTGCAGCTCACTGGTGTGGAGGGGCACCGAGGCTTCACCTTGGCCTCTGTCTCCAAGTTCACATAAAGGAGGGTCGGTTCCTTCCTCGCTAGATGAGCGTGGAGAGAAACCTCCTTCACAGAAGGGATTATGGAATAATTAAAGTCAGAGCCTTGAACAAGGCAAAGGGTTAGCACCATGAATCTGAAGTGACTGGACATGTGAATTAGTAACCAGTAGGACGAGGAGCTGAAGACAAAAAAAGAAAAAAGGCAAGAAACCAGTTCTCGATTTTCTAAGATGGAAATGCAAGTCTTTCTTCTTCCAAAAGAAAAAAGTCATTGAACCCTTTCCTTGAAAATAAAACTGAAAGGGGCCACATGTTGCAAAGAAGGGTTTTAACCGTGATGTCACTACACAATCATGTGTAGCCATCAGTTGTTAAGTGCACTGCAAATAGTTCACACCTTAACAATTATGTTACCAAAGTTCGCAGTTGAGAAATATAGACACACACACATATACATATATATACATGTAAGAAAAGAGTAGAGTGTGTGCCAATTGCTCACCGTACTATTGACAATATCACTCTTACAACTGAAAGCATGACTAGGAGAGAGAAGGTGGTGTGACCCTACATTGCTAGAGTCACAGCAAGAAAAGTTAAGAAAGTGCCATCAGGTCATTTGGACAAAAGAATGCTATATGGCTGTTGGGTTTATAAGAGATCTATTGGAGAAAAACAAGTCACTACATTAAATTATTTTCTACTTACCTGCATCACCCTCTCCAAGAACACATATTCTAAAATGAGACAAGTTATTACATTAAAAATGACCGGCTCTGGCATTTGGAAAACTACACCAAATAATGAAGTAAAAACTGGGTTACAAACATCCTGGTATCAACTCCAACTACCGTCTTTTACCAAACTAAAACTCTAATGATCACTAATTCACTTGCAATCTAGTGCTCCTCCCATATACAAAATCAACAACTTCCAATGTGTCATAACTTTTTTAAAATTTCCCTAACATTTTAGAGGATAATGTAAATATGTCTCCTGGAAAAGTTGAGAAAGATGGAGACACTAGGAAAGGAAAAGACGAAAATACTCCCCTAATCAATGATGTAAAACACAAGGCATGAACAACTGTTAAAAGAATTCTCTATGACATTGATCAAGTCTACTATCTCTACGCCTGGCTCTTTCCTATCAGTCATTTGATACATAAACAAATAGAATAGTGTATTTCATGGGATCAATTCTTTTAGTGGCGTGCTTTCCCTTTGACCACTACATATGCTTTTATGTGTTTGCTTTATTTTCAGGCGGCGTCACATCAGAACACCCTCATCTCGGCAGATCTTTGCCTTAAGGAACCCTACCTCGGCCCTTGATCAACTGTACTCTGTGTTATGGTCAACTCAGAGCCCTACATGGATCAGTGTTTCCTACCGCCTCTCTCCCGTGCGTTGCTCATGTCAGGGAGTATAGTCCACCGAGTGAACAGCAAGCAGTCTTCCCAAAGCATCAGATATGAAAAGGAGGAGACGCGGGGTTGGGTGTGGGACCCCATTCCGTGCCTCAGTGCAGACAAGCTAGAGGTCAATGCATCCCTCCAGAGACTGGGAGAAAAACAGGAGGTTATGAGCACGAGGTTCCCTCTGCAGGCCTTGAAGCAGGGACCTGGAATCAAACTGCTGACACCGTGGATCGTGGTTGGTTTGACAGGGAACTCACGAGGAAGATAAGGACGTGAAATAATGAAAATCATAAGAACAGCAGCGAACACTTCTACTGAGCCAAGGACTGCACCCTGAATGTAAACTCTGTGCTGGAACATATCTTAACTCACATGACCCTGAAAGCATCCCGACGTAGTCAATGTTGTTCTTTGCACCATTTGCTAGATGAAGAGACTGGGTACAGTGGCTAGAAAACTCAGCCAGGTTACAAAGCGGATAAATGGCCGAGCCCAAGCTCAGTGCTCCTCTGTGATGCTCTTGGACTACAACTCCAAGTGAAGTCTCTAACGACTATCTCCGCTCGCACTGCCAACACCATCGTCCTCCGTGGAGTGGATGGAGGCAGGCGTGGGCAGGGCAGGGAGCCGGGTGTGGCAGGCCGCCAGATCTAAGGTCTGGCACACAGGTTGCCAGGTGGCTCCCTCCTCTGAGGGGGCCCAGCACACGCCCCAGGGGACTTGGCGGCAGGCCCCAGGGCCCTTTCCCCCGGATCTTGTCCACTTGAAAGGGGCCTGGCCCAGGTGGCCGGTTGGGCTGGTTGGCCAGCCTCCTTTGGACAAAGCAGGCGAGCCCAGCCAGCCTTCCAGTCGCCCCCGGCGTGGCACCAGCGCCCTCAGGCCGAGGGCCTCACGCGTGCCCTCCAACGCGGATTTCTCCTCAGAGCCGTGGCCTGGGCACTAGGAAGGCCAGGCCCTCCCGACTCCAGAGATGATGCTGGGACCCGTCGCCGGAAGGGCCTGCCCGTGTGGCAGCGGCTCCCCAAGCTGGCGGCCTGCTGGGGCCTCACTCACTGCTTGGCCATAAGCCTGTCTCGGCCCTTCGGATTCCACAGAGCCTTTCCTCCACCTGGCTGGAGTCGACAAGTGCGGGCGTGGGGTGAGGCCGTGGTTTTGCCTTTCCAGGAAGAAATGAGGCCCGGGCAAAAGCAGCTGGCCGAGGCAGAGCCTTGACCTGGCACCCCAGTCGGCCTTTGGCCACCAGGTCCAGACCACCGCTTCCAAAGAAGGGAAGCGGCCGGCCAGCTGATTGCAAGTGGGGGATGGGAGGGAGACAACAGCTGAAGCCAAGTCCAGCAGGGCGTTGGCGTTCCTTCTTCAGCTGGGACTGGCCTGGCCTGGCGGGCGGGCGGGGCCTTCACTGAGGACCCCCGAGGCCCGCCCTAGGCCCTGGCGGTGGCGGGTGGCGCATGCGCCCTTGGCCTCAGGGGTTGAACCCAAGCCCACAGGGCACTCAAAGCAGCCGGAGAAAGAAGGGGCCAGGGGAGAGGAAGGCAGGTAGGCGAGGCGGGCAGGGCTCGCCCACCTCTTCTCCTCAGGTCCCCGAGAGAGAAAGAGAGAGAGAGAGAGAGAGTGAGAGACAGACAGACAGACAGGCAGGGAAAGAGTGAGAGATCCCTGACCTCTGAGTATCTGCATCCACCACTGCTGCCAACTCACAGGCCATCCCACTTCCCCCCCTCCATCCCCATCCCCAGGCGCGGCCCCCCGGGGCCAGCCACACCACGGAGAGGCCCCTTCATGGTCACCTCCGTGCTGTCCCTTCCGGGCCTGACCCCACTGCAGGGGAACCGGTTCAGACAATCCAATCGTCTACATGTCCCTCTCCATGACAATTGTCTTCTCCAGTCTCACATGCCCAAACCGCACCCCCAACATCCTCCTTTGTCTGCAGCTGGAGATAGGAGGAGAATCTCTGCCATTGTGTTGAGAGACTCAGTTTCGCGGGTTTCTCCCCTGTACACGTGTTCTGAAGCTGGGTATTATTTTCTCCAGCGAACCTGTCTTGTGAAGGATTTGGCCAGCCATAAGAAGCTTCAGGGAAGAGGCGGAGGGGCTTCTCTCTCCGCCCCCGACAGCCCTGAGCTGGGTCAGTGCCTCAGACCTGGCCAGGGGCAGCCCATCCCCCGGCGCCCTCTCCCGGGGCATCCCAGGAAAGCTTCACAGCCAGCCCCACCCCACTCGCCACTGCCAGGACCATCGGCCTCCCTCGGGAGGACGGGGCAGGACAGGGAACCGGGTGTGGGAGGCCGCCAGATCTCAGCTCTGGCACACAGGCTGCCAGGCTGCCTGGTCCTCTGAGGGGGCCCAGCACACGCCCCAGGAAACTTGGCGGCAGGCCCCGGGGCTCTCTCCTCTGGAACTCGTCCACTTGAAAGGGGCCTGGCCCAGGTGGCTGGTTCGACCGGTTGGAAAGAAATCTTTTTCTTCTCTGAGAGACTGTTGCTTGTCATCTCCTGGACATGAGATGACAGACAATTGTTCCCATTTCCCTTTCTACTTGAAACCTGATGGATACATTGCCCACTGCCTTTAGAGACTGCAGGTCTTTCTGAAACTCTTTTCAGTGCGCTGGCTCACTTCAGCATCATTTCATTGTTCCATCCGAAATTCCTTTCAGTTGGATCTATTTTCCTTTCTAATCCTTTTGTATACCTAGATATTTAAAAGCTGCTCAAATCTGTAGTGGAGAAAAGTTGGGTTACAACTCTTTCAGACAGCATGTAAACCCACATTTTAGGGTTTCTACACAAAACGTCTCTGCCATGTTTCTAGCAGCTCTCCTTCCATATATTTTCCTCCAGGACTTCCTGTGACAAAATTGCCTTTCTAAAAGCCAGTCCTCCGTTCACTCTCTTGGCCAGTCACGTTTCCATAGAAAGAAAAAGGACTGGATTTTCCAAAGATGCAACAAGAATGATCAAGTCCCGATTCACACCTAGATATCCTGCTCCTGTTCTCCATGAATTGCAAAATTGAAGTTAATTATCTCGTTCATTTTGTCTAAATCTATTGGGTCACTTTGGCACTGAGCCCCTAAGCTGGTCCACAGCCTGCTTCAGCAGACACCAAACTCTCTCTCAAGTGCCTGCATCCGTGTGCTGAGTAGGTATTGTATTTATTTAGATCGTATTCAACAAAAGATCTTCACGGATTCACTCAAGTACTTAAGCATCTACTATGTGCCCAAAGGTCTTGAAATGTTGGGGGTCTGCAAGGAAGACAGATATGCCTAAACAGATAAATTACACTACTGAAATCATTTGAATGAAAGAGATGTGAATAAACTGCCGTGGGACTCCAGGCAAAGAACCCCCATGGGTTGACCTACAACTAAGAGATACAGCTCTGTCCTGGGGCTCTGAGGAGAAAAACAGCCACCATGGGGGGTGGACAGGCTCTGTACCATCTAAGGAAAGGAAAAGGAAGGGAGAGAAGATAAAGAGAAAACAAGAGAAACGGAAAGGTTTTCTTCTTCTGAGTGTTTCTGCCACCCACTTTTGGAGCACACTGCTTGCTGATGTCCTTTCCGGCCAGTCTTATCCTTCAGCCGGCTTCAGGAGACTTCACCAATTCGATTGTAAGGAGCTGGGCTCCTCCGTGCAGGCAATGCCAACTCCGGAGGGAGCCAGGAGGGGAGCCAAAGATTCACAGGACTCTGCAGCCCTTCTGCAGCTCACTGGTGTGGAGGGGCACCGAGGCTTCACCTTGGCCTCTGTCTCCAAGTTCACATAAAGGAGGGTCGGTTCCTTCCTCGCTAGATGAGCGTGGAGAGAAACCTCCTTCACAGAAGGGATTATGGAATAATTAAAGTCAGAGCCTTGAACAAGGCAAAGGGTTAGCACCATGAATCTGAAGTGACTGGACATGTGAATTAGTAACCAGTAGGACGAGGAGCTGAAGACAAAAAAAGAAAAAAGGCAAGAAACCAGTTCTCGATTTTCTAAGATGGAAATGCAAGTCTTTCTTCTTCCAAAAGAAAAAAGTCATTGAACCCTTTCCTTGAAAATAAAACTGAAAGGGGCCACATGTTGCAAAGAAGGGTTTTAACCGTGATGTCACTACACAATCATGTGTAGCCATCAGTTGTTAAGTGCACTGCAAATAGTTCACACCTTAACAATTATGTTACCAAAGTTCGCAGTTGAGAAATATAGACACACACACATATACATATATATACATGTAAGAAAAGAGTAGAGTGTGTGCCAATTGCTCACCGTACTATTGACAATATCACTCTTACAACTGAAAGCATGACTAGGAGAGAGAAGGTGGTGTGACCCTAGATTGCTAGAGTCACAGCAAGAAAAGTTAAGAAAGTGCCATCAGGTCATTTGGACAAAAGAATGCTATATGGCTGTTGGGTTTATAAGAGATCCATTGGAGAAAAACAAGTCACTACATTAAATTATTTTCTACTTACCTGCATCACCCTCTCCAAGAACACATATTCTAAAATGAGACAAGTTATTACATTAAAAATGACCGGCTCTGGCATTTGGAAAACTACACCAAATAATGAAGTAAAAACTGGGTTACAAACATCCTGGTATCAACTCCAACTACCGTCTTTTACCAAACTAAAACTCTAATGATCACTAATTCACTTGCAATCTAGTGCTCCTCCCATATACAAAATCAACAACTTCCAATGTGTCATAACTTTTTTAAAATTTCCCTAACATTTTAGAGGATAATGTATATATGTCTCCTGGAAAAGTTGAGAAAGATGGAGACACTAGGAAAGGAAAAGACGAAAATACTCCCCTAATCAATGATGTAAAACACAAGGCATGAACAACTGTTAAAAGAATTCTCTATGACATTGATCAAGTCTACTCTCTCTACGCCTGGCTCTTTCCTATCAGTCATTTGATACATAAACAAATAGAATAGTGTATTTCATGGGATCAATTCTTTTAGTGGCGTGCTTTCCCTTTGACCACTACATATGCTTTTATGTGTTTGCTTTATTTTCAGGCGGCGTCACATCAGAACACCCTCATCTCGGCAGATCTTTGCCTTAAGGAACCCTACCTCGGCCCTTGATCAACTGTACTCTGTGTTATGGTCAACTCAGAGCCCTACATGGATCAGTGTTTCCTACCGCCTCTCTCCCGTGCGTTGCTCATGTCAGGGAGTATAGTCCACCGAGTGAACAGTAAGCAGTCTTCCCAAAGCATCAGATATGAAAAGGAGGAGACGCGGGGTTGGGTGTGGGACCCCATTCCGTGCCTCAGTGCAGACAAGCTAGAGGTCAATGCATCCCTCCAGAGACTGGGAGAAAAACAGGAGGTTATGAGCACGAGGTTCCCTCTGCAGGCCTTGAAGCAGGGACCTGGAATCAAACTGCTGACACCGTGGATCGTGGTTGGTTTGACAGGGAACTCACGAGGAAGATAAGGACGTGAAATAATGAAAATCATAAGAACAGCAGCGAACACTTCTACTGAGCCAAGGACTGCACCCTGAATGTAAACTCTGTGCTGGAACATATCTTAACTCACATGACCCTGAAAGCATCCCGACGTAGTCAATGTTGTTCTTTGCACCATTTGCTAGATGAAGAGACTGGGTACAGTGGCTAGAAAACTCAGCCAGGTTACAAAGCGGATAAATGGCCGAGCCCAAGCTCAGTGCTCCTCTGTGATGCTCTTGGACTACAACTCCAAGTGAAGTCTCTAACGGCTATCTCCGCTCGCACTGCCAACACCATCGTCCTCCGTGGAGTGGATGGAGGCAGGCGTGGGCAGGGCAGGGAGCCGGGTGTGGCAGGCCGCCAGATCTAAGGTCTGGCACACAGGTTGCCAGGTGGCTCCCTCCTCTGAGGGGGCCCAGCACACGCCCCAGGGGACTTGGCGGCAGGCCCCAGGGCCCTTTCCCCCGGATCTTGTCCACTTGAAAGGGGCCTGGCCCAGGTGGCCGGTTGGGCTGGTTGGCCAGCCTCCTTTGGACAAAGCAGGCGAGCCCAGCCAGCCTTCCAGTCGCCCCCGGCGTGGCACCAGCGCCCTCAGGCCGAGGGCCTCACGCGTGCCCTCCAACGCGGATTTCTCCTCAGAGCCGTGGCCTGGGCACTAGGAAGGCCAGGCCCTCCCGACTCCAGAGATGATGCTGGGACCCGTCGCCGGAAGGGCCTGCCCGTGTGGCAGCGGCTCCCCAAGCCGGCGGCCTGCTGGGGCCTCACTCACTGCTTGGCCATAAGCCTGTCTCGGCCCTTCGGATTCCACAGAGCCTTTCCTCCACCTGGCTGGAGTCGACAAGTGCGGGCGTGGGGTGAGGCCGTGGTTTTGCCTTTCCAGGAAGAAATGAGGCCCGGGCAAAAGCAGCTGGCCGAGGCAGAGCCTTGACCTGGCACCCCAGTCGGCCTTTGGCCACCAGGTCCAGACCACCGCTTCCAAAGAAGGGAAGCGGCCGGCCAGCTGATTGCAAGTGGGGGATGGGAGGGAGACAACAGCTGAAGCCAAGTCCAGCAGGGCGTTGGCGTTCCTTCTTCAGCTGGGACTGGCCTGGCCTGGCGGGCGGGCGGGGCCTTCACTGAGGACCCCCGAGGCCCGCCCTAGGCCCCGGCGGTGGCGGGTGGCGCATGCGCCCTTGGCCTCAGGGGTTGAACCCAAGCCCACAGGGCACTCAAAGCAGCCGGAGAAAGAAGGGGCCAGGGGAGAGGAAGGCAGGTAGGCGAGGCGGGCAGGGCTCGCCCACCTCTTCTCCTCAGGTCCCCGAGAGAGAAAGAGAGAGAGAGAGAGAGAGAGAGTGAGAGACAGACAGACAGACAGGCAGGGAAAGAGTGAGAGATCCCTGACCTCTGAGTATCTGCATCCACCACTGCTGCCAACTCACAGGCCATCCCACTTCCCCCCCTCCATCCCCATCCCCAGGCGCGGCCCCCCGGGGCCAGCCACACCACGGAGAGGCCCCTTCATGGTCACCTCCGTGCTGTCCCTTCCGGGCCTGACCCCACTGCAGGGGAACCGGTTCAGACAATCCAATCGTCTACATGTCCCTCTCCATGACAATTGTCTTCTCCAGTCTCACATGCCCAAACCGCACCCCCAACATCCTCCTTTGTCTGCAGCTGGAGATAGGAGGAGAATCTCTGCCATTGTGTTGAGAGACTCAGTTTCGCGGGTTTCTCCCCTGTACACGTGTTCTGAAGCTGGGTATTATTTTCTCCAGCGAACCTGTCTTGTGAAGGATTTGGCCAGCCATAAGAAGCTTCAGGGAAGAGGCGGAGGGGCTTCTCTCTCCGCCCCCGACAGCCCTGAGCTGGGTCAGTGCCTCAGACCTGGCCAGGGGCAGCCCATCCCCCGGCGCCCTCTCCCGGGGCATCCCAGGAAAGCTTCACAGCCAGCCCCACCCCACTCGCCACTGCCAGGACCATCGGCCTCCCTCGGGAGGACGGGGCAGGACAGGGAACCGGGTGTGGGAGGCCGCCAGATCTCAGCTCTGGCACACAGGCTGCCAGGCTGCCTGGTCCTCTGAGGGGGCCCAGCACACGCCCCAGGAAACTTGGCGGCAGGCCCCGGGGCTCTCTCCTCTGGAACTCGTCCACTTGAAAGGGGCCTGGCCCAGGTGGCTGGTTCGACCGGTTGGAAAGAAATCTTTTTCTTCTCTGAGAGACTGTTGCTTGTCATCTCCTGGACATGAGATGACAGACAATTGTTCCCATTTCCCTTTCTACTTGAAACCTGATGGATACATTGCCCACTGCCTTTAGAGACTGCAGGTCTTTCTGAAACTCTTTTCAGTGCGCTGGCTCACTTCAGCATCATTTCATTGTTCCATCCGAAATTCCTTTCAGTTGGATCTATTTTCCTTTCTAATCCTTTTGTATACCTAGATATTTAAAAGCTGCTCAAATCTGTAGTGGAGAAAAGTTGGGTTACAACTCTTTCAGACAGCATGTAAACCCACATTTTAGGGTTTCTACACAAAACGTCTCTGCCATGTTTCTAGCAGCTCTCCTTCCATATATTTTCCTCCAGGACTTCCTGTGACAAAATTGCCTTTCTAAAAGCCAGTCCTCCGTTCACTCTCTTGGCCAGTCACGTTTCCATAGAAAGAAAAAGGACTGGATTTTCCAAAGATGCAACAAGAATGATCAAGTCCCGATTCACACCTAGATATCCTGCTCCTGTTCTCCATGAATTGCAAAATTGAAGTTAATTATCTCGTTCATTTTGTCTAAATCTATTGGGTCACTTTGGCACTGAGCCCCTAAGCTGGTCCACAGCCTGCTTCAGCAGACACCAAACTCTCTCTCAAGTGCCTGCATTCGTGTGCTGAGTAGGTATTGTATTTATTTAGATCGTATTCAACAAAAGATCTTCACGGATTCACTCAAGTACTTAAGCATCTACTATGTGCCCAAAGGTCTTGAAATGTTGGGGGTCTGCAAGGAAGACAGATATGCCTAAACAGATAAATTACACTACTGAAATCATTTGAATGAAAGAGATGTGAATAAACTGCCGTGGGACTCCAGGCCAAAGAACCCCCATGGGTTGACCTACAACTAAGAGATACAGCTCTGTCCTGGGGCTCTGAGGAGAAAAACAGCCACCATGGGGGGTGGACAGGCTCTGTACCATCTAAGGAAAGGAAAAGGAAGGGAGAGAAGATAAAGAGAAAACAAGAGAAACGGAAAGGTTTTCTTCTTCTGAGTGTTTCTGCCACCCACTTTTGGAGCACACTGCTTGCTGATGTCCTTTCCGGCCAGTCTTATCCTTCAGCCGGCTTCAGGAGACTTCACCAATTCGATTGTAAGGAGCTGGGCTCCTCCGTGCAGGCAATGCCAACTCCGGAGGGAGCCAGGAGGGGAGCCAAAGATTCACAGGACTCTGCAGCCCTTCTGCAGCTCACTGGTGTGGAGGGGCACCGAGGCTTCACCTTGGCCTCTGTCTCCAAGTTCACATAAAGGAGGGTCGGTTCCTTCCTCGCTAGATGAGCGTGGAGAGAAACCTCCTTCACAGAAGGGATTATGGAATAATTAAAGTCAGAGCCTTGAACAAGGCAAAGGGTTAGCACCATGAATCTGAAGTGACTGGACATGTGAATTAGTAACCAGTAGGACGAGGAGCTGAAGACAAAAAAAGAAAAAAGGCAAGAAACCAGTTCTCGATTTTCTAAGATGGAAATGCAAGTCTTTCTTCTTCCAAAAGAAAAAAGTCATTGAACCCTTTCCTTGAAAATAAAACTGAAAGGGGCCACATGTTGCAAAGAAGGGTTTTAACCGTGATGTCACTACACAATCATGTGTAGCCATCAGTTGTTAAGTGCACTGCAAATAGTTCACACCTTAACAATTATGTTACCAAAGTTCGCAGTTGAGAAATATAGACACACACACATATACATATATATACATGTAAGAAAAGAGTAGAGTGTGTGCCAATTGCTCACCGTACTATTGACAATATCACTCTTACAACTGAAAGCATGACTAGGAGAGAGAAGGTGGTGTGACCCTACATTGCTAGAGTCACAGCAAGAAAAGTTAAGAAAGTGCCATCAGGTCATTTGGACAAAAGAATGCTATATGGCTGTTGGGTTTATAAGAGATCTATTGGAGAAAAACAAGTCACTACATTAAATTATTTTCTACTTACCTGCATCACCCTCTCCAAGAACACATATTCTAAAATGAGACAAGTTATTACATTAAAAATGACCGGCTCTGGCATTTGGAAAACTACACCAAATAATGAAGTAAAAACTGGGTTACAAACATCCTGGTATCAACTCCAACTACCGTCTTTTACCAAACTAAAACTCTAATGATCACTAATTCACTTGCAATCTAGTGCTCCTCCCATATACAAAATCAACAACTTCCAATGTGTCATAACTTTTTTAAAATTTCCCTAACATTTTAGAGGATAATGTAAATATGTCTCCTGGAAAAGTTGAGAAAGATGGAGACACTAGGAAAGGAAAAGACGAAAATACTCCCCTAATCAATGATGTAAAACACAAGGCATGAACAACTGTTAAAAGAATTCTCTATGACATTGATCAAGTCTACTATCTCTACGCCTGGCTCTTTCCTATCAGTCATTTGATACATAAACAAATAGAATAGTGTATTTCATGGGATCAATTCTTTTAGTGGCGTGCTTTCCCTTTGACCACTACATATGCTTTTATGTGTTTGCTTTATTTTCAGGCGGCGTCACATCAGAACACCCTCATCTCGGCAGATCTTTGCCTTAAGGAACCCTACCTCGGCCCTTGATCAACTGTACTCTGTGTTATGGTCAACTCAGAGCCCTACATGGATCAGTGTTTCCTACCGCCTCTCTCCCGTGCGTTGCTCATGTCAGGGAGTATAGTCCACCGAGTGAACAGCAAGCAGTCTTCCCAAAGCATCAGATATGAAAAGGAGGAGACGCGGGGTTGGGTGTGGGACCCCATTCCGTGCCTCAGTGCAGACAAGCTAGAGGTCAATGCATCCCTCCAGAGACTGGGAGAAAAACAGGAGGTTATGAGCACGAGGTTCCCTCTGCAGGCCTTGAAGCAGGGACCTGGAATCAAACTGCTGACACCGTGGATCGTGGTTGGTTTGACAGGGAACTCACGAGGAAGATAAGGACGTGAAATAATGAAAATCATAAGAACAGCAGCGAACACTTCTACTGAGCCAAGGACTGCACCCTGAATGTAAACTCTGTGCTGGAACATATCTTAACTCACATGACCCTGAAAGCATCCCGACGTAGTCAATGTTGTTCTTTGCACCATTTGCTAGATGAAGAGACTGGGTACAGTGGCTAGAAAACTCAGCCAGGTTACAAAGCGGATAAATGGCCGAGCCCAAGCTCAGTGCTCCTCTGTGATGCTCTTGGACTACAACTCCAAGTGAAGTCTCTAACGACTATCTCCGCTCGCACTGCCAACACCATCGTCCTCCGTGGAGTGGATGGAGGCAGGCGTGGGCAGGGCAGGGAGCCGGGTGTGGCAGGCCGCCAGATCTAAGGTCTGGCACACAGGTTGCCAGGTGGCTCCCTCCTCTGAGGGGGCCCAGCACACGCCCCAGGGGACTTGGCGGCAGGCCCCAGGGCCCTTTCCCCCGGATCTTGTCCACTTGAAAGGGGCCTGGCCCAGGTGGCCGGTTGGGCTGGTTGGCCAGCCTCCTTTGGACAAAGCAGGCGAGCCCAGCCAGCCTTCCAGTCGCCCCCGGCGTGGCACCAGCGCCCTCAGGCCGAGGGCCTCACGCGTGCCCTCCAACGCGGATTTCTCCTCAGAGCCGTGGCCTGGGCACTAGGAAGGCCAGGCCCTCCCGACTCCAGAGATGATGCTGGGACCCGTCGCCGGAAGGGCCTGCCCGTGTGGCAGCGGCTCCCCAAGCTGGCGGCCTGCTGGGGCCTCACTCACTGCTTGGCCATAAGCCTGTCTCGGCCCTTCGGATTCCACAGAGCCTTTCCTCCACCTGGCTGGAGTCGACAAGTGTGGGCGTGGGGTGAGGCCGTGGTTTTGCCTTTCCAGGAAGAAATGAGGCCCGGGCAAAAGCAGCTGGCCGAGGCAGAGCCTTGACCTGGCACCCCAGTCGGCCTTTGGCCACCAGGTCCAGACCACCGCTTCCAAAGAAGGGAAGCGGCCGGCCAGCTGATTGCAAGTGGGGGATGGGAGGGAGACAACAGCTGAAGCCAAGTCCAGCAGGGCGTTGGCGTTCCTTCTTCAGCTGGGACTGGCCTGGCCTGGCGGGCGGGCGGGGCCTTCACTGAGGACCCCCGAGGCCCGCCCTAGGCCCTGGCGGTGGCGGGTGGCGCATGCGCCCTTGGCCTCAGGGGTTGAACCCAAGCCCACAGGGCACTCAAAGCAGCCGGAGAAAGAAGGGGCCAGGGGAGAGGAAGGCAGGTAGGCGAGGCGGGCAGGGCTCGCCCACCTCTTCTCCTCAGGTCCCCGAGAGAGAAAGAGAGAGAGAGAGAGAGAGTGAGAGACAGACAGACAGACAGGCAGGGAAAGAGTGAGAGATCCCTGACCTCTGAGTATCTGCATCCACCACTGCTGCCAACTCACAGGCCATCCCACTTCCCCCCCTCCATCCCCATCCCCAGGCGCGGCCCCCCGGGGCCAGCCACACCACGGAGAGGCCCCTTCATGGTCACCTCCGTGCTGTCCCTTCCGGGCCTGACCCCACTGCAGGGGAACCGGTTCAGACAATCCAATCGTCTACATGTCCCTCTCCATGACAATTGTCTTCTCCAGTCTCACATGCCCAAACCGCACCCCCAACATCCTCCTTTGTCTGCAGCTGGAGATAGGAGGAGAATCTCTGCCATTGTGTTGAGAGACTCAGTTTCGCGGGTTTCTCCCCTGTACACGTGTTCTGAAGCTGGGTATTATTTTCTCCAGCGAACCTGTCTTGTGAAGGATTTGGCCAGCCATAAGAAGCTTCAGGGAAGAGGCGGAGGGGCTTCTCTCTCCGCCCCCGACAGCCCTGAGCTGGGTCAGTGCCTCAGACCTGGCCAGGGGCAGCCCATCCCCCGGCGCCCTCTCCCGGGGCATCCCAGGAAAGCTTCACAGCCAGCCCCACCCCACTCGCCACTGCCAGGACCATCGGCCTCCCTCGGGAGGACGGGGCAGGACAGGGAACCGGGTGTGGGAGGCCGCCAGATCTCAGCTCTGGCACACAGGCTGCCAGGCTGCCTGGTCCTCTGAGGGGGCCCAGCACACGCCCCAGGAAACTTGGCGGCAGGCCCCGGGGCTCTCTCCTCTGGAACTCGTCCACTTGAAAGGGGCCTGGCCCAGGTGGCTGGTTCGACCGGTTGGAAAGAAATCTTTTTCTTCTCTGAGAGACTGTTGCTTGTCATCTCCTGGACATGAGATGACAGACAATTGTTCCCATTTCCCTTTCTACTTGAAACCTGATGGATACATTGCCCACTGCCTTTAGAGACTGCAGGTCTTTCTGAAACTCTTTTCAGTGCGCTGGCTCACTTCAGCATCATTTCATTGTTCCATCCGAAATTCCTTTCAGTTGGATCTATTTTCCTTTCTAATCCTTTTGTATACCTAGATATTTAAAAGCTGCTCAAATCTGTAGTGGAGAAAAGTTGGGTTACAACTCTTTCAGACAGCATGTAAACCCACATTTTAGGGTTTCTACACAAAACGTCTCTGCCATGTTTCTAGCAGCTCTCCTTCCATATATTTTCCTCCAGGACTTCCTGTGACAAAATTGCCTTTCTAAAAGCCAGTCCTCCGTTCACTCTCTTGGCCAGTCACGTTTCCATAGAAAGAAAAAGGACTGGATTTTCCAAAGATGCAACAAGAATGATCAAGTCCCGATTCACACCTAGATATCCTGCTCCTGTTCTCCATGAATTGCAAAATTGAAGTTAATTATCTCGTTCATTTTGTCTAAATCTATTGGGTCACTTTGGCACTGAGCCCCTAAGCTGGTCCACAGCCTGCTTCAGCAGACACCAAACTCTCTCTCAAGTGCCTGCATCCGTGTGCTGAGTAGGTATTGTATTTATTTAGATCGTATTCAACAAAAGATCTTCACGGATTCACTCAAGTACTTAAGCATCTACTATGTGCCCAAAGGTCTTGAAATGTTGGGGGTCTGCAAGGAAGACAGATATGCCTAAACAGATAAATTACACTACTGAAATCATTTGAATGAAAGAGATGTGAATAAACTGCCGTGGGACTCCAGGCAAAGAACCCCCATGGGTTGACCTACAACTAAGAGATACAGCTCTGTCCTGGGGCTCTGAGGAGAAAAACAGCCACCATGGGGGGTGGACAGGCTCTGTACCATCTAAGGAAAGGAAAAGGAAGGGAGAGAAGATAAAGAGAAAACAAGAGAAACGGAAAGGTTTTCTTCTTCTGAGTGTTTCTGCCACCCACTTTTGGAGCACACTGCTTGCTGATGTCCTTTCCGGCCAGTCTTATCCTTCAGCCGGCTTCAGGAGACTTCACCAATTCGATTGTAAGGAGCTGGGCTCCTCCGTGCAGGCAATGCCAACTCCGGAGGGAGCCAGGAGGGGAGCCAAAGATTCACAGGACTCTGCAGCCCTTCTGCAGCTCACTGGTGTGGAGGGGCACCGAGGCTTCACCTTGGCCTCTGTCTCCAAGTTCACATAAAGGAGGGTCGGTTCCTTCCTCGCTAGATGAGCGTGGAGAGAAACCTCCTTCACAGAAGGGATTATGGAATAATTAAAGTCAGAGCCTTGAACAAGGCAAAGGGTTAGCACCATGAATCTGAAGTGACTGGACATGTGAATTAGTAACCAGTAGGACGAGGAGCTGAAGACAAAAAAAGAAAAAAGGCAAGAAACCAGTTCTCGATTTTCTAAGATGGAAATGCAAGTCTTTCTTCTTCCAAAAGAAAAAAGTCATTGAACCCTTTCCTTGAAAATAAAACTGAAAGGGGCCACATGTTGCAAAGAAGGGTTTTAACCGTGATGTCACTACACAATCATGTGTAGCCATCAGTTGTTAAGTGCACTGCAAATAGTTCACACCTTAACAATTATGTTACCAAAGTTCGCAGTTGAGAAATATAGACACACACACATATACATATATATACATGTAAGAAAAGAGTAGAGTGTGTGCCAATTGCTCACTGTACTATTGACAATATCACTCTTACAACTGAAAGCATGACTAGGAGAGAGAAGGTGGTGTGACCCTAGATTGCTAGAGTCACAGCAAGAAAAGTTAAGAAAGTGCCATCAGGTCATTTGGACAAAAGAATGCTATATGGCTGTTGGGTTTATAAGAGATCCATTGGAGAAAAACAAGTCACTACATTAAATTATTTTCTACTTACCTGCATCACCCTCTCCAAGAACACATATTCTAAAATGAGACAAGTTATTACATTAAAAATGACCGGCTCTGGCATTTGGAAAACTACACCAAATAATGAAGTAAAAACTGGGTTACAAACATCCTGGTATCAACTCCAACTACCGTCTTTTACCAAACTAAAACTCTAATGATCACTAATTCACTTGCAATCTAGTGCTCCTCCCATATACAAAATCAACAACTTCCAATGTGTCATAACTTTTTTAAAATTTCCCTAACATTTTAGAGGATAATGTATATATGTCTCCTGGAAAAGTTGAGAAAGATGGAGACACTAGGAAAGGAAAAGACGAAAATACTCCCCTAATCAATGATGTAAAACACAAGGCATGAACAACTGTTAAAAGAATTCTCTATGACATTGATCAAGTCTACTCTCTCTACGCCTGGCTCTTTCCTATCAGTCATTTGATACATAAACAAATAGAATAGTGTATTTCATGGGATCAATTCTTTTAGTGGCGTGCTTTCCCTTTGACCACTACATATGCTTTTATGTGTTTGCTTTATTTTCAGGCGGCGTCACATCAGAACACCCTCATCTCGGCAGATCTTTGCCTTAAGGAACCCTACCTCGGCCCTTGATCAACTGTACTCTGTGTTATGGTCAACTCAGAGCCCTACATGGATCAGTGTTTCCTACCGCCTCTCTCCCGTGCGTTGCTCATGTCAGGGAGTATAGTCCACCGAGTGAACAGTAAGCAGTCTTCCCAAAGCATCAGATATGAAAAGGAGGAGACGCGGGGTTGGGTGTGGGACCCCATTCCGTGCCTCAGTGCAGACAAGCTAGAGGTCAATGCATCCCTCCAGAGACTGGGAGAAAAACAGGAGGTTATGAGCACGAGGTTCCCTCTGCAGGCCTTGAAGCAGGGACCTGGAATCAAACTGCTGACACCGTGGATCGTGGTTGGTTTGACAGGGAACTCACGAGGAAGATAAGGACGTGAAATAATGAAAATCATAAGAACAGCAGCGAACACTTCTACTGAGCCAAGGACTGCACCCTGAATGTAAACTCTGTGCTGGAACATATCTTAACTCACATGACCCTGAAAGCATCCCGACGTAGTCAATGTTGTTCTTTGCACCATTTGCTAGATGAAGAGACTGGGTACAGTGGCTAGAAAACTCAGCCAGGTTACAAAGCGGATAAATGGCCGAGCCCAAGCTCAGTGCTCCTCTGTGATGCTCTTGGACTACAACTCCAAGTGAAGTCTCTAACGGCTATCTCCGCTCGCACTGCCAACACCATCGTCCTCCGTGGAGTGGATGGAGGCAGGCGTGGGCAGGGCAGGGAGCCGGGTGTGGCAGGCCGCCAGATCTAAGGTCTGGCACACAGGTTGCCAGGTGGCTCCCTCCTCTGAGGGGGCCCAGCACACGCCCCAGGGGACTTGGCGGCAGGCCCCAGGGCCCTTTCCCCCGGATCTTGTCCACTTGAAAGGGGCCTGGCCCAGGTGGCCGGTTGGGCTGGTTGGCCAGCCTCCTTTGGACAAAGCAGGCGAGCCCAGCCAGCCTTCCAGTCGCCCCCGGCGTGGCACCAGCGCCCTCAGGCCGAGGGCCTCACGCGTGCCCTCCAACGCGGATTTCTCCTCAGAGCCGTGGCCTGGGCACTAGGAAGGCCAGGCCCTCCCGACTCCAGAGATGATGCTGGGACCCGTCGCCGGAAGGGCCTGCCCGTGTGGCAGCGGCTCCCCAAGCCGGCGGCCTGCTGGGGCCTCACTCACTGCTTGGCCATAAGCCTGTCTCGGCCCTTCGGATTCCACAGAGCCTTTCCTCCACCTGGCTGGAGTCGACAAGTGCGGGCGTGGGGTGAGGCCGTGGTTTTGCCTTTCCAGGAAGAAATGAGGCCCGGGCAAAAGCAGCTGGCCGAGGCAGAGCCTTGACCTGGCACCCCAGTCGGCCTTTGGCCACCAGGTCCAGACCACCGCTTCCAAAGAAGGGAAGCGGCCGGCCAGCTGATTGCAAGTGGGGGATGGGAGGGAGACAACAGCTGAAGCCAAGTCCAGCAGGGCGTTGGCGTTCCTTCTTCAGCTGGGACTGGCCTGGCCTGGCGGGCGGGCGGGGCCTTCACTGAGGACCCCCGAGGCCCGCCCTAGGCCCCGGCGGTGGCGGGTGGCGCATGCGCCCTTGGCCTCAGGGGTTGAACCCAAGCCCACAGGGCACTCAAAGCAGCCGGAGAAAGAAGGGGCCAGGGGAGAGGAAGGCAGGTAGGCGAGGCGGGCAGGGCTCGCCCACCTCTTCTCCTCAGGTCCCCGAGAGAGAAAGAGAGAGAGAGAGAGAGAGAGAGTGAGAGACAGACAGACAGACAGGCAGGGAAAGAGTGAGAGATCCCTGACCTCTGAGTATCTGCATCCACCACTGCTGCCAACTCACAGGCCATCCCACTTCCCCCCCTCCATCCCCATCCCCAGGCGCGGCCCCCCGGGGCCAGCCACACCACGGAGAGGCCCCTTCATGGTCACCTCCGTGCTGTCCCTTCCGGGCCTGACCCCACTGCAGGGGAACCGGTTCAGACAATCCAATCGTCTACATGTCCCTCTCCATGACAATTGTCTTCTCCAGTCTCACATGCCCAAACCGCACCCCCAACATCCTCCTTTGTCTGCAGCTGGAGATAGGAGGAGAATCTCTGCCATTGTGTTGAGAGACTCAGTTTCGCGGGTTTCTCCCCTGTACACGTGTTCTGAAGCTGGGTATTATTTTCTCCAGCGAACCTGTCTTGTGAAGGATTTGGCCAGCCATAAGAAGCTTCAGGGAAGAGGCGGAGGGGCTTCTCTCTCCGCCCCCGACAGCCCTGAGCTGGGTCAGTGCCTCAGACCTGGCCAGGGGCAGCCCATCCCCCGGCGCCCTCTCCCGGGGCATCCCAGGAAAGCTTCACAGCCAGCCCCACCCCACTCGCCACTGCCAGGACCATCGGCCTCCCTCGGGAGGACGGGGCAGGACAGGGAACCGGGTGTGGGAGGCCGCCAGATCTCAGCTCTGGCACACAGGCTGCCAGGCTGCCTGGTCCTCTGAGGGGGCCCAGCACACGCCCCAGGAAACTTGGCGGCAGGCCCCGGGGCTCTCTCCTCTGGAACTCGTCCACTTGAAAGGGGCCTGGCCCAGGTGGCTGGTTCGACCGGTTGGAAAGAAATCTTTTTCTTCTCTGAGAGCCTGTTGCTTGTCATCTCCTGGACATGAGATGACAGACAATTGTTCCCATTTCCCTTTCTACTTGAAACCTGATGGATACATTGCCCACTGCCTTTAGAGACTGCAGGTCTTTCTGAAACTCTTTTCAGTGCGCTGGCTCACTTCAGCATCATTTCATTGTTCCATCCGAAATTCCTTTCAGTTGGATCTATTTTCCTTTCTAATCCTTTTGTATACCTAGATATTTAAAAGCTGCTCAAATCTGTAGTGGAGAAAAGTTGGGTTACAACTCTTTCAGACAGCATGTAAACCCACATTTTAGGGTTTCTACACAAAACGTCTCTGCCATGTTTCTAGCAGCTCTCCTTCCATATATTTTCCTCCAGGACTTCCTGTGACAAAATTGCCTTTCTAAAAGCCAGTCCTCCGTTCACTCTCTTGGCCAGTCACGTTTCCATAGAAAGAAAAAGGACTGGATTTTCCAAAGATGCAACAAGAATGATCAAGTCCCGATTCACACCTAGATATCCTGCTCCTGTTCTCCATGAATTGCAAAATTGAAGTTAATTATCTCGTTCATTTTGTCTAAATCTATTGGGTCACTTTGGCACTGAGCCCCTAAGCTGGTCCACAGCCTGCTTCAGCAGACACCAAACTCTCTCTCAAGTGCCTGCATTCGTGTGCTGAGTAGGTATTGTATTTATTTAGATCGTATTCAACAAAAGATCTTCACGGATTCACTCAAGTACTTAAGCATCTACTATGTGCCCAAAGGTCTTGAAATGTTGGGGGTCTGCAAGGAAGACAGATATGCCTAAACAGATAAATTACACTACTGAAATCATTTGAATGAAAGAGATGTGAATAAACTGCCGTGGGACTCCAGGCCAAAGAACCCCCATGGGTTGACCTACAACTAAGAGATACAGCTCTGTCCTGGGGCTCTGAGGAGAAAAACAGCCACCATGGGGGGTGGACAGGCTCTGTACCATCTAAGGAAAGGAAAAGGAAGGGAGAGAAGATAAAGAGAAAACAAGAGAAACGGAAAGGTTTTCTTCTTCTGAGTGTTTCTGCCACCCACTTTTGGAGCACACTGCTTGCTGATGTCCTTTCCGGCCAGTCTTATCCTTCAGCCGGCTTCAGGAGACTTCACCAATTCGATTGTAAGGAGCTGGGCTCCTCCGTGCAGGCAATGCCAACTCCGGAGGGAGCCAGGAGGGGAGCCAAAGATTCACAGGACTCTGCAGCCCTTCTGCAGCTCACTGGTGTGGAGGGGCACCGAGGCTTCACCTTGGCCTCTGTCTCCAAGTTCACATAAAGGAGGGTCGGTTCCTTCCTCGCTAGATGAGCGTGGAGAGAAACCTCCTTCACAGAAGGGATTATGGAATAATTAAAGTCAGAGCCTTGAACAAGGCAAAGGGTTAGCACCATGAATCTGAAGTGACTGGACATGTGAATTAGTAACCAGTAGGACGAGGAGCTGAAGACAAAAAAAGAAAAAAGGCAAGAAACCAGTTCTCGATTTTCTAAGATGGAAATGCAAGTCTTTCTTCTTCCAAAAGAAAAAAGTCATTGAACCCTTTCCTTGAAAATAAAACTGAAAGGGGCCACATGTTGCAAAGAAGGGTTTTAACCGTGATGTCACTACACAATCATGTGTAGCCATCAGTTGTTAAGTGCACTGCAAATAGTTCACACCTTAACAATTATGTTACCAAAGTTCGCAGTTGAGAAATATAGACACACACACATATACATATATATACATGTAAGAAAAGAGTAGAGTGTGTGCCAATTGCTCACCGTACTATTGACAATATCACTCTTACAACTGAAAGCATGACTAGGAGAGAGAAGGTGGTGTGACCCTACATTGCTAGAGTCACAGCAAGAAAAGTTAAGAAAGTGCCATCAGGTCATTTGGACAAAAGAATGCTATATGGCTGTTGGGTTTATAAGAGATCTATTGGAGAAAAACAAGTCACTACATTAAATTATTTTCTACTTACCTGCATCACCCTCTCCAAGAACACATATTCTAAAATGAGACAAGTTATTACATTAAAAATGACCGGCTCTGGCATTTGGAAAACTACACCAAATAATGAAGTAAAAACTGGGTTACAAACATCCTGGTATCAACTCCAACTACCGTCTTTTACCAAACTAAAACTCTAATGATCACTAATTCACTTGCAATCTAGTGCTCCTCCCATATACAAAATCAACAACTTCCAATGTGTCATAACTTTTTTAAAATTTCCCTAACATTTTAGAGGATAATGTAAATATGTCTCCTGGAAAAGTTGAGAAAGATGGAGACACTAGGAAAGGAAAAGACGAAAATACTCCCCTAATCAATGATGTAAAACACAAGGCATGAACAACTGTTAAAAGAATTCTCTATGACATTGATCAAGTCTACTATCTCTACGCCTGGCTCTTTCCTATCAGTCATTTGATACATAAACAAATAGAATAGTGTATTTCATGGGATCAATTCTTTTAGTGGCGTGCTTTCCCTTTGACCACTACATATGCTTTTATGTGTTTGCTTTATTTTCAGGCGGCGTCACATCAGAACACCCTCATCTCGGCAGATCTTTGCCTTAAGGAACCCTACCTCGGCCCTTGATCAACTGTACTCTGTGTTATGGTCAACTCAGAGCCCTACATGGATCAGTGTTTCCTACCGCCTCTCTCCCGTGCGTTGCTCATGTCAGGGAGTATAGTCCACCGAGTGAACAGCAAGCAGTCTTCCCAAAGCATCAGATATGAAAAGGAGGAGACGCGGGGTTGGGTGTGGGACCCCATTCCGTGCCTCAGTGCAGACAAGCTAGAGGTCAATGCATCCCTCCAGAGACTGGGAGAAAAACAGGAGGTTATGAGCACGAGGTTCCCTCTGCAGGCCTTGAAGCAGGGACCTGGAATCAAACTGCTGACACCGTGGATCGTGGTTGGTTTGACAGGGAACTCACGAGGAAGATAAGGACGTGAAATAATGAAAATCATAAGAACAGCAGCGAACACTTCTACTGAGCCAAGGACTGCACCCTGAATGTAAACTCTGTGCTGGAACATATCTTAACTCACATGACCCTGAAAGCATCCCGACGTAGTCAATGTTGTTCTTTGCACCATTTGCTAGATGAAGAGACTGGGTACAGTGGCTAGAAAACTCAGCCAGGTTACAAAGCGGATAAATGGCCGAGCCCAAGCTCAGTGCTCCTCTGTGATGCTCTTGGACTACAACTCCAAGTGAAGTCTCTAACGACTATCTCCGCTCGCACTGCCAACACCATCGTCCTCCGTGGAGTGGATGGAGGCAGGCGTGGGCAGGGCAGGGAGCCGGGTGTGGCAGGCCGCCAGATCTAAGGTCTGGCACACAGGTTGCCAGGTGGCTCCCTCCTCTGAGGGGGCCCAGCACACGCCCCAGGGGACTTGGCGGCAGGCCCCAGGGCCCTTTCCCCCGGATCTTGTCCACTTGAAAGGGGCCTGGCCCAGGTGGCCGGTTGGGCTGGTTGGCCAGCCTCCTTTGGACAAAGCAGGCGAGCCCAGCCAGCCTTCCAGTCGCCCCCGGCGTGGCACCAGCGCCCTCAGGCCGAGGGCCTCACGCGTGCCCTCCAACGCGGATTTCTCCTCAGAGCCGTGGCCTGGGCACTAGGAAGGCCAGGCCCTCCCGACTCCAGAGATGATGCTGGGACCCGTCGCCGGAAGGGCCTGCCCGTGTGGCAGCGGCTCCCCAAGCTGGCGGCCTGCTGGGGCCTCACTCACTGCTTGGCCATAAGCCTGTCTCGGCCCTTCGGATTCCACAGAGCCTTTCCTCCACCTGGCTGGAGTCGACAAGTGCGGGCGTGGGGTGAGGCCGTGGTTTTGCCTTTCCAGGAAGAAATGAGGCCCGGGCAAAAGCAGCTGGCCGAGGCAGAGCCTTGACCTGGCACCCCAGTCGGCCTTTGGCCACCAGGTCCAGACCACCGCTTCCAAAGAAGGGAAGCGGCCGGCCAGCTGATTGCAAGTGGGGGATGGGAGGGAGACAACAGCTGAAGCCAAGTCCAGCAGGGCGTTGGCGTTCCTTCTTCAGCTGGGACTGGCCTGGCCTGGCGGGCGGGCGGGGCCTTCACTGAGGACCCCCGAGGCCCGCCCTAGGCCCTGGCGGTGGCGGGTGGCGCATGCGCCCTTGGCCTCAGGGGTTGAACCCAAGCCCACAGGGCACTCAAAGCAGCCGGAGAAAGAAGGGGCCAGGGGAGAGGAAGGCAGGTAGGCGAGGCGGGCAGGGCTCGCCCACCTCTTCTCCTCAGGTCCCCGAGAGAGAAAGAGAGAGAGAGAGAGAGAGTGAGAGACAGACAGACAGACAGGCAGGGAAAGAGTGAGAGATCCCTGACCTCTGAGTATCTGCATCCACCACTGCTGCCAACTCACAGGCCATCCCACTTCCCCCCCTCCATCCCCATCCCCAGGCGCGGCCCCCCGGGGCCAGCCACACCACGGAGAGGCCCCTTCATGGTCACCTCCGTGCTGTCCCTTCCGGGCCTGACCCCACTGCAGGGGAACCGGTTCAGACAATCCAATCGTCTACATGTCCCTCTCCATGACAATTGTCTTCTCCAGTCTCACATGCCCAAACCGCACCCCCAACATCCTCCTTTGTCTGCAGCTGGAGATAGGAGGAGAATCTCTGCCATTGTGTTGAGAGACTCAGTTTCGCGGGTTTCTCCCCTGTACACGTGTTCTGAAGCTGGGTATTATTTTCTCCAGCGAACCTGTCTTGTGAAGGATTTGGCCAGCCATAAGAAGCTTCAGGGAAGAGGCGGAGGGGCTTCTCTCTCCGCCCCCGACAGCCCTGAGCTGGGTCAGTGCCTCAGACCTGGCCAGGGGCAGCCCATCCCCCGGCGCCCTCTCCCGGGGCATCCCAGGAAAGCTTCACAGCCAGCCCCACCCCACTCGCCACTGCCAGGACCATCGGCCTCCCTCGGGAGGACGGGGCAGGACAGGGAACCGGGTGTGGGAGGCCGCCAGATCTCAGCTCTGGCACACAGGCTGCCAGGCTGCCTGGTCCTCTGAGGGGGCCCAGCACACGCCCCAGGAAACTTGGCGGCAGGCCCCGGGGCTCTCTCCTCTGGAACTCGTCCACTTGAAAGGGGCCTGGCCCAGGTGGCTGGTTCGACCGGTTGGAAAGAAATCTTTTTCTTCTCTGAGAGACTGTTGCTTGTCATCTCCTGGACATGAGATGACAGACAATTGTTCCCATTTCCCTTTCTACTTGAAACCTGATGGATACATTGCCCACTGCCTTTAGAGACTGCAGGTCTTTCTGAAACTCTTTTCAGTGCGCTGGCTCACTTCAGCATCATTTCATTGTTCCATCCGAAATTCCTTTCAGTTGGATCTATTTTCCTTTCTAATCCTTTTGTATACCTAGATATTTAAAAGCTGCTCAAATCTGTAGTGGAGAAAAGTTGGGTTACAACTCTTTCAGACAGCATGTAAACCCACATTTTAGGGTTTCTACACAAAACGTCTCTGCCATGTTTCTAGCAGCTCTCCTTCCATATATTTTCCTCCAGGACTTCCTGTGACAAAATTGCCTTTCTAAAAGCCAGTCCTCCGTTCACTCTCTTGGCCAGTCACGTTTCCATAGAAAGAAAAAGGACTGGATTTTCCAAAGATGCAACAAGAATGATCAAGTCCCGATTCACACCTAGATATCCTGCTCCTGTTCTCCATGAATTGCAAAATTGAAGTTAATTATCTCGTTCATTTTGTCTAAATCTATTGGGTCACTTTGGCACTGAGCCCCTAAGCTGGTCCACAGCCTGCTTCAGCAGACACCAAACTCTCTCTCAAGTGCCTGCATCCGTGTGCTGAGTAGGTATTGTATTTATTTAGATCGTATTCAACAAAAGATCTTCACGGATTCACTCAAGTACTTAAGCATCTACTATGTGCCCAAAGGTCTTGAAATGTTGGGGGTCTGCAAGGAAGACAGATATGCCTAAACAGATAAATTACACTACTGAAATCATTTGAATGAAAGAGATGTGAATAAACTGCCGTGGGACTCCAGGCCAAAGAACCCCCATGGGTTGACCTACAACTAAGAGATACAGCTCTGTCCTGGGGCTCTGAGGAGAAAAACAGCCACCATGGGGGGTGGACAGGCTCTGTACCATCTAAGGAAAGGAAAAGGAAGGGAGAGAAGATAAAGAGAAAACAAGAGAAAGGGAAAGGTTTTCTTCTTCTGAGTGTTTCTGCCACCCACTTTTGGAGCACACTGCTTGCTGATGTCCTTTCCGGCCAGTCTTATCCTTCAGCCGGCTTCAGGAGACTTCACCAATTCGATTGTAAGGAGCTGGGCTCCTCCGTGCAGGCAATGCCAACTCCGGAGGGAGCCAGGAGGGGAGCCAAAGATTCACAGGACTCTGCAGCCCTTCTGCAGCTCACTGGTGTGGAGGGGCACCGAGGCTTCACCTTGGCCTCTGTCTCCAAGTTCACATAAAGGAGGGTCGGTTCCTTCCTCGCTAGATGAGCGTGGAGAGAAACCTCCTTCACAGAAGGGATTATGGAATAATTAAAGTCAGAGCCTTGAACAAGGCAAAGGGTTAGCACCATGAATCTGAAGTGACTGGACATGTGAATTAGTAACCAGTAGGACGAGGAGCTGAAGACAAAAAAAGAAAAAAGGCAAGAAACCAGTTCTCGATTTTCTAAGATGGAAATGCAAGTCTTTCTTCTTCCAAAAGAAAAAAGTCATTGAACCCTTTCCTTGAAAATAAAACTGAAAGGGGCCACATGTTGCAAAGAAGGGTTTTAACCGTGATGTCACTACACAATCATGTGTAGCCATCAGTTGTTAAGTGCACTGCAAATAGTTCACACCTTAACAATTATGTTACCAAAGTTCGCAGTTGAGAAATATAGACACACACACATATACATATATATACATGTAAGAAAAGAGTAGAGTGTGTGCCAATTGCTCACTGTACTATTGACAATATCACTCTTACAACTGAAAGCATGACTAGGAGAGAGAAGGTGGTGTGACCCTAGATTGCTAGAGTCACAGCAAGAAAAGTTAAGAAAGTGCCATCAGGTCATTTGGACAAAAGAATGCTATATGGCTGTTGGGTTTATAAGAGATCCATTGGAGAAAAACAAGTCACTACATTAAATTATTTTCTACTTACCTGCATCACCCTCTCCAAGAACACATATTCTAAAATGAGACAAGTTATTACATTAAAAATGACCGGCTCTGGCATTTGGAAAACTACACCAAATAATGAAGTAAAAACTGGGTTACAAACATCCTGGTATCAACTCCAACTACCGTCTTTTACCAAACTAAAACTCTAATGATCACTAATTCACTTGCAATCTAGTGCTCCTCCCATATACAAAATCAACAACTTCCAATGTGTCATAACTTTTTTAAAATTTCCCTAACATTTTAGAGGATAATGTAAATATGTCTCCTGGAAAAGTTGAGAAAGATGGAGACACTAGGAAAGGAAAAGACGAAAATACTCCCCTAATCAATGATGTAAAACACAAGGCATGAACAACTGTTAAAAGAATTCTCTATGACATTGATCAAGTCTACTATCTCTACGCCTGGCTCTTTCCTATCAGTCATTTGATACATAAACAAATAGAATAGTGTATTTCATGGGATCAATTCTTTTAGTGGCGTGCTTTCCCTTTGACCACTACATATGCTTTTATGTGTTTGCTTTATTTTCAGGCGGCGTCACATCAGAACACCCTCATCTCGGCAGATCTTTGCCTTAAGGAACCCTACCTCGGCCCTTGATCAACTGTACTCTGTGTTATGGTCAACTCAGAGCCCTACATGGATCAGTGTTTCCTACCGCCTCTCTCCCGTGCGTTGCTCATGTCAGGGAGTATAGTCCACCGAGTGAACAGTAAGCAGTCTTCCCAAAGCATCAGATATGAAAAGGAGGAGACGCGGGGTTGGGTGTGGGACCCCATTCCGTGCCTCAGTGCAGACAAGCTAGAGGTCAATGCATCCCTCCAGAGACTGGGAGAAAAACAGGAGGTTATGAGCACGAGGTTCCCTCTGCAGGCCTTGAAGCAGGGACCTGGAATCAAACTGCTGACACCGTGGATCGTGGTTGGTTTGACAGGGAACTCACGAGGAAGATAAGGACGTGAAATAATGAAAATCATAAGAACAGCAGCGAACACTTCTACTGAGCCAAGGACTGCACCCTGAATGTAAACTCTGTGCTGGAACATATCTTAACTCACATGACCCTGAAAGCATCCCGACGTAGTCAATGTTGTTCTTTGCACCATTTGCTAGATGAAGAGACTGGGTACAGTGGCTAGAAAACTCAGCCAGGTTACAAAGCGGATAAATGGCCGAGCCCAAGCTCAGTGCTCCTCTGTGATGCTCTTGGACTACAACTCCAAGTGAAGTCTCTAACGACTATCTCCGCTCGCACTGCCAACACCATCGTCCTCCGTGGAGTGGATGGAGGCAGGCGTGGGCAGGGCAGGGAGCCGGGTGTGGCAGGCCGCCAGATCTAAGGTCTGGCACACAGGTTGCCAGGTGGCTCCCTCCTCTGAGGGGGCCCAGCACACGCCCCAGGGGACTTGGCGGCAGGCCCCAGGGCCCTTTCCCCCGGATCTTGTCCACTTGAAAGGGGCCTGGCCCAGGTGGCCGGTTGGGCTGGTTGGCCAGCCTCCTTTGGACAAAGCAGGCGAGCCCAGCCAGCCTTCCAGTCGCCCCCGGCGTGGCACCAGCGCCCTCAGGCCGAGGGCCTCACGCGTGCCCTCCAACGCGGATTTCTCCTCAGAGCCGTGGCCTGGGCACTAGGAAGGCCAGGCCCTCCCGACTCCAGAGATGATGCTGGGACCCGTCGCCGGAAGGGCCTGCCCGTGTGGCAGCGGCTCCCCAAGCCGGCGGCCTGCTGGGGCCTCACTCACTGCTTGGCCATAAGCCTGTCTCGGCCCTTCGGATTCCACAGAGCCTTTCCTCCACCTGGCTGGAGTCGACAAGTGCGGGCGTGGGGTGAGGCCGTGGTTTTGCCTTTCCAGGAAGAAATGAGGCCCGGGCAAAAGCAGCTGGCCGAGGCAGAGCCTTGACCTGGCACCCCAGTCGGCCTTTGGCCACCAGGTCCAGACCACCGCTTCCAAAGAAGGGAAGCGGCCGGCCAGCTGATTGCAAGTGGGGGATGGGAGGGAGACAACAGCTGAAGCCAAGTCCAGCAGGGCGTTGGCGTTCCTTCTTCAGCTGGGACTGGCCTGGCCTGGCGGGCGGGCGGGGCCTTCACTGAGGACCCCCGAGGCCCGCCCTAGGCCCCGGCGGTGGCGGGTGGCGCATGCGCCCTTGGCCTCAGGGGTTGAACCCAAGCCCACAGGGCACTCAAAGCAGCCGGAGAAAGAAGGGGCCAGGGGAGAGGAAGGCAGGTAGGCGAGGCGGGCAGGGCTCGCCCACCTCTTCTCCTCAGGTCCCCGAGAGAGAAAGAGAGAGAGAGAGAGAGAGAGAGTGAGAGACAGACAGACAGACAGGCAGGGAAAGAGTGAGAGATCCCTGACCTCTGAGTATCTGCATCCACCACTGCTGCCAACTCACAGGCCATCCCACTTCCCCCCCTCCATCCCCATCCCCAGGCGCGGCCCCCCGGGGCCAGCCACACCACGGAGAGGCCCCTTCATGGTCACCTCCGTGCTGTCCCTTCCGGGCCTGACCCCACTGCAGGGGAACCGGTTCAGACAATCCAATCGTCTACATGTCCCTCTCCATGACAATTGTCTTCTCCAGTCTCACATGCCCAAACCGCACCCCCAACATCCTCCTTTGTCTGCAGCTGGAGATAGGAGGAGAATCTCTGCCATTGTGTTGAGAGACTCAGTTTCGCGGGTTTCTCCCCTGTACACGTGTTCTGAAGCTGGGTATTATTTTCTCCAGCGAACCTGTCTTGTGAAGGATTTGGCCAGCCATAAGAAGCTTCAGGGAAGAGGCGGAGGGGCTTCTCTCTCCGCCCCCGACAGCCCTGAGCTGGGTCAGTGCCTCAGACCTGGCCAGGGGCAGCCCATCCCCCGGCGCCCTCTCCCGGGGCATCCCAGGAAAGCTTCACAGCCAGCCCCACCCCACTCGCCACTGCCAGGACCATCGGCCTCCCTCGGGAGGACGGGGCAGGACAGGGAACCGGGTGTGGGAGGCCGCCAGATCTCAGCTCTGGCACACAGGCTGCCAGGCTGCCTGGTCCTCTGAGGGGGCCCAGCACACGCCCCAGGAAACTTGGCGGCAGGCCCCGGGGCTCTCTCCTCTGGAACTCGTCCACTTGAAAGGGGCCTGGCCCAGGTGGCTGGTTCGACCGGTTGGAAAGAAATCTTTTTCTTCTCTGAGAGCCTGTTGCTTGTCATCTCCTGGACATGAGATGACAGACAATTGTTCCCATTTCCCTTTCTACTTGAAACCTGATGGATACATTGCCCACTGCCTTTAGAGACTGCAGGTCTTTCTGAAACTCTTTTCAGTGCGCTGGCTCACTTCAGCATCATTTCATTGTTCCATCCGAAATTCCTTTCAGTTGGATCTATTTTCCTTTCTAATCCTTTTGTATACCTAGATATTTAAAAGCTGCTCAAATCTGTAGTGGAGAAAAGTTGGGTTACAACTCTTTCAGACAGCATGTAAACCCACATTTTAGGGTTTCTACACAAAACGTCTCTGCCATGTTTCTAGCAGCTCTCCTTCCATATATTTTCCTCCAGGACTTCCTGTGACAAAATTGCCTTTCTAAAAGCCAGTCCTCCGTTCACTCTCTTGGCCAGTCACGTTTCCATAGAAAGAAAAAGGACTGGATTTTCCAAAGATGCAACAAGAATGATCAAGTCCCGATTCACACCTAGATATCCTGCTCCTGTTCTCCATGAATTGCAAAATTGAAGTTAATTATCTCGTTCATTTTGTCTAAATCTATTGGGTCACTTTGGCACTGAGCCCCTAAGCTGGTCCACAGCCTGCTTCAGCAGACACCAAACTCTCTCTCAAGTGCCTGCATTCGTGTGCTGAGTAGGTATTGTATTTATTTAGATCGTATTCAACAAAAGATCTTCACGGATTCACTCAAGTACTTAAGCATCTACTATGTGCCCAAAGGTCTTGAAATGTTGGGGGTCTGCAAGGAAGACAGATATGCCTAAACAGATAAATTACACTACTGAAATCATTTGAATGAAAGAGATGTGAATAAACTGCCGTGGGACTCCAGGCCAAAGAACCCCCATGGGTTGACCTACAACTAAGAGATACAGCTCTGTCCTGGGGCTCTGAGGAGAAAAACAGCCACCATGGGGGGTGGACAGGCTCTGTACCATCTAAGGAAAGGAAAAGGAAGGGAGAGAAGATAAAGAGAAAACAAGAGAAACGGAAAGGTTTTCTTCTTCTGAGTGTTTCTGCCACCCACTTTTGGAGCACACTGCTTGCTGATGTCCTTTCCGGCCAGTCTTATCCTTCAGCCGGCTTCAGGAGACTTCACCAATTCGATTGTAAGGAGCTGGGCTCCTCCGTGCAGGCAATGCCAACTCCGGAGGGAGCCAGGAGGGGAGCCAAAGATTCACAGGACTCTGCAGCCCTTCTGCAGCTCACTGGTGTGGAGGGGCACCGAGGCTTCACCTTGGCCTCTGTCTCCAAGTTCACATAAAGGAGGGTCGGTTCCTTCCTCGCTAGATGAGCGTGGAGAGAAACCTCCTTCACAGAAGGGATTATGGAATAATTAAAGTCAGAGCCTTGAACAAGGCAAAGGGTTAGCACCATGAATCTGAAGTGACTGGACATGTGAATTAGTAACCAGTAGGACGAGGAGCTGAAGACAAAAAAAGAAAAAAGGCAAGAAACCAGTTCTCGATTTTCTAAGATGGAAATGCAAGTCTTTCTTCTTCCAAAAGAAAAAAGTCATTGAACACTTTCCTTGAAAATAAAACTGAAAGGGGCCACATGTTGCAAAGAAGGGTTTTAACCGTGATGTCACTACACAATCATGTGTAGCCATCAGTTGTTAAGTGCACTGCAAATAGTTCACACCTTAACAATTATGTTACCAAAGTTCGCAGTTGAGAAATATAGACACACACACATATACATATATATACATGTAAGAAAAGAGTAGAGTGTGTGCCAATTGCTCACTGTACTATTGACAATATCACTCTTACAACTGAAAGCATGACTAGGAGAGAGAAGGTGGTGTGACCCTAGATTGCTAGAGTCACAGCAAGAAAAGTTAAGAAAGTGCCATCAGGTCATTTGGACAAAAGAATGCTATATGGCTGTTGGGTTTATAAGAGATCCATTGGAGAAAAACAAGTCACTACATTAAATTATTTTCTACTTACCTGCATCACCCTCTCCAAGAACACATATTCTAAAATGAGACAAGTTATTACATTAAAAATGACCGGCTCTGGCATTTGGAAAACTACACCAAATAATGAAGTAAAAACTGGGTTACAAACATCCTGGTATCAACTCCAACTACCGTCTTTTACCAAACTAAAACTCTAATGATCACTAATTCACTTGCAATCTAGTGCTCCTCCCATATACAAAATCAACAACTTCCAATGTGTCATAACTTTTTTAAAATTTCCCTAACATTTTAGAGGATAATGTAAATATGTCTCCTGGAAAAGTTGAGAAAGATGGAGACACTAGGAAAGGAAAAGACGAAAATACTCCCCTAATCAATGATGTAAAACACAAGGCATGAACAACTGTTAAAAGAATTCTCTATGACATTGATCAAGTCTACTATCTCTACGCCTGGCTCTTTCCTATCAGTCATTTGATACATAAACAAATAGAATAGTGTATTTCATGGGATCAATTCTTTTAGTGGCGTGCTTTCCCTTTGACCACTACATATGCTTTTATGTGTTTGCTTTATTTTCAGGCGGCGTCACATCAGAACACCCTCATCTCGGCAGATCTTTGCCTTAAGGAACCCTACCTCGGCCCTTGATCAACTGTACTCTGTGTTATGGTCAACTCAGAGCCCTACATGGATCAGTGTTTCCTACCGCCTCTCTCCCGTGCGTTGCTCATGTCAGGGAGTATAGTCCACCGAGTGAACAGTAAGCAGTCTTCCCAAAGCATCAGATATGAAAAGGAGGAGACGCGGGGTTGGGTGTGGGACCCCATTCCGTGCCTCAGTGCAGACAAGCTAGAGGTCAATGCATCCCTCCAGAGACTGGGAGAAAAACAGGAGGTTATGAGCACGAGGTTCCCTCTGCAGGCCTTGAAGCAGGGACCTGGAATCAAACTGCTGACACCGTGGATCGTGGTTGGTTTGACAGGGAACTCACGAGGAAGATAAGGACGTGAAATAATGAAAATCATAAGAACAGCAGCGAACACTTCTACTGAGCCAAGGACTGCACCCTGAATGTAAACTCTGTGCTGGAACATATCTTAACTCACATGACCCTGAAAGCATCCCGACGTAGTCAATGTTGTTCTTTGCACCATTTGCTAGATGAAGAGACTGGGTACAGTGGCTAGAAAACTCAGCCAGGTTACAAAGCGGATAAATGGCCGAGCCCAAGCTCAGTGCTCCTCTGTGATGCTCTTGGACTACAACTCCAAGTGAAGTCTCTAACGACTATCTCCGCTCGCACTGCCAACACCATCGTCCTCCGTGGAGTGGATGGAGGCAGGCGTGGGCAGGTCAGGGAGCCGGGTGTGGCAGGCCGCCAGATCTAAGGTCTGGCACACAGGTTGCCAGGTGGCTCCCTCCTCTGAGGGGGCCCAGCACACGCCCCAGGGGACTTGGCGGCAGGCCCCAGGGCCCTTTCCCCCGGATCTTGTCCACTTGAAAGGGGCCTGGCCCAGGTGGCCGGTTGGGCTGGTTGGCCAGCCTCCTTTGGACAAAGCAGGCGAGCCCAGCCAGCCTTCCAGTCGCCCCCGGCGTGGCACCAGCGCCCTCAGGCCGAGGGCCTCACGCGTGCCCTCCAACGCGGATTTCTCCTCAGAGCCGTGGCCTGGGCACTAGGAAGGCCAGGCCCTCCCGACTCCAGAGATGATGCTGGGACCCGTCGCCGGAAGGGCCTGCCCGTGTGGCAGCGGCTCCCCAAGCCGGCGGCCTGCTGGGGCCTCACTCACTGCTTGGCCATAAGCCTGTCTCGGCCCTTCGGATTCCACAGAGCCTTTCCTCCACCTGGCTGGAGTCGACAAGTGCGGGCGTGGGGTGAGGCCGTGGTTTTGCCTTTCCAGGAAGAAATGAGGCCCGGGCAAAAGCAGCTGGCCGAGGCAGAGCCTTGACCTGGCACCCCAGTCGGCCTTTGGCCACCAGGTCCAGACCACCGCTTCCAAAGAAGGGAAGCGGCCGGCCAGCTGATTGCAAGTGGGGGATGGGAGGGAGACAACAGCTGAAGCCAAGTCCAGCAGGGCGTTGGCGTTCCTTCTTCAGCTGGGACTGGCCTGGCCTGGCGGGTGGGCGGGGCCTTCACTGAGGACCCCCGAGGCCCGCCCTAGGCCCTGGCGGTGGCGGGTGGCGCATGCGCCCTTGGCCTCAGGGGTTGAACCCAAGCCCACAGGGCACTCAAAGCAGCCGGAGAAAGAAGGGGCCAGGGGAGAGGAAGGCAGGTAGGCGAGGCGGGCAGGGCTCGCCCACCTCTTCTCCTCAGGTCCCCGAGAGAGAAAGAGAGAGAGAGAGAGAGAGAGAGTGAGAGACAGACAGACAGACAGGCAGGGAAAGAGTGAGAGATCCCTGACCTCTGAGTATCTGCATCCACCACTGCTGCCAACTCACAGGCCATCCCACTTCCCCCCCTCCATCCCCATCCCCAGGCGCGGCCCCCCGGGGCCAGCCACACCACGGAGAGGCCCCTTCATGGTCACCTCCGTGCTGTCCCTTCCGGGCCTGACCCCACTGCAGGGGAACCGGTTCAGATAATCCAATCGTCTACATGTCCCTCTCCATGACAATTGTCTTCTCCAGTCTCACATGCCCAAACCGCACCCCCAACATCCTCCTTTGTCTGCAGCTGGAGATAGGAGGAGAATCTCTGCCATTGTGTTGAGAGACTCAGTTTCGCGGGTTTCTCCCCTGTACACGTGTTCTGAAGCTGGGTATTATTTTCTCCAGCGAACCTGTCTTGTGAAGGATTTGGCCAGCCATAAGAAGCTTCAGGGAAGAGGCGGAGGGGCTTCTCTCTCCGCCCCCGACAGCCCTGAGCTGGGTCAGTGCCTCAGACCTGGCCAGGGGCAGCCCATCCCCCGGCGCCCTCTCCCGGGGCATCCCAGGAAAGCTTCACAGCCAGCCCCACCCCACTCGCCACTGCCAGGACCATCGGCCTCCCTCGGGAGGACGGGGCAGGACAGGGAACCGGGTGTGGGAGGCCGCCAGATCTCAGCTCTGGCACACAGGCTGCCAGGCTGCCTGGTCCTCTGAGGGGGCCCAGCACACGCCCCAGGAAACTTGGCGGCAGGCCCCGGGGCTCTCTCCTCTGGAACTCGTCCACTTGAAAGGGGCCTGGCCCAGGTGGCTGGTTCGACCGGTTGGAAAGAAATCTTTTTCTTCTCTGAGAGACTGTTGCTTGTCATCTCCTGGACATGAGATGACAGACAATTGTTCCCATTTCCCTTTCTACTTGAAACCTGATGGATACATTGCCCACTGCCTTTAGAGACTGCAGGTCTTTCTGAAACTCTTTTCAGTGCGCTGGCTCACTTCAGCATCATTTCATTGTTCCATCCGAAATTCCTTTCAGTTGGATCTATTTTCCTTTCTAATCCTTTTGTATACCTAGATATTTAAAAGCTGCTCAAATCTGTAGTGGAGAAAAGTTGGGTTACAACTCTTTCAGACAGCATGTAAACCCACATTTTAGGGTTTCTACACAAAACGTCTCTGCCATGTTTCTAGCAGCTCTCCTTCCATATATTTTCCTCCAGGACTTCCTGTGACAAAATTGCCTTTCTAAAAGCCAGTCCTCCGTTCACTCTCTTGGCCAGTCACGTTTCCATAGAAAGAAAAAGGACTGGATTTTCCAAAGATGTAACAAGAATGATCAAGTCCCGATTCACACCTAGATATCCTGCTCCTGTTCTCCATGAATTGCAAAATTGAAGTTAATTATCTCGTTCATTTTGTCTAAATCTATTGGGTCACTTTGGCACTGAGCCCCTAAGCTGGTCCACAGCCTGCTTCAGCAGACACCAAACTCTCTCTCAAGTGCCTGCATTCGTGTGCTGAGTAGGTATTGTATTTATTTAGATCGTATTCAACAAAAGATCTTCACGGATTCACTCAAGTACTTAAGCATCTACTATGTGCCCAAAGGTCTTGAAATGTTGGGGGTCTGCAAGGAAGACAGATATGCCTAAACAGATAAATTACACTACTGAAATCATTTGAATGAAAGAGATGTGAATAAACTGCCGTGGGACTCCAGGCCAAAGAACCCCCATGGGTTGACCTACAACTAAGAGATACAGCTCTGTCCTGGGGCTCTGAGGAGAAAAACAGCCACCATGGGGGGTGGACAGGCTCTGTACCATCTAAGGAAAGGAAAAGGAAGGGAGAGAAGATAAAGAGAAAACAAGAGAAACGGAAAGGTTTTCTTCTTCTGAGTGTTTCTGCCACCCACTTTTGGAGCACACTGCTTGCTGATGTCCTTTCCGGCCAGTCTTATCCTTCAGCCGGCTTCAGGAGACTTCACCAATTCGATTGTAAGGAGCTGGGCTCCTCCGTGCAGGCAATGCCAACTCCGGAGGGAGCCAGGAGGGGAGCCAAAGATTCACAGGACTCTGCAGCCCTTCTGCAGCTCACTGGTGTGGAGGGGCACCGAGGCTTCACCTTGGCCTCTGTCTCCAAGTTCACATAAAGGAGGGTCGGTTCCTTCCTCGCTAGATGAGCGTGGAGAGAAACCTCCTTCACAGAAGGGATTATGGAATAATTAAAGTCAGAGCCTTGAACAAGGCAAAGGGTTAGCACCATGAATCTGAAGTGACTGGACATGTGAATTAGTAACCAGTAGGACGAGGAGCTGAAGACAAAAAAAGAAAAAAGGCAAGAAACCAGTTCTCGATTTTCTAAGATGGAAATGCAAGTCTTTCTTCTTCCAAAAGAAAAAAGTCATTGAACACTTTCCTTGAAAATAAAACTGAAAGGGGCCACATGTTGCAAAGAAGGGTTTTAACCGTGATGTCACTACACAATCATGTGTAGCCATCAGTTGTTAAGTGCACTGCAAATAGTTCACACCTTAACAATTATGTTACCAAAGTTCGCAGTTGAGAAATATAGACACACACACATATACATATATATACATGTAAGAAAAGAGTAGAGTGTGTGCCAATTGCTCACTGTACTATTGACAATATCACTCTTACAACTGAAAGCATGACTAGGAGAGAGAAGGTGGTGTGACCCTAGATTGCTAGAGTCACAGCAAGAAAAGTTAAGAAAGTGCCATCAGGTCATTTGGACAAAAGAATGCTATATGGCTGTTGGGTTTATAAGAGATCCATTGGAGAAAAACAAGTCACTACATTAAATTATTTTCTACTTACCTGCATCACCCTCTCCAAGAACACATATTCTAAAATGAGACAAGTTATTACATTAAAAATGACCGGCTCTGGCATTTGGAAAACTACACCAAATAATGAAGTAAAAACTGGGTTACAAACATCCTGGTATCAACTCCAACTACCGTCTTTTACCAAACTAAAACTCTAATGATCACTAATTCACTTGCAATCTAGTGCTCCTCCCATATACAAAATCAACAACTTCCAATGTGTCATAACTTTTTTAAAAT
The DNA here is from genome assembly GCF_020826845.1 of Diceros bicornis minor. Taxonomy (NCBI): domain Eukaryota; kingdom Metazoa; phylum Chordata; class Mammalia; order Perissodactyla; family Rhinocerotidae; genus Diceros; species Diceros bicornis. The sequence goes on along the minus strand of NC_080750.1, from coordinate 76,798,496 downwards.
TTCCCTAACATTTTAGAGGATAATGTAAATATGTCTCCTGGAAAAGTTGAGAAAGATGGAGACACTAGGAAAGGAAAAGACGAAAATACTCCCCTAATCAATGATGTAAAACACAAGGCATGAACAACTGTTAAAAGAATTCTCTATGACATTGATCAAGTCTACTATCTCTACGCCTGGCTCTTTCCTATCAGTCATTTGATACATAAACAAATAGAATAGTGTATTTCATGGGATCAATTCTTTTAGTGGCGTGCTTTCCCTTTGACCACTACATATGCTTTTATGTGTTTGCTTTATTTTCAGGCGGCGTCACATCAGAACACCCTCATCTCGGCAGATCTTTGCCTTAAGGAACCCTACCTCGGCCCTTGATCAACTGTACTCTGTGTTATGGTCAACTCAGAGCCCTACATGGATCAGTGTTTCCTACCGCCTCTCTCCCGTGCGTTGCTCATGTCAGGGAGTATAGTCCACCGAGTGAACAGTAAGCAGTCTTCCCAAAGCATCAGATATGAAAAGGAGGAGACGCGGGGTTGGGTGTGGGACCCCATTCCGTGCCTCAGTGCAGACAAGCTAGAGGTCAATGCATCCCTCCAGAGACTGGGAGAAAAACAGGAGGTTATGAGCACGAGGTTCCCTCTGCAGGCCTTGAAGCAGGGACCTGGAATCAAACTGCTGACACCGTGGATCGTGGTTGGTTTGACAGGGAACTCACGAGGAAGATAAGGACGTGAAATAATGAAAATCATAAGAACAGCAGCGAACACTTCTACTGAGCCAAGGACTGCACCCTGAATGTAAACTCTGTGCTGGAACATATCTTAACTCACATGACCCTGAAAGCATCCCGACGTAGTCAATGTTGTTCTTTGCACCATTTGCTAGATGAAGAGACTGGGTACAGTGGCTAGAAAACTCAGCCAGGTTACAAAGCGGATAAATGGCCGAGCCCAAGCTCAGTGCTCCTCTGTGATGCTCTTGGACTACAACTCCAAGTGAAGTCTCTAACGACTATCTCCGCTCGCACTGCCAACACCATCGTCCTCCGTGGAGTGGATGGAGGCAGGCGTGGGCAGGTCAGGGAGCCGGGTGTGGCAGGCCGCCAGATCTAAGGTCTGGCACACAGGTTGCCAGGTGGCTCCCTCCTCTGAGGGGGCCCAGCACACGCCCCAGGGGACTTGGCGGCAGGCCCCAGGGCCCTTTCCCCCGATCTTGTCCACTTGAAAGGGGCCTGGCCCAGGTGGCCGGTTGGGCTGGTTGGCCAGCCTCCTTTGGACAAAGCAGGCGAGCCCAGCCAGCCTTCCAGTCGCCCCCGGCGTGGCACCAGCGCCCTCAGGCCGAGGGCCTCACGCGTGCCCTCCAACGCGGATTTCTCCTCAGAGCCGTGGCCTGGGCACTAGGAAGGCCAGGCCCTCCCGACTCCAGAGATGATGCTGGGACCCGTCGCCGGAAGGGCCTGCCCGTGTGGCAGCGGCTCCCCAAGCCGGCGGCCTGCTGGGGCCTCACTCACTGCTTGGCCATAAGCCTGTCTCGGCCCTTCGGATTCCACAGAGCCTTTCCTCCACCTGGCTGGAGTCGACAAGTGCGGGCGTGGGGTGAGGCCGTGGTTTTGCCTTTCCAGGAAGAAATGAGGCCCGGGCAAAAGCAGCTGGCCGAGGCAGAGCCTTGACCTGGCACCCCAGTCGGCCTTTGGCCACCAGGTCCAGACCACCGCTTCCAAAGAAGGGAAGCGGCCGGCCAGCTGATTGCAAGTGGGGGATGGGAGGGAGACAACAGCTGAAGCCAAGTCCAGCAGGGCGTTGGCGTTCCTTCTTCAGCTGGGACTGGCCTGGCCTGGCGGGTGGGCGGGGCCTTCACTGAGGACCCCCGAGGCCCGCCCTAGGCCCTGGCGGTGGCGGGTGGCGCATGCGCCCTTGGCCTCAGGGGTTGAACCCAAGCCCACAGGGCACTCAAAGCAGCCGGAGAAAGAAGGGGCCAGGGGAGAGGAAGGCAGGTAGGCGAGGCGGGCAGGGCTCGCCCACCTCTTCTCCTCAGGTCCCCGAGAGAGAAAGAGAGAGAGAGAGAGAGAGAGAGTGAGAGACAGACAGACAGACAGGCAGGGAAAGAGTGAGAGATCCCTGACCTCTGAGTATCTGCATCCACCACTGCTGCCAACTCACAGGCCATCCCACTTCCCCCCCTCCATCCCCATCCCCAGGCGCGGCCCCCCGGGGCCAGCCACACCACGGAGAGGCCCCTTCATGGTCACCTCCGTGCTGTCCCTTCCGGGCCTGACCCCACTGCAGGGGAACCGGTTCAGATAATCCAATCGTCTACATGTCCCTCTCCATGACAATTGTCTTCTCCAGTCTCACATGCCCAAACCGCACCCCCAACATCCTCCTTTGTCTGCAGCTGGAGATAGGAGGAGAATCTCTGCCATTGTGTTGAGAGACTCAGTTTCGCGGGTTTCTCCCCTGTACACGTGTTCTGAAGCTGGGTATTATTTTCTCCAGCGAACCTGTCTTGTGAAGGATTTGGCCAGCCATAAGAAGCTTCAGGGAAGAGGCGGAGGGGCTTCTCTCTCCGCCCCCGACAGCCCTGAGCTGGGTCAGTGCCTCAGACCTGGCCAGGGGCAGCCCATCCCCCGGCGCCCTCTCCCGGGGCATCCCAGGAAAGCTTCACAGCCAGCCCCACCCCACTCGCCACTGCCAGGACCATCGGCCTCCCTCGGGAGGACGGGGCAGGACAGGGAACCGGGTGTGGGAGGCCGCCAGATCTCAGCTCTGGCACACAGGCTGCCAGGCTGCCTGGTCCTCTGAGGGGGCCCAGCACACGCCCCAGGAAACTTGGCGGCAGGCCCCGGGGCTCTCTCCTCTGGAACTCGTCCACTTGAAAGGGGCCTGGCCCAGGTGGCTGGTTCGACCGGTTGGAAAGAAATCTTTTTCTTCTCTGAGAGCCTGTTGCTTGTCATCTCCTGGACATGAGATGACAGACAATTGTTCCCATTTCCCTTTCTACTTGAAACCTGATGGATACATTGCCCACTGCCTTTAGAGACTGCAGGTCTTTCTGAAACTCTTTTCAGTGCGCTGGCTCACTTCAGCATCATTTCATTGTTCCATCCGAAATTCCTTTCAGTTGGATCTATTTTCCTTTCTAATCCTTTTGTATACCTAGATATTTAAAAGCTGCTCAAATCTGTAGTGGAGAAAAGTTGGGTTACAACTCTTTCAGACAGCATGTAAACCCACATTTTAGGGTTTCTACACAAAACGTCTCTGCCATGTTTCTAGCAGCTCTCCTTCCATATATTTTCCTCCAGGACTTCCTGTGACAAAATTGCCTTTCTAAAAGCCAGTCCTCCGTTCACTCTCTTGGCCAGTCACGTTTCCATAGAAAGAAAAAGGACTGGATTTTCCAAAGATGTAACAAGAATGATCAAGTCCCGATTCACACCTAGATATCCTGCTCCTGTTCTCCATGAATTGCAAAATTGAAGTTAATTATCTCGTTCATTTTGTCTAAATCTATTGGGTCACTTTGGCACTGAGCCCCTAAGCTGGTCCACAGCCTGCTTCAGCAGACACCAAACTCTCTCTCAAGTGCCTGCATTCGTGTGCTGAGTAGGTATTGTATTTATTTAGATCGTATTCAACAAAAGATCTTCACGGATTCACTCAAGTACTTAAGCATCTACTATGTGCCCAAAGGTCTTGAAATGTTGGGGGTCTGCAAGGAAGACAGATATGCCTAAACAGATAAATTACACTACTGAAATCATTTGAATGAAAGAGATGTGAATAAACTGCCGTGGGACTCCAGGCCAAAGAACCCCCATGGGTTGACCTACAACTAAGAGATACAGCTCTGTCCTGGGGCTCTGAGGAGAAAAACAGCCACCATGGGGGGTGGACAGGCTCTGTACCATCTAAGGAAAGGAAAAGGAAGGGAGAGAAGATAAAGAGAAAACAAGAGAAACGGAAAGGTTTTCTTCTTCTGAGTGTTTCTGCCACCCACTTTTGGAGCACACTGCTTGCTGATGTCCTTTCCGGCCAGTCTTATCCTTCAGCCGGCTTCAGGAGACTTCACCAATTCGATTGTAAGGAGCTGGGCTCCTCCGTGCAGGCAATGCCAACTCCGGAGGGAGCCAGGAGGGGAGCCAAAGATTCACAGGACTCTGCAGCCCTTCTGCAGCTCACTGGTGTGGAGGGGCACCGAGGCTTCACCTTGGCCTCTGTCTCCAAGTTCACATAAAGGAGGGTCGGTTCCTTCCTCGCTAGATGAGCGTGGAGAGAAACCTCCTTCACAGAAGGGATTATGGAATAATTAAAGTCAGAGCCTTGAACAAGGCAAAGGGTTAGCACCATGAATCTGAAGTGACTGGACATGTGAATTAGTAACCAGTAGGACGAGGAGCTGAAGACAAAAAAAGAAAAAAGGCAAGAAACCAGTTCTCGATTTTCTAAGATGGAAATGCAAGTCTTTCTTCTTCCAAAAGAAAAAAGTCATTGAACACTTTCCTTGAAAATAAAACTGAAAGGGGCCACATGTTGCAAAGAAGGGTTTTAACCGTGATGTCACTACACAATCATGTGTAGCCATCAGTTGTTAAGTGCACTGCAAATAGTTCACACCTTAACAATTATGTTACCAAAGTTCGCAGTTGAGAAATATAGACACACACACATATACATATATATACATGTAAGAAAAGAGTAGAGTGTGTGCCAATTGCTCACTGTACTATTGACAATATCACTCTTACAACTGAAAGCATGACTAGGAGAGAGAAGGTGGTGTGACCCTAGATTGCTAGAGTCACAGCAAGAAAAGTTAAGAAAGTGCCATCAGGTCATTTGGACAAAAGAATGCTATATGGCTGTTGGGTTTATAAGAGATCCATTGGAGAAAAACAAGTCACTACATTAAATTATTTTCTACTTACCTGCATCACCCTCTCCAAGAACACATATTCTAAAATGAGACAAGTTATTACATTAAAAATGACCGGCTCTGGCATTTGGAAAACTACACCAAATAATGAAGTAAAAACTGGGTTACAAACATCCTGGTATCAACTCCAACTACCGTCTTTTACCAAACTAAAACTCTAATGATCACTAATTCACTTGCAATCTAGTGCTCCTCCCATATACAAAATCAACAACTTCCAATGTGTCATAACTTTTTTAAAATTTCCCTAACATTTTAGAGGATAATGTAAATATGTCTCCTGGAAAAGTTGAGAAAGATGGAGACACTAGGAAAGGAAAAGACGAAAATACTCCCCTAATCAATGATGTAAAACACAAGGCATGAACAACTGTTAAAAGAATTCTCTATGACATTGATCAAGTCTACTATCTCTACGCCTGGCTCTTTCCTATCAGTCATTTGATACATAAACAAATAGAATAGTGTATTTCATGGGATCAATTCTTTTAGTGGCGTGCTTTCCCTTTGACCACTACATATGCTTTTATGTGTTTGCTTTATTTTCAGGCGGCGTCACATCAGAACACCCTCATCTCGGCAGATCTTTGCCTTAAGGAACCCTACCTCGGCCCTTGATCAACTGTACTCTGTGTTATGGTCAACTCAGAGCCCTACATGGATCAGTGTTTCCTACCGCCTCTCTCCCGTGCGTTGCTCATGTCAGGGAGTATAGTCCACCGAGTGAACAGTAAGCAGTCTTCCCAAAGCATCAGATATGAAAAGGAGGAGACGCGGGGTTGGGTGTGGGACCCCATTCCGTGCCTCAGTGCAGACAAGCTAGAGGTCAATGCATCCCTCCAGAGACTGGGAGAAAAACAGGAGGTTATGAGCACGAGGTTCCCTCTGCAGGCCTTGAAGCAGGGACCTGGAATCAAACTGCTGACACCGTGGATCGTGGTTGGTTTGACAGGGAACTCACGAGGAAGATAAGGACGTGAAATAATGAAAATCATAAGAACAGCAGCGAACACTTCTACTGAGCCAAGGACTGCACCCTGAATGTAAACTCTGTGCTGGAACATATCTTAACTCACATGACCCTGAAAGCATCCCGACGTAGTCAATGTTGTTCTTTGCACCATTTGCTAGATGAAGAGACTGGGTACAGTGGCTAGAAAACTCAGCCAGGTTACAAAGCGGATAAATGGCCGAGCCCAAGCTCAGTGCTCCTCTGTGATGCTCTTGGACTACAACTCCAAGTGAAGTCTCTAACGACTATCTCCGCTCGCACTGCCAACACCATCGTCCTCCGTGGAGTGGATGGAGGCAGGCGTGGGCAGGGCAGGGAGCCGGGTGTGGCAGGCCGCCAGATCTAAGGTCTGGCACACAGGTTGCCAGGTGGCTCCCTCCTCTGAGGGGGCCCAGCACACGCCCCAGGGGACTTGGCGGCAGGCCCCAGGGCCCTTTCCCCCGGATCTTGTCCACTTGAAAGGGGCCTGGCCCAGGTGGCCGGTTGGGCTGGTTGGCCAGCCTCCTTTGGACAAAGCAGGCGAGCCCAGCCAGCCTTCCAGTCGCCCCCGGCGTGGCACCAGCGCCCTCAGGCCGAGGGCCTCACGCGTGCCCTCCAACGCGGATTTCTCCTCAGAGCCGTGGCCTGGGCACTAGGAAGGCCAGGCCCTCCCGACTCCAGAGATGATGCTGGGACCCGTCGCCGGAAGGGCCTGCCCGTGTGGCAGCGGCTCCCCAAGCCGGCGGCCTGCTGGGGCCTCACTCACTGCTTGGCCATAAGCCTGTCTCGGCCCTTCGGATTCCACAGAGCCTTTCCTCCACCTGGCTGGAGTCGACAAGTGCGGGCGTGGGGTGAGGCCGTGGTTTTGCCTTTCCAGGAAGAAATGAGGCCCGGGCAAAAGCAGCTGGCCGAGGCAGAGCCTTGACCTGGCACCCCAGTCGGCCTTTGGCCACCAGGTCCAGACCACCGCTTCCAAAGAAGGGAAGCGGCCGGCCAGCTGATTGCAAGTGGGGGATGGGAGGGAGACAACAGCTGAAGCCAAGTCCAGCAGGGCGTTGGCGTTCCTTCTTCAGCTGGGACTGGCCTGGCCTGGCGGGTGGGCGGGGCCTTCACTGAGGACCCCCGAGGCCCGCCCTAGGCCCTGGCGGTGGCGGGTGGCGCATGCGCCCTTGGCCTCAGGGGTTGAACCCAAGCCCACAGGGCACTCAAAGCAGCCTGAGAAAGAAGGGGCCAGGGGAGAGGAAGGCAGGTAGGCGAGGCGGGCAGGGCTCGCCCACCTCTTCTCCTCAGGTCCCCGAGAGAGAAAGAGAGAGAGAGAGAGAGAGAGAGTGAGAGACAGACAGACAGACAGGCAGGGAAAGAGTGAGAGATCCCTGACCTCTGAGTATCTGCATCCACCACTGCTGCCAACTCACAGGCCATCCCACTTCCCCCCCTCCATCCCCATCCCCAGGCGCGGCCCCCCGGGGCCAGCCACACCACGGAGAGGCCCCTTCATGGTCACCTCCGTGCTGTCCCTTCCGGGCCTGACCCCACTGCAGGGGAACCGGTTCAGACAATCCAATCGTCTACATGTCCCTCTCCATGACAATTGTCTTCTCCAGTCTCACATGCCCAAACCGCACCCCCAACATCCTCCTTTGTCTGCAGCTGGAGATAGGAGGAGAATCTCTGCCATTGTGTTGAGAGACTCAGTTTCGCGGGTTTCTCCCCTGTACACGTGTTCTGAAGCTGGGTATTATTTTCTCCAGCGAACCTGTCTTGTGAAGGATTTGGCCAGCCATAAGAAGCTTCAGGGAAGAGGCGGAGGGGCTTCTCTCTCCGCCCCCGACAGCCCTGAGCTGGGTCAGTGCCTCAGACCTGGCCAGGGGCAGCCCATCCCCCGGCGCCCTCTCCCGGGGCATCCCAGGAAAGCTTCACAGCCAGCCCCACCCCACTCGCCACTGCCAGGACCATCGGCCTCCCTCGGGAGGACGGGGCAGGACAGGGAACCGGGTGTGGGAGGCCGCCAGATCTCAGCTCTGGCACACAGGCTGCCAGGCTGCCTGGTCCTCTGAGGGGGCCCAGCACACGCCCCAGGAAACTTGGCGGCAGGCCCCGGGGCTCTCTCCTCTGGAACTCGTCCACTTGAAAGGGGCCTGGCCCAGGTGGCTGGTTCGACCGGTTGGAAAGAAATCTTTTTCTTCTCTGAGAGCCTGTTGCTTGTCATCTCCTGGACATGAGATGACAGACAATTGTTCCCATTTCCCTTTCTACTTGAAACCTGATGGATACATTGCCCACTGCCTTTAGAGACTGCAGGTCTTTCTGAAACTCTTTTCAGTGCGCTGGCTCACTTCAGCATCATTTCATTGTTCCATCCGAAATTCCTTTCAGTTGGATCTATTTTCCTTTCTAATCCTTTTGTATACCTAGATATTTAAAAGCTGCTCAAATCTGTAGTGGAGAAAAGTTGGGTTACAACTCTTTCAGACAGCATGTAAACCCACATTTTAGGGTTTCTACACAAAACGTCTCTGCCATGTTTCTAGCAGCTCTCCTTCCATATATTTTCCTCCAGGACTTCCTGTGACAAAATTGCCTTTCTAAAAGCCAGTCCTCCGTTCACTCTCTTGGCCAGTCACGTTTCCATAGAAAGAAAAAGGACTGGATTTTCCAAAGATGCAACAAGAATGATCAAGTCCCGATTCACACCTAGATATCCTGCTCCTGTTCTCCATGAATTGCAAAATTGAAGTTAATTATCTCGTTCATTTTGTCTAAATCTATTGGGTCACTTTGGCACTGAGCCCCTAAGCTGGTCCACAGCCTGCTTCAGCAGACACCAAACTCTCTCTCAAGTGCCTGCATCCGTGTGCTGAGTAGGTATTGTATTTATTTAGATCGTATTCAACAAAAGATCTTCACGGATTCACTCAAGTACTTAAGCATCTACTATGTGCCCAAAGGTCTTGAAATGTTGGGGGTCTGCAAGGAAGACAGATATGCCTAAACAGATAAATTACACTACTGAAATCATTTGAATGAAAGAGATGTGAATAAACTGCCGTGGGACTCCAGGCAAAGAACCCCCATGGGTTGACCTACAACTAAGAGATACAGCTCTGTCCTGGGGCTCTGAGGAGAAAAACAGCCACCATGGGGGGTGGACAGGCTCTGTACCATCTAATGAAAGGAAAAGGAAGGGAGAGAAGATAAAGAGAAAACAAGAGAAACGGAAAGGTTTTCTTCTTCTGAGTGTTTCTGCCACCCACTTTTGGAGCACACTGCTTGCTGATGTCCTTTCCGGCCAGTCTTATCCTTCAGCCGGCTTCAGGAGACTTCACCAATTCGATTGTAAGGAGCTGGGCTCCTCCGTGCAGGCAATGCCAACTCCGGAGGGAGCCAGGAGGGGAGCCAAAGATTCACAGGACTCTGCAGCCCTTCTGCAGCTCACTGGTGTGGAGGGGCACCGAGGCTTCACCTTGGCCTCTGTCTCCAAGTTCACATAAAGGAGGGTCGGTTCCTTCCTCGCTAGATGAGCGTGGAGAGAAACCTCCTTCACAGAAGGGATTATGGAATAATTAAAGTCAGAGCCTTGAACAAGGCAAAGGGTTAGCACCATGAATCTGAAGTGACTGGACATGTGAATTAGTAACCAGTAGGACGAGGAGCTGAAGACAAAAAAAGAAAAAAGGCAAGAAACCAGTTCTCGATTTTCTAAGATGGAAATGCAAGTCTTTCTTCTTCCAAAAGAAAAAAGTCATTGAACCCTTTCCTTGAAAATAAAACTGAAAGGGGCCACATGTTGCAAAGAAGGGTTTTAACCGTGATGTCACTACACAATCATGTGTAGCCATCAGTTGTTAAGTGCACTGCAAATAGTTCACACCTTAACAATTATGTTACCAAAGTTCGCAGTTGAGAAATATAGACACACACACATATACATATATATACATGTAAGAAAAGAGTAGAGTGTGTGCCAATTGCTCACTGTACTATTGACAATATCACTCTTACAACTGAAAGCATGACTAGGAGAGAGAAGGTGGTGTGACCCTAGATTGCTAGAGTCACAGCAAGAAAAGTTAAGAAAGTGCCATCAGGTCATTTGGACAAAAGAATGCTATATGGCTGTTGGGTTTATAAGAGATCCATTGGAGAAAAACAAGTCACTACATTAAATTATTTTCTACTTACCTGCATCACCCTCTCCAAGAACACATATTCTAAAATGAGACAAGTTATTACATTAAAAATGACCGGCTCTGGCATTTGGAAAACTACACCAAATAATGAAGTAAAAACTGGGTTACAAACATCCTGGTATCAACTCCAACTACCGTCTTTTACCAAACTAAAACTCTAATGATCACTAATTCACTTGCAATCTAGTGCTCCTCCCATATACAAAATCAACAACTTCCAATGTGTCATAACTTTTTTAAAATTTCCCTAACATTTTAGAGGATAATGTAAATATGTCTCCTGGAAAAGTTGAGAAAGATGGAGACACTAGGAAAGGAAAAGACGAAAATACTCCCCTAATCAATGATGTAAAACACAAGGCATGAACAACTGTTAAAAGAATTCTCTATGACATTGATCAAGTCTACTATCTCTACGCCTGGCTCTTTCCTATCAGTCATTTGATACATAAACAAATAGAATAGTGTATTTCATGGGATCAATTCTTTTAGTGGCGTGCTTTCCCTTTGACCACTACATATGCTTTTATGTGTTTGCTTTATTTTCAGGCGGCGTCACATCAGAACACCCTCATCTCGGCAGATCTTTGCCTTAAGGAACCCTACCTCGGCCCTTGATCAACTGTACTCTGTGTTATGGTCAACTCAGAGCCCTACATGGATCAGTGTTTCCTACCGCCTCTCTCCCGTGCGTTGCTCATGTCAGGGAGTATAGTCCACCGAGTGAACAGTAAGCAGTCTTCCCAAAGCATCAGATATGAAAAGGAGGAGACGCGGGGTTGGGTGTGGGACCCCATTCCGTGCCTCAGTGCAGACAAGCTAGAGGTCAATGCATCCCTCCAGAGACTGGGAGAAAAACAGGAGGTTATGAGCACGAGGTTCCCTCTGCAGGCCTTGAAGCAGGGACCTGGAATCAAACTGCTGACACCGTGGATCGTGGTTGGTTTGACAGGGAACTCACGAGGAAGATAAGGACGTGAAATAATGAAAATCATAAGAACAGCAGCGAACACTTCTACTGAGCCAAGGACTGCACCCTGAATGTAAACTCTGTGCTGGAACATATCTTAACTCACATGACCCTGAAAGCATCCCGACGTAGTCAATGTTGTTCTTTGCACCATTTGCTAGATGAAGAGACTGGGTACAGTGGCTAGAAAACTCAGCCAGGTTACAAAGCGGATAAATGGCCGAGCCCAAGCTCAGTGCTCCTCTGTGATGCTCTTGGACTACAACTCCAAGTGAAGTCTCTAACGACTATCTCCGCTCGCACTGCCAACACCATCGTCCTCCGTGGAGTGGATGGAGGCAGGCGTGGGCAGGTCAGGGAGCCGGGTGTGGCAGGCCGCCAGATCTAAGGTCTGGCACACAGGTTGCCAGGTGGCTCCCTCCTCTGAGGGGGCCCAGCACACGCCCCAGGGGACTTGGCGGCAGGCCCCAGGGCCCTTTCCCCCGATCTTGTCCACTTGAAAGGGGCCTGGCCCAGGTGGCCGGTTGGGCTGGTTGGCCAGCCTCCTTTGGACAAAGCAGGCGAGCCCAGCCAGCCTTCCAGTCGCCCCCGGCGTGGCACCAGCGCCCTCAGGCCGAGGGCCTCACGCGTGCCCTCCAACGCGGATTTCTCCTCAGAGCCGTGGCCTGGGCACTAGGAAGGCCAGGCCCTCCCGACTCCAGAGATGATGCTGGGACCCGTCGCCGGAAGGGCCTGCCCGTGTGGCAGCGGCTCCCCAAGCCGGCGGCCTGCTGGGGCCTCACTCACTGCTTGGCCATAAGCCTGTCTCGGCCCTTCGGATTCCACAGAGCCTTTCCTCCACCTGGCTGGAGTCGACAAGTGCGGGCGTGGGGTGAGGCCGTGGTTTTGCCTTTCCAGGAAGAAATGAGGCCCGGGCAAAAGCAGCTGGCCGAGGCAGAGCCTTGACCTGGCACCCCAGTCGGCCTTTGGCCACCAGGTCCAGACCACCGCTTCCAAAGAAGGGAAGCGGCCGGCCAGCTGATTGCAAGTGGGGGATGGGAGGGAGACAACAGCTGAAGCCAAGTCCAGCAGGGCGTTGGCGTTCCTTCTTCAGCTGGGACTGGCCTGGCCTGGCGGGTGGGCGGGGCCTTCACTGAGGACCCCCGAGGCCCGCCCTAGGCCCTGGCGGTGGCGGGTGGCGCATGCGCCCTTGGCCTCAGGGGTTGAACCCAAGCCCACAGGGCACTCAAAGCAGCCGGAGAAAGAAGGGGCCAGGGGAGAGGAAGGCAGGTAGGCGAGGCGGGCAGGGCTCGCCCACCTCTTCTCCTCAGGTCCCCGAGAGAGAAAGAGAGAGAGAGAGAGAGAGAGAGTGAGAGACAGACAGACAGACAGGCAGGGAAAGAGTGAGAGATCCCTGACCTCTGAGTATCTGCATCCACCACTGCTGCCAACTCACAGGCCATCCCACTTCCCCCCCTCCATCCCCATCCCCAGGCGCGGCCCCCCGGGGCCAGCCACACCACGGAGAGGCCCCTTCATGGTCACCTCCGTGCTGTCCCTTCCGGGCCTGACCCCACTGCAGGGGAACCGGTTCAGATAATCCAATCGTCTACATGTCCCTCTCCATGACAATTGTCTTCTCCAGTCTCACATGCCCAAACCGCACCCCCAACATCCTCCTTTGTCTGCAGCTGGAGATAGGAGGAGAATCTCTGCCATTGTGTTGAGAGACTCAGTTTCGCGGGTTTCTCCCCTGTACACGTGTTCTGAAGCTGGGTATTATTTTCTCCAGCGAACCTGTCTTGTGAAGGATTTGGCCAGCCATAAGAAGCTTCAGGGAAGAGGCGGAGGGGCTTCTCTCTCCGCCCCCGACAGCCCTGAGCTGGGTCAGTGCCTCAGACCTGGCCAGGGGCAGCCCATCCCCCGGCGCCCTCTCGCGGGGCATCCCAGGAAAGCTTCACAGCCAGCCCCACCCCACTCGCCACTGCCAGGACCATCGGCCTCCCTCGGGAGGACGGGGCAGGACAGGGAACCGGGTGTGGGAGGCCGCCAGATCTCAGCTCTGGCACACAGGCTGCCAGGCTGCCTGGTCCTCTGAGGGGGCCCAGCACACGCCCCAGGAAACTTGGCGGCAGGCCCCGGGGCTCTCTCCTCTGGAACTCGTCCACTTGAAAGGGGCCTGGCCCAGGTGGCTGGTTCGACTGGTTGGAAAGAAATCTTTTTCTTCTCTGAGAGCCTGTTGCTTGTCATCTCCTGGACATGAGATGACAGACAATTGTTCCCATTTCCCTTTCTACTTGAAACCTGATGGATACATTGCCCACTGCCTTTAGAGACTGCAGGTCTTTCTGAAACTCTTTTCAGTGCGCTGGCTCACTTCAGCATCATTTCATTGTTCCATCCGAAATTCCTTTCAGTTGGATCTATTTTCCTTTCTAATCCTTTTGTATACCTAGATATTTAAAAGCTGCTCAAATCTGTAGTGGAGAAAAGTTGGGTTACAACTCTTTCAGACAGCATGTAAACCCACATTTTAGGGTTTCTACACAAAACGTCTCTGCCATGTTTCTAGCAGCTCTCCTTCCATATATTTTCCTCCAGGACTTCCTGTGACAAAATTGCCTTTCTAAAAGCCAGTCCTCCGTTCACTCTCTTGGCCAGTCACGTTTCCATAGAAAGAAAAAGGACTGGATTTTCCAAAGATGTAACAAGAATGATCAAGTCCCGATTCACACCTAGATATCCTGCTCCTGTTCTCCATGAATTGCAAAATTGAAGTTAATTATCTCGTTCATTTTGTCTAAATCTATTGGGTCACTTTGGCACTGAGCCCCTAAGCTGGTCCACAGCCTGCTTCAGCAGACACCAAACTCTCTCTCAAGTGCCTGCATTCGTGTGCTGAGTAGGTATTGTATTTATTTAGATCGTATTCAACAAAAGATCTTCACGGATTCACTCAAGTACTTAAGCATCTACTATGTGCCCAAAGGTCTTGAAATGTTGGGGGTCTGCAAGGAAGACAGATATGCCTAAACAGATAAATTACACTACTGAAATCATTTGAATGAAAGAGATGTGAATAAACTGCCGTGGGACTCCAGGCCAAAGAACCCCCATGGGTTGACCTACAACTAAGAGATACAGCTCTGTCCTGGGGCTCTGAGGAGAAAAACAGCCACCATGGGGGGTGGACAGGCTCTGTACCATCTAAGGAAAGGAAAAGGAAGGGAGAGAAGATAAAGAGAAAACAAGAGAAACGGAAAGGTTTTCTTCTTCTGAGTGTTTCTGCCACCCACTTTTGGAGCACACTGCTTGCTGATGTCCTTTCCGGCCAGTCTTATCCTTCAGCCGGCTTCAGGAGACTTCACCAATTCGATTGTAAGGAGCTGGGCTCCTCCGTGCAGGCAATGCCAACTCCGGAGGGAGCCAGGAGGGGAGCCAAAGATTCACAGGACTCTGCAGCCCTTCTGCAGCTCACTGGTGTGGAGGGGCACCGAGGCTTCACCTTGGCCTCTGTCTCCAAGTTCACATAAAGGAGGGTCGGTTCCTTCCTCGCTAGATGAGCGTGGAGAGAAACCTCCTTCACAGAAGGGATTATGGAATAATTAAAGTCAGAGCCTTGAACAAGGCAAAGGGTTAGCACCATGAATCTGAAGTGACTGGACATGTGAATTAGTAACCAGTAGGACGAGGAGCTGAAGACAAAAAAAGAAAAAAGGCAAGAAACCAGTTCTCGATTTTCTAAGATGGAAATGCAAGTCTTTCTTCTTCCAAAAGAAAAAAGTCATTGAACCCTTTCCTTGAAAATAAAACTGAAAGGGGCCACATGTTGCAAAGAAGGGTTTTAACCGTGATGTCACTACACAATCATGTGTAGCCATCAGTTGTTAAGTGCACTGCAAATAGTTCACACCTTAACAATTATGTTACCAAAGTTCGCAGTTGAGAAATATAGACACACACACATATACATATATATACATGTAAGAAAAGAGTAGAGTGTGTGCCAATTGCTCACTGTACTATTGACAATATCACTCTTACAACTGAAAGCATGACTAGGAGAGAGAAGGTGGTGTGACCCTAGATTGCTAGAGTCACAGCAAGAAAAGTTAAGAAAGTGCCATCAGGTCATTTGGACAAAAGAATGCTATATGGCTGTTGGGTTTATAAGAGATCCATTGGAGAAAAACAAGTCACTACATTAAATTATTTTCTACTTACCTGCATCACCCTCTCCAAGAACACATATTCTAAAATGAGACAAGTTATTACATTAAAAATGACCGGCTCTGGCATTTGGAAAACTACACCAAATAATGAAGTAAAAACTGGGTTACAAACATCCTGGTATCAACTCCAACTACCGTCTTTTACCAAACTAAAACTCTAATGATCACTAATTCACTTGCAATCTAGTGCTCCTCCCATATACAAAATCAACAACTTCCAATGTGTCATAACTTTTTTAAAATTTCCCTAACATTTTAGAGGATAATGTAAATATGTCTCCTGGAAAAGTTGAGAAAGATGGAGACACTAGGAAAGGAAAAGACGAAAATACTCCCCTAATCAATGATGTAAAACACAAGGCATGAACAACTGTTAAAAGAATTCTCTATGACATTGATCAAGTCTACTATCTCTACGCCTGGCTCTTTCCTATCAGTCATTTGATACATAAACAAATAGAATAGTGTATTTCATGGGATCAATTCTTTTAGTGGCGTGCTTTCCCTTTGACCACTACATATGCTTTTATGTGTTTGCTTTATTTTCAGGCGGCGTCACATCAGAACACCCTCATCTCGGCAGATCTTTGCCTTAAGGAACCCTACCTCGGCCCTTGATCAACTGTACTCTGTGTTATGGTCAACTCAGAGCCCTACATGGATCAGTGTTTCCTACCGCCTCTCTCCCGTGCGTTGCTCATGTCAGGGAGTATAGTCCACCGAGTGAACAGTAAGCAGTCTTCCCAAAGCATCAGATATGAAAAGGAGGAGACGCGGGGTTGGGTGTGGGACCCCATTCCGTGCCTCAGTGCAGACAAGCTAGAGGTCAATGCATCCCTCCAGAGACTGGGAGAAAAACAGGAGGTTATGAGCACGAGGTTCCCTCTGCAGGCCTTGAAGCAGGGACCTGGAATCAAACTGCTGACACCGTGGATCGTGGTTGGTTTGACAGGGAACTCACGAGGAAGATAAGGACGTGAAATAATGAAAATCATAAGAACAGCAGCGAACACTTCTACTGAGCCAAGGACTGCACCCTGAATGTAAACTCTGTGCTGGAACATATCTTAACTCACATGACCCTGAAAGCATCCCGACGTAGTCAATGTTGTTCTTTGCACCATTTGCTAGATGAAGAGACTGGGTACAGTGGCTAGAAAACTCAGCCAGGTTACAAAGCGGATAAATGGCCGAGCCCAAGCTCAGTGCTCCTCTGTGATGCTCTTGGACTACAACTCCAAGTGAAGTCTCTAACGACTATCTCCGCTCGCACTGCCAACACCATCGTCCTCCGTGGAGTGGATGGAGGCAGGCGTGGGCAGGGCAGGGAGCCGGGTGTGGCAGGCCGCCAGATCTAAGGTCTGGCACACAGGTTGCCAGGTGGCTCCCTCCTCTGAGGGGGCCCAGCACACGCCCCAGGGGACTTGGCGGCAGGCCCCAGGGCCCTTTCCCCCGGATCTTGTCCACTTGAAAGGGGCCTGGCCCAGGTGGCCGGTTGGGCTGGTTGGCCAGCCTCCTTTGGACAAAGCAGGCGAGCCCAGCCAGCCTTCCAGTCGCCCCCGGCGTGGCACCAGCGCCCTCAGGCCGAGGGCCTCACGCGTGCCCTCCAACGCGGATTTCTCCTCAGAGCCGTGGCCTGGGCACTAGGAAGGCCAGGCCCTCCCGACTCCAGAGATGATGCTGGGACCCGTCGCCGGAAGGGCCTGCCCGTGTGGCAGCGGCTCCCCAAGCCGGCGGCCTGCTGGGGCCTCACTCACTGCTTGGCCATAAGCCTGTCTCGGCCCTTCGGATTCCACAGAGCCTTTCCTCCACCTGGCTGGAGTCGACAAGTGCGGGCGTGGGGTGAGGCCGTGGTTTTGCCTTTCCAGGAAGAAATGAGGCCCGGGCAAAAGCAGCTGGCCGAGGCAGAGCCTTGACCTGGCACCCCAGTCGGCCTTTGGCCACCAGGTCCAGACCACCGCTTCCAAAGAAGGGAAGCGGCCGGCCAGCTGATTGCAAGTGGGGGATGGGAGGGAGACAACAGCTGAAGCCAAGTCCAGCAGGGCGTTGGCGTTCCTTCTTCAGCTGGGACTGGCCTGGCCTGGCGGGTGGGCGGGGCCTTCACTGAGGACCCCCGAGGCCCGCCCTAGGCCCTGGCGGTGGCGGGTGGCGCATGCGCCCTTGGCCTCAGGGGTTGAACCCAAGCCCACAGGGCACTCAAAGCAGCCTGAGAAAGAAGGGGCCAGGGGAGAGGAAGGCAGGTAGGCGAGGCGGGCAGGGCTCGCCCACCTCTTCTCCTCAGGTCCCCGAGAGAGAAAGAGAGAGAGAGAGAGAGAGAGAGTGAGAGACAGACAGACAGACAGGCAGGGAAAGAGTGAGAGATCCCTGACCTCTGAGTATCTGCATCCACCACTGCTGCCAACTCACAGGCCATCCCACTTCCCCCCCTCCATCCCCATCCCCAGGCGCGGCCCCCCGGGGCCAGCCACACCACGGAGAGGCCCCTTCATGGTCACCTCCGTGCTGTCCCTTCCGGGCCTGACCCCACTGCAGGGGAACCGGTTCAGACAATCCAATCGTCTACATGTCCCTCTCCATGACAATTGTCTTCTCCAGTCTCACATGCCCAAACCGCACCCCCAACATCCTCCTTTGTCTGCAGCTGGAGATAGGAGGAGAATCTCTGCCATTGTGTTGAGAGACTCAGTTTCGCGGGTTTCTCCCCTGTACACGTGTTCTGAAGCTGGGTATTATTTTCTCCAGCGAACCTGTCTTGTGAAGGATTTGGCCAGCCATAAGAAGCTTCAGGGAAGAGGCGGAGGGGCTTCTCTCTCCGCCCCCGACAGCCCTGAGCTGGGTCAGTGCCTCAGACCTGGCCAGGGGCAGCCCATCCCCCGGCGCCCTCTCCCGGGGCATCCCAGGAAAGCTTCACAGCCAGCCCCACCCCACTCGCCACTGCCAGGACCATCGGCCTCCCTCGGGAGGACGGGGCAGGACAGGGAACCGGGTGTGGGAGGCCGCCAGATCTCAGCTCTGGCACACAGGCTGCCAGGCTGCCTGGTCCTCTGAGGGGGCCCAGCACACGCCCCAGGAAACTTGGCGGCAGGCCCCGGGGCTCTCTCCTCTGGAACTCGTCCACTTGAAAGGGGCCTGGCCCAGGTGGCTGGTTCGACCGGTTGGAAAGAAATCTTTTTCTTCTCTGAGAGCCTGTTGCTTGTCATCTCCTGGACATGAGATGACAGACAATTGTTCCCATTTCCCTTTCTACTTGAAACCTGATGGATACATTGCCCACTGCCTTTAGAGACTGCAGGTCTTTCTGAAACTCTTTTCAGTGCGCTGGCTCACTTCAGCATCATTTCATTGTTCCATCCGAAATTCCTTTCAGTTGGATCTATTTTCCTTTCTAATCCTTTTGTATACCTAGATATTTAAAAGCTGCTCAAATCTGTAGTGGAGAAAAGTTGGGTTACAACTCTTTCAGACAGCATGTAAACCCACATTTTAGGGTTTCTACACAAAACGTCTCTGCCATGTTTCTAGCAGCTCTCCTTCCATATATTTTCCTCCAGGACTTCCTGTGACAAAATTGCCTTTCTAAAAGCCAGTCCTCCGTTCACTCTCTTGGCCAGTCACGTTTCCATAGAAAGAAAAAGGACTGGATTTTCCAAAGATGCAACAAGAATGATCAAGTCCCGATTCACACCTAGATATCCTGCTCCTGTTCTCCATGAATTGCAAAATTGAAGTTAATTATCTCGTTCATTTTGTCTAAATCTATTGGGTCACTTTGGCACTGAGCCCCTAAGCTGGTCCACAGCCTGCTTCAGCAGACACCAAACTCTCTCTCAAGTGCCTGCATCCGTGTGCTGAGTAGGTATTGTATTTATTTAGATCGTATTCAACAAAAGATCTTCACGGATTCACTCAAGTACTTAAGCATCTACTATGTGCCCAAAGGTCTTGAAATGTTGGGGGTCTGCAAGGAAGACAGATATGCCTAAACAGATAAATTACACTACTGAAATCATTTGAATGAAAGAGATGTGAATAAACTGCCGTGGGACTCCAGGCAAAGAACCCCCATGGGTTGACCTACAACTAAGAGATACAGCTCTGTCCTGGGGCTCTGAGGAGAAAAACAGCCACCATGGGGGGTGGACAGGCTCTGTACCATCTAAGGAAAGGAAAAGGAAGGGAGAGAAGATAAAGAGAAAACAAGAGAAACGGAAAGGTTTTCTTCTTCTGAGTGTTTCTGCCACCCACTTTTGGAGCACACTGCTTGCTGATGTCCTTTCCGGCCAGTCTTATCCTTCAGCCGGCTTCAGGAGACTTCACCAATTCGATTGTAAGGAGCTGGGCTCCTCCGTGCAGGCAATGCCAACTCCGGAGGGAGCCAGGAGGGGAGCCAAAGATTCACAGGACTCTGCAGCCCTTCTGCAGCTCACTGGTGTGGAGGGGCACCGAGGCTTCACCTTGGCCTCTGTCTCCAAGTTCACATAAAGGAGGGTCGGTTCCTTCCTCGCTAGATGAGCGTGGAGAGAAACCTCCTTCACAGAAGGGATTATGGAATAATTAAAGTCAGAGCCTTGAACAAGGCAAAGGGTTAGCACCATGAATCTGAAGTGACTGGACATGTGAATTAGTAACCAGTAGGACGAGGAGCTGAAGACAAAAAAAGAAAAAAGGCAAGAAACCAGTTCTCGATTTTCTAAGATGGAAATGCAAGTCTTTCTTCTTCCAAAAGAAAAAAGTCATTGAACACTTTCCTTGAAAATAAAACTGAAAGGGGCCACATGTTGCAAAGAAGGGTTTTAACCGTGATGTCACTACACAATCATGTGTAGCCATCAGTTGTTAAGTGCACTGCAAATAGTTCACACCTTAACAATTATGTTACCAAAGTTCGCAGTTGAGAAATATAGACACACACACATATACATATATATACATGTAAGAAAAGAGTAGAGTGTGTGCCAATTGCTCACTGTACTATTGACAATATCACTCTTACAACTGAAAGCATGACTAGGAGAGAGAAGGTGGTGTGACCCTAGATTGCTAGAGTCACAGCAAGAAAAGTTAAGAAAGTGCCATCAGGTCATTTGGACAAAAGAATGCTATATGGCTGTTGGGTTTATAAGAGATCCATTGGAGAAAAACAAGTCACTACATTAAATTATTTTCTACTTACCTGCATCACCCTCTCCAAGAACACATATTCTAAAATGAGACAAGTTATTACATTAAAAATGACCGGCTCTGGCATTTGGAAAACTACACCAAATAATGAAGTAAAAACTGGGTTACAAACATCCTGGTATCAACTCCAACTACCGTCTTTTACCAAACTAAAACTCTAATGATCACTAATTCACTTGCAATCTAGTGCTCCTCCCATATACAAAATCAACAACTTCCAATGTGTCATAACTTTTTTAAAATTTCCCTAACATTTTAGAGGATAATGTAAATATGTCTCCTGGAAAAGTTGAGAAAGATGGAGACACTAGGAAAGGAAAAGACGAAAATACTCCCCTAATCAATGATGTAAAACACAAGGCATGAACAACTGTTAAAAGAATTCTCTATGACATTGATCAAGTCTACTCTCTCTACGCCTGGCTCTTTCCTATCAGTCATTTGATACATAAACAAATAGAATAGTGTATTTCATGGGATCAATTCTTTTAGTGGCGTGCTTTCCCTTTGACCACTACATATGCTTTTATGTGTTTGCTTTATTTTCAGGCGGCGTCACATCAGAACACCCTCATCTCGGCAGATCTTTGCCTTAAGGAACCCTACCTCGGCCCTTGATCAACTGTACTCTGTGTTATGGTCAACTCAGAGCCCTACATGGATCAGTGTTTCCTACCGCCTCTCTCCCGTGCGTTGCTCATGTCAGGGAGTATAGTCCACCGAGTGAACAGTAAGCAGTCTTCCCAAAGCATCAGATATGAAAAGGAGGAGACGCGGGGTTGGGTGTGGGACCCCATTCCGTGCCTCAGTGCAGACAAGCTAGAGGTCAATGCATCCCTCCAGAGACTGGGAGAAAAACAGGAGGTTATGAGCACGAGGTTCCCTCTGCAGGCCTTGAAGCAGGGACCTGGAATCAAACTGCTGACACCGTGGATCGTGGTTGGTTTGACAGGGAACTCACGAGGAAGATAAGGACGTGAAATAATGAAAATCATAAGAACAGCAGCGAACACTTCTACTGAGCCAAGGACTGCACCCTGAATGTAAACTCTGTGCTGGAACATATCTTAACTCACATGACCCTGAAAGCATCCCGACGTAGTCAATGTTGTTCTTTGCACCATTTGCTAGATGAAGAGACTGGGTACAGTGGCTAGAAAACTCAGCCAGGTTACAAAGCGGATAAATGGCCGAGCCCAAGCTCAGTGCTCTTCTGTGATGCTCTTGGACTACAACTCCAAGTGAAGTCTCTAACGACTATCTCCGCTCGCACTGCCAACACCATCGTCCTCCGTGGAGTGGATGGAGGCAGGCGTGGGCAGGGCAGGGAGCCGGGTGTGGCAGGCCGCCAGATCTAAGGTCTGGCACACAGGTTGCCAGGTGGCTCCCTCCTCTGAGGGGGCCCAGCACACGCCCCAGGGGACTTGGCGGCAGGCCCCAGGGCCCTTTCCCCCGGATCTTGTCCACTTGAAAGGGGCCTGGCCCAGGTGGCCGGTTGGGCTGGTTGGCCAGCCTCCTTTGGACAAAGCAGGCGAGCCCAGCCAGCCTTCCAGTCGCCCCCGGCGTGGCACCAGCGCCCTCAGGCCGAGGGCCTCACGCGTGCCCTCCAACGCGGATTTCTCCTCAGAGCCGTGGCCTGGGCACTAGGAAGGCCAGGCCCTCCCGACTCCAGAGATGATGCTGGGACCCGTCGCCGGAAGGGCCTGCCCGTGTGGCAGCGGCTCCCCAAGCCGGCGGCCTGCTGGGGCCTCACTCACTGCTTGGCCATAAGCCTGTCTCGGCCCTTCGGATTCCACAGAGCCTTTCCTCCACCTGGCTGGAGTCGACAAGTGCGGGCGTGGGGTGAGGCCGTGGTTTTGCCTTTCCAGGAAGAAATGAGGCCCGGGCAAAAGCAGCTGGCCGAGGCAGAGCCTTGACCTGGCACCCCAGTCGGCCTTTGGCCACCAGGTCCAGACCACCGCTTCCAAAGAAGGGAAGCGGCCGGCCAGCTGATTGCAAGTGGGGGATGGGAGGGAGACAACAGCTGAAGCCAAGTCCAGCAGGGCGTTGGCGTTCCTTCTTCAGCTGGGACTGGCCTGGCCTGGCGGGCGGGCGGGGCCTTCACTGAGGACCCCCGAGGCCCGCCCTAGGCCCCGGCGGTGGCGGGTGGCGCATGCGCCCTTGGCCTCAGGGGTTGAACCCAAGCCCACAGGGCACTCAAAGCAGCCGGAGAAAGAAGGGGCCAGGGGAGAGGAAGGCAGGTAGGCGAGGCGGGCAGGGCTCGCCCACCTCTTCTCCTCAGGTCCCCGAGAGAGAAAGAGAGAGAGAGAGAGAGAGTGAGAGACAGACAGACAGACAGGCAGGGAAAGAGTGAGAGATCCCTGACCTCTGAGTATCTGCATCCACCACTGCTGCCAACTCACAGGCCATCCCACTTCCCCCCCTCCATCCCCATCCCCAGGCGCGGCCCCCCGGGGCCAGCCACACCACGGAGAGGCCCCTTCATGGTCACCTCCGTGCTGTCCCTTCCGGGCCTGACCCCACTGCAGGGGAACCGGTTCAGACAATCCAATCGTCTACATGTCCCTCTCCATGACAATTGTCTTCTCCAGTCTCACATGCCCAAACCGCACCCCCAACATCCTCCTTTGTCTGCAGCTGGAGATAGGAGGAGAATCTCTGCCATTGTGTTGAGAGACTCAGTTTCGCGGGTTTCTCCCCTGTACACGTGTTCTGAAGCTGGGTATTATTTTCTCCAGCGAACCTGTCTTGTGAAGGATTTGGCCAGCCATAAGAAGCTTCAGGGAAGAGGCGGAGGGGCTTCTCTCTCCGCCCCCGACAGCCCTGAGCTGGGTCAGTGCCTCAGACCTGGCCAGGGGCAGCCCATCCCCCGGCGCCCTCTCCCGGGGCATCCCAGGAAAGCTTCACAGCCAGCCCCACCCCACTCGCCACTGCCAGGACCATCGGCCTCCCTCGGGAGGACGGGGCAGGACAGGGAACCGGGTGTGGGAGGCCGCCAGATCTCAGCTCTGGCACACAGGCTGCCAGGCTGCCTGGTCCTCTGAGGGGGCCCAGCACACGCCCCAGGAAACTTGGCGGCAGGCCCCGGGGCTCTCTCCTCTGGAACTCGTCCACTTGAAAGGGGCCTGGCCCAGGTGGCTGGTTCGACCGGTTGGAAAGAAATCTTTTTCTTCTCTGAGAGACTGTTGCTTGTCATCTCCTGGACATGAGATGACAGACAATTGTTCCCATTTCCCTTTCTACTTGAAACCTGATGGATACATTGCCCACTGCCTTTAGAGACTGCAGGTCTTTCTGAAACTCTTTTCAGTGTGCTGGCTTACTTCAGCATCATTTCATTGTTCCATCCGAAATTCCTTTCAGTTGGATCTATTTTCCTTTCTAATCCTTTTGTATACTTAGATATTTAAAAGCTGCTCAAATCTGTAGTGGAGAAAAGTTGGGTTACACTCTTTCAGACAGCACGTAAACCCAAATTTTAGGTTTTTGTGGGAGCCCAAGATTTGGCCACCCTGAAATCTCTTTCTTTACCTTGGTTGTTTTATCTAGGGACATTTGACCTCCCCCACTAACTGCCTAACGTATTTGACATGGTGGTTCCTTTCTGGAACAGATCTATCATGATGTATGTAAAGATAACCTAGGGTAAATGTTGCAATAGGAAAGGCACCAACAAGCCCATCTTATCAGACGTTCTGTCTTCTGGCCACATTCTCTGTATGACCCTTCCAGGAGTTGCCAGACAATCATTTACATTTATAAGGGAAATCCCCTTTGTAAAGGTATATCCGTCTCTGTTTTGAGAAGAGAGCAGGATGGCCTCATTTCTAAAGGCTTATCAATGTGGAAGTTGAGGCCTTAAAGCTGCATAATAACCGTACTCTGGTTTACTGTGCTTTAGTGGTAATCTCCTTTAACTGACTCCCTCCACCCCCAAAGTCCTCCTTTGTCATTGGCTGAACATGGTATTTAAGACGAGAATTTCTGCTATTGTGTTGAGAAACGCAGTGTCCCTGCTTTCTCCCATGTATACATGTTATTAAACATGATAATATTTTTTCCTACTAACCTGTCTTGGTAATTATTTGGCTAGCCATAAGAACCTAAAGGAAAAGCACAGAGGGAGATTCTCCCTCTTCTCCCGTCAGTTTTGGCGCAGTCGCCAGGATCCACACTGTCTGGTAATTTGCCTTCTCTGGCTAAAAGATCTGCCTTTTTGGCAGGTCTAAACACATACTGATTCAAAGTTGCAAGTTGCCTTCTAGCAATAAGTTTGTATAAGTCTTCCAAGATGCCCACAGCTGAGAAAAACGGGGTATGATTCCAACTCCTGGAAATAACAACATGCCCCATCTCTCTTACTTCCAGCTAGTAAGGATAACAAATCCTAAAGAAATTTTAGAACAGATTCATATTTGGTGCACTGAAGAGAAATAGCACGTTCTTTGGAGAAGCACGTTCTGAGTCCAAGTTGCAAGTTGCTGTCTAGCAACAAGTTTGTATAGGACTTGCAAAGATTCCCAGAACTGAGCTAGCGTGGGAATGTCGCCAACTCCTAGAAATAACTTCATGCCTAATCTCCCTTACTTCCATCTAGTAAGGATCACATAATTCCTAAAAAATTGTGACAGAGATTCCCAATTAGGGCATTGGGAATGAGTAGCACGTTGCTTTGAGCAAGAACAGTCTCATTGCAGCTGGCAAGCTGCTGTGTAGAAACAAGTTTGTATAGGCCTTGCAAAGATTGCTAGAACTGAGCTAAAGCGGGTATGTCTCTATCTCCTAGAAATAACTTCAAGTCCCATCTCACTTACTTCCATCTAGTAAGGATCACATAAATCTTAAACAAGTTTTGTAACAGATTTCTAATTGGGGCATTGAAAAGAAAGAGCCCGTTCCTTTGAAGAAACACATTCTGATTCCAAGATGCAAGTTGCCTTCTAGCAATAAGTTTGTATAGGACTTCCAAGATGCCCACAGTTGAGAAAAACTGGGTCTGACTCCAAATCCTGGAAATAACATCATGCCCCTTCTCCCTTACTTCATCTAGTAAGGATCACATACATCCTAAAGAAGTTTTGGAACAGATTCATGTTTGGTGCAATGAAGATAAATAGCAATTTCCTTTGAAGAAGCACGTTCTGAGTCCAAGTTACAAGTTGCTGTCTAGCAACAAGTTTGTATAGGACTTGCAAATCTTCCCAGAACGGAACTAGAGTGAGAATGTCTCCAACTCCTAGAAATAACTTCATGCCTGATCTCCCTTACTTCCTTTTATAGTCATATGTGATCTTTATTAGGTGGAAGTAAGGGAGATGGGGCATGAATTTTTTTGTAGGAGTGGAGACATACCCATTGTAGCTCAGTTCTGGGAATCTTTGGAAGTCCTATACAACCTTGTTGCTAGATAGCATTTTGCAACTTGGAATCAGAAAGTGCTTCTTCAAAGGAACGTGCTATTTCCTCTCAATGTCGCAGACTTGAATCTGTTCCAAATATTCTTTCGGATTTATGAGATCCTTACTAGCTGGAAGTAAGGGAGATGGGGCATGAAGTGATTTCCTGAAGTTGGAGTCATACCCTGATTTTCTCAGATGTGGGCGTCTTTGCAAGTCCCATACAAACTGATTGCTAAACAGCAACTTGCAATTTGGAATCAGAATGTGTTTGTTCAAAGGAACGGGCTATTTCTTCTCAATGTGCAAAAAGGGAATATGTGCCAAATCTTGTATAGGAAATATGTGATCCTTGCTAGATGGAAGTAAGTGAGATGGGGCATGAAGTTATTCTTAGGAAATAGAGAAATACGCACATTAGCTCAGTTCTGGCCATCGTTCTAAGTCCTATACAAACTTGTGTCTACACAGCAGCTGGCACTTTAAATGAGAACGTGCTTGCTGAAAGTAACGTGCTATATGTTCTGAATGTCCGAATTGGGAATCTGGGTCCAAACATTTTTACGAATTATGTGATCCTGACAAGATGGAAGCAAGAGAGATGGGGCATGAAGTTATCTCCAGGAGTTGGAGTCATACCCAGTTTTTCCCAGCTGTGGGCATCTTTGAAAGGGCTATACAAACTTATTGCTAGACAGCAACTTGCAATTTGTAATCAGAATGTGTTTCTTCAAAGGAACGGGCTATTTCTTCTCAATGCCCAAAAAGGGAATCTGTACCAAATCTTGTTTAGGAAATATGTGATCCTTACTAGATGGAAGTAAGGCAGATGGGGCATGAAGTTATTTGTAGGATATAGAGACTTACCCACTTTAGCTCAGTTCTGGCAATCATTGAAAGTCCTATACAAACTTGTTTCTACATAGCAGCTTGAACTTGGAATGAGAAAGTGCTTGCTTACAGCAACGTGCTATATGTTCTGAATGCCCGAATTGGGAATCTGTGTCAAAACTTTGTTAGGAATTATGTGATCCTTACTAGCTGGAAGTAAGGGAGTTGGGGCATGAAGTTATTTCTAGGAGTTGGAGACATACCCACTTTAGCTCAGTTCTGGGCATCTTTGAAATACCTATATAAACTTGTTGCTAGAGAGCAACTTGCAACTGGAATCAGAAAGTGCTTCTTCAAAACAACATGCTATTTGTCTCAATGCACCAAACATGAATCTGTTCCAAATCTTCTTTAGGATTTATGTGATCCTTACTAGCTGGAAGTAAGGGAGAAGGGGCATGAAGTTATTTCCAGAAGTTGGAGTCATACCCAGTTTTTCCCAGATGTGGGCATCATTGCAAGGCCTATACAACCTTACTGCTAGACAGCAACTTGCAATTTGGAATCAGAATGTGTTTCTTCAAAGGAACGGGTTATTTCCTCTCAATGCCCAAAAAGGGAATCTGTGCCAAATCTTGTTTAGGAAATATATGATCCTTACTAGGTGGAAGTTAGGGAGATGGGGCATGAAGTTTTTTCTAGGAGATAGAGATATAGCCACATTAGCTCAGTTCTGGAAATCATTGCAAGTCCTATACAAATTGTTTCTACCCAGCAGCTTGCAACTTGGAATGAGAAAGTGCTTGCTTAAAGCAACATCCAATATGTTCTGAATGCCCGAATTGGGAATCTGTGTCAAAACATTGTTAGGAATTAAGTGATCCTTACTAGATGGAAGTAAGGGAGATGGGGCATGAAGTTATTTCTAGGAGTTGGAGACATACCCCCTTAGCTCAGTTCTGGGAATATTTGCAAGTCCTATACAAACTTGTTGCTAGATAGCAAATTGGAACTGGAATCAGAAAGTGCTTCTTCAAAAGAACAAGCTATGTCTTCTCAATGCACCAAACATGAATCTGTTCCAAATCTTCTTTAGGATTTATGTGATCCTTACTAGCTGGAAGTAAGGGAGATGGGGCATGAAGTTATTTCCAGGAGTTGGAGTCATACCCGGTTTTTCCCAGCTGTGGGCATCATTGCAAGGCCTATAAAAACTTATTGCTAGACAGGAACTTGCAATTTGGAATCAGAATGTGTTTCTTCAAAGGAACGGGTTATTTCTTCTCAATGCCCAAAAAGGGAATCTGTGTCAAATCTTGTTGAGGAAATATGTGATCCTTACTAGCTGGAAGTAAGGGAGATGGGGCATGAAGTTATTTCTAGGAGTTGGAGAAATACCCCCTTTAGCTCACTTCTGGGAATCTTTGCAAGTCCTATACAAACTTGTTGCTAGATAGCAACTTGCAACTGGAATCAGAAAGTGCTTCTTCAAAAGAACATGCTATTTCTTCTCAATGCACCAAACATGAATCTGTTCCAAATCTTCTTTAGAATTTCTGTGATTCTTACTAGCTGGAAGTAAGGGAGAGGCGGCATGAAGTTATTTCCTGGAGTTGGAGTCATATCCCGATTTTCACAGCTGTGGCCATCTTTGCAAGTCATATACAAACTTATTGCTGTACAGCAACATGCAACATGGAATCAGAATGTGTTTCTTAAAAGGAACAGGCTATTTCTTCTCTATGCTCAAAAAGGGAATCTGTGCCAAATCTTGTTTAGGAAATATCAGCTCCTTACTAGATGGAAGTTAGGGAGAAGTGGCATGAAGTTTTTTCAAGGACATAGAGATATACCAACTTTAGCTCAGTTCTGGAAATCATTGCAATTCCTATACAAACTTGTTTCTACACAGCAGCTTGCAACTTGGAATGAGAAAGTGCTTGCTTAAAGCAACGTGCTATATGTTCTCAATGCCCGAATTTGGAATCTGTGTCAAAACTTTGTTAGGAAATATGTGATCCTTACTAGATGGAAGTAAGAGACATTGGGCATGAAGTTATTTCTAGGAGTTGGAGACATACCCACTTGAGCTCAGTTTTGGGAATCTTTGAAAGTCCTATACAAACTTGTTCCTACATAGTAACTTGCAACTTGGAATGAGAAAGTGCTTGCTTAAAGCAACGTGCTATATATTCTGAATGTCCGAATTGGAAATCTGTGTCAAAACTTTGTTAGGAATTATGTGATCCTTACTAGATGGAGGTAAGGGAGATGGGGCATGAAGTTATTTCTAGGAGTTGGAGACATACCCACTTTAGCTCAGTTCTGGGAATCTTTGAAAGTCCTATACAAACTTGTTCCTACATAGTAATTTGCAACTGGGAATGAGAAAGATCTTGCTTAAACCAAAGTGCTATATGTTCTGAATGCCCGAATTGGAAATCTGTGTCAAAACTTTGTTAGGAATTATGAGATCCTTACTAGATGGAGGTAAGGGAGATGGGGCATGAAGTTATTTCTAGGAGTTGGAGACATACCCACCTTAGCTCAGTTCTGGGAATCTTTGAAAGTCCTATACAAACTTGTTCCTACATTGTAACTTGCAACTTGGAATGAGCATGTGCTTGCTTAAACCAACGTTCTATATGTTCTGAATGCCCGAATTGGGAATCTGTAGCAAAACTTTGTTAGGAATTATGTGATGCTTAGTATCTGGAAGTAAGGGAGATGGGGCATGAAGTTATTTCTAGGAGTTGGAGACATACCAAGTTTACTTCAGTTCTGGGCATCTTTAAAATAGCTATACAAACTTGTTCCTACATAGTAACTTGCTCCTTGGAATGAGAAAATGTTTGCTTAAAGCAACGTACTATATGTTCTGAATGCCAGAATTCGGAATCTGTGTCAAAACTTTGTTAGGAATTATGTGATCCTTACTAGCTGGAAGTGAGGGAGATGGGGCCTGAAGTTATTTCTAGGAGTTGGAGACATACCCACTTTAGCTCAGTTCTGGGCATCTTTGAAAGTCCTATACAAACTTGTTCCTAGATAGTAACTTGCAACTTGGAATGAGAAACTGGTTGCTTAAAGCAACGTGCTACATGTTCTGAATGCCCGAATTGGCAATCTGTGTCAAAATTTTTTAGGAATCATGTGATGCTTACTAGATAGAAGTAAGGGAGATGGGTCAGGAAGTTATTTCTGGGAGCTGGAGAAATACCCACTTTAGCTCAGTTCTGGGAATCTTTGAAAGTCCTATACAAACTTGTTCCTAGATAGTAATTTGCAACTTGGAATGAGCATGTGCTTGCTTAAAGCAACGTGCTATATGTTCTGAATGGCCGAATTGGGAATCTGTGTCAAATCTTTGTCAGTAATTATGCGATCCTTACTAGATGGAAGTAAGGGAGATGGGGCATGAAGATATTTCTAGGAGTTGGAGACATACCCAGTTTAACTCAGTTCTGGGAATCTTTGAAAGTCCTATACAAACTTGTTCCTCGATAGTAACTTGCGACTTGGAATGAGAAAGTGCTTGCTTAAAGCAACGTGCTATATGTTCTGAATGGCCGAATTAGGAATCTATGTCAGAACTTTGTTAGGAATTATGTGATCCTTATGAGATGGAACTAAGGGAGATGGGGCATGAAGTTATTTCTAGGAGATGGAGAGATACCCACATTAGCTCAGTTCTGGGCATCTTTGAAAGTCCTATACAAACTTGTTCCTAGATAGTAACTTGCAACTTGGAATGAGAAACTGGTTGCATAAAGCAACGTGCTACATGTTCTGATTGCCCGAATTGGCAATGTGTGTCAAAACTTTTTTAGGAATCATGTGATGCTTACTAGATAGAAGTAAGGGAGATGGGTCAGGAAGTTATTTCTGGGAGCTGGAGAAATACCCACTTTAGCTCAGTTCAGGGAATCTTTGAAAGTCCTATACAAACTTGTTCCTAGATAGTAATTTGCAACTTGGAATGAGCATGTGCTTGCTTAAAGCAACGTGCTATATGTTCTGAATGGCCGAATTGGGAATCCGTGTCAAATCTTTGTCAGTAATTATGCGATCCTTACTAGATGGAAGTAAGGGAGATGGGGCATGAAGATATTTCTAGGAGTTGGAGACATACCCAGTTTAACTCAGTTCTGGGAATCTTTGAAAGTCCTATACAAACTTGTTCCTCGATAGTAACTTGCGACTTGGAATGAGAAAGTGCTTGCTTAAAGTAACGTGCTATATGTTCTGAATGGCCGAATTAGGAATCTATGTCAGAACTTTGTTAGGAATTATGTGATCCTTATGAGATGGAACTAAGGGAGATGGGGCATGAAGTTATTTCTAGGAGATGGAGACATACCCACATTAGCTCAGTTCTGGGAATCTTTGAAAGTCCTATACAAACTTATTCCTAGAGAGTAACTTGCAACTTCGAATGAGATATTACTTGCTTAAAGCAACGTGCTATATGTTCTGAATGCCCGAATTGGGAATCTGTGTCAAAACTTTGTTAGGAATTATGTGATCCTTACTAGCTGGAAGTAAGGGAGATGGGGCATGAAGTTATTTCTAGGAGTTGGAGACATACCACTTTAGCTCAGTTCTGGGAATCTTTGAAAGTCCTATACAAACTTATTTCTACATAGTAACTTCAACTTGGAATGAGCATGTGTTTGCTTAAAGCAACGTGCTATATGTTCTGAATGCCCGAATTGGGAATCTGTGTCAAAACTTTGTTAGAAATTATGTGATCCTTACTAGCTGGAAGTAATGGAGATGGGGCATGAAGTTATTTCTAGGAGTTGGAGAAATGACCACTTTAGCTCAGTTCTGGGAATCTTTGAAAGTCCTATACAAACTTGTTCCTAGATAGTAACTTGCAACTTGGAATGAGAAAGTGCTTGCTTAAAGCAACGTGCTATATGTTCTGAATGCCCGAATTGGGAATCTCTGTCACAATTTTGTTAGGAATTATGTGATCCTTACTAGCTGGAAGTAAGGGAGCTGGCGCATTAAGATATTTCTAGGAGTTGAAGACACGCACACTTTAGCTCAGTTCAGGAAATCTTTGAAAGTCCTATACAAACTTGTTCCTACATAGTAACTTGCAAGTTGGAATGAGCATGTGCTTGCTTAAAGCAACGTGCTCTATGTTCTGAATTCCCAAATAGGGAATCTGTGTCAAAACTTTGGTAGGAATTATGTGATCCTTACTAGCTGGAAGTAAGGGAGATGGGGCATGAAGTTATTTCTAGGAGTTTGAGACCAACCACTTTAGCTCAGTTCTGGGAATCTTTGAAAGTCCTATACAAACTTATTTCTACAGAGTAACTTCCACTTGGAATGAGAAAGATCTTGCTTAAACCAAAGTGCTATATGTTCTGAATGCCCGAATTGGAAATCTGTGTCAAAACTTTGTTAGGAATTATGAGATCCTTACTAGATGGAGGTAAGGGAGATGGGGCATGAAGTTATTTCTAGGAGTTGGAAACATACCCACTTTAGCTCAGTTCTGGGAATCTTTGAAAGTCCTATACAAACTTGTTCCTACATTGTAACTTGCAACTTGGAATGAGCATGTGCTTGCTTAAACCAACGTTCTATATGTTCTGAATGCCCGAATTGGGAATCTGTAGCAAAACTTTGTTAGGAATTATGTGATGCTTAGTATCTGGAAGTAAGGGAGATGGGGCATGAAGTTATTTCTAGGAGTTGGAGACATACCAAGTTTACTTCAGTTCTGGGCATCTTTAAAATAGCTATACAAACTTGTTCCTACATAGTAACTTGCTCCTTGGAATGAGAAAATGCTTGCTTAAAGCAACGTGCTATATGTTCTGAATGCCTGAATTCGGAATCTGTGTCAAAACTTTGTTAGGAATTATGTGATCCTTACTAGCTGGAAGTGAGGGAGATGGGGCCTGAAGTTATTTCTAGGAGTTGGACACATACCCACTTTAGCTCAGTTCTGGGCATCTTTGAAAGTCCTATACAAACTTGTTCCTAGATAGTAACTTGCAACTTGGAATGAGAAACTGGTTGCTTAAAGCAACGTGCTACATGTTCTGAATGCCCGAATTGGCAATCTGTGTCAAAACTTTTTTAGGAATCATGTGACGCTTACTAGATAGAAGTAAGGGAGATGGGTCAGGAATTTATTTCTGGGAGCTGGAGAAATACCCACTTTAGCTCAGTTCTGGGAATCTTTGAAAGTCCTATACAAACTTGTTCCTAGATAGTAATTTGCAACTTGGAATGAGCATGTGCTTGCTTAAAGCAACGTGCTATATGTTCTGAATGCCCGAATTGGGAATCTGTGGCAAAACTTTGTTAGAAATTATGTGATCCTTACTAGCTGGAAGTAATGGAGATGGGGCATGAAGTTATTTCTAGGAGTTGGAGACATGCCCACTTTAGCTCAGTTCTGGAAATCTATGAAAGTCCTATACAAACTTGTTCCTCGATAGTAACTTGCAACTTGGAATGAGAAAGTGCTTGCTTAAAGCAACGTGCTATATGTTCTGAATGCCCGAATTGGGAATCTCTGTCACAATTTTGTTAGGAATTATGTGATGTTTACTAGCTGGAACTAAGGGAGCTGGCGCGTTAAGTTATTTCTAGGAGTTGAAGACATACACACTTTAGCTCAGTGCAGGGAATCTTTGAAAGTCCTATACAAACTTGTTCATACATAGTAACTTGCAACTTGGAATGAGAAAGTGCTTGCTTAAAGTAAGGTGCTATATGTTCTGAATGCCCGAATTGGGTATCTGTGTCTAAACTTTGTTAGGAATTACCAGCTGGAAGTAAGGGAGATGGGGCGTGAAGTTATTACTAGGAGTTGGAGACATACCCACTTTAGCTCTGTTCTGGGGATCTTTGAAAGTCCTATACAAACTTGTTCCTACATAGTAACTAGCTACTTTGAATGAGAAAGTGCTTGCTTACAGAAACGTGCTATATGTTCTGAATGCCCGAATTGAGAATCTGTGTCAAAACTTTGTTAGGAATTATGTGACCCTTACTAGCTGGAAGTAAGGGAGATGGGGCATGATGTTATTTCTAGGAGTTGGAGACATGCCCACTTTGGCTCAGTTGTGGGGATCTTTGAAAGTCCTATACAAACTTGTTCCTAGATAGTAACTTGCTAGTTGGCATGAGAAAGTGCTTGCTTCAAGCAACTTGCTATATGGTCTGAATTCCCAAATTGGGAATCTGTGTCAAACTTTATTAGGGATTATGTGATCCTTAGTAGCTGGTAGTAAGGGAGATGGGGCATGAAGTTATTTCTAGGAGTTGGAGACATACCCACTTTAGCTCAGTTCTGGGAATCTTTGAAAGTCCTATACAAACTTGTTCCTACATAGTAACTTGCTGCTTGGAATGAGAAAGTGCTTGCTGAAAGCAACGTGCTATATGTTCTGAATGCCCGAATTGGGAATCTGTGTCAAAACTTTGTTAGGAACTATGTGATCCCTATTAGCTGGAAGTAAGGGAGATGGGGCATGAAGTTATTTCTAGGAGTTGGAGACATACCCACATTTGCTCACTTCTGGGGATCTTTGAAAGTCCTATACAAACTTGTTCCTAGATAGTAACTTGCAACTTTGAATGAGAAAGTGTTTCATTACAGCATCGTGCTATAAGTTCTGAATGCCCGAAATGGGAATCTGTGTCAAAACTTTGTTAGGAATTTTGTGATCCTTACTAGCTGGAAGTAAGGGAGATGGGGCATGAAGTTATTTCTAGGAGTTGGAGACATACACACTTTAGCTCAGTTCTGGGGATCTTTGAAAGTCCTATACTAACTTGTTCCTACATAGTAACTTGCTACTTGGAATGAGAAAGGGCTTGCTTAAAGCAACGTGCCATATGTTCTGAATGCCCTTATTGGGAATCTGTGTCAAAATTTGTTAGGAATTATGTGATCCTGACTAGCTGGAAGTAAGGGAGATTGGGCATGAAGTTATTTCTTGGAGTTGGAGACATACACAATTTAGCTCTGTTCTGGCGATCTTTGAAAGCCCTATACAAACTTGTTCCTAGATAGTAACTTGCTACTTGGAATGAGAAAGACCTTGCTTAAAGAAAGGTGCTATATGTTCTGAATGCCCGAATTGGGAATCTGTGTCAAAACTTTGTTAGGAATTTGTGATCCTGACTAGCTGGAAGTAAGGGAGATGGGGCATGAAGTTATTTCTAGAAGTTGGAGACATACCCACTTTAGCTCAGTTCTGAGGATCTTTGAAAGTCCTATAAAAACTTGTTCCTAGATAGTAACTTGCTAGTTAGAATGAGAAAGTGCTTGCTTACAGCAACGTGCTATATGATCTTAATGCCCGAATTGGGAATCTGTGTCAAAACTTTGTTAGGAATTTTGTGATCCTTACTAGCTGGAAGTAAGGGAGATGGGGCATGAGGTTATTTCCAGGAGTGGGAGACATACCCACTTTAGCTCTGTTCTGGGGATCTTTGAAAGTCCTATACAATCTTGTTCCTACATAGTAACATGCAACTTTGAATGAGAAAGTGCTTGCTTACAGCAACGTGCTATATGATCTTAATGCCCGAATTGGGAATCTGTGTCAAAACATTGTTAGGAATTATGTGATCCTTACTAGCTGGAAGTAAGGGAGATGGGGCATGAAGTTATTTCCAGGAGTTGGAGACATACCCACTTTAGCTCAGTTCTGGGGATCTTTGGGAGTCCCATACAAACTTGTTCCTACATAGTAACTTGCAACTTTGAATGAGAAAGTGCTTGCTTAAAGCAACGTGCTATATGTTCTGAATGCCCGAATTGGGAATCTGTGTCAAAACGTTGTTAGGAATTATGTGATCCCTACTAGCTTGAAGTAAGGGAGATGGGGCATGAATTTATTTCTAGGAGTTGGAGACGTACCCACTTTAGCTCAGTTCTGTGGATCTTTGAAAGTCCCATACAAATTTGTTCCTACATAGTAACTTGCAACTTTGAATGAGAAAGTGCTTGCTTACAGCAACGTGCTATATGTTCTGAATGCTAGAAACGGGAATCTGTGTCAAAACTTTCCTAGGCATTATGTGATCCTTACTAGCTGGAAGTAAGGGAGATGGGGCATGAAGTTATTTCTAGGAGTTGGAGACATACACACTTTAGCTCAGTTCTGGGGATCTTTGAAAGTCCTATACAAAATTGTTCCTCGATAGTAACTTGCGACTTGGAATGAGAAAGTGCTTGCTTAAAGTAACGTGCTATATGTTCTGAATGGCCGAATTAGGAATCTATGTCAGAACTTTGTTAGGAATTATGTGATCCTTATGAGATGGAACTAAGGGAGATGGGGCATGAAGTTATTTCTAGGAGATGGAGACATACCCACATTAGCTCAGTTCTGGGAATCTTTGAAAGTCCTATACAAACTTATTCCTAGAGAGTAACTTGCAACTTCGAATGAGATATTACTTGCTTAAAGCAACGTGCTATATGTTCTGAATGCCCGAATTGGGAATCTGTGTCAAAACTTTGTTAGGAATTATGTGATCCTTACTAGCTGGAAGTAAGGGAGATGGGGCATGAAGTTATTTCTAGGAGTTGGAGACATACCACTTTAGCTCAGTTCTGGGAATCTTTGAAAGTCCTATACAAACTTATTTCTACATAGTAACTTCAACTTGGAATGAGCATGTTTTTGCTTAAAGCAACGTGCTATATGTTCTGAATGCCCGAATTGGGAATCTGTGTCAAAACTTTGTTAGAAATTATGTGATCCTTACTAGCTGGAAGTAATGGAGATGGGGCATGAAGTTATTTCTAGGAGTTGGAGAAATGACCACTTTAGCTCAGTTCTGGGAATCTTTGAAAGTCCTATACAAACTTGTTCCTAGATAGTAACTTGCAACTTGGAATGAGAAAGTGCTTGCTTAAAGCAACGTGCTATATGTTCTGAATGCCCGAATTGGGAATCTCTGTCACAATTTTGTTAGGAATTATGTGATCCTTACTAGCTGGAAGTAAGGGAGCTGGCGCATTAAGATATTTCTAGGAGTTGAAGACATGCACACTTTAGCTCAGTTCAGGAAATCTTTGAAAGTCCTATACAAACTTGTTCCTACATAGTAACTTGCAAGTTGGAATGAGCATGTGCTTGCTTAAAGCAACGTGCTCTATGTTCTGAATTCCCAAATTGGGAATCTGTGTCAAAACTTTGGTAGGAATTATGTGATCCTTACTAGCTGGAAGTAAGGGAGATGGGGCATGAAGTTATTTCTAGGAGTTTGAGACCAACCACTTTAGCTCAGTTCTGGGAATCTTTGAAAGTCCTATACAAACTTATTTCTACAGAGTAACTTCCACTTGGAATGAGAAAGATCTTGCTTAAACCAAAGTGCTATATGTTCTGAATGCCCGAATTGGAAATCTGTGTCAAAACTTTGTTAGGAATTATGAGATCCTTACTAGATGGAGGTAAGGGAGATGGGGCATTAAGTTATTTCTAGGAGTTGGAAACATACCC
Source organism: Diceros bicornis minor (assembly GCF_020826845.1). NCBI lineage: Eukaryota > Metazoa > Chordata > Mammalia > Perissodactyla > Rhinocerotidae > Diceros > Diceros bicornis. The sequence goes on along the minus strand of NC_080750.1, from coordinate 76,761,292 downwards.
ACTTTAGCTCAGTTCTGGGAATCTTTGAAAGTCCTATACAAACTTGTTCCTACATTGTAACTTGCAACTTGGAATGAGCATGTGCTTGCTTAAACCAACGTTCTATATGTTCTGAATGCCCGAATTGGGAATCTGTAGCAAAACTTTGTTAGGAATTATGTGATGCTTAGTATCTGGAAGTAAGGGAGATGGGGCATGAAGTTATTTCTAGGAGTTGGAGACATACCAAGTTTACTTCAGTTCTGGGCATCTTTAAAATAGCTATACAAACTTGTTCCTACATAGTAACTTGCTCCTTGGAATGAGAAAATGCTTGCTTAAAGCAACGTGCTATATGTTCTGAATGCCTGAATTCGGAATCTGTGTCAAAACTTTGTTAGGAATTATGTGATCCTTACTAGCTGGAAGTGAGGGAGATGGGGCCTGAAGTTATTTCTAGGAGTTGGACACATACCCCCTTTAGCTCAGTTCTGGCATCTTTGAAAGTCCTATACAAACTTGTTCCTAGATAGTAACTTGCAACTTGGAATGAGAAACTGGTTGCTTAAAGCAACGTGCTACATGTTCTGAATGCCCGAATTGGCAATCTGTGTCAAATCTTTTTTAGGAATCATGTGACGCTTACTAGATAGAAGTAAGGGAGATGGGTCAGGAATTTATTTCTGGGAGCTGGAGAAATACCCACTTTAGCTCAGTTCTGGGAATCTTTGAAAGTCCTATACAAACTTGTTCCTAGATAGTAATTTGCAACTTGGAATGAGCATGTGCTTGCTTAAAGCAACGTGCTATATGTTCTGAATGCCCGAATTGGGAATCTGTGGCAAAACTTTGTTAGAAATTATGTGATCCTTACTAGCTGGAAGTAATGGAGATGGGGCATGAAGTTATTTCTAGGAGTTGGAGACATGCCCACTTTAGCTCAGTTCTGGAAATCTATGAAAGTCCTATACAAACTTGTTCCTCGATAGTAACTTGCAACTTGGAATGAGAAAGTGCTTGCTTAAAGCAACGTGCTATATGTTCTGATTGCCCGAATTGGGAATCTCTGTCACAATTTTGTTAGGAATTATGTGATGTTTACTAGCTGGAACTAAGGGAGCTGGCGCGTTAAGTTATTTCTAGGAGTTGAAGACATACACACTTTAGCTCAGTTCAGGGAATCTTTGAAAGTCCTATACAAACTTGTTCATACATAGTAACTTGCAACTTGGAATGAGAAAGTGCTTGCTTAAAGTAAGGTGCTATATGTTCTGAATGCCCGAATTGGGTATCTGTGTCTAAACTTTGTTAGGAATTACCAGCTGGAAGTAAGGGAGATGGGGCGTGAAGTTATTACTAGGAGTTGGAGACATACCCACTTTAGCTCTGTTCTGGGGATCTTTGAAAGTCCTATACAAACTTGTTCCTACATAGTAACTAGCTACTTTGAATGAGAAAGTGCTTGCTTACAGAAACGTGCTATATGTTCTGAATGCCCGAATTGAGAATCTGTGTCAAAACTTTGTTAGGAATTATGTGACCCTTACTAGCTGGAAGTAAGGGAGATGGGGCATGATGTTATTTCTAGGAGTTGGAGACATGCCCACTTTGGCTCAGTTGTGGGGATCTTTGAAAGTCCTATACAAACTTGTTCCTAGATAGTAACTTGCTAGTTGGCATGAGAAAGTGCTTGCTTCAAGCAACTTGCTATATGGTCTGAATTCCCAAATTGGGAATCTGTGTCAAACTTTATTAGGGATTATGTGATCCTTAGTAGCTGGTAGTAAGGGAGATGGGGCATGAAGTTATTTCTAGGAGTTGGAGACATACCCACTTTAGCTCAGTTCTGGGAATCTTTGAAAGTCCTATACAAACTTGTTCCTACATAGTAACTTGCTGCTTGGAATGAGAAAGTGCTTGCTGAAAGCAACGTGCTATATGTTCTGAATGCCCGAATTGGGAATCTGTGTCAAAACTTTGTTAGGAATTATGTGATCCTTACTAGCTGGAAGTAAGGGAGATGGGGCATGAAGTTATTTCTAGGAGTTGGAGACATACCCACATTTGCTCACTTCTGGGGATCTTTGAAAGTCCTATACAAACTTGTTCCTAGATAGTAACTTGCAACTTTGAATGAGAAAGTGTTTCATTACAGCATCGTGCTATAAGTTCTGAATGCCCGAAATGGGAATCTGTGTCAAAACTTTGTTAGGAATTTTGTGATCCTTACTAGCTGGAAGTAAGGGAGATGGGGCATGAAGTTATTTCTAGGAGTTGGAGACATACACACTTTAGCTCAGTTCTGGGGATCTTTGAAAGTCCTATACTAACTTGTTCCTACATAGTAACTTGCTACTTGGAATGAGAAAGGGCTTGCTTAAAGCAACGTGCCATATGTTCTGAATGCCCGAATTGGGAATCTGTGTCAAAACTTTGTTAGGAATTATGTGATCCTGACTAGCTGGAAGTAAGGGAGATTGGGCATGAAGTTATTTCTTGGAGTTGGAGACATACACAATTTAGCTCTGTTCTGGCGATCTTTGAAAGCCCTATACAATCTTGTTCCTAGATAGTAACTTGCTACTTGGAATGAGAAAGACCTTGCTTAAAGAAAGGTGCTATATGTTCTGAATGCCCGAATTGGGAATCTGTGTCAAAACTTTGTTAGGAATTTGTGATCCTGACTAGCTGGAAGTAAGGGAGATGGGGCATGAAGTTATTTCTAGAAGTTGGAGACATACCCACTTTAGCTCAGTTCTGAGGATCTTTGAAAGTCCTATACAAACTTGTTCCTAGATAGTAACTTGCTAGTTAGAATGAGAAAGTGCTTGCTTACAGCAACGTGCTATATGATCTTAATGCCCGAATTGGGAATCTGTGTCAAAACTTTGTTAGGAATTTTGTGATCCTTACTAGCTGGAAGTAAGGGAGATGGGGCATGAGGTTATTTCCAGGAGTGGGAGACATACCCACTTTAGCTCTGTTCTGGGGATCTTTGAAAGTCCTATACAATCTTGTTCCTACATAGTAACATGCAACTTTGAATGAGAAAGTGCTTGCTTACAGCAACGTGCTATATGATCTTAATGCCCGAATTGGGAATCTGTGTCAAAACATTGTTAGGAATTATGTGATCCTTACTAGCTGGAAGTAAGGGAGATGGGGCATGAAGTTATTTCCAGGAGTTGGAGACATACCCACTTTAGCTCAGTTCTGGGGATCTTTGGGAGTCCCATACAAACTTGTTCCTACATAGTAACTTGCAACTTTGAATGAGAAAGTGCTTGCTTAAAGCAACGTGCTATATGTTCTGAATGCCCGAATTGGGAATCTGTGTCAAAACTTTGTTAGGAATTATGTGATCCTTACCAGGTGGAAGTAAGGGAGATGGGGCATGAAGTGATTTCTTGGAGTTGGAGACATACCCACTTTAGCTTACTTCTGGGGATCTTTGAAAGTCCTATAGAAACTTGTTCCTAAATAGTAACTTGCTAGTTAGAATGAGAAAGTGCTTGCTTAAAGTAACGTGCTATATGTTCTGAATGCCGGAATTGGGAATCTGTGTCAAAACTTTGTTAGGAATTATGTGATCCCTACTAGCTGGAAGTAAGGGATTTGTGGCATGAAGTTATTTCTAGGAGTTGGAGACATACAAAGTTAAGTTCAGTTCTGGGGATCCTTGAAAGTCCTATACAAACTTGTTCCTAGATAGTAACTTGCTAGTTGGAATGAGAAAGTGCTTGCTTAAAGCAACGTGTTATATGTTCTGAATGCCCGAAATTGGAATCTGTGTCAAAACTTTGTTAGGAATTATGTGATCCTTACTAGCTGGAAGTAAGTGAGATGGGGCATGAAGTTATTTCTAGGAGTTGGAGACATACCCACTTTAGCTCAGTTCTGGGCATCTTTGAAATACCTATACAAACATGTTCCCGCATAGTAACTTGCTACTTGGAATGAGAAAGAGCTTGCTTAAAAGAACATACTATATGTTCTGAATGCCCGAATTAGGAATCTGAGTCAAAACTTTGTTAGGAATTATGTGATCCTTACTAGCTGGAAGTAAGTGAGATGGGGCATGAAGGTATTTCTAGGAGTTGGAAACATACCCACTTTAGCTAAGTTCTGGGGATCTTTGAAAGTCCGATACAAACTTGTTCCTAGATAGTAACTTGATAGTTGGAATGAGAAAGTGCTTGCTTAATGCAACGTGCTATAAGTTCTGAATGCCCGAATTGGGAATCTGTGTCAAAACTTTGTTAGGAGTTATGTGATCCTTACTAGCTGGAAGTAAGTGTGATGGGGCATGAAGTTATTTCTAGGAGTTGGAGACATACCAAGTTTAGCTCAGTTCTGGAAATCTTTGAAATAACTATACAAACTTTTTCCTACATAGTAACTTGTTACTTGGAATGAGAAACTGCTTGCTTAAAACAACGTGCTATATGTTCTGAATGCCCGAATTGGGAATCTGAGTCAAAACTTTGTTAGGAATTATGTGATCCTTACTAGATGGAAGTAAGGGAGATGGGGCATGAAGTTACTTCTAGGAGTTGGAGACATACCAAGTTTAGCTCAGTTCTGGGCATCTTTGAAATACCTATACAAACTTGTTCCTACATAGTAACTTGCTGCTTGGAATGAGAAAGTGCTTGCTTAAAGCAACGTGCTATATGATCTGAATGCCCGAATTGGGAATCTGTGTCAAAACTTTGTTAGGAATTATGTGATCCTTACTAGCTGGAAGTGATGGAGATGGGGCATGAAGTTATTTCTAGGAGTTGGAGACATACCAAGATTAGCTCAGTTCTGGGCATCTTTGAAATACCTATACAAACTTGTTCCTACATAGTAATTTGCTACTTGGAGTGAGAAAGTGCTTGCTTAAAGCAACATCCTATATGTTCTGAATGCCCGAATTGGAAATCTGTGTCAAAACTTTGTTAGGAATTATGTGATCCTTACTAGCTGGAAGTGAGGGAGATGGGGCATGAAGTTATTTCTAGGAGTTGGAGACATACCAAGTTTAGCTCAGTTCTGGGCATCTTCAAAATACCTATACAAACTTGTTTCTACATAGTAACTTGCTCCTTGGAAGGAGAAAGTACTTGCTTAAAGCAACGTGCTTTATGTTCTGAATGCCCGAATTGGGAATCTGTGTCAAAACATTGTAAGGATTTATGTGATCCTTACTAGATGGAAGTAAGGGGGATGGGGCATGAAGATATTTCTAGGAGTTGGAGACATACCAAGATTAGCTCAGTTCTGGGCTTCTTTGAAATACCTATACAAACTTCTTCCTTCATAGTAACTTGCTCCTTGGAATGAGAAAGTGCTTGCTTAAAGCAACGTGCTATATGTTCTCAATGCCCGAATTGGGAATCTGTGTCAAAACTTTGTTAGGAATTATGTGATCCTTAATAGCTGGAAGTAAGGGAGAGGGGGCATGAAGTTACTTCTAGGAGTTGGAGACATACCAAGTTAAGCTCAATTCTGGGCATCTTTGAAATAGCTATACAAACTTGTTCCTACATAGTAACTTGCTACTTGGAATGAGAAAGAGCTTACTTAAAGCAACGTGCTATATGTTCTGTTTGCCCGAATTGGGAATCTGTGTCAAAACTTTGTTAGGAATTATGTGATCCCTACTAGCTGGAAGTAAGGGAGATGGGGCATGAAGTTATTTCTAGGAGTTGGAGACATACACACTTTAGCTCACTTCTGGGGATCTTTGAAAGTCCTATACAAACTTGTTCCTTGATAGTAACTTGCTACGTGGAATGAGAAAGTGCTTGCTTAAAGCAACGTGCTATATGTTCTGAAAGCCCGAAATGGGAATCTGTGTCAAATCGTTGTTAGGTATTATGTGATCCTGACTAGCTGGTAGTAAGGGACATGGGGCATGAAGTTATTTCTAGGAGTTGGAGACATACGGACTTTAGCTCTGTTCTGACGATCTTTGAAAGTCCTATACAAACTTGTTCCTAGAGAGTAACTTGCAACTTTTAATGAGAAAGTCCTTGCATACAGCACTGTGCTATATGTTCTGAATGCCCGAAATGGGAATCTGTGTCAAAACTTTGCTAGGAATTATGTGATCCTGACTAGCTGGAAGTAAGGAAGATGGGGCATGAAGTTATTTCTAGGAGTTGGAGACGTACCCACTTTAGCTTACTTCTGGGGATCTTTGAAAGTCCTATAGAAACTTGTTCCTTAATAGTAACTTGCTAGTTAGAATGAGAAAGTGCTTGCTTAAAGTAACGTGCTATATGTTCTGAATGCCGGAATTGGGAATCTGTGTCAAAACTTTGTTAGGAATTATGTGATCCCTACTAGCTGGAAGTAAGGGATTTGTGGCATGAAGTTATTTCTATGAGTTGGAGACATACCAAGTTAAGTTCAGTTCTGGGGATCCTTGAAAGTCCTATACAAACTTGTTCCTAGATAGTAACTTGCTAGTTGGAATGAGAAAGTGCTTGCTTAAAGCAACGTGTTATATGTTCTGAATGCCCGAAATTGGAATCTGTGTCAAAACTTTGTTAGGAATTATGTGATCCTTACTAGCTGGAAGTAAGTGAGATGGGGCATGAAGTTATTTCTAGGAGTTGGAGACATACCCACTTTAGCTCAGTTCTGGGCATCTTTGAAATACCTATACAAACATGTTCCCACATAGTAACTTGCTACTTGGAATGAGAAAGAGCTTGCTTAAAAGAACATACTATATGTTCTGAATGCCCGAATTAGGAATCTGAGTCAAATCTTTGTTAGGAATTATGTGATCCTTACTAGCTGGAAGTTAGGGAGATGGGGCATGAAGTTATTTCTAGGAGTTGGAGACATACCAAGTTTAGCTCAGTTCTGGGCTTCTTTGAAATACCTATACAAACTTGTTCCTTCATAGTAACTTGCTCCTTGGAACGAGAAAGTGTTTGCTTAAAGCAACGTGCTATATATTCTCAATGCCCGAATTGGGAATCTGTGTCAAAACTTTGGTAGGAATTATGTGATCCTTACTAGCTGGAAGTAAGGGTGATGGGGCATGAAGTTACTTCTAGGAGTTGGAGACATACCAAGTTTAGCTCAGTTCTGGGCATCTTTGAAATAGCTATACAAACTTGTTCCTACATAGTAACTTGCTACTTGGAATGAGAAAGTGCTTGCTTAAAGCAACGTCCTATATGTTCTGAATGCCCGAATTGGGAATCTGTGTCAAATCTTTGTTAGGAATTATGTGATCCTTACTAGCTGGGAGTAAGGGAGATGGGGCATGAAGTTACTTCTAGGAGTTGGAGACATACCAAGTTTAGCTCAGTTCTGGGCAACTTTGAAATAGCTATACAAACTTGTTCCTACATAGTAACTTGCTACTTGGAATGAGAAAGTGCTTGCTTAAAGCAACGTGCTACATGTTCGGAATGCCCGAATTGGAAATCTGTGTCAAATCTTTGTTAGGAATTATGTGATCCTTACTAGATGGAAGTAAGTGAGATGGGGCATGAAGTTATTTCTAGGAGTTGGAGACATACTAAGTTTAGCTCAGTTCTGGGCATCTTTGAAATACCTATACAAACTTGTTCCTACATAATAACTTGCTAGTTGGAATGAGAAATTTCTTGCTTAATGCAACGTGCTATATGTTCTGAATGCCCGAATTGGGAAACTGTGTCAAAATTTGTTAGGAAGTATGTGATCCTTACTAGCTGGAAGTAAGGGAGAGGGGGCATGAAGTTATTTCTAGGAGTTGGAGCCATACCAAGATTAGCTCAATTATGGGCATCTTTGAAATACCTATACAAACTTGTTCCTACATATGAACTTGGACTTTGAAGGAGAAAGTGCTTGCTTACAGCAACGTACTATACGTTCTGAATGCCCGAAATGGGAATCTGTGTCTAAACTTTGTTAGGAATTATGTGATCCTTACTAGCTGGAAGTAAGGGAGATGGGGTATGAAGTTATTTCTAGGAGTTGGAGACATACAAAGTTAAGTTCAGTTCTGGGGATCCTTGAAAGTCCTATACAAACTTGTTCCTAGATAATAACTTGCTAGTTGGAATGAGAAAGTGCTTGCTTAAAACAACGTGCTATATGTTCTGAATGCCCGAATTGGGAATCTGTGTCAAAACTTTGCTAGGAATTATGTGATCCTTACTAGATGAAAGTAAGGGAGATGGCGCATGAAGTTATTTCTGGGAGTTGGAGAAATACCAAGTTTAGCTCAGTTCTGGGCATCTTTGAAATACCTATACAAACTTGTTCCTACATAGTAACTTGCTACTTGGAGTGAGAAAGTGCTTGCTTAAAGCAACATCCTATAAGTTCTGAATGCCCGAATTGGGAATCTGTGTCAAAACTTTGTTAGGAATTATGTGATCCTTACTAGCTGGAAGTGAGGGAGATGGGGCATGAAGTTATTTCTAGGAGTTGGAGACATGCCAAGTTTAGCTCAGTTCTGGGCATCTTTAAAATACCTATACAAACTTGTTTCTACATAGTAACTTGCTCCTTGGAATGAGAAAGTACTTGCTTAAAGCAACGTGCTTTATGTTCTGAATGCCCGAATTGGGAATCTGTGTCAAAACTTTGTAAGGATTTATGTGATTCTTACTAGATGGAAGTAAGGGGGATGCGTCATGAAGTTATTTCTAGGAGTAGGAGACATACCAAGTTTAGCTCAGTTCTGGGCTTCTTTGAAATACCTATACAAACTTGTTATTACATAGTGACTTGCTACTTGGAATGAGAAAGTGCTTGCTTAAAGCAACGTGCTATATGTTCTGAATGCCCGAATTGGGAATCTCTGTCAAAACTTTGTTAGGAATTATGTGATCCTTACTAGCTGGAAGTAATGGAGATGGGGCATGAAGTTATTTCTAGGATTTGGAGACATACCAAGTTTAGCTCAGTTCTGGGCTTCTTTGAAATACCTATACAAACTTGTTCCTAGATAGTAACTTGCTCCTTGGAATGAGAAAGTGCTTGCTTAAGCAACGTGCTATACGTTCTGAATGCCCGAATTGGGAATCAGTGTCAACACTTTGTTAGGAATTATGTGATCCTTACTAGCTGGAAGTAAGGGAGATGGGGCATGAAGTTATTTCTAGGAGTTGGAGACATACCAAGTTTAGCTCAGTTCTGGGCATCTTTGCAATAGCTATACAAACTTGTTCCTTCATAGTAACTTGCTACTTGGAATGAGAAAGTGCTTGCTTAAAGCAACGTGCTATATGTTCTCAATGCCCGAATTGGGAATCTGTGTCAAAACTTTGTTAGGAATTATGTGATCCTTAATAGCTGGAAGTAAGGGAGAGGGGGCATGAAGTTACTTCTAGGAGTTGGAGACATACCAAGTTAAGCTCAATTCTGGGCATCTTTGAAATAGCTATACAAACTTGTTCCTACATAGTAACTTGCTACTTGGAATGAGAAAGAGCTTACTTAAAGCAACGTGCTATATGTTCTGTTTGCCCGAATTGGGAATCTGTGTCAAAACTTTGTTAGGAATTATGTGATCCCTACTAGCTGGAAGTAAGGGAGATGGGTCATGAAGTTATTTCTAGGAGTTGGAGACATAACCACTTTAGCTCAGTTCTGGGCATCTTTAAAATACCTATACAAACATGTTCCCACATAGTAACTTGCTACTTGGAATGAGAAAGAGCTTGCTTAAAAGAACATACTATATGTTCTGAATGCCTGAATTAGGAATCTGAGTCAAATCTTTGTTAGGAATTATGTGATCCTTACTAGCTGGAAGTTAGGGAGATGGGGCATGAAGTTATTTCTAGGAGTTGGAGACATACCAAGTTTAGCTCAGTTCTGGGCTTCTTTGAAATACCTATACAAACTTGTTCCTTCATAGTAACTTGCTCCTTGGAACGAGAAAGTGTTTGCTTAAAGCAACGTGCTATATATTCTCAATGCCCGAATTGGGAATCTGTGTCAAAACTTTGTTAGGAATTATGTGATCCTTACTAGCTGGAAGTAAGGGAGATGGGGCATGAAGTTATTTCTAGGAGTTGGAGACATACCAAGTTTAGCTCAGTTCTGGGCATCTTTGCAATAGCTATACAAACTTGTTCCTTCATAGTAACTTGCTACTTGGAATGAGAAAGTGCTTGCTTAAAGCAACGTGCTATATGTTCTGAATGCCCGAATTGGGAATCTGTGTCAAAACTTTGTTAGGAATTATGTGATCCTTACTAGCTGGAAGTAAGGGAGATGGGGCATGAAGTTACTTCTAGGAGTTGGAGACATACCAAGTTAAGCTCAATTCTGGGCATCTTTGAAATAGCTATACAAACTTGTTCCTACATAGTAACTTGCTACTTGGAAGGAGAAAGTGCTTGCTTAAAGCAACGTGCTATATGTTCTGAATGCACAAATTGGGAATCTGTGTCAAAACTGTGTTAGGAATTATGTGATCCTTACTAGCTGGAAGTAAGGGTGATGGGGCATGATGTTACTTCTAGGAGTTGGAGACATACCAAGTTTAGCTCAGTTCTGGGCATCTTTGAAATACCTATACAAACTTGTTCCTACATAGTAACTTGCTACTTGGAATGAGAAAGTGCTTGCTTAAAGCAACGTGCTATATGTTCTGAATGCCCGAATTGGGAATCTGTGTCAAATCTTTGTTAGGAATTATGTGATCCTTACTAGCTGGGAGTAAGGGAGATGGGGCATGAAGTTACTTCTAGGAGTTGGAGACATACCAAGTTTAGCTCAGTTCTGGGCAACTTTGAAATAGCTATACAAACTTGTTCCTACATAGTAACTTGCTACTTGGAATGAGAAAGTGCTTGCTTAAAGCAACGTGCTACATGTTCGGAATGCCCGAATTGGAAATCTGTGTCAAATCTTTGTTAGGAATTATGTGATCCTTACTAGATGGAAGTAAGTGAGATGGGGCATGAAGTTATTTCTAGGAGTTGGAGACATACTAAGTTTAGCTCAGTTCTGGGCATCTTTGAAATACCTATACAAACTTGTTCCTACATAATAACTTGCTAGTTGGAATGAGAAATTTCTTGCTTAATGCAACGTGCTATATGTTCTGAATGCCCGAATTGGGAAACTGTGTCAAAATTTGTTAGGAAGTATGTGATCCTTACTAGCTGGAAGTAAGGGAGAGGGGGCATGAAGTTATTTCTAGGAGTTGGAGCCATACCAAGATTAGCTCAATTATGGGCATCTTTGAAATACCTATACAAACTTGTTCCTACATATGAACTTGGACTTTGAAGGAGAAAGTGCTTGCTTACAGCAACGTACTATACGTTCTGAATGCCCGAAATGGGAATCTGTGTCTAAACTTTGTTAGGAATTATGTGATCCTTACTAGCTGGAAGTAAGGGAGATGGGGTATGAAGTTATTTCTAGGAGTTGGAGACATACAAAGTTAAGTTCAGTTCTGGGGATCCTTGAAAGTCCTATACAAACTTGTTCCTAGATAATAACTTGCTAGTTGGAATGAGAAAGTGCTTGCTTAAAACAACGTGCTATATGTTCTGAATGCCCGAATTGGGAATCTGTGTCAAAACTTTGCTAGGAATTATGTGATCCTTACTAGATGAAAGTAAGGGAGATGGCGCAAGAAGTTATTTCTGGGAGTTGGAGACATACCAAGTTTAGCTCAGTTCTGGGCATCTTTGAAATACCTATACAAACTTGTTCCTACATAGTAACTTGCTACTTGGAGTGAGAAAGTGCTTGCTTAAAGCAACATCCTATAAGTTCTGAATGCCCGAATTGGGAATCTGTGTCAAAACTTTGTTAGGAATTATGTGATCCTTACTAGCTGGAAGTGAGGGAGATGGGGCATGAAGTTATTTCTAGGAGTTGGAGACATGCCAAGTTTAGCTCAGTTCTGGGCATCTTTAAAATACCTATACAAACTTGTTTCTACATAGTAACTTGCTCCTTGGAATGAGAAAGTACTTGCTTAAAGCAACGTGCTTTATGTTCTGAATGCCCGAATTGGGAATCTGTGTCAAAACTTTGTAAGGATTTATGTGATTCTTACTAGATGGAAGTAAGGGGGATGCGTCATGAAGTTATTTCTAGGAGTAGGAGACATACCAAGTTTAGCTCAGTTCTGGGCTTCTTTGAAATACCTATACAAACTTGTTATTACATAGTGACTTGCTACTTGGAATGAGAAAGTGCTTGCTTAAAGCAACGTGCTATATGTTCTGAATGCCCGAATTGGGAATCTCTGTCAAAACTTTGTTAGGAATTATGTGATCCTTACTAGCTGGAAGTAATGGAGATGGGGCATGAAGTTATTTCTAGGAGTTGGAGACATACCAAGTTTAGCTCAGTTCTGGGCTTCTTTGAAATACCGATACAAACTTGTTCCTAGATAGTAACTTGCTCCTTGGAATGAGAAAGTGCTTGCTTAAGCAACGTGCTATACGTTCTGAATGCCCGAATTGGGAATCAGTGTCAACACTTTGTTAGGAATTATGTGATCCTTACTAGCTGGAAGTAAGGGAGATGGGGCATGAAGTTATTTCTAGGAGTTGGAGACATACCAAGTTTAGCTCAGTTCTGGGCATCTTTGCAATAGCTATACAAACTTGTTTCTTCATAGTAACTTGCTACTTGGAATGAGAAAGTGCTTGCTTAAAGCAACGTGCTATATGTTCTGAATGCCCGAATTGGGAATCTGTGTCAAAACTTTGTTAGGAATTATGTGATCCTTACTAGCTGGAAGTAAGGGAGATGGGGCATGAAGTTACTTCTAGGAGTTGGAGACATACCAAGTTAAGCTCAATTCTGGGCATCTTTGAAATAGCTATACAAACTTGTTCCTACATAGTAACTTGCTACTTGGAATGAGAAAGTGCTTGCTTAAAGCAACGTGCTATATGTTCTGAATGCACAAATTGGGAATCTGTGTCAAAACTGTGTTAGGAATTATGTGATCCTTACTAGCTGGAAGTAAGGGTGATGGGGCATGAAGTTACTTCTAGGAGTTGGAGACATACCAAGTTTAGCTCAGTTCTGGGCATCTTTGAAATACCTATACAAACTTGTTCCTACATAGTAACTTGCTACTTGGAATGAGAAAGTGCTTGCTTAAAGCAACGTGCTATATCTTCTGAATGCCCGAATTGGGAATCTGTGTCAAATCTTTGTTAGGAATTATGTCATCCTTACTAGCTGGGAGTAAGGGAGATGGGGCATGAAGTTACTTCTAGGAGTTGGAGACATACCAAGTTTAGCTCAGTTCTGGACATCTTTGAAATAGCTATACAAACTTGTTTCTACATAGTAACTTGCTACTTGGAATGAGAAAGTGCTTGCTTAAAGCAACGTGCTACATGTGCGGAATGCCCGAATTGGAAATCTGTGTCAAATCTTTGTTAGGAATTATGTGATCCTTACTAGATGGAAGTAAGTGAGATGGGGCATGAAGTTATTTCTAGGAGTTGGAGACATACTAAGTTTAGCTCAGTTCTGGGCATCTTTGAAATACATATACAAACTTGTTCCTACATAATAACTTGCTAGTTGTAATGAGAAATTGCTTGCTTAATGCAACGTGCTATATGATCTGAATGCTCGAATTGGGAATCTGTGTCAAAACTTTGTTAGGAATTATGTGATCCTTACTAGCTGGAAGTAAGGGAGATGGGGCATGAAATTACTTCTAGGAGTTGGAGACATACCAAGTTTAGCTCAGTTCTGGGCATCTTTGAAAAAGCTATAGAAACTTGTTCCTACATAGCAACTTGCTACTTGGAATGAGAAAATGTTTGCTTAAAGCAACGTGCTATATGTTCTGAATGCCCGAATTGGGAATCTGTGTCAAAACTTTGTTAGGAATTATGTGATCCTTACTAGCTGGAAGTGAGGGAGATCGGGCCTGATGTTATTTCTAGGAGTTGGAGACATACCAAGATTAGCTCAGTTCTGGGGATCTTTGAAATTCCTATGCAAACTTGTTCCTGTATAGTATCTTGCATCTTTGAATGAGAATGAGCTTGCTTACAGCAACGTGCTATATGTTCTGAATGCCCTAATTTGCAATCTGTGTCAAATATTTGTTAGGAATTATGTGATCCTTACTAGCTGGAAGTAAGGGAGATGGGGCATGAAGTGATTTCTAGGAGTTGGAGACATACCAAGATTAGCTCAGTTCTGGGCATCTTTGAAATACCTATACAAACTTGTTTCTACATATGAACTTGCAACTTTGAATGAGAAAGTGCTTGCTTACAGCAACGTACTATATGTTCTGAATGCCCGAAATGGGAATTTGTGTCAAAACATTGTTAGGAATTATGTGATCCTTACTAGCTGGAAGTAAGGGAGTTGGGGCATGAAGTTATTTCTAGGAGTTGGAGACATCCAAGTTTAGCTCAGTTTTGGGCATCTTTGAAATACCTATACAAACTTGTTCCTACATAGTAACTTGCTACTTGGAATGAGACATTGCTTGCTTAAAGCAACGTGCTATATGTTCTGAATGCCCGAATTGGGATTCTGTGTCAAAACTTTGTTAGGAATTATGTGATCCTTACTAGATGGAAGTAAGGGAGATGGGGCATGAAGTTATTTCTAAGAGTTTTAGACATACCCACTTTTGCTCAGTTTGGGCATCTTTGAAATACCTATACAAATTTGTTCCTACATTGTAACTTGTTACTTGGAATGAGAAAGTGCTTGCTTAAAACAACGTGCTAAATGTTCTGAATGTCCGAATTCGGAATCTCTGTCAAAATTTTGTTAGGAATTATGTGATCCTTATTAGGTGAAAGTAAGGGAGATGAGGCATGAAGTTATTTCTAGGAGTTGGAGACATACCCACGTTAGCTCAGTTCTGGGGATCTTTGAAAGTCCTATACAAAGTTGTTCCTAGATTGTAACTTGCTACTTGGAATGAGAAAGTGCTTGCTTAAAGCAAAGTGCTATATGTTCTGAATGCCCGAATTGGGAATCTGTGTCAAACTTTGTTAGGAATTATTTGATCCTTACTAGCTGGAAGTAAGGGAGATGGGGCATGAAGTTATTTCTAGGAGTTGGAGACATACCAAGTTTAGCTCAGCTCCAGGCATCTTTGAAATACCTATACAAACTTGTTCCTACATAGTAACTTGATAGTTTGAATGTGAAAGTGCTTGCTTAAAGCAACGTGTTATATGTTCTGAATGCCCGAATTGGGAATCTGTGTCTAAACTTTGTTAGGAATTATGTGATCTTTACGAGCTGGAAGTAAGGGAGATGGGGTACGAAGTTACTTCTAGGAGTTGGAGACATACCAAGTTAAGTTCAGTTCTGGGGATCCTTGAAAGTCCTATACAAACTTGTTCCTAGATAGTAACTTGCTAGTTGTAATGAGAAAGTGCTTGCTTAAAACAACGTGCTATATGTTCTGAATGCCCGAATTGGGAATCTGTGTCAAAACTTTGCTAAGAATTATGTGATCCTTACTAGACGAAAGTAAGGGAGATGGGGCATGAAGTTATTTCTGGGAGTTGGAGATATGCCAAGTTTAGCTCAGTTCTGGGCATCTTTGAAATACCTATACAAACTTGTTCCTACATAGTAACTTGCTACTTGGAGTGAGAAAGTGCTTGCTTAAAGCAACATCCTATAAGTTCTGAATGCCCGAATTGGGAATCTGTGTCAAAACTTTGTTAGGAATTATGTGATCCTTACTAGCTGGAAGTGAGGGAGATGGGGCATGAAGTTATTTTTAGGAGTTGGAGACATACCACGTTTAGCTCAGTTCTGGGCATCTTTAAAATACCTATACAAACTTGTTTCTACATAGTAACTTGCTCCTTGGAATGAGAAAGTACTTGCTTAAAGCAACGTGCTTTATGTTCTGAATGCCCGAATTGGGAATCTGTGTCAAAACTTTGTAAGGATTTATGTGATCCTTACTAGATGGAAGTAAGGGGGATGCGTCATGAAGTTATTTCTAGGAGTAGGAGACATACCAAGTTTAGCTCAGTTCTGGGCTTCTTTGAAATACCTATACAAACTTGTTATTACATAGTGACTTGCTACTTGGAATGAGAAAGTGCTTGCTTAAAGCAACGTGCTATATGTTCTGAATGCCCGAATTGGGAATATCTGTCAAAACTTTGTTAGGAATTATGTGATCCTTACTAGCTGGAAGTAATGGAGATGGGGCATGAAGTTATTTCTAGGAGTTGGAGACATACCAAGTTTAGCTCAGTTCTGGGCTTCTTTGAAATACCTATACAAACTTGTTCCTAGATAGTAACTTGCTCCATGGAATGAGAAAGCGCTTGCTTAAAGCAACGTGCTATACGTTCTCAATGCCCGAATTGGGAATCAGTGTCAACACTTTGTTAGGAATTATGTAATCCTTACTAGCTGGAAGTAAGGGAGATGGGGCATGAAGTTATTTCTAGGAGTTGGAGACATACCAAGTTTAGCTCAGTTCTGGGCATCTTTGAAATAGCTATACAAACTTGTACCTACATAGTAACTTGCTACTTGGAATGAGAAAGTGCTTGCTTAAAGCAACGTGCTATATGTTCTGAATGCCCGAATTGGGAATCTGTGTCAAAACTTTGTTAGGA
Source organism: Diceros bicornis minor (assembly GCF_020826845.1). Lineage (NCBI taxonomy): Eukaryota > Metazoa > Chordata > Mammalia > Perissodactyla > Rhinocerotidae > Diceros > Diceros bicornis. The sequence goes on along the minus strand of NC_080750.1, from coordinate 76,744,745 downwards.
ATTATGTGATCCTTACTAGCTGGAAGTAAGGGTGATGGGGCATGAAGTTACTTCTAGGAGTTGGAGACATACCAAGTTTAGCTCAGTTCTGGGCATCTTTGAAATACCTATACAAACTTGTTCCTACATAGTAACTTGCTACTTGGAATGAGAAAGTGCTTGCTTAAAGCAACGTGCTATATGTTCTGATTGCCCGAATTGGGAATCTGTGTCAAATCTTTGTTAGGAATTATGTGATCATTACTAGCTGGGAGTAAGGGAGATGGGGCATGAAGTTACTTCTAGGAGTTGGAGACATACCAAATTTAGCTCAGTTCTGGGCATCTGTGAAATAGCTATACAAACTTGTTTCTACATAGTAACTTGCTACTTGGAATGAGAAAGTGCTTGCTTAAAGCAACGTGCTACATGTGCGGAATGCCCGAATTGGAAATCTGTGTCAAATCTTTGTTAGGAATTATGTGATCCTTATTAGGTGGAAGTAAGGGAGATGAGGCATGAAGTTATTTCTAGGAGTTGGAGACATACCCACTTTAGCTCAGTTCTGGGGATCTTTGAAAGTCCTATACAAAGTTGTTCCTAGATTGTAACTTGCTACTTGGAATGAGAAAGTGCTTGCTTAAAGCAACGTGCTATATGTTCTGAATGCCCGAATTGGGAATCTGTGTCAAACTTTGTTAGGAATTATTTGATCCTTACTAGCTGGAAGTAAGGAAGATGGGGCATGAAGTTATTTCTAGGAGTTGGAGACATACCAAGTTTAGCTCAGCTCCAGGCATCTTTGAAATACCTATACAAACTTGTTCCTACATAGTAACTTGATAGTTTGAATGAGAAAGTGCTTGCTTAAAGCAACGTGTTATATGTTCTGAATGCCCGAATTGGGAATCTGTGTCAAAACTTTGTTAGTAATTATGTGATCCTTTCTAGCTGGAAGTAAGGGAGATGTGGCATGAAGTTATTTCTAGGAGTTGGAGACATACCAAGATTTGCTCAGTTCTGGGCATCTTTGAAATACCTATACAAACTTGTTCCTACATATGAACTAGCAACTTTGAATGAGAAAGTGCTTGCTTACAGCAACGTACTATATGTTCTCAATGCCCGAAATGGGAATCTGTGTCAAAACTTTGTTAGGAATAATGTGATCCTTACTACCTGGAAGTAAGGGAGATCGGGTATGTCGTTATTTCTAGGAGTTGGAGACATACCAAGTTTAGCTCAGTTCTGGGGATCTTTGAAAGACCTATACAAACTTGTTATTACATACTAACTTGCTACTTGGAATGAGAAGGTGCCTGCTTAAAGCAACGTGCTATATGATCTCAATGCCCGAATTGGGAATCTGTGTCAAAACTTTGTTAGGAATTATGTGATCCTTACTAGCTGGAAGTAAGGGAGATGGGGCATGAAGTTATTTCTAGGAGTTGGAGACATACCAAGTTTAGCTCAGTTCTGGGCTTCTTTGAAATACCTATACAAACTTGTTCCTAGATAGTAACTTGCTCCTTGGAATGAGAAAGTGCTTGCTTAAAGCAACGTGCTATACGTTCTGAATGCGCGAATTGGGAATCAGTGTCAACACTTTGTTAGGAATTATGTGATCCTTACTAGCTGGAAGTAAGGGAGATGGGGCATGAAGTTATTTCTAGGAGTTGGAGACATACCAAGTTTAGCTCAGTTCTGGGCATCTTTGAAATAGCTATACAAACTTGTTCCTTCATAGTAACTTGCTACTTGGAATGAGAAAGTGCTTGCTTAAAGCAACGTGCTATATGTTCTGAATGCCCGAATTGGGAATCTGTGTCAAAACTTTGTTAGGGATTATGTGATCCTTACTAGCTGGAAGTAAGGGAGATGGGGCATGAAGTTACTTCTAGGAGTTGGAGACATACCACGTTAAGCTCAATTCTGGGCATCTTTGAAATAGCTATACAAACTTGTTCCTTCATAGTAACTTGCTACTTGGAATAGGAAAGTGCTTGCTTAAAGCAACGTGCTATATGTTCTGAATGCCCGAATTGGGAATCTGTGTCAAAACTGTGTTAGGAATTATGTGATCCTTACTAGCTGGAAGTAAGGGTGATGGGGCATGAAGTTACTTCTAGGAGTTGGAGACATACCAAGTTTAGCTCAGTTCTGGGCATCTTTGAAATACCTATACAAACTTGTTCCTACATAGTAACTTGCTACTTGGAATGAGAAAGTGCTTGCTTAAAGCAACGTGCTATATGTTCTGAATGCCCGAATTGGGAATCTGTGTCAAATCTTTGTTAGGAATTATGTCAACCTTACTAGCTGGGAGTAAGGGAGATGGGGCATGAAGTTACTTCTAGGAGTGGGAGACATACCAAGTTTAGCTCAGTTCTGGGCATCTTTGAAAAAGCTATACAAACTTGTTTCTACACAGTAACTTGCTACTTGGAATGAGAAAGTGCTTGCTTAAAGCAACGTGCTAAATGTGCGGAATGCCCGAATTGGGAATCTGTGTCAAACTTTGTTAGGAATTATGTGATCCTTAGTAGATGGAAGTAAGGGAGAGGGGGCATGAAGTTATTTCTAGGAGTTTTAGACATACCAAATTTAGCTCAGTTCTGGGCATCTTTGAAATACCTATACAAACTTATTCCTTCATAGAAACTTGCTACTCCGAATGAGAAACTGCTTGCTTAAAGCAACGTGCTCTATGATCTGAATCCCCGAATTGGGAATCTGTGTCAAAACTTTGTTAGGAATTATGTGATCCTTGCTAGCTGGAAGTAAGAGAGATGAGGCCTGAAGTTATTTCTAGGAGTTGGAGACATACCAAGTTTAGCTCAGTACCGGGCATCTTTGAAATACCTATACAAACTTGTTATTACATAGTAACTTGCTACTTGGAATGAGAAGGTGCCTGCTTAAAGCAACGTGCTATATGTTCTCAATGCCCGAATTGGGAATCTGTGTCAAAACTTTGTTAGGAATTACGTGATCCTTACTAGCTGGAGGTAAGGGAGATGTGGCATGAAGTTATTTCTAGGAGTTGGAGACATACCAAGTTTAGTTCAGTTCTGGGCTTTTTTGAAATACCAATAGAAACTTGTTCCTACATAGTAACTTGCTACTTGGAATGAGAAAGTGCTTGCTTAAAGCAACGTGCTATATGTTCTGAATGCCCGAATTGGGAATCTGTGTCAAAACTTTGTTAGGAATTATGTGATCCTTACTAGCTGGAAGTAAGGGAGATGGGGCATGAAGTTACTTCTAGGAGTTGGAGACATACCAAGTTAAGCTCAGTCCTTGGTATCTTTGAAAAAGCTATACAAACTTGTTCCTACATAGTAACTTGCTACTTGGAATGAGAAAGTGCTTGGTTAAAGAAACGTGGTATATGTTCTGAATGCCCAATTGGGAATCTGTGTCAAAACTTTGTTAGGAATTATGTGATCCTTACTAGCTGGAAGTAAGGGAGATGAGGCATGAAGTTATTTCTAGGAGTTGGAGACATACCAAGTTTAGCTCAGTTCTGGGCATCTTTGAAATACCTATACAAACTTGTTCCTACATAGTAACTTGCTACTTGGAATGAGAAAGTGATTACTTAATGCAACGTGCTATATGATCTGAATGCCCGAATTGGGAATCTGTGTCAAAACTTTGTTAGGAATTATGTGATCCTTACTAGCTGGAAGTAAGGGAGATGGGGCATGAAATTACTTCTAGGAGTTGGAGACATACCAAGTTTAGCTCAGTTCTGGGCATCTTTGAAAAAGCTATACAAACTTGTTCCTACATAACAACTTGATACTTGGAATGAGAAAATGTTTGATTAAAGCAACGTGTTATATGTTCTGAATGCCCGAATTGGGAATCTGTGTCAAAACTTTGTTAGGAATTATGTGATCCTTACTAGCTGGAAGTGAGGGAGATGGGGCCTGATGTTATTTCTAGGAGTTGGAGACATACCAAGATTAGCTCAGTTCTGGCGATCTTTGAAATTCCTATGCAAACTTGTTCCTATATAGAATCTTGCAACTTTGAATGAGAATGAGCTTGGTTACAGCAACGTGCTATATGTTCTGAATTCCCTAATTTGCAATCTGTGTCAAATATTTGTTAGGAATTATGTGACCCTTACTAGCTGGAAGTAAGGGAGATGGGGCATGAAGTGATTTCTAGGAGTTGGAGACATACCAAGATTAGCTCAGTTCTGGGCATCTTTGAAATACCTATACAAACTTGTTTCTACATATGAACTTGCAACTTTGAATGAGAAAGTGCTTGCTTACAGCAACGTACTATATGTTCTGAATGCCCGAAATGGGAATTTGTGTCAAAACATTGTTAGGAATTATGTGATCCTTACTAGCTGGAAGTAAGGGAGTTGGGGCATGAAGTTATTTCTAGGAGTTGGAGACATCCAAGTTTAGCTCAGTTTTGGGCATCTTTGAAATACCTATACAAACTTGTTCCTACATAGTAACTTGCTACTTGGAATGAGACATTGCTTGCTTAAAGCAACGTGCTATATGTTCTGAATGCCCGAATTGGGAATCTGTGTCAAAACTTTGTTAGGAATTATGTGATCCTTACTAGATGGAAGTAAGGGAGATGGGGCATGAAGTTATTTCTAAGAGTTTTAGACATACCCACTTTTGCTCAGTTTGAGCATCTTTGAAATACCTATACAAATTTGTTCCTACATTGTAACTTGTTACTTGGAATGAGAAAGTGCTTGCTTAAAGCAACGTACTGTATGTTCTGAATGCCCGAATTGGGAATCTGTGTCAAACTTTGTTAGGAATTATTTGATCCTTACTAGCTGGAAGTAAGGGAGATGGGGCATGAAGTTATTTCTAGGAGTTGGAGACATACCAAGTTTAGCTCAGCTCCAGGCATCTTTGAAATACCTATACAAACTTGTTCCTACATAGTAACTTGATAGTTTGAATGAGAAAGTGCTTGCTTAAAGCAACGTGTTATATGTTCTGAATGCCCGAATTGGGAATCTGTGTCAAAACTTTGTTAGTAATTATGTGATCCTTACTAGCTGGAAGTAAGGGAGATGGGGCATGAAGTTATTTCTAGGAGTTGGAGACATACCAAGATTTGCTCAGTTCTCGGCATCTTTGAAATACCTATACAAACTTGTTCCTACATATGAACTAGCAACTTTGAATGAGAAAGTGCTTGCTTAAAGCAACGTACTATATGTTCTGAATGCCTGAAATGGGAATCTGTGTCAAAACTTTGTTAGGAATAATGTGATCCTTACTAGCTGGAAGTAAGGGAGATGGGGTGTGTCGTTATTTCTAGGAGTTGGAGACATACCAAGTTTAGCTCAGTTCTGGGCTTCTTTGAAATACCTATACAAACTTGTTCCTAGATAGTAACTTGCTCCTTGGAATGAGAACGTGCTTGCTTAAAGCAACGTGCTATATGTTCTGAATGCACAAATTGGGAATCTGTGTCAAAACTTTTTAGGAATTATGTGATCCTTACTAGCTGGAAGTGAGGGAGATGTGGCATGAAGATTTTTCTAGGAGTTTGAGACATACCAAGTTTAGCTCAGTTCTGGGCATCTTTGAAATACCTATACAAACTTGTTCCTACATATGAACTCGCAACTTTGAATGAGAAAGTGCTTGCTTAAAGCAACGTGCTATATGTTCTGAATGCCCGAATTGGGAATCTGTGTCAAAACTTTGTTAGGAATTTTGTGATCCTTACTAGATGGAAGTAAGGGAGAGGGGGCATGAAGTTATTTCTAGGAGTTTTAGACATACCAAATTTAGCTCAGTTCTGGGCATCTTTGAAATACCTATACAAACTTATTCCTTCATAGAAACTTGCTACTCGGAATGAGAAACTGCTTGCTTAAAGCAACGTGCTCTATGATCTGAATCCCCGAATTGGGAATCTGTGTCAAAACTTTGTTAGGAATTATGTGATCCTTGCTAGCTGGAAGTAAGAGAGATGAGGCCTGAAGTTATTTCTAGGAGTTGGAGACATACCAAGTTTAGCTCAGTACCGGGCATCTTTGAAATACCTATACAAACTTGTTCCTACATAGTAACTTTCTACTTGGAATGAGACAGTGCCTGCTTAAAGCAACGTGCTATATGTTCTGAATGCCCGAATTGGGAATCTGTGTCAAAACTTTGTTAGGAATTATGTGATCCTTACTAGATGGAAGTAAGGGAGATGGGGCCTGAAATTATTTCTAGGAGTTGGAGACATACCGAGTTTAACTCAGTTCTGGGGATCTTTGAAAGTCCTATATGAACTTGTTCCTACATAGTAACTTGCAACTTTGAATGAGAATGTGCTTGCTTACAGCAACGAGCTATATGTTCTGAATGCCCGAATTGGGAATCTGTGTCAAAACTTTGTTAGGAATTATGTGATCCTTGCTAGCTGGAAGTAAGGGAGATGGGGCATGAAGGTATTTCTAGGAGTTGGAGACATACCCACTTTAGCTCAGTTCTGGGCATCTTGAAATACCTATAAAACTTGTTCCTACAGAGTAACTTGATAGTTTGAATGAGAAAGTGCTTGCTTAAAGCAACGTGCTATATGTTCTGAATGCCCGAATTGGAAATCTGTGTCAAAACTTTGTTAGGAATTATGTGATCCTTACTAGCTGGAAGTAAGTGAGATGGGGCATGAAGTTATTTCTAGGAGTTGGAGACATAGCAAGTTTAGTTCAGTTCTCGGCATCTTTGAAATACCTATACAAACTTGTTCCTACATAGAAACTTGCTACTTGGAATGAGATCGTGCTTGCTTAAAGCAACGTGCTATATGTTCTGAATTCCCGAATTGGGAATCTGTGTCAAAACTTTGTTAGGTATAATGTGATCCTTACTAGCTGGAAGTAAGGGAGATGGGGCATGAAGTTATTTCTAGGTGTTGGAGACATACCAAGATTAGCTCAGTTCTGGGCATCTTTGAAATACCTATACAAACTTGTTCCTACATATGATCTTGCAACTTTGAATGAGAAAGTGCTTGCTTACAGCAACGTACTATATGTTCCTAATGCCCAAAATGGGAATCTGTGTCAAAACTTTGTTAGGAATTATGTGATCCTTACTAGCTGGAAGTAAGGGAGATGGGGCCTGAAGTTATTTCTAGGAGTTGGAGACATACCAAGTTTAGCTCAGTTCTGGGCATCTTTGAAAGACCTATACAAACTTGTTATTACATAGTAACTTGCTACTTGGAATGAGAAGGTGCCTGCTTAAAGCAACGTGCTATATGTTCTGAATGCCCGAATGGGGAATCTGTGTCAAAACTTTGTTAGGAATTATGTGATGCTTACTAGATGGAAGTAAGAGAGATGGGGCATGAAGTTATTTCTAAGAGTTGGAGACATACCCACTTTCGCTCAGTTCTGGGCATCTTTGAAATACCTATACAAACTTGTTCCTACATAGTAACTTGTTACTTGGAATGAGAAAGTGCTTGCTTAAAACAACGTGCTTATTGTTCTGAATGCCCGAATTGGGAATCTGTGTCAAAACTTTGTTAGGAATTATGTGATTCTTTCTAGCTGGAAGTAAGGGAGATGGGGCATGAAGTTATTTCTAGGAGTTGGAGACACACCAAGTTTAGCTCTGTTCTGGGCTTCTTTCAAGTACCTATACAAACTTGTTCCTACATAGTAACTTGCTACTTGTAATGAGAAAGTGCTTGTTTAAAGCAACGTGCTATATTTTCTGAATGCCCGAATTGGGAATCTGTGTCAAAATTTTGTTAGGAATTATGTGATCCTTACTAGCTGGAAGTAAGGGAGATGGGGCATGAAGTTATTTCTAGGAGTTGGAGACATACCAAGTTTAGCTCAGTTCTGGGCTTCTTTGAAATACCTATACAAATTTGTTCCTAGATAGTAACTTGCTCCTTGGAATGAGAAAGTGCTTGCTTAAAGCAACGTGCTATACGTTCTGAATGCCCGAATTGGGAATCAGTGTCAACACTTTGTTAGGAATTATGTGATCCTTACTAGCTGGAAGTAAGGGAGATGGGGCATGAAGTTATTTCTAGGAGTTGGAGACATACCAAGTTTAGCTCAGTTCTGGGCATCTTTGCAATAGCTATACAAACTTGTTCCTTCATAGTAACTTGCTACTTGGAATGAGAAAGTGCTTGCTTAAAGCAACGTGCTTTATGTTCTGAATGCCCGAATTGGGAATCTGTGTCAAAACTTTGTTAGGAATTATGTGATCCTTACTAGCTGGAAGTAAGGGAGATGGGGCATGAAGTTACTTCTAGGAGTTGGAGACATACCAAGTTAAGCTCAATTCTGGGCATCTTTGAAATAGCTATACAAACTTGTTCCTACATAGTAACTTGCTACTTGGAATGAGAAAGTGCTTGCTTAAAGCAACGTGCTATATGTTCTGAATGCCCGAATTGGGAATCTGTGTCAAAACTGTGTTAGGAATTATGTGATCCTTACTAGCTGGAAGTAAGGGTGATGGGGCATGAAGTTACTTCTAGGAGTTGGAGACATACCAAGTTTAGCTCAGTTCTGGGCATCTTTGAAATACCTATACAAACTTGTTCCTACATAGTAACTTGCTACTTGGAATGAGAAAGTGCTTGCTTAAAGCAACGTGCTATATGTTCTGAATGCCCGATTTGGGAATCTGTGTCAAATCTTTGTTAGGAATTATGTCATCCTTACTAGCTGGGAGTAAGGGAGATGGGGCATGAAGTTACTTCTAGGAGTTGGAGACATACCAAGTTTAGCTCAGTTCTGGACATCTTTGAAATAGCTATACAAACTTGTTTCTACATAGTAACTTGCTACTTGGAATGAGAAAGTGCTTGCTTAAAGCAACGTGCTACATGTGCGGAATGCCCGAATTGGAAATCTGTGTCAAATCTTTGTTAGGAATTATGTGATCCTTACTAGATGGAAGTAAGTGAGATGGGGCATGAAGTTATTTCTAGGAGTTGGAGACATACTAAGTTTAGCTCAGTTCTGGGCATCTTTGAAATACATATACAAACTTGTTCCTACATAATAACTTGCTAGTTGTAATGAGAAATTGCTTGCTTAATGCAACGTGCTATATGATCTGAATGCTCGAATTGGGAATCTGTGTCAAAACTTTGTTAGGAATTATGTGATCCTTTTAGCTGGAAGTAAGGGAGATGGGGCATGAAATTACTTCTAGGAGTTGGAGACATACCAAGTTTAGCTCAGTTCTGGGCATCTTTGAAAAAGCTATACAAACTTGTTCCTACATAGCAACTTGCTACTTGGAATGAGAAAATGTTTGCTTAAAGCAACGTGCTATATGTTCTGAATGCCCGAATTGGGAATCTGTGTCAAAACTTTGTTAGGAATTATGTGATCCTTACTAGCTGGAAGTGAGGGAGATGGGGCCTGATGTTATTTCTAGGAGTTGGAGACATACCAAGATTAGCTCAGTTCTGGGGATCTTTGAAATTCCTATGCAAACTTGTTCCTATATAGTATCTTGCATCTTTGAATGAGAATGAGCTTGCTTACAGCAACGTGCTATATGTTCTGAATGCCCTAATTTGCAATCTGTGTCAAATATTTGTTAGGAATTATGTGATCCTTACTAGCTGGAAGTAAGGGAGATGGGGCATGAAGTGATTTCTAGGAGTTGGAGACATACCAAGATTAGCTCAGTTCTGGGCATCTTTGAAATTCCTATACAAACTTGTTTCTACATATGAACTTGCAACTTTGAATGAGAAAGTGCTTGCTTACAGCAACGTGCTATATGTTCTGAATGCCCGAAATGGGAATTTGTGTCAAAACATTGTTAGGAATTATGTGATCCTTACTAGCTGGAAGTAAGGGAGTTGGGGCATGAAGTTATTTCTAGGAGTTGGAGACATCCAAGTTTAGCTCAGTTTTGGGCATCTTTGAAATACCTATACAAACTTGTTCCTACATAGTAACTTGCTACTTGGAATGAGACATTGCTTGCTTAAAGCAACGTGCTATATGTTCTGAATGCCCGAATTGGGATTCTGTGTCAAAACTTTGTTAGGAATTATGTGATCCTTACTAGATGGAAGTAAGGGAGATGGGGCATGAAGTTATTTCTAAGAGTTTTAGACATACCCACTTTTGCTCAGTTTGGGCATCTTTGAAATACCTATACAAATTTGTTCCTACATTGTAACTTGTTACTTGGAATGAGAAAGTGCTTGCTTAAAACAACGTGCTAAATGTTCTGAATGTCCGAATTCGGAATCTCTGACAAAACTTTGTTAGGAATTATGTGATCCTTATTAGGTGAAAGTAAGGGAGATGAGGCATGAAGTTATTTCTAGGAGTTGGAGACATACCCACGTTAGCTCAGTTCTGGGGATCTTTGAAAGTCCTATACAAAGTTGTTCCTAGATTGTAACTTGCTACTTGGAATGAGAAAGTGCTTGCTTAAAGCAACGTGCTATATGTTCTGAATGCCCGAATTGGGAATCTGTGTCAAACTTTGTTAGGAATTATTTGATCCTTACTAGCTGGAAGTAAGGGAGATGGGGCATGAAGTTATTTCTAGGAGTTGGAGACATACCAAGTTTAGCTCAGCTCCAGGCATCTTTGAAATACCTATACAAACTTGTTCCTACATAGTAACTTGATAGTTTGAATGTGAAAGTGCTTGCTTAAAGCAACGTGTTATATGTTCTGAATGCCCGAATTGGGAATCTGTGTCTAAACTTTGTTAGGAATTATGTGATCTTTACGAGCTGGAAGTAAGGGAGATGGGGTATGAAGTTATTTCTAGGAGTTGGAGACATACCAAGTTAAGTTCAGTTCTGGGGATCCTTGAAAGTCCTATACAAACTTGTTCCTAGATAGTAACTTGCTAGTTGTAATGAGAAAGTGCTTGCTTAAAACAACGTGCTATATGTTCTGAATGCCCGAATTGGGAATCTGTGTCAAAACTTTGCTAAGAATTATGTGATCCTTACTAGATGAAAGTAAGGGAGATGGGGCATGAAGTTATTTCTGGGAGTTGGAGACATACCAAGTTTAGCTCAGTTCTGGGCATCTTTGAAATACCTATACAAACTTGTTCCTACATAGTAACTTGCTACTTGGAGTGAGAAAGTGCTTGCTTACAGCAACATCCTATAAGTTTTGAATGCCCGAATTGGGAATCTGTGTCAAAACTTTCTTAGGAATTATGTGATCCTTACTAGCTGGAAGTGAGGGAGATGGGGCATGAAGTTATTTTTAGGAGTTGGAGACATACCAAGTTTAGCTCAGTTCTGGGCATCTTTAAAATACCTATACAAACTTGTTTCTACATAGTAACTTGCTCCTTGGAATGAGAAAGTACTTGCTTAAAGCAACGTACTATATGTTCTGAATGCCCGAAATGGGAATTTGTGCCAAAACATTGTTAGGAATTATGTGATCCTTACTAGCTGGAAGTAAGGGAGTTGGGGCATGAAGTTATTTCTAGGAGTTGGAGACATCCAAGTTTAGCTCAGTTTTGGGCATCTTTGAAATACCTATACAAACTTGTTCCTACATAGTAACTTGCTACTTGGAATGAGACATTGCTTGCTTAAAGCAACGTGCTATATGTTCTGAATGCCCGAATTGGGATTCTGTGTCAAAACTTTGTTAGGAATTATGTGATCCTTACTAGATGGAAGTAAGGGAGATGGGGCATGAAGTTATTTCTAAGAGTTTTAGACATACCCACTTTTGCTCAGTTTGGGCATCTTTGAAATACCTATACAAATTTGTTCCTACATTGTAACTTGTTACTTGGAATGAGAAAGTGCTTGCTTAAAACAACGTGCTAAATGTTCTGAATGTCCGAATTCGGAATCTCTGTCAAAACTTTGTTAGGAATTATGTGATCCTTATTAGGTGAAAGTAAGGGAGATGAGGCATGAAGTTATTTCTAGGAGTTGGAGACATACCCACGTTAGCTCAGTTCTGGGGATCTTTGAAAGTCCTATACAAAGTTGTTCCTAGATTGTAACTTGCTACTTGGAATGAGAAAGTGCTTGCTTAAAGCAACGTGCTATATGTTCTGAATGCCCGAATTGGGAATCTGTGTCAAACTTTGTTAGGAATTATTTGATCCTTACTAGCTGGAAGTAAGGGAGATGGGGCATGAAGTTATTTCTAGGAGTTGGAGACATACCAAGTTTAGCTCAGTTCTGGGCATCTTTGCAATAGCTATACAAACTTGTTCCTTCATAGTAACTTGCTACTTGGAATGAGAAAGTGCTTGCTTAAAGCAACGTGCTATATGTTCTGAATGCCCGAATTGGGAATCTGTGTCAAAACTTTGTTAGGAATTATGTGATCCTTACTAGCTGGAAGTAAGGGAGATGGGGCATGAAGTTACTTCTAGGAGTTGGAGACATACCAAGTTAAGCTCAATTCTGGGCATCTTTGAAATAGCTATACAAACTTGTTCCTACATAGTAACTTGCTACTTGGAATGAGAAAGTGCTTGCTTAAAGCAACGTGCTATATGTTCTGAATGCCCGAATTGGGAATCTGTGTCAAAACTTTGTTAGGAATTATGTGATCCTTACTAGCTGGAAGTAAGGGTGATGGGGCATGAAGTTACTTCTAGGAGTTGGAGACATACCAAGTTTAGCTCAGTTCTGGGCATCTTTGAAATACCTATACAAACTTGTTCCTACATAGTAACTTGCTACTTGGAATGAGAAAGTGCTTGCTTAAAGCAACGTGCTATATGTTCTGAATGCCCGAATTGGGAATCTGTGTCAAATCTTTGTTAGGAATTATGTCATCCTTACTAGCTGGGATTAAGGGAGATGGGGCATGAAGTTACTTCTAGGAGTTGGAGACATACCAAGTTTAGCTCAGTTCTGGACATCTTTGAAATAGCTATACAAACTTCTTTCTACATAGTAACTTGCTACTTGGAATGAGAAAGTGCTTGCTTAAAGCAACGTGCTACATGTGCGGAATGCCCGAATTGGAAATCTGTGTCAAATCTTTGTTAGGAATTATGTGATCCTTACTAGATGGAAGTAAGTGAGATGGGGCATGAAGTTATTTCTAGGAGTTGGAGACATACTAAGTTTAGCTCAGTTCTGGGCATCTTTGAAATACATATACAAACTTGTTCCTACATAATAACTTGCTAGTTGTAATGAGAAATTGCTTGCTTAATGCAACGTGCTATATGATCTGAATGCTCGAATTGGGAATCTGTGTCAAAACTTTGTTAGGAATTATGTGATCCTTACTAGCTGGAAGTAAGGGAGATGGGGCATGAAATTACTTCTAGGAGTTGGAGACATACCAAGTTTAGCTCAGTTCTGGGCATCTTTGAAAAAGCTATACAAACTTGTTCCTACATAGCAACTTGCTACTTGGAATGAGAAAATGTTTGCTTAAAGCAACGTGCTATATGTTCTGAATGCCCGAATTGGGAATCTGTGTCAAAACTTTGTTAGGAATTATGTGATCCTTACTAGCTGGAAGTGAGGGAGTTGGGGCCTGATGTTATTTCTAGGAGTTGGAGACATACCAAGATTAGCTCAGTTCTGGGGATCTTTGAAATTCCTATGCAAACTTGTTCCTATATAGTATCTTGCATCTTTGAATGAGAATGAGCTTGCTTACAGCAACGTGCTATATGTTCTGAATGCCCTAATTTGCAATCTGTGTCAAATATTTGTTAGGAATTATGTGATCCTTACTAGCTGGAAGTAAGGGAGATGGGGCATGAAGTGATTTCTAGGAGTTGGAGACATACCAAGATTAGCTCAGTTCTGGGCATCTTTGAAATACCTATACAAACTTGTTTCTACATATGAACTTGCAACTTTGAATGAGAAAGTGCTTGCTTACAGCAACGTGCTATATGTTCTGAATGCCCGAAATGGGAATTTGTGTCAAAACATTGTTAGGAATTATGTGATCCTTACTAGCTGGAAGTAAGGGAGTTGGGGCATGAAGTTATTTCTAGGAGTTGGAGACATCCAAGTTTAGCTCAGTTTTGGGCATCTTTGAAATACCTATACAAACTTGTTCCTACATAGTAACTTGCTACTTGGAATGAGACATTGCTTGCTTAAAGCAACGTGCTATATGTTCTGAATGCCCGAATTGGGATTCTGTGTCAAAACTTTGTTAGGAATTATGTGATCCTTACTAGATGGAAGTAAGGGAGATGGGGCATGAAGTTATTTCTAAGAGTTTTAGACATACCCACTTTTGCTCAGTTTGGGCATCTTTGAAATACCTATACAAATTTGTTCCTACATTGTAACTTGTTACTTGGAATGAGAAAGTGCTTGCTTAAAACAACGTGCTAAATGTTCTGAATGTCCGAATTCGGAATCTCTGTCAAAACTTTGTTAGGAATTATGTGATCCTTATTAGGTGAAAGTAAGGGAGATGAGGCATGAAGTTATTTCTAGGAGTTGGAGACATACCCACGTTAGCTCAGTTCTGGGGATCTTTGAAAGTCCTATACAAAGTTGTTCCTAGATTGTAACTTGCTACTTGGAATGAGAAAGTGCTTGCTTAAAGCAACGTGCTATATGTTCTGAATGCCCGAATTGGGAATCTGTGTCAAACTTTGTTAGGAATTATTTGATCCTTACTAGCTGGAAGTAAGGGAGATGGGGCATGAAGTTATTTCTAGGAGTTGGAGACATACCAAGTTTAGCTCAGCTCCAGGCATCTTTGAAATACCTATACAAACTTGTTCCTACATAGTAACTTGATAGTTTGAATGTGAAAGTGCTTGCTTAAAGCAACGTGTTATATGTTCTGAATGCCCGAATTGGGAATCTGTGTCTAAACTTTGTTAGGAATTATGTGATCTTTACGAGCTGGAAGTAAGGGAGATGGGGTATGAAGTTATTTCTAGGAGTTGGAGACATACCAAGTTAAGTTCAGTTCTGGGGATCCTTGAAAGTCCTATACAAACTTGTTCCTAGATAGTAACTTGCTAGTTGTAATGAGAAAGTGCTTGCTTAAAACAACGTGCTATATGTTCTGAATGCCCGAATTGGGAATCTGTGTCAAAACTTTGCTAAGAATTATGTGATCCTTACTAGATGAAAGTAAGGGAGATGGGGCATGAAGTTATTTCTGGGAGTTGGAGACATACCAAGTTTAGCTCAGTTCTGGGCATCTTTGAAATACCTATACAAACTTGTTCCTACATAGTAACTTGCTACTTGGAGTGAGAAAGTGCTTGCTTAAAGCAACATCCTATAAGTTCTGAATGCCTGAATTGGGAATCTGTGTCAAAACTTTGTTAGGAATTATGTGATCCTTACTAGCTGGAAGTGAGGGAGATGGGGCATGAAGTTATTTTTAGGAGTTGGAGACATACCAAGTTTAGCTCAGTTCTGGGCATCTTTAAAATACCTATACAAACTTGTTTCTACATAGTAACTTGCTCCTTGGAATGAGAAAGTACTTGCTTAAAGCAACGTGCTTTATGTTCTGAATGCCCGAATTGGGAATCTGTGTCAAAACTTTGTAAGGATTTATGTGATCCTTACTAGATGGAAGTAAGGGGGATGCGTCATGAAGTTATTTCTAGGAGTAGGAGACATACCAAGTTTAGCTCAGTTCTGGGCTTCTTTGAAATACCTATACAAACTTGTTATTACATAGTGACTTGCTACTTGGAATGAGAAAGTGCTTGCTTAAAGCAACGTGCTATATGTTCTGAATGCCCGAATTGGGAATCTCTGTCAAAACTTTGTTAGGAATTATGTGATCCTTACTAGCTGGAAGTAATGGAGATGGGGCATGAAGTTATTTCTAGGAGTTGGAGACATACCAAGTTTAGCTCAGTTCTGGGCTTCTTTGAAATACCTATACAAACTTGTTCCTAGATAGTAACTTGCTCCTTGGAATGAGAAAGCGCTTGCTTAAAGCAACGTGCTATACGTTCTGAATGCCCGAATTGGGAATCAGTGTCAACACTTTGTTAGGAATTATGTAATCCTTACTAGCTGGAAGTAAGGGAGATGTTGCATGAAGTTATTTCTAGGAGTTGGAGACATACCAAGTTTAGCTCAGTTCTGGGCATCTTTGAAATAGCTATACAAACTTGTTCCTTCATAGTAACTTGCTACTTGGAATGAGAAAGTGCTTGCTTAAAGCAACGTGCTATATGTTCTTAATGCCCGAATTGGGAATCTGTGTCAAAACTTTGTTAGGAATTATGTGATCCTTACTAGCTGGAAGTAAGGGAGATGGGGCATGATGTTACTTCTAGGAGTTAGAGACATACCAAGTTAAGCTCAATTCTGGGCATCTTTGAAATAGCTATACAAACTTGTACCTACATAGTAACTTGCTACTTGGAATGAGAAAGTGCTTGCTTAAAGCAACGTGCTATATGTTCTGAATGCCCGAATTGGGAATCTGTGTCAAAACTTTGTTAGGAATTATGTGATCCTTACTAGCTGGAAGTAAGGGTGATGGGGCATGAAGTTACTTCTAGGAGTTGGAGACATACCAAGTTTAGCTCAGTTCTGGGCATCTTTGAAATACCTATACAAACTTGTTCCTACATAGTAACTTGCTACTTGGAATGAGAAAGTGCTTGCTTAAAGCAACGTGCTATATGTTCTGATTGCCCGAATTGGGAATCTGTGTCAAATCTTTGTTAGGAATTATGTGATCATTACTAGCTGGGAGTAAGGGAGATGGGGCATGAAGTTACTTCTAGGAGTTGGAGACATACCAAATTTAGCTCAGTTCTGGGCATCTGTGAAATAGCTATACAAACTTGTTTCTACATAGTAACTTGCTACTTGGAATGAGAAAGTGCTTGCTTAAAGCAACGTGCTACATGTGCGGAATGCCCGAATTGGAAATCTGTGTCAAATCTTTGTTAGGAATTATGTGATCCTTATTAGGTGGAAGTAAGGGGGATGAGGCATGAAGTTATTTCTAGGAGTTGGAGACATACCCACTTTAGCTCAGTTCTGGGGATCTTTGAAAGTCCTATACAAAGTTGTTCCTAGATTGTAACTTGCTACTTGGAATGAGAAAGTGCTTGCTTAAAGCAACGTGCTATATGTTCTGAATGCCCGAATTGGGAATCTGTGTCAAACTTTGTTAGGAATTATTTGATCCTTACTAGCTGGAAGTAAGGAAGATGGGGCATGAAGTTATTTCTAGGAGTTGGAGACATACCAAGTTTAGCTCAGCTCCAGGCATCTTTGAAATACCTATACAAACTTGTTCCTACATAGTAACTTGATAGTTTGAATGAGAAAGTGCTTGCTTACAGCATTGTGCTATATGTTCTGAATGCCCGAATTGGGAATCTGTGTCAAAACTTTGTTAGTAATTATGTGATCCTTGCTAGCTGGAAGTAAGGGAGATGGGGCATGAAGGTATTTCTAGGAGTTGGAGACATACCCACTTTAGCTCAGTTCTGGGCATCTTGAAATACCTATACAAACTTGTTCCTACATAGTAACTTGATAGTTTGAATGAGAAAGTGCTTGCTTAAAGCAACGTGCTATATGTTCTGAATGCCCGAATTGGAAATCTGTGTCAAAACTTTGTTAGGAATTATGTGATCCTTACTAGCTGGAAGTAAGTGAGATGGGGCATGAAGTTATTTCTAGGACTTGGAGACATAGCAAGTTTAGTTCAGTTCTCGGCATCTTTGAAATACCTATACAAACTTGTTCCTACATAGAAACTTGCTACTTGGAATGAGATCGTGCTTGCTTAAAGCAACGTTCTATATGTTCTGAATTCCCGAATTGGGAATCTGTGTCAAAACTTTGTTAGGTATAATGTGATCCTTACTAGCTGGAAGTAAGGGAGATGGGGCATGAAGTTATTTTTAGGTGTTGGAGACATACCAAGATTAGCTCAGTTCTGGGCATCTTTGAAATACCTATACAAACTTGTTCCTACATATGAACTTGCAACTTTGAATGAGAAAGTGTTTGCTTACAGCAACATACTATATGTTCCTAATGCCCAAAATGGGAATCTGTGTCAAAACTTTGTTAGGAATTATGTGATCCTTACTAGCTGGAAGTAAGGGAGATGGGGCATGAAGTTATTTCTAGGAGTTGGAGACATACCAAGTTTAGCTCAGTTCTGGGCATCTTTGAAAGACCTATACAAACTTGTTATTACATAGTAACTTGCTACTTGGAATGAGAAGGTGCCTGCTTAAAGCAACGTGCTATATGTTCTCAATGCCCGAATTGGAAATCTGTGTCAAAACTTTGTTAGGAATTACGTGATCCTTACTAGCTGGAGGTAAGGGAGATGTGGCATGAAGTTATTTCTAGGAGTTGGAGACATACCAAGTTTAGTTCAGTTCTGGGCTTTTTTGAAATACCAATAAAAACTTGTTCCTACATAGTAACTTGCTACTTGGAATGAGAAAGTGCTTGCTTAAAGCAACGTGCTATATGTTCTGAATGCCCGAATTGGGAATCTGTGTCAAAACTTTGTTAGGAATTATGTGATCCTTACTAGCTGGAAGTAAGGGAGATGGGGCATGAAGTTACTTCTAGGAGTTGGAGACATACCAAGTTAAGCTCAGTTCTGGGCATCTTTGAAAAAGCTATACAAACTTGTTCCTACATAACAACTTGCTACTTGGAATGAGAAAATGTTTGCTTAAAGCAACGTGTTATATGTTCTGAATGCCCGAAATGGGAAACTGTGTCAAAACTTTGTTAGGAATTATGTGATCCTTACTAGCTGGAAGTGAGGGAGATGGGGCCTGATGTTATTTCTAGGAGTTGGAGACATACCAAGATTAGCTCAGTTCTGGCGATCTTTGAAATTCCTATGCAAACTTGTTCCTATATAGTATCTTGCAACTTTGAATGAGAATGAGCTTGCTTACAGCAACGTGCTATATGTTCTGAATTCCTAATTTGCAATCTGTGTCAAATATTTGTTAGGAATTATGTGACCCTTACTAGCTGGAAGTAAGGGAGATGGGGCATGAAGTGATTTCTAGGAGTTGGAGACATACCAAGATTAGCTCAGTTCTGGGCATCTTTGAAATACCTATACAAACTTGTTTCTACATATGAACTTGCAACTTTGAATGAGAAAGTGCTTGCTTACAGCAACGTACTATATGTTCTGAATGCCCGAAATGGGAATTTGTGTCAAAACATTGTTAGGAATTATGTGATCCTTACTACCTGGAAGTAAGGGAGTTGGGGCATGAAGTGATTTCTAGGAGTTGGAGACATCCAAGTTTAGCTCAGTTTTGGGCATCTTTGAAATACCTATACAAACTTGTTCCTACATAGTAACTTGCTACTTGGAATGAGACATTGCTTGCTTAAAGCAACGTGCTATATGTTCTGAATGCCCGAATTGGGAATCTGTGTCAAAACTTTGTTAGGAATTATGTGATCCTTACTAGATGGAAGTAAGGGAGATGGGGCATGAAGTTATTTCTAAGAGTTTTAGACATACCCACTTTTGCTCAGTTTGAGCATCTTTGAAATACCTATACAAATTTGTTCCTACATTGTAACTTGTTACTTGGAATGAGAAAGTGCTTGCTTAAAGCAACGTACTGCATGTTCTGAATGCCCGAATTGGAATCTGTGTCAAACTTTGTTAGGAATTATTTGATCCTTACTAGTTGGAAGTAAGGGAGATGGGGCATGAAGTTATTTCTAGGAGTTGGAGACACACCAAGTTTAGCTCAGCTCCAGGCATCTTTGAAATACCTATACAAACTTGTTCCTACATAGTAACTTGCTACTTGGATTGAGATAGTGATTGCTTAAAGCAACGTGCTATATGTTCTGAATGCCCGAATTGGGATTATGTGTCAAAGCTTTGTTAGGAAATATGTGACCCTTACTAGCTGGAAGTAAGGGATATGGGGCATGAAGTTAATTTATGGAGTTGGAGACATACCAAGATTACCTCAGTTCTGGGCATCTTTGAAACAGCTATACAAACTTGTTCCTACATAGTAACTTGGTACTTGGAATGAGAAAGTGATTGCTTAAAGCAAAGTGCTATATGTTCTAAATGCCCGAATTGGGAAACTTTGTCAAATCTTTGTTAGGAATTATGTGATCCTTACTAGCTTGAAGTGAGGGAGATGGGGCCTGAAGTTATTTCTAGGAATTGGAGACATACTAAGTTTAGCTCAGTTCTGGGCATCTTTGAAATACGTATACAAACTTGTTCCTACATAGTAACTTGCTAGTTGGAATGAGAAAATGCTTGCTTAAAGCAACGTGCTATATGTTCTGAATGCCCGAATTGGGAATCTGTGTCAAAACTTTGTTAGGAATTATGTGATCCTTACTAGCTGGAAGTAAGGGAGATGAGGCATGAAGTTATTTCTAGGAGTTGGAGACATACCAATTTAGCTCAGTTCTGGGGATCTCTGAAAGTCCTATACAAACTTGTTCCTACATAGTAACTTGCAACTTCGAAAGAGAATGTGCTTGCTTACAGCAACGTGCTATATGTTCTGAATGCCCGAATTGGGAATCTGTGTCAAAACTTTGTTAGTAATTACGTGATCCTTACTAGCTGGAAGTAAGGGAGATGTGGCATGAAGTTATTTCTAGGAGTTGGAGACATACCAAGATTAGCTACTTCTGGGGATCTTTGAAATACCTATACAAACTTATTCCTACATATGAACTAGCAACTTTGAATGAGAAAGTGCTTGCTTACAGCAACGTACTATATGTTCTGAATGCCCGAAATGGGAATCTGTGTCAAATCTTTGTTAGGAATTATGTGATCCTTACTAGCTGGAAGTAAGGGAGATGGGGTATGAAGTTATTTCTAGGAGTTGGAGACATACCAAGTTTAGCTCAGTTCTGGGCATCGTTGATATAGCTATACAAACTTGTTCCTACATAGTAACTTGCTACTTGGAATGAGAAAATGTTTGCTTAAAGCCACGTGCTCTATGTTCTGAATGCCCGAATTGGGAATCTGTGTCCAAACTTTGTTAGGAATTATGTGATCCTTACTAGCTGGATGTGAGGGAGATGGGGCCTTTAGTTATTTCTAGGAGTTGGAGACATAGCAAGTTTAGTTCAGTTCTCGGCATCTTTGAAATACCTATACAAACTTGTTCCGACATAGTAATTTGCTACTTGGAATGAGTAAGTGCTAGCTTAAAGCAAAGTGCTATATGTTTTGAATGCCCGAATTGGGAATCTGTGTCAAAATTTTGTTAGGAAATATGTGATCCTTACTAGATGGAAGTGAGGGAGATGGGGCATGAAGTTATTTCTAGGAGTTGGAGACATTCCAAGTTTATCTCAGTTCTGGGCATCTTTGAATTACCTATACAAACATGTTCCTACATAGTAACTTGCTACTTGGAATGAGAACGTGCTTGCTTAAAGCAACGTGCTATATGTTCTGAATGCACAAATTGGGAATCTGTGTCAAAACTTTTTAGGAATTATGTGATCCTTACTAGCTGGAAGTGAGGGAGATGTGGCATGAAGTTTTTTCTAGGAGTTTGAGACATACCAAGTTTAGCTCAGTTCTGGGCATCTTTGAAATACCTATACAAACTTGTTCCTACATATGAACTCGCAACTTTGAATGAGAAAGTGCTTGCTTAAAGCAACGTGCTATATGTTCTGAATGCCCGAATTGGGAATCTGTGTCAAAACTTTGTTAGGAATTTTGTGATCCTTACTAGATGGAAGTAAGGGAGAGGGGGCATGAAGTTATTTCTAGGAGTTTTAGACATACCAAATTTAGCTCAGTTCTGGGCATCTTTGAAATACCTATACAAACTTATTCCTTCATAGAAACTTGCTACTCGGAATGAGAAACTGCTTGCTTAAAGCAACGTGCTCTATGATCTGAATCCCCGAATTGGGAATCTGTGTCAAAACTTTGTTAGGAATTATGTGATCCTTGCTAGCTGGAAGTAAGAGAGATGAGGCCTGAAGTTATTTCTAGGAGTTGGAGACATACCAAGTTTAGCTCAGTACCGGGCATCTTTGAAACACCAATACAAACTTGTTCCTACATAGTAACTTTCTACTTGGAATGAGACAGTGCCTGCTTAAAGCAACGTGCTATATGTTCTGAATGCCCGAATTGGGAATCTGTGTCAAAACTTTGTTAGGAATTATGTGATCCTTACTAGCTGGAAGTAAGGGAGATGGGGCCTGAAGTTATTTCTAGGAGTTGGAGACATACCGAGTTTAACTCAGTTCTGGGGATCTTTGAAAGTCCTATATGAACTTGTTCCTACATAATAACTTGCAACTTTGAATGAGAATGTGCTTGCTTACAGCAACGAGCTATATGTTCTGAATGCCCGAATTGGGAATCTGTGTCAAAACTTTGTTAGGAATTATGTGATCCTTGCTAGCTGGAAGTAAGGGAGATGGGGCATGAAGGTATTTCTAGGAGTTGGAGACATACCCACTTTAGCTCAGTTCTGGGCATCTTGAAATACCTATACAAACTTGTTCCTACATAGCAACTTGATAGTTTGAATGAGAAAGTGCTTGCTTAAAGCAACGTGCTATATGTTCTGAATGCCCGAATTGGAAATATGTGTCAAAACTTTGTTAGGAATTATGTGATCCTTACTAGCTGGAAGTAAGTGAGATGGGGCACGAAGTTATTTCTAGGAGTTGGAGACATAGCAAGTTTAGTTCAGTTCTCGGCATCTTTGAAATACCTATACAAACTTGTTATTACATAGTAACTTGCTACTTGGAATGAGAAGGTGCCTGCTTAAAGCAACGTGCTATATGTTCTGAATGCCCGAATTGGGAATCTGTGTCAAAACTTTGTTAGGAATTATGTGATGCTTACTAGATGGAAGTAAGAGAGATGGGGCATGAAGTTATTTCTAAGAGTTGGAGACATACCCACTTTCGCTCAGTTCTGGGCATCTTTGAAATACCTATACAAACTTGTTCCTACATAGTAACTTGTTACTTGGAATGAGAAAGTGCTTGCTTAAAACAACGTGCTTATTGTTCTGAATGCCCGAAATGGGAATCTGTGTCAAAACTTTGTTAGGAATTATGTGATTCTTTCTAGCTGGAAGTAAGGGAGATGGGGCATGAAGTTATTTCTAGGAGTTGGAGACACACCAAGTTTAGCTCTGTTCTGGGCTTCTTTCAAGTACCTATACAAACTTGTTCCTACATAGTAACTTGCTACTTGAAATGAGAAAGTGCTTGTTTAAAGCAACGTGCTATATTTTCTGAATGCCCGAATTGGGAATCTGTGTCAAAATTTTGTTAGGAATTATGTGATCCTTACTAGATGGAAGTAAGGGAGATGGGGCATGAAGTTATTTCTAGGTGTTGGAGACATACCAAGTTTTGCTCAGTTCTGGGGATCTTTGAAAGTCCTATAGAAACTTGCTCCTACATAGTAACTTGCAATTTTGAATCAGAATGTGCTTGCTTAAAGCAACGTGCTATATGTTCTGAATGCCCGAATTGGGAATCTGTGTCAAAACTTTGTTAGGAATTATGTGATCCTTACTAGCTGGAAGTAAGGGAGATGGGGCATGAAGTTATTTCTAGGAGTTGGAGACATACCACGTTTAGCTCAGTTCTGGGCTTCCTTGAAATACCTATACAAACTTGTTCCTACATAGTAACTTGCTACTTGGAATGAGAAAGTGCTTGCTTAAAGCAACGTGCTTTATGTTCTGAATGCCCGAATGGGGAATCTGTGTCAAAACTTTGTAAGGAATTATGTGATCCTTACTAGCTGGAAGTAAGGGAGATGGGGCATGATGTTATTTCTAGGTGTTGGAGACATACCAAGTTTAGCTCAGTACTGGGCATCTTTGAAATAGCTATACAAACTTGTTCCTACATAGTAACCTGCTACTTGGAATGAGAAAATGTTTGCTTAAAGCAAAGTGCTATATGTTCTGAATGCCCGAATTGGGAATCTGTGTCAAAACTTTGTTAGGAATTATGTGATCCTTACTAGCTGGAAGTAAGGGAGATGGGGCATGAAGTTATTTCTAGGAGTTGAGACTTACCAAGTTTAGCTCAGTTCTGGGCATCTTTGAAATACCTATACAAACTTGTTCCTACATAGTAACTTGCAACTTTGAATGAGATAGTGCTGACTTAAAGCAACGTGCTATATGTTCTGAATGCCCGAATTGGGAATCTGTGTCGTAACTTTGTTAGGAATTATGTGATCCTTATTAGTTGAAAGTAAGGGAGATGGGGCATGAAGTTAGTTCTAAGAGTTGGAGACATACCAAGTTTAGCTCAGTTATGGGCTTCTTTGAAATACCTATACCAACATTTTCCTACACAGTAACGTGCTCCATGGAATGAGAAAGTGCTTGCTTAAAGCAACGTGCTATATGTTCTGAATGCCCGAATTGGGAATCTGTGTCAAAACTTTGTTAGGAATTATGTGATCCTTACTACCTGGAAGTAAGTGAGATGGGGCAAGAAGTTATTTCTAGGAGTTGGAGACATACCAAGTTTAGCTCAGCTCCAGGCATCTTTGAAATACCTATACAAACTTGTTCCTACATAGTAACTTGATAGTTTGAATGTGAAAGTGCTTGCTTAAAGCAACGTGTTATATGTTCTGAATGCCCGAATTGGGAATCTGTGTCTAAACTTTGTTAGGAATTATGTGATCTTTACGAGCTGGAAGTAAGGGAGATGGGGTATGAAGTTATTTCTAGGAGTTGGAGACATACCAAGTTAAGTTCAGTTCTGGGGATCCTTGAAAGTCCTATACAAACTTGTTCCTAGATAGTAACTTGCTAGTTGTAATGAGAAAGTGCTTGCTTAAAACAACGTGCTATATGTTCTGAATGCCCGAATTGGGAATCTGTGTCAAAACTTTGCTAAGAATTATGTGATCCTTACTAGATGAAAGTAAGGGAGATGGGGCATGAAGTTATTTCTGGGAGTTGGAGACATACCAAGTTTAGCTCAGTTCTGGGCATCTTTGAAATACCTATACAAACTTGTTCCTACATAGTAACTTGCTACTTGGAGTGAGAAAGTGCTTGCTTAAAGCAACATCCTATAAGTTCTGAATGCCTGAATTGGGAATCTGTGTCAAAACTTTGTTAGGAATTATGTGATCCTTACTAGCTGGAAGTGAGGGAGATGGGGCATGAAGTTATTTTTAGGAGTTGGAGACATACCAAGTTTAGCTCAGTTCTGGGCATCTTTAAAATACCTATACAAACTTGTTTCTACATAGTAACTTGCTCCTTGGAATGAGAAAGTACTTGCTTAAAGCAACGTGCTTTATGTTCTGAATGCCCGAATTGGGAATCTGTGTCAAAACTTTGTATGGATTTATGTGATCCTTACTAGATGGAAGTAAGGGGGATGCGTCATGAAGTTATTTCTAGGAGTAGGAGACATACCAAGTTTAGCTCAGTTCTGGGCTTCTTTGAAATACCTATACAAACTTGTTATTACATAGTGACTTGCTACTTGGAATGAGAAAGTGCTTGCTTAAAGCAACGTGCTATATGTTCTGAATGCCCGAATTGGGAATCTCTGTCAAAACTTTGTTAGGAATTATGTGATCCTTACTAGCTGGAAGTAATGGAGATGGGGCATGAAGTTATTTCTAGGAGTTGGAGACATACCAAGTTTAGCTCAGTTCTGGGCTTCTTTGAAATACCTATACAAACTTGTTCCTAGATAGTAACTTGCTCCTTGGAATGAGAAAGCGCTTGCTTAAAGCAACGTGCTATACGTTCTGAATGCCCGAATTGGGAATCAGTGTCAACACTTTGTTAGGAATTATGTAATCCTTACTAGCTGGAAGTAAGGGAGATGTTGCATGAAGTTATTTCTAGGAGTTGGAGACATACCAAGTTTAGCTCAGTTCTGGGCATCTTTGAAATAGCTATACAAACTTGTTCCTTCATAGTAACTTGCTACTTGGAATGAGAAAGTGCTTGCTTAAAGCAACGTGCTATATGTTCTTAATGCCCGAATTGGGAATCTGTGTCAAAACTTTGTTAGGAATTATGTGATCCTTACTAGCTGGAAGTAAGGGAGATGGGGCATGATGTTACTTCTAGGAGTTAGAGACATACCAAGTTAAGCTCAATTCTGGGCATCTTTGAAATAGCTATACAAACTTGTACCTACATAGTAACTTGCTACTTGGAATGAGAAAGTGCTTGCTTAAAGCAACGTGCTATATGTTCTGAATGCCCGAATTGGGAATCTGTGTCAAAACTTTGTTAGGAATTATGTGATCCTTACTAGCTGGAAGTAAGGGTGATGGGGCATGAAGTTACTTCTAGGAGTTGGAGACATACCAAGTTTAGCTCAGTTCTGGGCATCTTTGAAATACCTATACAAACTTGTTCCTACATAGTAACTTGCTACTTGGAATGAGAAAGTGCTTGCTTAAAGCAACGTGCTATATGTTCTGATTGCCCGAATTGGGAATCTGTGTCAAATCTTTGTTAGGAATTATGTGATCATTACTAGCTGGGAGTAAGGGAGATGGGGCATGAAGTTACTTCTAGGAGTTGGAGACATACCAAATTTAGCTCAGTTCTGGGCATCTGTGAAATAGCTATACAAACTTGTTTCTACATAGTAACTTGCTACTTGGAATGAGAAAGTGCTTGCTTAAAGCAACGTGCTACATGTGCGGAATGCCCGAATTGGAAATCTGTGTCAAATCTTTGTTAGGAATTATGTGATCCTTATTAGGTGGAAGTAAGGGAGATGAGGCATGAAGTTATTTCTAGGAGTTGGAGACATACCCACTTTAGCTCAGTTCTGGGGATCTTTGAAAGTCCTATACAAAGTTGTTCCTAGATTGTAACTTGCTACTTGGAATGAGAAAGTGCTTGCTTAAAGCAACGTGCTATATGTTCTGAATGCCCGAATTGGGAATCTGTGTCAAACTTTGTTAGGAATTATTTGATCCTTACTAGCTGGAAGTAAGGAAGATGGGGCATGAAGTTATTTCTAGGAGTTGGAGACATACCAAGTTTAGCTCAGCTCCAGGCATCTTTGAAATACCTATACAAACTTGTTCCTACATAGTAACTTGATAGTTTGAATGAGAAAGTGCTTGCTTACAGCATTGTGCTATATGTTCTGAATGCCCGAATTGGGAATCTGTGTCAAAACTTTGTTAGTAATTATGTGATCCTTGCTAGCTGGAAGTAAGGGAGATGGGGCATGAAGGTATTTCTAGGAGTTGGAGACATACCCACTTTAGCTCAGTTCTGGGCATCTTGAAATACCTATACAAACTTGTTCCTACATAGTAACTTGATAGTTTGAATGAGAAAGTGCTTGCTTAAAGCAACGTGCTATATGTTCTGAATGCCCGAATTGGAAATCTGTGTCAAAACTTTGTTAGGAATTATGTGATCCTTACTAGCTGGAAGTAAGTGAGATGGGGCATGAAGTTATTTCTAGGACTTGGAGACATAGCAAGTTTAGTTCAGTTCTCGGCATCTTTGAAATACCTATACAAACTTGTTCCTACATAGAAACTTGCTACTTGGAATGAGATCGTGCTTGCTTAAAGCAACGTTCTATATGTTCTGAATTCCCGAATTGGGAATCTGTGTCAAAACTTTGTTAGGTATAATGTGATCCTTACTAGCTGGAAGTAAGGGAGATGGGGCATGAAGTTATTTTTAGGTGTTGGAGACATACCAAGATTAGCTCAGTTCTGGGCATCTTTGAAATACCTATACAAACTTGTTCCTACATATGAACTTGCAACTTTGAATGAGAAAGTGTTTGCTTACAGCAACATACTATATGTTCCTAATGCCCAAAATGGGAATCTGTGTCAAAACTTTGTTAGGAATTATGTGATCCTTACTAGCTGGAAGTAAGGGAGATGGGGCATGAAGTTATTTCTAGGAGTTGGAGACATACCAAGTTTAGCTCAGTTCTGGGCATCTTTGAAAGACCTATACAAACTTGTTATTACATAGTAACTTGCTACTTGGAATGAGAAGGTGCCTGCTTAAAGCAACGTGCTATATGTTCTCAATGCCCGAATTGGAAATCTGTGTCAAAACTTTGTTAGGAATTACGTGATCCTTACTAGCTGGAGGTAAGGGAGATGTGGCATGAAGTTATTTCTAGGAGTTGGAGACATACCAAGTTTAGTTCAGTTCTGGGCTTTTTTGAAATACCAATAAAAACTTGTTCCTACATAGTAACTTGCTACTTGGAATGAGAAAGTGCTTGCTTAAAGCAACGTGCTATATGTTCTGAATGCCCGAATTGGGAATCTGTGTCAAAACTTTGTTAGGAATTATGTGATCCTTACTAGCTGGAAGTAAGGGAGATGGGGCATGAAGTTACTTCTAGGAGTTGGAGACATACCAAGTTAAGCTCAGTTCTGGGCATCTTTGAAAAAGCTATACAAACTTGTTCCTACATAACAACTTGCTACTTGGAATGAGAAAATGTTTGCTTAAAGCAACGTGTTATATGTTCTGAATGCCCGAATTGGGAATCTGTGTCAAAATTTTTGTTAGGAATTATGTGATCCTTACTAGCTGGAAGTGAGGGAGATGGGGCCTGATGTTATTTCTAGGAGTTGGAGACATACCAAGATTAGCTCAGTTCTGGCGATCTTTGAAATTCCTATGCAAACTTGTTCCTATATAGTATCTTGCAACTTTGAATGAGAATGAGCTTGCTTACAGCAACGTGCTATATGTTCTGAATTCCTAATTTGCAATCTGTGTCAAATATTTGTTAGGAATTATGTGACCCTTACTAGCTGGAAGTAAGGGAGATGGGGCATGAAGTGATTTCTAGGAGTTGGAGACATACCAAGATTAGCTCAGTTCTGGGCATCTTTGAAATACCTATACAAACTTGTTTCTACATATGAACTTGCAACATTGAATGAGAAAGTGCTTGCTTACAGCAACGTACTATATGTTCTGAATGCCCGAAATGGGAATTTGTGTCAAAACATTGTTAGGAATTATGTGATCCTTACTACCTGGAAGTAAGGGAGTTGGGGCATGAAGTGATTTCTAGGAGTTGGAGACATACCAAGATTAGCTCAGTTCTGGGCATCTTTGAAATACCTATACAAACTTGTTCCTACATAGTAACTTGCTACTTGGAATGAGACATTGCTTGCTTAAATCAACGTGCTATATGTTCTGAATGCCCGAATTGGGAATCTGTGTCAAAACTTTGTTAGGAATTATGTGATCCTTACTAGATGGAAGTAAGGGAGATGGGGCATGAAGTTATTTCTAAGAGTTTTAGACATACCCACTTTTGCTCAGTTTGAGCATCTTTGAAATACCTATACAAATTTGTTCCTACATTGTAACTTGTTACTTGGAATGAGAAAGTGCTTGCTTAAAGCAACGTACTGCATGTTCTGAATGCCCGAATTGGGAATCTGTGTCAAACTTTGTTAGGAATTATTTGATCCTTACTAGCTGGAAGTAAGGGAGATGGGGCATGAAGTTATTTCTAGGAGTTGGAGACACACCAAGTTTAGCTCAGCTCCAGGCATCTTTGAAATACCTATACAAACTTGTTCCTACATAGTAACTTGCTACTTGGATTGAGATAGTGATTGCTTAAAGCAACGTGCTATATGTTCTGAATGCCCGAATTGGGATTATGTGTCAAAGCTTTGTTAGGAAATATGTGACCCTTACTAGCTGGAAGTAAGGGATATGGGGCATGAAGTTAATTCATGGAGTTGGAGACATACCAAGATTACCTCAGTTCTGGGCATCTTTGAAACAGCTATACAAACTTGTTCCTACATAGTAACTTGGTACTTGGAATGAGAAAGTGATTGCTTAAAGCAAAGTGCTATATGTTCTGAATGCCCGAATTGGGAATCTTTGTCAAATCTTTGTTAGGAATTATGTGATCCTTACTAGCTTGAAGTGAGGGAGATGGGGCCTGAAGTTATTTCTAGGAATTGGAGACATACTAAGTTTAGCTCAGTTCTGGGCATCTTTGAAATACGTATACAAACTTGTTCCTACATAGTAACTTGCTAGTTGGAATGAGAAAATGCTTGCTTAAAGCAACGTGCTATATGTTCTGAATGCCCGAATTGGGAATCTGTGTCAAAACTTTGTTAGGAATTATGTGATCCTTACTAGCTGGAAGTAAGGGAGATGAGGCATGAAGTTATTTCTAGGAGTTGGAGACATACCAATTTAGCTCAGTTCTGGGGATCTCTGAAAGTCCTATACAAACTTGTTCCTACATAGTAACTTGCAACTTTGAAAGAGAATGTGCTTGCTTACAGCAACGTGCTATATGTTCTGAATGCCCGAATTGGGAATCTGTG
Source organism: Diceros bicornis minor (assembly GCF_020826845.1). Lineage (NCBI taxonomy): Eukaryota > Metazoa > Chordata > Mammalia > Perissodactyla > Rhinocerotidae > Diceros > Diceros bicornis. The sequence goes on along the minus strand of NC_080750.1, from coordinate 76,714,474 downwards.
TCAAAACTTTGTTAGTAATTACGTGATCCTTACTAGCTGGAAGTAAGGGAGATGTGGCATGAAGTTATTTCTAGGAGTTGGAGACATACCAAGATTAGCTACTTCTGGGGATCTTTGAAATACCTATACAAACTTATTCCTACATATGAACTAGCAACTTTGAATGAGAAAGTGCTTGCTTACAGCAACGTACTATATGTTCTGAATGCCCGAAATGGGAATCTGTGTCAAATCTTTGTTAGGAATTATGTGATCCTTACTAGCTGGAAGTAAGGGAGATGGGGTATGAAGTTATTTCTAGGAGTTGGAGACATACCAAGTTTAGCTCAGTTCTGGGCATCGTTGATATAGCTATACAAACTTGTTCCTACATAGTAACTTGCTACTTGGAATGAGAAAATGTTTGCTTAAAGCCACGTGCTCTATGTTCTGAATGCCCGAATTGGGAATCTGTGTCCAAACTTTGTTAGGAATTATGTGATCCTTACTAGCTGGATGTGAGGGAGATGGGGCCTTTAGTTATTTCTAGGAGTTGGAGACATAGCAAGTTTAGTTCAGTTCTCGGCATCTTTGAAATACCTATACAAACTTGTTCCGACATAGTAATTTGCTACTTGGAATGAGTAAGTGCTAGCTTAAAGCAAAATGCTATATGTTTTGAATGCCCGAATTGGGAATCTGTGTCAAAATTTTGTTAGGAAATATGTGATCCTTACTAGATGGAAGTGAGGGAGATGGGGCATGAAGTTATTTCTAGGAGTTGGAGACATTCCAAGTTTATCTCAGTTCTGGGCATCTTTGAATTACCTATACAAACATGTTCCTACATAGTAACTTGCTACTTGGAATGAGAACGTGCTTGCTTAAAGCAACGTGCTATATGTTCTGAATGCACAAATTGGTAATCTGTGTCAAAACTTTTTAGGAATTATGTGATCCTTACTAGCTGGAAGTGAGGGAGATGTGGCATGAAGTTTTTTCTAGGAGTTTGAGACATACCAAGTTTAGCTCAGTTCTGGGCATCTTTGAAATACCTATACAAACTTGTTCCTACATATGAACTCGCAACTTTGAATGAGAAAGTGCTTGCTTAAAGCAACGTGCTATATGTTCTGAATGCCCGAATTGGGAATCTGTGTCAAAACTTTGTTAGGAATTTTGTGATCCTTACTAGATGGAAGTAAGGGAGAGGGGGCATGAAGTTATTTCTAGGAGTTTTAGACATACCAAATTTAGCTCAGTTCTGGGCATCTTTGAAATACCTATACAAACTTATTCCTTCATAGAAACTTGCTACTCGGAATGAGAAACTGCTTGCTTAAAGCAACGTGCTCTATGATCTGAATCCCCGAATTGGGAATCTGTGTCAAAACTTTGTTAGGAATTATGTGATCCTTGCTAGCTGGAAGTAAGAGAGATGAGGCCTGAAGTTATTTCTAGGAGTTGGAGACATACCAAGTTTAGCTCAGTACCGGGCATCTTTGAAATACCAATACAAACTTGTTCCTACATAGTAACTTTCTACTTGGAATGAGACAGTGCCTGCTTAAAGCAACGTGCTATATGTTCTGAATGCCCGAATTGGGAATCTGTGTCAAAACTTTGTTAGGAATTATGTGATCCTTACTAGCTGGAAGTAAGGGAGATGGGGCCTGAAGTTATTTCTAGGAGTTGGAGACATACCGAGTTTAACTCAGTTCTGGGGATCTTTGAAAGTCCTATATGAACTTGTTCCTACATAGTAACTTGCAACTTTGAATGAGAATGTGCTTGCTTACAGCAACGAGCTATATGTTCTGAATGCCCGAATTGGGAATCTGTGTCAAAACTTTGTTAGGAATTATGTGATCCTTGCTAGCTGGAAGTAAGGGAGATGGGGCATGAAGGTATTTCTAGGAGTTGGAGACATACCCACTTTAGCTCAGTTCTGGGCATCTTGAAATACCTATACAAACTTGTTCCTACATAGCAACTTGATAGTTTGAATGAGAAAGTGCTTGCTTAAAGCAACGTGCTATATGTTCTGAATGCCCGAATTGGAAATCTGTGTCAAAACTTTGTTAGGAATTATGTGATCCTTACTAGCTGGAAGTAAGTGAGATGGGGCATGAAGTTATTTCTAGGAGTTGGAGACATAGCAAGTTTAGTTCAGTTCTCGGCATCTTTGAAATACCTATACAAACTTGTTCCTACATAGAAACTTGCTACTTGGAATGAGATCGTGCTTGCTTAAAGCAACGTGCTATATGTTCTGAATTCCCGAATTGGGAATCTGTGTCAAAACTTTGTTAGGTATAATGTGATCCTTACTAGCTGGAAGTAAGGGAGATGGGGCATGAAGTTATTTCTAGGTGTTGGAGACATACCAAGATTAGCTCAGTTCTGGGCATCTTTGAAATACCTATACAAACCTGTTCCTACATATGATCTTGCAACTTTGAATGAGAAAGTACTTGCTTAAAGCAACGTGCTTTATGTTCTGAATGCCCGAATTGGGAATCTGTGTCAAAACTTTGTAAGGATTTATGTGATCCTTACTAGATGGAAGTAAGGGGGATGCGTCATGAAGTTATTTCTAGGAGTAGGAGACATACCAAGTTTAGCTCAGTTCTGGGCTTCTTTGAAATACCTATACAAACTTGTTATTACATAGTGACTTGCTACTTGGAATGAGAAAGTGCTTGCTTAAAGCAACGTGCTATATGTTCTGAATGACCGAATTGGGAATCTCTGTCAAAACTTTGTTAGGAATTATGTGATCCTTACTAGCTGGAAGTAATGGAGATGGGGCATGAAGTTATTTCTAGGAGTTGGAGACATACCAAGTTTAGCTCAGTTCTGGGCTTCTTTGAAATACCTATACAAACTTGTTCCTAGATAGTAACTTGCTCCTTGGAATGAGAAAGCGCTTGCTTAAAGCAACGTGCTATACGTTCTGAATGCCCGAATTGGGAATCAGTGTCAACACTTTGTTAGGAATTATGTAATCCTTACTAGCTGGAAGTAAGGGAGATGTTGCATGAAGTTATTTCTAGGAGTTGGAGACATACCAAGTTTAGCTCAGTTCTGGGCATCTTTGAAATAGCTATACAAACTTGTTCCTTCATAGTAACTTGCTACTTGGAATGAGAAAGTGCTTGCTTAAAGCAACGTGCTATATGTTCTTAATGCCCGAATTGGGAATCTGTGTCAAAACTTTGTTAGGAATTATGTGATCCTTACTAGCTGGAAGTAAGGGAGATGGGGCATGATGTTACTTCTAGGAGTTAGAGACATACCAAGTTAAGCTCAATTCTGGGCATCTTTGAAATAGCTATACAAACTTGTACCTACATAGTAACTTGCTACTTGGAATGAGAAAGTGCTTGCTTAAAGCAACGTGCTATATGTTCTGAATGCCCGAATTGGGAATCTGTGTCAAAACTTTGTTAGGAATTATGTGATCCTTACTAGCTGGAAGTAAGGGTGATGGGGCATGAAGTTACTTCTAGGAGTTGGAGACATACCAAGTTTAGCTCAGTTCTGGGCATCTTTGAAATACCTATACAAACTTGTTCCTACATAGTAACTTGCTACTTGGAATGAGAAAGTGCTTGCTTAAAGCAACGTGCTATATGTTCTGATTGCCCGAATTGGGAATCTGTGTCAAATCTTTGTTAGGAATTATGTGATCATTACTAGCTGGGAGTAAGGGAGATGGGGCATGAAGTTACTTCTAGGAGTTGGAGACATACCAAATTTAGCTCAGTTCTGGGCATCTGTGAAATAGCTATACAAACTTGTTTCTACATAGTAACTTGCTACTTGGAATGAGAAAGTGCTTGCTTAAAGCAACGTGCTACATGTGCGGAATGCCCGAATTGGAAATCTGTGTCAAATCTTTGTTAGGAATTATGTGATCCTTATTAGGTGGAAGTAAGGGAGATGAGGCATGAAGTTATTTCTAGGAGTTGGAGACATACCCACTTTAGCTCAGTTCTGGGGATCTTTGAAAGTCCTATACAAAGTTGTTCCTAGATTGTAACTTGCTACTTGGAATGAGAAAGTGCTTGCTTAAAGCAACGTGCTATATGTTCTGAATGCCCGAATTGGGAATCTGTGTCAAACTTTGTTAGGAATTATTTGATCCTTACTAGCTGGAAGTAAGGAAGATGGGGCATGAAGTTATTTCTAGGAGTTGGAGACATACCAAGTTTAGCTCAGCTCCAGGCATCTTTGAAATACCTATACAAACTTGTTCCTACATAGTAACTTGATAGTTTGAATGAGAAAGTGCTTGCTTACAGCATTGTGCTATATGTTCTGAATGCCCGAATTGGGAATCTGTGTCAAAACTTTGTTAGTAATTATGTGATCCTTGCTAGCTGGAAGTAAGGGAGATGGGGCATGAAGGTATTTCTAGGAGTTGGAGACATACCCACTTTAGCTCAGTTCTGGGCATCTTGAAATACCTATACAAACTTGTTCCTACATAGTAACTTGATAGTTTGAATGAGAAAGTGCTTGCTTAAAGCAACGTGCTATATGTTCTGAATGCCCGAATTGGAAATCTGTGTCAAAACTTTGTTAGGAATTATGTGATCCTTACTAGCTGGAAGTAAGTGAGATGGGGCATGAAGTTATTTCTAGGACTTGGAGACATAGCAAGTTTAGTTCAGTTCTCGGCATCTTTGAAATACCTATACAAACTTGTTCCTACATAGAAACTTGCTACTTGGAATGAGATCGTGCTTGCTTAAAGCAACGTTCTATATGTTCTGAATTCCCGAATTGGGAATCTGTGTCAAAACTTTGTTAGGTATAATGTGATCCTTACTAGCTGGAAGTAAGGGAGATGGGGCATGAAGTTATTTTTAGGTGTTGGAGACATACCAAGATTAGCTCAGTTCTGGGCATCTTTGAAATACCTATACAAACTTGTTCCTACATATGAACTTGCAACTTTGAATGAGAAAGTGTTTGCTTACAGCAACATACTATATGTTCCTAATGCCCAAAATGGGAATCTGTGTCAAAACTTTGTTAGGAATTATGTGATCCTTACTAGCTGGAAGTAAGGGAGATGGGGCATGAAGTTATTTCTAGGAGTTGGAGACATACCAAGTTTAGCTCAGTTCTGGGCATCTTTGAAAGACCTATACAAACTTGTTATTACATAGTAACTTGCTACTTGGAATGAGAAGGTGCCTGCTTAAAGCAACGTGCTATATGTTCTCAATGCCCGAATTGGAAATCTGTGTCAAAACTTTGTTAGGAATTACGTGATCCTTACTAGCTGGAGGTAAGGGAGATGTGGCATGAAGTTATTTCTAGGAGTTGGAGACATACCAAGTTTAGTTCAGTTCTGGGCTTTTTTGAAATACCAATAAAAACTTGTTCCTACATAGTAACTTGCTACTTGGAATGAGAAAGTGCTTGCTTAAAGCAACGTGCTATATGTTCTGAATGCCCGAATTGGGAATCTGTGTCAAAACTTTGTTAGGAATTATGTGATCCTTACTAGCTGGAAGTAAGGGAGATGGGGCATGAAGTTACTTCTAGGAGTTGGAGACATACCAAGTTAAGCTCAGTTCTGGGCATCTTTGAAAAAGCTATACAAACTTGTTCCTACATAACAACTTGCTACTTGGAATGAGAAAATGTTTGCTTAAAGCAACGTGTTATATGTTCTGAATGCCCGAATTGGGAAACTGTGTCAAAACTTTGTTAGGAATTATGTGATCCTTACTAGCTGGAAGTGAGGGAGATGGGGCCTGATGTTATTTCTAGGAGTTGGAGACATACCAAGATTAGCTCAGTTCTGGCGATCTTTGAAATTCCTATGCAAACTTGTTCCTATATAGTATCTTGCAACTTTGAATGAGAATGAGCTTGCTTACAGCAACGTGCTATATGTTCTGAATTCCTAATTTGCAATCTGTGTCAAATATTTGTTAGGAATTATGTGACCCTTACTAGCTGGAAGTAAGGGAGATGGGGCATGAAGTGATTTCTAGGAGTTGGAGACATACCAAGATTAGCTCAGTTCTGGGCATCTTTGAAATACCTATACAAACTTGTTTCTACATATGAACTTGCAACTTTGAATGAGAAAGTGCTTGCTTACAGCAACGTACTATATGTTCTGAATGCCCGAAATGGGAATTTGTGTCAAAACATTGTTAGGAATTATGTGATCCTTACTACCTGGAAGTAAGGGAGTTGGGGCATGAAGTGATTTCTAGGAGTTGGAGACATACCAAGATTAGCTCAGTTCTGGGCATCTTTGAAATACCTATACAAACTTGTTCCTACATAGTAACTTGCTACTTGGAATGAGACATTGCTTGCTTAAAGCAACGTGCTATATGTTCTGAATGCCCGAATTGGGAATCTGTGTCAAAACTTTGTTAGGAATTATGTGATCCTTACTAGATGGAAGTAAGGGAGATGGGGCATGAAGTTATTTCTAAGAGTTTTAGACATACCCACTTTTGCTCAGTTTGAGCATCTTTGAAATACCTATACAAATTTGTTCCTACATTGTAACTTGTTACTTGGAATGAGAAAGTGCTTGCTTAAAGCAACGTACTGCATGTTCTGAATGCCCGAATTGGAATCTGTGTCAAACTTTGTTAGGAATTATTTGATCCTTACTAGCTGGAAGTAAGGGAGATGGGGCATGAAGTTATTTCTAGGAGTTGGAGACACACCAAGTTTAGCTCAGCTCCAGGCATCTTTGAAATACCTATACAAACTTGTTGCTACATAGTAACTTGCTACTTGGATTGAGATAGTGATTGCTTAAAGCAACGTGCTATATGTTCTGAATGCCCGAATTGGGATTATGTGTCAAAGCTTTGTTAGGAAATATGTGACCCTTACTAGCTGGAAGTAAGGGATATGGGGCATGAAGTTAATTTATGGAGTTGGAGACATACCAAGATTACCTCAGTTCTGGGCATCTTTGAAACAGCTATACAAACTTGTTCCTACATAGTAACTTGGTACTTGGAATGAGAAAGTGATTGCTTAAAGCAAAGTGCTATATGTTCTGAATGCCCGAATTGGGAATCTTTGTCAAATCTTTGTTAGGAATTATGTGATCCTTACTAGCTTGAAGTGAGGGAGATGGGGCCTGAAGTTATTTCTAGGAATTGGAGACATACTAAGTTTAGCTCAGTTCTGGGCATCTTTGAAATACGTATACAAACTTGTTCCTACATAGTAACTTGCTAGTTGGAATGAGAAAATGCTTGCTTAAAGCAACGTGCTATATGTTCTGAATGCCCGAATTGGGAATCTGTGTCAAAACTTTGTTAGGAATTATGTGATCCTTACTAGCTGGAAGTAAGGGAGATGAGGCATGAAGTTATTTCTAGGAGTTGGAGACATACCAATTTAGCTCAGTTCTGGGGATCTCTGAAAGTCCTATACAAACTTGTTCCTACATAGTAACTTGCAACTTCGAAAGAGAATGTGCTTGCTTACAGCAACGAGCTATATGTTCTGAATGCCCGAATTGGGAATCTGTGTCAAAACTTTGTTAGGAATTATGTGATCCTTGCTAGCTGGAAGTAAGGGAGATGGGGCATGAAGGTATTTCTAGGAGTTGGAGACATACCCACTTTAGCTCAGTTCTGGGCATCTTGAAATACCTATACAAACTTGTTCCTACATAGCAACTTGATAGTTTGAATGAGAAAGTGCTTGCTTAAAGCAACGTGCTATATGTTCTGAATGCCCGAATTGGAAATCTGTGTCAAAACTTTGTTAGGAATTATGTGATCCTTACTAGCTGGAAGTAAGTGAGATGGGGCATGAAGTTATTTCTAGGAGTTGGAGACATAGCAAGTTTAGTTCAGTTCTCGGCATCTTTGAAATACCTATACAAACTTGTTCCTACATAGAAACTTGCTACTTGGAATGAGATCGTGCTTGCTTAAAGCAACGTGCTATATGTTCTGAATTCCCGAATTGGGAATCTGTGTCAAAACTTTGTTAGGCATAATGTGATCCTTACTAGCTGGAAGTAAGGGAGATGGGGCATGAAGTTATTTCTAGGTGTTGGAGACATACCAAGATTAGCTCAGTTCTGGGCATCTTTGAAATACCTATACAAACCTGTTCCTACATATGATCTTGCAACTTTGAATGAGAAAGTGCTTGCTTACAGCAACGTACTATATGTTCCTAATGCCCAAAATGGGAATCTGTGTCAAAACTTTCTTAGGAATTATGTGATCCTTACTAGCTGGAAGTAAGGGAGATGGGGCCTGAAGTTATTTCTAGGAGTTGGAGACATACCAAGTTTAGCTCAGTTCTGGGCATCTTTGAAAGACCTATACAAACTTGTTATTACATAGTAACTTGCTACTTGGAATGAGAAGGTGCCTGCTTAAAGCAACGTGCTATATGTTCTGAATGCCCGAATTGGGAATCTGTGTCAAAACTTTGTTAGGAATTATGTGATGCTTACTAGATGGAAGTAAGAGAGATGGGGCATGAAGTTATTTCTAAGAGTTGGAGACATACCCACTTTCGCTCAGTTCTGGGCATCTTTGAAATACCTATACAAACTTGTTCCTACATAGTAACTTGTTACTTGGAATGAGAAAGTGCTTGCTTAAAACAACGTGCTTATTGTTCTGAATGCCCGAATTGGGAATCTGTGTCAAAACTTTGCTAAGAATTATGTGATCCTTACTAGATGAAAGTAAGGGAGATGGGGCATGAAGTTATTTCTGGGAGTTGGAGACATACCAAGTTTAGCTCAGTTCTGGGCATCTTTGAAATACCTATACAAACTTGTTCCTACATAGTAACTTGCTACTTGGAGTGAGAAAGTGCTTGCTTAAAGCAACATCCTATAAGTTCTGAATGCCTGAATTGGGAATCTGTGTCAAAACTTTGTTAGGAATTATGTGATCCTTACTAGCTGGAAGTGAGGGAGATGGGGCATGAAGTTATTTTTAGGAGTTGGAGACATACCAAGTTTAGCTCAGTTCTGGGCATCTTTAAAATACCTATACAAACTTGTTTCTACATAGTAACTTGCTCCTTGGAATGAGAAAGTACTTGCTTAAAGCAACGTGCTTTATGTTCTGAATGCCCGAATTGGGAATCTGTGTCAAAACTTTGTAAGGATTTATGTGATCCTTACTAGATGGAAGTAAGGGGGATGCGTCATGAAGTTATTTCTAGGAGTAGGAGACATACCAAGTTTAGCTCAGTTCTGGGCTTCTTTGAAATACCTATACAAACTTGTTATTACATAGTGACTTGCTACTTGGAATGAGAAAGTGCTTGCTTAAAGCAACGTGCTATATGTTCTGAATGCCCGAATTGGGAATCTCTGTCAAAACTTTGTTAGGAATTATGTGATCCTTACTAGCTGGAAGTAATGGAGATGGGGCATGAAGTTATTTCTAGGAGTTGGAGACATACCAAGTTTAGCTCAGTTCTGGGCTTCTTTGAAATACCTATACAAACTTGTTCCTAGATAGTAACTTGCTCCTTGGAATGAGAAAGCGCTTGCTTAAAGCAACGTGCTATACGTTCTGAATGCCCGAATTGGGAATCAGTGTCAACACTTTGTTAGGAATTATGTAATCCTTACTAGCTGGAAGTAAGGGAGATGTTGCATGAAGTTATTTCTAGGAGTTGGAGACATACCAAGTTTAGCTCAGTTCTGGGCATCTTTGAAATAGCTATACAAACTTGTTCCTTCATAGTAACTTGCTACTTGGAATGAGAAAGTGCTTGCTTAAAGCAACGTGCTATATGTTCTTAATGCCCGAATTGGGAATCTGTGTCAAAACTTTGTTAGGAATTATGTGATCCTTACTAGCTGGAAGTAAGGGAGATGGGGCATGATGTTACTTCTAGGAGTTAGAGACATACCAAGTTAAGCTCAATTCTGGGCATCTTTGAAATAGCTATACAAACTTGTACCTACATAGTAACTTGCTACTTGGAATGAGAAAGTGCTTGCTTAAAGCAACGTGCTATATGTTCTGAATGCCCGAATTGGGAATCTGTGTCAAAACTTTGTTAGGAATTATGTGATCCTTACTAGCTGGAAGTAAGGGTGATGGGGCATGAAGTTACTTCTAGGAGTTGGAGACATACCAAGTTTAGCTCAGTTCTGGGCATCTTTGAAATACCTATACAAACTTGTTCCTACATAGTAACTTGCTACTTGGAATGAGAAAGTGCTTGCTTAAAGCAACGTGCTATATGTTCTGATTGCCCGAATTGGGAATCTGTGTCAAATCTTTGTTAGGAATTATGTGATCATTACTAGCTGGGAGTAAGGGAGATGGGGCATGAAGTTACTTCTAGGAGTTGGAGACATACCAAATTTAGCTCAGTTCTGGGCATCTGTGAAATAGCTATACAAACTTGTTTCTACATAGTAACTTGCTACTTGGAATGAGAAAGTGCTTGCTTAAAGCAACGTGCTACATGTGCGGAATGCCCGAATTGGAAATCTGTGTCAAATCTTTGTTAGGAATTATGTGATCCTTATTAGGTGGAAGTAAGGGAGATGAGGCATGAAGTTATTTCTAGGAGTTGGAGACATACCCACTTTAGCTCAGTTCTGGGGATCTTTGAAAGTCCTATACAAAGTTGTTCCTAGATTGTAACTTGCTACTTGGAATGAGAAAGTGCTTGCTTAAAGCAACGTGCTATATGTTCTGAATGCCCGAATTGGGAATCTGTGTCAAACTTTGTTAGGAATTATTTGATCCTTACTAGCTGGAAGTAAGGAAGATGGGGCATGAAGTTATTTCTAGGAGTTGGAGACATACCAAGTTTAGCTCAGCTCCAGGCATCTTTGAAATACCTATACAAACTTGTTCCTACATAGTAACTTGATAGTTTGAATGAGAAAGTGCTTGCTTACAGCATTGTGCTATATGTTCTGAATGCCCGAATTGGGAATCTGTGTCAAAACTTTGTTAGTAATTATGTGATCCTTGCTAGCTGGAAGTAAGGGAGATGGGGCATGAAGGTATTTCTAGGAGTTGGAGACATACCCACTTTAGCTCAGTTCTGGGCATCTTGAAATACCTATACAAACTTGTTCCTACATAGTAACTTGATAGTTTGAATGAGAAAGTGCTTGCTTAAAGCAACGTGCTATATGTTCTGAATGCCCGAATTGGAAATCTGTGTCAAAACTTTGTTAGGAATTATGTGATCCTTACTAGCTGGAAGTAAGTGAGATGGGGCATGAAGTTATTTCTAGGACTTGGAGACATAGCAAGTTTAGTTCAGTTCTCGGCATCTTTGAAATACCTATACAAACTTGTTCCTACATAGAAACTTGCTACTTGGAATGAGATCGTGCTTGCTTAAAGCAACGTTCTATATGTTCTGAATTCCCGAATTGGGAATCTGTGTCAAAACTTTGTTAGGTATAATGTGATCCTTACTAGCTGGAAGTAAGGGAGATGGGGCATGAAGTTATTTTTAGGTGTTGGAGACATACCAAGATTAGCTCAGTTCTGGGCATCTTTGAAATACCTATACAAACTTGTTCCTACATATGAACTTGCAACTTTGAATGAGAAAGTGTTTGCTTACAGCAACATACTATATGTTCCTAATGCCCAAAATGGGAATCTGTGTCAAAACTTTGTTAGGAATTATGTGATCCTTACTAGCTGGAAGTAAGGGAGATGGGGCATGAAGTTATTTCTAGGAGTTGGAGACATACCAAGTTTAGCTCAGTTCTGGGCATCTTTGAAAGACCTATACAAACTTGTTATTACATAGTAACTTGCTACTTGGAATGAGAAGGTGCCTGCTTAAAGCAACGTGCTATATGTTCTCAATGCCCGAATTGGAAATCTGTGTCAAAACTTTGTTAGGAATTACGTGATCCTTACTAGCTGGAGGTAAGGGAGATGTGGCATGAAGTTATATCTAGGAGTTGGAGACATACCAAGTTTAGTTCAGTTCTGGGCTTTTTTGAAATACCAATAAAAACTTGTTCCTACATAGTAACTTGCTACTTGGAATGAGAAAGTGCTTGCTTAAAGCAACGTGCTATATGTTCTGAATGCCCGAATTGGGAATCTGTGTCAAAACTTTGTTAGGAATTATGTGATCCTTACTAGCTGGAAGTAAGGGAGATGGGGCATGAAGTTACTTCTAGGAGTTGGAGACATACCAAGTTAAGCTCAGTTCTGGGCATCTTTGAAAAAGCTATACAAACTTGTTCCTACATAACAACTTGCTACTTGGAATGAGAAAATGTTTGCTTAAAGCAACGTGTTATATGTTCTGAATGCCCGAATTGGGAATCTGTGTCAAAACTTTGTTAGGAATTATGTGATCCTTACTAGCTGGAAGTGAGGGAGATGGGGCCTGATGTTATTTCTAGGAGTTGGAGACATACCAAGATTAGCTCAGTTCTGGCGATCTTTGAAATTCCTATGCAAACTTGTTCCTATATAGTATCTTGCAACTTTGAATGAGAATGAGCTTGCTTACAGCAACGTGCTATATGTTCTGAATTCCTAATTTGCAATCTGTGTCAAATATTTGTTAGGAATTATGTGACCCTTACTAGCTGGAAGTAAGGGAGATGGGGCATGAAGTGATTTCTAGGAGTTGGAGACATACCAAGATTAGCTCAGTTCTGGGCATCTTTGAAATACCTATACAAACTTGTTTCTACATATGAACTTGCAACTTTGAATGAGAAAGTGCTTGCTTACAGCAACGTACTATATGTTCTGAATGCCCGAAATGGGAATTTGTGTCAAAACATTGTTAGGAATTATGTGATCCTTACTACCTGGAAGTAAGGGAGTTGGGGCATGAAGTGATTTCTAGGAGTTGGAGACATACCAAGATTAGCTCAGTTCTGGGCATCTTTGAAATACCTATACAAACTTGTTCCTACATAGTAACTTGCTACTTGGAATGAGACATTGCTTGCTTAAAGCAACGTGCTATATGTTCTGAATGCCCGAATTGGGAATCTGTGTCAAAACTTTGTTAGGAATTATGTGATCCTTACTAGATGGAAGTAAGGGAGATGGGGCATGAAGTTATTTCTAAGAGTTTTAGACATACCCACTTTTGCTCAGTTTGAGCATCTTTGAAATACCTATACAAATTTGTTCCTACATTGTAACTTGTTACTTGGAATGAGAAAGTGCTTGCTTAAAGCAACGTACTGCATGTTCTGAATGCCCGAATTGGGAATCTGTGTCAAACTTTGTTAGGAATTATTTGATCCTTACTAGCTGGAAGTAAGGGAGATGGGGCATGAAGTTATTTCTAGGAGTTGGAGACACACCAAGTTTAGCTCAGCTCCAGGCATCTTTGAAATACCTATACAAACTTGTTCCTACATAGTAACTTGCTACTTGGATTGAGATAGTGATTGCTTAAAGCAACGTGCTATATGTTCTGAATGCCCGAATTGGGATTATGTGTCAAAGCTTTGTTAGGAAATATGTGAACCTTACTAGCTGGAAGTAAGGGATATGGGGCATGAAGTTAATTCATGGAGTTGGAGACATACCAAGATTACCTCAGTTCTGGGCATCTTTGAAACAGCTATACAAACTTGTTCCTACATAGTAACTTGGTACTTGGAATGAGAAAGTGATTGCTTAAAGCAAAGTGCTATATGTTCTGAATGCCCGAATTGGGAATCTTTGTCAAATCTTTGTTAGGAATTATGTGATCCTTACTAGCTTGAAGTGAGGGAGATGGGGCCTGAAGTTATTTCTAGGAATTGGAGACATTCTAAGTTTAGCTCAGTTTTGGGCATCTTTGAAATACGTATACAAACTTGTTCCTACATAGTAACTTGCTAGTTGGAATGAGAAAATGCTTGCTTAAAGCAACGTGCTATATGTTCTGAATGCCCGAATTGGGAATCTGTGTCAAAACTTTGTTAGGAATTATGTGATCCTTACTAGCTGGAAGTAAGGGAGATGAGGCATGAAGTTATTTCTAGGAGTTGGAGACATACCAATTTAGCTCAGTTCTGGGGATCTCTGAAAGTCCTATACAAACTTGTTCCTACATAGTAACTTGCAACTTTGAAAGAGAATGTGCTTGCTTACAGCAACGTGCTATATGTTCTGAATGCCCGAATTGGGAATCTGTGTCAAAACTTTGTTAGTAATTACGTGATCCTTACTAGCTGGAAGTAAGGGAGATGTGGCATGAAGTTATTTCTAGGAGTTGGAGACATACCAAGATTAGCTACTTCTGGGGATCTTTGAAATACCTATACAAACTTATTCCTACATATGAACTAGCAACTTTGAATGAGAAAGTGCTTGCTTACAGCAACGTACTATATGTTCTGAATGCCCGAAATGGGAATCTGTGTCAAATCTTTGTTAGGAATTATGTGATCCTTACTAGCTGGAAGTAAGGGAGATGGGGTATGAAGTTATTTCTAGGAGTTGGAGACATACCAAGTTTAGCTCAGTTCTGGGCATCGTTGATATAGCTATACAAACTTGTTCCTACATAGTAACTTGCTACTTGGAATGAGAAAATGTTTGCTTAAAGCCACGTGCTCTATGTTCTGAATGCCCGAATTGGGAATCTGTGTCCAAACTTTGTTAGGAATTATGTGATCCTTACTAGCTGGATGTGAGGGAGATGGGGCCTTTAGTTATTTCTAGGAGTTGGAGACATAGCAAGTTTAGTTCAGTTCTCGGCATCTTTGAAATACCTATACAAACTTGTTCCGACATAGTAATTTGCTACTTGGAATGAGTAAGTGCTAGCTTAAAGCAAAGTGCTATATGTTTTGAATGCCCGAATTGGGAATCTGTGTCAAAATTTTGTTAGGAAATATGTGATCCTTACTAGATGGAAGTGAGGGAGATGGGGCATGAAGTTATTTCTAGGAGTTGGAGACATTCCAAGTTTATCTCAGTTCTGGGCATCTTTGAATTACCTATACAAACATGTTCCTACATAGTAACTTGCTACTTGGAATGAGAACGTGCTTGCTTAAAGCAACGTGCTATATGTTCTGAATGCACAAATTGGGAATCTGTGTCAAAACTTTTTAGGAATTATGTGATCCTTACTAGCTGGAAGTGAGGGAGATGTGGCATGAAGTTTTTTCTAGGAGTTTGAGACATACCAAGTTTAGCTCAGTTCTGGGCATCTTTGAAATACCTATACAAACTTGTTCCTACATATGAACTCGCAACTTTGAATGAGAAAGTGCTTGCTTAAAGCAACGTGCTATATGTTCTGAATGCCCGAATTGGGAATCTGTGTCAAAACTTTGTTAGGAATTTTGTGATCCTTACTAGATGGAAGTAAGGGAGAGGGGGCATGAAGTTATTTCTAGGAGTTTTAGACATACCAAATTTAGCTCAGTTCTGGGCATCTTTGAAATACCTATACAAACTTATTCCTTCATAGAAACTTGCTACTCGGAATGAGAAACTGCTTGCTTAAAGCAACGTGCTCTATGATCTGAATCCCCGAATTGGGAATCTGTGTCAAAACTTTGTTAGGAATTATGTGATCCTTGCTAGCTGGAAGTAAGAGAGATGAGGCCTGAAGTTATTTCTAGGAGTTGGAGACATACCAAGTTTAGCTCAGTACCGGGCATCTTTGAAATACCAATACAAACTTGTTCCTTCATAGTAACTTTCTACTTGGAATGAGACAGTGCCTGCTTAAAGCAACGTGCTATATGTTCTGAATGCCCGAATTGGGAATCTGTGTCAAAACTTTGTTAGGAATTATGTGATCCTTACTAGCTGGAAGTAAGGGAGATGGGGCCTGAAGTTATTTCTAGGAGTTGGAGACATACCGAGTTTAACTCAGTTCTGGGGATCTTTGAAAGTCCTATATGAACTTGTTCCTACATAGTAACTTGCAACTTTGAATGAGAATGTGCTTGCTTACAGCAACGAGCTATATGTTCTGAATGCCCGAATTGGGAATCTGTGTCAAAACTTTGTTAGGAATTATGTGATCCTTGCTAGCTGGAAGTAAGGGAGATGGGGCATGAAGGTATTTCTAGGAGTTGGAGACATACCCACTTTAGCTCAGTTCTGGGCATCTTGAAATACCTATACAAACTTGTTCCTACATAGCAACTTGATAGTTTGAATGAGAAAGTGCTTGCTTAAAGCAACGTGCTATATGTTCTGAATGCCCGAATTGGAAATCTGTGTCAAAACTTTGTTAGGAATTATGTGATCCTTACTAGCTGGAAGTAAGTGAGATGGGGCATGAAGTTATTTCTAGGAGTTGGAGACATAGCAAGTTTAGTTCAGTTCTCGGCATCTTTGAAATACCTATACAAACTTGTTCCTACATAGAAACTTGCTACTTGGAATGAGATCGTGCTTGCTTAAAGCAACGTGCTATATGTTCTGAATTCCCGAATTGGGAATCTGTGTCAAAACTTTGTTAGGTATAATGTGATCCTTACTAGCTGGAAGTAAGGGAGATGGGGCATGAAGTTATTTCTAGGTGTTGGAGACATACCAAGATTAGCTCAGTTCTGGGCATCTTTGAAATACCTATACAAACCTGTTCCTACATATGATCTTGCAACTTTGAATGAGAAAGTGCTTGCTTACAGCAACGTACTATATGTTCCTAATGCCCAAAATGGGAATCTGTGTCAAAACTTTCTTAGGAATTATGTGATCCTTACTAGCTGGAAGTAAGGGAGATGGGGCCTGAAGTTATTTCTAGGAGTTGGAGACATACCAAGTTTAGCTCAGTTCTGGGCATCTTTGAAAGACCTATACAAACTTGTTATTACATAGTAACTTGCTACTTGGAATGAGAAGGTGCCTGCTTAAAGCAACGTGCTATATGTTCTGAATGCCCGAATTGGGAATCTGTGTCAAAACTTTGTTAGGAATTATGTGATGCTTACTAGATGGAAGTAAGAGAGATGGGGCATGAAGTTATTTCTAAGAGTTGGAGACATACCCACTTTCGCTCAGTTCTGGGCATCTTTGAAATACCTATACAAACTTGTTCCTACATAGTAACTTGTTACTTGGAATGAGAAAGTGCTTGCTTAAAACAACGTGCTTATTGTTCTGAATGCCCGAATTGGGAATCTGTGTCAAAACTTTGTTAGGAATTATGTGATTCTTTCTAGCTGGAAGTAAGGGAGATGGGGCATGAAGTTATTTCTAGGAGTTGGAGACACACCAAGTTTAGCTCTGTTCTGGGCTTCTTTGAAATACCTATACCAACATTTTCCTACACAGTAACGTGCTCCATGGAATGAGAAAGTGCTTGCTTAAAGCAACGTGCTATATGTTCTGAATGCCCGAATTGGGAATCTGTGTCAAAACTTTGTTAGGAATTATGTGATCCTTACTACCTGGAAGTAAGTGAGATGGGGCAAGAAGTTATTTCTAGGAGTTGGAGACATACCAAGTTTAGCTCAGTTCTGGGCTTCTTTGAAATACCTATACAAACTTGTTCCTACATTGTAACTTGCTACTTGGAATGAGAAAATGCTTGCTTAAAGCAACGTGCTCTATGTTCTGAATGCCCGAATTTGGAATCTGTGTCAAAACTTTGTTAGGAATTATGTGATCCTTACTAGCTGGAAGTAAGGGAGATGGGGCATGAAGTTATTTCTAGGAGTTGGAGACATACCAAGTTTAGCTCAGTTCTGGCCATCTTTGTAATAGCTATACAAACTTGTTCCTACATAGTAACTGGCTCCTTGGAATGAGAAAGTGTTTGCTTAAAGCAACGTGCTATAATTTCTGAATGCCCGAATTAGGAATCTGTGTCAAAACTTTGTTAGGAATTATGTGATCCTTATTAGCTGGAAGTAAGGGAGATGGGGCATGAAGGTATTTCTAGGAGTTGGAGACATACCAAGTTTAGCTCAGTTCTGGGCATCTTTGAAATACCTATACAAACTTGTTCCTACATAGTAACTTGCTACTTGGAATGAGAAAGTGCTTGTTTAAAGCAACGTGCTATATGTTCTGAATGCCCGAATTGGGAATCTGTGTCAAAATTTTGTTAGGAATTATGTGATCCTTACCAGCTGGAAGTAAGTGAGATGGGGCATGAAGTTATTTCTAGGAGTTGGAGACATACCAAGTTTAGCTCAGTTCTGGGGATCTTTGAAAGTCCTATAGAAACTTGCTCCTACATAGTAACTTGCAATTTTGAATCAGAATGTGCTTGCTTAAAGCAACGAGCTATATGTTCTGAATGCCCGTATTTGGAATCTGTGTCAAAACTTTGTTAGGAATTATGTGATCCTTACTAGCTGGAAGTAAGGGAGACGGGGCATGAAGTTATTTCTAGGAGTTGAGACATACCAAGTTTAGCTGAGTTCTGGGCATCTTTGAAATACCTATACAAACTTGTTCCTACATAGTAACTTGCTACTTGGAATGAGAAAGTGCTTGTTTAAAGCAACGTGCTATATGTTCTGAATGCCCGAATTGGGAATCTGTGTCAAAAGTTTGTTAGGAATTATGTGATCCTTACTAGCTGTAAGCAGACGAGATGGGGCATGAAGTGATTTCTAGGAGTTGGAGACATAACAAGTTTAGCTCAGTTCTGGGGACCTTTGAAAGTCCTAAACAAACTTGCTCCTACATAGTAACTTGCAACTTTGAATGAGAAAGTTCTTGCTTACAGCAACGTGCTATATGTTCTGAATGCCCGAATCGGGAATCTGTGTCAAAAATTTGTTAGGAATTATGTGATCCTTACTAGTTGGAAGTAAGGAAGATGGGGCATGAAGTTATTTCTAGGAGTTGGAGACATACCAAGTTTAGCTCAGTTCTGGGGATCTTTGAAATACCTATACAAACTTGTTACTACATAGTAACTTGCAACTTTGAATGACAATGTGCTTACTTACAGTAACGTGCTATATGTTCTGAATGCCCGAATTTGGAATCTGTGTCAAAACTTTTTTAGGAATTATGTGATCCTTACTAGCTGGAAGTAAGGGAAATGGGGCATGAAGTTATTTCTAGGAGTTGGAGACATACAACGTTTAGCTCAGTTTTGGGCTTCCTTGAAATACCTATACAAACTTGATCCTACATAGTAACTTGCTACTTGGAATGAGAAAGTGCTTGCTTAAAGCAATGTGGTATATGTTCTGAATGCCCGAATTAGGAATCTGTGTCAAAACTTTGTTAGGAATTATGTGATCCTTACTAGCTGGAAGTAAGGGAGATGGGGCATGAAGTTATTTCTAGGAGTTGGAGACATACCAAGTTTAGCTCAGTACTGGGCATCTTTGAAATAGCTATAAAAACTTGTTCCTACATTGTAACTTGCTACTTGGAATGAGAAAATGTTTGCTTAAAGAAAAGTGCTATATGTTCTGAATGCTCGAATTGGGAATCTGTGTCAAATATTTGTTAGGAATTATGTGATCCTTACTAGCTGGAAGTGAGGGAGATGGGGCCTGAAGTTATTTCTATGAGCTGGAGACATAGCAAGTTTAGCTCAGTTCTCGGCATCTTTGAAATACCTATACAAACTAGTTCCTACATAGTAACTTGCATCTTTGAATGAGAATGTGCTTGCTTACAGCAACGTGCTATATGTTCTGAATGCCCGAATTGGGAATCTGTGTCAAAACTTTTTTACAAATTATGTGATCTTTACTAGCTGGACGTAAGGGAGATGGGGCCTGAAGTTATTTCTAGGAGTTGGAGACGCACCAATTGTAGCTCAGTTCTGTGCATCTTTGAAATACCTATACAAACTTGTTCCTACATAATAACTTGCTACTTGGAATGAGAAAGTGCATGCTTAAAGCAACGTGTTATATGTTCTGAATGCACGAATTAGGAATCTGTGTCAAAACTTTGTTTGGAATTATGTGATCCTTACTAGCTGGAAGTAAGGGAGACGGGGCATGAAGTTATTTCTAGGAATTGGAGACATACCAAGTTTACTTCAGTTCTGGGCATCTTTAAAATAGCTATACAAACTTGTTCCTACATAGTAACTTGCTACTTGGAATGAGAAAATGTTTTCTTAAAGCAACGTGGTATATGTTCTGAATGCCCGAATTGAGAATCTGTGTCAAAATTTTGTTAGGAATTATGTGATCCTTACTAGCTGGAAGTAAGGGAGATGGGGCATGAAGATATTTCTAGGAGTTGGAGACATACCACGTTTAGCTCAGTTCTGGGCTTCCTTGAAATAC
The DNA here is from genome assembly GCF_020826845.1 of Diceros bicornis minor. Lineage (NCBI taxonomy): Eukaryota > Metazoa > Chordata > Mammalia > Perissodactyla > Rhinocerotidae > Diceros > Diceros bicornis. The sequence continues at coordinate 76,694,307 of NC_080750.1, read as the reverse complement.
CTATACAAACTTGTTCCTACATAGTAACTTGCTACTTGGAATGAGAAAGTGCTTGCTTAAAGCAACGTGCTATGTGTTCTGAATGCCCGAATTTGGAATCTGTGTCAAAACTTTGTAAGGAATTATGTGATCCTTACTAGCTGGAAGTAAGGGAGATGGGGCATGAAGTTATTTCTAGGTGTTGGAGACATACCAAGTTTAGCTCAGTACTGGGCATCTTTGAAATAGCTATACAAACTTGTTCCTACATATTAACGTGCTACTTGGAATGAGAAAATGTTCGCTTAAAACAACGTGCTATATTTTCTGAATGCCCGAATTGGGAATCTGTGTCAAAACTTTGTTAGGAATTATGTGATCCGTACTAGCTGGAAGTAAGGGTGATGGGGCATGAAGTTATTTCTTGGAGTTGGAGACATACCAAGTTTAGCTCAGTTCTGGGCATCTTTGAAGTACCTATACTAACTTGTTCCTACATAGTAACTTGCTGCTTGGAATGAGAAAGAGCTTGCTTAAAGCAACGTGCTATATGTTCTGAATGCCCGAATTGGGAACTGTGTCAAAACTTTGTTAGGAATTATGTGATCCTTACTAGCTGTAAGTGAGGGAGATGGGGCCTGAAGTTATTTCTAGGAGTTGGAGAAACACCAAGTTTAGCTCAGTTCTGGACATCTTTGAAATACCTATACAAACTTATTCCTACATAGTAACTTGCTACTTGGAATGAGAAAGTGCTTGCTTAAAGCAACGTGCTATATGTTCTGAATGCCCGAATTGGGAATCTGTGTCAGATCTTTGTTAGGAATTATGTGATGATACTTGCTGGAAGTAAGGGAGATGGGGCATGAAGTTATTTCAGGGAGTTGGTGACATACCATGGTTGGCTCAGTTCTCGGCATCTTTGAAATACCTATACAAACTTGTTCCTACATAGTGACTTGCTCCTTGGAATGAGAAAGTGCTTGTTTAAAGCAACGTGCTATATGTTCTGAATGCCCGAATTGGGAATCTGTGTCAAAAATTTGTTAGGAATTATGAGATCCTTACTAGCTGGAAGTAGAGGAGATGGGGCATGTAGTTATTTCTAGGAGTTGGAGACATACCAAGTTTAGCTCAGTTCTGGGGATCTTTGAAAGTCCTATACAAACTTGCTCCTACATAGTAACCTGCAACATTGATTGAGAAAGTGCTTGCTTACAGCAACGTGCTATATGTTCTGAATGCCCGAATTGGGAATTTGTGTCAAAACATTGATAGGAGTTATGTGATCCTTACTAGTTGGAAGTGAGGGAGATGGGGCATGAAGTTATTTCTAGGAGTTGGAGACATACCAAGTTTAGCTCAGTTCTGGGCATCTTTGAAATACCTGAAAAACTTGTTCCTACATAGTAACTTGCTACTTGGAACGAGAAAGTGCTTGCTTAAAGCAATGTGGTATATGTTCTGAATGCCCGAATTGGGAATCTGTGTCAAAACTTTATTAGGAATTATGTGATCCTTGCTAGCTGGAAGTAAGGGAGATGGGACATGAAGTTATTTCTAGGAGTTGGAGACATACCCACTTTATCGCAGTTCTGGGAATCTTTGAAATACCTATACTAACTTGTTCCTACATAGTAACTTTCTAGTTGAAATGAGAAAGTGCTTGCTTACAGCAATGTGCTATATGTTCTGAATGCCCGAATTGGGATTCTGTGTCAAAACATTGTTAGGAATTATGTGATCCTTACCAGCTGGAAGTAAGGGAGATGGGTCATGAAGTTATTTCTAGGAGTTGGAGACATACCAAGTTTAGCTCAGTTCTGGGCATCTTTGAAATACCTATACAAACTTGTTCCTACATAGTAACTTGCTACTTGGAATGAGAAAGTGCTTGCTTAAAGCAACGTGCTATATGTTCTGAATGCCCGAATTGGGAATCTGTGTCAAACCTTTGTTAGGAATTATGTGATCCTTACTAGCTGGAAGTAAGGCAGATGGGGCATGAAGTTATTTCTAGGAGTTGGAGACATTCCAAGTTTAGCTCAGTTCTGGGCGTCTTTGAAATAGCTATACAAACTTGTTCCTACATAGTAACTTGGTACTTGGAATGAGAAAGTGCTTGATTAAACAAAGTGCTACATGTTCTGAATGCCCGAATTGGGAATCTGTGTCAAATCATTGTTAGGAATTATGTGATCCTTACTAGCTAGAAGTAAGGGTGATGGGGCATGAAGTTATTTCTAGGAGTTGGACACATACAACGTTTAGCTCAGTTCTGGGCATCTTTGAAATACCTATACAAACTTGTTCCTACATAGTAACTTGCAACTTTGAATGAGAATGTGCTTGCTTACAGCAACGTGCTATATGTTCTGAATGCCCGAAGTGGGAATCTGTGTCAAAACTTTGTTAGGAATTATGTGATCCTTACTAGCTGGAAGTAAGGGAGATGGGGCATGAAGTTATTTCTAGATGTTGGAGACATACAACGTTTAGCTCAGTTCTGGGCATCTTTGAAATACCTATACAAACTTGTTCCTACATAGTAACTTGCAACGTTGAATGAGAATGTGCTTGCTTACAGCAACGTGCTATATGTTCTGAATGCCCGAATTGGGAATCTGTGTCAAAACTTTGTTAGGAATTATGTGATCCTTACTAGCTGGAAGTAAGGGAGATGGGGCTTGAAGTTATTTCTAGGAGTTGGAGACATACCAAGTTTAGCTCAGTTCTGGGCATCTTTGAAATACCTATACAAACTTGTTCCTACATAGTAACTTGCATCTTTGAATGAGAATGTGCTTGCTTACAGCAACGTGCTATATGTTCTGAATGCCCGAATTGGGAATCTGTGTTCAAAACTTTGTTAGGAATTATGTGATCCTTACTAGCTGGAAGTAAGGGAGATGGGGAATGAAGTTATTTCTAGGAGTTGGAGACATACAACGTTTAGCTCAGTTCTGGGCATCTTTGAAATACCTATACAAACTTGTTCCTACATAGTAACTTGCAACTTTGAATGAGAATGTGCTTGCTTACAGCAACGTGCTATATGTTCTGAATGCCCGAAGTGGGAATCTGTGCCAAAACTTTGTTAGAAATTATGTGATCCTTACTAGATATAAGTAAGGGAGATGGGGCATGAAGTTATTTCTGGGAGTTGGAGACGTACAACGTTACGCTCAGTTCTGGGCATCTTTGAAATACCTATACAAACTTGTTCCTACATAGTAACTTGCAACTGTGAATGAGAATGTGCTTGCTTACAGCAACGTGCTATATGTTCTGAATGCCCGAATTGGGAATCTGTGTCAAAACTTTGTTAGGAATTATGTGATCCTTACTAGCTGGAAGTAAGGGAGTTGGGGCATGAAGTTATTTCTAGGAGTTGGAGACATACCAAGTTTAGCCTAGTTCTGGGCATGTTTGAAATACCTATACAAACTTGTTCCTACATAGTAACTTGCAACTTTGAATGAGAATGTGCTTGCTTACAGCAACGTGCTATATGTTCTGAATGCCCGAATTGGGAATCTGTGTCAAAACTTTGTTAGGAATTATGTGATCCTTACTAGCTGGAAGTAAGGGAGATGGGGCATGAAGTTATTTCTAGGAGTTGGACACATACCAATTTAACTCAGTTCGGGGCATCTTTGAAATACCTATAGAAACTTGTTCCTACATAGTAACTTGCTACTTGGAATGAGAATGTGCTTGCTTACAGCAACGTGCTATATGTTCTGAATGCCCGAATTGGGAATCTGCGTTCAAAACTTTGTTAGGAATTATGTGATCCTTACTACCTGGAAGTAAGGGAGATGGGGCATGAAGTTATTTCTAGAGGTTGGACTCATACAACGTTTAGCTCAGTTCTGGGCATCTTTGAAATACCTATACAAACTTGTTCCTACATAGTAACTTGCAACTGTGAATGAGAATGTGCTTGCTTACAGCAACGTGCTATATGTTCTGAATGCCCGAATTGGGAATCTGTGTCAAAACTTTGTTAGGAATTATGTGATCCTTACTAGCTGGAAGTAAGGGAGTTGAGGCATGAAGTTATTTCTAGGAGCTGGAGACATACAACGTTTAGCTCAGTTCTGGGCATCTTTGAAATACCTATACAAACTTGTTCCTACATAGTAACTTGCAACTTTGAATGAGAATGTGCTTGCTTACAGCAACGTGCTATATGTTCTGAATGCCCGAAGTGGGAATCTGTGTCAAATCTTTGTTAGGAATTATTTGATCCTTACTAGCTGGAAGTAAGGGAGATGGGGCATGAAGTTATTTCTAGGAGTTGGAGACATACCAAGTTTAGCTCAGTTCTGGGCATCTTTGAAATACCTATACAAACTTGTTCCTACATAGTAACTTGCAACTTTGAATGAGAATGTGCTTGCTTACAGCAACGTGCTATATGTTCTGAATGCACGAATTGGGAATCTGTGTTCAAAACTTTGTTAGGAATTATGTGATCCTTACTAGCTGGAAGTAAGGGAGATGGGGCATGAAGTTATTTCTAGGAGTTGGAGACATACCAAGTTTAGCTCAGTTCTGGGCATCTTTGAAATATCTATACAAACTTGTTCCTACATAGTAACTTGCAACTTTGAATGAGAATGTGCTTGCTTACAGCAACGTGCTATATGTTCTGAATGCCCGAATTGGGAATCTGTGTTCAAAACTTTGTTAGGAATTATGTGATCCTTACTAGCTGGAAGTAAGGGAGATGGGGCATGAAGTTATTTCTAGGAGTTGGAGACATACCAAGTTTAGCTCAGTTCTGGGCATCTTTGAAATACCTATACAAACTTGTTCCTACATAGTAACTTGCAACTTTGAATGAGAATGTGCTTGCTTACAGCAACGTGCTATATGTTCTGAATGCCCGAATTGGGAATCTGTGTCAAAGCTTTGTTAGGAATAATGTGATCCTTACTAGCTGGAAGTAAGGGAGTTGGGGCAGGAAGTTATTTCTAGGAGTTGGACACATATCAAGTTTAGCTCAGTTCTGGGCATCTTTGAAATACCTATACAAACTTGTTCCTACATAGTAACTTGCAACTTTGAATGAGAATGTGCTTGCTTACAGCATTGTGCTATATGTTCTGAATGCCCGAATTGGGAATCTGTGTCAAAACTTTGTTAGGAATTATGTGATCCTTACTAGCTGGAAGTAAGGGAGATGGGGCATGAAGTTATTTCTAGGAGTTGGACACATACCAAGTTTAGCTCAGTTCTGGGCATCTTTGAAATACCTATACAAACTTGTTCCTACATAGTAACTTGCAACTTTGAATGAGAATGTGCTTGCTTACAGCAACGTGCTATATGTTCTGAATGCCCGAATTGGGAATCTGTGTCAAATCTTTGTTAGAAATTATGTGATCCTTACAAGCTGGAAGTAAGGGAGTTGGGGCATGAAGTTATTTCTAGGAGCTGGATACATACAACGTTTAGCTCAGTTCTGGGCATCTTTGAAATACCTATACAAACTTGTTCCTACATAGTAACTTGCAACTTTGAATGAGAATGTGCTTGCTTACAGCATTGTGCTATATGTTCTGAATGCCCGAATTGGGAATCTGTGTCAAAACTTTGTTAGGAATTATGTGATCCTTACTAGCTGGAAGTAAGGGAGATGGGGCATGAAGTTATTTCCAGGAGCTGGAGACATACAACGTTTAGCTCAGTTCTGGGCATCTTTGAAATACCTATACAAACTTGTTCCTACATAGTAACTTGCAACTGTGAATGAGAATGTGCTTGCTTACAGCAACGTGCTATATGTTCTGAATGCCTGAATTGGGAATCTGTGTCAAATCATTGTTAGGAATTATGTGATCCTTACAAGCTGGAAGTAAGGGAGTTGGGGCATGAAGTTATTTCTATGAGCTGGAGACATACAACGTTTAGCTCAGTTCTGGGCATCTTTGAAATACCTATACAAACTTGTTCCTACATAGTAACTTGCAACTTTGAATGAGAATGTGCTTGCTTACAGCAACGTGCTATATGTTCTGAATGCCCGAAGTGGGAATCTGTGTCAAAACATTGTTAGGAATTATGTGATCCTTACTAGCTGGAAGTAAGGGAGATGGGGCATGAAGTTATTTCTAGATGTTGGAGACATACAACGTTTAGCTCAGTTCTGGGCATCTTTGAAATACCTATACAAACTTGTTCCTACATAGTAACTTGCAACGTTGAATGAGAATGTGCTTGCTTACAGCAACGTGCTATATGTTCTGAATGCCCGAATTGGGAATCTGTGTCAAAACTTTGTTAGGAATTATGTGATCCTTACTAGCTGGAAGTAAGGGAGATGGGGCTTGAAGTTATTTCTAGGAGTTGGAGACATACCAAGTTTAGCTCAGTTCTGGGCATCTTTGAAATACCTATACAAACTTGTTCCTACATAGTAACTTGCATCTTTGAATGAGAATGTGCTTGCTTACAGCAACGTGCTATATGTTCTGAATGCCCGAATTGGGAATCTGTGTTCAAAACTTTGTTAGGAATTATGTGATCCTTACTAGCTGGAAGTAAGGGAGATGGGGCATGAAGTTATTTCTAGGAGTTGGAGACATACAACGTTTAGCTCAGTTCTGGGCATCTTTGAAATACCTATACAAACTTGTTCCTACATAGTAACTTGCAACTTTGAATGAGAATGTCCTTGCTTACAGCAACGTGCTATATGTTCTGAATGCCGGAATTAGGAATCTGTGTCAAAACTTTGTTAGAAATTATGTGATCCTTACTAGATATAAGTAAGGGAGATGGGGCATGAAGTTATTTCTGGGAGTTGGAGACGTACAACGTTACGCTCAGTTCTGGGCATCTTTGAAATACCTATACAAACTTGTTCCTACATAGTAACTTGCAACTGTGAATGAGAATGTGCTTGCTTACAGCAACGAGCTATATGTTCTGAATGCCCGAATTGGGAATCTGTGTCAAAACTTTGTTAGGAATTATGTGATCCTTACTAGCTGGAAGTAAGGGAGTTGGGGCATGAAGTTATTTCTAGGAGTTGGAGACATACCAAGTTTAGCTCAGTTCTGGGCATGTTTGAAATACCTATACAAACTTGTTCCTACATAGTAACTTGCAACTTTGAATGAGAATGTGCTTGCTTACAGCATTGTGCTATATGTTCTGAATGCCCGAATTGGGAATCTGTGTCAAAACTTTGTTAGGAATTATGTGATCCTTACTAGCTTGAAGTAAGGGAGATGGGGCATGAAGTTATTTCTAGGAGTTGGAGACATACAACGTTTAGCTCAGTTCTGGGCATCTTTGAAATACCTATACAAACTTGTTCCTACATAGTAACTTGCAACTTTGAATGAGAATGTCCTTGCTTACAGCAACGTGCTATATGATCTGAATGCCCGAATTGGGAATCTGTGTCAAATCTTTGTTAGAAATTATGTGATCCTTACAAGCTGGAAGTAAGGGAGTTGGGGCATGAAGTTATTTCTAGGAGCTGGAAACATACAACGTTTAGCTCAGTTCTGGGCATCTTTGAAATACCTATACAAACTTGTTCCTACATAGTAACTTGCAACTTTGAATGAGAATGTGCTTGCTTACAGCAACGTGCTATATGTTCTGAATGCCCGAAGTGGGAATCTGTGTCAAAACTTTGTTAGGAATTATGTGATCCTTACCAGCTGGAAGTAAGGGAGATGGGGCATGAAGATATTTCTAGGAGTTGGAGACATACCAAGTTTAGCTCAGTTCTGGGCATGTTTGAAATACCTATACAAACTTGTTCCTACATAGTAACTTGCAACTTTGAATGAGATAGTGCTTGCTTACAGCAACGTGCTATATGTTCTGAATGCCCGAATTGGGAATCTGTGTCAAATCTTTGTTAGAAATTATGTGATCCTTACAAGCTGGAAGTAAGGGAGTTGGGGCATGAAGTTATTTCTAGGAGCTGGATACATACAACGTTTAGCTCAGTTCTGGGCATCTTTGAAATACCTATACAAACTTGTTCCTACATAGTAACTTGCAACTTTGAATGAGAATGTGCTTGCTTACAGCAACGTGCTATATGTTCTGAATGCCCGAAGTGGGAATCTGTGTCAAAACTTTGTTAGGAATTATGTGATCATTACTAGCTGGAAGTAAGGGAGATGGGGCATGAAGATATTTCTAGGAGTTGGAGACATACCAAGTTTAGCTCAGTTCTGGGCATCTTTGAAATACCTATACAAACTTGTTCCTACATAGTAACTTGCAACTTTGAATGAGAATGTGCTTGCTTACAGCAACGTGCTATATGTTCTGAATGCCCGAATTGGGAATCTGTGTCAAAACTTTGTTAGGAATTATGTGATCCTTACCAGCTGGAAGTAATGGAGATGGGGCATGAAGTTATTTCTAGGAGTTGGACACATACCAAGTTTAGCTCAGTTCTGGGCATCTTTGAAATACCTATACAAACTTGTTCCTACATAGTAACTTGCATCTTTGAATGAGAATGTGCTTGCTTACAGCAACGTGCTCTATGTTCTGAATGCCCGAATTGGGAATCTGCGTTCAAAACTTTGTTAGGAATTATGTGATCCTTACTAGCTTGAAGTAAGGGAGATGGGGCATGAAGTTATTTCTAGAGGTTGGACTCATACAACGTTTAGCTCAGTTCTGGGCATCTTTGAAATACCTATACAAACTTGTTCCTACATAGTAACTTGCAACTTTGAATGAGAATGTGCTTGCTTACAGCAACGTGCTATATGTTCTGAATGCCCGAATTCGGAATCTGTGTCAAAACTTTGTTAGGATTTATGTGATCCTTACTAGCTGGAAGTAAGGGAGTTGGGGCATGAAGATATTTCTAGGAGTTGGAGACATACCAAGTTTAGCTCAGTTCTGGGCATCTTTGAAATACCTATACAAACTTGTTCCTACATAGTAACTTGCAACTTTGAATGAGAATGTGCTTGCTTACAGCAACGTGCTATATGTTCTGAATGCCCGAATTGGGAATCTGTGTCAAAAATTTGTTAGGAATTATGTGAACCTTACTAGATGGAAGTAATGGAGATAGGGCATGAAGTTATTTCTAGAGGTTGGACACATACAACGTTTAGCTCAGTTCTGGGCATCTTTGAAATACCTATACAAACTTCTTCCTACATAGTAACTTGCAACTTTGAATGAGAATGTGCTTGCTTACAGCATTGTGCTATATGTTCTGAATGCCCGAATTGGGAATCTGTGTCAAAACTTTGTTAGGAATTATGTGATCCTTACTAGCTGGAAGTAAGGGAGATGGGGCATGAAGTTATTTCCAGGAGCTGGAGACATACAACGTTTAGCTCAGTTCTGGGCATCTTTGAAATACCTATACAAACTTGTTCCTACATAGTAACTTGCAACTGTGAATGAGAATGTGCTTGCTTACAGCAACGTGCTATATGTTCTGAATGCCTGAATTGGGAATCTGTGTCAAATCATTGTTAGGAATTATGTGATCCTTACAAGCTGGAAGTAAGGGAGTTGGGGCATGAAGTTATTTCTATGAGCTGGAGACATACAACGTTTAGCTCAGTTCTGGGCATCTTTGAAATACCTATACAAACTTGTTCCTACATAGTAACTTGCAACTTTGAATGAGAATGTGCTTGCTTACAGCAACGTGCTATATGTTCTGAATGCCCGAAGTGGGAATCTGTGTCAAAACATTGTTAGGAATTATGTGATCCTTACTAGCTGGAAGTAAGGGAGATGGGGCATGAAGTTATTTCTAGATGTTGGAGACATACAACGTTTAGCTCAGTTCTGGGCATCTTTGAAATACCTATACAAACTTGTTCCTACATAGTAACTTGCAACGTTGAATGAGAATGTGCTTGCTTACAGCAACGTGCTATATGTTCTGAATGCCCGAATTGGGAATCTGTGTCAAAACTTTGTTAGGAATTATGTGATCCTTACTAGCTGGAAGTAAGGGAGATGGGGCTTGAAGTTATTTCTAGGAGTTGGAGACATACCAAGTTTAGCTCAGTTCTGGGCATCTTTGAAATACCTATACAAACTTGTTCCTACATAGTAACTTGCATCTTTGAATGAGAATGTGCTTGCTTACAGCAACGTGCTATATGTTCTGAATGCCCGAATTGGGAATCTGTGTTCAAAACTTTGTTAGGAATTATGTGATCCTTACTAGCTGGAAGTAAGGGAGATGGGGCATGAAGTTATTTCTAGGAGTTGGAGACATACAACGTTTAGCTCAGTTCTGGGCATCTTTGAAATACCTATACAAACTTGTTCCTACATAGTAACTTGCAACTTTGAATGAGAATGTCCTTGCTTACAGCAACGTGCTATATGTTCTGAATGCCGGAATTAGGAATCTGTGTCAAAACTTTGTTAGAAATTATGTGATCCTTACTAGATATAAGTAAGGGAGATGGGGCATGAAGTTATTTCTGGGAGTTGGAGACGTACAACGTTACGCTCAGTTCTGGGCATCTTTGAAATACCTATACAAACTTGTTCCTACATAGTAACTTGCAACTGTGAATGAGAATGTGCTTGCTTACAGCAACGTGCTATATGTTCTGAATGCCCGAATTGGGAATCTGTGTCAAAACTTTGTTAGGAATTATGTGATCCTTACTAGCTGGAAGTAAGGGAGTTGGGGCATGAAGTTATTTCTAGGAGTTGGAGACATACCAAGTTTAGCTCAGTTCTGGGCATGTTTGAAATACCTATACAAACTTGTTCCTACATAGTAACTTGCAACTTTGAATGAGAATGTGCTTGCTTACAGCATTGTGCTATATGTTCTGAATGCCCGAATTGGGAATCTGTGTCAAAACTTTGTTAGGAATTATGTGATCCTTACTAGCTTGAAGTAAGGGAGATGGGGCATGAAGTTATTGCTAGGAGTTGGAGACATACAACGTTTAGCTCAGTTCTGGGCATCTTTGAAATACCTATACAAACTTGTTCCTACATAGTAACTTGCAACTTTGAATGAGAATGTCCTTGCTTACAGCAACGTGCTATATGATCTGAATGCCCGAATTGGGAATCTGTGTCAAATCTTTGTTAGAAATTATGTGATCCTTACAAGCTGGAAGTAAGGGAGTTGGGGCATGAAGTTATTTCTAGGAGCTGGAAACATACAACGTTTAGCTCAGTTCTGGGCATCTTTGAAATACCTATACAAACTTGTTCCTACATAGTAACTTGCAACTTTGAATGAGAATGTGCTTGCTTACAGCAACGTGCTATATGTTCTGAATGCCCGAAGTGGGAATCTGTGTCAAAACTTTGTTAGGAATTATGTGATCCTTACCAGCTGGAAGTAAGGGAGATGGGGCATGAAGATATTTCTAGGAGTTGGAGACATACCAAGTTTAGCTCAGTTCTGGGCATGTTTGAAATACCTATACAAACTTGTTCCTACATAGTAACTTGCAACTTTGAATGAGAATGTGCTTGCTTACAGCAACGTGCTATATGTTCTGAATGCCCGAATTCGGAATCTGTGTCAAAACTTTGTTAGGAATTATGTGATCCTTACTAGCTGGAAGTAAGGGAGTTGGGGCATGAAGTTATTTCTAGGAGTTGGAGACATACCAAGTTTAGCTCAGTTCTGGGCATCTTTGAAATACCTATACAAACTTGTTCCTACATAGTAACTTGCAACTTTGAATGAGAATGTGCTTGCTTACAGCAACGTGCTATATGTTCTGAATGCCCGAAGTGGGAATCTGTGTCAAAACATTGTTAGGAATTATGTGATCCTTACTAGCTGGAAGTAAGGGAGATGGGGCATGAAGTTATTTCTAGATGTTGGAGACATACAACGTTTAGCTCAGTTCTGGGCATCTTTGAAATACCTATACAAACTTGTTCCTACATAGTAACTTGCAACGTTGAATGAGAATGTGCTTGCTTACAGCAACGTGCTATATGTTCTGAATGCCCGAATTGGGAATCTGTGTCAAAACTTTGTTAGGAATTATGTGATCCTTACTAGCTGGAAGTAAGGGAGATGGGGCTTGAAGTTATTTCTAGGAGTTGGAGACATACCAAGTTTAGCTCAGTTCTGGGCATCTTTGAAATACCTATACAAACTTGTTCCTACATAGTAACTTGCATCTTTGAATGAGAATGTGCTTGCTTACAGCAACGTGCTATATGTTCTGAATGCCCGAATTGGGAATCTGTGTTCAAAACTTTGTTAGGAATTATGTGATCCTTACTAGCTGGAAGTAAGGGAGATGGGGCATGAAGTTATTTCTAGGAGTTGGAGACATACAACGTTTAGCTCAGTTCTGGGCATCTTTGAAATACCTATACAAACTTGTTCCTACATAGTAACTTGCAACTTTGAATGAGAATGTCCTTGCTTACAGCAACGTGCTATATGTTCTGAATGCCGGAATTGGGAATCTGTGTCAAAACTTTGTTAGAAATTATGTGATCCTTACTAGATATAAGTAAGGGAGATGGGGCATGAAGTTATTTCTGGGAGTTGGAGACGTACAACGTTACGCTCAGTTCTGGGCATCTTTGAAATACCTATACAAACTTGTTCCTACATAGTAACTTGCAACTGTGAATGAGAATGTGCTTGCTTACAGCAACGTGCTATATGTTCTGAATGCCCGAATTGGGAATCTGTGTCAAAACTTTGTTAGGAATTATGTGATCCTTACTAGCTGGAAGTAAGGGAGTTGGGACATGAAGTTATTTCTAGGAGTTGGAGACATACCAAGTTTAGCTCAGTTCTGGGCATGTTTGAAATACCTATACAAACTTGTTCCTACATAGTAACTTGCAACTTTGAATGAGAATGTGCTTGCTTACAGCATTGTGCTATATGTTCTGAATGCCCGAATTGGGAATCTGTGTCAAAACTTTGTTAGGAATTATGTGATCCTTACTAGCTTGAAGTAAGGGAGATGGGGCATGAAGTTATTTCTAGGAGTTGGAGACATACAACGTTTAGCTCAGTTCTGGGCATCTTTGAAATACCTATACAAACTTGTTCCTACATAGTAACTTGCAACTTTGAATGAGAATGTCCTTGCTTACAGCAACGTGCTATATGTTCTGAATGCCCGAATTGGGAATCTGTGTCAAATCTTTGTTAGAAATTATGTGATCCTTACAAGCTGGAAGTAAGGGAGTTGGGGCATGAAGTTATTTCTAGGAGCTGGAAACATACAACGTTTAGCTCAGTTCTGGGCATCTTTGAAATACCTATACAAACTTGTTCCTACATAGTAACTTGCAACTTTGAATGAGAATGTGCTTGCTTACCGCAACGTGCTATATGTTCTGAATGCCCGAAGTGGGAATCTGTGTCAAAACTTTGTTAGGAATTATGTGATCCTTACCAGCTGGAAGTAAGGGAGATGGGGCATGAAGATATTTCTAGGAGTTGGAGACATACCAAGTTTAGCTCAGTTCTGGGCATGTTTGAAATACCTATACAAACTTGTTCCTACATAGTAACTTGCAACTTTGAATGAGAATGTGCTTGCTTACAGCAACGTGCTATATGTTCTGAATGCCCGAATTCGGAATCTGTGTCAAAACTTTGTTAGGAATTATGTGATCCTTACTAGCTGGAAGTAAGGGAGTTGGGGCATGAAGTTATTTCTAGGAGTTGGAGACATACCAAGTTTAGCTCAGTTCTGGGCATCTTTGAAATACCTATACAAACTTGTTCCTACATAGTAACTTGCAACTTTGAATGAGAATGTGCTTGCTTACAGCAACGTGCTATATGTTCTGAATGCCCGAATGGGGAATCTGTGTCAAAACTTTGTTAGGAATTATGTGAACCTTACTAGATGGAAGTAATGGAGATAGGGCATGAAGTTATTTCTAGAGGTTGGACACATACAACGTTTAGCTCAGTTCTGGGCATCTTTGAAATACCTATACAAACTTCTTCCTACATAGTAACTTGCAAATTTGAATGAGAATGTGCTTGCTTACAGCATTGTGCTATATGTTCTGAATGCCCGAATTGGGAATCTGTGTCAAAACTTTGTTAGGAATTATGTGATCCTTACTAGCTGGAAGTAAGGGAGATGGGGCATGAAGTTATTTCCAGGAGCTGGAGACATACAACGTTTAGCTCAGTTCTGGGCATCTTTGAAATACCTATACAAACTTGTTCCTACATAGTAACTTGCAACTTTTAATGAGAATGTGCTTGCTTACAGCAACGTGCTATATGTTCTGAATGCCTGAATTGGAAATCTGTGTCAAATCATTGTTAGGAATTATGTGATCCTTACAAGCTGGAAGTAAGGGAGTTGGGGCATGAAGTTATTTCTATGAGCTGGAGACATACAACGTTTAGCTCAGTTCTGGGCATCTTTGAAATACCTATACAAACTTGTTCCTACATAGTAACTTGCAACTTTGAATGAGAATGTGCTTGCTTACAGCAACGTGCTATATGTTCTGAATGCCCGAAGTGGGAATCTGTGTCAAAACATTGTTAGGAATTATGTGATCCTTACTAGCTGGAAGTAAGGGAGACGGGGCATGAAGTTATTTCTAGATGTTGGAGACATACATGTTTAGCTCAGTTCTGGGCATCTTTGAAATACCTATACAAACTTGTTCCTACATAGTAACTTGCAACGTTGAATGAGAATGTGCTTGCTTACAGCAACGTGCTATATGTTCTGAATGCCCGAATTGGGAATCTGTGTCAAAACTTTGTTAGGAATTATGTGATCCTTACTAGATAGAAGTAAGGGAGATGGGGCATGAAGTTATTTCTGGGAGTTGGAGACATACAACGTTAAGCTCAGTTCTGGGCATCTTTGAAATACCTATACAAACTTGTTCCTACATAGTAACTTGCAACTGTGAATGAGAATGTGCTTGCTTACAGCAACGTGCTATATGTTCTCAATGCCCGAATTGGGAATCTGTGTCAAAACTTTCTTAGGAATTATGTGATCCTTACTAGCTGGAAGTAAGGGAGTTGGGGCATGAAGTTATTTCCAGGAGTTGGAGACATACCAAGTTTAGCTCAGTTCTGGGCATCTTTGAAATACCTATACAAACTTGTTCCTACATAGTAACTTGCAACTTTGAATGAGAATGTCCTTGCTTACAGCAACGTGCTATATGTTCTGAATGCCTGAATTGGGAATCTGTGTCAAATCTTTGTTAGAAATTATGTGATCCTTACAAGCTGGAAGTAAGGGAGTTGGGGCATGAAGTTATTTCTAGGAGCTGGAGACATACAACGTTTAGCTCCGTTCTGGGCATCTTTGAAATACCTATACAAACTTGTTCCTACATAGTAACTTGCAACTTTGAATGAGAATGTGCTTGCTTACAGCAACGTGCTATATGTTCTGAATGCCGGAATTAGGAATCTGTGTCAAAACTTTGTTAGAAATTATGTGATCCTTACTAGATATAAGTAAGGGAGATGGGGCATGAAGTTATTTCTGGGAGTTGGAGACGTACAACGTTACGCTCAGTTCTGGGCATCTTTGAAATACCTATACAAACTTGTTCCTACATAGTAACTTGCAACTGTGAATGAGAATGTGCTTGCTTACAGCAACGTGCTATATGTTCTGAATGCCCGAATTGGGAATCTGTGTCAAAACTTTGTTAGGAATTATGTGATCCTTACAGGCTGGAAGTAAGGGAGTTGGGGCATGAAGTTATTTCTAGGAGTTGGAGACATACCAAGTTTAGCTCAGTTCTGGGCATGTTTGAAATACCTATACAAACTTGTTCCTACATAGTAACTTGCAACTTTGAATGAGAATGTGCTTGCTTACAGCATTGTGCTATATGTTCTGAATGCCCGAATTGGGAATCTGTGTCAAAACTTTGTTAGGAATTATGTGATCCTTACTAGCTTGAAGTAAGGGAGATGGGGCATGAAGTTATTTCTAGGAGTTGGAGACATACAACGTTTAGCTCAGTTCTGGGCATCTTTGAAATACCTATACAAACTTGTTCCTACATAGTAACTTGCAACTTTGAATGAGAATGTCCTTGCTTACAGCAACGTGCTATATGATCTGAATGCCCGAATTGGGAATCTGTGTCAAATCTTTGTTAGAAATTATGTGATCCTTACAAGCTGGAAGTAAGGGAGTTGGGGCATGAAGTTATTTCTAGGAGCTGGAAACATACAACGTTTAGCTCAGTTCTGGGCATCTTTGAAATACCTATACAAACTTGTTCCTACATAGTAACTTGCAACTTTGAATGAGAATGTGCTTGCTTACAGCAACGTGCTATATGTTCTGAATGCCCGAAGTGGGAATCTGTGTCAAAACTTTGTTAGGAATTATGTGATCCTTACCAGCTGGAAGTAAGGGAGATGGGGCATGAAGATATTTCTAGGAGTTGGAGACATACCAAGTTTAGCTCAGTTCTGGGCATGTTTGAAATACCTATACAAACTTGTTCCTACATAGTAACTTGCAACTTTGAATGAGAATGTGCTTGCTTACAGCAACGTGCTATATGTTCTGAATGCCCGAATTCGGAATCTGTGTCAAAACTTTGTTAGGAATTATGTGATCCTTACTAGCTGGAAGTAAGGGAGTTGGGGCATGAAGTTATTTCTAGGAGTTGGAGACATACCAAGTTTAGCTCAGTTCTGGGCATCTTTGAAATACCTATACAAACTTGTTCCTACATAGTAACTTGCAACTTTGAATGAGAATGTGCTTGCTTACAGCAACGTGCTATATGTTCTGAATGCCCGAAGTGGGAATCTGTGTCAAAACATTGTTAGGAATTATGTGATCCTTACTAGCTGGAAGTAAGGGAGATGGGGCATGAAGTTATTTCTAGATGTTGGAGACATACAACGTTTAGCTCAGTTCTGGGCATCTTTGAAATACCTATACAAACTTGTTCCTACATTCTAACTTGCAACGTTGAATGAGAATGTGCTTGCTTACAGCAACGTGCTATATGTTCTGAATGCCCGAATTGGGAATCTGTGTCAAAACTTTGTTAGGAATTATGTGATCCTTACTAGCTGGAAGTAAGGGAGATGGGGCTTGAAGTTATTTCTAGGAGTTGGAGACATACCAAGTTTAGCTCAGTTCTGGGCATCTTTGAAATACCTATACAAACTTGTTCCTACATAGTAACTTGCATCTTTGAATGAGAATGTGCTTGCTTACAGCAACGTGCTATATGTTCTGAATGCCCGAATTGGGAATCTGTGTTCAAAACTTTGTTAGGAATTATGTGATCCTTACTAGCTGGAAGTAAGGGAGATGGGGCATGAAGTTATTTCTAGGAGTTGGAGACATACAACGTTTAGCTCAGTTCTGGGCATCTTTGAAATACCTATACAAACTTGTTCCTACATAGTAACTTGCAACTTTGAATGAGAATGTCCTTGCTTACAGCAACGTGCTATATGTTCTGAATGCCGGAATTGGGAATCTGTGTCAAAACTTTGTTAGAAATTATGTGATCCTTACTAGATATAAGTAAGGGAGATGGGGCATGAAGTTATTTCTGGGAGTTGGAGACGTACAACGTTACGCTCAGTTCTGGGCATCTTTGAAATACCTATACAAACTTGTTCCTACATAGTAACTTGCAACTGTGAATGAGAATGTGCTTGCTTACAGCAACGTGCTATATGTTCTGAATGCCCGAATTGGGAATCTGTGTCAAAACTTTGTTAGGAATTATGTGATCCTTACTAGCTGGAAGTAAGGGAGTTGGGACATGAAGTTATTTCTAGGAGTTGGAGACATACCAAGTTTAGCTCAGTTCTGGGCATGTTTGAAATACCTATACAAACTTGTTCCTACATAGTAACTTGCAACTTTGAATGAGAATGTGCTTGCTTACAGCATTGTGCTATATGTTCTGAATGCCCGAATTGGGAATCTGTGTCAAAACTTTGTTAGGAATTATGTGATCCTTACTAGCTTGAAGTAAGGGAGATGGGGCATGAAGTTATTTCTAGGAGTTGGAGACATACAACGTTTAGCTCAGTTCTGGGCATCTTTGAAATACCTATACAAACTTGTTCCTACATAGTAACTTGCAACTTTGAATGAGAATGTCCTTGCTTACAGCAACGTGCTATATGTTCTGAATGCCCGAATTGGGAATCTGTGTCAAATCTTTGTTAGAAATTATGTGATCCTTACAAGCTGGAAGTAAGGGAGTTGGGGCATGAAGTTATTTCTAGGAGCTGGAAACATACAACGTTTAGCTCAGTTCTGGGCATCTTTGAAATACCTATACAAACTTGTTCCTACATAGTAACTTGCAACTTTGAATGAGAATGTGCTTGCTTACCGCAACGTGCTATATGTTCTGAATGCCCGAAGTGGGAATCTGTGTCAAAACTTTGTTAGGAATTATGTGATCCTTACCAGCTGGAAGTAAGGGAGATGGGGCAAGAAGATATTTCTAGGAGTTGGAGACATACCAAGTTTAGCTCAGTTCTGGGCATGTTTGAAATACCTATACAAACTTGTTCCTACATAGTAACTTGCAACTTTGAATGAGAATGTGCTTGCTTACAGCAACGTGCTATATGTTCTGAATGCCCGAATTCGGAATCTGTGTCAAAACTTTGTTAGGAATTATGTGATCCTTACTAGCTGGAAGTAAGGGAGTTGGGGCATGAAGTTATTTCTAGGAGTTGGAGACATACCAAGTTTAGCTCAGTTCTGGGCATCTTTGAAATACCTATACAAACTTGTTCCTACATAGTAACTTGCAACTTTGAATGAGAATGTGCTTGCTTACAGCAACGTGCTATATGTTCTGAATGCCCGAATTGGGAATCTGTGTCAAAACTTTGTTAGGAATTATGTGAACCTTACTAGATGGAAGTAATGGAGATAGGGCATGAAGTTATTTCTAGAGGTTGGACACATACAACGTTTAGCTCAGTTCTGGGCATCTTTGAAATACCTATACAAACTTCTTCCTACATAGTAACTTGCAACTTTGAATGAGAATGTGCTTGCTTACAGCATTGTGCTATATGTTCTGAATGCCCGAATTGGGAATCTGTGTCAAAACTTTGTTAGGAATTATGTGATCCTTACTAGCTGGAAGTAAGGGAGATGGGGCATGAAGTTATTTCCAGGAGCTGGAGACATACAACGTTTAGCTCAGTTCTGGGCATCTTTGAAATACCTATACAAACTTGTTCCTACATAGTAACTTGCAACTTTTAATGAGAATGTGCTTGCTTACAGCAACGTGCTATATGTTCTGAATGCCTGAATTGGAAATCTGTGTCAAATCATTGTTAGGAATTATGTGATCCTTACAAGCTGGAAGTAAGGGAGTTGGGGCATGAAGTTATTTCTATGAGCTGGAGACATACAACGTTTAGCTCAGTTCTGGGCATCTTTGAAATACCTATACAAACTTGTTCCTACATAGTAACTTGCAACTTTGAATGAGAATGTGCTTGCTTACAGCAACGTGCTATATGTTCTGAATGCCCGAAGTGGGAATCTGTGTCAAAACATTGTTAGGAATTATGTGATCCTTACTAGCTGGAAGTAAGGGAGATGGGGCATGAAGTTATTTCTAGATGTTGGAGACATACATGTTTAGCTCAGTTCTGGGCATCTTTGAAATACCTATACAAACTTGTTCCTACATAGTAACTTGCAACGTTGAATGAGAATGTGCTTGCTTACAGCAACGTGCTATATGTTCTGAATGCCCGAATTGGGAATCTGTGTCAAAACTTTGTTAGGAATTATGTGATCCTTACTAGATAGAAGTAAGGGAGATGGGGCATGAAGTTATTTCTGGGAGTTGGAGACATACAACGTTAAGCTCAGTTCTGGGCATCTTTGAAATACCTATACAAACTTGTTCCTACATAGTAACTTGCAACTGTGAATGAGAATGTGCTTGCTTACAGCAACGTGCTATATGTTCTGAATGCCCGAATTGGGAATCTGTGTCAAAACTTTCTTAGGAATTATGTGATCCTTACTAGCTGGAAGTAAGGGAGTTGGGGCATGAAGTTATTTCTAGGAGTTGGAGACATACCAAGTTTAGCTCAGTTCTGGGCATCTTTGAAATACCTATACAAACTTGTTCCTACATAGTAACTTGCAACTTTGAATGAGAATGTCCTTGCTTACAGCAACGTGCTATATGTTCTGAATGCCTGAATTGGGAATCTGTGTCAAATCTTTGTTAGAAATTATGTGATCCTTACAAGCTGGAAGTAAGGGAGTTGGGGCATGAAGTTATTTCTAGGAGCTGGAGACATACAACGTTTAGCTCCGTTCTGGGCATCTTTGAAATACCTATACAAACTTGTTCCTACATAGTAACTTGCAACTTTGAATGAGAATGTGCTTGCTTACAGCAACGTGCTATATGTTCTGAATGCCCGAAGTGGAAATCTGTGTCAAAACTTTGTTAGGAATTATGTGATCCTTACTAGCTGGAAGTAAGGGAGATGGGGCATGAAGTTATTTCTCGGAGTTGCAGACATACCAAGTTTAGCTCAGTTCTGGGCGTCTTTGAAATACCTATACAAACTTGTTCCTACATAGTAACTTGCAACTGTGAATGAGAATGTGCTTGCTTACAGCAACGTGCTATATGCTCTGAATGCCCGAATTGGGAATCTGTGTCAAAACTTTGTTAGGAATTATGTGATCCTTACTAGCTGTAAGTAAGGGAGATGGGGCATGATGTTATTTCTAGGACTTGGAGACATACCAAGTTTAGCTCAGTTCTGGGCATCTTTGAAATACCTATACAAACTTGTTCCTACATAGTAACTTGCATCTTTGAATGAGAATGTGCTTGCTTACAGCAACGTGCTATATGTTCTGAATGCCCGAATTGGGAATCTGTGTTCAAAACTTTGTTAGGAATTATGTGATCCTTACTAGCTGGAAGTAAGGGAGATGGGGCATGAAGTTATTTCTAGATGTTGGACACATACAACGTTTAGCTCAGTTCTGGGCATCTTTGAAATACCTATACAAACTTGTTCCTACATAGTAACTTGCAACTGTGAATGAGAATGTGCTTGCTTACAGCAAGGTGCTACATGTTCTGAATGCCCGAATTGGGAATCTGTGTCAAAACTTTGTTAGGAATTATGTGATCCTTACTAGCTGGAAGTAAGGGAGATGGGGCAAGAAGTTATTTCTAGGAGTTGGAGACATACAACGTTTAGCTCAGTTCTGGGCATCTTTGAAATACCTATACAAACTTGTTCCTACATAGTAACTTGCAACTTTGAATGAGAATGTCCTTGCTTACAGCAACGTGCTATATGTTCTGAATGCCCGAATTGGGAATCTGTGTCAAATCTTTGTTAGAAATTATGTGATCCTTACAAGCTGGAAGTAAGGGAGTTGGGGCATGAAGTTATTTCTAGGAGCTGGAAACATGCAACGTTTAGCTCAGTTCTGGGCATCTTTGAAATACCTATACAAACTTGTTCCTACATAGTAACTTGCAACTTTGAATGAGAATGTGCTTGCTTACAGCAACGTGCTATATGTTCTGAATGCCCGAAGTGGGAATCTGTGTCAAAACTTTGTTAGGAATTATGTGATCCTTACCAGCTGGAAGTAAGGGAGATGGGGCATGAAGTTATTTCTAGGAGTTGGAGACATACCAAGTTTAGCTAAGTTCTGGGCATCTTTGAAATACCTATACAAACTTGTTCCTACATAGTAACTTGCAACTTTGAATGAGAATGTGCTTGCTTACAGCAACGTGCTATATGTTCTGAATGCCCGAATTGGGAATCTGTGTCAAAACTTTGTTAGGAATTATGTGATCCTTACTAGCTGGAAGTAATGGAGATGGCGCATGAAGTTATTTCTAGGAGTGGGAGACATACCAATTTAGCTCAGTTCTGGGCATCTTTGAAATACCTATAGAAACTTGTTCCTACATAGTAACTTGCTACTTGGAATGAGAATGTGCTTGCTTACAGCAACGTGCTATATGTTCTGAATGCCCGAATTGGGAATCTGCGTTCAAAACTTTGTTAGGAATTATGTGATCCTTACTAGCTGGAAGTAAGCGAGATGGGGCATGAAGTTATTTCTAGAGGTTGGACTCATACAACGTTTAGCTCAGTTCTGGGCATCTTTGAAATACCTATACAAACTTGTTCGTACATAGTAACTTGCAACTTTCAATGAGAATGTGCTTGCTTACAGCAACGTGCTATATGTTCTGAATGCCCGACTTGGGAATCTGTGTCAAAATTTTGTTAGGAATTATGTGATCCTTACTAGATGGAAGTAATGGAGATCGGGCATGAAGTTATTTCTAGAGGTTGGACACATACAACGTTTAGCTCAGTTTTGAGCATATTTGAAATACCTATACAAACTTGTTCCTACATAGTAACTTGCAACTTTGAATGAGAATGTGCTTGCTTACAGCATTGTGCTATATGTTCTGAATGCCCGAATTGGGAATCTGTGTCAAAACTTTGTTAGGAATTATGTGATCCTTACTAGATGGAAGTAAGGGAGATGGGGCATGAAGTTATTTCTAGGAGTTGCAGACATACAACGTTTAGCTCAGTTCTGGGCATCTTTGAAATACCTATACAAACTTGTTCCTACATTGTAACTTGCAACTTTGAATGAGAATGTGCTTGCTTACAGCAACGTGCTATATGTTCTGAATGCCCGAATTGGAAATCTGTGTCAAATCATTGTTAGGAATTATGTGATCCTTACAAGCTGGAAGTAAGGGAGTTGGGGCATGAAGTTATTTCTATGAGCTGGAGACATACAACGTTTAGCTCAGTTCTGGGCATCTTTGAAATACCTATACAAACTTGTTCCTACATAGTAACTTGCACCTTTGAATGAGAATGTGCTTGCTTACAGCAACGTGCTATATGTTCTGAATGCCCGAAGTGGGAATCTGTGTCAAAACATTGTTAGGAATTATGTGATCCTTACTAGCTGGAAGTATGGGAGATGGGGCATGAAGTTATTTCTAGAGGTTGGACACATACCAAGTTTAGCTCAGTTCTGGGCATCTTTGAAATATCTATACAAACTTGATCCTACATAGTAACTTGCAACTTTAATCAAAATGTGCTTGCTTACAGCAACGTGCTATATGTTCTGAATGCCCGAATTGGGAATCTGTGTCAAAGCTTTGTTAGGAATTATGTGATCCTTACTAGCTGGAAGTAATGGAGTTGGGGCATGAAGTTATTTCTAGAAGTTGGACACAAACCAAGTTTAGCTCAGTTCTGGGCATCTTTGAAATACCTATACAAACTTGTTCCTACATAGTAACTTGCAACTTTGAATGAGAATGTGCTTGCTTACAGCAACGTGCTATATGTTCTGAATGCCCGAAGTGGGAATCTGTGTCAAAACTTTGGTAGGAATTATGTGATCCTTTCTAGCTGGAAGTAAGGGAGATGGGGCATGAAGGTATTTCTAGGAGTTGCAGACATACCAAGTTTAGCTCAGTTCTGGGCATCTTTGAAATACCTATACAAACTTGTTCCTACATAGTAACTTGCATCTTTGAATGAGAATGTGCTTGCTTACAGCAACGTGCTATATGTTCTGAATGCCCGAATTGGGAATCTGAGTTCAAATGTTTGATAGGAATTATGTGATCCTTACTAGCTGGAAGTAAGGGAGATGGGGCATGAAGTTATTTCTAGATGTTGGACACATACAACGTTTAGCTCAGTTCTGGGCATCTTTGAAATACCTATACAAACTTGTTCCTACATAGTAACTTGCAACTGTGAATGAGAATGTGCTTACTTACAGCAACGTGCTATATGTTCTGAATGCCCGAATTGGGAATCTGTGTCAAAACTTTGTTAGGAATTATGTGATCCTTACTAGCTGGAAGTAAGGGAGTTGGGGCATGAAGTTATTTCTAGGAGTTGGAGACATACCAAGATTAGCTCAGTTCTGGGCATCTTTGAAATACCTATACAAACTTGTTCCTACATAGTAACTTGCAACTTTGAATGAGAATGTGCTTGCTTACAGCATTGTGCTATATGTTCTGAATGCCTGAATTGGGAATCTGTGTCAAAACTTTGTTAGGAATTATGTGATCCTTACTAGCTGGAAGTAAGGGAGATGGGACATGAAGTTATTTCTAGGAGTTGGAGACATACAACGTTTAGCTCAGTTCTGGGCATCTTTGAAATACCTATACAAACTTGTTCCTACATAGTAACTTGCAACTTTGAATGAGAATGTGCTTGCTTACAGCAACGTGCTATATGTTCTGAATGCCCGAATTGGGAATCTGTATCAAATCTTTGTTAGAAATTATGTGATCCTTACAAGCTGGAAGTAAGGGAGTTGGGGCATGAAGTTATTTCTAGGAGCTGGAGACATACAACGTTTAGCTCAGTTCTGGGCATCTTTGAAATACCTATACAAACTGGTTCCTACATAGTAACTTGCAACTTTGAATGAGAATGTGCTTGCTTACAGCAACGTGCTATATGTTCTGAATGCCCGAAGTGGGAATCTGTGTCAAAACTTTGTTAGGAATTATGTGATCCTTACTAGCTGGAAGTAAGGGAGATGGGGCATGAAGATATTTCTAGGAG
Source organism: Diceros bicornis minor (assembly GCF_020826845.1). Lineage (NCBI taxonomy): Eukaryota > Metazoa > Chordata > Mammalia > Perissodactyla > Rhinocerotidae > Diceros > Diceros bicornis. The sequence goes on along the minus strand of NC_080750.1, from coordinate 76,669,727 downwards.
TTGGAGACATACCAAGTTTAGCTCAGTTCTGGGCATCTTTGAAATACCTATACAAACTTGTTCATACATAGTAACTTGCAACTTTGAATGAGAATGTCCTTGCTTACAGCAACGTGCTATATGTTCTGAATGCCCGAATTGGGAATCTGTGTCAAAACTTTGTTAGGAATTATGTGATCCTTACTAGCTGGAAGTAATGGAGATGGGGGATGAAGTTATTTCTAGGAGTTGGAGACATACCAATTTAGCTCAGTTCTGGGCATCTTTGAAATACCTATAGAAACTTGTTCCTACATAGTAACTTGCTACTTGGAATGAGAATGTGCTTGCTTACAGCAACGTGCTATATGTTCTGAATGCCCGAATTGGGAATCTGTGTCAAAACTTTGTTAGGAATTATGTGATCCTTACTAGCTGGAAGTAAGGGAGATGGGGCATGAAGTTATTTCTAGAGGTTGGACTCATACAACGTTAAGCTCAGTTCTGGGCATCTTTGAAATACCTATACAAACTTGTTACTACATAGTAACTTGCAACTGTGAATGAGAATGTGCTTGCTTACAGCAACGTGCTATATGTTCTGAATGCCCGAATTCGGAATCTGTGTCAAACCTTTGTTAGGAATTATGTGATCCTTACTATATGGAAGTAAGGAAGATGGGGCATGAAGTTATTTCTGGGAGTTGGAGACATACAACGTTAAGCTCAGTTCTGGGCATCTTTGAAATACCTATACAAACTTGTTCCTACATAGTAACTTGCAACTTTGAATGAGAATGTGCTTGCTTACAGCAACGTGCTACATGTTCTGAATGCCCGAATTGGGAATCTGTGTCAAAACTTTGTTAGGAATTATGTGATCCTTACTAGCTGGAAGTATGGGAGATGGGGCATGAAGTTATTTCTAGAGGTTGGACACATACCAAGTTTAGCTCAGTTCTGGACATCTTTGAAATACCTATACAAACTTGTTCCTACATAGTAACTTGCAACTTTGAATGAGAATGTGCTTTCTTATAGCAACGTGCTATATGTTCTGAATGCCCGAATTGGGAATCTGTGTCAAAACTTTGTTAGGAATTATGTGATCCTTACTAGCTGGAAGTAAGGGAATTGGGGCATGAAGTTATTTCTAGGAGTTGGACACATACCAAGTTTAACTCAGTTCTGGGCATCTTTGAAATACCTATAGAAACTTGTTCCTACATAGTAACTTGCAACTTTGAATGAGAATGTGCTTGCTTACAGCAACGTGCTATATGTTCTGAATGCCCGAATTGGGAATCTGTGTCAAAAGTTTGTTAGGAATTATGTGATCCTTACTAGATGGAAGTAATGGAGACCGGGCATGAAGTTATTTCTAGAGGTTGGACACATACAACGTTTAGCTCAGTTTTGAGCATCTTTGAAATACCTATACAAACTTGTTCCTACATAGTAACTTGCAACTTTGTATGAGAATGTGCTTGCTTACAGCATTGTGCTATATGTTCTGAATGCCCGAATTGGGAATCTGTGTCAAAAATTTGTTAGGAATTATGTGATCCTTTCTAGATGGAAGTAAGGGCGATGGGACATGAAGTTATTTCTATGAGTTGCAGACATACAACGTTTAGCTCAGTTCTGGGCATCTTTGAAATACCTATACAAACTTGTTCCTACATAGTAACTTGCAACTTTGAATGAGAATGTGCTTGCTTACAGCAACGTGCTATATGTTCTGAATGCCCGAATTGGGAATCTGTGTCAAATCATTGTTAGGAATTATGTCATCCTTACAAGCTGAAAGTAAGGGAGTTGGGGCATGAAGTTATTTCTATGAGCTGGAGACATACAACGTTTAGCTCAGTTCTGGGCATCTTTGAAATACCTATACAAACTTGTTCCTACATAGTAACTTGCAACTTTGAATGAGAATGTGCTTGCTTACAGCAACGTGCTATATGTTCTGAATGCCCGAAGTGGGAATCTGTGTCAAAACATTGTTAGGAATTATGTGATCCTTACTAGCTGGAAGTAAGTGAGATGGGGCATGATGTTATTTCTAGGAGTTGGAGACATACAACGTTTAGCTCAGTTCTGGGCATCTTTGAAATACCTATACAAACTTGTTCCTACATAGTAACTTGCAACGTTGAATGAGAATGTGCTTGCTTACAGCAACGTGCTATATGTTCTGAATGCCCGAATTGGGAATCTGTGTCAAAACTTTGTTAGGAATTATGTGATCCTTACTAGCTGGAAGTAAGGGAGATGGGGCTTGAAGTTATTTCTAGGAGTTGGAGACATACCAAGTTTAGCTCAGTTCTGGGCATCTTTGAAATACCTATACAAAATTGTTCCTACATAGTAACTTGCAACTATGAATGAGAATGTGCTTGCTTACAGCAACGTGCTATATGTTCTGAATGCCCGAATTGGGAATCTGTGTCAAAACTTTGTTAGAAATTATGTGATCCTTACTAGATAGAAGTAAGGGAGATGGGGCATGAAGTTATTTCTGAGAGTTCGAGACATACAACGTTAAGCTCAGTTCTGGGCATCTTTGAAATACCTATACAAACTTGTTCCTACATAGTAACTTGCAACTGTGAATGAGAATGTGCTTGCTTACAGCAACGTGCTATATGTTCTGAATGCCCGAATTGGGAATCTGTGTCAAAACTTTGTTATGAATTATGTGATCCTTACTAGCTGGAAGTAAGGGAGTTGGGGCATGAAGTTATTTCTAGGAGTTGGAGACATACCAAGTTTAGCTCAGTTCTAGGCATCTTTGAAATACCTATACAAACATGTTCCTACATAGTAACTTGCAACTTTGAATGAGAATGTGCTTGCTTACAGCATTGTGCTATATGTTCTGAATGTCCGAATTGGGAATCTGTGTCAAAACTTTGTTAGGAATTATGTGATCCTTACTAGCTGGAAGTAAGGGAGATGGGGCATGAAGTTATTTCTAGGAGTTGGAGACATACAACGTGTAGCTCAGTACTGGGCATCTTTGAAATACCTATACAAACTTGTTCCTACATAGTAACTTGCAACTTTGAATGAGAATGTCCTTGCTTACAGCAACGTGCTATATGTTCTGAATGCCCGAATTGGGAATCTGTGTCAAATCTTTGTTAGAAATTATGTGATCCTTACAAGCTGGAAGTAAGGGAGTTGGGGCATGAAGTTATTTCTAGGAGCTGGAGACATACAACGTTTAGCTCAGTTCTGTGCATCTTTGAAATACCTATACAAACTTGTTCCTACATAGTAACTTGCAACTTTGAATGAGAATGTGCTTGCTTACAGCAACGTGCTATATGTTCTGAATGCCTGAAGTGGAAATCTGTGTCAAAACTTTGTTAGGAATTATGTGATCCTTACTAGCTGGAAGTAAGGGAGATGGGGCATGAAGTTACTTCTAGAAGTTGCAGACATACCAAGTTTAGCTCAGTTCTGGGCGTCTTTGAAATACCTATACAAACTTGTTCCTACATAGTAACTTGCAACTTTGAATGAGAATGTGCTTGCTTACAGCAACGTGCTATATGCTCTGAATGCCCGAATTGGGAATCTGTGTCAAAACTTTGTTAGGAATTATGTGATCCTTACTAGCTGTAAGTAAGGGAGATGGGGCATGAAGTTATTTCTAGGACTTGGAGACATACCAAGTTTAGCTCAGTTCTGGGCATCTTTGAAATACCTATACAAACTTGTTCCTACATTGTAACTTGCAACTTTGAATGAGAATGTGCTTGCTTACAGCAACGTGCTATAAGGTCTGAATGCCCGAATTGGGAATCTGTGTTCAAAACTTTATTAGGAATTATGTGATCCTTACTAGCTGGAAGTAAGGGAGATGGGGCATGAAGTTATTTCTAGATGTTGGACACATACAACGTTTAGCTCAGTTCTGGGCATCATTGAAATACCTATACAAACTTGTTCCTACATAGTAACTTGCAACTGTGAATGAGAATGTGCTTGCTTACAGCAAAGTGCTATATGTTCTGAATGCCTGAATAGGGAATCTGTGTCAAAACTTTGTTAGGAATTATGTCATCCTTACTAGCTGGAAGTAAGGGAGTTGGGGCATGAAGTTATTTCTAGGAGTTGGAGACATACCAAGTTTAGCTCAGTTCTGGGCATCTTTGAAATACCTATACAAACTTGTTCCTACATAGTAACTTGCAACTTTGAATGAGAATGTGCTTGCTTACAGCATTGTGCTATATGTTCTGAATGCCCGAATTGGGAATCTGTGTCAAAACTTTGTTAGGAATTATGTGATCCTTACTAGCTGGAAGTAAGGGAGATGGGGCATGAAGTTATTTCTAGGAGTTGGAGACATACAACGTTTAGCTCAGTTCTGGGCATCTTTGAAATACCTATACAAACTTGTTCCTACATAGTAACTTGCAACTTTGAATGAGAATGTCCTTGCTTACAGCAACGTGCTATATGTTCTGAATGCCCGAATTGGGAATCTGTGTCAAATCTTTGTTAGAAATTATGTGATCCTTACAAGCTGGAAGTAAGGGAGTTGGGGCATGAAGTTATTTCTAGGAGCTGGAGACATACAACTTTTAGCTCAGTTCTGGACATCTTTGAAATACCTATACAAACTTGTTCCTACATAGTAACTTGCAACTTTGAATGAGAATGTGCTTGCTTACAGCAACGTGCTATATGTTCTGAATGCCCGAAGTGGGAATCTGTGTCAAAACATTGTTAGGAATTATGTGATCCTTACTAGCTGGAAGTAAGGGAGATGGGGCATGAAGTTATTTCTAGGAGTTGGAGACATACAACGTTTAGCTCAGTTCTGGGCATCTTTGAAATACCTATACAAACTTGTTCCTACATAGTAACTTGCAACGTTGAATGAGAATGTGCTTGCTTACAGCAACGTGCTATATGTTCTGAATGCCCGAATTGGGAATCTGTGTCAAAACTTTGTTAGGAATTATGTGATCCTTACTAGCTGGAAGTAAGGGAGATGGGGCTTGAAGTTATTTCTAGGAGTTGGAGACATACCAAGTTTAGCTCAGTTCTGGGCATCTTTGAAATACCTATACAAACTTGTTCCTACATAGTAACTTGCAACTTTGAATGAGAATGTGCTTGCTTACAGCATTGTGCTATATGTTCTGAATGCCCGAATTGGGAATCTGTGTCAAAACTTTGTTAGGAATTATGTGATCCTTACTAGCTGGAAGTAAGGGAGATGGGGCATGAAGTTATTTCTAGGAGTTGGAGACATACAACGTTTAGCTCAGTTCTGGGCATCTTTGAAATACCTATACAAACTTGTTCCTACGTAGTAACTTGCAACTATGAATGAGAATGTCCTTGCTTACAGCAACGTGCTATATGTTCTGAATGCCCGAATTGGGAATCTGTGTCAAATCTTTGTTAGAAATTATGTGATCCTTACTAGCTGGAAGTAAGGGAGTTGGGGCATGAAGTTATTTCTAGGAGCTGGAGACATACAACGTTTAGCTCAGTTCTGGGCATCTTTGAAATACCTATACAAACTTGTTCCTACATAGTAACTTGCAACTTTGAATGAGAATGTGCTTGCTTACAGCAACGTGCTATATGTTCTGAATGCCCGAAGTGGGACTCTGTGTCAAAACATTGTTAGGAATTATGTGATCCTTACTAGCTGGAAGTAAGGGAGATGGGGCATGAAGTTATTTCTAGGAGTTGGAGACATACAACGTTTAGCTCAGTTCTGGGCATCTTTGAAATACCTATACAAACTTGTTCCTACATAGTAACTTGCAACGTTGAATGAGAATGTGCTTGCTTACAGCAACGTGCTATATGTTCTGAATGCCCGAATTGGGAATCTGTGTCAAAACTTTGTTAGGAATTATGTGATCCTTACTAGCTGGAAGTAAGGGAGTTGGGGCATGAAGTTATTTCTAGGAGTTGGAGACATACCAAGTTTAGCTCAGTTCTGGGCATCTTTGAAATACCTATACAAACATGTTCCTACATAGTAACTTGCAACTTTGAATGAGAATGTGCTTGCTTACAGCAACGTGCTATATGTTCTGAATGCCCGAATTGGGAATCTGTGTCAAAACTTTGTTAGGAATTATGTGATCCTTACTAGCTGGAAGTAAGGGAGATGGGGCATGAAGTTATTTCTAGGAGTTGGAGACATACAACGTTTAGCTCAGTTCTGGGCATCTTTGAAATACCTATACAAACTTGTTCCTACATAGTAACTTGCAACTTTGAATGAGAACGTCCTTGCTTACAGCAACGTGCTATATGATCTGAATGCCCGAATTCGGAATCTGTGTCAAAACTTTGTTAGGAATTATGTGATCCTTACTAGCTGGAAGTAAGGGAGTTGGGGCATGAAGTTATTTCTAGTAGTTGGAGACATTAAGTTTAGCTCAGTTCTGGGCATCTTTGAAATACCTATACAAACTTGTTCTTACATAGTAACTTGCAACTTTGAATGAGAATGTGCTTGCTTACAGCAACGTGCTATATGTTCTGAATGCCCGAAGTGGAAATCTGTGTCAAAACTTTGTTAGGAATTATGTGATCCTTACTAGATGGAAGTAAGGGTGATGGGGCATGCAGTTATTTCTAGGAGTTGGAGACATACAACGTTTAACTCAGTTCTGGGCATCTTTGAAATACCTTTACAAACTTGTTCCTACATAGTAATTTGCAACTTTGAATGAGAATGTGCTTGCTTACAGCAACGTGCTATATGTTCTGAATGCCCGAATTGGGAATCTGTGTCAAAACTTTGTTAGAAATTATGTGATCTCTACTAGATGGAAGTAAGGGAGATGGGGCATGAAGTTATTTCTGGGAGTTGGAGACATACAACGTTAAGCTCAGTTCTGGGCATCTTTGAAATACCTATACAAACTTGTTCCTACATAGTAACTTGCAACTTTGAATGAGAATGTGCTTGCTTACAGCAACGTGCTACATGTTCTGAATGCCCGAAAAGGGAATCTGTGTCAAAACTTTGTTAGGAATTTTGTGATCCTTACTAGCTGGAAGTATGGGAGATGGGGCATGAAGTTATTTCTAGAGGTTGGACACATACCAAGTTTAGCTCAGTTCTGGACATCTTTGAAATACCTATACAAACTTGTTCCTACATAGTAACTTGCAACTTTGAATGAGAATGTGCTTGCTTACAGCAACGTGCTATATGTTCTGAATGCCCGAATTGGGAATCTGTGTCAAAACTTTGTTAGGAATTATGTGATCCTTACTAGCTGGAAGTAAGGGAATTGGGGCATGAAGTTATTTCTAAGAGTTGGACACATACCAAGTTTAACTCAGTTCTGGGCATCTTTGAAATACCTATACAAACTTGTTCCTACATAGTAACTTGCAACTTTGAATGAGAATGTGCTTGCTTACAGCAACGTGCTATATGTTCTGAATGCCCGAATTGGGAATCTGTGTCAAAACTTTGTTAGGAATTATGTGATCCTTAGTAGATGGAAGTAATGGAGATCGGGCATGAAATTATTTCTAGAGGTTGGACACATACAACGTTTAGCTCAGTTTTGGGCATCTTTGAAATACCTATACAAACTTGTTCCTACATAGTAACTTGCAACTTTGAATGAGAATGTGCTTGCTTACAGCATTGTGCTATATGTTCTGAATGCCCGAATTGGGAATCTGTGTCAAAACTTTGTTAGGAATTATGTGATCCTTACTAGATGGAAGTAAGGGAGAAGGGGCATGAAGTTATTTCTAGGATTTGGAGACATACAACGTTTAGCTCAGTTCTGGGCATCTTTGAAATACCTATACAAACTTGTTCCTACATAGTAACTTGCAACTGTGAATGAGAATGTGCTTGCTTACAGCAACGTGCTATATGTGCTGAATGCCCGAATTGGGAATCTGTGTCAAATCTTTGTTAGGAATTATGTGATCCTTACAAGCTGGAAGTAAGGGAGTTGGGTCATGAAGTTATTTCTAGGAGCTGGAGACATACAACCTTTAGCTCAGTTCTGGGCATCTTTGAAATACCTATACAAACTTGTTCCAACATAGTAACTTGCAACTTTGAATGAGAATGTGTTTGCTTACAGCAACGTGCTATATGTTCTGAATGCCCGAAGTGGGAATCTGTGTCAAAACTTTGTTAGGAATTATGTGATCCTTACTAGCTGGAAGTAAGGGAGATGGGGCATGAAGTTATTTCTAGGAGTTGGAGACATACCAAGTTTAGCTCAGTTCTGGGCATCTTTGAAATACCTATACAAACTTGTTCCTACATAGTAACTTGCAACTTTGAATGAAAATGTGCTTGCTTACAGCAACGTGCTATATGTTCTGAATGCCCGAATTGGGAATCTGTGTCAAAACTTTTTTAGGAATTATGTGATCCTTATTAGCTGGAAGTAAGGGAGATGGGGCATGAAGTTATTTCTAGGAGTAAGGAGACATACCAAGTTTAGCTCAGTTCTGGGCATCTTTGAAATACCTATACAAACTTGTTCCTACATAGTAACTTGCATCTTTGAATGAGAATGTGCTTGCTTACAGCAACGTGCTATATGTTCTGAATGCCCGAATTGGGAATCTGTGTTCAAAACTTTGTTAGGAATTATGTGATCCTTACTAGCTGGAAGTAAGGGAGATGGGGCATGAAGTTATTTCTAGAGGTTGGACACATACCAAGTTTAGCTCAGTTCTGGGCATCTTTGAAATACCTATACAAACTTGTTCCTACATAGTAACTTGCAACTGTGAATGAGAATGTGCTTGCTTACAGCAACGTGCTATATGTTCTGAATGCCCGAAGTGGGAATCTGTGTCAAAACTTTGTTAGGAATTATCTGATTCTTACTAGCTGGAAGTAAGGGAGATGGGGCATGAAGTTATTTCTAGGAGTTGGAGACATACCAAGTTTAGCTCAGTTCTGGGCATCTTTGAAATACCTTTACAAACTTGTTCCTACATAGTAACTTGCAACTTTGAATGAAAATGTGCTTGCTTACAGCAACGTGCTATATGTTCTGAATGCCCGAATTGGGAATCTGTGTTAAAACTTTGTTAGAAATTATGTCATCCTTACTAGCTGGAAGTAAGGGAGATGGGGCATGAAGTTATTTCTGGGAGTTGGAGACATACAACGTTAAGCTCAGTTCTCGGCATCTTTGAAATATCTATACAAACTTGTTCCTACATAGTAACTTGCAACTTTGAATGAGAATGTGCTTGCTTACAGCAACGTGCTATATGTTCTGAATGCCCGAATTGGGAATCTGTGTCAAAACTTTGTTAAGAATTATGTGATCCTTACTAGCTGGAAGTAAGGGACTTGGGGCATGAAGTTATTTCTAGGAGTTGGACACATACCAAGTTTAGCTCAGTTCTGGGCATCTTTGAAATACCTATACAAACATGTTCCTACATAGTAACTTGCAACTTTGAATGAGAATGTGCTTGCTTACAGCAACGTGCTATATGTTCTGAATGCCCGAATTGGGAATCTGTGTCAAAACTTTGTTAGGAATTATGTGATCCTTACTAGATGGAAGTAATGGAGATCGGGCATGAAGTTCTTTCTAGAGGTTGGACACATACAACGTTTAGCTCAGTTCTGGGCATCTTTGAAATACCTATACAAACTTGTTCCTACATAGTAACTTGCAACTTTGAATGAGAATGTGCTTGCTTACAGCATTGTGCTACATGTTCTGAATGCCCGAATTGGGAATCTGTGTCAAAACTTTGTTAGGAATTATGTGATCCTTACTAGATGGAAGTAAGGGAGAAGGGGCATGAAGTTATTTCTAGGATTTGGAGACATACAACGTTTAGCTCAGTTCTGGGCATCTTTGAAATACCTATACAAACTTGTTCCTACATAGTAACTTGCAACTTTGAATGAGAATGTGCTTGCTTACAGCAACGTGCTATATGTTCTGAATGCCCGAAGTGGGAATCTGTGTCAAAACATTGTTAGGAATTATGTGATCCTTACTAGCTGGAAGTAAGGGAGATGGGGCATGATGTTATTTCTAGGAGTTAGACACATACCAAGTTTAGCTCAGTTCTGGGCATCTTTGAAATACCTATACAAACTTGTTCCTACATAGTAACTTGCATCTTTGAATGAGAATGTGCTTGCTTACAGCAACGTTCTATATGTTCTGAATGCCCGAATTGGGAATCTGTGTCAAAACTTTGTTAGGAATTATGTGATCCTTACTAGCTGGAAGTAAGGGAGATGGGGCATGAAGTTATTTCTAGGAGTTGGACACATACCAAGTTTAGCTCAGTTCTGGGCATCTTTGAAATACCTATACATACTTGTTCCTACCTAGTAACTTGCATCTTTGAATGAGAATGTGCTTGCTTACAGCAACGTGCTATATGTTCTGAATGCCCGAATAGGGAATCTGTGTCAAAACTTTGTTAGGAATTATGTGATCCTTACTAGCTGGAAGTAAGGGAGATGGGGCATGAAGTTATTTCTAGGAGTTGGACACATACCAAGTTTAGCTCAGTTCTGGGCATCTTTGAAATACCTATACAAACTAGTTCCTACATAGTAACTTGCAACTTTGAATGAGAATGTGCTTGCTTACAGCAACGTGCTATATGTTCTGAATGCCCGAATTGGGAATCTGTGTCAAAACTTTGTTCGGAATTATGTGATCCTTACTAGCTGGAAGTAAGGGAGGTGGAGCATGAAGTTATTTCTAGGAGTTGGACACATACCAAGTTTAGCTCAGTTCTGGGCATCTTTGAAATACCTATACAAACTTGTTCCTACATAGTAACTTGCATCTTTGAATGAGAATCTGCTTGCTTACAGCAACGTGCTATATGTTCTGAATGCCCGAATTGGGAATCTGTGTCAAAACTTTGTTAGGAATTATGTGATCCTTACTAGCTGGAAGTAAGGGAGATGGGGCATGAAGTTATTTCTTGGAGTTGGACACATACCAAGTTTAGCTCAGTTCTGGGCATCTTTGAAATACCTATACAAACTTGTTCCTACATAGTAACTTGCATCTTTGAATGAGAATGTGCTTGCTTACAGCAACGTTCTATATGTTCTGAATGCCCGAATTGGGAATCTGTGTCAAAACTTTGTTAGGAATTATGTGATCCTTACTAGCTGGAAGTAAGGGAGATGGGGCATGAAGTTATTTCTAGGAGTTGGACACATACCAAGTTTAGCTCAGTTCTGGGCATCTTTGAAATACCTATACAAACTTGTTCCTACATAGTAACTTGCATCTTTGAATGAGAATGTGCTTGCTTACAGCAACGTTCTATATGTTCTGAATGCCCGAATTGGGAATCTGTGTCAAAACTTTGTTAGGAATTATGTGATCCTTACTAGCTGGAAGTAAGGGAGATGGGGCATGAAGTTATTTCTAGGAGTTGGACACATACCAAGTTTAGCTCAGTTCTGGGCATCTTTGAAATACCTATACAAACTTGTTCCTACATAGTAACTTGCAACTTTGAATGAGAATGTGCTTGCTTACAGCAACGTGCTATATGTTCTGAATGCCCGAATTGGGAATCTGTGTCAAAACTTTGTTAGGAATTATGTGATCGTTACTAGCTGGAAGTAAGGGAGATGGGGCATGAAGTTATTTCTAGGAGTTGGACACATACCAAGTTTAGCTCAGTTCTGGGCATCTTTGAAATACCTATACAAACTTGTTCCTACATAGTAACTTGCAACTTTGAATGAGAATGTGCTTGCTTACAGCAACGTGCTATATGTTCTGAATGCCCGAATTGGGAATCTGTGTCAAAACTTTGTTGGAATTATGTGATCCTTACTAGCTGGAAGTAAGGGAGGTGGAGCATGAAGTTATTTCTAGGAGTTGGACACATACCAAGTTTAGCTCAGTTCTGGGCATCTTTGAAATACCTATACAAACTTGTTCCTACATAGTAACTTGCATCTTTGAATGAGAATCTGCTTGCTTACAGCAACGTGCTATATGTTCTGAATGCCCGAATTGGGAATCTGTGTCAAAACTTTGTTAGGAATTATGTGATCCTTACTAGCTGGAAGTAAGGGAGATGGGGCATGAAGTTATTTCTTGGAGTTGGACACATACCAAGTTTAGCTCAGTTCTGGGCATCTTTGAAATACCTATACAAACTTGTTCCTACATAGTAACTTGCATCTTTGAATGAGAATGTGCTTGCTTACAGCAACGTTGTATATGTTCTGAATGCCCGAATTGGGAATCTGTGTCAAAACTTTGTTAGGAATTATGTGATCCTTACTAGCTGGAAGTAAGGGAGATGGGGCATGAAGTTATTTCTAGGAGTTGGACACATACCAAGTTTAGCTCAGTTCTGGGCATCTTTGAAATACCTATACAAACTTGTTCCTACATAGTAACTTGCATCTTTGAATGAGAATGTGCTTGCTTACAGCAACGTTCTATATGTTCTGAATGCCCGAATTGGGAATCTGTGTCAAAACTTTGTTAGGAATTATGTGATCCTTACTAGCTGGAAGTAAGGGAGATGGGGCATGAAGTTATTTCTAGGAGTTGGACACATACCAAGTTTAGCTCAGTTCTGGGCATCTTTGAAATACCTATACAAACTTGTTCCTACATAGTAACTTGCAACTTTGAATGAGAATGTGCTTGCTTACAGCAACGTGCTATATGTTCTGAATGCCCGAATTGGGAATCTGTGTCAAAACTTTGTTCGGAATTATGTGATCCTTACTAGCTGGAAGTAAGGGAGGTGGAGCATGAAGTTATTTCTAGGAGTTGGACACATACCAAGTTTAGCTCAGTTCTGGGCATCTTTGAAATACCTATACAAACTTGTTCCTACATAGTAACTTGCAACTTTGAATGAGAATGTGCTTGCTTACAGCAACGTGCTATATGTTCTGAATGCCCGAATTGGGAATCTGTGTCAAAACTTTGTTCGGAATTATGTGATCCTTACTAGCTGGAAGTAAGGGAGGTGGAGCATGAAGTTATTTCTAGGAGTTGGACACATACCAAGTTTAGCTCAGTTCTGGGCATCTTTGAAATACCTATACAAACTTGTTCCTACATAGTAACTTGCATCTTTGAATGAGAATCTGCTTGCTTACAGCAACGTGCTATATGTTCTGAATGCCCGAATTGGGAATCTGTGTCAAAACTTTGTTAGGAATTATGTGATCCTTACTAGCTGGAAGTAAGGGAGATGGGGCATGAAGTTATTTCTTGGAGATGGACACATACCAAGTTTAGCTCAGTTCTGGGCATCTTTGAAATACCTATACAAACTTGTTCCTACATAGTAACTTGCATCTTTGAATGAGAATGTGCTTGCTTACAGCAACGTTGTATATGTTCTGAATGCCCGAATTGGGAATCTGTGTCAAAACTTTGTTAGGAATTATGTGATCCTTACTAGCTGGAAGTAAGGGAGATGGGGCATGAAGTTATTTCTAGGAGTTGGACACATACCAAGTTTAGCTCAGTTCTGGGCATCTTTGAAATACCTATACAAACTTGTTCCTACATAGTAACTTGCATCTTTGAATGAGAATGTGCTTGCTTACAGCAACGTTGTATATGTTCTGAATGCCCGAATTGGGAATCTGTGTCAAAACTTTGTTAGGAATTATTTGATCCTTACTAGCTGGAAGTAAGGGAGATGGGGCATGAAGTTATTTCTAGGAGTTGGACACATACCAAGTTTAGCTCAGTTCTGGGCATCTTTGAAATACCTATACAAACTTGTTCCTACATAGTAACTTGCAACTTTGAATGAGAATGTGCTTGCTTACAGCAACGTGCTATATGTTCTGAATGCCCGAATTGGGAATCTGTGTCAAAACTTTGTTAGGAATTATGTGATCCTTACTAGCTGGAAGTAAGGGAGATGGGGCATGAAGTTATTTCTAGGAGTTGGACACATACCAAGTTTAGCTCAGTTCTGGGCATCTTTGAAATACCTATACAAACTTGTTCCTACATAGTAACTTGCAACTTTGAATGAGAATGTGCTTGCTTACAGCAACGTGCTATATGTTCTGAATGCCCGAATTGGCAATCTGTGTCAAAACTTTGTTAGGAATTATGTGATCCTTACTAGCTGGAAGTAAGCGAGATGGGGCATGAAGTTATTTCTAGAGGTTGGACTCATACAACGTTTAGCTCAGTTCTGGGCATCTTTGAAATACCTATACAAACTTGTTCGTACATAGTAACTTGCAACTTTCAATGAGAATGTGCTTGCTTACAGCAACGTGCTATATGTTCTGAATGCCCGACTTGGGAATCTGTGTCAAAATTTTGTTAGGAATTATGTGATCCTTACTAGATGGAAGTAATGGAGATCGGGCATGAAGTTATTTCTAGAGGTTGGACACATACAACGTTTAGCTCAGTTTTGAGCATCTTTGAAATACCTATACAAACTTGTTCCTACATAGTAACTTGCAACTTTGAATGAGAATGTGCTTGCTTACAGCATTGTGCTATATGTTCTGAATGCCCGAATTGGGAATCTGTGTCAAAACTTTGTTAGGAATTATGTGATCCTTACTAGATGGAAGTAAGGGAGATGGGGCATGAAGTTATTTCTAGGAGTTGCAGACATACAACGTTTAGCTCAGTTCTGGGCATCTTTGAAATACCTATACAAACTTGTTCCTACATTGTAACTTGCAACTTTGAATGAGAATGTGCTTGCTTACAGCAACGTGCTATATGTTCTGAATGCCCGAATTGGAAATCTGTGTCAAATCATTGTTAGGAATTATGTGATCCTTACAAGCTGGAAGTAAGGGAGTTGGGGCATGAAGTTATTTCTATGAGCTGGAGACATACAACGTTTAGCTCAGTTCTGTGCATCTTTGAAATACCTATACAAACTTGTTCCTACATAGTAACTTGCAACTTTGAATGAGAATGTGCTTGCTTACAGCAACGTGCTATATGTTCTGAATGCCTGAAGTGGAAATCTGTGTCAAAACTTTGTTAGGAATTATGTGATCCTTACTAGCTGGAAGTAAGGGAGATGGGGCATGAAGTTACTTCTAGAAGTTGCAGACATACCAAGTTTAGCTCAGTTCTGGGCGTCTTTGAAATACCTATACAAACTTGTTCCTACATAGTAACTTGCAACTTTGAATGAGAATGTGCTTGCTTACAGCAACGTGCTATATGCTCTGAATGCCCGAATTGGGAATCTGTGTCAAAACTTTGTTAGGAATTATGTGATCCTTACTAGCTGTAAGTAAGGGAGATGGGGCATGAAGTTATTTCTAGGACTTGGAGACATACCAAGTTTAGCTCAGTTCTGGGCATCTTTGAAATACCTATACAAACTTGTTCCTACATTGTAACTTGCATCTTTGAATGAGAATGTGCTTGCTTACAGCAACGTGCTATAAGGTCTGAATGCCCGAATTGGGAATCTGTGTTCAAAACTTTATTAGGAATTATGTGATCCTTACTAGCTGGAAGTAAGGGAGATGGGGCATGAAGTTATTTCTAGATGTTGGACACATACAACGTTTAGCTCAGTTCTGGGCATCATTGAAATACCTATACAAACTTGTTCCTACATAGTAACTTGCAACTGTGAATGAGAATGTGCTTGCTTACAGCAAAGTGCTATATGTTCTGAATGCCTGAATAGGGAATCTGTGTCAAAACTTTGTTAGGAATTATGTCATCCTTACTAGCTGGAAGTAAGGGAGTTGGGGCATGAAGTTATTTCTAGGAGTTGGAGACATACCAAGTTTAGCTCAGTTCTGGGCATCTTTGAAATACCTATACAAACTTGTTCCTACATAGTAACTTGCAACTTTGAATGAGAATGTGCTTGCTTACAGCATTGTGCTATATGTTCTGAATGCCCGAATTGGGAATCTGTGTCAAAACTTTGTTAGGAATTATGTGATCCTTACTAGCTGGAAGTAAGGGAGATGGGGCATGAAGTTATTTCTAGGAGTTGGAGACATACAACGTTTAGCTCAGTTCTGGGCATCTTTGAAATACCTATACAAACTTGTTCCTACATAGTAACTTGCAACTTTGAATGAGAATGTGCTTGCTTACAGCAACGTGCTATATGTTCTGAATGCCCGAAGTGGGAATCTGTGTCAAAACATTGTTAGGAATTATGTGATCCTTACTAGCTGGAAGTAAGGGAGATGGGGCATGAAGTTATTTCTAGGAGTTGGAGACATACAACGTTTAGCTCAGTTCTGGGCATCTTTGAAATACCTATACAAACTTGTTCCTACATAGTAACTTGCAACGTTGAATGAGAATGTGCTTGCTTACAGCAACGTGCTATATGTTCTGAATGCCCGAATTGGGAATCTGTGTCAAAACTTTGTTAGGAATTATGTGATCCTTACTAGCTGGAAGTAAGGGAGATGGGGCTTGAAGTTATTTCTAGGAGTTGGAGACATACCAAGTTTAGCTCAGTTCTGGGCATCTTTGAAATACCTATACAAACTTGTTCCTACATAGTAACTTGCAACTTTGAATGAGAATGTGCTTGCTTACAGCATTGTGCTATATGTTCTGAATGCCCGAATTGGGAATCTGTGTCAAAACTTTGTTAGGAATTATGTGATCCTTACTAGCTGGAAGTAAGGGAGATGGGGCATGAAGTTATTTCTAGGAGTTGGAGACATACAACGTTTAGCTCAGTTCTGGGCATCTTTGAAATACCTATACAAACTTGTTCCTACGTAGTAACTTGCAACTATGAATGAGAATGTCCTTGCTTACAGCAACGTGCTATATGTTCTGAATGCCCGAATTGGGAATCTGTGTCACATCTTTGTTAGAAATTATGTGATCCTTACTAGCTGGAAGTAAGGGAGTTGGGGCATGAAGTTATTTCTAGGAGCTGGAGACATACAACGTTTAGCTCAGTTCTGGGCATCTTTGAAATACCTATACAAACTTGTTCCTACATAGTAACTTGCAACTTTGAATGAGAATGTGCTTGCTTACAGCAACGTGCTATATGTTCTGAATGCCCGAAGTGGGACTCTGTGTCAAAACATTGTTAGGAATTATGTGATCCTTACTAGCTGGAAGTAAGGGAGATGGGGCATGAAGTTATTTCTAGGAGTTGGAGACATACAACGTTTAGCTCAGTTCTGGGCATCTTTGAAATACCTATACAAACTTGTTCCTACATAGTAACTTGCAACGTTGAATGAGAATGTGCTTGCTTACAGCAACGTGCTATATGTTCTGAATGCCCGAATTGGGAATCTGTGTCAAAACTTTGTTAGGAATTATGTGATCCTTACTAGCTGGAAGTAAGGGAGTTGGGGCATGAAGTTATTTCTAGGAGTTGGAGACATACCAAGTTTAGCTCAGTTCTGGGCATCTTTGAAATACCTATACAAACATGTTCCTACATAGTAACTTGCAACTTTGAATGAGAATGTGCTTGCTTACAGCAACGTGCTATATGTTCTGAATGCCCGAATTGGGAATCTGTGTCAAAACTTTGTTAGGAATTATGTGATCCTTACTAGCTGGAAGTAAGGGAGATGGGGCATGAAGTTATTTCTAGGAGTTGGAGACATACAACGTTTAGCTCAGTTCTGGGCATCTTTGAAATACCTATACAAACTTGTTCCTACATAGTAACTTGCAACTTTGAATGAGAATGTCCTTGCTTACAGCAACGTGCTATATGATCTGAATGCCCGAATTCGGAATCTGTGTCAAAACTTTGTTAGGAATTATGTGATCCTTACTAGCTGGAAGTAAGGGAGTTGGGGCATGAAGTTATTTCTAGGAGTTGGAGACATACCAAGTTTAGCTCAGTTCTGGGCATCTTTGAAATACCTATACAAACTTGTTCTTACATAGTAACTTGCAACTTTGAATGAGAATGTGCTTGCTTACAGCAACGTGCTATATGTTCTGAATGCCCGAAGTGGAAATCTGTGTCAAAACTTTGTTAGGAATTATGTGATCCTTACTAGATGGAAGTAAGGGTGATGGGGCATGCAGTTATTTCTAGGAGTTGGAGACATACAACGTTTAACTCAGTTCTGGGCATCTTTGAAATACCTTTACAAACTTGTTCCTACATAGTAATTTGCAACTTTGAATGAGAAT
Source organism: Diceros bicornis minor (assembly GCF_020826845.1). Classification (NCBI taxonomy): domain Eukaryota; kingdom Metazoa; phylum Chordata; class Mammalia; order Perissodactyla; family Rhinocerotidae; genus Diceros; species Diceros bicornis. The sequence goes on along the minus strand of NC_080750.1, from coordinate 76,651,620 downwards.
GTGCTTGCTTACAGCAACGTGCTATATGTTCTGAATGCCCGAATTGGGAATCTGTGTCAAAACTTTGTTAGAAATTATGTGATCTCTACTAGATGGAAGTAAGGGAGATGGGGCATGAAGTTATTTCTGGGAGTTGGAGACATACAACGTTAAGCTCAGTTCTGGGCATCTTTGAAATACCTATACAAACTTGTTCCTACATAGTAACTTGCAACTTTGAATGAGAATGTGCTTGCTTACAGCAACGTGCTACATGTTCTGAATGCCCGAAAAGGGAATCTGTGTCAAAACTTTGTTAGGAATTTTGTGATCCTTACTAGCTGGAAGTATGGGAGATGGGGCATGAAGTTATTTCTAGAGGTTGGACACATACCAAGTTTAGCTCAGTTCTGGACATCTTTGAAATACCTATACAAACTTGTTCCTACATAGTAACTTGCAACTTTGAATGAGAATGTGCTTGCTTACAGCAACGTGCTATATGTTCTGAATGCCCGAATTGGGAATCTGTGTCAAAACTTTGTTAGGAATTATGTGATCCTTACTAGCTGGAAGTAAGGGAATTGGGGCATGAAGTTATTTCTAAGAGTTGGACACATACCAAGTTTAACTCAGTTCTGGGCATCTTTGAAATACCTATACAAACTTGTTCCTACATAGTAACTTGCAACTTTGAATGAGAATGTGCTTGCTTACAGCAACGTGCTATATGTTCTGAATGCCCGAATTGGGAATCTGTGTCAAAACTTTGTTAGGAATTATGTGATCCTTAGTAGATGGAAGTAATGGAGATCGGGCATGAAATTATTTCTAGAGGTTGGACACATACAACGTTTAGCTCAGTTTTGGGCATCTTTGAAATACCTATACAAACTTGTTCCTACATAGTAACTTGCAACTTTGAATGAGAATGTGCTTGCTTACAGCATTGTGCTATATGTTCTGAATGCCCGAATTGGGAATCTGTGTCAAAACTTTGTTAGGAATTATGTGATCCTTACTAGATGGAAGTAAGGGAGAAGGGGCATGAAGTTATTTCTAGGATTTGGAGACATACAACGTTTAGCTCAGTTCTGGGCATCTTTGAAATACCTATACAAACTTGTTCCTACATAGTAACTTGCAACTGTGAATGAGAATGTGCTTGCTTACAGCAACGTGCTATATGTGCTGAATGCCCGAATTGGGAATCTGTGTCAAATCTTTGTTAGGAATTATGTGATCCTTACAAGCTGGAAGTAAGGGAGTTGGGTCATGAAGTTATTTCTAGGAGCTGGAGACATACAACCTTTAGCTCAGTTCTGGGCATCTTTGAAATACCTATACAAACTTGTTCCAACATAGTAACTTGCAACTTTGAATGAGAATGTGTTTGCTTACAGCAACGTGCTATATGTTCTGAATGCCCGAAGTGGGAATCTGTGTCAAAACTTTGTTAGGAATTATGTGATCCTTACTAGCTGGAAGTAAGGGAGATGGGGCATGAAGTTATTTCTAGGAGTTGGAGACATACCAAGTTTAGCTCAGTTCTGGGCATCTTTGAAATACCTATACAAACTTGTTCCTACATAGTAACTTGCAACTTTGAATGAAAATGTGCTTGCTTACAGCAACGTGCTATATGTTCTGAATGCCCGAATTGGGAATCTGTGTCAAAACTTTTTTAGGAATTATGTGATCCTTATTAGCTGGAAGTAAGGGAGATGGGGCATGAAGTTATTTCTAGGAGTAAGGAGACATACCAAGTTTAGCTCAGTTCTGGGCATCTTTGAAATACCTATACAAACTTGTTCCTACATAGTAACTTGCATCTTTGAATGAGAATGTGCTTGCTTACAGCAACGTGCTATATGTTCTGAATGCCCGAATTGGGAATCTGTGTTCAAAACTTTGTTAGGAATTATGTGATCCTTACTAGCTGGAAGTAAGGGAGATGGGGCATGAAGTTATTTCTAGAGGTTGGACACATACCAAGTTTAGCTCAGTTCTGGGCATCTTTGAAATACCTATACAAACTTGTTCCTACATAGTAACTTGCAACTGTGAATGAGAATGTGCTTGCTTACAGCAACGTGCTATATGTTCTGAATGCCCGAAGTGGGAATCTGTGTCAAAACTTTGTTAGGAATTATCTGATTCTTACTAGCTGGAAGTAAGGGAGATGGGGCATGAAGTTATTTCTAGGAGTTGGAGACATACCAAGTTTAGCTCAGTTCTGGGCATCTTTGAAATACCTTTACAAACTTGTTCCTACATAGTAACTTGCAACTTTGAATGAAAATGTGCTTGCTTACAGCAACGTGCTATATGTTCTGAATGCCCGAATTGGGAATCTGTGTTAAAACTTTGTTAGAAATTATGTCATCCTTACTAGCTGGAAGTAAGGGAGATGGGGCATGAAGTTATTTCTGGGAGTTGGAGACATACAACGTTAAGCTCAGTTCTCGGCATCTTTGAAATATCTATACAAACTTGTTCCTACATAGTAACTTGCAACTTTGAATGAGAATGTGCTTGCTTACAGCAACGTGCTATATGTTCTGAATGCCCGAATTGGGAATCTGTGTCAAAACTTTGTTAAGAATTATGTGATCCTTACTAGCTGGAAGTAAGGGACTTGGGGCATGAAGTTATTTCTAGGAGTTGGAGACATACCAAGTTTAGCTCAGTTCTGGGCATCTTTGAAATACCTATACAAACATGTTCCTACATAGTAACTTGCAACTTTGAATGAGAATGTGCTTGCTTACAGCAACGTGCTATATGTTCTGAATGCCCGAATTGGGAATCTGTGTCAAAACTTTGTTAGGAATTATGTGATCCTTACTAGATGGAAGTAATGGAGATCGGGCATGAAGTTCTTTCTAGAGGTTGGACACATACAACGTTTAGCTCAGTTCTGGGCATCTTTGAAATACCTATACAAACTTGTTCCTACATAGTAACTTGCAACTTTGAATGAGAATGTGCTTGCTTACAGCATTGTGCTACATGTTCTGAATGCCCGAATTGGGAATCTGTGTCAAAACTTTGTTAGGAATTATGTGATCCTTACTAGATGGAAGTAAGGGAGAAGGGGCATGAAGTTATTTCTAGGATTTGGAGACATACAACGTTTAGCTCAGTTCTGGGCATCTTTGAAATACCTATACAAACTTGTTCCTACATAGTAACTTGCAACTTTGAATGAGAATGTGCTTGCTTACAGCAACGTGCTATATGTTCTGAATGCCCGAAGTGGGAATCTGTGTCAAAACATTGTTAGGAATTATGTGATCCTTACTAGCTGGAAGTAAGGGAGATGGGGCATGATGTTATTTCTAGGAGTTAGACACATACCAAGTTTAGCTCAGTTCTGGGCATCTTTGAAATACCTATACAAACTTGTTCCTACATAGTAACTTGCATCTTTGAATGAGAATGTGCTTGCTTACAGCAACGTTCTATATGTTCTGAATGCCCGAATTGGGAATCTGTGTCAAAACTTTGTTAGGAATTATGTGATCCTTACTAGCTGGAAGTAAGGGAGATGGGGCATGAAGTTATTTCTAGGAGTTGGACACATACCAAGTTTAGCTCAGTTCTGGGCATCTTTGAAATACCTATACATACTTGTTCCTACCTAGTAACTTGCATCTTTGAATGAGAATGTGCTTGCTTACAGCAACGTGCTATATGTTCTGAATGCCCGAATAGGGAATCTGTGTCAAAACTTTGTTAGGAATTATGTGATCCTTACTAGCTGGAAGTAAGGGAGATGGGGCATGAAGTTATTTCTAGGAGTTGGACACATACCAAGTTTAGCTCAGTTCTGGGCATCTTTGAAATACCTATACAAACTAGTTCCTACATAGTAACTTGCAACTTTGAATGAGAATGTGCTTGCTTACAGCAACGTGCTATATGTTCTGAATGCCCGAATTGGGAATCTGTGTCAAAACTTTGTTCGGAATTATGTGATCCTTACTAGCTGGAAGTAAGGGAGGTGGAGCATGAAGTTATTTCTAGGAGTTGGACACATACCAAGTTTAGCTCAGTTCTGGGCATCTTTGAAATACCTATACAAACTTGTTCCTACATAGTAACTTGCATCTTTGAATGAGAATCTGCTTGCTTACAGCAACGTGCTATATGTTCTGAATGCCCGAATTGGGAATCTGTGTCAAAACTTTGTTAGGAATTATGTGATCCTTACTAGCTGGAAGTAAGGGAGATGGGGCATGAAGTTATTTCTTGGAGTTGGACACATACCAAGTTTAGCTCAGTTCTGGGCATCTTTGAAATACCTATACAAACTTGTTCCTACATAGTAACTTGCATCTTTGAATGAGAATGTGCTTGCTTACAGCAACGTTCTATATGTTCTGAATGCCCGAATTGGGAATCTGTGTCAAAACTTTGTTAGGAATTATGTGATCCTTACTAGCTGGAAGTAAGGGAGATGGGGCATGAAGTTATTTCTAGGAGTTGGACACATACCAAGTTTAGCTCAGTTCTGGGCATCTTTGAAATACCTATACAAACTTGTTCCTACATAGTAACTTGCATCTTTGAATGAGAATGTGCTTGCTTACAGCAACGTTCTATATGTTCTGAATGCCCGAATTGGGAATCTGTGTCAAAACTTTGTTAGGAATTATGTGATCCTTACTAGCTGGAAGTAAGGGAGATGGGGCATGAAGTTATTTCTAGGAGTTGGACACATACCAAGTTTAGCTCAGTTCTGGGCATCTTTGAAATACCTATACAAACTTGTTCCTACATAGTAACTTGCAACTTTGAATGAGAATGTGCTTGCTTACAGCAACGTGCTATATGTTCTGAATGCCCGAATTGGGAATCTGTGTCAAAACTTTGTTAGGAATTATGTGATCGTTACTAGCTGGAAGTAAGGGAGATGGGGCATGAAGTTATTTCTAGGAGTTGGACACATACCAAGTTTAGCTCAGTTCTGGGCATCTTTGAAATACCTATACAAACTTGTTCCTACATAGTAACTTGCAACTTTGAATGAGAATGTGCTTGCTTACAGCAACGTGCTATATGTTCTGAATGCCCGAATTGGGAATCTGTGTCAAAACTTTGTTGGAATTATGTGATCCTTACTAGCTGGAAGTAAGGGAGGTGGAGCATGAAGTTATTTCTAGGAGTTGGACACATACCAAGTTTAGCTCAGTTCTGGGCATCTTTGAAATACCTATACAAACTTGTTCCTACATAGTAACTTGCATCTTTGAATGAGAATCTGCTTGCTTACAGCAACGTGCTATATGTTCTGAATGCCCGAATTGGGAATCTGTGTCAAAACTTTGTTAGGAATTATGTGATCCTTACTAGCTGGAAGTAAGGGAGATGGGGCATGAAGTTATTTCTTGGAGTTGGACACATACCAAGTTTAGCTCAGTTCTGGGCATCTTTGAAATACCTATACAAACTTGTTCCTACATAGTAACTTGCATCTTTGAATGAGAATGTGCTTGCTTACAGCAACGTTGTATATGTTCTGAATGCCCGAATTGGGAATCTGTGTCAAAACTTTGTTAGGAATTATGTGATCCTTACTAGCTGGAAGTAAGGGAGATGGGGCATGAAGTTATTTCTAGGAGTTGGACACATACCAAGTTTAGCTCAGTTCTGGGCATCTTTGAAATACCTATACAAACTTGTTCCTACATAGTAACTTGCAGCTTTGAATGAGAATGTGCTTGCTTACAGCAACGTTCTATATGTTCTGAATGCCCGAATTGGGAATCTGTGTCAAAACTTTGTTAGGAATTATGTGATCCTTACTAGCTGGAAGTAAGGGAGATGGGGCATGAAGTTATTTCTAGGAGTTGGACACATACCAAGTTTAGCTCAGTTCTGGGCATCTTTGAAATACCTATACAAACTTGTTCCTACATAGTAACTTGCAACTTTGAATGAGAATGTGCTTGCTTACAGCAACGTGCTATATGTTCTGAATGCCCGAATTGGGAATCTGTGTCAAAATTTTGTTAGGAATTATGTGATCCTTACTAGCTGGAAGTAAGGGAGATGGGGCATGAAGTTATTTCTAGGAGTTGGACACATACCAAGTTTAGCTCAGTTCTGGGCATCTTTGAAATACCTATACAAACTTGTTCCTACATAGTAACTTGCAACTTTGAATGAGAATGTGCTTGCTTACAGCAACGTGCTATATGTTCTGAATGCCCGAATTGGGAATCTGTGTCAAAACTTTGTTCGGAATTATGTGATCCTTACTAGCTGGAAGTAAGGGAGGTGGAGCATGAAGTTATTTCTAGGAGTTGGACACATACCAAGTTTAGCTCAGTTCTGGGCATCTTTGAAATACCTATACAAACTTGTTCCTACATAGTAACTTGCAACTTTGAATGAGAATGTGCTTGCTTACAGCAACGTGCTATATGTTCTGAATGCCCGAATTGGGAATCTGTGTCAAAACTTTGTTCGGAATTATGTGATCCTTACTAGCTGGAAGTAAGGGAGGTGGAGCATGAAGTTATTTCTAGGAGTTGGACACATACCAAGTTTAGCTCAGTTCTGGGCATCTTTGAAATACCTATACAAACTTGTTCCTACATAGTAACTTGCATCTTTGTATGAGAATCTGCTTGCTTACAGCAACGTGCTATATGTTCTGAATGCCCGAATTGGGAATCTGTGTCAAAACTTTGTTAGGAATTATGTGATCCTTACTAGCTGGAAGTAAGGGAGATGGGGCATGAAGTTATTTCTTGGAGTTGGACACATACCAAGTTTAGCTCAGTTCTGGGCATCTTTGAAATACCTATACAAACTTGTTCCTACATAGTAACTTGCATCTTTGAATGAGAATGTGCTTGCTTACAGCAACGTTGTATATGTTCTGAATGCCCGAATTGGGAATCTGTGTCAAAACTTTGTTAGGAATTATGTGATCCTTACTAGCTGGAAGTAAGGGAGATGGGGCATGAAGTTATTTCTAGGAGTTGGACACATACCAAGTTTAGCTCAGTTCTGGGCATCTTTGAAATACCTATACAAACTTGTTCCTACATAGTAACTTGCATCTTTGAATGAGAATGTGCTTGCTTACAGCAACGTTGTATATGTTCTGAATGCCCGAATTGGGAATCTGTGTCAAAACTTTGTTAGGAATTATTTGATCCTTACTAGCTGGAAGTCAGGGAGATGGGGCATGAAGTTATTTCTAGGAGTTGGACACATACCAAGTTTAGCTCAGTTCTGGGCATCTTTGAAATACCTATACAAACTTGTTCCTACATAGTAACTTGCAACTTTGAATGAGAATGTGCTTGCTTACAGCAACGTGCTATATGTTCTGAATGCCCGAATTGGGAATCTGTGTCAAAACTTTGTTAGGAATTATGTGATCCTTACTAGCTGGAAGTAAGGGAGATGGGGCATGAAGTTATTTCTAGGAGTTGGACACATACCAAGTTTAGCTCAGTTCTGGGCATCTTTGAAATACCTATACAAACTTGTTCCTACATAGTAACTTGCAACTTTGAATGAGAATGTGCTTGCTTACAGCAACGTGCTATATGTTCTGAATGCCCGAATTGGCAATCTGTGTCAAAACTTTGTTAGGAATTATGTGATCCTTACTAGCTGGAAGTAAGGGAGATGGGGCATGAAGTTATTTCTAGGAGTTGGACACATACCAAGTTTAGCTCAGTTCTGGGCATCTTTAAAATACCTATACAAACTTGTTCCTACATAGTAACTTGCATCTTTGAATGAGAATGTGCTTGCTTACAGCAACGTGCTATATGTTCTGAATGCCCGAATTGGGAATCTGTGTCAAAACTTTGTTAGGAATTATGTGATCCTTACTAGCTGGAAGTAAGGGAGATGGGGCATGAAGTTATTTCTAGGAGTTGGACACATACCAAGTTTAGCTCAGTTCTGGGCATCTTTAAAATACCTATACAAACTTGTTCCTACATAGTAACTTGCATCTTTGAATGAGAATGTGCTTGCTTATAGCAACGTGCTATATGTTCTGAATGCCCGAATTGGGAATCTGTGTCAAAACTTTGTTAGGAATTATGTGATCCTTACTAGCTGGAAGTAAGGGAGATGGGGCATGATGTTATTTCTAGGAGTTGGACACATACCAAGTTTAGCTCAGTTCTGGGGATCTTTAAAATACCTATACAAACTTGTTCCTACATAGTAACTTGCATCTTTGAATGAGAATGTGCTTGCTTACAGCAACGTGCTATGTGTTCTGAATGCCCGAATTGGCAATCTGTGTCAAAACTTTGTTAGGAATTATGTGATCCTTACTAGCTGGAAGTAAGGGAGATGGGGCATGAAGTTATTTCTAGGAGTTGGACACATACCAAGTTTAGCTCAGTTCTGGGCATCTTTGAAATACCTATACAAACTTGTTCCTACATAGTATCTTGCATCTTTGAATGAGAATCTGCTTGCTTACAGCAACGTGCTATATGTTCTGAATGCCCGAATTGGCAATCTGTGTCAAAACATTGTTAGGAATTATGTGATCCTTACTAGATGGAAGTAAGGGAGATGGGGCATGAAGTTATTTCTAGGAGTTGGACACATACCAAGTTTAGCTCAGTTCTGGGCATCTTTGAAATACCTATACAAACTTGTTCCTACCTAGTAACTTGCATCTTTGAATGAGAATGTGCTTGCTTACAGCAACGTGCTATATGTTCTGAATGCCCGAATAGGGAATCTGTGTAAAAACTTTGTTAGGAATTATGTGATCCTTACTAGCTGGAAGTAAGGGAGATGGGGCATGAAGTTATTTCTAGGAGTTGGACACATACCAAGTTTAGCTCAGTTCTGGGCATCTTTGAAATACCTATACAAACTTGTTCCTACCTAGTAACTTGCATCTTTGAATGAGAATGTGCTTGCTTACAGCAACGTACTATATGTTCTGAATGCCCGAATAGGGAATCTGTGTAAAAACTTTGTTAGGAATTATGTGATCCTTACTAGCTGGAAGTAAGGGAGATGGGGCATGAAGTTATTTCTAGGAGTTGGACACATACCAAGTTTAGCTCAGTTCTGGGCATCTTTGAAATACCTATACAAACTTGTTCCTACCTAGTAACTTGCAACTTTGAATGAGAATGTGCTTGCTTGCAGCAACGTGCTATATGTTCTGAATGCCCGAATTGGGAATCTGTGTCAAAATTTGTTAGGAATTATGTGATCCGTACTAGCTGGAAGTAAGGCAGATGGGGCATGAAGTTATTTCTAGGAGTTGGACACATATCAAGTTTAGCTCAGTTCTGGGCATCTTTGAAATACCTATACAAACTTGTTCCTACATAGTAACTTGCAACTTTGAATGAGAATGTGCTTGCTTACAGCAACGTGCTATATGTTCTGAATGCCCGAATTGGGAATCTGTGTCAAAACTTTGTTAGGAATTATGTGATCCTTACTAGCTGGAAGTAAGGGAGATGGGGCATGAAGTTATTTCTAGGAGTTGGACACATACAAAGTTTAGCTCAGTTCTGGGCATCTTTGAAATACCTATACAAACTTGTTCCCACATAGTAACTTGCAACTTTGAATGAGAATGTGCTTGCTTACAGCAACGTGCTATATGTTCTGAATGCCCGAATTGGGAATCTGTGTCAAAACTTTGTTCGGAATTATGTGATCCTTACTAGCTGGAAGTAAGGGAGGTGGAGCATGAAGTTATTTCTAGGAGTTGGACACATACCAAGTTTAGCTCAGTTCTGGGCATCTTTGAAATACCTATACAAACTTGTTCCTACATAGTAACTTGCATCTTTGAATGAGAATCTGCTTGCTTACAGCAACGTGCTATATGTTCTGAATGCCCGAATTGGGAATCTGTGTCAAAACTTTGTTAGGAATTATGTGATCCTTACTAGCTGGAAGTAAGGGAGATGGGGCATGAAGTTATTTCTAGGAGTTGGACACATACCAAGTTTAGCTCAGTTCTGGGCATCTTTGAAATACCTATACAAACTTGTTCCTACATAGTAACTTGCAACTTTGAATGAGAATGTGCTTGCTTACAACAACGTGCTATATGTTCTGAATGCCCGAATTGGGAATCTGTGTCAAAACTTTGTTAGGAATTATGTGATCCTTACTAGCTGGAAGTAAGGGAGATGGGGCATGAAGTTATTTCTAGGAGTTGGACACATACCAAGTTTAGCTCAGTTCTGGGCATCTTTGAAATACCTATACAAACTTGTTCCTACATAGTAACTTGCAACTTTGAATGAGAATGTGCTTGCTTACAGCAACGTGCTATATGTTCTGAATGCCCGAATTGGGAATCTGTGTCAAAACTTTGTTAGGAATTATGTGATCCTTACTAGCTGGAAGTAAGGGAGATGGGGCATGAAGTTATTTCTAGGAGTTGGACACATACCAAGTTTAGCTCAGTTCTGGGCATCTTTGAAATACCTATACAAACTTGTTCCTACATAGTAACTTGCAACTTTGAATGAGAATGTGCTTGCTTGCAGCAACGTGCTATATGTTCTGAATGCCCGATTTGGGAATCTGTGTCAAAACTTTGTTAGGAATTATGTGATCCTTACTAGTTGGAAGTAAGGGAGATGGGGCATGAAGTTATTTCTAGGAGTTCGACACATACCAAGTTTAGCTCAGTTCTGGGCATCTTTGAAATACCTATACAAAGTTTTTCCTACATAGTAACTTGCAACTTTGAATGACAATGTGCTTGCTTGCAGCAACGTGATATATGTTCTGAATGCCCGAATTGGCAATCTGTGTCAAAACTTTGTTAGGAATTATGTGATCCTTACTAGCTGGAAGTAAGGGAGATGGGGCATGAAGTTATTTCTAGGAGTTGGACATATACCAAGTTTAGCTCAGTTCTGGGCATCTTTGAAATACCTATACAAACTTGTTCCTACATAGTAACTTGCATCTTTGAATGAGAATCTGCTTGCTTACAGCAACGTGCTATATGTTCTGAATGCCCGAATTGGGAATCTGTGTCAAAACTTTGTTAGGAATTATGTGATCCTTACTAGCTGGAAGTAAGGGAGATGGGGCATGAAGTTATTTCTAGGAGTTGGACACATACCAAGTTTAGCTCAGTTCTGGGCATCTTTGAAATACCTATACAAACTTGTTCCTACATAGTAACTTGCAACTTTGAATGAGAATGTGCTTGCCTACAGCAACGTGCTATATGTTCTGAATGCCCGAATTGGGAATCTGTGTCAAAACTTTGTTAGGAATTATGTGATCCTTACTAGCTGGAAGTAAGAGAGATGGGGCATGAAGTTATTTCTAGGAGTTGGACACATACCAATTTAGCTCAGTTCTGGGCATCTTTGAAATACCTATACAAACTTGTTCCTACATAGAAACTTGCAACTTTGAATGAGAATGTGCTTGCCTACAGCAACGTGCTATATGTTCTGAATGCCCGAATTGGGAATCTGTGTCAAAACTTTGTTAGGAATTATGTGATCCTTACTAGCTGGAAGTAAGGGAGATGGGGCATGAAGTTATATCTTGGAGTTGGAGACATACCAAGTTTAGCTCAGTTCTGGGCATCTTTGAAATACCTATACAAACTTGTTCCTACATAGTAACTTGCAACTTTGAATGAGAATGTGCTTGCTTACAGCAACGTGCTTTATGTTCTGAATGCCCGAATTGGGAATCTGTGTCAAAACTGTTAGGAATTATGTGATCCTTACTAGCTGGAAGTAAGGGAGATGGGGCATGAAGTTATTTCTAGGAGTTGGACACATACCAAGTTTAGCTCAGTTCTGGGCATCTTTGAAATACCTATACAAACTTGTTCCTACATAGTAACTTGCAACTTTGAATGAGAATGTGCTTGCTTACAGCAACGTGCTATATGTTCTGAATGCCCGAATTGGGAATCTGTGTCAAAACTTTGTTAGGAATTATGTGATCCTTACTAGCTGGAAGTAAGGGAGATGGGGCATGAAGTTATTTCTAGGAGTTGGACACATACCAAGTTTAGCTCAGTTCTGGGCATCTTTGAAATACCTATACAAACTGGTTCCTACATAGTAACTTGCAACTTTGAATGAGAATGTGCTTGCTTACAGCAACGTGCTATATGTTCTGAATGCCCGAATTGGGAATCTGTGTCAAAACTTTGTTCGGAATTATGTGATCCTTACTAGCTGGAAGTAAGGGAGGTGGAGCATGAAGTTATTACTAGGAGTTGGACACATACCAAGTTTAGCTCAGTTCTGGGCATCTTTGAAATACCTATATAAACTTGTTCCTACATAGTAACTTGCATCTTTGAATGAGAATCTGCTTGCTTACAGCAACGTGCTATATGTTCTGAATGCCCGAATTGGGAATCTGTGTCAAAACTTTGTTAGGAATTATGTGATCCTTACTAGCTGGAAGTAAGGGAGATGGGGCATGAAGTTATTTCTAGGAGTTGGACTCATACCAAGTTTAGCTCAGTTCTGGGCATCTTTGAAATACCTATACAAACTTGTTCCTACATAGTAACTTGCAACTTTGAATGAAAATGTGCTTGCTTACAGCAACGTGCTATATGTTCTGAATGCCCGAATTGGCAATCTGTGTCAAAACTTTGTTAGGAATTATGTGATCCTTACTAGGTGGAAGTAAGGGAGATGGGGCATGAAGTTATTTCTAGGAGTTGGACACATACCAAGTTTAGCTCAGTTCTGGGCATCTTTGAAATACCTATACAAACTTGTTCCTACATAGTAACTTGCAACTTTGAATGAGAATGTGCTTGCTTACAGCAACGTGCTATATGTTCTGAATGCCCGAATTGGGAATCTGTGTCAAAACTTTGTTAGGAATTATGTGATCCTTACTAGCTGGAAGTAAGGGAGATGGGGCATGAAGTTATTTCTAGGAGTTGGACACATACCAAGTTTAGCTCAGTTCTGGGCATCTTTGAAATACCTATACAAACTTGTTCCTACATAGTAACTTGCAACTTTGAATGAGAATGTGCTTGCTTGCAGCAACGTGCTATATGTTCTGAATGCCCGATTTGGGAATCTGTGTCAAAACTTTGTTAGGAATTATGTGATCCTTACTAGTTGGAAGTAAGGGAGATGGGGCATGAAGTTATTTCTAGGAGTTCGACACATACCAAGTTTAGCTCAGTTCTGGGCATCTTTGAAATACCTATACAAAGTTTTTCCTACATAGTAACTTGCAACTTTGAATGACAATGTGCTTGCTTGCAGCAACGTGATATATGTTCTGAATGCCCGAATTGGCAATCTGTGTCAAAACTTTGTTAGGAATTATGTGATCCTTACTAGCTGGAAGTAAGGGAGATGGGGCATGAAGTTATTTCTAGGAGTTGGACATATACCAAGTTTAGCTCAGTTCTGGGCATCTTTGAAATACCTATACAAACTTGTTCCTACATAGTAACTTGCATCTTTGAATGAGAATCTGCTTGCTTACAGCAACGTGCTATATGTTCTGAATGCCCGAATTGGGAATCTGTGTCAAAACTTTGTTAGGAATTATGTGATCCTTACTAGCTGGAAGTAAGGGAGATGGGGCATGAAGTTATTTCTAGGAGTTGGACACATACCAAGTTTAGCTCAGTTCTGGGCATCTTTGAAATACCTATACAAACTTGTTCCTACATAGTAACTTGCAACTTTGAATGAGAATGTGCTTGCCTACAGCAACGTGCTATATGTTCTGAATGCCCGAATTGGGAATCTGTGTCAAAACTTTGTTAGGAATTATGTGATCCTTACTAGCTGGAAGTAAGAGAGATGGGGCATGAAGTTATTTCTAGGAGTTGGACACATACCAATTTAGCTCAGTTCTGGGCATCTTTGAAATACCTATACAAACTTGTTCCTACATAGAAACTTGCAACTTTGAATGAGAATGTGCTTGCCTACAGCAACGTGCTATATGTTCTGAATGCCCGAATTGGGAATCTGTGTCAAAACTTTGTTAGGAATTATGTGATCCTTACTAGCTGGAAGTAAGGGAGATGGGGCATGAAGTTATATCTTGGAGTTGGAGACATACCAAGTTTAGCTCAGTTCTGGGCATCTTTGAAATACCTATACAAACTTGTTCCTACATAGTAACTTGCAACTTTGAATGAGAATGTGCTTGCTTACAGCAACGTGCTTTATGTTCTGAATGCCCGAATTGGGAATCTGTGTCAAAACTGTTAGGAATTATGTGATCCTTACTAGCTGGAAGTAAGGGAGATGGGGCATGAAGTTATTTCTAGGAGTTGGACACATACCAAGTTTAGCTCAGTTCTGGGCATCTTTGAAATACCTATACAAACTTGTTCCTACATAGTAACTTGCAACTTTGAATGAGAATGTGCTTGCTTACAGCAACGTGCTATATGTTCTGAATGCCCGAATTGGGAATCTGTGTCAAAACTTTGTTAGGAATTATGTGATCCTTACTAGCTGGAAGTAAGGGAGATGGGGCATGAAGTTATTTCTAGGAGTTGGACACATACCAAGTTTAGCTCAGTTCTGGGCATCTTTGAAATACCTATACAAACTGGTTCCTACATAGTAACTTGCAACTTTGAATGAGAATGTGCTTGCTTACAGCAACGTGCTATATGTTCTGAATGCCCGAATTGGGAATCTGTGTCAAAACTTTGTTCGGAATTATGTGATCCTTACTAGCTGGAAGTAAGGGAGGTGGAGCATGAAGTTATTACTAGGAGTTGGACACATACCAAGTTTAGCTCAGTTCTGGGCATCTTTGAAATACCTATATAAACTTGTTCCTACATAGTAACTTGCATCTTTGAATGAGAATCTGCTTGCTTACAGCAACGTGCTATATGTTCTGAATGCCCGAATTGGGAATCTGTGTCAAAACTTTGTTAGGAATTATGTGATCCTTACTAGCTGGAAGTAAGGGAGATGGGGCATGAAGTTATTTCTAGGAGTTGGACTCATACCAAGTTTAGCTCAGTTCTGGGCATCTTTGAAATACCTATACAAACTTGTTCCTACATAGTAACTTGCAACTTTGAATGAAAATGTGCTTGCTTACAGCAACGTGCTATATGTTCTGAATGCCCGAATTGGCAATCTGTGTCAAAACTTTGTTAGGAATTATGTGATCCTTACTAGGTGGAAGTAAGGGAGATGGGGCATGAAGTTATTTCTAGGAGTTGGACACATACCAAGTTTAGCTCAGTTCTGGGCATCTTTGAAATACCTATACAAACTTGTTCCTACATAGTAACTTGCAACTTTGAATGAGAATGTGCTTGCTTACAGCAACGTGCTATATGTTCTGAATGCCCGAATTGGGAATCTGTGTCAAAACTTTGTTAGGAATTATGTGATCCTTACTAGCTGGAAGTAAGGGAGATGGGGCATGAAGATATTTGTAGGAGTTGGACACATACCAAGTTTAGCTCAGTTCTGGGCATCTTTGAAATACCTATACAAACTTGTTCCTTCATAGTAACTTGCAACTTTGAATGAGAATGTGCTTGCTTGCAGCAACGTGCTATATGTTCTGAATGCCCGAATTGGGAATCTGTGTCCAAACTTTGTTAGGAATTATGTGATCCTTACTAGCTGGAAGTAAGGGAGATGGGGCATGAAGTTATTTCTAGGAGTTGGACACATACCAAGTTTAGCTCAGTTCTGGGCATCTTTGAAATACCTATACAAACTTGTTCCTACATAGTAACTTGCATCTTTGAATGAGAATGTGCTTGCTTACAGCAACGTGCTATATGTTCTGAATGCCCGAATTGGCAATCTGTGTCAAAACCTTGTTAGGAATTATGTGATCCTTACTAGCTGGAAGTAAGGGAGATGGGGCATGAAGTTATTTCTAGGAGTTGGACACATACCAAGTTTAGCTGAGTTCTGGGCATCTTTGAAATACCTATACAAACTTGTTCCTACATAGTAACTTGCAACTTTGAATGAGAATGTGCTTGCTTACAGCAACGTGCTACATGTTCTGAATGCCCGAATTGGGAATCTGTGTCAAAACTTTGTTAGGAATTATGTGATCCTTACTAGCTGGAAGTAAGGGAGATGGGGCATGAAGTTATTTCTAGGAGTTGGACACATACCAAGTTTAGATCAGTTCTGGGCATCTTTGAAATAACTATACAAACTTGTTCCTACCTAGTAACTTGCATCTTTGAATGAGAATGTGCTTGCTTACAGCAACGTGCTATATGTTCTGAATGCCTGAATTGGGAATCTGTGTCAAAACTTTGTTAGGAATTATGTGATCCTTACTAGCTGGAAGTAAGGGAGATGGGGCATGAAGTTATTTCTAGGAGTTGGACACATACCAAGTTTAGCTCAGGTCTGGGCATCTTTGAAATACCTATACAAACTTGTTCCTACATAGTAACTTGCATCTTTGAATGAGAATGTGCTTGCTTACAGTAACGTGCTATATGTTCTGAATGCCCGAATTGGGAATCTGTGTCAAAACTTTGTTAGGAATTATGTGATCCTTACTAGCTGGAAGTAAGGGAGATGGGGCATGAAGTTATTTCTAGGAGTTGGACACATACCAAGTTTAGCTCAGTTCTGGGCATCTTTGAAATACCTATACAAACTTGTTCCTACATAGTAACTTGCAACTTTGAATGAGAAGGTGCTTGCTTGCAGCAACGTGCTATATGGTCTGAATGCCCGATTTGGGAATCTGTGTCAAAACTTTGTTAGGAATTATGTGATCCTTACTAGTTGGAAGTAAGGGAGATGGGGCATGAAGTTATTTCTAGGAGTTCGACACATACCAAGTTTAGCTCAGTTCTGGGCATCTTTGAAATACCTATACAAACTTTTTCCTACATAGTAACTTGCAACTTTGAATGACAATGTGCTTGCTTGCAGCAACGTGCTATATGTTCTGAATGCCCGAATTGGCAATCTGTGTCAAAACTTTGTTAGGAATTATGTGATCCTTACTAGCTGGAAGTAAGGGAGATGGGGCATGAAGTTATTTCTAGGAGTTCGACATATACCAAGTTTAGCTCAGTTCTGGGCATCTTTGAAATACCTATACAAACTTGTTCCTACATAGTAACTTGCATCTTTGAATGAGAATCTGCTTGCTTACAGCAACGTGCTATATGTTCTGAATGCCCGAATTGGGAATCTGTGTCAAAACTTTGTTAGGAATTATGTGATCCTTACTAGCTGGAAGTAAGGGAGATGGGGCATGAAGTTATTTCTAGGAGTTGGACACATACCAAGTTTAGCTCAGTTCTGGGCATCTTTGAAATACCTATACAAACTTGTTCCTACATAGTAACTTGCAACTTTGAATGAGAATGTGCTTGCCTACAGCAACGTGCTATATGTTCTGAATGCCCGAATTTGGAATCTGTGTCAAAACTTTGTTAGGAATTATGTGATCCTTACTAGCTGGAAGTAAGGGAGATGGGGCATGAAGTTATTTCTAGGAGTTGGACACATACCAATTTAGCTCAGTTCTGGGCATCTTTGAAATACCTATACAAACTTGTTCCTACATAGTAACTTGCAACTTTGAATGAGAATGTGCTTGCCTACAGCAACGTGCTATATGTTCTGAATGCCCGAATTGGGAATCTGTGTCAAAACTTTGTTAGGAATTATGTGATCCTTACTAGCTGGAAGTAAGGGAGATGGGGCATGAAGTTATTTCTAGGAGTTGGACATATACCAAGTTTAGCTCAGTTCTGGGCATCTTTGAAATACCTATACAAACTTGTTCCTACATAGTAACTTGCATCTTTGAATGAGAATCTGCTTGCTTACAGCAACGTGCTATATGTTCTGAATGCCCGAATTGGGAATCTGTGTCAAAACTTTGTTAGGAATTATGTGATCCTTACTAGCTGGAAGTAAGGGAGATGGGGCATGAAGTTATTTCTAGGAGTTGGACACATACCAAGTTTAGCTCAGTTCTGGGCATCTTTGAAATACCTATACAAACTTGTTCCTACATAGTAACTTGCAACTTTGAATGAGAATGTGCTTGCCTACAGCAACGTGCTATATGTTCTGAATGCCCGAATTGGGAATCTGTGTCAAAACTTTGTTAGGAATTATGTGATCCTTACTAGCTGGAAGTAAGAGAGATGGGGCATGAAGTTATTTCTAGGAGTTGGACACATACCAATTTAGCTCAGTTCTGGGCATCTTTGAAATACCTATACAAACTTGTTCCTACATAGTAACTTGCAACTTTGAATGAGAATGTGCTTGCCTACAGCAACGTGCTATATGTTCTGAATGCCCGAATTGGGAATCTGTGTCAAAACTTTGTTAGGAATTATGTGATCCTTACTAGCTGGAAGTAAGGGAGATGGGGCATGAAGTTATTTCTTGGAGTTGGAGACATACCAAGTTTAGCTCAGTTCTGGGCATCTTTGAAATACCTATACAAACTTGTTCCTACATAGTAACTTGCAACTTTGAATGAGAATGTGCTTGCTTACAGCAACGTGCTTTATGTTCTGAATGCCCGAATTGGGAATCTGTGTCAAAACTGTTAGGAATTATGTGATCCTTACTAGCTGGAAGTAAGGGAGATGGGGCATGAAGTTATTTCTAGGAGTTGGACACATACCAAGTTTAGCTCAGTTCTGGGCATCTTTGAAATACCTATACAAACTTGTTCCTACATAGTAACTTGCAACTTTGAATGAGAATGTGCTTGCTTACAGCAACGTGCTATATGTTCTGAATGCCCGAATTGGGAATCTGTGTCAAAACTTTGTTAGGAATTATGTGATCCTTACTAGCTGGAAGTAAGGGAGATGGGGCATGAAGTTATTTCTAGGAGTTGGACACATACCAAGTTTAGCTCAGTTCTGGGCATCTTTGAAATACCTATACAAACTGGTTCCTACATAGTAACTTGCAACTTTGAATGAGAATGTGCTTGCTTACAGCAACGTGCTATATGTTCTGAATGCCCGAATTGGGAATCTGTGTCAAAACTTTGTTAGGAATTATGTGATCCTTACTAGCTGGAAGTAAGGGAGGTGGAGCATGAAGTTATTTCTTGGAGTTGGAGACATACCAAGTTTAGCTCAGTTCTGGGCATCTTTGAAATACCTATACAAACTTGTTCCTACATAGTAACTTGCAACTTTGAATGAGAATCTGCTTGCTTGCAGCAACGTGCTATATGTTCTGAATGCCCGATTTGGGAATCTGTGTCAAAACTTTGTTCGGAATTATGTGATCCTTACTAGCTGGAAGTAAGGGAGGTGGAGCATGAAGTTATTTCTAGGAGTTGGACACATACCAAGTTTAGCTCAGTTCTGGGCATCTTTGAAATACCTATATAAACTTGTTCCTACATAGTAACTTGCAT
Source organism: Diceros bicornis minor (assembly GCF_020826845.1). NCBI lineage: Eukaryota > Metazoa > Chordata > Mammalia > Perissodactyla > Rhinocerotidae > Diceros > Diceros bicornis. The sequence continues at coordinate 76,632,264 of NC_080750.1, read as the reverse complement.
CTTTGAATGAGAATCTGCTTGCTTACAGCAACGTGCTATATGTTCTGAATGCCCGAATTGGGAATCTGTGTCAAAACTTTGTTAGGAATTATGTGATCCTTACTAGCTGGAAGTAAGGGAGATGGGGCATGAAGTTATTTCTAGGAGTTGGACTCATACCAAGTTTAGCTCAGTTCTGGGCATCTTTGAAATACCTATACAAACTTGTTCCTACATAGTAACTTGCAACTTTGAATGAAAATGTGCTTGCTTACAGCAACGTGCTATATGTTCTGAATGCCCGAATTGGCAATCTGTGTCAAAACTTTGTTAGGAATTATGTGATCCTTACTAGGTGGAAGTAAGGGAGATGGGGCATGAAGTTATTTCTAGGAGTTGGACACATACCAAGTTTAGCTCAGTTCTGGGCATCTTTGAAATACCTATACAAACTTGTTCCTACATAGTAACTTGCAACTTTGAATGAGAATGTGCTTGCTTACAGCAACGTGCTATATGTTCTGAATGCCCGAATTGGGAATCTGTGTCAAAACTTTGTTAGGAATTATGTGATCCTTACTAGCTGGAAGTAAGGGAGATGGGGCATGAAGATATTTGTAGGAGTTGGACACATACCAAGTTTAGCTCAGTTCTGGGCATCTTTGAAATACCTATACAAACTTGTTCCTACATAGTAACTTGCAACTTTGAATGAGAATGTGCTTGCTTGCAGCAACGTGCTATATGTTCTGAATGCCCGAATTGGGAATCTGTTTCCAAACTTTGTTAGGAATTATGTGATCCTTACTAGCTGGAAGTAAGGGAGATGGGGCATGAAGTTATTTCTAGGAGTTGGACACATACCAAGTTTAGCTCAGTTCTGGGCATCTTTGAAATACCTATACAAACTTGTTCCTACATAGTAACTTGCATCTTTGAATGAGAATGTGCTTGCTTACAGCAACGTGCTATATGTTCTGAATGCCCGAATTGGCAATCTGTGTCAAAACCTTGTTAGGAATTATGTGACCCTTACTAGCTGGAAGTAAGGGAGATGGGGCATGAAGTTATTTCTAGGAGTTGGACACATACCAAGTTTAGCTCAGTTCTGGGCATCTTTGAAATACCTATACAAACTTGTTCCTACATAGTAACTTGCAACTTTGAATGAGAATGTGCTTGCTTACAGCAACGTGCTACATGTTCTGAATGCCCGAATTGGGAATCTGTGTCAAAACTTTGTTAGGAATTATGTGATCCTTACTAGCTGGAAGTAAGGGAGATGGGGCATGAAGTTATTTCTAGGAGTTGGACACATACCAAGTTTAGATCAGTTCTGGGCATCTTTGAAATAACTATACAAACTTGTTCCTACCTAGTAACTTGCATCTTTGAATGAGAATGTGCTTGCTTACAGCAACGTGCTATATGTTCTGAATGCCTGAATTGGGAATCTGTGTCAAAACTTTGTTAGGAATTATGTGATCCTTACTAGCTGGAAGTAAGGGAGATGGGGCATGAAGTTATTTCTAGGAGTTGGACACATACCAAGTTTAGCTCAGGTCTGGGCATCTTTGAAATACCTATACAAACTTGTTCCTACATAGTAACTTGCATCTTTGAATGAGAATGTGCTTGCTTACAGTAACGTGCTATATGTTCTGAATGCCCGAATTGGGAATCTGTGTCAAAACTTTGTTAGGAATTATGTGATCCTTACTAGCTGGAAGTAAGGGAGATGGGGCATGAAGTTATTTCTAGGAGTTGGACACATACCAAGTTTAGCTCAGTTCTGGGCATCTTTGAAATACCTATACAAACTTGTTCCTACATAGTAACTTGCAACTTTGAATGAGAATGTGCTTGCTTGCAGCAACGTGCTATATGGTCTGAATGCCCGATTTGGGAATCTGTGTCAAAACTTTGTTAGGAATTATGTGATCCTTACTAGTTGGAAGTAAGGGAGATGGGGCATGAAGTTATTTCTAGGAGTTCGACACATACCAAGTTTAGCTCAGTTCTGGGCATCTTTGAAATACCTATACAAACTTTTTCCTACATAGTAACTTGCAACTTTGAATGACAATGTGCTTGCTTGCAGCAACGTGCTATATGTTCTGAATGCCCGAATTGGCAATCTGTGTCAAAACTTTGTTAGGAATTATGTGATCCTTACTAGCTGGAAGTAAGGGAGATGGGGCATGAAGTTATTTCTAGGAGTTCGACATATACCAAGTTTAGCTCAGTTCTGGGCATCTTTGAAATACCTATACAAACTTGTTCCTACATAGTAACTTGCATCTTTGAATGAGAATCTGCTTGCTTACAGCAACGTGCTATATGTTCTGAATGCCCGAATTGGGAATCTGTGTCAAAACTTTGTTAGGAATTATGTGATCCTTACTAGCTGGAAGTAAGGGAGATGGGGCATGAAGTTATTTCTAGGAGTTGGACACATACCAAGTTTAGCTCAGTTCTGGGCATCTTTGAAATACCTATACAAACTTGTTCCTACATAGTAACTTGCAACTTTGAATGAGAATGTGCTTGCCTACAGCAACGTGCTATATGTTCTGAATGCCCGAATTTGGAATCTGTGTCAAAACTTTGTTAGGAATTATGTGATCCTTACTAGCTGGAAGTAAGGGAGATGGGGCATGAAGTTATTTCTAGGAGTTGGACACATACCAATTTAGCTCAGTTCTGGGCATCTTTGAAATACCTATACAAACTTGTTCCTACATAGTAACTTGCAACTTTGAATGAGAATGTGCTTGCCTACAGCAACGTGCTATATGTTCTGAATGCCCGAATTGGGAATCTGTGTCAAAACTTTGTTAGGAATTATGTGATCCTTACTAGCTGGAAGTAAGGGAGATGGGGCATGAAGTTATTTCTTGGAGTTGGAGACATACCAAGTTTAGCTCAGTTCTTGGCATCTTTGAAATACCTATACAAACTTGTTCCTACATAGTAACTTGCATCTTTGAATGAGAATGTGCTTGCCTACAGCAACGTGCTATATGTTCTGAATGCCCGAATTGGGAATCTGTGTCAAAACTTTGTTAGGAATTATGTGATCCTTACTAGCTGGAAGTAAGGGAGATGGGGCATGAAGTTATTTCTAGGAGTTGGACACATACCAAGTTTAGCTCAGGTCTGGGCATCTTTGAAATACCTATACAAACTTGTTCCTACATAGTAACTTGCATCTTTGAATGAGAATGTGCTTGCTTACAGTAACGTGCTATATGTTCTGAATGCCCGAATTGGGAATCTGTGTCAAAACTTTGTTAGGAATTATGTGATCCTTACTAGCTGGAAGTAAGGGAGATGGGGCATGAAGTTATTTCTAGGAGTTGGACACATACCAAGTTTAGCTCAGTTCTGGGCATCTTTGAAATACCTATACAAACTGGTTCCTACATAGTAACTTGCAACTTTGAATGAGAATGTGCTTGCTTACAGCAACGTGCTATATGTTCTGAATGCCCGAATTGGGAATCTGTGTCAAAACTTTGTTAGGAATTATGTGATCCTTACTAGCTGGAAGTAAGGGAGGTGGAGCATGAAGTTATTTCTTGGAGTTGGAGACATACCAAGTTTAGCTCAGTTCTGGGCATCTTTGAAATACCTATACAAACTTGTTCCTACATAGTAACTTGCAACTTTGAATGAGAATCTGCTTGCTTGCAGCAACGTGCTATATGTTCTGAATGCCCGATTTGGGAATCTGTGTCAAAACTTTGTTCGGAATTATGTGATCCTTACTAGCTGGAAGTAAGGGAGGTGGAGCATGAAGTTATTTCTAGGAGTTGGACACATACCAAGTTTAGCTCAGTTCTGGGCATCTTTGAAATACCTATATAAACTTGTTCCTACATAGTAACTTGCATCTTTGAATGAGAATCTGCTTGCTTACAGCAACGTGCTATATGTTCTGAATGCCCGAATTGGGAATCTGTGTCAAAACTTTGTTAGGAATTATGTGATCCTTACTAGCTGGAAGTAAGGGAGATGGGGCATGAAGTTATTTCTAGGAGTTGGACTCATACCAAGTTTAGCTCAGTTCTGGGCATCTTTGAAATACCTATACAAACTTGTTCCTACATAGTAACTTGCAACTTTGAATGAAAATGTGCTTGCTTACAGCAACGTGCTATATGTTCTGAATGCCCGAATTGGCAATCTGTGTCAAAACTTTGTTAGGAATTATGTGATCCTTACTAGGTGGAAGTAAGGGAGATGGGGCATGAAGTTATTTCTAGGAGTTGGACACATACCAAGTTTAGCTCAGTTCTGGGCATCTTTGAAATACCTATACAAACTTGTTCCTACATAGTAACTTGCAACTTTGAATGAGAATGTGCTTGCTTACAGCAACGTGCTATATGTTCTGAATGCCCGAATTGGGAATCTGTGTCAAAACTTTGTTAGGAATTATGTGATCCTTACTAGCTGGAAGTAAGGGAGATGGGGCATGAAGATATTTGTAGGAGTTGGACACATACCAAGTTTAGCTCAGTTCTGGGCATCTTTGAAATACCTATACAAACTTGTTCCTACATAGTAACTTGCAACTTTGAATGAGAATGTGCTTGCTTGCAGCAACGTGCTATATGTTCTGAATGCCCGAATTGGGAATCTGTGTCCAAACTTTGTTAGGAATTATGTGATCCTTACTAGCTGGAAGTAAGGGAGATGGGGCATGAAGTTATTTCTAGGAGTTGGACACATACCAAGTTTAGCTCAGTTCTGGGCATCTTTGAGATACCTATACAAACTTGTTCCTACATAGTAACTTGCATCTTTGAATGAGAATGTGCTTGCTTACAGCAACGTGCTATATGTTCTGAATGCCCGAATTGGCAATCTGTGTCAAAACCTTGTTAGGAATTATGTGATCCTTACTAGCTGGAAGTAAGGGAGATGGGGCATGAAGTTATTTCTAGGAGTTGGACACATACCAAGTTTAGCTCAGTTCTGGGCATCTTTGAAATACCTATACAAACTTGTTCCTACATAGTAACTTGCAACTTTGAATGAGAATGTGCTTGCTTACAGCAACGTGCTACATGTTCTGAATGCCCGAATTAGGAATCTGTGTCAAAACTTTGTTAGGAATTATGTGATCCTTACTAGCTGGAAGTAAGGGAGATGGGGCATGAAGTTATTTCTAGGAGTTGGACACATACCAAGTTTAGATCAGTTCTGGGCATCTTTGAAATAACTATACAAACTTGTTCCTACCTAGTAACTTGCATCTTTGAATGAGAATGTGCTTGCTTACAGCAACGTGCTGTATGTTCTGAATGCCTGAATTGGGAATCTGTGTCAAAACTTTGTTAGGAATTATGTGATCCTTACTAGCTGGAAGTAAGGGAGATGGGGCATGAAGTTATTTCTAGGAGTTGGACACATACCAAGTTTAGCTCAGGTCTGGGCATCTTTGAAATACCTATACAAACTTGTTCCTACATAGTAACTTGCATCTTTGAATGAGAATGTGCTTGCTTACAGTAACGTGCTATATGTTCTGAATGCCCGAATTGGCAATCTGTGTCAAAACTTTGTTAGGAATTATGTGATCCTTACTAGCTGGAAGTAAGGGAGATGGGGCATGAAGTTATTTCTAGGAGTTGGACACATACCAAGTTTAGCTCAGTTCTGGGCATCTTTGAAATACCTATACAAACTTGTTCCTACATAGTAACTTGCAACTTTGAATGAGAATGTGCTTGCTTGCAGCAACGTGCTATATGGTCTGAATGCCCGATTTGGGAATCTGTGTCAAAACTTTGTTAGGAATTATGTGATCCTTACTAGTTGGAAGTAAGGGAGATGGGGCATGAAGTTATTTCTAGGAGTTCGACACATACCAAGTTTAGCTCAGTTCTGGGCATCTTTGAAATACCTATACAAACTTTTTCCTACATAGTAACTTGCAACTTTGAATGACAATGTGCTTGCTTGTAGCAACGTGCTATATGTTCTGAATGCCCGAATTGGCAATCTGTGTCAAAACTTTGTTAGGAATTATGTGATCCTTACTAGCTGGAAGTAAGGGAGATGGGGCATGAAGTTATTTCTAGGAGTTCGACATATACCAAGTTTAGCTCAGTTCTGGGCATCTTTGAAATACCTATACAAACTTGTTCCTACATAGTAACTTGCATCTTTGAATGAGAATCTGCTTGCTTACAGCAACGTGCTATATGTTCTGAATGCCCGAATTGGGAATCTGTGTCAAAACTTTGTTAGGAATTATGTGATCCTTACTAGCTGGAAGTAAGGGAGATGGGGCATGAAGTTATTTCTAGGAGTTGGACACATACCAAGTTTAGCTCAGTTCTGGGCATCTTTGAAATACCTATACAAACTTGTTCCTACATAGTAACTTGCAACTTTGAATGAGAATGTGCTTGCCTACAGCAACGTGCTATATGTTCTGAATGCCCGAATTTGGAATCTGTGTCAAAACTTTGTTAGGAATTATGTGATCCTTACTAGCTGGAAGTAAGGGAGATGGGGCATGAAGTTATTTCTAGGAGTTGGACACATACCAATTTAGCTCAGTTCTGGGCATCTTTGAAATACCTATACAAACTTGTTCCTACATAGTAACTTGCAACTTTGAATGAGAATGTGCTTGCCTACAGCAACGTGCTATATGTTCTGAATGCCCGAATTGGGAATCTGTGTCAAAACTTTGTTAGGAATTATGTGATCCTTACTAGCTGGAAGTAAGGGAGATGGGGCATGAAGTTATTTCTTGGAGTTGGAGACATACCAAGTTTAGCTCAGTTCTTGGCATCTTTGAAATACCTATACAAACTTGTTCCTACATAGTAACTTGCATCTTTGAATGAGAATGTGCTTGCCTACAGCAACGTGCTATATGTTCTGAATGCCCGAATTGGCAATCTGTGTCAAAACTTTGTTAGGAATTATGTGATCCTTACTAGCTGGAAGTAAGGGAGATGGGGCATGAAGTTATTTCTAGGAGTTGGACACATACCAAGTTTAGCTCAGTTCTGGGCATCTTTGAAATACCTATACAAACTTGTTCCTACATAGTAACTTGCATCGTTGAATGAGAATCTGCTTGCTTACAGCAACGTGCTATATGTTCTGAATGCCCGAATTGGGAATCTGTGTCAAAACATTGTTAGGAATTATGTGATCCTTACTAGCTGGAAGTAAGGGAGATAGGGCATGAAGTTATTTCTAGGAGTTGGACACATACCAAGTTTAGCTCAGTTCTGGGCATCTTTGAAATACCTATACAAACTTGTTGCTACATAGTAACTTGCAACTTTGAATGAGAATGTGCTTGCTTACAGCAACGTGCTATATGTTCTGAATGCCCGAATTGGGAATCTGTGTCAAAACTTTGTTAGGAATTATGTGATCCTTACTAGCTGGAAGTAAGGGAGATGGGGCATGAAGTTATTTCTAGGAGTTGGACACATACCAAGTTTAGCTCAGTTCTGGGCATCTTTGAAATACCTATACAAACTTGTTCCTACATAGTAACTTGCAACTTTGAATGAGAATGTGCTTGCTTACAGCAACGTGCTATATGTTCTGAATGCCCGAATTGGGAATCTGTGTCAAAACTTTGTTAGGAATTATGTGATCCTTACTAGCTGGAAGTAAGGGAGATGGGGCATGAAGTTATTTCTAGGAGTTGGACACATACCAAGTTTAGCTCAGTTCTGGGCATCTTTGAAATACCTATACAAACTTGTTCCTACATAGTAACTTGCATCTTTGAATGAGAATCTGCTTGCTTACAGCAACGTGCTATATGTTCTGAATGCCCGAATTGGGAATCTGTGTCAAAACTTTGTTAGGAATTATGTGATCCTTACTAGCTGGAAGTAAGGAAGATGGGGCATGAAGTTATTTCTAGGAGTTGGACACATACCAAGTTTAGCTCAGTTCTGGGCATCTTTGAAATACCTATACAAACTTGTTCCTACATAGTAACTTGCATTTTTGAATGAGAAAGTGCTTGCTTACAGCAACGTGCTATATGTTCTGAATGCCCGAATTGGGAATCTGTGTCAAAACTTTGTTAGGAATTATGTGATCCTTACTAGCTGGAAGTAAGGGAGAAGGGGCATGAAGTTATTTCTACGAGTTGGACACATACCAAGTTTAGCTCAGTTCTGGGGATCTTTGAAATACCTATACAAACTTGTTCCTACATAGTAACTTGCATCTTTAATGAGAATGTGCTTGCTTACAGCAACGTGCTATATGTTCTGAATGCCCGAATTGGGAATCTGTGTCAAAACTTTGTTAGGAATTATGTGATCCTTACTAGCTGGAAGTAAGGGAGATGGGGCATGAAGTTATTTCTAGGAGTTGGACGCATACCAAGTTTAGCTCAGTTCTGGGCATCTTTGAAATACCTATACAAACTTGTTCCTACATAGTAACTTGCATCTTTGAATGAGAATGTGCTTGCTTACAGCAACGTGCTATATGTTCTGAATGCCCGAATTGGCAATCTGTGTCAAAACTTTGTTAGGAATTATGTGATCCTTACTAGCTGGAAGTAAGGGAGATGGGGCATGAAGTTATTTCTAGGAGTTGGACGCATACCAAGTTTAGCTCAGTTCTGGGCATCTTTGAAATACCTATACAAACTTGTTCCTACATAGTAACTTGCAACTTTCAATGAGAATGTGCTTGCTTACAGCAACGTGCTATATGTTCTGAATGCCCGAATTGGGAATCTGTGTCAAAATTTTGTTAGGAATTATGTGATCCTTACTAGCTGGAAGTAAGGGAGATGGGGCATGAAGTTATTTCTAGGAGTTGGACGCATACCAAGTTTAGCTCAGTTCTGGGCATCTTTGAAATACCTATACAAACTTGTTCCTACATAGTAACTTGCAACTTTGAATGAGAATGTGCTTGCTTACAGCAACGTGCTATATGTTCTGAATGCCCGAATTGGGAATCTGTGTCAAAACTTTGTTAGGAATTATGTGATCCTTACTAGCTGGAAGTAAGGGAGATGGGGCATGAAGTTATTTCTAGGAGTTGGACACATACCAAGTTTAGCTCAGTTCTGGGCATCTTTGAAATACCTATACAAACTTGTTCCTACATAGTAACTTGCATCTTTGAATGAGAATCTGCTTGCTTACAGCAACGTGCTATATGTTCTGAATGCCCGAATTGGGAATCTGTGTCAAAACTTTGTTAGGAATTATGTCATCCTTACTAGCTGGAAGTAAGGGAGATGGGGCATGATGTTATTTCTAGGAGTTGGACACATACCAAGTTTAGCTCAGTTCTGGGCATCTTTGAAATACCTATACAAACTTGTTCCTACATAGTAACTTGCATCTTTGAATGAGAATGTGCTTGGTTACAGCAACGTGCTATATGTTCTGAATGCCCGAATTGGGAATCTGTGTCAAAACTTTGTTAGGAATTATGTGATCCTTACTAGCTGGAAGTAAGGGAGATGGGGCATGAAGTTATTTCTAGGAGTTGGACACATACCAAGTTTAGCTCAGTTCTGGGCATCTTTGAAATACCTATACAAACTTGTTGCTACAGAGTAACATGCATCATTAATGAGAATGTGCTTGCTTACAGCAACGTGCTATATGTTCTGAATGCCCGAATTGGGAATCTGTGTCATAACTTTGTTAGGAATTATGTGATCCTTACTAGCTGGGAGTAAGGGAGATGGGGCATGAAGTTATTTCTAGGAGTTGGACACATACCAAGTTTAGCTCAGTTCTGGGCCTCTTTGAAATACCTATACAAACTTGTTCCTACATAGTAACTTGCAACTTTGAATGAGAATGTGCTTGCTTACAGCAACGTGCTATATGTTCTGAATGCCCGATTTGGGAATCTGTGTCACAACCTTGTTAGGAAGTATGTGATCCTTACTAGCTGGAAGTAAGGGAGATGGGGCATGAAGTTATTTCTAGGAGTTGGACACATACCAAGTTTAGCTCAGTTCTGGGCATCTTTGAAATACCTATACAAACTTGTTCCTACATAGTAACTTGCATCTTTGAATGAGAATCTGCTTGCTTACAGCAACGTGCTATATGTTCTGAATGCCCGAATTGGCAATCTGTGTCAAAACTTTGTTAGGAATTATGTGATCCTTACTAGCTGGAAGTAAGGGAGATGGGGCATGAAGTTATTTCTAGGAGTTGGACACATACCAAGTTTAGCTCAGTTCTGGGCATCTTTGAAATACCTATACAAACTTGTTCCTACATAGTAACTTGCAACTTTGAATGAGAATGTGCTTGCTTACAGCAACGTGCTATATGTTCTGAATGCCCGAATTGGGAATCTGTGTCAAAACTTTGTTAGGAATTATGTGATCCTTACTAGCTGGAAGTAAGGGAGATGGGGCATGAAGTTATTTCTAGGAGTTGGACACATACCAAGTTTAGCTCAGTTCTGGGCATCTTTGAAATACCTGTACAAACTTGTTCCTACATAGTAACTTGCATCTTTGAATGAGAATGTGCTTGCTTACAGTAACGTGCTATATGTTCTGAATGCCCGAATTGGGAATCTGTGTCAAAACTTTGTTAGGAATTATGTGATCCTTACTAGCTGGAAGTAAGGGAGATGGGGCATGAAGTTATTTCTAGGAGTTGGACACATATACCAAGTTTAGCTCAGTTCTGGGCATCTTTGAAATACCTATACAAACTTGTTCCTACATAGTAACTTGCAACTTTGAATGAGAATGTGCTTGCTTACAGCAACGTGCTATATGTTCTGAATGCCCGATTTGGGAATCTGTGTCAAAACTTTGTTAGGAATTATGTGATCCTTACTAGCTGGAAGTAAGGGAGATGGGGCATGAAGTTATTTCTAGGAGTTGGACACATACCAAGTTTAGCACAGTTCTGGGCATCTTTGAAATACCTATACAAACTTGTTCCTACATAGTAACTTGCAACTTTGAATGAGAATGTGCTTGCTTGCAGCAAGGTGCTATATGTTCTGAATGCCCGAATTGGGAATCTGTGTCAAAACTTTTTAAGGAATTATGTGATCCTTACTAGCTGGAAGTAAGGGAGATGGGGCATGAAGTTATTTCTAGGAGTTGGACACATACCAAGTTTAGCTCAGTTCTGGGCATCTTTGAAATACCTATACAAACTTGTTCCTACATAGTAACTTGCATCTTTGAATGAGAATGTGCTTGCCTACAGCAACGTGCTATATGTTCTGAATGCCCGAATTGGCAATCTGTGTCAAAACTTTGTTAGGAATTATGTGATCCTTACTAGCTGGAAGTAAGGGAGATGGGGCATGAAGTTATTTCTAGGAGTTGGACACATACCAAGTTTAGCTCAGTTCTGGGCATCTTGGAAATACCTATACAAACTTTTTCCTACATAGTAACTTGCATCTTTGAATGAGAATCTGCTTGCTTACAGCAACGTGCTATATGTTCTGAATGCCCGAATTGGGAATCTGTGTCAAAACTTTGTTAGGAATTATGTGATCCTTACTAGCTGGAAGTAAGGGAGATGGGGCATGAAGTTATTTCTAGGAGTTGGACACATACCAAGTTTAGCTCAGTTCTGGGCATCTTTGAAATACCTATACAAACTTGTTGCTACATAGTAACTTGCAACTTTGAATGAGAATGTGCTTGCTTACAGCAACGTGCTATATGTTCTGAATGCCCGAATTGGGAATCTGTGTCAAAACTTTGTTAGGAATTATGTGATCCTTACTAGCTGGAAGTAAGGGAGATGTGGCATGAAGTTATTTCTAGGAGTTGGACACATACCAAGTTTAGCTCAGTTCTGGGCATCTTTGAAATACCTATACAAACTTGTTCCCACATAGTAACTTGCAACTTTGAATGAGAATGTGCTTGCTTACAGCAACGTGCTATATGTTCTGAATGCCCGAATTGGGAATCTGTGTCAAAACTTTGTTAGGAATTATGTGATCCTTACTAGCTGGAAGTAAGGGAGAAGGGGCATGAAGATATTTCTACGAGTTGGACACATACCAAGTTTAGCTCAGTTCTGGGCATCTTTGAAATACCTATACAAACTTGTTCCTACATAGTAACTTGCATCTTTAATGAGAATGTGCTTGCTTACAGCAACGTGCTATATGTTCTGAATGCCCGAATTGGGAATCTGTGTCAAAACTTTGTTAGGAATTATGTGATCCTTACTGGCTGGAAGTAAGGGAGATGGGGCATGAAGTTATTTTTAGGAGTTGGACACATACCAAGTTTAGCTCAGTTCTGGGCATCTTTGAAATACCTATACAAACTTGTTCCTACATAGTAACTTGCATCTTTGAATGAGAATGTGCTTGCTTACAGCAACGTGCTATATGTTCTGAATGCCCGAATTGGGAATCTGTGTCAAAACTTTGTTAGGAATTATGTGATCCTTACTAGCTGGAAGTAAGGGAGATGGGGCATGAAGTTATTTCTAGGAATTGGACGCATACCAAGTTTAGCTCAGTTCTGGGCATCTTTGAAATACCTATACAAACTTGTTCCTACATAGTAACTTGCATCTTTGAATGAGAATGTGCTTGCTTACAGCAACGTGCTATATGTTCTGAATGCCCGAATTGGGAATCTGTGTCAAAATTTTGTTAGGAATTATGTGATCCTTACTAGCTGGAAGTAAGGGAGATGGGGCATGAAGTTATTTCTAGGAGTTGGACGCATACCAAGTTTAGCTCAGTTCTGGGCATCTTTGAAATACCTATACAAACTTGTTCCTACATAGTAACTTGCAACTTTGAATGAGAATGTGCTTGCTTACAGCAACGTGCTATATGTTCTGAATGCCCGAATTGGGAATCTGTGTCAAAACTTTGTTAGGAATTATGTGATCCTTACTAGCTGGAAGTAAGGGAGATGGGGCATGAAGTTATTTCTAGGAGTTGGACACATACCAAGTTTAGCTCAGTTCTGGGCATCTTTGAAATACCTATACAAACTTGTTCCTACATAGTAACTTGCAACTTTGAATGAGAATGTGCTTGCTTACAGCAACGTGCTATATGTTCTGAATGCCCGAATTGGGAATCTGTGTCAAAACTTTGTTAGGAATTATGTGATCCTTACTAGCTGGAAGTAAGGGAGATGGGGCATGAAGTTATTTCTAGGAGTTGGACACATACCAAGTTTAGCTCAGTTCTGGGCATCTTTGAAATACCTATACAAACTTGTTCCTACATAGTAACTTGCATCTTTGAATGAGAATCTGCTTACTTACAGCAACGTGCTATATGTTCTGAATGCCCGAATTGGGAATCTGTGTCAAAACTTTGTTAGGAATTATGTCATCCTTACTAGCTGGAAGTAAGGGAGATGGGGCATGAAGTTATTTCTAGGAGTTGGACACATACCAAGTTTAGCTCAGTTCTGGGCATCTTTGAAATACCTATACAAACTTGTTCCTACATAGTAACTTGCATCTTTGAATGAGAATGTGCTTGGTTACAGCAACGTGCTATATGTTCTGAATGCCCGAATTGGGAATCTGTGTCAAAACTTTGTTAGGAATTATGTGATCCTTACTAGCTGGAAGTAAGGGAGATGGGGCATGAAGTTATTTCTAGGAGTTGGACACATACCAAGTTTAGCTCAGTTCTGGGCATCTTTGAAATACCTATACAAACTTGTTGCTACATAGTAACTTGCATCATTAATGAGAATGTGCTTGCTTACAGCAACGTGCTATATGTTCTGAATGCCCGAATTGGGAATCTGTGTCAAAACTTTGTTAGGAATTATGTGATCCTTACTAGCTGGAAGTAAGGGAGATGGGGCATGAAGTTATTTCTAGGAGTTGGACACATACCAAGTTTAGCTCAGTTCTGGGCATCTTTGAAATACCTATACAAACTTGTTCCTACATAGTAACTTGCATCTTTAATGAGAATGTGCTTGCTTACAGCAACGTGCTATATGTTCTGAATGCCCGATTTGGGAATCTGTGTCAAAACTTTGTTAGGAATTATGTGATCCTTACTAGCTGGAAGTAAGGGAGATGGGGCATGAAGTTATTTCTAGGAGTTGGACACATACCAAGTTTAGCTCAGTTCTGGGCATCTTTGAAATACCTATACAAACTTGTTCCTACATAGTAACTTGCATCTTTGAATGAGAATGTGCTTGCTTACAGCAACGTGCTATATGTTCTGAATGCCCGAATTGGCAATCTGTGTCAAAACTTTGTTAGGAATTATGTGATCCTTACTAGCTGGAAGTAAGGGAGATGGGGCATGAAGTTATTTCTAGGAGTTGGACACATACCAAGTTTAGCTCAGTTCTGGGCATCTTTGAAATACCTATACAAACTTGTTCCTACATAGTAACTTGCAACTTTGAATGAGAATGTGCTTGCTTACAGCAACGTGCTATATGTTCTGAATGCCCGAATTGGGAATCTGTGTCAAAACTTTGTTAGGAATTATGTGATCCTTACTAGCTGGAAGTAAGGGAGATGGGGCATGAAGTTATTTCTAGGAGTTGGACACATACCAAGTTTAGCTCAGTTCTGGGCATCTTTGAAATACCTATACAAACTTGTTCCTACATAGTAACTTGCACCTTTGAATGAGAATGTGCTTGCTTACAGCAACGTGCTATATGTTCTGAATGCCCGAATTGGGAATCTGTGTCAAAACTTTGTTAGGAATTATGTGATCCTTACTAGCTGGAAGTAAGGGAGATGGGGCATGAAGTTATTTCTAGGAGTTGGACACATACCAAGTTTAGCTCAGTTCTGGGCATCTTTGAAATACCTATACAAACTTGTTCCTACATAGTAACTTGCAACTTTGAATGAGAATGTGCTTGCTTGCAGCAAGGTGCTATATGTTCTGAATGCCCGAATTGGGAATCTGTGTCAAAACTTTTTTAGGAATTATGTGATCCTTACTAGCTGGAAGTAAGGGAGATGGGGCATGAAGTTATTTCTAGGAGTTGGACACATACCAAGTTTAGCTCAGTTCTGGGCATCTTTGAAATACCTATACAAACTTGTTCCTACATAGTAACTTGCATCTTTGAATGAGAATGTGCTTGCTTACAGCAACGTGCTATATGTTCTGAATGCCCGAATTGGGAATCTGTGTCAAAACTTTGTTAGGAATTATGTGATCCTTACTAGCTGGAAGTAAGGGAGATGGGGCATGAAGTTATTTCTAGGAGTTGGACACATACCAAGTTTAGCTCAGTTCTGGGCATCTTTGAAATACCTATACAAACTTGTTCCTACATAGTAACTTGCATCTTTGAATGAGAATGTGCTTGCTTACAGCAACGTGCTATATGTTCTGAATGCCCGAATTGGCAATCTGTGTCAAAACCTTGTTAGCAATTATGTGATCCTTACTAGCTGGAAGTAAGGGAGATGGGGCATGAAGTTATTTCTAGGAGTTGGACACATACCAAGTTTAGCTCAGTTCTGGGCATCTTTGAAATACCTATACAAACTTGTTGCTACATAGTAACTTGCATCATTAATGAGAATGTGCTTGCTTACAGCAACGTGCTATATGTTCTGAATGCCCGAATTGGGAATCTGTGTCAAAACTTTGTTAGGAATTATGTGATCCTTACTAGCTGGAAGTAAGGGAGATGGGGCATGAAGTTATTTCTAGGAGTTGGACACATACCAAGTTTAGCTCAGTTCTGGGCATCTTTGAAATACCTATACAAACTTGTTCCTACATAGAAACTTGCATCTTTAATGAGAATGTGCTTGCTTACAGCAACGTGCTATATGTTCTGAATGCCCGATTTGGGAATCTGTGTCAAAACTTTGTTAGGAATTATGTGATCCTTACTAGCTGGAAGTAAGGGAGATGGGGCATGAAGTTATTTCTAGGAGTTGGACACATACCAAGTTTAGCTCAGTTCTGGGCATCTTTGAAATACCTATACAAACTTGTTCCTACATAGTAACTTGCAACTTTGAATGAGAATGTGCTTGCTTGCAGCAACGTGCTATATGTTCTGAATGCCCGATTTGGGAATCTGTGTCACAACCTTGTTGGGAATTATGTGATCCTTACTAGCTGGAAGTAAGGGAGATGGGGCATGAAGTTATTTCTAGGAGTTGGACACATACCAAGTTTAGCTCAGTTCTGGGCATCTTTGAAATACCTATACAAACTTGTTCCTACATAGTAACTTGCAACTTTGAATGAGAATGTGCTTGCTTGCAGCAAGGTGCTATATGTTCTGAATGCCCGAATTGGGAATCTGTGTCAAAACTTTTTTAGGAATTATGTGATCCTTACTAGCTGGAAGTAAGGGAGATGGGGCATGAAGTTATTTCTAGGAGTTGGACACATACCAAGTTTAGCTCAGTTCTGGGCATCTTTGAAATACCTATACAAACTTGTTCCTACATAGTAACTTGCATCTTTGAATGAGAATGTGCTTGCTTACAGCAACGTGCTATATGTTCTGAATGCCCGAATTGGGAATCTGTGTCAAAACTTTGTTAGGAATTATGTGATCCTTACTAGCTGGAAGTAAGGGAGATGGGGCATGAAGTTATTTCTAGGAGTTGGACACATACCAAGTTTAGCTCAGTTCTGGGCATCTTTGAAATACCTATACAAACTTGTTCCTACATAGTAACTTGCATCTTTGAATGAGAATGTGCTTGCTTACAGCAACGTGCTATATGTTCTGAATGCCCGAATTGGCAATCTGTGTCAAAACCTTGTTAGCAATTATGTGATCCTTACTAGCTGGAAGTAAGGGAGATGGGGCATGAAGTTATTTCTAGGAGTTGGACACATACCAAGTTTAGCTCAGTTCTGGGCATCTTTGAAATACCTATACAAACTTGTTGCTACATAGTAACTTGCATCATTAATGAGAATGTGCTTGCTTACAGCAACGTGCTATATGTTCTGAATGCCCGAATTGGGAATCTGTGTCAAAACTTTGTTAGGAATTATGTGATCCTTACTAGCTGGAAGTAAGGGAGATGGGGCATGAAGTTATTTCTAGGAGTTGGACACATACCAAGTTTAGCTCAGTTCTGGGCATCTTTGAAATACCTATACAAACTTGTTCCTACATAGAAACTTGCATCTTTAATGAGAATGTGCTTGCTTACAGCAACGTGCTATATGTTCTGAATGCCCGATTTGGGAATCTGTGTCAAAACTTTGTTAGGAATTATGTGATCCTTACTAGCTGGAAGTAAGGGAGATGGGGCATGAAGTTATTTCTAGGAGTTGGACACATACCAAGTTTAGCTCAGTTCTGGGCATCTTTGAAATACCTATACAAACTTGTTCCTACATAGTAACTTGCAACTTTGAATGAGAATGTGCTTGCTTGCAGCAACGTGCTATATGTTCTGAATGCCCGATTTGGGAATCTGTGTCACAACCTTGTTGGGAATTATGTGATCCTTACTAGCTGGAAGTAAGGGAGATGGGGCATGAAGTTATTTCTAGGAGTTGGACACATACCAAGTTTAGCTCAGTTCTGGGCATCTTTGAAATACCTATACAAACTAGTTCCTACATAGTAACTTGCATCTTTGAATGAGAATGTGCTTGGTTACAGCAACGTGCTATATGTTCTGAATGCCCGAATTGGCAATCTGTGTCAAAACCTTGTTAGGAATTATGTGATCCTTACTAGCTGGAAGTAAGGGAGATGGGGCATGAAGTTATTTCTAGGAGTTGGACACATACCAAGTTTAGCTCAGTTCTGGGCATCTTTGAAGTACCTATACAAATTTGTTGCTACATAGTAACTTGCATCATTAATGAGAATGTGCTTGCTTACAGCAACGTGCTATATGTTCTGAATGCCCGAATTGGGAATCTGTGTCAAAACTTTGTTAGGAATTATGTGATCCTTACTAGCTGGAAGTAAGGGAGATGGGGCATGAAGTTATTTCTAGGAGTTGGACACATACCAAGTTTAGCTAAGTTCTGGGCATCTTTGAAATACCTATACAAACTTCTTCCTACATAGTAACTTGCATCTTTAATGAGAATGTGCTTGTTTACAGCAACGTGCTATATGTTCTGAATGCCCGATATGGGAATCTGTGTCAAAACTTTGTTAGGAATTATGTGATCCTTACTAGCTGGAAGTAAGGGAGATGGGGCATGAAGTTATTTCTAGGAGTTGGACACATACCAAGTTTAGCTCAGTTCTGGGCATCTTTGAAATACCTATACAAACTTGTTCCTACATAGTAACTTGCAACTTTGAATGAGAATGTGCTTGCTTGCAGCAACGTGCTATATGTTCTGAATGCCCGATTTGGGAATCTGTGTCACTACCTTGTTAGGAATTATGTGATCCTTACTAGCTGGAAGTAAGGGAGATGGGGCATGAAGTTATTTCTAGGAGTTGGACACATACCAAGTTTAGCTCAGTTCTGGGCATCTTTGAAATACCTATACAAACTTCTTCCTACATAGTAACTTGCAACTTTGAATGAGAATGTTCTTGCTTGCAGCAACGTGCTATATGTTCTGAATGGCCGATTTAGGAATCTGTGTCAAAACCTTGTTAGGAATTATGTGATCCTTACTAGCTGGAAGTAAGGGAGATGGGGCATGAAGTTATTTCTAGGAGTTGGACACATACCAAGTTTAGCTCAGTTCTGGGCATCTTTGAAATACCTATACAAACTTGTTCCTACATAGTAACTTGCAACTTTGAATGAGAATGTGCTTGCTTGCAGCAACGTGCTATATGTTCTGAATGCCCGATTTGGCAATCTGTGTCAAAACCTTGTTAGGAATTATGTGATCCTTACTAGCTGGAAGTAAGGGAGATGGGGCATGAAGTTATTTCTAGGAATTGGACGCATACCAAGTTTAGCTCAGTTCTGGGCATCTTTGAAATAACTATACAAACTTGTTCCTACATAGTAACTTGCATCTTTGAATGAGAATGTGCTTGCTTACAGCAACGTGCTATATGTTCTGAATGCCCGAATTGGGAATCTGTGTCAAAACTTTGTTAGGAATTATGTGATCCTTACTAGCTGGAAGTAAGGGAGATGGGGCATGAAGTTATTTCTAGGAGTTGGACACATACCAAGTTTAGCTCAGTTCTGGGCATCTTTGAAATACCTATACAAACTTGTTCCTACATAGTAACTTGCAACTTTGAATGAGAATGTGCTTGCTTACAGCAACGTGCTATATGTTCTGAATGCCCGAATTGGGAATCTGTGTCAAAACTTTGTTAGGAATTATGTGATCCTTACTAGCTGGAAGTAAGGGAGATGGGGCATGAAGTTATTTCTAGGAGTTGGACACATACCAAGTTTAGCTCAGTTCTGGGCATCTTTGAAATACCTATACAAACTTGTTCCTACATAGTAACTTGCATCTTTGAATGAGAATCTGCTTACTTACAGCAACGTGCTATATGTTCTGAATGCCCGAATTGGGAATCTGTGTCAAAACTTTGTTAGGAATTATGTGATCCTTACTAGCTGGAAGTAAGGGAGATGGGGCATGAAGTTATTTCTAGGAGTTGGACACATACCAAGTTTAGCTCAGTTCTGGGCATCTTTGAAATACCTATACAAACTTGTTCCTACATAGTAACTTGCATCTTTGAATGAGAATGTGCTTGGTTACAGCAACGTGCTATATGTTCTGAATGCCCGAATTGGGAATCTGTGTCAAAACTTTGTTAGGAATTATGTGATCCTTACTAGCTGGAAGTAAGGGAGATGGGGCATGAAGTTATTTCTAGGAGTTGGACACATACCAAGTTTAGCTCAGTTCTGGGCATCTTTGAAATACCTATACAAACTTGTTGCTACATAGTAACTTGCATCATTAATGAGAATGTGCTTGCTTACAGCAACGTGCTATATGTTCTGAATGCCCGAATTGGGAATCTGTGTCAAAACTTTGTTAGGAATTATGTGATCCTTACTAGCTGGAAGTAAGGGAGATGGGGCATGAAGTTATTTCTAGGAGTTGGACACATACCAAGTTTAGCTCAGTTCTGGGCATCTTTGAAATACCTATACAAACTTGTTCCTACATAGTAACTTGCATCTTTAATGAGAATGTGCTTGCTTACAGCAACGTGCTATATGTTCTGAATGCCCGATTTGGGAATCTGTGTCAAAACTTTGTTAGGAATTATGTGATCCTTACTAGCTGGAAGTAAGGGAGATGGGGCATGAAGTTATTTCTAGGAGTTGGACACATACCAAGTTTAGCTCAGTTCTGGGCATCTTTGAAATACCTATACAAACTTGTTCCTACATAGTAACTTGCATCTTTGAATGAGAATGTGCTTGCTTACAGCAACGTGCTATATGTTCTGAATGCCCGAATTGGCAATCTGTGTCAAAACTTTGTTAGGAATTATGTGATCCTTACTAGCTGGAAGTAAGGGAGATGGGGCATGAAGTTATTTCTAGGAGTTGGACACATACCAAGTTTAGCTCAGTTCTGGGCATCTTTGAAATACCTATACAAACTTGTTCCTACATAGTAACTTGCAACTTTGAATGAGAATGTGCTTGCTTACAGCAACGTGCTATATGTTCTGAATGCCCGAATTGGGAATCTGTGTCAAAACT